>NC_133422.1:52005000-53255000 GCF_049350105.2 Macaca mulatta | reverse complement strand
CTTTCGATAAGACAGTTCTTGTGGAATTGGAAAAGTGATATTTGGAAGCCCTTAGAGGGCTATGGTGAAAACCGAAATATTCTCAGATGAAATCTGGAAAGAAGCTTTTTGAGAAACTTCTCTGTGGTGGGTGACTTCCACTCACACAGTTACATCTGTCTTTCGTGGATCTCTTTGCTAGCCTTATATTTCTGGAATCTGAGAACAGATATTTCGGATCCCTTTGAAGACTATAGGGCCAAAGGAAATATCCTCCGATAACAAAGAGAAAGAAGCTTTCTGAGAAACTTCTTTGTGTTCTGTGAAATCATCTCACAGAGTTACAGCTTTCCCCTCAAGAAGACTTTCGCTAAGACAGTTCTTGTGGAATTGGCAAAGTGATATTTGGAAGCCCATAGAGGGCTAAGGTAAAAAAGGAAATATCCTAAGATGAAATCTGGAAAGAAGCTTTCTGAGAAAGTGTTCTGTGATGTGTGACTTCCACTCACAGAGTTACATCTGTATTTCGTGGATCTCTTTGCTAGCCTTATTTCTGTGGAATCTGAGAAGTGATATTTCGGATCCCTTTGAAGACTATAGGGCCAAAGGAAATATCCTCCGATAACAAAGAGAAAGAAGCTTTCTGAGAAACTTCTTTGTGTTCTATGAAATCATCTCACAGAGTTACAGCTTTCCCCTCAATAAGCCTTTCGATAAGACAGTTCTTGTGGAATTGGAAAAGTGATATTTGGAAGCCCTTAGAGGGCTATGGTGAAAACCGAAATATTCTCAGATGAAATCTGGAAAGAAGCTTTTTGAGAAACTTCTCTGTGGTGGGTGACTTCCACTCACACAGTTACATCTGTCTTTCGTGGATCTCTTTGCTAGCCTTATTTTTCTGGAATCTGAGAACAGATATTTCGGATCCCTTTGAAGACTATAGGGCCAAAGGAAATATCCTCCGATAACAAAGAGAAAGAAGCTTTCTGAGAAACTTCTTTGTGTTCTGTGAAATCATCTCACAGACTTACACCTTTCCCCTCAAGAAGCCTTTCACTAAGACAGTTCTTGTGGAATTGGCAATGTGATATTTGGAAGCCCACAGAGGGCTATGGTGAAAAAGGAAATATCCTCAGATGAAATCTGGAAAGAAGCTTTCTGAGAAACTTCTCTGTGGTGTGTGACTTCCACTCACAGAGTTACATCTGTATTTCGTGGATCTCTTTGCTAGCCTTATTTCTGTGGAATCTGAGAACAGATATTTCGGATCTCTTTGAAGACTATAGGGCCAAAGGAAATATCCTCCGATAACAAAGAGAAAGAAGCTTTCTGAGAAACTTCTTTATGTTCTGTGAAATCATCTCACAGAGTTACAGCTTTCCCCTCAAGAAGCCTTTCGCTAGGACAGTTCTTGTGGAATTGGCAATGTGATATTTGGAAGCCCATAGAGGGCTATGGTGAAAAAGGAAACATCCTCAGAGGAAATCTGGAAAGAAGCTTTCTGAGAAACTGCTTAGTGTTCTGTTAATTCATCTCACAGAGATACATCTGTATTTCGGGGATCTCTTTGCTAGCCTTATTTCTGTGGAATCTGAGAACAGATATTTCGGATCCCTTTGAAGACAGTAGGGCCCAAGGAAATATCCTCCGATAACAAAGAGAAAGAAGCTTTCTGAGAAACTTCTTTGTGTTCTGTGATATCATCTCACAGAGTTACAGCTTTCCCCTCCAGAAGCCTTTCGCTAAGACAGTTCTTGTGGAATTGGCAAAGTGATATTTGGAAGCCCATAGAGGGCTATGGAGAAAAAGGAAATATCCTCAGATGAAATCTGGAAAGAAGCTTTCTGAGAAACTGCTCTGTGATGTGTGACTTCCACTCACAGAGTTACATCTGTATTTAGTGGATCTCTTTGCTAGCCTTATTTCTGTGGAATCTGAGAACAGATATTCGGATCCCTTTGAAGACTATAGGGCCAAAGGAAATATCCTCCGATTAAGAAGAGAAAGAAGCTTTCTCAAAAACTTCTTTGTGTTCTGTGAAATCATCTCACAGAGTTACAGCTTTCCCCTCAAGAAGCCTTTCGCTAAGACAGTTCCTGTGGAATTGGCAAAGTGATATTTGGAAGCCCATAGAGGGCTAAGGTGAAAAAGGAAATATCCTCAGATGAAATCTGGAAAGAAGCTTTCTGAGAAAGTGTTCTGTGATGTGTGACTTCCACTCACAGAGTTACATCTGTATTTCGTGGATCTCTTTGCTAGCCTTATTTCTGTGGAATCTGAGAAGTGATATTTCGGATCCCTTTGAAGACTATAGGGCCAAAGGAAATATCCTCCGATAACAAAGAGAAAGAAGCTTTCTGAGAAACTTCTTTGTGTTCTATGAAATCATCTCACAGAGTTACAGATTTCCCCTCAATAAGCCTTTCGATAAGACAGTTCTTGTGGAATTGGAAAAGTGATATTTGGAAGCCCTTAGAGGGCTATGGTGAAAACCGAAATATTCTCAGATGAAATCTGGAAAGAAGCTTTTTGAGAAACTTCTCTGTGGTGGGTGACTTCCACTCACACAGTTACATCTGTCTTTCGTGGATCTCTTTGCTAGCCTTATTTTTCTGGAATCTGAGAACAGATATTTCGGATCCCTTTGAAGACTATAGGGCCAAAGGAAATATCCTCCGATAACAAAGAGAAAGAAGCTTTCTGAGAAACTTCTTTGTGTTCTGTGAAATCATCTCACAGAGTTACAGCTTTCCCCTCAAGAAGACTTTCGCTAAGACAGTTCTTGTGGAATTGGCAAAGTGATATTTGGAAGCCCATAGAGGGCTAAGGTAAAAAAGGAAATATCCTAAGATGAAATCTGGAAAGAAGCTTTCTGAGAAAGTGTTCTGTGATGTGTGACTTCCACTCACAGAGTTACATCTGTATTTCGTGGATCTCTTTGCTAGCCTTATTTCTGTGGAATCTGAGAAGTGATATTTCGGATCCCTTTGAAGACTATAGGGCCAAAGGAAATATCCTCCGATAACAAAGAGAAAGAAGCTTTCTGAGAAACTTCTTTGTGTTCTATGAAATCATCTCACAGAGTTACAGCTTTCCCCTCAATAAGCCTTTCGATAAGACAGTTCTTGTGGAATTGGAAAAGTGATATTTGGAAGCCCTTAGAGGGCTATGGTGAAAACCGAAATATTCTCAGATGAAATCTGGAAAGAAGCTTTTTGAGAAACTTCTCTATGGTGGGTGACTTCCACTCACACAGTTACATCTGTCTTTCGTGGATCTCTTTGCTAGCCTTATTTTTCTGGAATCTGAGAACAGATATTTCGGATCCCTTTGAAGACTATAGGGCCAAAGGAAATATCCTCCGATAACAAAGAGAAAGAAGCTTTCTGAGAAACTTCTTTGTGTTCTGTGAAATCATCTCACAGACTTACACCTTTCCCCTCAAGAAGCCTTTCACTAAGACAGTTCTTGTGGAATTGGCAATGTGATATTTGGAAGCCCACAGAGGGCTATGGTGAAAAAGGAAATATCCTCAGATGAAATCTGGAAAGAAGCTTTCTGAGAAACTTCTCTGTGGTGTGTGACTTCCACTCACAGAGTTACATCTGTATTTCGTGGATCTCTTTGCTAGCCTTATTTCTGTGGAATCTGAGAACAGATATTTCGGATCTCTTTGAAGACTATAGGGCCAAAGGAAATATCCTCCGATAACAAAGAGAAAGAAGCTTTCTGAGAAACTTCTTTATGTTCTGTGAAATCATCTCACAGAGTTACAGCTTTCCCCTCAAGAAGCCTTTCGCTAGGACAGTTCTTGTGGAATTGGCAATGTGATATTTGGAAGCCCATAGAGGGCTATGGTGAAAAAGGAAACATCCTCAGAGGAAATCTGGAAAGAAGCTTTCTGAGAAACTGCTTAGTGTTCTGTTAATTCATCTCACAGAGATACATCTGTATTTCGGGGATCTCTTTGCTAGCCTTATTTCTGTGGAATCTGAGAACAGATATTTCGGATCCCTTTGAAGACAGTAGGGCCCAAGGAAATATCCTCCGATAACAAAGAGAAAGAAGCTTTCTGAGAAACTTCTTTGTGTTCTGTGATATCATCTCACAGAGTTACAGCTTTCCCCTCCAGAAGCCTTTCACTAAGACAGTTCTTGTGGAATTGGCAAAGTGATATTTGGAAGCCCATAGAGGGCTATGGAGAAAAAGGAAATATCCTCAGATGAAATCTGGAAAGAAGCTTTCTGAGAAACTGCTCTGTGATGTGTGACTTCCACTCACAGAGTTACATCTGTATTTCGTGGATCTCTTTGCTAGCCTTATTTCTGTGGAATCTGAGAACAGATATTTCGGATCCCTTTGAAGACTATAGGGCTAAAGGAAATATCCTCCGATAACAAAGAGAAAGAAGTTTTCTGAGAAACTTCTTTGTGTTCTGTGAAATCATCTCACGGAGTTACAGCTTTCCCCTCAAGAAGACTTTCGCTAAGACAGTTCTTGTGGAATTGGCAAAGTGATATTTGGAAGCCCATAGAGGGCTATGGTGAAAAAGGAAATATCCTCAGATGAAATCTGGAAAGAAGCTTTCTGAGAAACTGCTCTGTGATGTGGGACTTCCACTCACAGAGTTACATCTCTATATCGTGGATCTCTTTGCTAGCCTTATTTCTGTGGAATCTGAGAAGTCATATTTCAGATCCCTTTGAAGACTATAGGTCCAAAGGAAATATCCTCCGATAACAAAGAGAAAGAATCTTTCTGAGAAACTTCTTTGTGTTCTGTGATATCATCTCACAGAGTTACAGCTTTCCCCTCAAGAAGACTTTCGCTAAGAGAGTTCTTGTGGAATTGGCAAAGTGATATTTGGAAGCCCATAGAGGGCTATGTTGAAAAAGGAAATATCCTCAGATGAAATCTGGAAAGAAGCTTTCTGAGAAACTTCTCTGTTTTGTGTGACTTCCACTCACAGACTTATATCTGTATTTCGTGGATCTCTTTGCTAGCCTAATTTCTGTGGAGTCTGAGAGCAGATATTCGGATCCCTTTGAAGACTATAGGGCCAAAGGAAATACCCTCTGATAACGAAGAGAAAGAAGCTTTCTGAAAAACTTCTTTGTGTTCTGTGAAATCATCTCACAGAGTTACAGCTTTCCCCTCAAGAAGACTTTCGCTAAGACAGTTCTTGTGGAATTGGCAAAGTGATATTTGGAAGCCCATAGAGGGCTAAGGTAAAAAAGGAAATATCCTAAGATGAAATCTGGAAAGAACCTTTCTGAGAAAGTGTTCTGTGATGTGTGACTTCCACTCACAGAGTTACATCTGTATTTCGTGGATCTCTTTGCTAGCCTTATTTCTGTGGAATCTGAGAAGTGATATTTCGGATCCCTTTGAAGACTATAGGGCCAAAGGAAATATCCTCCGATAACAATGAGAAAGAAGCTTTCTGAGAAACTTCTTTGTGTTCTATGAAATCATCTCACAGAGTTACAGCTTTCCCCTCAATAAGCCTTTCGATAAGACAGTTCTTGTGGAATTGGAAAAGTGATATTTGGAAGCCCTTAGAGGGCTATGGTGAAAACCGAAATATTCTCAGATGAAATCTGGAAAGAAGCTTTTTGAGAAACTTCTCTGTGGTGCGTGACTTCCACTCACACAGTTACATCTGTCTTTCGTGGATCTCTTTGCTAGCCTTATTTTTCTGGAATCTGAGAACAGATATTTCGGATCCCTTTGAAGACTATAGGGCCAAAGAAATATCCTCCGATAACAAAGAGAAAGAAGCTTTCTGAGAAACTTCTTTGTGTTCTGTGAAATCATCTCACAGACTTACACCTTTCCCCTCAAGAAGCCTTTCACTAAGACAGTTCTTGTGGAATTGGCAATGTGATATTTGGAAGCCCACAGAGGGCTATGGTGAAAAAGGAAATATCCTCAGATGAAATCTGGAAAGAAGCTTTCTGAGAAACTTCTCTGTGGTGTGTGACTTCCACTCACAGAGTTACATCTGTATTTCGTGGATCTCTTTGCTAGCCTTATTTCTGTGGAATCTGAGAACAGATATTTCGGATCTCTTTGAAGACTATAGGGCCAAAGGAAATATCCTCCGATAACAAAGAGAAAGAAGCTTTCTGAGAAACTTCTTTATGTTCTGTGAAATCATCTCACAGAGTTACAGCTTTCCCCTCAAGAAGCCTTTCGCTAGGACAGTTCTTGTGGAATTGGCAATGTGATATTTGGAAGCCCATAGAGGGCTATGGTGAAAAAGGAAACATCCTCAGAGGAAATCTGGAAAGAAGCTTTCTGAGAAACTGCTTAGTGTTCTGTTAATTCATCTCACAGAGATACATCTGTATTTCGGGGATCTCTTTGCTAGCCTTATTTCTGTGGAATCTGAGAACAGATATTTCGGATCCCTTTGAAGACAGTAGGGCCCAAGGAAATATCCTCCGATAACAAAGAGAAAGAAGCTTTCTGAGAAACTTCTTTGTGTTCTGTGATATCATCTCACAGAGTTACAGCTTTCCCCTCCAGAAGCCTTTCGCTAAGACAGTTCTTGTGGAATTGGCAAAGTGATATTTGGAAGCCCATAGAGGGCTATGGAGAAAAAGGAAATATCCTCAGATGAAATCTGGAAAGAAGCTTTCTGAGAAACTGCTCTGTGATGTGTGACTTCCACTCACAGAGTTACATCTGTATTTCGTGGATCTCTTTGCTAGCCTTATTTCTGTGGAATCTGAGAACAGATATTCGGATCCCTTTGAAGACTATAGGGCCAAAGGAAATATCCTCCGATTAAGAAGAGAAAGAAGCTTTCTCAAAAACTTCTTTGTGTTCTGTGAAATCATCTCACAGAGTTACAGCTTTCCCCTCAAGAAGCCTTTCGCTAAGACAGTTCCTGTGGAATTGGCAAAGTGATATTTGGAAGCCCATAGAGGGCTAGGGTGAAAAAGGAAATATCCTCAGATGAAATCTGGAAAGAAGCTTTCTGAGAAAGTGTTCTGTGATGTGTGACTTCCACTCACAGAGTTACATCTGTATTTCGTGGATCTCTTTGCTAGCCTTATTTCTGTGGAATCTGAGAAGTGATATTTCGGATCCCTTTGAAGACTATAGGGCCAATGGAAATATTCTCCGATAACAAAGAGACAGAATCTTTCTGAGAAACTTCTTTGTGTTCTGTGAAATCATCTCACAGAGTTAGAGCTTTCTCCTCAAGAAGCCTTTCGCTAAGTCAGTTCTTGTGGAATTGGAAAAGTGATATTTGGAAGCCCTTAGAGGGCTATGGTTAAAAAGGAAATATCCTCAGAGGAAATCTCGAAAGAAGCTTTCTGAGAAACTGCTTAGTGTTCTGTTAATTCATCTCACAGAGATACATCTGTATTTCGGGGATCTCTTTGCTAGCCTTATTTCTGTGGAATCTGAGAACAGATATTTCGGATCCCTTTGAAGACTATAGGGCTAAAGGAAATATCCTCCGATAACAAAGAGAAAGAAGTTTTCTGAGAAACTTCTTTGTGTTCTGTGAAATCATCTCACAGAGTTACAGCTTTCCCCTCAAGAAGACTTTCGCTAAGACAGTTCTTGTGGAATTGGGAAAGTGATATTTGGAAGCCCATAGAGGGCTATGGTGAAAAAGGAAATATCCTCAGATGAAATCTGGAAAGAAGCTTTCTGAGAAACTGCTCTGTGATGTGGGACTTCCACTCACAGAGTTACATCTCTATATCGTGGATCTCTTTGCTAGCCTTATTTCTGTGGAATCTGAGAAGTCATATTTCAGATCCCTTTGAAGACTATAGGTCCAAAGGAAATATCCTCCGATAACAAAGAGAAAGAATCTTTCTGAGAAACTTCTTTGTGTTCTGTGATATCATCTCACAGAGTTACAGCTTTCCCCTCAAGAAGACTTTCGCTAAGAGAGTTCTTGTGGAATTGGCAAAGTGATATTTGGAAGCCCATAGAGGGCTATGTTGAAAAAGGAAATATCCTCAGATGAAATCTGGAAAGAAGCTTTCTGAGAAACTTCTCTGTTTTGTGTGACTTCCACTCACAGACTTACATCTGTATTTCGTGGATCTCTTTGCTAGCCTAATTTCTGTGGAGTCTGAGAGCAGATATTCGGATCCCTTTGAAGACTATAGGGCCAAAGGAAATACCCTCCGATAACGAAGAGAAAGAAGCTTTCTGAAAAACTTCTTTGTGTTCTGTGAAATCATCTCACAGAGTTACAGCTTTCCCCTCAAGAAGACTTTCGCTAAGACAGTTCTTGTGGAATTGGCAAAGTGATATTTGGAAGCCCATAGAGGGCTAAGGTAAAAAAGGAAATATCCTAAGATGAAATCTGGAAAGAAGCTTTCTGAGAAAGTGTTCTGTGATGTGTGACTTCCACTCACAGAGTTACATCTGTATTTCGTGGATCTCTTTGCTAGCCTTATTTCTGTGGAATCTGAGAAGTGATATTTCGGATCCCTTTGAAGACTATAGGGCCAAAGGAAATATCCTCCGATAACAATGAGAAAGAAGCTTTCTGAGAAACTTCTTTGTGTTCTATGAAATCATCTCACAGAGTTACAGCTTTCCCCTCAAGAAGCCTTTCGATAAGACAGTTCTTGTGGAATTGGCAAAGTGATATTTGGAAGCCCATAGAGGGCTATGGAGAAAAAGGAAATATCCTCAGATGAAATCTGGAAAGAAGCTTTCTGAGAAACTGCTCTGTGATGTGTGACTTCCACTCACAGAGTTACATCTGTATTTCGTGGATCTCTTTGCTAGCCTTATTTCTGTGGAATCTGAGAACAGATATTCGGATCCCTTTGAAGACTATAGGGCCAAAGGAAATATCCTCCGATTAAGAAGAGAAAGAAGCTTTCTCAAAAACTTCTTTGTGTTCTGTGAAATCATCTCACAGAGTTACAGCTTTCCCCTCAAGAAGCCTTTCGCTAAGACAGTTCCTGTGGAATTGGCAAAGTGATATTTGGAAGCCCATAGAGGGCTAAGGTGAAAAAGGAAATATCCTCAGATGAAATCTGGAAAGAAGCTTTCTGAGAAAGTGTTCTGTGATGTGTGACTTCCACTCACAGAGTTACATCTGTATTTCGTGGATCTCTTTGCTAGCCTTATTTCTGTGGAATCTGAGAAGTGATATTTCGGATCCCTTTGAAGACTGTAGGGCCAATGGAAATATTCTCCGATAACAAAGAGACAGAATCTTTCTGAGAAACTTCTTTGTGTTCTGTGAAATCATCTCACAGAGTTAGAGCTTTCTCCTCTAGAAGCCTTTCGCTAAGTCAGTTCTTGTGGAATTGGAAAAGTGATATTTGGAAGCCCTTAGAGGGCTATGGTTAAAAAGGAAATATCCTCAGAGGAAATCTCGAAAGAAGCTTTCTGAGAAACTGCTTAGTGTTCTGTTAATTCATCTCACAGAGATACATCTGTATTTCGGGGATCTCTTTGCTAGCCTTATTTCTGTGGAATCTGAGAACAGATATTTCGAATCCCTTTGAAGACTATAGGGCTAAAGGAAATATCCTCCGATAACAAAGAGAAAGAAGTTTTCTGAGAAACTTCTTTGTGTTCTGTGAAATCATCTCACAGAGTTACAGCTTTCCCCTCAAGAAGACTTTCGCTAAGACAGTTCTTGTGGAATTGGCAAAGTGATATTTGGAAGCCCATAGAGGGCTATGGTGAAAAAGGAAATATCCTCAGATGAAATCTGGAAAGAAGCTTTCTGAGAAACTGCTCTGTGATGTGGGACTTCCACTCACAGAGTTACATCGCTATATCGTGGATCTCTTTGCTAGCCTTATTTCTGTGGAATCTGAGAAGTCATATTTCAGATCCCTTTGAAGACTATAGGTCCAAAGGAAATATCCTCCGATAACAAAGAGAAAGAATCTTTCTGAGAAACTTCTTTGTGTTCTGTGATATCATCTCACAGAGTTACAGCTTTCCCCTCAAGAAGACTTTCGCTAAGAGAGTTCTTGTGGAATTGGCAAAGTGATATTTGGAAGCCCATAGAGGGCTATGTTGAAAAAGGAAATATCCTCAGATGAAATCTGGAAAGAAGCTTTCTGAGAAACTTCTCTGTTTTGTGTGACTTCCACTCACAGACTTACATCTGTATTTCGTGGATCTCTTTGCTAGCCTAATTTCTGTGGAGTCTGAGAGCAGATATTCGGATCCCTTTGAAGACTATAGGGCCAAAGGAAATACCCTCCGATAACGAAGAGAAAGAAGCTTTCTGAAAAACTTCTTTGTGTTCTGTGAAATCATCTCACAGAGTTACAGCTTTCCCCTCAAGAAGACTTTCGCTAAGACAGTTCTTGTGGAATTGGCAAAGTGATATTTGGAAGCCCATAGAGGGCTAAGGTAAAAAAGGAAATATCCTAAGATGAAATCTGGAAAGAAGCTTTCTGAGAAAGTGTTCTGTGATGTGTGACTTCCACTCACAGAGTTACATCTGTATTTCGTGGATCTCTTTGCTAGCCTTATTTCTGTGGAATCTGAGAAGTGATATTTCGGATCCCTTTGAAGACTATAGGGCCAAAGGAAATATCCTCCGATAACAAAGAGAAAGAAGCTTTCTGAGAAACTTCTTTGTGTTCTATGAAATCATCTCACAGAGTTACAGCTTTCCCCTCAATAAGCCTTTCGATAAGACAGTTCTTGTGGAATTGGAAAAGTGATATTTGGAAGCCCTTAGAGGGCTATGGTGAAAACCGAAATATTCTCAGATGAAATCTGGAAAGAAGCTTTTTGAGAAACTTCTCTGTGGTGGGTGACTTCCACTCACACAGTTACATCTGTCTTTCGTGGATCTCTTTGCTAGCCTTATTTTTCTGGAATCTGAGAACAGATATTTCGGATCCCTTTGAAGACTATAGGGCCAAAGGAAATATCCTCCGATAACAAAGAGAAAGAAGCTTTCTGAGAAACTTCTTTGTGTTCTGTGAAATCATCTCACAGACTTACACCTTTCCCCTCAAGAAGCCTTTCACTAAGACAGTTCTTGTGGAATTGGCAATGTGATATTTGGAAGCCCACAGAGGGCTATGGTGAAAAAGGAAATATCCTCAGATGAAATCTGGAAAGAAGCTTTCTGAGAAACTTCTCTGTGGTGTGTGACTTCCACTCACAGAGTTACATCTGTATTTCGTGGATCTCTTTGCTAGCCTTATTTCTGTGGAATCTGAGAACAGATATTTCGGATCTCTTTGAAGACTATAGGGCCAAAGGAAATATCCTCCGATAACAAAGAGAAAGAAGCTTTCTGAGAAACTTCTTTATGTTCTGTGAAATCATCTCACAGAGTTACAGCTTTCCCCTCAAGAAGCCTTTCGCTAGGACAGTTCTTGTGGAATTGGCAATGTGATATTTGGAAGCCCATAGAGGGCTATGGTGAAAAAGGAAACATCCTCAGAGGAAATCTGGAAAGAAGCTTTCTGAGAAACTGCTTAGTGTTCTGTTAATTCATCTCACAGAGATACATCTGTATTTCGGGGATCTCTTTGCTAGCCTTATTTCTGTGGAATCTGAGAACAGATATTTCGGATCCCTTTGAAGACAGTAGGGCCCAAGGAAATATCCTCCGATAACAAAGAGAAAGAAGCTTTCTGAGAAACTTCTTTGTGTTCTGTGATATCATCTCACAGAGTTACAGCTTTCCCCTCCAGAAGCCTTTCGCTAAGACAGTTCTTGTGGAATTGGCAAAGTGATATTTGGAAGCCCATAGAGGGCTATGGAGAAAAAGGAAATATCCTCAGATGAAATCTGGAAAGAAGCTTTCTGAGAAACTGCTCTGTGATGTGTGACTTCCACTCACAGAGTTACATCTGTATTTCGTGGATCTCTTTGCTAGCCTTATTTCTGTGGAATCTGAGAACAGATATTCGGATCCCTTTGAAGACTATACGGCCAAAGGAAATATCTTCCGATTAAGAAGAGAAAGAAGCTTTCTCAAAAACTTCTTTGTGTTCTGTGAAATCATCTCACAGAGTTACAGCTTTCCCCTCAAGAAGCCTTTCGCTAAGACAGTTCCTGTGGAATTGGCAAAGTGATATTTGGAAGCCCATAGAAGGCTAAGGTGAAAAAGGAAATATCCTCAGATGAAATCTGGAAAGAAGCTTTCTGAGAAAGTGTTCTGTGATGTGTGACTTCCACTCACAGAGTTACATCTGTATTTCGTGGATCTCTTTGCTAGCCTTATTTCTGTGGAATCTGAGAAGTGATATTTTGGATCCTTTTGAAGACTATAGGGCCAAAGGAAATATCCTCCGATAACAAAGAGAAAGAAGCTTTCTGAGAAACTTCTTTGTGTTCTATGAAATCATCTCACAGAGTTACAGCTTTCCCCTCAATAAGCCTTTCGATAAGACAGTTCTTGTGGAATTGGAAAAGTGATATTTGGAAGCCCTTAGAGGGCTATGGTGAAAACCGAAATATTCTCAGATGAAATCTGGAAAGAAGCTTTTTGAGAAACTTCTCTGTGGTGGGTGACTTCCACTCACACAGTTACATCTGTCTTTCGTGGATCTCTTTGCTAGCCTTATTTTTCTGGAATCTGAGAACAGATATTTCGGATCCCTTTGAAGACTATAGGGCCAAAGGAAATATCCTCCGATAACAAAGAGAAAGAAGCTTTCTGAGAAACTTCTTTGTGTTCTGTGAAATCATCTCACAGAGTTACAGCTTTCCCCTCAAGAAGACTTTCGCTAAGACAGTTCTTGTGGAATTGGCAAAGTGATATTTGGAAGCCCATAGAGGGCTAAGGTAAAAAAGGAAATATCCTAAGATGAAATCTGGAAAGAAGCTTTCTGAGAAAGTGTTCTGTGATGTGTGACTTCCACTCACAGAGTTACATCTGTATTTCGTGGATCTCTTTGCTAGCCTTATTTCTGTGGAATCTGAGAAGTGATATTTCGGATCCCTTTGAAGACTATAGGGCCAAAGGAAATATCCTCCGATAACAAAGAGAAAGAAGCTTTCTGAGAAACTTCTTTGTGTTCTATGAAATCATCTCACAGAGTTACAGCTTTCCCCTCAATAAGCCTTTCGATAAGACAGTTCTTGTGGAATTGGAAAAGTGATATTTGGAAGCCCTTAGAGGGCTATGGTGAAAACCGAAATATTCTCAGATGAAATCTGGAAAGAAGCTTTTTGAGAAACTTCTCTGTGGTGGGTGACTTCCACTCACACAGTTACATCTGTCTTTCGTGGATCTCTTTGCTAGCCTTATTTTTCTGGAATCTGAGAACAGATATTTCGGATCCCTTTGAAGACTATAGGGCCAAAGGAAATATCCTCCGATAACAAAGAGAAAGAAGCTTTCTGAGAAACTTCTTTGTGTTCTGTGAAATCATCTCACAGACTTACACCTTTCCCCTCAAGAAGCCTTTCACTAAGACAGTTCTTGTGGAATTGGCAATGTGATATTTGGAAGCCCACAGAGGGCTATGGTGAAAAAGGAAATATCCTCAGATGAAATCTGGAAAGAAGCTTTCTGAGAAACTTCTCTGTGGTGTGTGACTTCCACTCACAGAGTTACATCTGTATTTCGTGGATCTCTTTGCTAGCCTTATTTCTGTGGAATCTGAGAACAGATATTTCGGATCTCTTTGAAGACTATAGGGCCAAAGGAAATATCCTCCGATAACAAAGAGAAAGAAGCTTTCTGAGAAACTTCTTTATGTTCTGTGAAATCATCTCACAGAGTTACAGCTTTCCCCTCAAGAAGCCTTTCGCTAGGACAGTTCTTGTGGAATTGGCAATGTGATATTTGGAAGCCCATAGAGGGCTATGGTGAAAAAGGAAACATCCTCAGAGGAAATCTGGAAAGAAGCTTTCTGAGAAACTGCTTAGTGTTCTGTTAATTCATCTCACAGAGATACATCTGTATTTCGGGGATCTCTTTGCTAGCCTTATTTCTGTGGAATCTGAGAACAGATATTTCGGATCCCTTTGAAGACAGTAGGGCCCAAGGAAATATCCTCCGATAACAAAGAGAAAGAAGCTTTCTGAGAAACTTCTTTGTGTTCTGTGATATCATCTCACAGAGTTACAGCTTTCCCCTCCAGAAGCCTTTCGCTAAGACAGTTCTTGTGGAATTGGCAAAGTGATATTTGGAAGCCCATAGAGGGCTATGGAGAAAAAGGAAATATCCTCAGATGAAATCTGGAAAGAAGCTTTCTGAGAAACTGCTCTGTGATGTGTGACTTCCACTCACAGAGTTACATCTGTATTTCGTGGATCTCTTTGCTAGCCTTATTTCTGTGGAATCTGAGAACAGATATTCGGATCCCTTTGAAGACTATAGGGCCAAAGGAAATATCCTCCGATTAAGAAGAGAAAGAAGCTTTCTCAAAAACTTCTTTGTGTTCTGTGAAATCATCTCACAGAGTTACAGCTT
The DNA here is from genome assembly GCF_049350105.2 of Macaca mulatta. NCBI lineage: Eukaryota > Metazoa > Chordata > Mammalia > Primates > Cercopithecidae > Macaca > Macaca mulatta. The sequence goes on along the minus strand of NC_133422.1, from coordinate 53,240,617 downwards.
TCCCCTCAAGAAGCCTTTCGCTAAGACAGTTCCTGTGGAATTGGCAAAGTGATATTTGGAAGCCCATAGAGGGCTAAGGTGAAAAAGGAAATATCCTCAGATGAAATCTGGAAAGAAGCTTTCTGAGAAAGTGTTCTGTGATGTGTGACTTCCACTCACAGAGTTACATCTGTATTTCGTGGATCTCTTTGCTAGCCTTATTTCTGTGGAATCTGAGAAGTGATATTTTGGATCCCTTTGAAGACTATAGGGCCAAAGGAAATATCCTCCGATAACAAAGAGAAAGAAGCTTTCTGAGAAACTTCTTTGTGTTCTATGAAATCATCTCACAGAGTTACAGCTTTCCCCTCAATAAGCCTTTCGATAAGACAGTTCTTGTGGAATTGGAAAAGTGATATTTGGAAGCCCTTAGAGGGCTATGGTGAAAACCGAAATATTCTCAGATGAAATCTGGAAAGAAGCTTTTTGAGAAACTTCTCTGTGGTGGGTGACTTCCACTCACACAGTTACATCTGTCTTTCGTGGATCTCTTTGCTAGCCTTATTTTTCTGGAATCTGAGAACAGATATTTCGGATCCCTTTGAAGACTATAGGGCCAAAGGAAATATCCTCCGATAACAAAGAGAAAGAAGCTTTCTGAGAAACTTCTTTGTGTTCTGTGAAATCATCTCACAGAGTTACAGCTTTCCCCTCAAGAAGACTTTCGCTAAGACAGTTCTTGTGGAATTGGCAAAGTGATATTTGGAAGCCCATAGAGGGCTAAGGTAAAAAAGGAAATATCCTAAGATGAAATCTGGAAAGAAGCTTTCTGAGAAAGTGTTCTGTGATGTGTGACTTCCACTCACAGAGTTACATCTGTATTTCGTGGATCTCTTTGCTAGCCTTATTTCTGTGGAATCTGAGAAGTGATATTTCGGATCCCTTTGAAGACTATAGGGCCAAAGGAAATATCCTCCGATAACAAAGAGAAAGAAGCTTTCTGAGAAACTTCTTTGTGTTCTATGAAATCATCTCACAGAGTTACAGCTTTCCCCTCAATAAGCCTTTCGATAAGACAGTTCTTGTGGAATTGGAAAAGTGATATTTGGAAGCCCTTAGAGGGCTATGGTGAAAACCGAAATATTCTCAGATGAAATCTGGAAAGAAGCTTTTTGAGAAACTTCTCTGTGGTGGGTGACTTCCACTCACACAGTTACATCTGTCTTTCGTGGATCTCTTTGCTAGCCTTATTTTTCTGGAATCTGAGAACAGATATTTCGGATCCCTTTGAAGACTATAGGGCCAAAGGAAATATCCTCCGATAACAAAGAGAAAGAAGCTTTCTGAGAAACTTCTTTGTGTTCTGTGAAATCATCTCACAGACTTACACCTTTCCCCTCAAGAAGACTTTCACTAAGACAGTTCTTGTGGAATTGGCAATGTGATATTTGGAAGCCCACAGAGGGCTATGGTGAAAAAGGAAATATCCTCAGATGAAATCTGGAAAGAAGCTTTCTGAGAAACTTCTCTGTGGTGTGTGACTTCCACTCACAGAGTTACATCTGTATTTCGTGGATCTCTTTGCTAGCCTTATTTCTGTGGAATCTGAGAACAGATATTTCGGATCTCTTTGAAGACTATAGGGCCAAAGGAAATATCCTCCGATAACAAAGAGAAAGAAGCTTTCTGAGAAACTTCTTTATGTTCTGTGAAATCATCTCACAGAGTTACAGCTTTCCCCTCAAGAAGCCTTTCGCTAGGACAGTTCTTGTGGAATTGGCAATGTGATATTTGGAAGCCCATAGAGGGCTATGGTGAAAAAGGAAACATCCTCAGAGGAAATCTGGAAAGAAGCTTTCTGAGAAACTGCTTAGTGTTCTGTTAATTCATCTCACAGAGATACATCTGTATTTCGGGGATCTCTTTGCTAGCCTTATTTCTGTGGAATCTGAGAACAGATATTTCGGATCCCTTTGAAGACAGTAGGGCCCAAGGAAATATCCTCCGATAACAAAGAGAAAGAAGCTTTCTGAGAAACTTCTTTGTGTTCTGTGATATCATCTCACAGAGTTACAGCTTTCCCCTCCAGAAGCCTTTCGCTAAGACAGTTCTTGTGGAATTGGCAAAGTGATATTTGGAAGCCCATAGAGGGCTATGGAGAAAAAGGAAATATCCTCAGATGAAATCTGGAAAGAAGCTTTCTGAGAAACTGCTCTGTGATGTGTGACTTCCACTCACAGAGTTACATCTGTATTTCGTGGATCTCTTTGCTAGCCTTATTTCTGTGGAATCTGAGAACAGATATTCGGATCCCTTTGAAGACTATAGGGCCAAAGGAAATATCCTCCGATTAAGAAGAGAAAGAAGCTTTCTCAAAAACTTCTTTGTGTTCTGTGAAATCATCTCACAGAGTTACAGCTTTCCCCTCAAGAAGCCTTTCGCTAAGACAGTTCCTGTGGAATTGGCAAAGTGATATTTGGAAGCCCATAGAGGGCTAAGGTGAAAAAGGAAATATCCTCAGATGAAATCTGGAAAGAAGCTTTCTGAGAAAGTGTTCTGTGATGTGTGACTTCCACTCACAGAGTTACATCTGTATTTCGTGGATCTCTTTGCTAGCCTTATTTCTGTGGAATCTGAGAAGTGATATTTCGGATCCCTTTGAAGACTATAGGGCCAAAGGAAATATCCTCCGATAACAAAGAGAAAGAAGCTTTCTGAGAAACTTCTTTGTGTTCTATGAAATCATCTCACAGAGTTACAGCTTTCCCCTCAATAAGCCTTTCGATAAGACAGTTCTTGTGGAATTGGAAAAGTGATATTTGGAAGCCCTTAGAGGGCTATGGTGAAAACCGAAATATTCTCAGATGAAATCTGGAAAGAAGCTTTTTGAGAAACTTCTCTGTGGTGGGTGACTTCCACTCACACAGTTACATCTGTCTTTCGTGGATCTCTTTGCTAGCCTTATTTTTCTGGAATCTGAGAACAGATATTTCGGATCCCTTTGAAGACTATAGGGCCAAAGGAAATATCCTCCGATAACAAAGAGAAAGAAGCTTTCTGAGAAACTTCTTTGTGTTCTGTGAAATCATCTCACAGAGTTACAGCTTTCCCCTCAAGAAGACTTTCGCTAAGACAGTTCTTGTGGAATTGGCAAAGTGATATTTGGAAGCCCATAGAGGGCTAAGGTAAAAAAGGAAATATCCTAAGATGAAATCTGGAAAGAAGCTTTCTGAGAAAGTGTTCTGTGATGTGTGACTTCCACTCACAGAGTTACATCTGTATTTCGTGGATCTCTTTGCTAGCCTTATTTCTGTGGAATCTGAGAAGTGATATTTCGGATCCCTTTGAAGACTATAGGGCCAAAGGAAATATCCTCCGATAACAAAGAGAAAGAAGCTTTCTGAGAAACTTCTTTGTGTTCTATGAAATCATCTCACAGAGTTACAGCTTTCCCCTCAATAAGCCTTTCGATAAGACAGTTCTTGTGGAATTGGAAAAGTGATATTTGGAAGCCCTTAGAGGGCTATGGTGAAAACCGAAATATTCTCAGATGAAATCTGGAAAGAAGCTTTTTGAGAAACTTCTCTGTGGTGGGTGACTTCCACTCACACAGTTACATCTGTCTTTCGTCGATCTCTTTGCTAGCCTTATTTTTCTGGAATCTGAGAACAGATATTTCGGATCCCTTTGAAGACTATAGGGCCAAAGGAAATATCCTCCGATAACAAAGAGAAAGAAGCTTTCTGAGAAACTTCTTTGTGTTCTGTGAAATCATCTCACAGACTTACACCTTTCCCCTCAAGAAGCCTTTCACTAAGACAGTTCTTGTGGAATTGGCAATGTGATATTTGGAAGCCCACAGAGGGCTATGGTGAAAAAGGAAATATCCTCAGATGAAATCTGGAAAGAAGCTTTCTGAGAAACTTCTCTGTGGTGTGTGACTTCCACTCACAGAGTTACATCTGTATTTCGTGGATCTCTTTGCTAGCCTTATTTCTGTGGAATCTGAGAACAGATATTTCGGATCTCTTTGAAGACTATAGGGCCAAAGGAAATATCCTCCGATAACAAAGAGAAAGAAGCTTTCTGAGAAACTTCTTTATGTTCTGTGAAATCATCTCACAGAGTTACAGCTTTCCCCTCAAGAAGCCTTTCGCTAGGACAGTTCTTGTGGAATTGGCAATGTGATATTTGGAAGCCCATAGAGGGCTATGGTGAAAAAGGAAACATCCTCAGAGGAAATCTGGAAAGAAGCTTTCTGAGAAACTGCTTAGTGTTCTGTTAATTCATCTCACAGAGATACATCTGTATTTCGGGGATCTCTTTGCTAGCCTTATTTCTGTGGAATCTGAGAACAGATATTTCGGATCCCTTTGAAGACAGTAGGGCCCAAGGAAATATCCTCCGATAACAAAGAGAAAGAAGCTTTCTGAGAAACTTCTTTGTGTTCTGTGATATCATCTCACAGAGTTACAGCTTTCCCCTCCAGAAGCCTTTCGCTAAGACAGTTCTTGTGGAATTGGCAAAGTGATATTTGGAAGCCCATAGAGGGCTATGGAGAAAAAGGAAATATCCTCAGATGAAATCTGGAAAGAAGCTTTCTGAGAAACTGCTCTGTGATGTGTGACTTCCACTCACAGAGTTACATCTGTATTTCGTGGATCTCTTTGCTAGCCTTATTTCTGTGGAATCTGAGAACAGATATTCGGATCCCTTTGAAGACTATAGGGCCAAAGGAAATATCCTCCGATTAAGAAGAGAAAGAAGCTTTCTCAAAAACTTCTTTGTGTTCTGTGAAATCATCTCACAGAGTTACAGCTTTCCCCTCAAGAAGCCTTTCGCTAAGACAGTTCCTGTGGAATTGGCAAAGTGATATTTGGAAGCCCATAGAGGGCTAAGGTGAAAAAGGAAATATCCTCAGATGAAATCTGGAAAGAAGCTTTCTGAGAAAGTGTTCTGTGATGTGTGACTTCCACTCACAGAGTTACATCTGTATTTCGTGGATCTCTTTGCTAGCCTTATTTCTGTGGAATCTGAGAAGTGATATTTCGGATCCCTTTGAAGACTATAGGGCCAAAGGAAATATCCTCCGATAACAAAGAGAAAGAAGCTTTCTGAGAAACTTCTTTGTGTTCTATGAAATCATCTCACAGAGTTACAGCTTTCCCCTCAATAAGCCTTTCGATAAGACAGTTCTTGTGGAATTGGAAAAGTGATATTTGGAAGCCCTTAGAGGGCTATGGTGAAAACCGAAATATTCTCAGATGAAATCTGGAAAGAAGCTTTTTGAGAAACTTCTCTGTGGTGGGTGACTTCCACTCACACAGTTACATCTGTCTTTCGTGGATCTCTTTGCTAGCCTTATTTTTCTGGAATCTGAGAACAGATATTTCGGATCCCTTTGAAGACTATAGGGCCAAAGGAAATATCCTCCGATAACAAAGAGAAAGAAGCTTTCTGAGAAACTTCTTTGTGTTCTGTGAAATCATCTCACAGAGTTACAGCTTTCCCCTCAAGAAGACTTTCGCTAAGACAGTTCTTGTGGAATTGGCAAAGTGATATTTGGAAGCCCATAGAGGGCTAAGGTAAAAAAGGAAATATCCTAAGATGAAATCTGGAAAGAAGCTTTCTGAGAAAGTGTTCTGTGATGTGTGACTTCCACTCACAGAGTTACATCTGTATTTCGTGGATCTCTTTGCTAGCCTTATTTCTGTGGAATCTGAGAAGTGATATTTCGGATCCCTTTGAAGACTATAGGGCCAAAGGAAATATCCTCCGATAACAAAGAGAAAGAAGCTTTCTGAGAAACTTCTTTGTGTTCTATGAAATCATCTCACAGAGTTACAGCTTTCCCCTCAATAAGCCTTTCGATAAGACAGTTCTTGTGGAATTGGAAAAGTGATATTTGGAAGCCCTTAGAGGGCTATGGTGAAAACCGAAATATTCTCAGATGAAATCTGGAAAGAAGCTTTTTGAGAAACTTCTCTGTGGTGGGTGACTTCCACTCACACAGTTACATCTGTCTTTCGTGGATCTCTTTGCTAGCCTTATTTTTCTGGAATCTGAGAACAGATATTTCGGATCCCTTTGAAGACTATAGGGCCAAAGGAAATATCCTCCGATAACAAAGAGAAAGAAGCTTTCTGAGAAACTTCTTTGTGTTCTGTGAAATCATCTCACAGACTTACACCTTTCCCCTCAAGAAGCCTTTCACTAAGACAGTTCTTGTGGAATTGGCAATGTGATATTTGGAAGCCCACAGAGGGCTATGGTGAAAAAGGAAATATCCTCAGATGAAATCTGGAAAGAAGCTTTCTGAGAAACTTCTCTGTGGTGTGTGACTTCCACTCACAGAGTTACATCTGTATTTCGTGGATCTCTTTGCTAGCCTTATTTCTGTGGAATCTGAGAACAGATATTTCGGATCTCTTTGAAGACTATAGGGCCAAAGGAAATATCCTCCGATAACAAAGAGAAAGAAGCTTTCTGAGAAACTTCTTTATGTTCTGTGAAATCATCTCACAGAGTTACAGCTTTCCCCTCAAGAAGCCTTTCGCTAGGACAGTTCTTGTGGAATTGGCAATGTGATATTTGGAAGCCCATAGAGGGCTATGGTGAAAAAGGAAACATCCTCAGAGGAAATCTGGAAAGAAGCTTTCTGAGAAACTGCTTAGTGTTCTGTTAATTCATCTCACAGAGATACATCTGTATTTCGGGGATCTCTTTGCTAGCCTTATTTCTGTGGAATCTGAGAACAGATATTTCGGATCCCTTTGAAGACAGTAGGGCCCAAGGAAATATCCTCCGATAACAAAGAGAAAGAAGCTTTCTGAGAAACTTCTTTGTGTTCTGTGATATCATCTCACAGAGTTACAGCTTTCCCCTCCAGAAGCCTTTCGCTAAGACAGTTCTTGTGGAATTGGCAAAGTGATATTTGGAAGCCCATAGAGGGCTATGGAGAAAAAGGAAATATCCTCAGATGAAATCTGGAAAGAAGCTTTCTGAGAAACTGCTCTGTGATGTGTGACTTCCACTCACAGAGTTACATCTGTATTTCGTGGATCTCTTTGCTAGCCTTATTTCTGTGGAATCTGAGAACAGATATTCGGATCCCTTTGAAGACTATAGGGCCAAAGGAAATATCCTCCGATTAAGAAGAGAAAGAAGCTTTCTCAAAAACTTCTTTGTGTTCTGTGAAATCATCTCACAGAGTTACAGCTTTCCCCTCAAGAAGCCTTTCGCTAAGACAGTTCCTGTGGAATTGGCAAAGTGATATTTGGAAGCCCATAGAGGGCTAAGGTGAAAAAGGAAATATCCTCAGATGAAATCTGGAAAGAAGCTTTCTGAGAAAGTGTTCTGTGATGTGTGACTTCCACTCACAGAGTTACATCTGTATTTCGTGGATCTCTTTGCTAGCCTTATTTCTGTGGAATCTGAGAAGTGATATTTCGGATCCCTTTGAAGACTATAGGGCCAAAGGAAATATCCTCCGATAACAAAGAGAAAGAAGCTTTCTGAGAAACTTCTTTGTGTTCTATGAAATCATCTCACAGAGTTACAGCTTTCCCCTCAATAAGTCTTTCGATAAGACAGTTCTTGTGGAATTGGAAAAGTGATATTTGGAAGCCCTTAGAGGGCTATGGTGAGAACCGAAATATTCTCAGATGAAATCTGGAAAGAAGCTTTTTGAGAAACTTCTCTGTGGTGGGTGACTTCCACTCACACAGTTACATCTGTCTTTCGTGGATCTCTTTGCTAGCCTTATTTTTCTGGAATCTGAGAACAGATATTTCGGATCCCTTTGAAGACTATAGGGCCAAAGGAAATATCCTCCGATAACAAAGAGAAAGAAGCTTTCTGAGAAACTTCTTTGTGTTCTGTGAAATCATCTCACAGAGTTACAGCTTTCCCCTCAAGAAGACTTTCGCTAAGACAGTTCTTGTGGAATTGGCAAAGTGATATTTGGAAGCCCATAGAGGGCTAAGGTAAAAAAGGAAATATCCTAAGATGAAATCTGGAAAGAAGCTTTCTGAGGAAGTGTTCTGTGATGTGTGACTTCCACTCACAGAGTTACATCTGTATTTCGTGGATCTCTTTGCTAGCCTTATTTCTGTGGAATCTGAGAAGTGATATTTCGGATCCCTTTGAAGACTATAGGGCCAAAGGAAATATCCTCCGATAACAAAGAGAAAGAAGCTTTCTGAGAAACTTCTTTGTGTTCTATGAAATCATCTCACAGAGTTACAGCTTTCCCCTCAATAAGCCTTTCGATAAGACAGTTCTTGTGGAATTGGAAAAGTGATATTTGGAAGCCCTTAGAGGGCTATGGTGAAAACCGAAATATTCTCAGATGAAATCTGGAAAGAAGCTTTTTGAGAAACTTCTCTGTGGTGGGTGACTTCCACTCACACAGTTACATCTGTCTTTCGTGGATCTCTTTGCTAGCCTTATTTTTCTGGAATCTGAGAACAGATATTTCGGATCCCTTTGAAGACTATAGGGCCAAAGGAAATATCCTCCGATAACAAAGAGAAAGAAGCTTTCTGAGAAACTTCTTTGTGTTCTGTGAAATCATCTCACAGACTTACACCTTTCCCATCAAGAAGCCTTTCACTAAGACAGTTCTTGTGGAATTGGCAATGTGATATTTGGAAGCCCACAGAGGGCTATGGTGAAAAAGGAAATATCCTCAGATGAAATCTGGAAAGAAACTTTCTGAGAAACTTCTCTGTGGTGTGTGACTTCCACTCACAGAGTTACATCTGTATTTCGTGGATCTCTTTGCTAGCCTTATTTCTGTGGAATCTGAGAACAGATATTTCGGATCTCTTTGAAGACTATAGGGCCAAAGGAAATATCCTCCGATAACAAAGAGAAAGAAGCTTTCTGAGAAACTTCTTTATGTTCTGTGAAATCATCTCACAGAGTTACAGCTTTCCCCTCAAGAAGCCTTTCGCTAGGACAGTTCTTGTGGAATTGGCAATGTGATATTTGGAAGCCCATAGAGGGCTATGGTGAAAAAGGAAACATCCTCAGAGGAAATCTGGAAAGAAGCTTTCTGAGAAACTGCTTAGTGTTCTGTTAATTCATCTCACAGAGATACATCTGTATTTCGGGGATCTCTTTGCTAGCCTTATTTCTGTGGAATCTGAGAACAGATATTTCGGATCCCTTTGAAGACAGTAGGGCCCAAGGAAATATCCTCCGATAACAAAGAGAAAGAAGCTTTCTGAGAAACTTCTTTGTGTTCTGTGATATCATCTCACAGAGTTACAGCTTTCCCCTCCAGAAGCCTTTCGCTAAGACAGTTCTTGTGGAATTGGCAAAGTGATATTTGGAAGCCCATAGAGGGCTATGGAGAAAAAGGAAATATCCTCAGATGAAATCTGGAAAGAAGCTTTCTGAGAAACTGCTCTGTGATGTGTGACTTCCACTCACAGAGTTACATCTGTATTTCGTGGATCTCTTTGCTAGCCTTATTTCTGTGGAATCTGAGAACAGATATTCGGATCCCTTTGAAGACTATAGGGCCAAAGGAAATATCCTCCGATTAAGAAGAGAAAGAAGCTTTCTCAAAAACTTCTTTGTGTTCTGTGAAATCATCTCACAGAGTTACAGCTTTCCCCTCAAGAAGCCTTTCGCTAAGACAGTTCCTGTGGAATTGGCAAAGTGATATTTGGAAGCCCATAGAGGGCTAAGGTGAAAAAGGAAATATCCTCAGATGAAATCTGGAAAGAAGCTTTCTGAGAAAGTGTTCTGTGATGTGTGACTTCCACTCACAGAGTTACATCTGTATTTCGTGGATCTCTTTGCTAGCCTTATTTCTGTGGAATCTGAGAAGTGATATTTCGGATCCCTTTGAAGACTATAGGGCCAAAGGAAATATCCTCCGATAACAAAGAGAAAGAAGCTTTCTGAGAAACTTCTTTGTGTTCTATGAAATCATCTCACAGAGTTACAGCTTTCCCCTCAATAAGCCTTTCGATAAGACAGTTCTTGTGGAATTGGAAAAGTGATATTTGGAAGCCCTTAGAGGGCTATGGTGAAAACCGAAATATTCTCAGATGAAATCTGGAAAGAAGCTTTTTGAGAAACTTCTCTGTGGTGGGTGACTTCCACTCACACAGTTACATCTGTCTTTCGTGGATCTCTTTGCTAGCCTTATTTTTCTGGAATCTGAGAACAGATATTTCGGATCCCTTTGAAGACTATAGGGCCAAAGGAAATATCCTCCGATAACAAAGAGAAAGAAGCTTTCTGAGAAACTTCTTTGTGTTCTGTGAAATCATCTCACAGAGTTACAGCTTTCCCCTCAAGAAGACTTTCGCTAAGACAGTTCTTGTGGAATTGGCAAAGTGATATTTGGAAGCCCATAGAGGGCTAAGGTAAAAAAGGAAATATCCTAAGATGAAATCTGGAAAGAAGCTTTCTGAGAAAGTGTTCTGTGATGTGTGACTTCCACTCACAGAGTTACATCTGTATTTCGTGGATCTCTTTGCTAGCCTTATTTCTGTGGAATCTGAGAAGTGATATTTCGGATCCCTTTGAAGACTATAGGGCCAAAGGAAATATCCTCCGATAACAAAGAGAAAGAAGCTTTCTGAGAAACTTCTTTGTGTTCTATGAAATCATCTCACAGAGTTACAGCTTTCCCCTCAATAAGCCTTTCGATAAGACAGTTCTTGTGGAATTGGAAAAGTGATATTTGGAAGCCCTTAGAGGGCTATGGTGAAAACCGAAATATTCTCAGATGAAATCTGGAAAGAAGCTTTTTGAGAAACTTCTCTGTGGTGGGTGACTTCCACTCACACAGTTACATCTGTCTTTCGTGGATCTCTTTGCTAGCCTTATTTTTCTGGAATCTGAGAACAGATATTTCGGATCCCTTTGAAGACTATAGGGCCAAAGGAAATATCCTCCGATAACAAAGAGAAAGAAGCTTTCTGAGAAACTTCTTTGTGTTCTGTGAAATCATCTCACAGACTTACACCTTTCCCCTCAAGAAGCCTTTCACTAAGACAGTTCTTGTGGAATTGGCAATGTGATATTTGGAAGCCCACAGAGGGCTATGGTGAAAAAGGAAATATCCTCAGATGAAATCTGGAAAGAAGCTTTCTGAGAAACTTCTCTGTGGTGTGTGACTTCCACTCACAGAGTTAAATCTGTATTTCGTGGATCTCTTTGCTAGCCTTATTTCTGTGGAATCTGAGAACAGATATTTCGGATCTCTTTGAAGACTATAGGGCCAAAGGAAATATCCTCCGATAACAAAGAGAAAGAAGCTTTCTGAGAAACTTCTTTATGTTCTGTGAAATCATCTCACAGAGTTACAGCTTTCCCCTCAAGAAGCCTTTCGCTAGGACAGTTCTTGTGGAATTGGCAATGTGATATTTGGAAGCCCATAGAGGGCTATGGTGAAAAAGGAAACATCCTCAGAGGAAATCTGGAAAGAAGCTTTCTGAGAAACTGCTTAGTGTTCTGTTAATTCATCTCACAGAGATACATCTGTATTTCGGGGATCTCTTTGCTAGCCTTATTTCTGTGGAATCTGAGAACAGATATTTCGGATCCCTTTGAAGACAGTAGGGCCCAAGGAAATATCCTCCGATAACAAAGAGAAAGAAGCTTTCTGAGAAACTTCTTTGTGTTCTGTGATATCATCTCACAGAGTTACAGCTTTCCCCTCCAGAAGCCTTTCGCTAAGACAGTTCTTGTGGAATTGGCAAAGTGATATTTGGAAGCCCATAGAGGGCTATGGAGAAAAAGGAAATATCCTCAGATGAAATCTGGAAAGAAGCTTTCTGAGAAACTGCTCTGTGATGTGTGACTTCCACTCACAGAGTTACATCTGTATTTCGTGGATCTCTTTGCTAGCCTTATTTCTGTGGAATCTGAGAACAGATATTCGGATCCCTTTGAAGACTATAGGGCCAAAGGAAATATCCTCCGATTAAGAAGAGAAAGAAGGTTTCTCAAAAACTTCTTTGTGTTCTGTGAAATCATCTCACAGAGTTACAGCTTTCCCCTCAAGAAGCCTTTCGCTAAGACAGTTCCTGTGGAATTGGCAAAGTGATATTTGGAAGCCCATAGAGGGCTAAGGTGAAAAAGGAAATATCCTCAGATGAAATCTGGAAAGAAGCTTTCTGAGAAAGTGTTCTGTGATGTGTGACTTCCACTCACAGAGTTACATCTGTATTTCGTGGATCTCTTTGCTAGCCTTATTTCTGTGGAATCTGAGAAGTGATATTTCGGATCCCTTTGAAGACTATAGGGCCAAAGGAAATATCCTCCGATAACAAAGAGAAAGAAGCTTTCTGAGAAACTTCTTTGTGTTCTGTGAAATCATCTCACAGACTTACACCTTTCCCCTCAAGAAGCCTTTCACTTCGACAGTTCTTGTGGAATTGGCAATGTGATATTTGGAAGCCCACAGAGGGCTATGGTGAAAAAGGAAATATCCTCAGATGAAATCTGGAAAGAAGCTTTCTGAGAAACTTCTCTGTAGTGTGTGACTTCCACTCACAGAGTTACATCTGTATTTCGTAGATCTCTTTGCTAGCCTTATTTCTGTGGAATCTGAGAACAGATATTTCGGATCTCTTTGAAGACTATAGGGCCAAAGGAAATATCCTCCGATAACAAAGAGAAAGAAGCTTTCTGAGAAACTTCTTTGTGTTCTGTGAAATCATCTCACAGAGTTACAGCTTTCCCCTCAAGAAGCCTTTCGCTAGGACAGTTCTTGTGGAATTGGCAATGTGATATTTGGAAGCCCATAGAGGGCTATGGTGAAAAAGGAAACATCCTCAGAGGAAATCTTTAAAGAAGCTTTCTGAGAAACTGCTTAGTGTTCTGTTAATTCATCTCACAGAGTTACATCTGTATTTCGGGGATCTCTTTGCTAGCCTTATTTCTGTGGAATCTGAGAACAGATATTTCAGATCCCTTTGAAGACTATAGGGCCAAAGGAAATATCCTCCGATAACAAAGAGAAAGAAGCTTTCTGAGAATCTTCTTTGTGTTCAGTGAAATCATCTCACAGAGTTACAGCTTTCCCCTCAAGAAGCCTTTCGCTAAGACAGTTCTTGTGGAATTGGCAAAGTGATATTTGGAAGCCCATAGAGGGCTATGGTGAGAAAGGAAATATCCTCAGATGAAATCTGGAAAGAAGCTTTCTGAGAAACTGCTCTGTGATGCGGGACTTCCACTCACAGAGTTACATCTGTATATCGTGGATCTCTTTGCTAGCCTTATTTCTGTGGGATCTGAGAAGAGATATTTCAGATCCCTTTGAAGACTATATTGCCAAAGGAAATATCCTTCGATAACAAAGAGAAAGAACCTTTCTGAGAAACTTCTTTGTGTTCTGTGATATCATCTCAGAGAGTTACAGCTTTCCCCTCAAGAAGCCTTTCGCTAAGACAGTTCTTGTGGAATTGGCAAAGTGATATTTGGAAGCCCATAGAGGGCTATGGTGAAAAAGGAAATATCCTCAGATGAAATCTGGAAAGAAGCTTTCTGAGAAACGTCTCTGTGGCGTGTGACTTCCACTCACAGAGTTACATCTGTATTTCGTGGATCTCTTTGCTAGCGTTATTTCTGTGGAATCTCAGAACAGATATTTCGGATCCCTTTGAAGACTATAGGGCCAAAGGAAATATCCTCCGATAACAAAGAGAAAGAAGCTTTCTGAGAAACTTCTTTGTGTTCTGTGATATCATCTCACAGAGTTACAGCTTTCCCCTCAAGAAGCCTTTCGCTAAGACAGTTCTTGTGGAATTGGCAAAGTGATATTTGCAAGCCCATAGAGGGCTATGGTGAAAAAGGAAATATCCTCAGATGAAATCTGGAAAGAAGCTTTCTGAGATACTGCTCTGTGATGTGGGACTTCCACTCACAGAGTTACATCTGTATTTCGTGTGTCTCTTTGCTAGCCTTATTTCTGTGGAATCTGAGAACTGATATTTTGGAACCCTTTGAAGACTATAGGGCCAAAGGAAATATCCTCCGATAACAAAGAGAAAGAAGCTTTCTGAGAAACTTCTTTGTGTTCTGTGAAATCATCTCACAGAGTTACAGCTTTCCCCTCAAGAAGGCTTTCGCTAAGACAGTTTTGTGGAATTGGCAAAGTGATATTTGGAAGCCCATAGAGGGCTATGGTGAAAAAGCAAATATCCTCAGATGAAATCTTTAAAGAAGCATTCTGAGAAACTGCTAAGTGTTCTGTTAATTCATCTCACAGAGTTACATCTGTATTTCGGGGATCTCTTTGCTAGCCTTATTTCTGTGGAATCTGAGAACAGATATTTCGGATCCCTTTGAAGAATATAGGGCCAAAGGAAATATCCTCCGATAACAAAGAGAAAGAAGCTTTCTGAGAATCTTCTTTGTGTTCAGTGAAATCATCTCACAGAGTTACAGCTTTCCCCTCAAGAAGCCTTTCGCTAAGACAGTTCTTGTGGAATTGGCAAAGTGATATTTGGAAGCCCATAGAGGGCTATGGTGAGAAAGGAAATATCCTCAGATGAAATCTGGAAAGAAGCTTTCTGAGAAACTGCTCTGTGATGTGGGACTTCCACTCACAGAGTTACATCTGTATATCGTGGATCTCTTTGCTAGCCTTATTTCTGTGGAATCTGAGAAGTGATATTTCAGATCCCTTTGAAGACTATAGGGCCAAAGGAAATATCCTCCGATAACAAAGAGAAAGAAGCTTTCTGAGAAACTTCTTTGTGTTCTGTGATATCATCTCACCGAGTTACAGCTTTCCCCTCAAGAAGCCTTTCTCTAAGACAGTTCTTGTGGAATTGGCAAAGTGATATTTGGAAGCCCATAGAGGGCTATGGTGAAAAAGGAAATATCCTCAGATGAAATCTGGAAAGAAGCTTTCTGAGAAACTGCTCTGTGATGTGTGACTTCCACTCACAGAGTTACATCTGTATTTCGTGGGTCTCTTTGCTAGCCTTATTTCTGTGGAATCTGAGAACAGATATTTCGGAACCCTTTGAAGACTATAGGGCCAAAGGAAATATCCTGCGATAACAAAGAGAAAGAAGCTTTCTGAGAAACTTCTTTGTATTCTGTGAAATCATCTCACAGAGTTACAGCTTTCCCCTCAAGAAACCTTTCGCTAAGACAGTTTTGTGGAATTGGCAAAGTGATATTTGGAATCCCATAGAGGGCTACGGTGAAAAAGCAAATATCCTCAGATGTAATCTGTAAAGAAGCTTTCTGAGAAACTGCTTAGTGTTCTGTTAACTCATCTCACAGAGTTACATCTGTATTTCGGGGATCTTTTTGCTAGCCTTATTTCTGTGGAATCTGAGAACAGATATTTCGGATCCCTTTGAAGACTATAGGGCCAATGGAAATATCCTCCGATAACAAAGAGAAAGAAGCTTTCTGAGAATCTTCTTTGTGTTCTGTGATATCATCTCACAGAGTTACAGCTTTCCCCTCAAGAAGACTTTCGCTAAGACAGTTCTTGTGGAATTGGTAAAGGGATACTTGGAAGCCCATGGAGGGCTATGGTGAAAAAGGAAATATCGTCAGATAAAATCTGGAAAGAAGCTTTCTGAGAAACTACTTAGTGTTCTGTTATTTCATCTCACAGAGTTACATCTGTATTTCGGGGATCTCTTTGCTAGCCTTATTTCTGTGGCATCTGAGAACAGATATTTCGGATCCCTTTGAAGACTATAGGGCCAAAGGAAATATCCTCTGATGACAAAGAGAAAGAAGCTTTCTGAGAAACTTCTTTGTGTTCTGTGATATCATTTCAGAGAGTTACAGCTTTCCCCTCAAGAAGCCTTACGCTAAGACAGTTCTTGTGGAATTGGCAAAGTGATATTTGGAAGCCCATAGAGGGCTATGGTGAAAAAGGAAATATCCTCAGATGAAATCTGGAAAGAATCTTTCTGAGAAACGTCTCTGTGGCGTGTTACTTACACTCACAGAGTTACATCTGTATTTCGTGGATCTCTTTGCTAGCCTTATTTCTGTGGAATCTGAGAACAGATATTTCGGATCCCTTTGAAGACAATAGGGCCAAAGGAAATATCCTCCGATAACAAAGAGAAAGAAGGTTTCTGAGAAACTTCTTTGTGTGCTGTGAAATCATCTCACAGAGTTACAGCTTTCCCCTCAAGAAGCCTTTCGCTAAGACAGTTCTTGTGGAATTGGCAAAGTGATATTTGGAAGCCCATAGAGGGCTACGGTGAAAAAGGAAATATCCTCAGATGAAATCTGGAAAGAAGCTTTCTGAGAAACTGCTCTGTGATGTGTGACTTCCACTCACAGAGTTACATCTGTATTTCGTGGATCTCTTTGCTAGCCTTATATCTGTGGAATCTGAGAACAGATATTTCGGATCCCTTTGAAGACTATAGGGCCAAAGGAAATATCCTCCGTTAACAAAGAGAAAGAAGCTTTCTGAGAAATTTCTTTGTGTTCTGTGAAATCATCTCACAGAGTTACAGCTTTCCCCTCAAGAAGCCTTTCGCTAAGACGGTTCTTGTGGAATTTGCAAAGAGACATTTGGAAGCCCATAGACGGATACGGTGAAAAAGGAAATAACCTCAGATGAAATCTGGAAAGAAGCTTTCTCAGAAACTTCTCTGTGGTGTGTGACTTCCACTCACACAGTTACATCTGTCTTTCGTGGATCTCTTTGCTAGCCTTATTTTTGAGGAATCTGAGAACAGATATTTCGGATCCCTTTGAAGACTATAGGGCCAAAGGAAATATCCTCCGATAACAAAGAAAAAGAAGCTTTCTGAGAAACTTCTTTGTGTTCTGTGATATCATCTCACAGAGTTACAGCTTTCCCCTCCAGAAGCCTTTCGCTAAGACAGTTCTTGTGGAATTGGCAAAGTGATATTTGGAAGCCCATAGAGGGCTATGGAGAAAACGGAAATATCCTCAGATGAAATCTGGAAAGAAGCTTTCTGAGAAACTGCTTAGTGTTCTGTTAATTCATCTCACAGAGTTACATCTGTATATCGTGGATCTCTCCGCTTGCCTTATTTCTGTGGAATCTGAGAACAGATATTTCAGATCCCTTTGAAGACTATAGGGCCAAAGGAAATATCCTCCGATAACAAAGAGAAAGAAGCTTCCTGACAAACTTCTTTGTGTTCTGTGATATCATCTCACAGAGTTACAGCTTTCCCCTCCAGAAGCCTTTCGCTAAGACAGTTCTTGTGGAATTGGCAAAGTGATATTTGGATGCCCATAGAGGGCTATGGTGAAAAAGGAAATATCCTCAGATGAAATCTGGAAAGAAGCTTTCTGAGAAACTTCTCTGTGGTGTGTGACTTCCACTCACAGAGTTACATCTGTATTTCGTGGAACCCTTTGCTAGCCTTATTTCTGTGGAATCTGAGAACAGATATTTCGGATCCCTTTGAAGACAATAGGGGCAAAGGAAATATCCTCCGATAACAAAGAAAAAGAAGCTTTCTGAGAAACTTCTTTGTGTTCTGTGAAATCTTCTCACAGAGTTACACCTTTCCCCTCAAGAAGCCTTTCACTAAGACAGTTCTTGTGGAATTGGCAAAGTGATATTTGGAAGCCCACAGAGGGCTATGGTGAAAAAGGAAATATCCTCAGATGAAATCTGGAAAGAAGCTTTCTGAGAAACTTCTCTGTGGTGTGTGACTTCCACTCAGAGAATTACATCTGTATTTACTGGTTCTCTTTGCTAGCCTTATTTCTGTGGAATCTGAGAACAGATATTTCGGATCTCTTTGAAGACTTTAGGGCCAAAGGAAATATCCTCCGATAACAAAGAGAAAGAAGCTTTCTGAGAAACTTCTTTGTGTTCTGTGAAATCATCTCACAGAGTTACAGCTTTCCCCTCAAGTAGCCTTTCGCTATGACAGTTCTTGTGGAATTGGCAATGTGATATTTGGAAGCCCATAGTGGGCTATGGTGAAAAAGGAAACATCCTCACAGGAAATCTGGAAAGAAGCTTTCTGAGAAACTGCTTAGTGTTCTGTTAATTCATCTCACAGAGATACATCTGTATTTCGGGGATCTCTTTGCTAGCCTTATTTCTGTGGAATCTGAGAACAGATATTTCAGATCTCTTTGAAGACTACAGGGCCAAAGGAAATATCCTCCGATAACAAAGAGAAAGAAGCTTTCTGAGAAACTTCTTTGTGTTCTGTGAAATCATCTCACAGAGTTACAGCTTTCTCCTCAAGAAGCCTTTCGCTAGGACAGTTCTTGTGGAATTGGCAATGTGATATTTGGAAGCCCATAGAGGGCTATGGTGAAAAAGGAAACATCCTCAGAGGAAATCTGGAAAGAAGCTTTCTGAGAAACTGCTTAGTGTTCTGTTAATTCATCTCACAGAGATACATCTGTATTTCGGGGATCTCTTTGCTAGCCTTATTTCTGTGGAATCTGAGAAGTGATATTTCATATCCCTTTGAAGACTATAGGGCCAAAGGAAATATCCTCCGATAACAAAGAGAAAGAAGGTTTCTGGGAAACTTCTTTGTATTCTGTGAAATCATCTCACAGAGTTACACCTTTCCCCTCAAGAAGTCTTTCACTAAGACAGTTCTTGTGGAATTGGCAAAGTGATATTTGGAATCCCACAGAGGGCTATGGTGAAAAAGGAAATATCCACAGATGAAATCTGGAAAGAAGCTTTCTGAGAAACTTCTCTGTGGTGTGTGACTTCCACTTACAGAGTTACATCTGTATTTCGTGGATCTCTTTGCTAGCCTTATTTCTGTGGAATCTGAGAACAGATATTTTAGATCTCTTTGAAGACTATAGGGCCAAAGGAAATATCCTCCGATAACAAAGAGAAAGAAGCTTTCTGAGAAACTTCTTTGTGTTCTGTGAAATCATCTCATAGAGTTACAGCTTTCCCCTCAAGAAGCCTTTCGCTAGGACAGTTCTTGTGGAATTGGCAATGTGATATTTGGAAGCCCATAGAGGGCTATGGTGAAAAAGGAAACATCCTCAGAGGAAATCTGGAAAGAAGCTTTCTGAGAAACTGCTTAGTGTTCTGTTAATTCATCTCACAGAGTTACATCTGTATTTCGGAGGTCTCTTTGCTAGCCTTATTTCTGTGGAATCTGAGAACAGATATTTCGGATCCCTTTGAAGACTATAGGGCCAAAGGAAATATCCTCCGATAACAAAGAGAAAGAAGCTTTCTGAGAATCTTCTTTGTGTTCTGTGATATCATCTCACAGAGTTACCGCTTTCCCCTCAAGAAGCCTTTCGCTAAGACAGTTTTTGTGGAATTGGTAAAGGGATACTTGGAAGCCCTTATAGGGCTATGGTGAAAAAGGAAATATCCTCAGATAAAATCTGGAAAGAAGTTTTCTGAGATACTACTGAGTGTTCTGTTAATTCATCTCACAGAGTTACATCTGTATTTCGGGGATCTCTTTGCTAGCCTTATTTCTGTGGAATCTGAGAACAGATATTTCGGATCCCTTTGAAGACTATAGGGCCAAAGGAAATATCCTCCGATGACAAAGAGAAAGAAGCTTTCTGAGAAACTTCTTTGTGTTCTGTGAAATCATCTCACCGAGTTACAGCTTTCCCCTCCAGAAGCCTTTCGCTAGGACAGTTCTTGTGGAATTGGCAAAGTGATATTTGGAAGCCCATAGAGGACTATTTTGAAAAAGGAAATATCCTCGGATGAAATCTGGAAAGAAGCTTTCTGAGAAACTGCTCTGTGATGTGGGACTTCCACTCACAGAGTTACATCTGTATATCGTGGATCTCTTTGCTAGCCTTATTTCTGTGGAATCTGAGAAGTGGTATTTCAGATCCCTTTGAAGACTATAGGGCCAAAGGAAATATCCTTCGATAACAAAGAGAAAGAAGCTTTCTGAGAAACTTCTATGTGTTCTGTGATATCATTTCAGAGAGTTACAGCTTTCCCCTCAAGAAGCCTTTCGCTAAGACAGTTCTTGTGGAATTGGCAAAGTGATATTTGGAAGCCCATATAGGGCTATGGTGAAAAAGGAAATATCCTCAGATGAAATCTGGAAAGAAGCTTTCTGAGAAACGTCTCTGTTGCGTGTTACTTACACTCACAGAGTTACATCTGTATTTCGTGGATCTCTTTGATAGCCTTATTTCTGTGGCATCTCAGAAAAGATATTTCGGATCCCTTTGAAGACTATAGGGCCAAAGGAAATATCCTCCGATAACAAAGAGAAAGAAGATTTCTGAGAAACTTCTTTGTGTGCTGTGAAATCATCTCACAGAGTTACAGCTTTCCCCTCAAGAAGCCTTTCGCTAAGACAGTTCTTGTGGAATTGGCAAAGTGATATTTGGAAGCCCATAGAGGGCTATGGTGAAAAAGGAAATATCCTCAGATGAAATCTGGAAAGAAGCTTTCTGAGAAACTGCTCTGTGATGTTTGACTTCCACTCACAGAGATATATCTGTATTTCGTGGATCTCTTTGCTAGCCTTATATCTGTGGAATCTGAGAACAGATATTTCGGAACCCTTTGAAGACTATAGGGCCAAAGGAAATATCCTCCGTTAACAAAGAGAAAGAAGCTTTCTGAGAAATTTCTTTGTGTTCTGTGAAATCATCTCACAGAGTTACAGCTTTCCCCTCAAGAAGCCTTTCGCTAAGACGGTTCTTGTGGAATTTGCAAAGAGACATTTGGAAGTCCATAGACGGATACGGTGAAAAAGGAAATAACCTCAGATGAAATCTGGAAACAAGCTTTCTGAGAAACTGCTCTGTGATGTGTGACTTCCACTCACAGAGTTACATCTGTATTTCGTGGATCTCTTTGCTAGCCTTATTTCTGTGGAATCTGAGAACAGATATTCGGATCCCTTTGAAGACTATAGGGCCAAAGGAAATATCCTCCGATTAAGAAGAGAAAGAAGCTTTCTCAAAAACTTCTTTGTGTTCTGTGAAATCGTCTCACAGAGTTACAGCTTTCCCCTCACGAAGCCTTTCGCTAAGACAGTTCTTGTGGAATTGGCAAAGTGATATTTGGAAGCCCATAGAGGGCTAAGGTGAAAAAGGAAATATCCTCAGATGAAATCTGGAAAGAAGCTTTCTGAGCAAGTGTTCTGTGATGTGTGACTTACACTCACAGAGTTACATCTGTATTTCGTGGATCTCTTTGCTAGCCTTATTTCTGTGGAATCTGAGAAGTGATATTTCGGATCCCTTTAAAGACTATAGGGCCAATGGAAATATTCTCCGATAACAAAGAGAAAGAATCTTTCTGAGAAACTTCTTTGTGTTCTGTGAAATCATCTCACAGAGTTAGAGCTTTCTCCTCAAGAAGCCTTTCGCTAAGTCAGTTCTTGTGGAATTGGAAAAGTGATATTTGGAAGCCCTTAGAGGGCTATGGTTAAAAAGGAAATATCCTCAGAGGAAATCTGGAAAGAAGCTTTCTGAGAAACTGCTTAGTATTCTGTTAATTCATCTCACAGAGATACATCGGTATTTCGGGGATCTCTTTGCTAGCCTTATTTCTGTGGAATCTGAGAACAGATATTTCGGATCCCTTTGAAGACTATAGGGCCAAAGGAAATATCCTCCGATAACAAAGAGAAAGAAGGTTTCTGAGAAACTTCTTTGTGTTCTGTGAAATCATCTCACAGAGTTACAGCTTTCCCCTCAAGAAGACTTTCGCTAAGACAGTTCTTGTGGAATTGGCAAAGTGATATTTGGAAGCCCATAGAGGGCTATGGTGAAAAAGGAAATATCCTCAGATGAAATCTGGAAAGAAGCTTTCTGAGAAACTGCTCTGTGATGTGGGACTTCCACTCACAGAGTTACATCTCTATATCGTGGATCTCTTTGCTAGCCTTATTTCTGTGGAATCTGAGAAGTGATATTTCAGATCCCTTTGAAGACTATAGGGCCAAAGGAAATATCCTCCGATAACAAAGAGAAAGAAGCTTTCTGAGAAACTTCTTTGTGTTCTGTGATATCATCTCACAGAGTTACAGCTTTCCCCTCAAGAAGCCTTTCGCTAAGACAGTTCTTGTGGAATTGGCAAAGTGATATTTGGAAGCCCATAGAGGGCTATGGTGAAAAAGGAAATATCCTCAGATGAAATCTGGAAAGAAGCTTTCTGAGAAACTTCTCTGTTTTGTGTGACTTCCACTCACAGACTTACATCTGTATTTCGTGGATCTCTTTGCTAGCCTAATTTCTGTGGAATCTGAGTGCAGATATTCGGATCCCTTTGAAGACTATAGGGCCAAAGGAAATACCCTCCGATAACGAAGAGAAAGAAGCTTTCTGAAAAACTTCTTTGTGTTCTGTGAAATCATCTCACAGAGTTACAGCTTTCCCCTCAAGAAGCCTTTCGCTAAGACTGTTCTTGTGGAATTGGCAAAGTGATATTTGGAAGCCCATAGAGGGCTAAGGTAAAAAAGGAAATATCCTAAGATGAAACCTGGAAAGAAGCTTTCTGAGAAAGTGTTCTGTGATGTGTGACTTCCACTCACAGAGTTACATCTGTATTTCGTGGATCTCTTTGCTAGCCTTATTTCTGTGGAATCTGAGAAGTGATATTTCAGATAACTTTGAGGACTCTAGGGCCAAAGGAAATATCCTCCGATAACAAAGAGAAAGAAGCTTTCTGAGAAACTTCTTTGTGTTCTGTCATATCATCTCACAGAGTTACAGCTTTCCCCTCTAGAAGCGTTTCGCTAAGACAGTTCTTGTGGAATTGGAAAAGTGATATTTGGAAGCCCTTAGAGGGCTATGGTGAAAAAGGAAATATCCTCAGATGAAATCTGGAAAGAAGCTTTCCGAGAAACTTCTCTGTGGTGTGTGACTTCCACCCACACAGTTACATCTGTCTTTCGTGGATCTCTTTGCTAGCCTTATTATTGTGGAATCTGAGAACAGATATTTCGCATGCCTTTGAAGACTATAGGGCCAAAGGAAATATCCTGCGATAACAAAGAGAAAGAAGGTTTCTGAGAAACTTCTTTGTATTCTGTGAAATCATCTCACAGAGTTACACCTTTCCCCTCAAGAAGCCTTTCACTAAGACAGTTCTTGTGGAATTGGCAAAGTGATATTTGGAATCCCACAGAGGGGTATGGTGAAAAAGGAAATATCCTCAGATGAAATCTGGAAAGAAGCTTTCTGAGAAACTTCTCTGTGGTGTGTGACTTCCACTCACAGAGTTACATCTGTATTTCGTGGATCTCTTTGCTAGCCTTATTTCTGTGGAATCTGAGAACAGATATTTCGGATCTCTTTGAAGACTATAGGGCCAAAGGAAATATCCTCCGATAACAAAGAGAAAGAAGCTTTCTGAGAAACTTCTTTGTGTTCTGTGAAATCTTCTCATAGAGTTACAGCTTTCCCCTCAAGAAGCCGTTCGCTATGACAGTTCTTGTGGAATTGGCAATGTGATATTTGGAAGCCCATAGAGGGCTATGGTGAAAAAGGAAACATCCTCAGAGGAAATCTGGAAAGAAGCTTTCTGAGAAACTGCTTAGTGTTCTGTTAATTCATCTCACAGAGTTACATCTGTATTTCGGGGGTCTCTTTGCTAGCCTTATTTCTGTGGAATCTGAGAACAGATATTTCGGATCCCTTTGAAGACTATAGGGCCAAAGGAAATATCCTCCGATAACAAAGAGAAAGAAGCTTTCTGAGAAACTTCTTTGTGTTCTGTGAAATCATCTCACAGAGTTACAGCTTTCCCCTCAAGAAGCCTTTCGCTAAGACAGTTCTTGTGGAATTGGCAAAGTGATATTTGGAAGCCCATAGAGGGCTATGGTGAAAAAGGAAATATCCTCAGATGAAATCTGGAAAGAAGCTTTCTGAGAAACTGCTCTGTGATGTGGGACTTCCACTCACAGAGTTACATCTGTATATCGTGGATCTCTTTGCTAGCTTTATTTCTGTGGAATCTGAGAACAGATATTTTAGATCCCTTTGAAGACTATAGGGCCAAAGGAAATATCCTCCGATAACAAAGGGAAAGAAGCTTTCTGAGAAACTTCTTTGTGTTCTGTGAAATCATCTCACAGAGTTACAGCTTTCCCCTCAAGAAGCCTTTCGCTAAGACAGTTCTTGTGGAATTGGCAAAATGATATTTGGAAGGCCATAGAGGGCTAAGGTGAAAAAGGAAATATCCGCAGAGGAAATCTGGAAAGAAGCTTTCTGAGAAACTTCTCTGTGGTGTGTGACTTCCACTCACAGAGTTACATCTGTATTTCGTGGATCTCTTTTCTAGCCTTATTTCTGTGGAATCTGAGAACAGATATTTCGGATCCCTTTGAAAACTATAGGGCCAAAGGAAATATCCTCCGATAACAAAGAGAAAGAAGCTTTCTGAGAAACTTCTTTGTGTTCTCTGATATCATCTCACAGAGTTACAGCTTTCCCCTCAAGAAGCCTTTCGCTAAGACAGTTCTTGTGGAATTGGCAAAGTGACATTTGGAAGCCCATAGAGGACTATGTTGAAAAAGGAAATATCCTCAGATGAAATCTGTAAAGAAGCTTTCTGAGAAACTGCTTAGTGTTCTGTTAATTCATCTCACAGAGTTACATCTGCATTTCGGGGATCTCTTTGCTAGCCTTATTTCTGTGGCATCTGAGAACAGATATTTCGGATCCCTTTGAAGACTATAGGGCCTAAGGAAATATCCTCCGATAACAAAGAGAAAGAAGCTTTCTGAGAAACTTCTTTGTGTTCTGTGAAATCATCTCACAGAGTTACAGCTTTCCCCTCAAGAAGCCTTTCGCTTAGACAGTTCTTGTGGAATTGGCAAAGTGATATTTGGAAGCCCATAGAGGGCTATGGTGAAAAAGGAAATATCCTCAGATGAAATCTGGAAAGAAGCTTTCTGAGAAACTGCTCTGTGATGTGGGAGTTCCACTCACAGAGTTACATCTGTATATCGTGGATCTCTTTGCTAGCCTTATTTCTGTGGAATCTGGGAAGTGATATTTCAGATAACTTTGAGGACTATAGGGCCAAAGGAAATATCCTCCGATAACAAAGAGAAAGAAGCTTTCTGAGAAACTTCTTTGTGTTCTGTCATATCATCTCACAGAGTTACAGCTTTCCCCTCTAGAAGCCTTTCGCTAAGACAGTTCTTGTGGAATTGGAAAAGTGATATTTGGAAGCCCTTAGAGGGCTATGGTGAAAAAGGAAATATCCTCAGATGAAATCTGGAAAGAAGCTTTCTGAGAAACTTCTCTGTGGTGTGTGACTTCCACCCACACAGTTACATATGTCTTTCGTGGATCTCTTTGCTAGCCTTATTATTGTGGAATCTGAGAACAGATATTTCGCATGCCTTTGAAGACTATAGGGCCAAAGGAAATATCCTCCGATAACAAAGAGAAAGAAGGTTTCTGAGAAACTTCTTTGTATTCTGTGAAATCATCTCACAGAGTTACACCTTTCCCCTCAAGAAGCCTTTCACTAAGACAGTTCTTGTGGAATTGGCAAAGTGATATTTGGAATCCCACAGAGGGGTATGGTGAAAAAGGAAATATCCTCAGATGAAATCTGGAAAGAAGCTTTCTGAGAAACTTCTCTGTGGTGTGTGACTTCCACTCACAGAGTTACATCTGTATTTCGTGGATCTCTTTGCTAGCCTTATTTCTGTGGAATCTGAGAACAGATATTTCGGATCTCTTTGAAGACTATAGGGCCAAAGGAAATATCCTCCGATAACAAAGAGAAAGAAGCTTTCTGAGGAACTTCTTTGTGTTCTGTGAAATCATCTCATAGAGTTACAGCTTTAACCTCAAGAAGCCTTTCGCTAGGACAGTTCTTGTGGAATTGGCAATGTGATATTTGGAAGCCCATAGAGGGCTATGGTGAAAAAGGAAACATCATCAGAGGAAATCTGGAAAGAAGCTTTCTGAGAAACTGCTTAGTGTTCTGTTAATTCATCTCACAGAGTTACATCTGTATTTCGGGGATCTCTTTGCTAGCCTTATTTCTGTGGAATCTGAGAACAGATATTTCGGATCCCTTTGAAGACTATATGGCCAAAGGAAATATCCTCCGATAACAAAGAGAAAGAAGCTTTGTGAGAAACTTCTTTGTGTTCTGTGAAATCATCTCACAGAGTTACAGCTTTCCCCTCAAGAAGCCTTTCGCTAAGACAGTTCTTGTGGAATTGGTAAAGTAATATTTGGAAGCCCATAGAGGGCTATGGTGAAAAAGGAAATATCCTCATATGAAATCTGGAAAGAAGCTTTCTGAGAAACTGCTCTGTGATGTGGGACTTCCACTCACAGAGTTACATCTGCATTTCGTGGATCTCTTTGCTAGCCTTATTTCTGTGGAATCTGAGAACAGATATTCGGATCCCTTTGAAGACTATAGGGCCAAAGGAAATATTCTCCGATAACAAAGAGAAAGAAGCTTTCTGAGAAACTTCTTTGTGTTCTGTGAAATCATCTCACAGAGTTAGAGCTTTCCCCTCAAGAAGCCTTTCGCTAAGACAGTTCTTGTGCAATTGGCAAAGTGATATTTGGAAGCCCATAGATGGCTATGGTGAAAAAGGAAATATCCTCAGATGAAATCTGGAAAGAAGCTTTCTGAGAAACTGCTCTGTGATGTTGGACTTCCACTCACAGATTTACATCTGTATATCCTGGATCTCTTTGCTAGCCTTATTTCTGTGGAATCTGAGAAGTGATATTTCAGATCCCTTTGAAGACTATAGGGCCAAAGGAAATATCCTCCGATAACAAAGAGAAAGAAGCTTTCTGAGAAACTTCTTTGTGTTCTGTGATATCATCTCACAGAGTTACAGCTTTCCCCTCAAGAAACCTTTCGCTAAGACAGTTCTTGTGGAATTGGCAAAGTGATATTTGGAAGCCCATAGAGGGCTATGGTGAAAAAGGAAATATCCTCAGATGAAATCTGGAAAGAAGCTTTCTGGGAAACTTCTCTGTGGTGTGGGACTTCCACTCACAGAGTTACATCTGTATTTCGTGGATCTCTTTGCTAGCCTTATTTCTGTGGAATCTGAGAGCAGATATTCGGATCCCTTTGAAGACTATAGGGCCAAAGGAAATATCCTCCGATAACAAAGAGAAAGAAGCTTTCTGAAAAACTTCTTTGTGTTCTGTGAAATCATCTCACAGAGTTACAGCTTTCCCATCAAGAAGCCTTTCGCTAAGACAGTTCTTGTGGAATTGGCAAAGTGATATTTGGAAGCCCATAGAGGGCTAAGGTAAAAAAGGAAATATCCTAAGATGAAATCTGGAAAGAAGCTTTCTGAGAAAGTGTTCTGTGATGTGTGACTTCCACTCACAGAGTTACATCTGTATTTCATGGATCTCTTTGCTAGCCTCATTTCTGTGGAATCTGAGAAGTGATATTTCGGATCCCTTTGAAGAGTATAGGGCCAAACGAAATATGCTCCGATAACAAAGAGAAAGAAGCTTTCTGAGGAACTTCTTTGTGTTCTGTGAAATCATCTCACAGAGTTACAGCTTTCCCCTCAAGAAGCCTTTCGCTAAGACAGTTCTTGTGGAAATGGCAAAATGATATTTGGAAGGCCATAGAGGGCTAAGGTGAAAAAGGAAATATCCGCAGAGGAAAACTTCTCTGTGGTGTGTGACTTCCACTCACAGAGGTACATCTGTATTTCGGGGATCTCTTTGCTAGCCTTATTTGTGTGGCATCTGAGAACAGATATTTCGGATCCCTTTGAAGACTATAGGGCCAAAGGAAATATCCTCCGATAACAAAGAGAAAGAAGCTTTCTGAGAAACTTCTTTGTGTTCTGTGAAATCATCTCACAGAGTTACAGCTTTCCCCTCAAGAAGCCTTTCGCTAGGACAGTTCTTGTGGAATTGGCAATGTGATATTTGGAAGCCCATAGTGGGCTATGGTGAAAAAGGAAACATCCTCAGAGGAAATCTGGAAAGAAGCTTTCTGAGAAACTGCTTAGTGTTCTGTTAATTCATCTCACAGAGATACATCTGTATTTCGGGGATCTCTTTGCTAGCCTTATTTCTGTGGAATCTGAGAACAGATATTTCGGATCCCTTTGAAGACTACAGGGCCAAAGGAAATATCCTCCGATAACAAAGAGAAAGAAGCTTTCTGAGAAACTTCTTTGTGTTCTGTGAAATCAACTCACAGAGTTACAGCTTTCCCCTGAAGAAGACTTTCGCTAAGACAGTTCTTGTGGAATTGGCAAAGTGATATTTGGAAGCCCATAGAGGGCTATGGTGAAAAAGGAAAAATCCTCAGATGAAAACTGGAAAGAAGCTTTCTGAGAAACTGTTCTGTGATGTGGGACTTCCACTCACAGAGTTACATCTGTATATAGTGGATCTCTTTGCTAGCCTTATTTCTGTGGAATCTAAGAAGTGATATTTCAGATCCCTTTGAAGACTATAGGGCCAAAGGAAATATCCTCCGATAACAAAGAGAAAGAAGCTTTCTGAGAAACTTCTTTATTTTCTGTGATATCATCTCACAGAGTTACAGCTTTCCCCTCAAGAAGACTTTCGCTAAGACAGTTCTTGTGGAATTGGCAAAGTGATATTTGGAAGCCCATAGAGGGCTATGGTGAAAAAGGAAATATCCTCAGATGAAATCTGGAAAGAAGCTTTCTGAGAAACTTCTCTGTGGTGTGTGACTTCCAGTCACAGAGTTCATTTGTATTTCGTGGATCTCTTTGCTAGCCTTATTTCTGTGGAATCTGAGAACAGATATTTCGGATCCCTTTGAAGACTATAGGGCCAAAGGAAATATCCTCCGATAACAAGGAGAAAGAAGCTTTCTGAGAAACTTCTTTGTGTTTTGTGAATTCATCTCACAGAGTTACAGCTTTCCCCTCAAGATACCTTTCGCTAGGACAGTTCTTGTGGAATTGGCAATGTGATATTTGGAAGCCCATAGAGGGCTATGGTGAAAAAGGAAATATCCTGAGATCAAATCTGGAAAGAAGCTTTCTGAGAAACTACTTAGTGTTCTGTGAATTCATCTCACAGAGTTACATCTGTATTTCGGGGATCTCTTTGCTAGCCTTATTTCTGTGGAATCTGAGAACAGATATTTCGGATCCCTTTGAAGACTATAGGGCCAAAGGAAATATTCTCCGATAACAAAGAGAAAGAAGCTTTCTGAGAAACTTCTTTGTGTTCTGTGAAATCATCTCACAGAGTTACAGCTTTCCCCTCAAGAAGCCTTTCGCTAAGACAGTTCTTGTGGAATTGGCAAAGTGATATTTGGAAGCCCATACAGGGCTATGGTGAAAAAGGAAATATCCTCAGATGAAATCTGGAAAGAAGCTTTCTGAGAAACTGCTCTGTGATGTGGGACTTCCACTCACAGAGTTACATCTGTATTTCGTGGATCTCTTTCCTAGCTTTATTTCTGTGGAATCTGAAAACAGATATTTTAGATCCATTTGAAGACTAGAGGGCCAAAGGAAATATCCTCCGAAACAAAGAGAAAGAAGCTTTCTGAGAAACTTCTTTGTGTTCTGTGAAATCATCTCACAGAGTTACAGCTTTCCCCTCAAGAAGCCTTTCGCTAAGACAGTTCTTGTGGAATTGGCAAAATGATATTTGGAAGGCCATAGAGGGCTAAGGTGAAAAAGGAAATATCCGCAGAGGAAATCTGGAAAGAAGCTTTCTGAGAAACTTCTCTGTTGTGTGTGACTTCCACTCACAGAATTACATCTGTATTTCGTGGATCTCTTTTCTAGCCTTATTTCTGTGGAATCTGAGAACAGATATTTCGGATCCCTTTGAAGACTATAGGGCCAAAGGAAATATCCTCCGATAAGAAAGAGAAAGAAGCTTTCTGAGAAACTTCTTTGTGTTCTGTGATATCATCTCACAGAGTTACAGCTTTCCCCTCAAGAAGCCTTTCGCTAAGACAGTTCTTGTGTAATTGGCAAAGTGATATTTGGAAGCCACTAGAGGGCTATGGTGAAAAAGGAAATATCCTAAGATGAAATCTGGAAAGAAGCTTTCTGAGAAACTGCTTTGTGATGTGCGACTTCCATTCACAGAGTTACATCTGTATTTCGTGGATCTCTTTGCTAGCCTTATTTCTGTGGAATCTGAGAACAGATATTCGGATCCCTTTGAAGACTATAGGGCCAAAGGAAATATCCTCCGATAACAAAGAGAAAGAAGCTTTCTGAGAAACTTCTTTGTGTTCTGTGAAATCATCTCACAGAGTTACAGCTTTCCCCTCAAGAAGCCTTTCGCTAGGACAGTTCTTGTGGAATTGGCAAAGTGATATTTGGAAGCCCATAGAGGGCAATGTTGAAAAAGGAAATATCCTCAGATGAAATCTGGAAAGAAGCTTTCTGAGAAGCTGCTCTGTGATGTGTGACTTCCACTCACAGAGTTACATCTGTATTTCGTGGATCTCTTTGCTAGCCTTATTTCTGTGGAATCTGAGAACAGATATTTCGGATCCCATTGAAGTCTATAGGGCCAAAGGAAATATCCTCCGATAACAAAGAGAAAGAAGCTTTCTGAGAAACTTCTTTGTGTTCTGTGAAATCATCTCACAGAGCTACAGCTTTCCCCTCAAGAAGCCTTTCTCTAAGACAGTTTTGTGGAATTGGCAAAGTGATATTTGGAAGCCCATAGAGGGCTATGGTGAACAAGGAAATATCGTTATATGAAATCCGGAAAGAAGATTTCTGAGAAAATTCTCTGTGGTGTGTGACTTCCACTCACAGAGTTACATCTGTATATCGTGGATCTCTTTGCCAGCCTTATTTCTGTGGAATCTGAGAACAGATATTTCGGATCCCTTTGAAGACTATAGGGCCAAAGTAAATATCCTCCGATAACAAAGAGAAAGAAGCTTTCTGAGAAACTTCTTTGTTGTCTGTGAAATCATCTCACAGAGTTACAGCTTTCCCCTCACGAAGCCTCTCGTACACAGTTCTTGTGGAATTGGCAAAGTGATATTTGGAAGCCCTTAGAGGGCTATGGTGAAAAAGGAAATATACTCAGATGAAATCTGGAAAGAAGCTTTCTGAGAAACTGCTCTGTGATGTGTGACTTCCACTAACAGAGTTGCATCTGTATTTCGTGGATTTCTTTGCTAACCTTATTTCTGTGGAATCTGAGAACAGATATTTCGGATCCCTTTGAAGACTATAGGTCCAAAGGAAATATCCTCCGATAACAAAGAGAAAGAAGCTTTCTGAGAAACTTCTTTGTGTTCTGTGAAATCATCTCACAGATTTACAGCTTTCCCCTCAAGAAGCCTTTCGCTAAGACAGTTCTTATGGAATTGGAAAAGTGATATATGGAACCCCATAGAGGGCTACGGTGAAAAAGGAAATATCCTCAGATGAAATATGGAAAGAATCTTTCTGAGAAACTGCTCTGTGATGTGTGACTTCCACTCACAGAGTTACATCTGTATTTCGTGGATCTCTTTGCTAGCCTTATTTCTGTGGAATCTGAGAACAGATATTTTGGATCCCTTTGAAGACTATAGGGCCAACGGAAATATCCTCCGATAATAAAGAGAAAGAAGCTTTCTGAGAAAATTCTTTGTATTCTGTGAAATCATCTCACAGAGTTACATCTTTCCCCTCAAGAAGCCTTTCACTAAGAGAGTTCTTGTGGAATTGGCAAAGTGATATTTGGAAGCCCATAGAGGGCTATGGTGAAAAAGGAAATATCCTCAGATGATATCTGGAAACAAGCTTTCTGAGAAAGTGCTCTGTGATGTGTGACTTCCACTCACAGAGTTACATCTGTATGTCGTGGATCTCTTTGCTAGCCTTATTTCTGTGGTATCTAAGAAGAGATATTTCGGATCCTTTGAAGACTATAGGGCCAAAGGAAATATCCTCCGATAACAAAGAGAAAGAAACTTTCTGAGAAACTTCTTTGTGTTCTGTGAAATCATCTCACAGAGTTACAGCTTTCCCCTCTAGAAGTGTTTCGCTAAGACATTTCTTGTGGAATTGTCAAAGTGATATTTGGAAGCCCATAGAGGGCTATGGTGAAAAAGGAAATATCCTGAGATGAAATCTGGAAAGAAGCTTTCTGAGAAACTTCTCTGTTGTGTGTGACTTCCACTCACAGAATTACATCTGTATTTCGTGGATCTCTTTGTTAGCCTTATTTCTGTGGAATCTAGGAACAGATATTTCGGATCGCTTTGAAGACTATAGGGCCAAAGGAAATATCCTCCGATAAAAAAGAGAAAGAAGCTTTCTGAGAAACTTCTTTGTGTTCTGTGAAATCATCTCACAGAGTTACAGCTCTCCCCTCAAAAAGCTTTTCACTATGACACTTCTTGTGGAATTGGCAAAGTGATATTTGGAAGCCCATAGAGGGCTACGGTGAAAAAGGAAATATCCTCAGATCAAACCTGGAAAGAAGCTTTCTGAGAAGATTCTCTGTGATGTGTGACTTCCACTCACAGAGTTACATCTGTATTTCGTGGATCTCTTTGCTAGCCTTATTTCTGTGGAATCTGAGAACAGATATTTCGGATCTCTTTGAAGACTATAGGGCCAAAGGAAATATCCTCCGATAACAAAGAGAAAGAAGCTTTCTGAGAAACTTCTTTGTGTTCTGTGAAATCATCTCACAGAGTTACAGCTTTCCCCTCAAGAAGCCTTTCGCTAAGACAGTTCGTGTGGAATTGGCACAGTGATATTTGGAAGCCCATAGAGGGCTATGGTGAAAAAGGAAATATCCTCAGATGATATCTGGAAAGAAGCTTTCTGAGAAACTTCTGTGTGGTGTGTGACTTCCACTCACAGGGTTATATCTGTATTTCGTGGATCTCTTTGCTAGCCTTATTTCTGTGGAATCTGAGAACAGATATTTCGGATCCCTTTGAAGACTATAGGGCCAAAGGAAATATTCTCCGATAACAAAGAGAAAGAAGCTTTCTGAGAAACTTCTTTGTGTTCTGTGAAATCATCTCACAGAGTTACAGCTTTCCCCTCAAGAAGCCTTTCGCTAAGACAGTTCTTGTGGAATTGGCAAAGTGATATTTGAAAGCCCCTAGAGGGCTATGGTGAAAAAGGAAATATCCTCAGTTGAAATCTTGAAAGAAGCTTTCTGAGAAACTGCTTAGTGTTCTGTTAATTCATCTCACAGAGTTACACCTGTATATCGTGGAACTCTTTTCTAGCCTTATTTCTGTGGAATCTGAGAACAGATATTTCGGATCCCTTTGAAGACTATAGGGCCAAAGGAAATATCCTCCGATAATAAAGAGAAAGAAGCTTTCTGAGAAACTTCTTTGTGGTCTGTGAAATCATCTCACAGAGTTACAGCTTTCCACTCAAGAAGCCTTTCGCTAAGACAGTTCTTGTGGAATTGGCAAAGTGATATTTGGAAGCCCATAGAGGGCTATGGTGAAAAAGGAAATATCCTCAGATAAAATCTGGAAAGAAGCTTTCTGAGAAGCTTCTCTGTGATGTGTGACTTCCACTCACATAGTTACATCTGTATTTCGTGGATTCCTTTGCTAACCTTATTTCTGTGGAATCTGAGAACAGATATTTCGGATCCCTTTGAAGACTATAGGGCCAAAGGAAATATCCTACGATAACAAAGAGAAAGAAGCTTTCTGAGAAACTTCTTTGTGTTCTGTGAAATCATCTCACAGATTTACAGCTTTCCCCTCAAGAAGCCTTTCGCTAAGACAGTTTTTATGGAATTGGCAAAGTGATATATGGAAGCCCATAGAGGGCTACGGTGAAAAAGGAAATATCCTCAGATGAAATATGGAAAGAATCTTTCTGAGAAACTGCTCTGTGATGTGTGACTTCCACTCACAGAGTTACATCTGTATTTCGTGGATCTCTTTGCTAGCCTTATTTCTGTGGAATCTGAGAACAGATATTTTGGATCCCTTTGAAGACTGTAGGGCCAACGGAAATATCCTCCGATAATAAAGAGAAAGAAGCTTTCTGAGAAACTTCTTTGTATTCTGTGAAATCATCTCACAGAGTTACAGCTTTCCCCTCAAGAAGCCTTTCGCTAAGAGAGTTCTTGTGGAATTGGCAAAGTGATATTTGGAAGCCCATAGAGGGCTATGGTGAAAAAGGAAATATCCTCAGATGATATCTTGAAACAAGCTTTCTGAGAAAGTGCTCTGTGATGTGTGACTTCCACTCACAGAGTTACATCTGTATTTCGTGGATCTCTTTGCTAGCCTTATTTCTGTGGTATCTAAGATGAGATATTTCGGATCCTTAGAAGAATATAGGGCCAAAGGAAATATCCTCCGATAACAAAGAGAAAGAAGCTTTCTGAGAAACTTCTTTGTGTTCTGTGAAATCATCTCACAGAGTTACAGCTTTCCCCTATGAAGTCTTTCGCTAAGACATTTCTTGTGGAATTGTCAAAGTGATATTTGGAAGCCCATAGAGGGCTATGGTGAAAAAGGAAATATCCTGAGATGAAATCTGGAAAGAAGCTTTCTGAGAAACGTCTCTGTGGTGTGTGACTTCCACTCACAGAATTACATCTGTATTTCGTGGATCTCTTTGTTAGCCTTATTTCTGTGGAATCTGGGAACAGATATTTCGGATCCCTTTGAAGACTATAGGGACAAAGGAAATATCCTCCGATAACAAAGAGAAAGAAGCTTTCTGAGAAACTTCTTTGTGTTCTGTGAAATCATCTCACAGAGTTACAGCTCTCCCCTCAAAAAGCTTTTCACTATGACAGTTCTTGTGGAATTGGCAAAGTGATATTTGGAAGCCCATAGAGGGCTACGGTGAAAAAGGAAATATCCTCAGATCAAACCTGGAAAGAAGCTTTCTGAGCAGCTTCTCTGTGAGGTGTGACTTCCACTCACAGAGTTACCTCTGTATTTCGTTAATCTCTTTGCTAGCCTTATTTCTGTGGAATCTGAGAACAGATATTTCGGATCACTTTGAAGACTATAGGGCCAAAGGAAATATCCTCCGATAACAAAGAGAAAGAAGCTTTCTGAGAAACTTCTTTGTGTTCTGGAAATCATCTCACAGAGTTACAGCTTTCACTTCAAGAAGCCTTTCGCTAAGACAGTTCTTGTGGAATTGGCACAGTGATATTTGGGAACCCACATAGGGCTATGGTGAAAAAGGAAATATCCTCAGGTGAAATATGGAAAGAAGCTTTCTGAGAAACTTCTCTGTGGTGTGGGAATTCCACTCACAGTGTTACATCTGTATTTCTTGGATCTCTTTGCTAGCCTTATTTCTGGGGAATCTGAGAACAGATATTTCGGATCCCTTTGAAGACTATAGGGCCAAAGGAAATATCCTCCGATAACAAAGAGAAAGAAGCTTTCTGAGAAACTTCTTTGTGTTCTGTGAAATCATCTCACAGAGTTACAGCTTTCCCCTCAAAAAGCTTTTCACTATGACAGTTCTTGTGGAATTGGCAAAGTGATATTTTGAAGCCCATAGAGAGCTATGGTGAAAAAGGAAATATCCTCAGAGGAAATCTGGAAAGAAGCTTTCAGAGAAACTGCTCTGTGATGTGTGACTTGCACTCATAGAGTTACATCTGTATTTCGTGGATCTCTTTGCTAGCCTTATTTCTGTGGAATCTGAGAAGTGATATTTCGGATCCCTTTGAAGACTATAGGGGAAAAGGAAATATCCTCCGATAACAAAGAGAAAGAAGCTTTCTGAGAAACTTCTTTGTGTTCTGTGAAATCATCTCACAGAGTTACAGCTTTCCCCTCAAGAAGACTCTCGTTAAGAAAGTTCTTGTGGAATGGGCAAAGTGATATTTTGAAGCCCATAGAGGGCTATGGTGAAAAAGGAAATATCCTCAGATGAAATCTGGAAAGAACCTTTATGAGATATTGCTCTGTGATGTGTAACTTCAACTCACAGAGTTACATCTGTATATCGTGGATCTCTTTGCCAGCCTTATTTCTGTGGAATCTGAGAACAGATATTTCGGATCCCTTTGAAGACTATAGGGCCAAAGTAAATATCCTCCGATAACAAAGAGAAAGAAGCTTTCTGAGAAACTTCTTTGTGTTCTGTGAAATCATCTCACAGAGTTACAGCTTTTCCCTCAAGAAGCCTTTCGCTAAGACAGTTCTTGTGGAATTGGCAAAGTGTTATTTGGAAGCCCATAGAGGGCTATGGTGAAAGAGGAAATATCCTCAGATGAAATCTGGAAAGAAGCTTTCTGAGAAACTTCTCTGTGGTGTGTGACTTCCACTCACAGAGTTACATCTGTATTTCGTGGATCTCTTTGCTAGCCTTATTTCTGTGGAATCTGAGAACAGATATTTCGGATCCCTTTGAAGACTATAGGGCTAAAGGAAATATCCTCCGATAACAAAGAGAAAGAAGCTTTCTGAGAAACTTCTTTGTGTTCTGTGAAATCATCTCACAGAGTTACAACTTTCCCCTCAAGAAGCCTTTCGTTAAGACAGTTCTTGTGGAATTGGCAAAGTGATATTTGGAAGCCCATAGAGGGTTATGGCGAAAAAGGAAATATCCTCAGAAAAAATCTGGAAAGAAGCTTTCTGAGAAACTGTTTAGTGTTCTGTTAATTCATCTCACAGAGTTATATCTGTATTTCGTGGATCTCTTTGCTAGCCTTATTTCTGTGGAATCTGAGATCAGATATTTCGGATCCCTTTGAAGACTATAGGGCCAAAGGAAATATCCTCCGATAACAAAGAGAAAGAAGCTTTGTGAGAAACTTCTTTGTTTTCTGTGAAATCATCTCACAGAGTTACAGCTTTCCCCTCACGAAGCCTTTCGCTAAACAGTTCTTGTGTAATTGGCAAAGTGATATTTGGAAGCCCATAGAGGGCTATGGTGAAAAAGGAAATATCCTCAGATAAAATCTGGAAAGAAGCTTTCTGAGAAGCTTCTCTGTGATGTGTGACTTCCACTCACATAGTTACATCTGTATTTCGTGGATTCCTTTGCTAACCTTATTTCTGTGGAATCTGAGAACAGATATTTCGGATCCCTTTGAAGACTATAGGGCCAAAGGAAATATCCTACGATAACAAAGAGAAAGAAGCTTTCTGAGAAACTTCTTTGTGTTCTGTGAAATCATCTCACAGATTTACAGCTTTCCCCTCAAGAAGCCTTTCGCTAAGACAGTTTTTATGGAATTGGCAAAGTGATATATGGAAGCCCATAGAGGGCTACGGTGAAAAAGGAAATATCCTCAGATGAAATATGGAAAGAATCTTTCTGAGAAACTGCTCTGTGATGTGTGACTTCCACTCACAGAGTTACATCTGTATTTCGTGGATCTCTTTGCTAGCCTTATTTCTGTGGAATCTGAGAACAGATATTTTGGATCCCTTTGAAGACTATAGGGCCAACGGAAATATCCTCCGATAATAAAGAGAAAGAAGCTTTCTGAGAAACTTCTTTGTATTCTGTGAAATCATCTCACAGAGTTACAGCTTTCCCCTCAAGAAGCCTTTCGCTAAGAGAGTTCTTGTGGAATTGGCAAAGTGATATTTGGAAGCCCATAGAGGGCTATGGTGAAAAAGGAAATATCCTGAGATGATATCTGGAAAGAAGCTTTCTGAGAAACGTCTCTGTGGTGTGTGACTTCCACTCACAGAATTACATCTGTATTTCGTGGATCTCTTTGTTAGCCTTATTTCTGTGGAATCTGGGAACAGATATTTCGGATCCCTTTGAAGACTATAGGGCCAAAGGAAATATCCTCCGATAACAAAGAGAAAGAAGCTTTCTGAGAAACTTCTTTGTGTTCTGTGAAATCATCTCACAGAGTTACAGCTCTCCCCTCAAAAAGCTTTTCACTATGACAGTTCTTGTGGAATTGGCAAAGTGATATTTGGAAGCCCATAGAGGGCTACGGTGAAAAAGGAAATATCCTCAGATGAAACCTGGAAAGAAGCTTTCTGAGCAGCTTCTCTGTGAGGTGTGACTTCCACTCACAGAGTTACCTCTGTATTTCGTGGATCTCTTTGCTAGCCTTATTTCTGTGGAATCTGAGAACAGATATTTCGGATCACTTTGAAGACTATAGGGCCAAAGGAAATATCCTCCGATAACAAAGAGAAAGAAGCTTTCTGAGAAACTTCTTTGTGTTCTGGAAATCATCTCACAGAGTTACAGCTTTCACTTCAAGAAGCCTTTCGCTAAGACAGTTCTTGTGGAATTGGCACAGTGATATTTGGGAACCCACATAGGGCTATGGTGAAAAAGGAAATATCATCAGGTGAAATATGGAAAGAAGCTTTCTGAGAAACTTCTCTGTGGTGTGGGAATTCCACTCACAGTGTTACATCTGTATTTCTTGGATCTCTTTGCTAGCCTTATTTCTGGGGAATCTGAGAACAGATATTTCGGATCCCTTTGAAGACTATAGGGCCAAAGGAAATATCCTCCGATAACAAAGAGAAAGAAGCTTTCTGAGAAACTTCTTTGTGTTCTGTGAAATCATCTCACAGAGTTACAGCTTTCCCCTCAAAAAGCTTTTCACTATGACAGTTCTTGTGGAATTGGCAAAGTGATATTTTGAAGCCCATAGAGAGCTATGGTGAAAAAGGAAATATCCTCAGAGGAAATCTGGAAAGAAGCTTTCAGAGAAACTGCTCTGTGATGTGTGACTTGCACTCATAGAGTTACATCTGTATTTCGTGGATCTCTTTGCTAGCCTTATTTCTGTGGAATCTGAGAAGTGATATTTCGGATCCCTTTGAAGACTATAGGGGAAAAGGAAATATCCCCCGATAACAAAGAGAAAGAAGCTTTCTGAGAAACTTCTTTGTGTCTGTGAAATCATCTCACAGAGTTACAGCTTTCCCCTCAAGAAGCCGTTCGCTAAGACGGTTCTTGTGGAATTGGCAAAGTGATATATGGAAGCCCATAGAGGGCTATGGTGAAAAAGGAAATATCGTCAGATGAAATCTGGAAAGAAGCTTTCTGAGAAAATTCTCTGTGGTGTGTGACTTCCACTCACAGAGTTACATCTGTATATCGTGGATCTCTTTGCCAGCCTTATTTCTGTGGAATCTGAGAACAGATATTTCGGATCCCTTTGAAGACTATAGGGCCAAAGTAAATATCCTCCGATAACAAAGAGAAAGAAGCTTTCTGAGAAATATCTTTGTTTTCTGTGAAATCATCCCACAGAGTTAGAGCTTTCCCCTCACGAAGCCTTTCGCTAAACAGTTCTTGTGGAATTGGCAAAGTGATATTTGGAAGCCCATAGAGGGCTACGGTGAAAAAGGAAATATCCTCAGATCAAACCTGGAAAGAAGCTTTCTGAGAAGCTTCTCTGTGATGTGTGACTTCCACTCACAGAGTTACATCTGTATTTCGTGGATCTCTTTGCTAGCCTTATTTCTGTGGAATCTGAGAACAGATATGTCGGATCCCTTTGAAGACTATAGGGCCAAAGGAAATATCCTCCGATAACAAAGAGAAAGAAGCTTTCTGAGAAACTTCTTTGTGTTCTGTGAAATCATCTCACAGAGTTACAGCTTTCCCCTCAAGAAGCCTTTCGCTAAGACAGTTCTTGTGGAATTGGCACAGTGATATTTGGAAGCCCATAGAGGGCTATGGTGAAAAAGGAAATATCCTCAGATGATATCTGGAAAGAAGCTTTCTGAGAAACTTCTGTGTGGTGTGTGACTTCCACTCACAGGGTTATATCTGTATTTCGTGTATCTCTTTGCTAGCCTTATTTCTGTGGAATCTGAGAACAGATATTTCGGATCCCTTTGAA
This sequence comes from Macaca mulatta, assembly GCF_049350105.2. NCBI lineage: Eukaryota > Metazoa > Chordata > Mammalia > Primates > Cercopithecidae > Macaca > Macaca mulatta. The sequence goes on along the minus strand of NC_133422.1, from coordinate 53,200,978 downwards.
GACTATAGGGCCAAAGGAAATATCCTCCGATAACAAAGAGAAAGAAGCTTTCTGAGAAACTTCTTTGTGTTCTGTGAAATCATCTCACAGAGTTACAGCTTTCCCCTCAAGAAGCCTTTCGCTAAGACAGTTCTTGTGGAATTGGCAAAGTGATATTTGAAAGCCCCTAGAGGGCTGTGGTGAAAAAGGAAATATCCTCAGTTGAAATCTGGAAAGAAGCTTTCTGAGAAACTGCTTAGTGTTCTGTTAATTCATCTCACAGAGTTACACCTGTATATCGTGGATCTCTTTGCTAGCCTTATATCTGTGGAATCTGAGAACAGATATTTCGGATCCCTTTGAAGACTATAGGGCCAAAGGAAATATCCTCCGATAACAAAGAGAAAGAAGCTTTCTGAGAAACTTCTTTGTGGTCTGTGAAATCATCTCACAGAGTTACAGCTTTCCACTCAAGAAGCCTTTCGCTAAGACAGTTCTTGTGGAATTGGCAAAGTGATATTTGGAAGCCCATAGAGGGCTATGGTGACAAAGGAAATATCCTCAGATGAAATCTGGAAAGAAGATTTCTGAGAAACTACTCTGTGATGTGTGACTTCCACTCACAGAGTTACATCTGTATTTCGTGGATCTCTTTGCAAGCCTTATTTCTGTGGCATCTGAGAACAGATATTTCGGATCCCTTTGAAGTCTATAGGGCCAAAGGAAATATCCTCCGATAACAAAGAGAGAGAAGCTTTCTGAGAAACTTCTTTGTGTTCTGTGAAATCATCTCACAGAGTTACAGCTTTCCCCTCAAGAAGCCTTTCGCTAGGACAGTTCTTGTGCAATTGGCAAAGTGATATTTGGAAACCCATAGAGGGCTATGTTGAAAAAGGAAATATACTCATATGAAATCTGGAAAGAAGCTTACTGAGAAACTGCTCTGTGATGTGTTACTTCCACTCACAGAGTTGGATCTGTATTTCGTGAATTTCTTTGCTAACCTTATTTCTGTGGAATCTGAGAACAGATATTTCGGATCCCTTTGAAGACTATAGGGCCAAACGAAATATCCTCCGATAACAAAGAGAAAGAAGCTTTCTGAGAAACTTCTTTGTGTTCTGTGAAATCATCTCACAGATTTACAGCTTTCCCCTCAAGAAGTCTTTCGCTAAGACGGTTCTTGTGGAATTGGCAAAGTGATATTTGGAAGCGCATAGAGGGCTATGGTGAACAAGGAAATATCGTCATATGAAATCTGGAAAGAAGATTTCTGAGAAAATTCTCTGTGTTGTGTGACTTCCACTCACAGAGTTACATCTGTATATCGTGGATCTCTTTGCCAGCCTTATTTCTGTGGAATCTGAGAACAGATATTTCGGATCCCTTTGAAGACTATAGGGCCAAAGTAAATATCCTCCGATAACAAAGAGAAAGAAGCTTTCTGAGAAACTTCTTTGTTTTCTGTGAAACCATCTCACAGAGTTACAGCTTTCCCCTCACGAAGCCTTTCGTTAACAGTTCTTGTGTAATTGGCAAAGTGATATTTGGAAGCCCATAGAGGGCTATGGTGAAAAAGGAAATATCCTCAGATAAAATCTGGAAAGAAGCTTTCTGAGAAGCTTCTCTGTGATGTGAGACTTCCACTCACATAGTTACATCTGTATTTCGTGGATTTCTTTGCTAACCTTATTTCTGTGGAATCTGAGAACAGATATTTCGGATCCCTTTGAAGACTATAGGGCCAAAGGAAATATCCTCCGATAACAAAGAGAACGAAGCTTTCTGAGAAACTTCTTTGTGTTCTGTGAAATCATCTCACAGATTTACAGCTTTCCCCTCAAGAAGCCTTTCGCTAAGACAGTTTTTATGGAATTGGCAAAGTGATATATGGAAGCCCATAGAGGGCTACGGTGAAAAAGGAAATATCCTCAGATGAAATATGGAAAGAATCTTTCTGAGAAACTGCTCTGTGATGTGTGACTTCCACTCACAGAGTTACATCTGTATTTCGTGGATCTCTTTGCTAGCCTTATTTCTGTGGAATCTGAGAACAGATATTTCGGATCCCTTTGAAGACTATAGGGCTAAAGGAAATATCCTCCGATAACAAAGAGAAAGAAGCTTTCTGAGAAACTTCTTTGTGTTCTGTGAAATCATCTCACAGAGTTACAACTTTCCCCTCAACAAGCCTTTCGTTAAGACAGTTCTTGTGGAATTCGCAAAGTGATATTTGCAAGCCCATAGAGGGTTATGGCGAAAAAGGAAATATCCTCAGAAGAAATCTGGAAAGAAGCTTTCTGAGAAACTGTTTAGTGTTCTTTTAATTCATCTCACAGAGTTATATCTGTATTTCGTGGATCTCTTTGCTAGCCTTATTTCTGTGGAATCTGAGAACAGATATTTCGGATCCCTTTGAAGATTATAGGGCCAAAGGAAATATCCTCCGATAACAAAGAGAAAGAAGCTTTCTGAGAAACTTCTTTGTGTTCTGTGAAATCATCTCACAGAGTGACAGCTTTCCCCTCAAGAAGCCTTTCGCTAAGACAGTTCTTGAGGAATTGGCAGAGTGATATTTGGAAGCCCATAGAGGGCTATGGTGAAAAAGGAAATATCCTCAGATCAAATCTGGAAAGAAGCTTTCTGAGAAGCTTCTCTGTGATGTGTGACTTCCACTCACAGAGTTACATCTGTATTTCGTGGATCTCTTTGCTAGCCTTGTTTCTGTGGAATCTGAGAACAGACATTTCGGATACCTTTGAAGACTATAGGGCCAAAGGAAATATCCTCCGATAACAGAGAGAAAGAAGCTTTCTGAGAAACTTTTTTGTGTTCTCTGAAATCATCTCACAGAGTTACAGCTTTCCCCTCAAGAAGCTTTTCACTAAGACAGTTCTTGTGGAATTCGCAAAGTGATATTTAGAAGCCCCTAGAGGGCTATAGTGAAAAAGGAAATATCCTCAGATGAAAACTGGAAAGAAGCTTTCTGAGAAACTGCTCTGTGGTGTGTGACTTCCACTCGCAGAGTTACATCTGTATTTCGTGGATCTCTTTGCTAGCCTTATTTCTGTGGAATCTGAGAACAGATATTTCGGATCCCTTTGCAGACTATAGGGCCAAAGGAAATATCCTCCGATAGCACAGAGAAAGAAGCTTTCTGAGAAACTTCTTTGTGTTCTGTGAAATCATCTCACAGAGTTACAGCTTTCCCCTCAAGAAGCCTTTCGCTAAGACAGTTCTTGTGGAATTGGCAAAGTGATATTTGGAAGCCCTTAGAGAGCTATGGTGAAAAAGGAAATATCCTCAGATGAAATCTGGAAAGAAGCTTTCTGAGAAACTGCTTAGTGTTCTGTTAATTCATCTCACAGTGTTACATCTGTATTTCGTGGATCTCTTTGCTAGCCTTATTTCTGTGGAAACTGAGAAGAGATATTTCGGATCCCTTTGAATACTATAGGGCCAAAGGAAATATCCTCCGATAACAAAGAGAAAGAAGTTTTCTGAGAAACTTCTTTGTGTTCTGTGAAATCATCTCACAGAGTTACAGCTTTCCCCTCAAGAAGCCTTTCGCTAAGACAGTTCTTGTGGAATTGGCAAAGTGATATTTGGAAGCCCATAGAGGGCTATGGTGAAAAAGGAAATATCCTAAGATGATATCTGGAAAGAAGCTTTCTGAGAAACTGCTCTGTGATGTGTGACTTCCACTCACAGAGTTACATCTGTATTTCGTGGATCTCTTTGCTACCCTTATTTCTGTGGAATCTGAGAAGAGATATTTCCTATTCCTTTGAAGAAAATAGGGCCAAAGGATGTATCCTCCGATAACAAAGAGAAAGAAGCTTTCTGAGAAACTTCTTTGTGTTCTGTGAAATCATCTCACAGAGTTACAGCTTTCCCCTCAAGAAGCCTTTCGCTAAGACAGTTCTTGTGGAATTGGCAAAGTGATATTTGGAAGCCCATATAGGGCTATGGTGAAAAAGGAAATATCCTCAGATGAAATCTGGAAAGAAGCTTTCTGAGAAACTTCTCTGTGTTGTATGACTTCAACTCACAGAGTTACATCTGTATTTCGTGGATCTATTTGCTAGCCTTATTTCTGTGGAATCTGAGAACAGATATTTCGGATCCCTTTGAAGACTATAGGGCCAAAGGAAATATCCTCTGATAACAAAGAGAAAGAAGCTTTATGAGAAACTTCTTTGTGTTCTGTGTAATCTTCTCACAGTGTTACAGCTTTCTCCTCAAGAAGTCTTTCGCTAAGACAGTTCTTGTGGAATTGGCAAAGTGATATTTGGAAGCCCTTAGAGGGCTATGGTGAAAAAGGAAATATCCTCAGATGAAATCTGGAAAGAAGCTTTCTGAGAAACTGATTAGTGTTCCGTTAATTCATCTCACAGAGTTACATCTTTATTTCATGGATCTCTTTGCTAGCCTTATTTCTGTGGAATCTGAGAACAGATATTTCGGATCCCTTTGAAGACTATAGGGCCAAAGGAAATATCCTCCGATAACAAAGAGATAGAAGGTTTCTGAGAAACTTCTTTGTGTTCTGTGAAATCATCTCACAATGTTAAAGCTTTCCCCTCAAGAAGCCTTTCGCTCAGACAGTTCTTGTGGAATTGGCAAAGTGATATTTGGAAGCCCATATAGGGCTATGGTGAAAAAGGAAATATCCTCAGATGAAATCTGGAAAGAAGCTTTCTGAGAAACTTCTCTGTGGCGTGTGACTTCCACTCACAGAGTTACATCTGTATTTCGTGGATCTCTTTCCTAGCCTTATTTCTGTGGAATCTGAGAACAGATATTTCGGATCCCTTTGAAGACTATAGGGCCAAAGAATATATCCTCCGATAACAACGAGAAAGAAGCTTTCTCAGAAACTTCTTTTTGTTCTCTGAAATCATCTCACAGAATTACAGCTTGCCCCTGAAGAAGCCTTTCGTTAAGACAGTTCTTGTGGAATTGGCAAAGTGATATTTGGAAGCCCATAGAGGGTTATGGCGGAAAAGGAAATATCCTCAGAAGAAATCTGGAAAGAAGCTTTCTGAGAAACTGCTTAGTGTTCTGTTAATTCATCTCACAGAGTTACATCTGTATTTCGTGGATCTCTTTGCTAGCCTTATTTCTGTGGAATCTGAGAACAGATATTTCGGATCCCTTTGAAGACTATAGGGCCAAAGGAAATATCCTCCGATAACAAAGAGAAAGAAGCTTTCTGAGAAACTTCTTTGTGTTCTCTGAAATCATCTCACAGAGTTACAGCTTTTCCCTCAAGAAGCTTTTCACTAAGACAGTTCTTGTGGAATTTGCAAAGTGATATTTAGAAGCCCTTAGAGGGCTATGGTGAAAAAGGAAATGTCCTCAGATGAAATCTGGAAACAAGCTTTCTGAGAAACTGCTCTGTGGTGTGTTACTTCCACTCACAGAGTTACATCTGTATTTCGTGTATCTCTTTGCTAGCCTTATTTCTGTGGAATCTGAGAACAGATATTTCGGATCCCTTTGAAGACTATAGGGCTAAAGGAAATATCCTACGATAACAAAGAGAAAGAAGCTTTCCGAGAAACTTCTTTGTGTTCTGTGAAATCATCTCACAGAGTTACAACTTTCCCCTCAACAAGCCTTTCGTTAAGACAGTTCTTGTGGAATTCGCAAAGTGATATTTGGAAGCCCATAGAGGGTTATGGCGAAAAAGGAAATATCCTCAGAAGAAATCTGGAAAGAAGCTTTCTGAGAAACTGTTTAGTGTTCTTTTAATTCATCTCACAGAGTTATATCTGTATTTCGTGGATCTCTTTGCTAGCCTTATTTCTGTGGAATCTGAGAACAGATATTTCGGATCCCTTTGAAGACTGTAGGGCCAAAGGAAATATCCTCCGATAACAAAGAGAAAGAAGCTTTCTGAGAAACTTCTTTGTGTTCTGTGAAATCATCTCACAGAGTTACAGCTTTCCCCTCAAGAAGCCTTTCGCTAAGACATTTCTTGTGGAATTGGCAGAGTGATATTTGGAAGCCCATAGAGGGCTATGGTGAAAAAGGAAATATCCTAAGATGATATCTGGAAAGAAGCTTTCTGAGAAACTGCTCTGTGATGTGTGACTTCCACTCACAGAGTTACATCTGCATTTCGTGGATCTCTTTGCTAGCCTTATTTCTGTGGAATGTGAGAACAGATATTTCGGATCCCTTTGAAGACTACAGGGCCAAAGGAAATATCCTCCGATAACAAAGAGAAAGAAGCTTTCTGAGAAACTTCTTTGTGTTCTCTGAAATCATCTCACAGAGTTACAGCTTTTCCCTCAAGAAGCTTTTCACTAAGACAGTTCATGTGGAATTTGCAAAGTGATATTTAGAAGCCCTTAGAGGGCTATGGTGAAAAAGGAAATGTCCTCAGATGAAATGTGGAAACAAGCCTTCTGAGAAACTGCTCTGTGGTGTGTGACTTCCACTCACAGAGTTACATCTGCATTTCGTGGATCTCTTTCCTAGCCTTCTTTCTGTGGAATCTGAGAACAGATATTTCGGATCCCTTTGAAGACTATAGGGCTAAAGGAAATATCCTCCGATAACAAAGAGAAAGAAGCTTTCTGAGAAACTGCTTTGTGTTCTGTGAAATCATCTCACAGAGTTACAGCTTTCCCCTCAAGAAGCCTTTCGTTAAGACAGTTCTTGTGGAATTCGCACAGTGATATTTGGAAGCCCATAGAGGGTTATGGCGAAAAAGTAAATATCCTCAGAAGAAATCTGGAAAGAAGCTTTCTGAGAAACTCTTTAGTGTTCTGTTAATTCATCATACAGAGTTATATCTGTATTTCGTGGATCTCTTTGCTAGCCTTATTTCTGTGGAATCTGAGAACAGATATTTCGGATCCCTTTGAAGACTATAGGGCCAAAGGAAATATCCTCCGATACAAAAGGAAAGAAGCTTTCTGAGAAACTTCTTTGTGTTCTGAGAATCATCTCACAGAGTTACAGCTTTCCCCTCAAGAAGCCTTTCGCTAAGACAGTTCTTGTGGAATTGGCACAGTGATATTTGGAAGCCCACAGAGGGCTATGATGAAAAAGGAAATATCCTCAGGTGAAATATGGAAAGAAGCTTTCTGAGAAACTTCTCTGTGGTGTGTGACTTCCACTCACAGAGTTACATCTGTATTTCGTGGATCTCTTTGCTACCCTTATTTCTGGGGAGTCTGAGAACAGATATTTCGGATCCCTTTGAAGACGATAGCGCCAAAGGAAATATCCTCCGATAACAAAGAGAAAGAAGCTTTCTGAGAAACTTCTTTGTGTTCTGTGAAATCATCTCACAGAGTTACAGCTTTCCCCTAAGAAGCCTTTCGCTAAGACAGTTCTTGTGGAATTGGCAAAGTGATGTTTGGAAGCCCATAGAGGGTTATGGCGAAAAAGGAAATATCCTCAGAAGAAATCTGGAAAGAAGCTTTCTGAGAAACTGCTTAGTGTTCTGTTAATTCATCTCACAGAGTTACATCTGTATTTCGTGGATCTCTTTGCTAGCCTTATTTCTGTGGAATCTGAGAACAGATATTTCGGATCCCTTTGAAGACTATAGGGCCAAAGGAAATATCCTCCGATAACAAAGAGAAAGAAGCTCTCTGAGAAACTTCTTTGGGTTCTGAGAAATTATCTCAGAGAGTTACAGCTTTCCCCTCAAGAAGCCTTTCGCTAAGACAGTTCTTGTGGAATTGGCACAGTGATATTTGGAAGCCCACAGAGGGCTATGATGAAAAAGGAAATATCCTCAGGTGAAATATGGAAAGAAGCTTTCTGAGAAACTTCTCTGTGGTGTGTGACTTCCACTCACAGAGTTACATCTGTATTTCGTGGATCTCTTTGCTAGCCTTATTTCTGGGGAGTCTGAGAACAGATATTTCGGATCCCTTTGAAGACGATAGCGCCAAAGGAAATATCCTCCGATAACAAAGAGAAAGAAGCTTTCTGAGAAACTTCTTTGTGTTCTGTGACATCATCTCACAGAGTTACAGCTTTCCCCTCAAGAAGCTTTTCGTTAAGACAGTTCTTGTGGAATTGGCAAAGTGATATTTGGAAGCCCATAGAGGGTTATGGCGAAAAAGGAAATATCCTCAGAAGAAATCTGTAAAGAAGCTTTCTGAGAAACTGCTTAGTGTTCTGTTAATTCATCTCACAGAGTTACATCTGTATTTCGTGGATCTCTTTGCTAGCCTTATATCTGTGGAATCTGAGAACAGATATTTCGGATCCCTTTGAAGACTATAGGGCCAAAGGAAATATCCTCCGATAACAACGAGAAAGAAGCTTTCTGAGAAACTTCTTTGGGTTCTGAGAAATCATCTCACAGAGTTACAGCTTTTCCCTCAAGAAGACTTTCGCTAAGACAGTTCTTGTGGAATTGGCACAGTGATATTTGGAAGCCCACAGAGGGCTATGGTGAAAAAGGAAATATCCTCAGGTGAAATATGGAAAGAAGCTTTCTGAGAAACTTCTCTGTGGTGTGTGACTTCCACTCACAGTGTTACATCTGTATTTCGTGGATCTCTTTGCCAGCCTTATTTCTGGGGAATCTGAGAACAGATATTTCTTATCCCTTTGAAGACTATAGGGCCAAAGGAAATATCCTCCGATAACAAAGAGAAAGAAGCTTTCTGAGAAACTTCTTTGTGTTCTGTGAAATCATCTCACAGAGTTACAGCTTTCCCCTCAAGAAGACTTTCGCTAAGACAGTTCTTGTGGAATGGTCAAAGTGATATTTGGAAGCCCATAGAGGGCTATGGTGAAAAAGGAAATATCCTCAGATGATCTGGAAAGAAGCTTTCTGAGAAACTACTCTGTGGTGTGTGACTTCCACTCACAGAGTTACATCTGTATTTCATGGATCTCTTTGCTAGCCTTATTTCTGTGGAATCTGAGAACAGATATTTCGGATCCCTTTGAAGACTATAGGGCCAAAGGAAATATCCTCCGATAACAAAGAGAAAGAAGCTTTCTGAGAAACTTCTTTGTGTTCTGTGAAATCATCTCACAGTGTTACAGCTTTCCCCTCAAGAAGCCTTTCGCTAAGACACTTCTTGTGGAATTGGCACAGTGATATTTGGAAGCCCATAGAGGGCTATGGTGAAAAAGGAAATACCCTCAGATGAAATCTGGAAAGAAGCTTTCTGAGATATTGCTCTCTGATGTGTGACTTCCACTCACAGAGTTACATCTGTATTTCGTGGATCTCTTTGCTAGCCTTATTTCTGTGGAATCTGAGAACAGATATTTCGGATCCCTTTGAAGACTATAGGGCCAAAGGAAATATCCTCCGATAACAAAGAGAAAGAAGCTTTCTGAGAAACTTCTTTGTGTTCTGTGAAATCATCTCACAGAGTTACAGCTTTCCCCTCAAGAAGCCTTTCCTTAAGACAGTTCTTGTGGAATTCGCAAAGTGATATTTGGAAGCCCATAGAGGGTTATGGCGAAAAAGGAAATATCCTCAGAAGAAATCTAGAAAGAAGCTTTATGAGAAACTGCTTAGTCTTCTGTTAATTCATCTCACAGAGTTACATCTGTATTTCGTGGATCTCTTTGCTAGCCTTATTTCTGTGGAATCTGAGAACAGATATTTTGGATCCCTTTGAAGACTATAGGGCCAAAGGAAATATCCTCCGATAACAAAGAGAAAGAAGGGTTCTGAGAAACTTCTTTGTGTTCTGTGAAATCATCTCACAAAGTTAAAGCTTTCCCCTCAAGAAGCCTTTCGCTAAGACAGTTCTTGTGGAATTGGCAAAGTGATATTTGGAAGCCCCTAGAGGGCTATGGTGAAAAAGGAAATATCCTCAGGTGAAATATGGAAAGAAGGTTTCTGAGTAACTTCTCTGTGGTGTGTGACTTCCACTCACAGTGTTACATCTGTATTTCGTGGATCTCTTTGCTACCCTTATTTCTGGGGAATCTGAGAACAGATATTTCGGATCCCTTTGAAGACTATAGGGCCAAAGGAAATATCCTCCGATAACAAAGAGAAAGAAGCTTTCTGAGAAACATCTTTGTGTTCTGTGAAATCATCTCACAGAGTTACAGCTTTCCCCTCAAGAAGCCTTTCGCTAAGACAGTTCTTGGGGAATTGGCAAAGTGATATTTGGAAGCCCATAGAGGGCTATGGTGAAAAAGGAAATATCCTCAGATGAAATCTGGAAAGAAGCTTTCTGAGATATTGCTCTGTGATGTGTGACTTCCACTCACAGAGATACATCTGTATTTCGTGGATCTCTTTGCTAGCCTTATTTCTGGGGAATCTGAGAACAGATATTTCGGATCCCTTTGAAGACTATAGGGCCAAAGGAAATATCCTCCGATAACAAAGAGAAAGAAGCTTTCTGAGAAACTACTTTGTGTTCTGTGAAATCATCTCACAGAGTTACAGCTTTCCCCTCAAGAAGCCTTTCGCTAAGACAGTTCTTGGGGAATTGGCAAAGTGATATTTGGAAGCCCTTAGAGGGCTATGGTGAAAAAGGAAATACCCTCAGATGAAATCTGGAAAGAAGCTTTCTGAGATATTGCTCTGTGATGTGTGACTTCCACTCACAGAGTTACATCTGCATTTCGTGGATCTCTTTGCTAGCTTTATTTCTGTGGAATCTGAGAACAGATATTTCGGATCCCTTAGAAGACTATAGGGCGAAAGGAAATATCCTCCGATAACAAAGAGAAAGAAGCTTTCTGAGAAACTTCTTTGGGTTCTGAGAAATCATCTCACAGAGTTACAGCTTTCCCCACAAGAAGCCCTTCGCTAAGACAGTTCTTGTGGAATTGGCACAGTGATATTTGGAAGCCCACAGAGGGCTATGGTGAAAAAGGAAATATCCTCAGGTGAAATATGGAAAGAAGCTTTCTGAGAAACTTCTCTGTGATGTGTGACTTCCACTCACAGTGTTACATCTGTATTTCGTGGATCTCTTTGCTAGCCTTATTTCTGTGGAATCTGAGAACAGATATTTCGGATCCCTTTGAAGACTATAGGGCCAAAGGAAATATCCTCCGATAACAAAGAGAAAGAAGCTTTCTGAGAAACTTCTTTGTGTTCTGTGAAATCACCTCACAGAGTTACAGCTTTCCCCTCAAGAAGCCTTTCGTTTAGACAGTTCTTGTGGAATTGGCAAAGTGATATTTGGAAGCCCATAGAGGGTTATGGCGAAAAAGGAAATATCCTCAGAAGAAATCTGGAAAGAAGCTTTCTGAGAAACTGCTTAGTGTTCTGTTAATTCATCTCCGAGAGTTACATCTGTATTTCGTGGATCTCTTTGCTAGCCTTATATCTGTGGAATCTGAGAACAGATATTTCGGATCCCTTTGAAGACTATAGGGACAAAGGAAATATCCTCCGATAACAAAGAGAAAGAAGCTTTCTGAGTAACTTCTTTGTGTTCTGAGAAATCATCTCACAGAGTTACAGCTTTCCCCTCAAGAAGCCTTTCGCTAAGACAGTTCTTGTGGAATTGACACAGTGATATTTGGAAGCCCACATAGGGCTATGGTGAAAAAGGAAATATCCTCAGGTGAAATATGGAAAGAAGCTTTCTGAGAAACTTCTCTGTGGTGTGTGACTTCCACTCACAGAGTTACATCTGTATTTCGTGGATCTCTTTGCTAGCCTTATTTCTGTGGAATCTGAGAACAGATATTTCGGATCCCTTTGAAGACTATAGGGCCAAAGGAAATATCCTCCGATAACAAAGAGAAAGAAGCTTTCTGAGAAACTTCTTTGTGTTCTGTGAAATCATCTCACAGAGTTACAGCTTTCCCCTCAAGAAGCCTTTCGCTAAGACAGTTCTTGTGGAATTGTCACAGTGATGTTTGGAAGCCCATAGAGCGTTATGGTGAAAAAGGAAATATCCTAAGATGATATCTGGAAAGAAGCTTTCTGAGAAACTGCTCTCTGATGTGTGACTTCCACTCACAGAGTTACATCTGCATTTCGTGGATCTCTTTGCTAGCCTTATTTCTGTGGAGTCTGAGAACAGATATTTCGGATCCCTTTGAAGACTATAGGGCCAAAGGAAATATCCTCCGATAACAAAGAGAAAGAAGCTTTCTGAGAAACTTCTTTGTGTTCTGTGAAATCATCTCACAGAGTTACAGCTTTCCCCTCAAGAAGCCTTTCGCTAAGACGGTTCTTGTGGAATTTGCAAAGTGATATTTAGAAGCCCTTAGAGGGCTATGGTGAAAAAGGAAATATCCTGAGATGAAATCTGGAAAGAAGCTTTCTGAGAAACTGCTCTGTGGTGTGTGACTTCCACTCACAGAGTTACATCTGTATTTCGTGGATCTCTGTGCTAGCCTTTTTTCTGTGGAATCTGAGAACAGATATTTCGGATCCCTTTGAAGACTATAGGGCCAAAGGAAATATCCTCCGATAACAAAGAGAAAGAAGCTTTCTGAGAAACTTCTTTGTGTTCTGTGAAATCATCTCACAGATTTACAGCTTTCCCCTCAAGAAGCCTTTCGTTAAGACAGTTCTTGTGGAATTCGCAAAGTGATATTTGGAAGCCCATAGAGGGTTATGGCGAAAAAGGAAATATCCTCACAAGAAATCTAGAAAGAAGCTTTCTGAGAAACTGCTTAGTGTTCTGTTAATTCATCTCACAGAGTTACATCTGTTTTTCGTGGATCTCTTTGCTAGCCTTATTTCTGTGGAATCTGAGAAGAGATATTTCGGATCCCTTTGAAGACTATAGGGCCAAAGGAAATATCCTCCGATAACAAAGAGAAAGAAGCTTTCTGAGAAACTTCTTTGTGTTCTGTGAAATCATCTCACAGAGTTACAGCTTCCCCACAAGAAGCCTTTCGCCCAGACAGTTCTTGTGGAATTGGCAAAGTGATATTTGGAAGCCCATAGAGGGCTATGGTGAAAAAGGAAATATCCTAAGATGATATCTGGAAAGAAGCTTTCTGAGAAACTGCTCTGTGATGTATGAATTCCACTCACAGAGTTACATCTGTATTTCGTGGATCTCTTTGCTAGCCTTATTTCTTTGGAATCTGAGAAGAGATATTTCCTATTCCTTTGAAGACAATAGGGCCAAAGGAAGTATCCTGCGATAACAAAGAGAAAGAAGCTTTCTGAGAAACTTCTTTGTGTTCTGTGAAATCATCTCACAGAGTTACAGCTTTCCCCTCAAGAAGCCTTTCGCTGAGACAGTTCTTGTGGAATTGGCAAAGTGATATTTGGAAGCCCATATAGGGCTATGGTGAAAAAGGAAATATCCTCAGATGAAATCTGGAAAGAAGATTTCTGAGAAAGTTCTCTGTGGTGTATGACTTCCACTCACAGAGTTACATCTGTATTTCGTGGATCTCTTTGCTCGCCTTATTTCTGTGGAATCTGAGAAGAGATATTTCGGATCCCTTTGAAGACTATAGGGCCAAAGGAAATATCCTCCGATAACAAAGAGAAAGAAGCTTTCTGAGAAACTTCTTTGTGTTCTGTGTAATCATCTCACAGAGTTACAGCTTTCCCCTCAAGAAGTCTTTCGCTAAGACAGTTCTTGTGGAATTTGCAAAGTGATATTTGGAAGCCCTTAGAGGGCTATGGTAAAAAAGGAAATATCCTCAGATGAAATCTGGAAAGAAGCTTTCTGAGAAACTGCTTAGTGTTCCGTTAATTCATCTCACAGAGTTACATCTGTATTTCGTGGATCTCTTTGCTAGCCTTATTTCTGGGGAATCTGAGAACAGATATTTCGGATCCCTTTGAAGACTATAGGGCCAAAGGAAATATCCTCCGATAACAAAGAGAAAGAAGGTTTCTGAGAAACTTCTTTGTGTTCTGTGAAATCATCTCACAAAGCTAAAGCTTTCCCCTCAAGAAGCCTTTCGCTCAGACAGTTCTTGTGGAATTTGCAAAGTGATATTTGGAAGCCCGTATAGGGCTATGGTGAAAAAGGAAATATCCTCAGATGAAATCTGGAAAGAAGCTGTCTGAGAAACTTCTCTGTGATGTGTGACTTCCACTCACAGAGTTACATCTGTATTTCGTGGATCTCTTTCCTAGCCTTATTTCTGTGGAACCTGAGAACAGATATTTCGGATCCCTTTGAAGACTATAGGGCCAAAGGAAATATCCTCCGATAACAAAGAGAAAGAAGCTTTCTTAGAAACTTCTTTGTGTTCTGTGAAATCATCTCACAGAATTACAGCTTGCCCCTGAAGAAGCCTTTCGTTAAGACAGTTCTTGTGGAATTGGCAAAGTGATATTTGGAAGCCCATAGAGGGTTATGGCGAAAAAGGAAATATCCTCAGAAGAAATCTGGAAAGAAGCTTTCTGAGAAACTGCTTAGTGTTCTGTTAATTCATCTCACAGAGTTACATCTGTATTTCGTGGATCTCTTTGCTAGCCTTATTTCTGTGGAATCTGAGAACAGATATTTCGGATCCCTTTGAAGACTATAGGGCCAAAGGAAATATCCTCCGATAACAAAGAGAAAGAAGCTTTCTGAGAAACTTCTTTGTGTTCTCTGAAATCATCTCTCAGAGTTACAGCTTTTCCCTCAAGACGCTTTTCACTAAGACAGTTCTTGTGGAATTTGCAAAGTGATATTTAGAAGCCCTTAGAGGGCTATGGTGAAAAAGAAAATATCCTCAGATGAAATCTGGAAACAAGCTTTCTGAGAAACTGCTCTGTGGTGTGTGAATTCCACTCACAGAGATACATCTGTATTTCGTGGATCTCTTTGCTAGCCTTATTTCTGGGGAATCTGAGAACAGATATTTCGGATCCCTTTGAAGACTATAGGGCCAAAGGAAATATCCTCTGATAACAAAGAGAAAGAAGCTTTCTGAGAAACTTCTTTGGGTTCTGAGAAATCTTCTCACAGAGTTAGAGCTTTCCCCACAAGAAGCCTTTCTCTAAGACAGTTCTTGTGGAATTGGCACAGTGATATTTGGAAGCCCACAGAGGGCTATGGTGAAAAAGGAAATATCCTCAGGTGAAATATGGAAAGAAGCTTTCTGAGAAACTTCTCTGTGGTGTGTGACTTCCACTCACAGTGTTACATCTGTATTTGGTGGATCTCTTTGCTAGCCTTATTTCTGTGGAATCTGAGAACAGATATTTCGGATCCCTTTGAAGACTATAGGGCCAAAAGAAATATCCTCCGATAACAAAGAGAAAGAAGCTTTCTGAGAAACTTCTTTGTGTTCTGTGAAATCACCTCACAGAGTTACAGCTTTCCCCTCTAGAAGCCTTTCATTTAGACAGTTCTTGTGGAATTGGCAAAGTGATATTTGGAAGCCCATAGAGGGTTATGGTTAAAAAGGGTATATCCTCAGAAGAAATCTGGAAAGAAGCTTTCTGAGAAACTGCTTAGTGTTCTGTTAATTCATCTCCCAGAGTTACATCTGTATTTCGTGGATCTCTTTGCTAGCCTTATATCTGTGGAATCTGAGAACAGATATTTCGGATCCCTTTGAAGACTATAGGGCCAAAGGAAATATCCTCCGATAACAAAGAGAAAGAAGGGTTCTGAGAAACTTCTTTGTGTTCTGTGAAATCATCTCACAAAGTTAAAGCTTTCCCCTCAAGAAGCCTTTCGCTAAGACAGTTCTTGTGGAATTGGCAAAGTGATATTTGGAAGCCCCTAGAGGGCTATGGTGAAAAAGGAAATATCCTCATATGAAATCTGGAAAGAAGCTTTCTGAGAAACTGCTCTGTGATGTGTGACTTCCACTCAGAGAGTTACATCTGTATTTCGTTTATCTATTTGCTAGCCTTATTTCTGTGGAATCTGAGAACAGATATTTCGGATCCCGTTGAAGACTATAGGGCCAAAGGAAATATCCTCCGATAGCAAAGAGAAAGAAGCATTCTGAGAAACTTCTTTGTGTTCTGTGAAATCATCTCACAGAGTTACAGCTTTCCCCTCAAGAAGCCTTTCGCCCAGACAGTTCTTGTGGAATTGGCAAAGTGATATTTGGAAGCCCATAGAGGGCAATGGTGAAAAAGGAAATATCCTAAGATGATATCTGGAAAGAAGCTTTCTGAGAAACTGCTCTGTGATGTGTGACTTCCACTCACAGAGTTACATCTGTATTTCGTGGATCTCTTTGCTAACCTTATTTCTTTGGAATCTGAGAAGAGATATTTCCTATTCCTTTGAAGACAATAGGGCCAAAGGAAGTATCCTGCGATAACAAAGAGAAAGAAGCTTTCTGAGAAACTTCTTTGTGTTCTGTGAAATCATCTCACAGAGTTACAGCTTTCCCCTCAAGAAGCCTTTCGCCCAGACAGTTCTTGTGGAATTGGCAAAGTGATATTTGGAAGCCCATAAAGGGCTATGGTGAAAAAGGAAATATCCTCAGATGAAATCTGGAAAGAAGATTTCTGAGAAAGTTCTCTGTGGTGTATGACTTCCACTCACAGAGTTACATCTGTATTTCGTGGATATCTTTGCTAGCCTTATTTCTGTGGAATCTGAGAACAGATATTTCGGATCCCTTTGAAGACTATAGGGCCAAAGGAAATATTCTCCGATAACAAAGAGAAAGAAGCTTTCTGAGAAACTTCTTTGTGTTCTCTGAAATCATCTCTCAGAGTTACAGCTTTTCCCTCAAGAAGCTTTTCACTAAGACAGTTCTTGTGGAATTTGCAAAGTGATATTTAGAAGCCCTTAGAGGGCTATGGTGAAAAAGAAAATATCCTCAGATGAAATCTGGAAAGAAGCTTTCTGAGAAACTGCTCTGTGGTGTGTGACTTCCACTCACAGAGTTACATCTGTATTTCGTGGATCTCTTTGCTAGCCTTATTTCTGTGGAATCTGAGAACAGATATTGCGGATCCCTTTGAAGACTATAGGGCCAAAGGAAATATCCTCCGATAACAAAGAGAAAGAAGGGTTCTGAGAAACTTCTTTGTGTTCTGTGAAATCATCTCACAAAGTTAATGCTTTCCCCTCAAGAAGCCTTTCGCTAAGACAGTTCTTGTGGAATTGGCAAAGTGATATTTGGAAGCCCATAGAGGGCTATGGTGAAAAAGGAAATATCCTAAGATGATATCTGGAAAGAAGGTTTCTGAGAAACTTCTCTGTGGTGTGTGACTTCCACTCACAGTGTTACATCTGTATTTCGTGGATCTCTTTGCTAGCCTTATTTCTGTGGAATCTGAGAACAGATATTTCGGATCCCTTTGAAGACTATAGGGCCAAAAGAAATATCCTCCGATAACAAAGAGAAAGAAGCTTTCTGAGAAACTTCTTTGTGTTCTGTGAAATCACCTCACAGAGTTACAGCTTTCCCCTCAAGAAGCCTTTCATTTAGACAGTTCTTGTGGAATTGGCAAAGTGATATTTGGAAGCCCATAGAGGGTTATGGCGAAAAAGGAAATATCCTCAGAAGAAATCTGGAAAGAAGCTTTCTGAGAAACTGCTTAGTGTTCTGTTAATTCATCTCCCAGAGTTACATCTGTATTTCGTGGATCTCTTTGCTAGCCTTATATCTGTGGAATCTGAGAACAGATATTTCGGATCCCTTTGAAGACTATAGGGCCAAAGGAAATATCCTCCGATAACAAAGAGAAAGAAGCTTTCTGAGAAACTTCTTTGTGTTCTGAGAAATCATCTCACAGAGTTACAGCTTTCCCCTCAAGAAGCCTTTCGCTAATACAGTTCTTGTGGAATTGACACAGTGATATTTGGAAGCCCACATAGGGCTATGGTGAAAAAGGATATATCCTCAGGTGAAATCTGGAAAGAAGCTTTCTGAGAAACTGCTTAGTGTTCTGTTAATTCATCTCACAGAGTTACATCTGTATTTCGTGGATCTCTTTGCTAGCCTTATTTCTGTGGAATCTGAGAAGAGATATTTCGGATCCCTTTGAAGACTATAGGACCAAAGGAAATATCCTCCGATAACAAAGAGAAAGAAGCTTTCTGAGAAACTTCTTTGTGTTCTGTGAAATCATCTCACAGAGTTACAGCTTTCCCCTCAAGAAGCCTTTCGCCCAGACAGTTCTTGTGGAATTGGCAAAGTGATATTTGGAAGCCCATAGAGGGCTATGGTGAAAAAGGAAATATCCTAAGATGATATCTGGAAAGAAGCTTTCTGAGAAACTGCTCTGTGATGTGTGACTTCCACTCACAGAGTTACATCTGTATTTCGTGGATCTCTTTGCTAGCCTTATTTCTTTGGAATCTGAGAAGAGATATTTCCTATTCCTTTGAAGACAATAGGGCCAAAGGAAGTATCCTGCGATAACAAAGAGAAAGAAGCTTTCTGAGAAACTTCTTTGTGTTCTGTGAAATCATCTCACAGAGTTACAGCTTTCCCCTCAAGAAGCCTTTCGCTGAGACAGTTCTTGTGGAATTGGCAAAGTGATATTTGGAAGCCCATATAGGGCTATGGTGAAAAAGGAAATATCCTCAGATGAAATCTGGAAAGAAGATTTCTGAGAAAGTTCTCTGTGGTGTATGACTTCCACTCACAGAGTTACATCTGTATTTCGTGGATCTCTTTGCTAGCCTTATTTCTGTGGAATCTGAGAACAGATATTTTGGATCCCTTTGAAGACTATAGGGCCAAAGGAAATATCCTCCGATAACAAAGAGAAAGAAGCTTTCTGAGAAACTTCTTTTTGTTCTGTGTAATCATCTCACAGAGTTACAGCTTTCCCCTCAAGAAGTCTTTCGCTAAGACAGTTCTTGTGGAATAGGCAAAGTGATATTTGGAAGCCCTTAAAGGGCTATGGTGAAAATGGAAATATCCTCAGATGAAATCTGGAAAGAAGCTTTCTGACAAACTTCTCTGTGGTGTGTGACTTCCACTCACAGAGTTACATCTGTATTTCGTGGATCTCTTTACTAGCCTTATTTCTGTGGAATCTGAGAACACATATTTCGGATCCCTTTGAAGACTATAGGGCCAAAGGAAATATCCTCCGATAACAAAGAGAAAGAAGGTTTCTGAGAAACTTCTTTGTGTTCTGTGAAATCATCTCACCGAGTTAAAGCTTTTCCCTCAAGAAGACTTTCGCTAAGACAGTTCTTGTGGAATTGGCAAAGTGATATTTGGAAGCCCATAGAGGGCTATGGTGAAAAAGGAAATGTCCTCATATGAAATCTGGAAAGAAGCTTTCTGAGAAACTGCTTAGTGTTCTGTTAATTCATCTCACAGAGTTAAATCTGTATTTCGTGGATCTCTTTGCTAGCCTTATTTCTGTGGAATCTGAGAAGAGATATTTCGGATCCCTTTGAAGACTATGGGGCCAAAGGAAATATCCTCCAATAACAAAGAGAAAGAAGCATTCTGAGAAACTTCTTTGTGTTCTGTGAAATCATCTCACAGAGTTACACCTTTCCCCTCAAGAAGCCTTTCGCTAAGACAGTTCTTGTGGAATTGGCAAAGTGATATTTGGAAGCCCATAGAGGGCAATGGTGAAAAAGGAAATATCCTCAGATGAAATCTGGAAAGAAGCTTTCTGAGAAACTGCTCTGTGATGTGTGACTTCCACTCACAGAGTTACATCTGTATTTCGTGGATCTCTTTGCAAGCCTTATTTCTGTGGAATCTGAGAACAGATATTTCGGATCCCTTTGAAGACTATAGGGCCAAAGGAAATATCCTCCGATAACAAAGAGAAAGAAGCTTTCTGAGAAACTTCTTTGTGTTCTCTGAAATCATCTCTCAGAGTTACAGCTTTTCCCTCAAGAAGCTTTTCACTAAGACAGTTCTTGTGGAATTTGCAAAGTGATATTTAGAAGCCCTTAGAGGGCTATGGTGAAAAAGAAAATATCCTCAGATGAAATCTGGAAACAAGCTTTCTGAGAAACTGCTCTGTGGTGTGTGACTTCCACTCACAGAGTTACATCTGTATTTCGTGGATATCTTTGCTAGCCTTATTTCTGTGGAATCTGAGAACAGATATTTCGGATCCCTTTGAAGACTATAGGGCTAAAGGAAATATCCTCCGATAACAAAGAGAAAGAAGCTTTCTGAGAAACTTCTTTGTGTTCTGTGAAATCATCTCACAGAGTTACAGCTTTCCCCTCAAGAAGCCTTTCGTTAAGACAGTTCTTGTGGAATTCGCAAAGTGATATTTGGAAGCCCATAGAGGGTTATGGCGAAAAAGGAAATATCCTCAGAAGAAATCTGGAAAGAAGATTTCTGAGAAACTGTTTAGTGTTCTCTTATTTCATCTCACAGAGTTATATCTGTATTTCGTGGATCTCTTTGCTAGCCTTATTTCTGTGGAATCTGAGAACAGATATTTCGGATCCCTTTGAAGACTATAGGGCCAAAGGAAATATCCTCCGATAACAAAGAGAAAGAAGCTTTCTGAGAAACTTCTTTGTGTTCTGAGAATCATCTCTCACAGTTACAGCTTTCCCCTCAAGAAGCCTTTCGCTAAGACAGTTCTTGTGGAATTGGCACAGTGATATTTGGAAGCCCACATAGGGCTATGGTGAAAAAGGAAATATCCTCAGGTGAAATATGGAAAGAAGGTTTCTGAGAAACTTCTCTGTGGTGTGTGACTTCCATTCACAGTGTTACATCTGTATTTCGTGGATCTCTTTGCTAGCCTTATTTCTGTGGAATCTGAGAAGAGATATTTCGGATCCCTTTGAAGACTATAGGGCCAAAGGAAATATCCTCCGATAACAAAGAGAAAGAAGCTTTCTGAGAAACTTCTTTGTGTTCTGTGAAATCATCTCACAGAGTTACAGCTTTCCCCTCAAGAAGCCTTTCGCTAAGACAGTTCTTGTGGAATTGGCAAAGTGATATTTGGAATCCCTTAGAGGGCTATGGTGAAAAAGGAAATATCCTAAGATGATATCTGGAAAGAAGCTTTCTGAGAAACTGCTCTGTGATGTGTGTCTTCCACTCACAGAGTTCCATCTGTATTTCGTGGATCTCTTTGCTAGCCTTATTTCTGTGGAATATGAGAGAGATATTTCCAATTCCTTTGAAGACAATAGGGCCAAAGGAAGTATCCCCCGATAACAAAGAGAAAGAAGCTTTCTGAGAAACTTCTTTGTGTTCTGTGAAATCATCTCACAGAGTTACAGCTTTCCCCTCAAGAAGCCTTTCGCTAAGACAGTTCTTGTGGAATTGGCAAAGTGATATTTGGAAGCCCATATAGGGCTATGGTGAAAAAGGAAATATCCTCAGATGAAATCTGGAAAGAAGCTTTATGAGAAACTTCTCTGTGGTGTATGACTTCCACCCACAGAGTTACATCTGTATTTCGTGGATCTCTTTGCTAGCCTTATTTCTGTGGAATCTGAGAACAGATATTTCGGATCCCTTTGATGACTATAGGGCCAAAGGAAATATCCTCCGATAACAAAGAGAAAGAAACTTTCTGAGAAACTTCTTTGTTTTCTGTGTAATCATCTCACAGAGTTACAGCTTTCCCCTCAAGAAGCCTTTCGCTAAGACAGTTCTTGTGGAATTGGCAAAGTGATATTTGGAAGCCCTTAGAGGGCTATGGTGAAAAAGGAAATATCCTCAGATGAAATCTGGAAAGAAGCTTTCTGAGAAACTGCTTAGTGTTCTCTTAATTCATCTCACAGAGTTACATCTGTATTTCTTGGATCTCTTTGCTAGCCTTATTTCTGTGGAATCTGAGAAGAGATATTTCCTATTCCTTTGAAGACAATAGGGCCAAAGGAAGTATCCTACGATAACAAAGAGAAAGAAGCTTTCTGAAAAACTTCTTTGTGTTCTGTGAAATCACCTCACAGAGTTACAGCTTTCCCCTCAAGAAGCCTTTCGCTAAGACAGTTCTTGTGGAATTGGCAAAGTGATATTTGGAAGCCCATATAGGGCTATGGTGAAAAAGGAAATATCCTCAGATGAAATCTGGAAAGAAGCTTTATGAGAAGCTTCTCTGTGGTGTATGACTTCCACTCACAGATTTACATCTGTATTTCGTGGATCTCTTTGTAGCCTTATTTCTGTGGAATCTGAGAACAGATATTTCGGATCCCTTTGATGAATATAGGGCCAAAGGTAATATCCTCCGATAACAAAGAGAAAGAAGCTTTCTGAGAAACTTCTTTGTTTTCTGTGTAATCATCTCACAGAGTTACAGCTTTCCCCTCAAGAAGCCTTTCGCTTAGACAGTTCTTGTGGAATTGGCAAAGTGATATTTGGAAGCCCTTAGAGGGCTATGGTGAAAAAGGAAATATCCTCAGATGAAATCTGGAAAGAAGCTTTCTGAGAAACTGCTTAGTGTTCTGTTAATTCATCTCACAGAGTTACATCTGTATTTCGTGGATCTCTTTGCTAGCCTTATTTCTGTGGAATCTGAGAACAGATATTTCGGATCCCTTTGAAGACTATAGGGCCAAAGGAAATATCCTCCGATAACAAAGAGAAAGAAGTTTTCTGAGAAACTTCTTTGTGTTCTGTGAAACCATCTCACAAAGTTAAAGCTTTCCCCTCAAGAAGCCTTTCGCTAAGACAGTTCTTGTGGAATTGGCAAAGTGATATTTGGAAGCCCATATAGGGCTTTGGTGAAAAAGGAAATATCCTCAGATGAAATCTGGAAAGAAGCTTTCTGAGAAACTTCTCTGTGGTGTATGACTTCCATCCACAGAGTTACATCTGTATTTCGTGGATCTCTTTGCTAGCCTTATTTCTGTGGAATCTGAGAACAGATATTTCGGATCCCTTTGATGACTATAGAGCCAAAGGAAATATCCTCCGATAACAAAGAGAAAGAAACTTTCTGAGAAACTTCTTTGTTTTCTGTGTAATCATCTCACAGAGTTACAGCTTTCCCCTCAAGAAGCCTTTCGCTAAGACAGTTCTTGTGGAATTGGCAAAGTGATATTTGGAAGCCCTTAGAGGGCTATGGTGAAAAAGGAAATATCCTCAGATGAAATCTGGAAAGAAGCTTTCTGAGAAACTGCTTAGTGTTCTGTTAATTCATCTCACAGAGTTACATCTGTATTTCTTGGATCTGTTTGCTAGCCTTATTTCTGTGGAATCTGAGAAGAGATATTTCCTATTCCTTTGAAGACAATAGGGCCAAAGGAAGTATCCTACGATAACAAAGAGAAAGAAGCTTTCTGAGAAACTTCTTTGTGTTCTGTGAAATCATCTCACAGAGATACAGCTTTCCCCTCAAGAAGCCTTTCGCTAAGACAGTTCTTGTGGAATTGGCAAAGTGATATTTGGAAGCCCATATAGGGCTATGGTGAAAAAGGAAATATCCTCAGATGAAATCTGGAAAGAAGCTTTATGAGAAGCTCCTCTGTGGTGTATGACTTCCACTCACAGATTTACATCTGTATTTCGTGGATCTCTTTGCTAGCCTTATTTCTGTGGAATCTGAGAACAGATATTTCGGATCCCTTTGATGAATATAGGGCCAAAGGTAATATCCTCCGATAACAAAGAGAAAGAAGCTTTCTGAGAAACTTCTTTGTTTTCTGTGTAATCATCTCACAGAGTTACAGCTTTCCCCTCAAGAAGCCTTTCGCTAAGACAGTTCTTGTGGAATTGGCAAAGTGATATTTGGAAGCCCTTAGAGGGCTATGGTGAAAAAGGAAATATCCTCAGATGAAATCTGGAAAGAAGCTTTCTGAGAAACTGCTTAGTGTTCTGTTAATTCATCTCACAGAGTTACATCTGTATTTCGTGGATCTCTTTGCTAGCCTTATTTCTGTGGAATCTGAGAACAGATATTTCGGATCCCTTTGAAGACTATAGGGCCAAAGGAAATATCCTCCGATAACAAAGAGAAAGAAGCTTTCTGAGAAACTTCTTTGTGTTCTGTGAAACCATCTCACAAAGTTAAAGCTTTCCCCTCAAGAAGCCTTTCGCTAAGACAGTTCTTGTGGAATTGGCAAAATGATATTTGGAAGCCATATAGGGCTATGGTGAAAAAGGAAATAACCTCAGATGAAATCTGGAAAGAAGCTTTCTGAGAAACTTCTCTGTGTTGCGTGACTTCCACTCACGGAGTTACATCTGTATTTCATGGATCTCTTTGCTAGCCTTATTTCTGTGGAATCTGAGAACAGATATTTCAGACCCCTTTGCAGACTATAGGGCCAAAGGAAATATCCTCCGATAACAAAGAGAAAGAAGCTTTCTGAGAAACTTCTTCGTGTTCTCTGAAATCATCTCACAGAGTTACAGCTTTCCCCTCAAGAAGCTTTTCACTAAGACAGTTCTTGTGGAATAGGCAAAGTGATATTTGGAAGCCCTTAAAGGGCTATGGTGAAAATGGAAATATCCTCAGATGAAATCTGGAAAGAAGCTTTCTGACAAACGTCTCTGTGGTGTGTGACTTCCACTCACAGAGTTACATCTGTATTTCGTGGATCTCTTTACTAGCCTTATTTCTGTGGAATCTGAGAACAGATATTTCGGATCCCTTTGAAGACTATAGGGCCAAAGGAAATACCCTCCGATAACAAAGAGAAAGAAGGTTTCTGAGAAACTTCTTTGTGTTCTGTGAAATCATCTCACAGAGTTACAGCTTTCCCCTCAAGAAGCCTTTCGCTAAGACAGTTCTTGTGGAATTGGCAAAGTGATATATGGAAGCCCATAGAGGGCTATGGTGAAAAAGGAAATATCCTCATATGAAATCTGGAAAGAAGCTTTCTGAGAAACTGCTTAGTGTTCTGTTAATTCATCTCACAGAGTTAAATCTGTATTTCGTGGATCTCTTTGCTAGCCTTATTTCTGTGGAATCTGAGAAGAGATATTTCGGATCCCTTTGAAGACTATGGGGCCAAAGGAAATATCCTCCAATAACAAAGAGAAAGAAGCATTCTGAGAAACTTCTTTGTGTTCTGTGAAATCATCTCACAGAGTTACACCTTTCCCCTCAAGAAGCCTTTCGCTAAGACAGTTCTTGTGGAATTGGCAAAGTGATATTTGGAAGCCCATAGAGGGCAATGGTGAAAAAGGAAATATCCTCAGATGAAATCTGGAAAGAAGCTTTCTGAGAAACTGCTCTGTGATGTGTGACTTCCACTCACAGAGTTACATCTGTATTTCGTGGATCTCTTTGCAAGCCTTATTTCTGTGGAATCTGAGAACAGATATTTCGGATCCCTTTGAAGACTATAGGGCCAAAGGAAATATCCTCCGATAACAAAGAGAAAGAAGCTTTCTGAGAAACTTCTTTGTGTTCTCTGAAATCATCTCTCAGAGTTACAGCTTTTCCCTCAAGAAGCCTTTCGCTGAGACAGTTCTTGTGGAATGGGCAAAGTGATATTTGGAAGCCCATATAGGGCTATGGTGAAAAAGGAAATATCCTCAGATGAAATCTGGAAAGAAGATTTCTGAGAAAGTTCTCTGTGGTGTATGACTTCCACTCACAGAGTTACATCTGTATTTCGTGGATCTCTTTGCTAGCCTTATTTCTGTGGAATCTGAGAACAGATATTTTGGATCCCTTTGAAGACTATAGGGCCAAAGGAAATATCCTCCGATAACAAAGAGAAAGAAGCTTTCTGAGAAACTTCTTTTTGTTCTGTGTAATCATCTCACAGAGTTACAGCTTTCCCCTCAAGTAGTCTTTCGCTAAGACAGTTCTTGTGGAATTGGCAAAGTGATATTTGGAAGCCCTTAGAGGGCTACGGTAAAAAAGGAAATATCCTCAGATGAAATCCAGAAAGAAGCTTTCTGAGAAACTGCTTAGTGTTCCGTTAATTCTTCTCACAGAGTTACATCTGTATTTCGTGGATCTCTTTGCTAGCCTTATTTCTGTGGAATCTGAGAACAGATATTTCGGATCCCTTTGAAGACTATAGGGCCAAAGGAAATATCCTCCGATAACAAAGAGAAAGAAGGTTTCTGAGAAACTTCTTTGTGTTCTGTGAAATCATCTCACAAAGTTAAAGCTTTCCCCTCAAGAAGTCTTTCGCTAAGACAGTTCTTGTGGAATAGGCAAAGTGATATTTGGAAGCCCTTAAAGGGCTATGGTGAAAATGGAAATATCCTCAGATGAAATCTGGAAAGAAGCTTTCTGACAAACTTCTCTGTGGTGTGTGACTTCCACTCACAGAGTTACATCTGTATTTCGTGGATCTCTTTACTAGCCTTATTTCTGTGGAATCTGAGAACACATATTTCGGATCCCTTTGAAGACTATAGGGCCAAAGGAAATATCCTCCGATAACAAAGAGAAAGAAGGTTTCTGAGAAACTTCTTTGTGTTCTGTGAAATCATCTCACCGAGTTAAAGCTTTTCCCTCAAGAAGACTTTCGCTAAGACAGTTCTTGTGGAATTGGCAAAGTGATATTTGGAAGCCCATAGAGGGCTATGGTGAAAAAGGAAATGTCCTCATATGAAATCTGGAAAGAAGCTTTCTGAGAAACTGCTTAGTGTTCTGTTAATTCATCTCACAGAGTTAAATCTGTATTTCGTGGATCTCTTTGCTAGCCTTATTTCTGTGGAATCTGAGAAGAGATATTTCGGATCCCTTTGAAGACTATGGGGCCAAAGGAAATATCCTCCAATAACAAAGAGAAAGAAGCATTCTGAGAAACTTCTTTGTGTTCTGTGAAATCATCTCACAGAGTTACACCTTTCCCCTCAAGAAGCCTTTCGCTAAGACAGTTCTTGTGGAATTGGCAAAGTGATATTTGGAAGCCCATAGAGGGCAATGGTGAAAAAGGAAATATCCTCAGATGAAATCTGGAAAGAAGCTTTCTGAGAAACTGCTCTGTGATGTGTGACTTCCACTCACAGAGTTACATCTGTATTTCGTGGATCTCTTTGCAAGCCTTATTTCTGTGGAATCTGAGAACAGATATTTCGGATCCCTTTGAAGACTATAGGGCCAAAGGAAATATCCTCCAATAACAAAGAGAAAGAAGCTTTCTGAGAAACTTCTTTGTGTTCTCTGAAATCATCTCTCAGAGTTACAGCTTTTCCCTCAAGAAGCTTTTCACTAAGACAGTTCTTGTGGAATTTGCAAAGTGATATTTAGAAGCCCTTAGAGGGCTATGGTGAAAAAGAAAATATCCTCAGATGAAATCTGGAAACAAGCTTTCTGAGAAACTGCTCTGTGGTGTGTGACTTCCACTCACAGAGTTACATCTGTATTTCGTGGATATCTTTGCTAGCCTTATTTCTGTGGAATCTGAGAACAGATATTTCGGATCCCTTTGAAGACTATAGGGCTAAAGGAAATATCCTCCGATAACAAAGAGAAAGAAGCTTTCTGAGAAACTTCTTTGTGTTCTGTGAAATCATCTCACAGAGTTACAGCTTTCCCCTCAAGAAGCCTTTCGTTAAGACAGTTCTTGTGGAATTCGCAAAGTGATATTTGGAAGCCCATAGAGGGTTATGGCGAAAAAGGAAATATCCTCAGAAGAAATCTGGAAAGAAGATTTCTGAGAAACTGTTTAGTGTTCTCTTATTTCATCTCACAGAGTTATATCTGTATTTCGTGGATCTCTTTGCTAGCCTTATTTCTGTGGAATCTGAGAACAGATATTTCGGATCCCTTTGAAGACTATAGGGCCAAAGGAAATATCCTCCGATAACAAAGAGAAAGAAGCTTTCTGAGAAACTTCTTTGTGTTCTGAGAATCATCTCTCACAGTTACAGCTTTCCCCTCAAGAAGCCTTTCGCTAAGACAGTTCTTGTGGAATTGGCACAGTGATATTTGGAAGCCCACATAGGGCTATGGTGAAAAAGGAAATATCCTCAGGTGAAATATGGAAAGAAGGTTTCTGAGAAACTTCTCTGTGGTGTGTGACTTCCATTCACAGTGTTACATCTGTATTTCGTGGATCTCTTTGCTAGCCTTATTTCTGTGGAATCTGAAAAGAGATATTTCGGATCCCTTTGAAGACTATAGGGCCAAAGGAAATATCCTCCGATAACAAAGAGAAAGAAGCTTTCTGAGAAACTTCTTTGTGTTCTGTGAAATCATCTCACAGAGTTACAGCTTTCCCCTCAAGAAGCCTTTCGCTAAGACAGTTCTTGTGGAATTGGCAAAGTGATATTTGGAAGCCCTTAGAGGGCTATGGTGAAAAAGGATATATCCTAAGATGATATCTGGAAAGAAGCTTTCTGAGAAACTGCTCTGTGATGTGTGTCTTCCACTCACAGAGTTCCATCTGTATTTCGTGGATCTCTTTGCTAGCCTTATTTCTGTGGAATCTGAGAAGAGATATTTCCAATTCCTTTGAAGACAATAGGGCCAAAGGAAGTATCCCCCGATAACAAAGAGAAAGAGCTTTCTGAGAAACTTCTTTGTGTTCTCTGAAATCATCTCACAGAGTTACAGCTTTCCCCTCAAGAAGCCTTTCGCTAAGACAGTTCTTGTGGAATTGGCAAAGTGATATTTGGAAGCCCATATAGGGCTATGGTGAAAAAGGAAATATCCTCAGATGAAATCTGGAAAGAAGCTTTCTGAGAAACTGCTCTGTGGTGTATGACTTCCACCCACAGAGTTACATCTGTATTTCGTGGATCTCTTTGCTAGCCTTATTTCTGTGGAATCTGAGAACAGATATTTCGGATCCCTTTGATGACTATAGGGCCAAAGGAAATATCCTCCGATAACAAAGAGAAAGAAACTTTCTGAGAAACTTCTTTGTTTTCTGTGTAATCATCTCACAGAGTTACAGCTTTCCCCTCAAGAAGCCTTTCGCTAAGACAGTTCTTGTGGAATTGGCAAAGTGATATTTGGAAGCCCTTAGAGGGCTATGGTGAAAAAGGAAATATCCTCAGATGAAATCTGGAAAGAAGCTTTCTGAGAAACTGCTTAGTGTTCTCTTAATTCATCTCACAGAGTTACATCTGTATTTCTTGGATCTCTTTGCTAGCCTTATTTCTGTGGAATCTGAGAAGAGATATTTCCTATTCCTTTGAAGACAATAGGGCCAAAGGAAGTATCCTACGATAACAAAGAGAAAGAAGCTTTCTGAAAAACTTCTTTGTGTTCTGTGAAATCACCTCACAGAGTTACAGCTTTCCCCTCAAGAAGCCTTTCGCTAAGACAGTTCTTGTGGAATTGGCAAAGTGATATTTGGAAGCCCATATAGGGCTATGGTGAAAAAGGAAATATCCTCAGATGAAATCTGGAAAGAAGCTTTCTGACAAACTTCTCTGTGGTGTGTGACTTCCACTCACAGAGTTACATCTGTATTTCGTGGATCTCTTTACTAGCCTTATTTCTGTGGAATCTGAGAACACATATTTCGGATCCCTTTGAAGACTATAGGGCCAAAGGAAATATCCTCCGATAACAAAGAGAAAGAAGGTTTCTGAGAAACTTCTTTGTGTTCTGTGAAATCATCTCACCGAGTTAAAGCTTTTCCCTCAAGAAGACTTTCGCTAAGACAGTTCTTGTGGAATTGGCAAAGTGATATTTGGAAGCCCATAGAGGGCTATGGTGAAAAAGGAAATGTCCTCATATGAAATCTGGAAAGAAGCTTTCTGAGAAACTGCTTAGTGTTCTGTTAATTCATCTCACAGAGTTAAATCTGTATTTCGTGGATCTCTTTGCTAGCCTTATTTCTGTGGAATCTGAGAAGAGATATTTCGGATCCCTTTGAAGACTATGGGGCCAAAGGAAATATCCTCCAATAACAAAGAGAAAGAAGCATTCTGAGAAACTTCTTTGTGTTCTGTGAAATCATCTCACAGAGTTACACCTTTCCCCTCAAGAAGCCTTTCGCTAAGACAGTTCTTGTGGAATTGGCAAAGTGATATTTGGAAGCCCATAGAGGGCAATGGTGAAAAAGGAAATATCCTCAGATGAAATCTGGAAAGAAGCTTTCTGAGAAACTGCTCTGTGATGTGTGACTTCCACTCACAGAGTTACATCTGTATTTCGTGGATCTCTTTGCAAGCCTTATTTCTGTGGAATCTGAGAACAGATATTTCGGATCCCTTTGAAGACTATAGGGCCAAAGGAAATATCCTCCAATAACAAAGAGAAAGAAGCTTTCTGAGAAACTTCTTTGTGTTCTCTGAAATCATCTCTCAGAGTTACAGCTTTTCCCTCAAGAAGCTTTTCACTAAGACAGTTCTTGTGGAATTTGCAAAGTGATATTTAGAAGCCCTTAGAGGGCTATGGTGAAAAAGAAAATATCCTCAGATGAAATCTGGAAACAAGCTTTCTGAGAAACTGCTCTGTGGTGTGTGACTTCCACTCACAGAGTTACATCTGTATTTCGTGGATATCTTTGCTAGCCTTATTTCTGTGGAATCTGAGAACAGATATTTCGGATCCCTTTGAAGACTATAGGGCTAAAGGAAATATCCTCCGATAACAAAGAGAAAGAAGCTTTCTGAGAAACTTCTTTGTGTTCTGTGAAATCATCTCACAGAGTTACAGCTTTCCCCTCAAGAAGCCTTTCGTTAAGACAGTTCTTGTGGAATTCGCAAAGTGATATTTGGAAGCCCATAGAGGGTTATGGCGAAAAAGGAAATATCCTCAGAAGAAATCTGGAAAGAAGATTTCTGAGAAACTGTTTAGTGTTCTCTTATTTCATCTCACAGAGTTATATCTGTATTTCGTGGATCTCTTTGCTAGCCTTATTTCTGTGGAATCTGAGAACAGATATTTCGGATCCCTTTGAAGACTATAGGGCCAAAGGAAATATCCTCCGATAACAAAGAGAAAGAAGCTTTCTGAGAAACTTCTTTGTGTTCTGAGAATCATCTCTCACAGTTACAGCTTTCCCCTCAAGAAGCCTTTCGCTAAGACAGTTCTTGTGGAATTGGCACAGTGATATTTGGAAGCCCACATAGGGCTATGGTGAAAAAGGAAATATCCTCAGGTGAAATATGGAAAGAAGGTTTCTGAGAAACTTCTCTGTGGTGTGTGACTTCCATTCACAGTGTTACATCTGTGTTTCGTGGATCTCTTTGCTAGCCTTATTTCTGTGGAATCTGAGAAGAGATATTTCGGATCCCTTTGAAGACTATAGGGCCAAAGGAAATATCCTCCGATAACAAAGAGAAAGAAGCTTTCTGAGAAACTTCTTTGTGTTCTGTGAAATCATCTCACAGAGTTACAGCTTTCCCCTCAAGAAGCCTTTCGCTAAGACAGTTCTTGTGGAATTGGCAAAGTGATATTTGGAAGCCCTTAGAGGGCTATGGTGAAAAAGGAAATATCCTAAGATGATATCTGGAAAGAAGCTTTCTGAGAAACTGCTCTGTGATGTGTGTCTTCCACTCACAGAGTTCCATCTGTATTTCGTGGATCTCTTTGCTAGCCTTATTTCTGTGGAATCTGAGAAGAGATATTTCCAATTCCTTTGAAGACAATAGGGCCAAAGGAAGTATCCCCCGATAACAAAGAGAAAGAGCTTTCTGAGAAACTTCTTTGTGTTCTCTGAAATCATCTCACAGAGTTACAGCTTTCCCCTCAAGAAGCCTTTCGCTAAGACAGTTCTTGTGGAATTGGCAAAGTGATATTTGGAAGCCCATATAGGGCTATGGTGAAAAAGGAAATATCCTCAGATGAAATCTGGAAAGAAGCTTTATGAGAAACTTCTCTGTGGTGTATGACTTCCACCCACAGAGTTACATCTGTATTTCGTGGATCTCTTTGCTAGCCTTATTTCTGTGGAATCTGAGAACAGATATTTCGGATCCCTTTGATGACTATAGGGCCAAAGGAAATATCCTCCGATAACAAAGAGAAAGAAACTTTCTGAGAAACTTCTTTGTTTTCTGTGTAATCATCTCACAGAGTTACAGCTTTCCCCTCAAGAAGCCTTTCGCTAAGACAGTTCTTGTGGAATTGGCAAAGTGATATTTGGAAGCCCTTAGAGGGCTATGGTGAAAAAGGAAATATCCTCAGATGAAATCTGGAAAGAAGCTTTCTGAGAAACTGCTTAGTGTTCTCTTAATTCATCTCACAGAGTTACATCTGTATTTCTTGGATCTCTTTGCTAGCCTTATTTCTGTGGAATCTGAGAAGAGATATTTCCTATTCCTTTGAAGACAATAGGGCCAAAGGAAGTATCCTACGATAACAAAGAGAAAGAAGCTTTCTGAAAAACTTCTTTGTGTTCTGTGAAATCACCTCACAGAGTTACAGCTTTCCCCTCAAGAAGCCTTTCGCTAAGACAGTTCTTGTGGAATTGGCAAAGTGATATTTGGAAGCCCATATAGGGCTATGGTGAAAAAGGAAATATCCTCAGATGAAATCTGGAAAGAAGCTTTCTGACAAACTTCTCTGTGGTGTATGACTTCCACTCACAGATTTACATCTGTATTTCGTGGATCTCTTTGCTAGCCTTATTTCTGTGGAATCTGAGAACAGATATTTCGGATCCCTTTGATGAATATAGGGCCAAAGTTAATATCCTCCGATAACAAAGAGAAAGAAGCTTTCTGAGAAACTTCTTTGTTTTCTGTGTAATCATCTCACAGAGTTACAGCTTTCCCCTCAAGAAGCCTTTCGCTAAGACAGTTCTTGTGGAATTGGCAAAGTGATATTTGGAAGCCCTTAGAGGGCTATGGTGAAAAAGGAAATATCCTCAGATGAAATCTGGAAAGAAGCTTTCTGAGAAACTGCTTAGTGTTCTGTTAATTCATCTCACAGAGTTACATCTGTATTTCGTGGATCTCTTTGCTAGCCTTATTTCTGTGGAATCTGAGAACAGATATTTCGGATCCCTTTGAAGACTATAGGGCCAAAGGAAATATCCTCCGATAACAAAGAGAAAGAAGCTTTCTGAGAAACTTCTTTGTGTTCTGTGAAACCATCTCACAAAGTTAAAGCTTTCCCCTCAAGAAGCCTTTCGCTAAGACAGTTCTTGTGGAATTGGCAAAGTGATATTTGGAAGCCCATATAGGGCTATGGTGAAAAAGGAAATATCCTCAGATGAAATCTGGAAAGAAGCTTTATGAGAAACTTCTCTGTGGTGTATGACTTCCATCCACAGAGTTACATCTGTATTTCGTGGATCTCTTTGCTAGCCTTATTTCTGTGGAATCTGAGAACAGATATTTCGGATCCCTTTGATGACTATAGGGCCAAAGGAAATATCCTCCGATAACAAAGAGAAAGAAACTTTCTGAGAAACTTCTTTGTTTTCTGTGTAATCATCTCACAGAGTTACAGCTTTCCCCTCAAGAAGCCTTTCGCTAAGACAGTTCTTGTGGAATTGGCAAAGTGATATTTGGAAGCCCTTAGAGGGCTATGGTGAAAAAGGAAATATCCTCAGATGAAATCTGGAAAGAAGCTTTCTGAGAAACTGCTTAGTGTTCTGTTAATTCATCTCACAGAGTTACATCTGTATTTCTTGGATCTCTTTGCTAGCCTTATTTCTGTGGAATCTGAGAAGAGATATTTCCTATTCCTCTGAAGACAATAGGGCCAAAGGAAGTATCCTACGATAACAAAGAGAAAGAAGCTTTCTGAGAAACTTCTTTGTGTTCTGTGAAATCATCTCACAGAGTTACAGCTTTCCCCTCAAGAAGCCTTTCGCTAAGACAGTTCTTGTGGAATTGGCAAAGTGATATTTGGAAGCCCATATAGGGCTATGGTGAAAAAGGAAATATCCTCAGATGAAATCTGGAAAGAAGCTTTATGAGAAGCTTCTCTGTGGTGTATGACTTCCACTCACAGATTTACATCTGTATTTAGTGGATCTCTTTGCTAGCCTTATTTCTGTGGAAACTGAGAACAGATATTTCGGATCCCTTTGATGAATATAGGGCCAAAGGTAATATCCTCCGATAACAAAGAGAAAGAAGCTTTCTGAGAAACTTCTTTGTTTTCTGTGTAATCATCTCACAGAGTTACAGCTTTCCCCTCAAGAAGCCTTTCGCTAAGACAGTTCTTGTGGAATTGGCAAAGTGATATTTGGAAGCCCTTAGAGGGCTATGGTGAAAAAGGAAATATCCTCAGATGAAATCTGGAAAGAAGCTTTCTGAGAAACTGCTTAGTGTTCTGTTAATTCATCTCACAGAGTTACATCTGTATTTCGTGGATCTCTTTGCTAGCCTTATTTCTGTGGAATCTGAGAACAGATATTTCGGATCCCTTTGAAGACTATAGGGCCAAAGGAAATATCCTCCGATAACAAAGAGAAAGAAGCTTTCTGAGAAACTTCTTTGTGTTCTGTGAAACCATCTCACAAAGTTAAAGCTTTCCCCTCAAGAAGCCTTTCGCTAAGACAGTTCTTGTGGAATTGGCAAAGTGATATTTGGAAGCCCATAGAGGGCAATGGTGAAAAAGGAAATATCCTCAGATGAAATCTGGAAAGAAGCTTTCTGAGAAACTGCTCTGTGATGTGTGACTTCCACTCACAGAGTTACATCTGTATTTCGTGGATCTCTTTGCAAGCCTTATTTCTGTGGAATCTGAGAACAGATATTTCGGATCCCTTTGAAGACTAAAGGGCCAAAGGAAATATCCTCCGATAACAAAGAGAAAGAAGCTTTCTGAGAAACTTCTTTGTGTTCTGTGAAATCATCTCACAGAGTTACAGCTTTCCTCTCAAGAAGCCTTTCGCTAAGACAGTTCTTGTGGAATTGGCAAAGTGATATTTTGAAGCCCTTAGAGGGCTATGGTGAAAAAGGAAATATCCTCAGGTGAAATCTGGAAGGAAGCTTTCTGAGAAACTTCTCTGTGGTGTGTGACTTCCACTCACAGAGTTACATCTGTATTTCGTGGATCTCTTTAATAGCCTTATTTCTGTGGAATCTGAGAAGAGATATTTCGGATCCCTTTGAAGACTATAGGGCCAAAGGAAATATCCTCCGAAAACAAAGAGAAAGAAGCTTTCTGAGAAACTTCTTTTGTGTTCTGTGAAATCATCTCACAGAGTTACACCTTTCCCCTCAAAAGCCTTTCGCTAAGACAGTTCTTGTGGAATTGGCAAAGTGATATTTGGAAGCCCAGAGAGGGCTATGGTGAAAAAGGAAATCTCCTCTGATGAAATCTGGAAGGAAGCTTTCTGAGATACTGCTCTGTGATGTGTGACTTCCACTCACAGAGTTACATCTGTATTTCGTGGATCTCTTTGCTAGCCTTATTTCTGTGGAATCTGAGAACAGATATTTCGGATCCCTTTGAAGACTATAGGGCCAAAGGAAATATCCTCCGATAACAAAGAGAAAGAAGCTTTCTGAGAAACTTCTTTGTGTTCCGTGAAATCATCTCACAGAGTTACAGGTTTCCCCTCAAGAAGCCTTTCGCTAAGACGGTTCTTGTGGAATTGGCAAAGTGATATTTGGAAGCCCATAGAGGGCTAAGGTGAAAAAGGAAATATCCTCAGATGAAATCTGGAAAGAAGGTTTCTGAGAAACTGCTCTGTGATGTGGGACTTCCACTCAAAGAGTTACATCTGTATTTCGTGGATCTCTTTGCTAGCCTTATTTCTGTGGCATCTGAGAACAGATATTTCGGATCCCTTTGAAGACTATAGGTCCAAAGGAAATATCCTCCGATAACAAATGAAAGAAGCTTTCTGAGAAACTTCTTTGTGTTCTGTGAAATCATCTCACAGAGTTACAGCTTTCCCCTCAAGAAGCCTTTCGCTAAGACGGTTCTTGTGGAATTGGCAAAGTGATATTTGGAAGCCCATAGATTGCTATGGTGAAAAAGGAAATATCGTCAGATGAAATCTGGAAAGAAGCTTTCTGAGAAACTGCTCTGTGATGTGTGACTTCCACTCACAGAGTTACATCTGTATTTCGTGGATCTCTTTAATAGCCTTATTTCTGTGGAATCTGAGAACAGATATTTCGGATCCCTTTGAAGACAATAGGGCCAAAGGAAATATCCTCCGATAACAAAGAGAAAGAAGCTTTCTGAGAAACTTCTTTGTGTTCTGTGAAATCATCTCACAGAGTTACACCTTTCCCCTCAAGAAGCCTTTCGCTAAGACAGTTCTTGTGGAATTGGCAAAGTGATATTTGGAAGCCCATAGAGGGCTATGGTGAAAAAGGAAATATCCTCAGATGAAATCTGGAAAGAAGCTTTCTGAGAAACTTCTCTGTGATGTGTGACTTCCACTCACCGAGTTACATCTGTATTTCGTGGATCTCTTTGCTAGCCTTATTTCTGTGGAATCTGAGAACAGATATTTCGGATCCCCTTGAAGACTATAGGGCCAAAGGAAATATCCTCCGATAACAAAGACAAAGAAGCTTTCTGAGAAACTTCTTTGTGTTCTGTGAAATCATCTCACAGAGTTACAGCTTTCCCCTCAAGAAGGCTTTCGCTAAGATGGTTGTTGTGGAATTGGCAAAGTGATATTTGGAAGCCCATATAGGGCTATGGTGAAAAAGGAAATATCCTCAGATGAAATCTGGAAAGAAGCTTTCTGAGAAACTGCTCTGTGATGTGTGACTTCCACTCACACAGTTACATCTGTATTTCGTGGATCTCTTTGCTAGTCTTATTTCTGTGGAATCTGAGAACAGATATTTCGGATCCCTTTGAAGTCTATAGGGCCAAAGGAAATATCCTCCGATAACAAAGAGAAAGAAGCTTTCTGAGAAACTTCTTTGTGTTCTGTGAAATCCTCTCACAGAGTTACTGCTTTCCCCTCAAGAAGGCTTTCGCTAAGACGGTTCTTGTGGAATTGGCAAAGTGATATTTGGAAGCCCATAGAGGGCTATGGTGAAAAAGGAAATATCCTCAGATGAAATCTGGAAAGAAGCCTTCTGAGAAACTGCTCTGTGATGTGTGACTTCCACTCAGAAAGTTACATATGTATTTCGTGGATCTCTTTGCTAGCCTTATTTCTGTGGAATCTGAGAACAGATATTTCGGAACTCTTTGAAGACTATAGAGCCAAAGGAAATATCCTCCGATAACAAAGAGAAAGAAGCTTTCTGAGAAACTTCTTTGTGTTCTGTGAAATCATCTCACAGAGTTACAGCTTTCCCCTCAAGAAGGCTTTCGCTAAGACGGTTCTTGTGGAACTGGCAAAGTGATATTTGGAAGCCCATAGAGGGCTATGGTGAAAAAGGAAATATCCTCAGATGAAATCTGGAAAGAAGCATTCTGAGAAACTGCTCTGGGATGTGTGACTTCCACTCACAGAGTTACATCTGTATTTCGTGGATCTCTTTGCTAGCCTTATTTCTGTGGAATCTGAGAACAGATATTTCGGATCCCTTTCAACACAATAGGGCCAAAGGAAATATCCTCCGATAACAAAGAGAAAAAAGCTTTCTGAGAAACCTCTTGTGTTCTGTGAAATCATCTCACAGAGTTACAGCTTTCCCCTCAAGAAGCCTTTCGCTAAGACGGTTCTTGTGGCATTGGCAAAGTGATATTTGGAAGCCCATAAAGGGCTATGGTGTAAAAGGAAACATCCTCAGATGAAATCTGGAAAGAAGCTTTCTGAGAAACTGCTTAGTGTTCTGTAAATTCATCTCACAGAGTTACATCTGTATTTCGTGGATCTCTTTGCTAGCCTTATTTCTGTGGAATCTGAGAACAGATATTTCGGATCCCTTTGAAGACTATAGGTCCAAAGGAAATATCCTCCGATAACAAAGAGAAAGAAGCTTTCTGAGAAACTTCTTTGTGTTCTGTGAAATCATCTCACAGAGTTACAGCTTTCGCCTCTAGTAGCCTTTCGCAAAGACAGTTCTTGTGGAATTGGCAAAGTGATATTTGGAAGCCATTGAGGGCTATGGTGAAAAAGGAAATATCCTCAGATGAAATCTGGAAAGAAGCTTTCTGAGAAACTGCTCTGTGATGTGTGACTACCACTCACAGAGTTACATCTGTATTTCTTGGTCTCTTTGCTAGCCTTATTTCTGTTGAATCTGAGAACAGATATTTCGGATCCCTTTGAAGACTATAGGGCCAAAGGAAATATCCTCCGATAACAAAGAGAAAGAAGCTTTCTGAAAAACTTCTTTGTGTTCTGTGAAATCATCTCACAGAGTTACAGCTTTCCCCTCAATAAGCCTTTCGCTAAGACAGTTCTTGTGGAATTGGCAAAGTGATATTTGGAAGCCCCTAGAGGGCTATGGTGAAAAAGGAAATATCCTCAGATGAAATCTGGAAAGAATCTTTCTGAGAAACTTCTCTGTGATGTGTGACTTCCACTCACAGAGGTACATCTGTATTTCGTGGATCTCTTTGCTAGCCTTATTTCTGTGGAATCTGAGAACAGATATTTCGGATCCCTTTGAAGACTATAGTGTCAAAGTAAATATCCTCCGATAACAAAGAGAAAGAAGCTTTCTGAGAAACTTCTTTGTGTTCTCTGAAATCATCTCATAGAGTTACAGGTTTCCCCTCAAGAAACCTTTCGCTAAGACAGTTCTTGTGGAATTGGCAAAGTGATATTTGGAAGCCCATAGAGGGCTATGGTGAGAAAGGAAATACCCTCAGATGAAATCTGGAAAGAAGCATTCTGAGAAACTGCTCTGTGATGTGTGACTTCCCCTCACAGAGTTACATCTGTATTTCTTAGAACTCTTTGCTAGCCTTGTTTCTGTGGAATCTGAGAACAGATATTTCCCATCCGTTTGAAGACTATAGGGCCAAAGGAAATATCCTCCGATAACAAAGAGAAAGAAGCTTTCTCAGAAACTTCTTTGTGTTCTGTGAAATCATCTCACAGAGTTACAGCTTTCCTCTCAAGAAGCCTTTCGCTAAGACAGTTCTTGTGGAATTGGCAAAGTGATATTTGGAAGCCCTTAGAGGGCTATGGTGAAAAAGGAAATATCCTCAGATGAAATCTGGAAAGAAGCTTTCTGAATAACTTTTCAGTGGTGTGTGACTTCCACTCACAGAGTTACATCTGTATTTCGTGGATCTCTTTGCTAGCCTTATTTCTGTGGAATCTGAGAACAGATATTTCGGATCCCTTTGAAGACTATGGGGCCAAAGGAAATATCCTCCGATAACAAAGAGAAAGAAGCTTTCTGAGAAACTTCTTTGTGTTCTGTGAAATCATCTCACAGAGTTACAGCTTTCCCCTCAAGAAGCCTTTCGCTAAGACAGTTCTTGTGGAATTGGCAAAGTGATATTTGGAAGCCTTTGAGGGCTATGGTGAAAAAGGGACTATCCTCAGATGAAATCTGGAAAGAAGCTTTCTGAGAAACTGCTCTGTGATGTGGGACTTCCACTCACAGAGTTATAGCTGTATTTCGTGGATCTCTTTGCTAGCCTTATTTCTGTGGAATCTGAGAACAGATATTTCGGATCCCTTTGAAGACTATAGGTCCAAAGGAAATATCCTCCGATAACAAATGAAAGAAGCTTTCTGAGAAACTTCTTTGTGTTCTGTGAAATCATCTCACAGAGTTACAGTTTTCCCCTCAAGAAGCCTTTCGCTAATTGGTTTTTGTGGAATTGGCAAAGTGATATTTGGAAGCCCATAGAGGGCTATGGTGAAAAAGGAAATATCCTCTGTTCAAATCTGGAAAGAAGCTTCCTGAGAAGCTGCTCTGTGATGTGTGACTTCCACTCACAGAGTTAAATCTGTATTTCGTGGATCTCTTTGCTAGCCTTATTTCTGTGGAATCTGAGAACAGATATTTCGGATCCCTTTGAAGACTATAGGGCCATAGGAAATATCCTCCGATAACAAAGAGAAAGAAGCTTTCTGAGAAACTTCATTGTGTTCTGTGAAATCATCTCACAGAGTTACAGCTTTCCCCTCAAGAAGCCTTTCGCTAAGACAGTTCTTGTGGAATTGGCAAAGTGATATTTGGAAGCCCATACAGGGCTATGGTGAAAAAGGAAATATCCTCAGATGAAATCAGGAAAGAAGCTTTATGAGAAACTGCTCTGTGATGTGTGACTTCCACTCACAGAGTTACATCTGTATTTCGTGGATCTCTTTAATAGCCTTATTTCTGTGGAATCTGAGAACAGATATTTCGGATCCCTTTGAAGACTATAGGGCCAAAGGAAATATCCTCCGATAACAAAGAGAAAGAAGCTTTCTGAGAAACCTCTTTGTGTTCTGTGAAATCATCTCACAGAGTTACACCTTTCCCCTCAAAAGCCTTTCGCTAAGACAGTTCTTGTGGAATTGGCAAAGTGATATTTGGAAGCCCTTAGAGGGCTCTGGTGAAAAAGGAAATATCCTCAGATGAAATCTGGAAAGAAGCTTTCTGAGAAACTTCTCTGTGATGTGTGACTTCCACTCACAGAGTTACATCTGTATTTCGTGGATCTCTTTGCTAGCCTTATTTCTGTGGAATCTGAGTACATATATTTCGGATCCCTTTGAAGACTATATGGCCAAAGGAAATATCCTCCGATAACAAGGACAAAGAAGCTTTCTGAGAAACTTCTTTGTGTTCTGTGAAATCATTTCACAGAGTTACAGCTTTCCCCTCAAGAAGGCTTTCGCTAAGACGGTTCTTGTGGAATTGGCAAAGTGATATTTGGAAGCCCATACAGGGCTATGGTGAAAAAGGAAATATCCTCAGATGAAATCAGGAAAGAAGCTTTATGAGAAACTGCTCTGTGATGTGTGACTTCCACTCACAGAGTTACATCTGTATTTCGTGGATCTCTTTAATAGCCTTATTTCTGTGGAATCTGAGAACAGATATTTCGGATCCCTTTGAAGACTATAGGGCCAAAGGAAATATCCTCCGATAACAAAGAGAAAGAAGCTTTCTGAGAAACCTCTTTGTGTTCTGTGAAATCATCTCACAGAGTTACACCTTTCCCCTCAAAAGCCTTTCGCTAAGACAGTTCTTGTGGAATTGGCAAAGTGATATTTGGAAGCCCTTAGAGGGCTCTGGTGAAAAAGGAAATATCCTCAGATGAAATCTGGAAAGTAGCTTTCTGAGAAACTTCTCTGTGATGTGTGACTTCCACTCACAGAGTTACATCTGTATTTCCTGGATCTCTTTGCTAGCCTTATTTCTGTGGAATCTGAGTACATATATTTCGGATCCCTTTGAAGACTATATGGCCAAAGGAAATATCCTCCGATATCAAGGACAAAGAAGCTTTCTGAGAAACTTCTTTGTGTTCTGTGAAATCATCTCACAGAGTTACAGCTTTCCCCTCAAGAAGGCTTTCGCTAAGACGGTTCTTGTGGAATTGGCAAAGTGATATTTGGAAGCCCATAGAGGGCTATGGTGAAAAAGGAAATATCCTCAGATGAAATCTGGAAAGAAGCTTTCTGAGAAACTGCTCTGTGATGTGAGACTTCCACTCACAGAGTTACATCTGTATTTCGTGGATCTCTTTGCTAGTCTTATTTCTGTGGATTCTGAGAACAGATATTTCTGATCCCTTTGAAGACTATAGGGCCAAAGGAAATATCCTCCGATAACAAAGAGAAAGAAGCTTTCTGAGAAACTTCTTTGTGTTCTGTGAAATCATCTCACAGAGTTACAGCTTTCCCCTCAAGAAGGCTTTCGCTAAGACGGTTCTTGTGGAATTGGCAAAGTGATATTTGGAAGCCCATAGAGGGCTATGGTGAAAAAGGAAATATCCTCAGATGAAATCTGGAAAGAAGCCTTCTGAGAAACTGCTCTGTGATGTGTGACTTCCACTCACAGAGTTACATATGTATTTCGTGGATCTCTTTTCTAGCCTTATTTCTGTGGAATCTGAGAACAGATATTTCGGAACTCTTTGAAGACTATAGGGCCAAAGGAAATATCCTCCGATAACAAAGAGAAAGAAGCTTTCTGGGAAACTTGTTTGTGTTCTGTGAAATCATTTCACAGAGTTACAGCTTTCCTCTCAAGAAGCCTTTCGCTAAGACAGTTCTTGTGGAATTGGCAAAGTGATATTTGGAAGCCCTTAGAGGGCTATGGTGAAAAAAGAAATATCCTCAGGTGAAATCTGGAAGGAAGCTTTCTGAGAAACTTCTGTGTGGTGTGTGACTTCCACTCACAGAGTTACATCTGTATTTCGTGGATCTCTTTAATAGCCTTATTTCTGTGGAATCTGAGAACAGATATTTCGGATCCCTTTGAAGACTATAGGGCCAAAGGAAATATCCTCCGATAACAAAGAGAAAGAAGCTTTCTGAGAAACTTCTTTGTGTTCTGTGAAATCATCTCACAGAGTTACAGCTTTCCCCTCAAGAAGTCTTTCGCTAAGACGGTTCCTGTGGAATTGGCAAAGTGATATTTGGAAGCTCAGAGAGGGCTATGGTGAAAAAGGAAATATCCTCAGATGAAATCTGGAAAGAAGCTTTCTGATATACTGCTCTCTGATGTGTGACTTCCACTCACAGAGTTACATCTGTATTTCGTGGATCTCTTTGCTAGCCTTATTTCTGTGGAATCTGAGAACAGATATTTCGGATCCCTTTGAAGACTATAGGGCCAAAGGAAATATCCTCCGATAACAAAGAGAAAGAAGCTTTCTGAGAAACTTCTTTGTGTTCTGTGAAATCATCTCACAGAGTTACAGCTTTCCCCTCAAGAAGCCTTTCGCTAAGACGGTTCTTGTGGAATTGGCAAAGTGATATTTGGAAGCCCATAGAGGGCTATGGTGAAAAAGGAAATATCCTCAGTTCAAATCTGGAAAGAAGCTTCCTGAGAAGCTGCTCTGTGATGTGTGACTTCCACTCACAGAGTTAAATCTGTATTTCGTGGATCTCTTTGCTAGCCTTATTTCTGTGGAATCTGAGAACAGATATATCGGATCCCTTTGAAGACTATAGGGCCATAGGAAATATCCTCCGATAACAAAGAGAAAGAAGCTTTCTGAGAAACTTCTTTGTGTTCTGTGAAATCATCTCACAGAATTACAGCTTTCCCCTCAAGAAGCCTTTCGCTAAGACAGTTCTTGTGGAATTGGCAAAGTGATATTTGGAAGCCCATAGAGGGCTATGGTGAAAAAGGAAATAACATCCGATGAAATCTGGAAAGAAGCATTCGGAGAAACTGCTCTGTGATGTGTGACTTCCACTCACAGAGTTACATCTGTATTTCTTGGAACTCTTTGCTAGCCTTATTTCTGTGGAATCTGAGAACAGATATTTCCCATCCGTTTGAAGACTATAGGGCCAAAGGAAATATCCTCCGATAACAAAGAGAAAGAAGCTTTCTGAGAAACTTCTTTGTGTTCTGTGAAATCATCTCACAGAGTTACAGCTTTCCTCTCAAGAAGCCTTTCGCTAAGACAGTTCTTGTGGAATTGGCAAAGTGATATTTGGAAGCCCTTAGAGGGCTATGGTGAAAAAGGAAATATCCTCAGATGAAATCTGGAAAGAAGCTTTCTGAATAACTTCTCAGTGGTGTGTGACTTCCACTCACAGAGTTACATCTGTATTTCGTGGATCTCTTTGCTAGCCTTATTTCTGTGGAATCTGAGAACAGATATTTCGGATCCCTTTGAAGACTATGGGGCCAAAGGAAATATCCTCCGATAACAAAGAGAAAGAAGCTTTCTGAGAAACTTCTTTGTGTTTTGTGAAATAATCTCACAGAGTTACAGCTTTCCCCTCAAGAAGCCTTTCGCTAAGACAGTTCTTGTGGAATTGGCAAAGTGATATTTGGAAGCCATTGAGGGCTATGGTGAAAAAGGAAATATCCTCAGATGAAATCTGGAAAGAAGCTTTCTGAGAAACTGCTCTGTGATGTGTGACTTCCACACACAGAGATATATCTGTATTTCGGGTATCTCTTTGCTAGCCTTATTTCTGTGGAATCTGACAACAGATATTTCGGAT
Organism: Macaca mulatta; assembly: GCF_049350105.2. Lineage (NCBI taxonomy): Eukaryota > Metazoa > Chordata > Mammalia > Primates > Cercopithecidae > Macaca > Macaca mulatta. Next base: position 53,157,452 of record NC_133422.1, on the reverse strand, counting down.
CCCTTTGAAGACTATAGGACAAAGGAAATATCCTTCGATAACAAAGAGAAAGAAGCTTTCTGAGAAACTTCTTTGTGTTCTGAGAAATCATCTCATAGAGTTACAGCTTTCCCCTTAAGAAGCCTTTCACTAAGACAGTTCTTGTGTAATTGGCAAAGTGATATTTGGAAGCCCATAGAGGGCTATGGTGAAAAAGGAAATATCCTCAGATGAAATCTGGAAAGAAGCTTTCTGAGAAACTGCTCTGTGATGTGTGACTTCCACTCACAGAGGTACATCTGTATTTCGTGCATCTCTTTGCTAGCCTTATTTCTGTGGAATCTGAGAACAGATATTTCGGATCCCTTTGAAGACTATAGGGCCAAAGGAAATATCCTCCGATAACAAAGAGAAAGAAGCTTTCTGAGAAACTTCTTTGTGTTCTGTGAAATCATCTCACAGAGTTACAGCTTTCCTCTCAAGAAGCCTTTCGCTAAGACAGTTCTTGTGGAATTGGCAAAGTGATATTTGGAAGCACTTAGAGGGCTATGGTGAAAAAGGAAATATCCTCAGGTGAAATCTGGAAGGAAGCTTTCTGAGAAACTTCTCTGTGGTGTGTGACTTCCACTCACAGAGTTACATCTGTATTTCGTGGATCTCTTTAATAGCCTTATTTCTGTGGAATCTGAGAACAGATTTTTCGGATCCCTTTGAAGACTATAGGGCCAAAGGAAATATCCTCCGATAACAAAGAGAAAGAAGCTTTCTGAGAAACTTCTTTGTGTTCTGTGAAATCATCTCACAGAGTTACAGCTTTCCCCTCAAGAAGCCTTTCGCTAAGACGGTTCTTGTGGAATTGGCAAAGTGACATTTGGAACCCCATAGAGGGCTATGGTGAAAAAGGAAATATCCTCAGATGAAATCTGGAAAGAAGCTTTCTGAGAAACTGCTCTGTGATGTGGGACTTCCACTCACAGAGTTATATCTGTATTTCGTGGATCTCTTTGCTAGCCTTATTTCTGTGGAATCTGAGAACAGATATTTCGGATCCCTTTGAAGACTTTAGGTCCAAAGGAAATATCCTCCGATAACAAATGAAAGAAGCTTTCTGAGAAACTTCTTTGTGTTCTGTGAAATCATCTCACAGAGTTACAGCTTTCCCCTCAAGAAGCCTTTCGCTAATTGGTTCTTGTGGAATTGGCAAAGTGATATTTGGAAGCCCATAGAGGGCTATGGTGAAAAAGGAAATATCCTCTGTTCAAATCTGGAAAGAAGCTTCCTGAGAAGCTGCTCTGTGATGTGTGACTTCCACTCACAGAGTTAAATCTGTATTTCGTGGATCTCTTTGCTAGCCTTATTTCTGTGGAATCTGAGAACAGATATTTCGGATCCCTTTGAAGACTATAGGGCCATAGGAAATATCCTCCGATAACAAAGAGAAAGAAGCTTTCTGAGAAACTTCTTTTTGTTCTGTGAAATCATCTCACAGAGTTACAGCTTTCCCCTCAAGAAGCCTTTCGCTAAGACAGTTCTTGTGGAATTGGCAAAGTGATATTTGGAAGCCCTTAGAGGGCTCTGGTGAAAAAAGAAATATCCTCAGATGAAATCTGGAAAGAAGCTTTCTGAGAAACTTCTCTGTGATGTGGGATTTCCACTCACAGAGTTACATCTGTATTTCGTGGATCTCTTTGCTAGCCTTATTTCTGTGGAATCTGAGTACATATATTTCGGATCCCTTTGAAGACTATATGGCCAAAGGAAATATCCTCCGATAACAAAGACAAAGAAGCTTTCTGAGAAACTTCTTTGTGTTCTGTGAAATCATCCCACAGAGTTACAGCTTTCCCCTCAAGAAGGCTTTCGCTAAGACGGTTCTTGTGGAATTGGCAAAGTGATATTTGGAAGCCCATAGAGGGCTATGGTGAAAAAGGAAATATCCTCAGGTGAAATCTGGAAGGAAGCTTTCTGAGAAACTTCTCTGTGGTGTGTGACTTCCACTCACAGAGTTACATCTGTATTTCGTGGATCTCTTTAATAGCCTTATTTCTGTGGAATCTGAGAACAGATATTTCGGATCCCTTTGAAGACTATAGGGCCAAAGGAAATATCCTCCGATAACAAAGAGAAAGAAGCTTTCTGAGAAACTTCTTTGTGTTCTGTGAAATCATCTCACAGAGTTACAGCTTTCCCCACAAGAAGCCTTTCGCTAAGACGGTTCTTGTGGAATTGGCAAAGTGATATTTGGAAGCCCAGAGAGGGCTATGGTGAAAAAGGAAATATCCTCAGATGAAATCTGGAAAGAAGCTTTCTGAGATACTGCTCTGTGATGTGTGACTTCCACTCACAGAGTTACATCTGTATTTCGTGGATCTCTTTGCTAGCCTTATTTCTGTGGAATCTGAGAACAGATATTTCGGATCCCTTTGAAGACTATAGGGCCAAAGGAAATATCCTCCGATAACAAAGAGAAATAAGCTTTCTGAGAAACTTCTTTGTGTTCTGTGTAATCATCTCACAGACTTACAGCTTTCCACTCAAGAAGCCTTTCGCTAAGACGGTTCTTCTGGAATTGGCAAAGTGATATTTGGAAGCCCATAGAGGGCTATGGTGAAAAAGGAAATATCCTCAGATGAAATCTGGAAAGAAGCTTTATGAGAAACTGCTCTGTGATGTGTGACTTCCACTCACAGAGTTACATCTGTATTTCGTGGATCTCTTTAATAGCCTTATTTCTGTGGAATCTGAGAACAGATATTTCGGATCCCTTTGAAGACTATAGGGCCAAAGGAAATATCCTCCGATAACAAAGAGAAAGAAGCTTTCTGAGAAACTTCTTTGTGTTCTGTGAAATCATATCACAGAGATTCACCTTTCCCCTCAAAAGTCTTTCGCTAAGACAGTTCTTGTGGAATTGGCAAAGTGATATTTGGAAGCCCTTAGAGGGCTATGGTGAAAAAGGAAATATCCTCAGATGAAATCTGGAAAGAAGCCTTCTGAGAAACTGCTCTGTGATGTGTGACTTCCACTCACAGAGTTACATCTGTATTTCGTGGATCTCTTTGCTAGCCTTATTTCTGTGGAATCTGAGTACATATATTTCGGATCCCTTTGAAGACTATATGGCCAAAGGAAATATCCTCCGATAACAAAGACAAAGAAGCTTTCTGAGAAACTTCTTTGTGTTCTGTGAAATCATCTCACAGAGTTACAGCTTTCCGCTCAAGAAGGCTTTCGCTAAGACGGTTCTTGTGGAATTGGCAAAGTGATATTTGGAGCCCATAGAGGGCTATTGTGAAAAAGGAAATATCCTCAGATGAAATCTGGAAAGAAGCTTTCTGAGAAACTGCTCTGTGATGTGTGACTTCCACTCACAGAGTTACATCTCTATTTCGTGGATCTCTTTGCTAGTCTTATTTCTGTGGAATCTGAGAACAGATATTTCGGATCCCTTTGAAGACTATAGGGCCAAAGGAAATATCCTCCGATAACAAAGAGAAAGAAGCTTTCTGAGAAACTTCTTTGTGTTCTGTGAAATCATCTCACAGAGTTACAGCTTTCCCCTCAAGAAGGCTTTCGCTAAGACGGTTCTTGTGGAATTGGCAAAGTGATATTTGGAAGCCCATAGAGGGCTATGGTGAAAAAGGAAATATCCTCAGATGAAATCTGGAAAGAAGCCTTCTGAGAAACTGCTCTGTGATGTGTGACTTCCACTCACAGAGTTACATATGTATTTCGTGGATCTCTTTGCTAGCCTTATTTCTGTGGAATCTGAGAACAGATATTTCGGAACTCTTTGAAGACTATAGGGCCAAAGGAAATATCCTCCGATAACAAAGAGAAAGAAGCTTTCTGAGAAACTTGTTTGTGTTCTGTGAAATCATTTCACAGAGTTACAGCTTTCCTCTCAAGAAGCCTTTCGCTAAGACAGTTCTTGTGGAATTGGCAAAGTGATATTTGGAAGCCCTTAGAGCGCTATGGTGAAAAAGGAAATATCCTCAGGTGAAATCTGGAAGGAAGCTTTCTGAGAAACTTCTCTGTGGTGTGTGACTTCCACTCACAGAGTTACATCTGTATTTCGTGGATCTCTTCAATAGCCTTATTTCTGTGGAATCTGAGAACAGATATTTCGGATCCCTTTGAAGACTATAGGGCCAAAGGAAATATCCTCCGATAACAAAGAGAAAGAAGCTTTCTGAGAAACTTCTTTGTGTTCTGCGAAATCATCTCACAGAGTTACAGCTTTCCCCTCAAGAAGCCTTTCGCTAAGACGGTTCTTGTGGAATTGGCAAAGTGATATTTGGAAGCCCAGAGAGGGCTATGGTGAAAAAGGAAATATCCTCAGATGAAATCTGGAAAGAAGCTTTCTGAGATACTGCTCTGTGATGTGTGACTTCCACTCACAGAGTTACATCTGTATTTCGTGGATCTCTTTGCTAGCCTTATTTCTGTGGAATCTGAGAACAGATATTTCGGATCCCTTTGAAGACTATAGGGCCAAAGGAAATATCCTCCGATAACAAAGAGAAATAAACTTTCTGAGAAACTTCTTTGTGTTCTGTGAAATCATCTGACAGAGTTACAGCTTTCCCCTCAAGAAGCCTTTCGCTAAGGCGTTTCTTGTGGAATTGGCAAAGTGATATTTGGAAGCCCATAGAGGGCTATGGTGAAAAAGGAAATATCCTCAGATGAAATCTGGAAAGAAGCTTTCTGAGAAACAGCCCTGTGATGTGGGACTTCCACTCACAGAGTTACATCTGTATTTCGTGGATCTCTTTGCTAGCCTTATTTCTGTGGAATCTGAGAACAGATATTTCGGATCCCTTTGAATACTATAGGTCCAAAGGAAATATCCTCCGATAACAAATGAAAGAAGCTTTCTGAGAAACTTCTTTGTGTTCTGTGAAATCATCTCACAGAGTTACAGCTTTCCCCTCAAGAAGCCTTTCGCTAATTGGTTCTTGTGGAATTGGCAAAGTGATATTTGGAAGCCCATAGAGGGCTATGGTGAAAAAGGAAATATCCTCAGTTCAAATCTGGAAAGAAGCTTCCTGAGAAGCTGCTCTGTGATGTGTGACTTCCACTCACAGAGTTAAATCTGTATTTCGTGGATCTCTTTGCTAGCCTTATTTCTGTGGAATCTGAGAACAGATATTTCGGATCCCTTTGAAGACTATAGGGCCAAAGGAAATATCCTCCGATAACAAAGAGAAAGAAGCTTTCTGAGAAACTTCTTTGTGTTCTGTGAAATCATCTCACAGAATTACAGCTTTCCCCTCAAGAAGCCTTTCGCTAAGACAGTTCTTGTGGAATTGGCAAAGTGATATTTGGAAGCCCATACAGGGCTATGGTGAAAAAGGAAATATCCTCAGATGAAATCTGGAAAGAAGCTTTATGAGAAACTGCTCTGTGATGTGTGACTTCCACTCACAGAGTTACATCTGTATTTCGTGGATCTCTTTAATAGCCTTATTTCTGTGGAATCTGAGAACAGATATTTCGGATCCCTTTGAAGACTATAGGGCCAAAGGAAATATCCTCCGATAACAAAGACAAAGAAGCTTTCTGAGAAACTTCTTTGTGTTCTGTGAAATCATCTCACAGAGTTACAGCTTTCCCCTCAAGAAGGCTTTCGCTAAGACGGTTCTTGTGGAATTGGCAAAGTGATATTTGGAAGCCCATAGAGGGCTATGGTGAAAAAGGAAATATGCTCAGATGAAATCTGGAAAGAAGTTTTCTGAGAAACTGCTCTGTGATGTGTGACTTCCACTCACAGAGTTACATCTGTATTTCGTGGATCTCTTTGCTAGTCTTGTTTCTGTGGAATCTGAGAACAGATATTTCGGATCCCTTTGAAGACTATAGGGCCAAAGGAAATATCCTCCGATAACAAAGAGAAAGAAGCTTTCTGAGAAACTTCTTTGTGTTCTGTGAAATCATCTCACAGAGTTACAGCTTTCCCCTCAAGAAGCCTTTCGCTAAGACAGTTCTTGTGGAATTGGCAAAGTGATATTTGGAAGCCCATAGAGGGCTATGGTGAAAAAGGAAATATCCTCAGATGAAATCTGGAAAGAAGCTTTCTGAGATACTGCTCTGTGATGTGTGACTTCCACTCACAGAGTTACATCTGTATTTAGTGGATCTCTTTGCAAGCCTTATTTCTGTGGAATCTGAGAACAAATATTTCGGATCCCTTTGAAGACTATAGGGCCAAAGGAAATATCCTCCGATAACGAAGAGAAAGAAGCTTTCTGAGAAACTTCTTTGCGTTCTGTGAAATCATCTCACAGAGTTACAGCTTTCCCCTCAAGAAGCCTTTCGCTAAGACAGTTCTTGTGGAATTGGCAAAGTGATATTTGGAAGCCCTTAGAGGGCTATGGTGAAAAAGGAAATATCCTCAGATGAAATCTGGAAAGAAGCTTTCTGAGAAACTTCTCTGTGGTGTGTGACTTCCACTCACAGAGTTACATCTGTATTTCGTGGATCTCTTTGCTAGCCCTATTTCACTGGAATCTGAGAAAAGATATTTCGGATCCCTTTGAAGACTATAGGGCCAAAGGAAATATCCTCGGAAACAAAGAGAAAGAAGCATTCTGAGAAACTTCTTTGTGTTCTGTGAAATCATCTCACAGAGTTACAGCTTTCCCCTCAAGAAGGCTTTCGCTAAGACGGTTCTTGTGGAATTGGCAAAGTGATATTTGGAAGCCCATAGAGGGCTATGGTCAAAAAGGAAATATCCTCAGATGAAATCTGGAAAGAAGCCTTCTGAGAAACTGCTCTGTGATGTGTGACTTCCACTCACAGAGTTACATATGTATTTCGTGGATCTCTTTGCTAGCCTTATTTCTGTGGAATCTGAGAACAGATATTTCGGAACTCTTTGAAGACTATAGGGCCAAAGGAAATATCCTCCGATAACAAAGAGAAAGAAGCTTTCTGAGAAACTTGTTTGTGTTCTGTGAAATCATTTCACAGAGTTACAGCTTTCCTCTCAAGAAGCCTTTCGCTAAGACAGTTCTTGTGGAATTGGGAAAGTGATATTTGTAAGCCCTTAGAGCGCTATGGTGAAAAAGGAAATATCCTCAGGTGAAATCTGGAAGGAAGCTTTCTGAGAAACTTCTCTGTGGTGTGTGACTTCCACTCACAGAGTTACATCTGTATTTCGTGGATCTCTTTAATAGCCTTATTTCTGTGGAATCTGAGAACAGATATTTCGGATCCCTTTGAAGACTATAGGGCCAAAGGAAATATCCTCCGATAACAAAGAGAAAGAAGCTTTCTGAGAAACTTCTTTGTGTTCTGTGAAATCATCTCACAGAGTTACAGCTTTCCCCTCAAGAAGCCTTTCGCTAAGACGGTTCTTGTGGAATTGGCAAAGTGATATTTGGAAGCCCAGAGAGGGCTATGGTGAAAAAGGAAATATCCTCAGATGAAATCTGGAAAGAAGCTTTCTGAGATACTGCTCTGTGATGTGTGACTTCCACTCACAGAGTTACATCTGTATTTCGTGGATCTCTTTGCTAGCCTTATTTCTGTGGAGTCTGAGAACAGATATTTCGGATCCCTTTGAAGACTATAGGGCCAAAGGAAATATCCTCCGATAACAAAGAGAAATAAACTTTCTGAGAAACTTCTTTGTGTTCTGTGAAATCATCTCACAGAGTTACAGCTTTCCCCTCAAGAAGCCTTTCGCTAAGACGGTTCTTGTGGAATTGGCAAAGTGATATTTGGAAGCCCATAGAGGGCTATGGTGAAAAAGGAAATATCCTCAGATGAAATCTGGAAAGAAGCTTTCTGAGAAACTGATCTGTGATGTGGGACTTCCACTCACAGAGTTACATCTGTATTTCGTGGATCTCTTTAATAGCCTTATTTCTGTGGAATCTGAGAACAGATATTTCGGATCCCTTTGAAGACTATAGGGCCAAAGGAAATATCCTCCGATAACAAAGAGAAAGAAGCTTTCTGAGAAACTTCTTTGTGTTCTGTGAAATCATATCACAGAGATTCACCTTTCCCCTCAAAAGTCTTTCGCTAAGACAGTTCTTGTGGAATTGGCAAAGTGATATTTGGAAGCCCTTAGAGGGCTATGGTGAAAAAGGAAATATCCTCAGATGAAATCTGGAAAGAAGCCTTCTGAGAAACTGCTCTGTGATGTGTGACTTCCACTCACAGAGTTACATCTGTATTTCGTGGATCTCTTTGCTAGCCTTATTTCTGTGGAATCTGAGTACATATATTTCGGATCCCTTTGAAGACTATATGGCCAAAGGAAATATCCTCCGATAACAAAGACAAAGAAGCTTTCTGAGAAACTTCTTTGTGTTCTGTGAAATCATCTCACAGAGTTACAGCTTTCCGCTCAAGAAGGCTTTCGCTAAGACGGTTCTTGTGGAATTGGCAAAGTGATATTTGGAGCCCATAGAGGGCTATGGTGAAAAAGGAAATATCCTCAGATGAAATCTGGAAAGAAGCTTTCTGAGAAACTGCTCTGTGATGTGTGACTTCCACTCACAGAGTTACATCTGTATTTCGTGGATCTCTTTGCTAGTCTTATTTCTGTGGAATCTGAGAACAGATATTTCGGATCCCTTTGAAGACTATAGGGCCAAAGGAAATATCCTCCGATAACAAAGAGAAAGAAGCTTTCTGAGAAACTTCTTTGTGTTCTGTGAAATCATCTCACAGAGTTGCAGCTTTCCCCTCAAGAAGGCTTTCGCTAAGACGGTTCTTGTGGAATTGGCAAAGTGATATTTGGAAGCCCATAGAAGGCTATGGTGAAAAAGGAAATATCCTCAGATGAAATCTGGAAAGAAGCCTTCTGAGAAACTGCTCTGTGATGTGTGACTTCCACTCACAGAGTTACATATGTATTTCGTGGATCTCTTTGCTAGCCTTATTTCTGTGGAATCTGAGAACAGATATTTCGGAACTCTTTGAAGACTATAGGGCCAAAGGAAATATCCTCCGATAACAAAGAGAAAGAAGCTTTCTGAGAAACTTGTTTGTGTTCTGTGAAATCATTTCACAGAGTTACAGCTTTCCTCTCAAGAAGCCTTTCGCTAAGACAGTTCTTGTGGAATTGGCAAAGTGATATTTGGAAGCCCTTAGAGGGCTATGGTGAAAAAGGAAATATCCTCAGGTGAAATCTGGAAGGAAGCTTTCTGAGAAACTTCTCTGTGGTGTGTGATTTCCACTCACAGAGTTACATCTGTATTTCGTGGATCTCTTTAATAGCCTTATTTCTGTGGAATCTGAGAACAGATATTTCGGATCCCTTTGAAGACTATAGGGCCAAAGGAAATATCCTCCGATAACAAAGAGAAAGAAGCTTTCTGAGAAACTTCTTTGTGTTCTGCGAAATCATCTCACAGAGTTACAGCTTTCCCCTCAAGAAGCCTTTCGCTAAGACGGTTCTTGTGGAATTGGCAAAGTGATATTTGGAAGCCCAGAGAGGGCTATGGTGAAAAAGGAAATATCCTCAGATGAAATCTGGAAAGAAGCTTTCTGAGATACTGCTCTGTGATGTGTGACTTCCACTCACAGAGTTACATCTGTATTTCGTGGATCTCTTTGCTAGCCTTATTTCTGTGGAGTCTGAGTACAGATATTTCGGATCCCTTTGAAGACTATAGGGCCAAAGGAAATATCCTCCGATAACAAAGAGAAATAAACTTTCTGAGAAACTTCTTTGTGTTCTGTGAAATCATCTCACAGAGTTACAGCTTTCCCCTCAAGAAGCCTTTCGCTAAGACGGTTCTTGTGGAATTGGCAAAGTGATATTTGGAAGCCCATAGAGGGCTATGGTGAAAAAGGAAATATCCTCAGATGAAATCTGGAAAGAAGCTTTCTGAGAAACTGATCTGTGATGTGGGACTTCCACTCACAGAGTTACATCTGTATTTCGTGGATCTCTTTAATAGCCTTATTTCTGTGGAATCTGAGAACAGATATTTCGGATCCCTTTGAAGACTATAGGGCCAAAGGAAATATCCTCCGATAACAAAGAGAAAGAAGCTTTCTGAGAAACTTCTTTGTGTTCTGTGAAATCATATCACAGAGATTCACCTTTCCCCTCAAAAGTCTTTCGCTAAGACAGTTCTTGTGGAATTGGCAAAGTGATATTTGGAAGCCCTTAGAGGGCTATGGTGAAAAAGGAAATATCCTCAAATGAAATCTGGAAAGAAGCCTTCTGAGAAACTGCTCTGTGATGTGTGACTTCCACTCACAGAGTTACATCTGTATTTCGTGGATCTCTTTGCTAGCCTTATTTCTGTGGAATCTGAGTACATATATTTCGGATCCCTTTGAAGACTATATGGCCAAAGGAAATATCCTCCGATAACAAAGACAAAGAAGCTTTCTGAGAAACTTCTTTGTGTTCTGTGAAATCATCTCACAGAGTTACAGCTTTCCGCTCAAGAAGGCTTTCGCTAAGACGGTTCTTGTGGAATTGGCAAAGTGATATTTGGAGCCCATAGAGGGCTATGGTGAAAAAGGAAATACCCTCAGATGAAATCTGGAAAGGAGCTTTCTGAGAAACTGCTCTGTGATGTGTGACTTCCACTCACAGAGTTACATCTGTATTTCGTGGATCTCTTTGCTAGTCTTATTTCTGTGGAATCTGAGAACAGATATTTCGGATCCCTTTGAAGACTATAGGGCCAAAGGAAATATCCTCCGTTAACAAAGAGAAAGAAGCTTTCTGAGAAACTTCTTTGTGTTCTGTGAAATCATCTCACAGAGTTGCAGCTTTCCCCTCAAGAAGGCTTTCGCTAAGACTTTTCTTGTGGAATTGGCAAAGTGATATTTGGAAGCCCATAGAAGGCTATGGTGAAAAAGGAAATATCCTCAGATGAAATCTGGAAAGAAGCCTTCTGAGAAACTGCTCTGTGATGTGTGACTTCCACTCACAGAGTTACATATGTATTTCGTGGATCTCTTTGCTAGCCTTATTTCTGTGGAATCTGAGAACAGATATTTCGGAACTCTTTGAAGACTATAGGGCCAAAGGAAATATCCTCCGATAACAAAGAGAAAGAAGCTTTCTGAGAAACTTGTTTGTGTTCTGTGAAATCATTTCACAGAGTTACAGCTTTCCTCTCAAGAAGCCTTTCGCTAAGACAGTTCTTGTGGAATTGGCAAAGTGATATTTGGAAGCCCTTAGAGGGCTACGGTGAAAAAGGAAATATCCTCAGGTGAAATCTGGAAGGAAGCTTTCTGAGAAACTTCTCTGTGGTGTGTGATTTCCACTCACAGAGTTACATCTGTATTTCGTGGATCTCTTTGCTAGCCTTATTTCTGTGGAATCTGAGAACAGATATTTCGGATCCCTTTGAATACTATAGGTCCAAAGGAAATATCCTCCGATAACAAATGAAAGAAGCTTTCTGAGAAACTTCTTTGTGTTCTGTGAAATCATCTCACAGAGTTACAGCTTTCCCCTCAAGAAGCCTTTCGCTAATTGGTTCTTGTGGAATTGGCAAAGTGATATTTGGAAGCCCATAGAAGGCTATGGTGAAAAAGGAAATATCCTCAGTTCAAATCTGGAAAGAAGCTTCCTGAGAAGCTGCTCTGTGATGTGTGACTTCCACTCACAGAGTTAAATCTGTATTTCGTGGATCTCTTTGCTAGCCTTATTTCTGTGGAATCTGAGAACAGATATTTCGGATCCCTTTGAAGACTATAGGGCCTTAGGAAATATCCTCCGATAACAAAGAGAAAGAAGCTTTCTGAGAAACTTCTTTGTGTTCTGTGAAATCATCTCACAGAATTACAGCTTTCCCCTCAAGAAGCCTTTCGCTAAGACAGTTCTTGTGGAATTGGCAAAGTGATATTTGGAAGCCCATACAGGGCTATGGTGAAAAAGGAAATATCCTCAGATGAAATCTGGAAAGAAGCTTTATGAGAAACTGCTCTGTGATGTGTGACTTCCACTCACAGAGTTACATCTGTATTTCGTGGATCTCTTTAATAGCCTTATTTCTGTGGAATCTGAGAACAGATATTTCGGATCCCTTTGAAGACTATAGGGCCAAAGGAAATATCCTCCGATAACAAAGAGAAAGAAGCTTTCTGAGAAACTTCTTTGTGTTCTGTGAAATCATCTCACAGAGTTACACCTTTCCCCTCAAAAGCCTTTCGCTAAGACAGTTCTTGTGGAATTGGCAAAGTGATATTTGGAAGCCCTTAGAGGGCTATGGTGAAAAAGGAAATATCCTCAGATGAAATCTGGAAAGAAGCTTTCTGAGAAACTTCTCTGTGATGTGTGACTTCCACTCACAGAGTTACATCTGTATTTCGTGGATCTCTTTGCTAGCCTTATTTCTGTGGAATCTGAGAACAGATATTTCGGATCCCTTTGAAGAATATATGGCCAAAGGAAATATCCTCCGATAACAAAGACAAAGAAGCTTTCTGAGAAACTTCTTTGTGTTCTGTGAAATCATCTCACAGAGTTACAGCTTTCCCCTCAAGAAGGCTTTCGCTAAGACGGTTCTTGTGGAATTGGCAAAGTGATATTTGGAAGCCCATAGAGGGCTATGGTGAAAAAGGAAATATCCTAAGATGAAATCTGGAAAGAAGTTTTCTGAGAAACTGCTCTGTGATGTGTGACTTCCACTCACAGAGTTACATCTGTATTTCGTGGATCTCTTTGCTAGTCTTGTTTCTGTGGAATCTGAGAACAGATATTTCGGATCCCTTTGAAGACTATAGGTCCAAAGGAAATATCCTCCGATAACAAAGAGAAAGAAGCTTTCTGAGAAACTTCTTTGTGTTCTGTGAAATCATCTCAGAGAGTTACAGCTTTCCCCTCAAGAAGGCTTTCGCTAAGACGGTTCTTGTGGAATTGGCAAAGTGATATTTGGAAGCCCATAGAGGGCTATGGTGAAAAAGGAAATATCCTCAGATGAAATCTGGAAAGAAGCCTTCTGAGAAACTGCTCTGTGATGTGTGACTTCCACTCACAGAGTTACATATGTATTTCGTGGATCTCTTTGCTAGCCTTATTTCTGTGGAATCTGAGAACAGATATTTCGGAACTCTTTGAAGACTATAGGGCCAAAGGAAATATCCTCCGATAACAAAGAGAAAGAAGCTTTCTGAGAAACTTCTTTGTGTTGTGTGAAATCAACTCACAGAGTTACAGCTTTCCCCTCAAGAAGCCTTTCGCTAAGACAGTTCTGGTGGAATTTCCAAAGTGATATTTGGAAGCCCATAGAGGGCTATGGTGAAAAAGGAAATATCCTCCGATGAAATCTGGAAAGAAGCATTCTGAGAAACTGCTCTGGGATGTGTGACTTCCACTCACAGAGTTACATCTGTACTTCGTGGATCTCTTTGCTAGTCTTATTTCTGTGGAATCTGAGAACAGATATTTCGGATCCCTTTGAAGACTATAGGGCCAAAGGAAATATCCTCCGATAACAAAGAGAAAGAAGCTTTCTGAGAAACTTCTTTGTGTTCTGTGAAATCATCTCACAGAGTTACAGCTTTCCCCTCAAGAAGCCTTTCGCTAAGACAGTTCTTGTGGAATTGGCAAAGTCATATTTGGAAGCCCATAGAGGGCTATGGTGAAAAAGGAAATATCCTCAGATGAAATCTGGAAAGAAGCTTTCTGAGATACTGCTCTGTGATGTGTGACTTCCACTCACAGAGTTACATCTGTATTTAGTGGATCTCTTTGCTAGCCTTATTTCTGTGAAATCTGAGAACAAATATTTCGGATCCCTTTGAAGACTATAGGGCCAAAGGAAATATCCTCCGATAACGAAGAGAAAGAAGCTTTCTGAGAAACTTCTTTGCGTTCTGTGAAATCATCTCACAGAGTTACAGCTTTCTCCTCAAGAAGCCTTTCGCTAAGACAGTTCTTGTGGAATTGGCAAAGTGATATTTGGAAGCCCTTAGAGGGCTATGGTGAAAAAGGAAATATCCTCAGATGAAATCTGGAAAGAAGCTTTCTGAGAAACTTCTCTGTGGTGTGTGACTTCCACTCACAGAGTTACATCTGTATTTCGTGGATCTCTTTGCTAGCCCTATTTCACTGGAATCTGAGAAAAGATATTTCGGATCCCTTTGAAGACTATAGGGCCAAAGGAAATATCCTCGGAAACAAAGAGAAAGAAGCATTCTGAGAAACTTCTTTGTGTTCTGTGAAATGATCTCACAGAGTTACAGCTTTCCCCTCAAGAAGCCTTTCGCTAAGACAGTTCTTGTGGAATTGGCAAAGTGATATTTGGAAGCCCATACAGGGCTATGGTGAAAAAGGAAATATCCTCAGATGAAATCTGGAAAGAAGCTTTCTGAGATACTGCTGTGTGATGTGTGACTTCCACTCACAGAGTTTAATCTGTATTTCGTGGATCTATTTGCTAGCCTTATTTCTGTGGAATCTGAGAACAGATATTTCGGATCCCTTTGAAGACTATAGGGCCATAGGAAATATCCTCCGATAACAAACAGAAAGAAGCTTTCTGAGAAACTTATTTGTGTTCTGTGATATCATCTCACACAGTTACAGCTTTCCCCTCAAGTAGCCTTTCGCTAAGACGGTCTTGTGGAATTGGCAAAGTGTTATTTGGAAGCCCATAGATGGTTAAGGGGAAAAGGAAATATGCTCAGATGAAATCTGGAAAGAAGCTTTCTGAGAAACTGCTCTGTGATGTGTGACTTCCACTCACAGAGTTACATCTGTATTTCGTGGATCTCTTTGCTAGCCTTATTTCTGTGGAATCTGAGAACAGATATTTCGGATCCCTTTGAAGACTATAGGGCCAAAGGTAATATCCTCTGATAACAAAGAGAAAGAAGCTTTCTGAGAAACTTCTTTGTGTTCTGTGAAATCATCTCACAAAGTTACAGCTTTCCCCTAAAGTAGCCTTTCGCTAAGACGGTTCTTGTGGAATTGGCAAAGTGATATTTGGAAGCCATTGAGGGCTATGGTGAAAAAGGAAATATGCTCAGATGAAATCTGGAAAGAAGCTTTCTGAGAAACTGCTCTGTGATGTGTAACTTCCACTCACAGAGATATATCTGTATTTCGTGGATCTCTTTGCTAGCCTTATTTCTGTGGAATCTGAGAACAGATATTTCGGATCCTTTTGAAGACTATAGGGCCAAAGGAAATATCCTCCGATAACAAAGAGAAAGAAGCTTTCTGAGAAACTTCTTTGTGTTCTGTGAAATCATCTCACAGAGTTACAGCTTTCCCCTCAAGAAGCCTTTCGCTAAGACGGTTCTTGTGGAATTGGCAAAGTGATATTTGGAAGCCCATAGAGGGCTATGGTGAAAAAGGTAATATCCTCAGATGAAATCTGGAAAGAAGCTTTCTGAGAAACTGCTCTGTGATGTGGGACTTCCACTCACAGAGTTACATCTGTATTTCGTGGATCTCTTTGCTAGACTTATTTCTGTGGAATCTGAGAACAGATATTTCGGATCCCTTTGAAGACTATAGGGCCAAAGGAAATATCCTCTGATAACAAAGAGAAAGAAGCATTCTGAGAAACTTCTTGTGTCTGTGAAATCATCTCACAGAGTTACTGCTTTCCCCTCAAGAAGCCTTTCGCTAAGACGGTTCTTGTGGAATTGGCAAAGTGATATTTGGAAGCCCATAGAGGGCTATGGGGAAAAGGAAATATCCTCAGATGAAATCTGGAAAGAAGCTTTCTGAGAAACTGCTCTGTGATGTGTGACTTCCACTCACAGAGTTACATCTGTATTTCGTGGATCTCTTTGCTAGCCTTATTTCTGTGGAATCTGACAACAGATATTTCGGATCCCTTTGAAGACTATAGGGCCAAAGGAAATATCCTCCGATAACAAAGAGAAAGAAGCTTTCTGAGAAACTTCTTTGTGTTCTGTGAAATCATCTCACAGAGTTACAGCTTTCCCCTCAAGAAGCCTTTCGCTAAGACAGTTCTTGTGGAATTGGCAAAGTGATATTTGGAAGCCCATAGAGGGCTATGTTGAAAAAGGAAATATCCTCAGATCAAATCTGGAAAGAAGCTTCCTGAAAAGCTGCTCTGTGATGTGTGACTTCCACTCACAGAGTTACATCCGTATTTCGTGGATCTCTTTGCTAGCCTTATTTCTGTGGAATCTGAGAACAGATATTTCGGATCCCTTTGAAGACTATAGGGCCAAAGGAAATATCCTCCGATAACAAAGAGAAAGAAGCTTTCTGAGAAACTTGTTTGTGTTCTGTGAAATCATTTCACAGAGTTACAGCTTTCCTCTCAAGAAGCCTTTCGCTAAGACAGTTCTTGTGGAATTGGGAAAGTGATATTTGTAAGCCCTTTGAGCGCTATGGTGAAAAAGGAAATATCCTCAGGTGAAATCTGGAAGGAAGCTTTCTGAGAAACTTCTCTGTGGTGTGTGACTTCCACTCACAGAGTTACATCTGTATTTCGTGGATCTCTTTAATAGCCTTATTTCTGTGGAATCTGAGAACAGATATTTCGGATCCCTTTGAAGACTATAGGGCCAAAGGAAATATCCTCCGATAACAAAGAGAAGGAAGCTTTCTGAGAAACTTCTTTGTGTTCTGTGAAATCATCTCACAGAGTTACAGCTTTCCCCTCAAGAAGCCTTTCGCTAAGACGGTTCTTGTGGAATTGGCAAAGTGATATTTGGAAGCCCAGAGAGGGCTATGGTGAAAAAGGAAATATCCTCAGATGAAATCTGGAAAGAAGCTTTCTGAGATACTGCTCTGTGATGTGTGACTTCCACTCACAGAGTTACATCTGTATTTCGTGGATCTCTTTGCTAGCCTTATTTCTGTGGAGTCTGAGAACAGATATTTCGGATCCCTTTGAAGACTATAGGGCCAAAGGAAATATCCTCCGATAACAAAGAGAAATAAACTTTCTGAGAAACTTCTTTGTGTTCTGTGAAATCATCTCACAGAGTTACAGCTTTCCCCTCAAGAAGCCTTTCGCTAAGACGGTTCTTGTGGAATTGGCAAAGTGATATTTGGAAGCCCATAGAGGGCTATGGTGAAAAAGGAAATATCCTCAGATGAAATCTGGAAAGAAGCTTTCTGAGAAACTGATCTGTGATGTGGGACTTCCACTCACAGAGTTACATCTGTATTTCGTGGATCTCTTTAATAGCCTTATTTCTGTGGAATCTGAGAACAGATATTTCGGATCCCTTTGAAGACTATAGGGCCAAAGGAAATATCCTCCGATAACAAAGAGAAAGAAGCTTTCTGAGAAACTTCTTTGTGTTCTGTGAAATCATATCACAGAGATTCACCTTTCCCCTCAAAAGTCTTTCGCTAAGACAGTTCTTGTGGAATTGGCAAAGTGATATTTGGAAGCCCTTAGAGGGCTATGGTGAAAAAGGAAATATCCTCAGATGAAATCTGGAAAGAAGCCTTCTGAGAAACTGCTCTGTGATGTGTGACTTCCACTCACAGAGTTACATCTGTATTTCGTGGATCTCTTTGCTAGCCTTATTTCTGTGGAATCTGAGTACATATATTTCGGATCCCTTTGAAGACTATATGGCCAAAGGAAATATCCTCCGATAACAAAGACAAAGAAGCTTTCTGAGAAACTTCTTTGTGTTCTGTGAAATCATCTCACAGAGTTACAGCTTTCCGCTCAAGAAGGCTTTCGCTAAGACGGTTCTTGTGGAATTGGCAAAGTGATATTTGGAGCCCATAGAGGGCTATGGTGAAAAAGGAAATATCCTCAGATGAAATCTGGAAAGAAGCTTTCTGAGAAACTGCTCTGTGATGTGTGACTTCCACTCACAGAGTTACATCTGTATTTCGTGGATCTCTTTGCTAGTCTTATTTCTGTGGAATCTGAGAACAGATATTTCGGATCCCTTTGAAGACTATAGGGCCAAAGGAAATATCCTCCGATAACAAAGAGAAAGAAGCTTTCTGAGAAACTTCTTTGTGTTCTGTGAAATCATCTCACAGAGTTGCAGCTTTCCCCTCAAGAAGGCTTTCGCTAAGACGGTTCTTGTGGAATTGGCAAAGTGATATTTGGAAGCCCATAGAAGGCTATGGTGAAAAAGGAAATATCCTCAGATGAAATCTGGAAAGAAGCCTTCTGAGAAACTGCTCTGTGATGTGTGACTTCCACTCACAGAGTTACATATGTATTTCGTGGATCTCTTTGCTAGCCTTATTTCTGTGGAATCTGAGAACAGATATTTCGGAACTCTTTGAAGACTATAGGGCCAAAGGAAATATCCTCCGATAACAAAGAGAAAGAAGCTTTCTGAGAAACTTGTTTGTGTTCTGTGAAATCATTTCACAGAGTTACAGCTTTCCTCTCAAGAAGCCTTTCGCTAAGACAGTTCTTGTGGAATTGGCAAAGTGATATTTGGAAGCCCTTAGAGGGCTATGGTGAAAAAGGAAATATCCTCAGGTGAAATCTGGAAGGAAGCTTTCTGAGAAACTTCTCTGTGGTGTGTGATTTCCACTCACAGAGTTACATCTGTATTTCGTGGATCTCTTTAATAGCCTTATTTCTGTGGAATCTGAGAACAGATATTTCGGATCCCTTTGAAGACTATAGGGCCAAAGGAAATATCCTCCGATAACAAAGAGAAAGAAGCTTTCTGAGAAACTTCTTTGTGTTCTGCGAAATCATCTCACAGAGTTACAGCTTTCCCCTCAAGAAGCCTTTCGCTAAGACGGTTCTTGTGGAATTGGCAAAGTGATATTTGGAAGCCCAGAGAGGGCTATGGTGAAAAAGGAAATATCCTCAGATGAAATCTGGAAAGAAGCTTTCTGAGATACTGCTCTGTGATGTGTGACTTCCACTCACAGAGTTACATCTGTATTTCGTGGATCTCTTTGCTAGCCTTATTTCTGTGGAGTCTGAGAACAGATATTTCGGATCCCTTTGAAGACTATAGGGCCAAAGGAAATATCCTCCGATAACAAAGAGAAATAAACTTTCTGAGAAACTTCTTTGTGTTCTGTGAAATCATCTCACAGAGTTACAGCTTTCCCCTCAAGAAGCCTTTCGCTAAGACGGTTCTTGTGGAATTGGCAAAGTGATATTTGGAAGCCCATAGAGGGCTATGGTGAAAAAGGAAATATCCTCAGATGAAATCTGGAAAGAAGCTTTCTGAGAAACTGATCTGTGATGTGGGACTTCCACTCACAGAGTTACATCTGTATTTCGTGGATCTCTTTAATAGCCTTATTTCTGTGGAATCTGAGAACAGATATTTCGGATCCCTTTGAAGACTATAGGGCCAAAGGAAATATCCTCCGATAACAAAGAGAAAGAAGCTTTCTGAGAAACTTCTTTGTGTTCTGTGAAATCATATCACAGAGATTCACCTTTCCCCTCAAAAGTCTTTCGCTAAGACAGTTCTTGTGGAATTGGCAAAGTGATATTTGGAAGCCCTTAGAGGGCTATGGTGAAAAAGGAAATATCCTCAGATGAAATCTGGAAAGAAGCCTTCTGAGAAACTGCTCTGTGATGTGTGACTTCCACTCACAGAGTTACATCTGTATTTCGTGGATCTCTTTGCTAGTCTTATTTCTGTGGAATCTGAGAACAGATATTTCGGATCCCTTTGAAGACTATAGGGCCAAAGGAAATATCCTCCGATAACAAAGAGAAAGAAGCTTTCTGAGAAACTTCTTTGTGTTCTGTGAAATCATCTCACAGAGTTGCAGCTTTCCCCTCAAGAAGGCTTTCGCTAAGACGGTTCTTGTGGAATGGGCAAAGTGATATTTGGAAGCCCATAGAAGGCTATGGTGAAAAAGGAAATATCCTCAGATGAAATCTGGAAAGAAGCCTTCTGAGAAACTGCTCTGTGATGTGTGACTTCCACTCACAGAGTTACATATGTATTTCGTGGATCTCTTTGCTAGCCTTATTTCTGTGGAATCTGAGAACAGATATTTCGGAACTCTTTGAAGACTATAGGGCCAAAGGAAATATCCTCCGATAACAAAGAGAAAGAAGCTTTCTGAGAAACTTGTTTGTGTTCTGTGAAATCATTTCACAGAGTTACAGCTTTCCTCTCAAGAAGCCTTTCGCTAAGACAGTTCTTGTGGAATTGGCAAAGTGATATTTGGAAGCCCTTAGAGGGCTACGGTGAAAAAGGAAATATCCTCAGGTGAAATCTGGAAGGAAGCTTTCTGAGAAACTTCTCTGTGGTGTGTGATTTCCACTCACAGAGTTACATCTGTATTTCGTGGATCTCTTTGCTAGCCTTATTTCTGTGGAATCTGAGAACAGATATTTCGGATCCCTTTGAATACTATAGGTCCAAAGGAAATATCCTCCGATAACAAATGAAAGAAGCTTTCTGAGAAACTTCTTTGTGTTCTGTGAAATCATCTCACAGAGTTACAGCTTTCCCCTCAAGAAGCCTTTCGCTAATTGGTTCTTGTGGAATTGGCAAAGTGATATTTGGAAGCCCATAGAAGGCTATGGTGAAAAAGGAAATATCCTCAGTTCAAATCTGGAAAGAAGCTTCCTGAGAAGCTGCTCTGTGATGTGTGACTTCCACTCACAGAGTTACATCTGTATTTCGTGGATCTCTTTAATAGCCTTATTTCTGTGGAATCTGAGAACAGATATTTCGGATCCCTTTGAAGACTATAGGGCCAAAGGAAATATCCTCCGATAACAAAGAGAAAGAAGCTTTCTGAGAAACTTCTTTGTGTTCTGTGAAATCATCTCACAGAGTTACACCTTTCCCTTCAAAAGCCTTTCGCTAAGACAGTTCTTGTGGAATTGGCAAAGTGATATTTGGAAGCCCTTAGAGGGCTATGGTGAAAAAGGAAATATCCTCAGATGAAATCTGGAAAGAAGCTTTCTGAGAAACTTCTCTGTGATGTGTGACTTCCACTCACAGAGTTACATCTGTATTTCGTGGATCTCTTTGCTAGCCTTATTTCTGTGGAATCTGAGAACAGATATTTCGGATCCCTTTGAAGAATATATGGCCAAAGGAAATATCCTCCGATAACAAAGACAAAGAAGCTTTCTGAGAAACTTCTTTGTGTTCTGTGAAATCATCTCACAGAGTTACAGCTTTCCCCTCAAGAAGGCTTTCGCTAAGACGGTTCTTGTGGAATTGGCAAAGTGATATTTGGAAGCCCATAGAGGGCTATGGTGAAAAAGGAAATATCCTAAGATGAAATCTGGAAAGAAGTTTTCTGAGAAACTGCTCTGTGATGTGTGACTTCCACTCACAGAGTTACATCTGTATTTCGTGGATCTCTTTGCTAGTCTTGTTTCTGTGGAATCTGAGAACAGATATTTCGGATCCCTTTGAAGACTATAGGTCCAAAGGAAATATCCTCCGATAACAAAGAGAAAGAAGCTTTCTGAGAAACTTCTTTGTGTTCTGTGAAATCATCTCAGAGAGTTACAGCTTTCCCCTCAAGAAGGCTTTCGCTAAGACGGTTCTTGTGGAATTGGCAAAGTGATATTTGGAAGCCCATAGAGGGCTATGGTGAAAAAGGAAATATCCTCAGATGAAATCTGGAAAGAAGCCTTCTGAGAAACTGCTCTGTGATGTGTGACTTCCACTCACAGAGTTACATATGTATTTCGTGGATCTCTTTGCTAGCCTTATTTTTGTGGAATCTGAGAACAGATATTTCGGAACTCTTTGAAGACTATAGGGCCAAAGGAAATATCCTCCGATAACAAAGAGAAAGAAGCTTTCTGAGAAACTTCTTTGTGTTGTGTGAAATCAACTCACAGAGTTACAGCTTTCCCCTCAAGAAGCCTTTCGCTAAGACAGTTCTGGTGGAATTTCCAAAGTGATATTTGGAAGCCCATAGAGGGCTATGGTGAAAAAGGAAATATCCTCCGATGAAATCTGGAAAGAAGCATTCTGAGAAACTGCTCTGGGATGTGTGACTTCCACTCACAGAGTTACATCTGTACTTCGTGGATCTCTTTGCTAGTCTTATTTCTGTGGAATCTGAGAACAGATATTTCGGATCCCTTTGAAGACTATAGGGCCAAAGGAAATATCCTCCGATAACAAAGAGAAAGAAGCTTTCTGAGAAACTTCTTTGTGTTCTGTGAAATCATCTCACAGAGTTACAGCTTTCCCCTCAAGAAGCCTTTCGCTAAGACAGTTCTTGTGGAATTGCCAAAGTCATATTTGGAAGCCCATAGAGGGCTATGGTGAAAAAGGAAATATCCTCAGATGAAATCTGGAAAGAAGCTTTCTGAGATACTGCTCTGTGATGTGTGACTTCCACTCACAGAGTTACATCTGTATTTAGTGGATCTCTTTGCTAGCCTTATTTCTGTGGAATCTGAGAACAAATATTTCGGATCCCTTTGAAGACTATAGGGCCAAAGGAAATATCCTCCGATAACGAAGAGAAAGAAGCTTTCTGAGAAACTTCTTTGCGTTCTGTGAAATCATCTCACAGAGTTACAGCTTTCTCCTCAAGAAGCCTTTCGCTAAGACAGTTCTTGTGGAATTGGCAAAGTGATATTTGGAAGCCCTTAGAGGGCTATGGTGAAAAAGGAAATATCCTCAGATGAAATCTGGAAAGAAGCTTTCTGAGAAACTTCTCTGTGGTGTGTGACTTCCACTCACAGAGTTACATCTGTATTTCGTGGATCTCTTTGCTAGCCCTATTTCACTGGAATCTGAGAAAAGATATTTCGGATCCCTTTGAAGACTATAGGGCCAAAGGAAATATCCTCGGAAACAAAGAGAAAGAAGCATTCTGAGAAACTTCTTTGTATTCTGTGAAATGATCTCACAGAGTTACAGCTTTCCCCTCAAGAAGCCTTTCGCTAAGACAGTTCTTGTGGAATTGGCAAAGTGATATTTGGAAGCCCATACAGGGCTATGGTGAAAAAGGAAATATCCTCAGATGAAATCTGGAAAGAAGCTTTCTGAGATACTGCTGTGTGATGTGTGACTTCCACTCACAGAGTTTAATCTGTATTTCGTGGATCTATTTGCTAGCCTTATTTCTGTGGAATCTGAGAACAGATATTTCGGATCCCTTTGAAGACTATAGGGCCATAGGAAATATCCTCCGATAACAAACAGAAAGAAGCTTTCTGAGAAACTTATTTGTGTTCTGTGATATCATCTCACACAGTTACAGCTTTCCCCTCAAGTAGCCTTTCGCTAAGACGGTCTTGTGGAATTGGCAAAGTGTTATTTGGAAGCCCATAGAGGGTTAAGGGGAAAAGGAAATATCCTCAGATGAAATCTGGAAAGAAGCTTTCTGAGAAACTGCTCTGTGATGTGTGACTTCCACTCACAGAGTTACATCTGTATTTCGTGGATCTCTTTGCTAGCCTTATTTCTGTGGAATCTGAGAACAGATATTTCGGATCCCTTTGAAGACTATAGGGCCAAAGGTAATATCCTCTGATAACAAAGAGAAAGAAGCTTTCTGAGAAACTTCTTTGTGTTCTGTGAAATCATCTCACAAAGTTACAGCTTTCCCCTAAAGTAGCCTTTCGCTAAGACGGTTCTTGTGGAATTGGCAAAGTGATATTTGGAAGCCATTGAGGGCTATGGTGAAAAAGGAAATATGCTCAGATGAAATCTGGAAAGAAGCTTTCTGAGAAACTGCTCTGTGATGTGGGACTTCCACTCACAGAGTTACATCTGTATTTCGTGGATCTCTTTGCTAGACTTATTTCTGTGGAATCTGAGAACAGATATTTCGGATCCCTTTGAAGACTATAGGGCCAAAGGAAATATCCTCTGATAACAAAGAGAAAGAAGCATTCTGAGAAACTTCTTGTGTCTGTGAAATCATCTCACAGAGTTACTGCATTCCCCTCAAGAAGCCTTTCGCTAAGACGGTTCTTGTGGAATTGGCAAAGTGATATTTGGAAGCCCATAGAGGGCTATGGGGAAAAGGAAATATCCTCAGATGAAATCTGGAAAGAAGCTTTCTGAGAAACTGCTCTGTGATGTGTGACTTCCACTCACAGAGTTACATCTGTATTTCGTGGATCTCTTTGCTAGCCTTATTTCTGTGGAATCTGACAACAGATATTTCGGATCCCTTTGAAGACTATAGGGCCAAAGGAAATATCCTCCGATAACAAAGAGAAAGAAGCTTTCTGAGAAACTTCTTTGTGTTCTGTGAAATCATCTCACAGAGTTACAGCTTTCCCCTCAAGAAGCCTTTCGCTAAGACAGTTCTTGTGGAATTGGCAAAGTGATATTTGGAAGCCCATAGAGGGCTATGTTGAAAAAGGAAATATCCTCAGATCAAATCTGGAAAGAAGCTTCCTGAAAAGCTGCTCTGTGATGTGTGACTTCCACTCACAGAGTTACATCCGTATTTCGTGGATCTCTTTGCTAGCCTTATTTCTGTGGAATCTGAGAACAGATATTTCGGATCCCTTTGAAGACTATAGGGCCAAAGGAAATATCCTCCGATAACAAAGAGAAAGAAGCTTTCCGAGAAACTTCTTTGTGTTCTGTGAAATCATCTCACAGAGTTACAGCTTTCCCCTGAAGAAGCCTTTCGCTAAGACAGTTCTTGTGGAATTGGCAAAGTGATATTTGGAAGCCCATAGAGGGCTATGGTGAAAAAGGAAATATCCTCAGATGAAATCTGGAAAGAAGCTTTCTGAGATACTGCTCTGTGATGTGTGACTTCCACTCACAGAGTTACATCTGTATTTCGTGGATCTCTTTGCTAGCCTTATTTCTGTGGAATCTGAGAACAAATATTTCGGATCCCTTTGAAGACTATAGGGTCAAAGGAAATATCCTCCGATAACGAAGAGAAAGAAGCTTTTTGAGAAACTTCTTTGTGTTCTGTGAAATCATCTCACAGAGTTACAGCTTTCCCCTCAAGAAGCCTTTCGCTAAGACAGTTCTTGTGGAATTGGCAAAGTGATATTTGGAAGCCCTTAGAGGGCTATGGTCAAAAAGGAAATATCCTCAGATGAAATCTGGAAAGAAGCTTTCTGAGAAACTTCTCTGTCGTGTGTGACTTCCACTCACAGAGTTACATCTGTATTTCGTGGATCTCTTTGCTAGCCCTATTTCAGTGGAATCTGAGAAAAGATATTTCGGATCCCTTTGAAGACTATAGGGCCAAAGGAAATATCCTCGGAAACAAAGAGAAAGAAGCTTTCTGAGAAACTTCTTTGTGTTCTGTGAAATCATCTCACAGAGTTACAGCTTTCCCCTCAAGAAGCCTTTCGCTAAGACAGTTCTTGTGGAATTTGCAAAGTGATATTTGGAAGCCCTTAGAGGACTATGGTGAAAAAGGAAATATCCTCAGATGAAATCTGGAAAGAAGCTTTCTGAGAAACTTCTCTGTGGTGTGTGACTTCCACTCACAGAGTTACATCTGTATTTCGTGGATCTCTTTGCTAGCCCTATTTCAGTGGAATCTGAGAAAAGATATTTCGGATCCCTTTGAAGACTATAGGGCCAAAGGAAATATCCTCGGAAACAAAGAGAAAGAAGCTTTCTGAGAAACTTCTTTGTGTTCTGTGAAATCATCTCACAGAGTTACAGCTTTCCCCTCAAGAATCCTTTCGCTAAGACAGTTCTTGTGGAATTGGCAAAGTGATATTTGGAAGCCCATACAGGGCTATGGTGAAAAAGGAAATATCCTCAGATGAAATCTGGAAAGAAGCTTTCTGAGATACTGCTGTGTGATGTGTGACTTCCACTCACAGAGTTTAATCTGTATTTCGTGGATCTCTTTGCTAGCCTTATTTCTGTGGAATCTGAGAACAGATATTTCGGATCCCTTTGAAGACTATAGGGCCATAGGAAATATCCTCCGATAACAAAGAGAAAGAAGCTTTCTGAGAAACTTATTTGTGTTCTGTGAAATCATCTCACACAGTTACAGCTTTCCCCTCAAGTAGCCTTTCGCTAAGAAGGTCTTGTGGAATTGGCAAAGTGTTATTTGGAAGCCCATAGAGGGCTAAGGGGAAAAGGAAATATCCTCAGATGAAATCTGGAAAGAAGCTTTCTGAGAAACTGCTCTGTGATGTGTGACTTCCACTCACAGAGTTACATCTGTATTTCGTGGATCTCTTTGCTAGCCTTATTTCTGTGGAATCTGAGAACAGATATTTCGGATCCCTTTGAAGACTATAGGGCCAAAGGTAATATCCTCTGATAACAAAGAGAAAGAAGCTTTCTGAGAAACTTCTTTGTGTTCTGTGAAATCATCTCACAGAGTTACAGCTTTCCCCTCAAGAAGGCTTTCGCTAAGACGGTTCTTGTGGAATTGGCAAAGTGATATTTGGAAGCCCATAGAGGGCTATGGTGAAAAAGGAAATATCCTCAGATGAAATCTGGAAAGAAGCTTTCTGAGAAACTGCTCTGTGATGTGGGACTTCCACTCAAAGAGTTACATCTGTATTTCGTGGATCTCTTTGCTAGACTTATTTCTGTGGAATCTGAGAACAGATATTTCGGATCCCTTTGAAGACTATAGGGCCAAAGGAAATATCCTCTGATAACAAAGAGAAAGAAGCATTCTGAGAAACTTCTTGTGTCTGTGAAATCATCTCACAGAGTTACTGCTTTCCCCTCAAGAAGCCTTTCGCTAAGACGGTTCTTGTGGAATTGGCAAAGTGATATTTGGAAGCCCATAGAGGGCTATGGGGAAAAGGAAATATCCTCAGATGAAATCTGGAAAGAAGCTTTCTGAGAAACTGCTCTGTGATGTGTGACTTCCACTCACAGAGTTACATCTGTATTTCGTGGATCTCTTTGCTAGCCTTATTTCTGTGGAATCTGACAACAGATATTTCGGATCCCTTTGAAGACTATAGGGCCAAAGGAAATATCCTCCGATAACAAAGAGAAAGAAGCTTTCTGAGAAACTTCTTTGTGTTCTGTGAAATCATCTCACAGAGTTACAGCTTTCCCCTCAAGAAGCCTTTCGCTAAGACAGTTCTTGTGGAATTGGCAAAGTGATATTTGGAAGCCCATAGAGGGCTATGTTGAAAAAGGAAATATCCTCAGATCAAATCTGGAAAGAAGCTTCCTGAAAAGCTGCTCTGTGATGTGTGACTTCCACTCACAGAGTTACATCCGTATTTCGTGGATCTCTTTGCTAGCCTTATTTCTGTGGAATCTGAGAACAGATATTTCGGATCCCTTTGAAGACTATAGGGCCAAAGGAAATATCCTCCGATAACAAAGAGAAAGAAGCTTTCCGAGAAACTTCTTTGTGTTCTGTGAAATCATCTCACAGAGTTACAGCTTTCCCCTGAAGAAGCCTTTCGCTAAGACAGTTCTTGTGGAATTGGCAAAGTGATATTTGGAAGCCCATAGAGGGCTATGGTGAAAAAGGAAATATCCTCAGATGAAATCTGGAAAGAAGCTTTCTGAGATACTGCTCTGTGATGTGTGACTTCCACTCACAGAGTTACATCTGTATTTCGTGGATCTCTTTGCTAGCCTTATTTCTGTGGAATCTGAGAACAAATATTTCGGATCCCTTTGAAGACTATAGGGTCAAAGGAAATATCCTCCGATAACGAAGAGAAAGAAGCTTTTTGAGAAACTTCTTTGTGTTCTGTGAAATCATCTCACAGAGTTACAGCTTTCCCCTCAAGAAGCCTTTCGCTAAGACAGTTCTTGTGGAATTGGCAAAGTGATATTTGGAAGCCCTTAGAGGGCTATGGTCAAAAAGGAAATATCCTCAGATGAAATCTGGAAAGAAGCTTTCTGAGAAACTTCTCTGTCGTGTGTGACTTCCACTCACAGAGTTACATCTGTATTTCGTGGATCTCTTTGCTAGCCCTATTTCAGTGGAATCTGAGAAAAGATATTTCGGATCCCTTTGAAGACTATAGGGCCAAAGGAAATATCCTCGGAAACAAAGAGAAAGAAGCTTTCTGAGAAACTTCTTTGTGTTCTGTGAAATCATCTCACAGAGTTACAGCTTTCCCCTCAAGAAGCCTTTCGCTAAGACAGTTCTTGTGGAATTTGCAAAGTGATATTTGGAAGCCCTTAGAGGACTATGGTGAAAAAGGAAATATCCTCAGATGAAATCTGGAAAGAAGCTTTCTGAGAAACTTCTCTGTGGTGTGTGACTTCCACTCACAGAGTTACATCTGTATTTCGTGGATCTCTTTGCTAGCCCTATTTCAGTGGAATCTGAGAAAAGATATTTCGGATCCCTTTGAAGACTATAGGGCCAAAGGAAATATCCTCGGAAACAAAGAGAAAGAAGCTTTCTGAGAAACTTCTTTGTGTTCTGTGAAATCATCTCACAGAGTTACAGCTTTCCCCTCAAGAAGCCTTTCGCTAAGACAGTTCTTGTGGAATTGGCAAAGTGATATTTGGAAGCCCATACAGGGCTATGGTGAAAAAGGAAATATCCTCAGATGAAATCTGGAAAGAAGCTTTCTGAGATACTGCTGTGTGATGTGTGACTTCCACTCACAGAGTTTAATCTGTATTTCGTGGATCTCTTTGCTAGCCTTATTTCTGTGGAATCTGAGAACAGATATTTCGGATCCCTTTGAAGACTATAGGGCCATAGGAAATATCCTCCGATAACAAAGAGAAAGAAGCTTTCTGAGAAACTTATTTGTGTTCTGTGAAATCATCTCACACAGTTACAGCTTTCCCCTCAAGTAGCCTTTCGCTAAGAAGGTCTTGTGGAATTGGCAAAGTGTTATTTGGAAGCCCATAGAGGGCTAAGGGGAAAAGGAAATATCCTCAGATGAAATCTGGAAAGAAGCTTTCTGAGAAACTGCTCTGTGATGTGTGACTTCCACTCACAGAGTTACATCTGTATTTCGTGGATCTCTTTGCTAGCCTTATTTCTGTGGAATCTGAGAACAGATATTTCGGATCCCTTTGAAGACTATAGGGCCAAAGGTAATATCCTCTGATAACAAAGAGAAAGAAGCTTTCTGAGAAACTTCTTTGTGTTCTGTGAAATCATCTCACAGAGTTACAGCTTTCCCCTCAAGAAGGCTTTCGCTAAGACGGTTCTTGTGGAATTGGCAAAGTGATATTTGGAAGCCCATAGAGGGCTATGGTGAAAAAGGAAATATCCTCAGATGAAATCTGGAAAGAAGTTTTCTGAGAAACTGCTCTGTGATGTGTGACTTCCACTCACAGAGTTACATCTGTATTTCGTGGATCTCTTTGCTAGTCTTGTTTCTGTGGAATCTGAGAACAGATATTTCGGATCCCTTTGAAGACTATAGGTCCAAAGGAAATATCCTCCGATAACAAAGAGAAAGAAGCTTTCTGAGAAACTTCTTTGTGTTGTGTGAAATCATCTCACAGAGTTACAGCTTTCCCCTCAAGAAGCCTTTCGCTAAGACAGTTCTTGTGGAATTTCCAAAGTGATATTTGGAAGCCCATAGAGGGCTATGGTGAAAAAGGAAATATCCTCCGATGAAATCTGGAAAGAAGCATTCTGAGAAACTGCTCTGGGATGTGTGACTTCCACTCACAGAGTTACATCTGTATTTAGTGGATCTCTTTGCTAGCCTTATTTCTGTGGAATCTGAGAACAAATATTTCGGATCCCTTTGAAGACTATAGGGCCAAAGGAAATATCCTCCGATAACAAAGAGAAAGAAGCTTTCTGAGAAACTTCTTTGCGTTCTGTGAAATCATCTCACAGAGTTACAGCTTTCCCCTCAAGAAGCCTTTCGCTAAGACAGTTCTTGTGGAATTGGCAAAGTCATATTTGGAAGCCCTTAGAGGGCTATGGTGAAAAAGGAAATATCCTCAGATGAAATCTGGAAAGAAGCTTTCTGAGAAACTTCTCTGTGGTGTGTGACTTCCACTCACAGAGTTACATCTGTATTTCGTGGATCTCTTTGCTAGCCCTATTTCACTGGAATCTGAGAAAAGATATTTCGGATCCCTTTGAAGACTATAGGGCCAAAGGAAATATCCTCGGAAACAAAGAGAAAGAAGCATTCTGAGAAACTTCTTTGTGTTCTGTGAAATCATCTCACAGAGTTACAGCTTTCCCCTCAAGAAGCCTTTCGCTAAGACGGTTCTTGTGGAATTGGCAAAGTGATATTTGGAAGCCCATAGAGGGCTATGGTGAAAAAGGAAATATCCTCAGATGAAATCTGGAAAGAAGCTTTCTGAGAAACAGCCCTGTGATGTGGGACTTCCACTCACAGAGTTACATCTGTATTTCGTGGATCTCTTTGCTAGCCTTATTTCTGTGGAATCTGAGAACAGATATTTCGGATCCCTTTGAATACTATAGGTCCAAAGGAAATATCCTCCGATAACAAATGAAAGAAGCTTTCTGAGAAACTTCTTTGTGTTCTGTGAAATCATCTCACAGAGTTACAGCTTTCCCCTCAAGAAGCCTTTCGCTAATTGGTTCTTGTGGAATTGGCAAAGTGATATTTGGAAGCCCATAGAAGGCTATGGTGAAAAAGGAAATATCCTCAGTTCAAATCTGGAAAGAAGCTTCCTGAGAAGCTGCTCTGTGATGTGTGACTTCCACTCACAGAGTTAAATCTGTATTTCGTGGATCTCTTTGCTAGCCTTATTTCTGTGGAATCTGAGAACAGATATTTCGGATCCCTTTGAAGACTATAGGGCCTTAGGAAATATCCTCCGATAACAAAGAGAAAGAAGCTTTCTGAGAAACTTCTTTGTGTTCTGTGAAATCATCTCACAGAGTTACACCTTTCCCCTCAAAAGCCTTTCGCTAAGACAGTTCTTGTGGAATTGGCAAAGTGATATTTGGAAGCCCTTAGAGGGCTATGGTGAAAAAGGAAATATCCTCAGATGAAATCTGGAAAGAAGCTTTCTGAGAAACTTCTCTGTGATGTGTGACTTCCACTCACAGAGTTACATCTGTATTTCGTGGATCTCTTTGCTAGCCTTATTTCTGTGGAATCTGAGAACAGATATTTCGGATCCCTTTGAAGAATATATGGCCAAAGGAAATATCCTCCGATAACAAAGACAAAGAAGCTTTCTGAGAAACTTCTTTGTGTTCTGTGAAATCATCTCACAGAGTTACAGCTTTCCCCTCAAGAAGGCTTTCGCTAAGACGGTTCTTGTGGAATTGGCAAAGTGATATTTGGAAGCCCATAGAGGGCTATGGTGAAAAAGGAAATATCCTCAGATGAAATCTGGAAAGAAGTTTTCTGAGAAACTGCTCTGTGATGTGTGACTTCCACTCACAGAGTTACATCTGTATTTCGTGGATCTCTTTGCTAGTCTTGTTTCTGTGGAATCTGAGAACAGATATTTCGGATCCCTTTGAAGACTATAGGTCCAAAGGAAATATCCTCCGATAACAAAGAGAAAGAAGCTTTCTGAGAAACTTCTTTGTGTTCTGTGAAATCATCTCACAGAGTTACAGCTTTCCCCTCAAGAAGGCTTTCGCTAAGACGGTTCTTGTGGAATTGGCAAAGTGATATTTGGAAGCCCATAGAGGGTTATGGTGAAAAAGGAAATATCCTCAGATGAAATCTGGAAAGAAGCCTTCTGAGAAACTGCTCTGTGATGTGTGACTTCCACTCACAGAGTTACATATGTATTTCGTGGATCTCTTTGCTAGCCTTATTTCTGTGGAATCTGAGAACAGATATTTCGGAACTCTTTGAAGACTATAGGGCCAAAGGAAATATCCTCCGATAACAAAGAGAAAGAAGCTTTCTGAGAAACTTCTTTGTGTTGTGTGAAATCATCTCACAGAGTTACAGCTTTCCCCTCAAGAAGCCTTTCGCTAAGACAGTTCTTGTGGAATTTCCAAAGTGATATTTGGAAGCCCCTAGAGGGCTATGGTGAAAAAGGAAATATCCTCCGATGAAATCTGGAAAGAAGCATTCTGAGAAACTGCTCTGGGATGTGTGACTTCCACTCACAGAGTTACATCTGTACTTCGTGGATCTCTTTGCTAGTCTTATTTCTGTGGAATCTGAGAACAGATATTTCGGATCCCTTTGAAGACTATAGGGCCAAAGGAAATATCCTCCGATAACAAAGAGAAAGAAGCTTTCTGAGAAACTTCTTTGTGTTCTGTGAAATCATCTCACAGAGTTACAGCTTTCCCCTCAAGAAGCCTTTCGCTAAGACAGTTCTTGTGGAATTGGCAAAGTGATATTTGGAAGCCCATAGAGGGCTATGGTGAAAAAGGAAATATCCTCAGATGAAATCTGGAAAGAAGCTTTCTGAGATACTGCTCTGTGATGTGTGACTTCCACTCACAGAGTTACATCTGTATTTAGTGGATCTCTTTGCTAGCCTTATTTCTGTGGAATCTGAGAACAAATCTTTCGGATCCCTTTGAAGACTATAGGGCCAAAGGAAATATCCTCCGATAACGAAGAGAAAGAAGCTTTCTGAGAAACTTCTTTGTGTTCTGTGAAATCATCTCATAGAGTTACAGCTTTCTTCTCAAGAAGCCTTTCGCTAAGACAGTTCTTGTGGAATTGGCAAAGTGATATTTGGAAGCCCTTAGAGGGCTATGGTGAAAAAGGAAATATCCTCAGATGAAATCTGGAAAGAAGCTTTCTGAGAAACTTCTCTGTGGTGTGTGACTTCCACTCACAGAGTTACATCTGTATTTCGTGGATCTCTTTGCTAGCCCTATTTCACTGGAATCTGAGAAAAGATATTTCGGATCCCTTTGAAGACTATAGGGCCAAAGGAAATATCCTCCGAAACAAAGAGAAAGAAGCATTCTGAGAAACTTCTTTGTGTTCTGTGAAATGATCTCACAGAGTTACAGCTTTCCCCTCAAGAAGCCTTTCGCTAAGACAGTTCTTGTGGAATTTCCAAAGTGATATTTGGAAGCCCATAGAGGGCTATGGTGAAAAAGGAAATATCCTCCGATGAAATCTGGAAAGAAGCATTCTGAGAAACTGCTCTGGGATGTGTGAATTCCACTCACAGAGTTACATCTGTACTTCGTGGATCTCTTTGCTAGCCTTATTTCTGTGGAATCTGAGAACAGATATTTCGGATCCTTTTGAAGACTATAGGGCCAAAGGAAATATCCTCCGATAACAAAGAGAAAGAAGCTTTCTGAGGAATTTCTTTGTGTTCTGTGAAATCATCTCACAGAGTTACAGCTTTCCCCTCAAGAAGCCTTTCGCTAAGACGGTTCTTGTGGAATTGGCAAAGTGATATTTGGAAGCCCATAGAGGGCTATGGTGAAAAAGGAAATATCCTCAGATGAAATCTGGAAAGAAGCTTTCTGAGAAACTGCTCTGTGATGTGGGACTTCCACTCACAGAGTTACATCTGTATTTAGTGGATCTCTTTGCTAGCCTTATTTCTGTGAAATCTGAGAACAGATATTTCGGATCCCTTTGAAGACTATAGGTCCAAAGGAAATATCCTCCGATAACAAATGAAAGAAGCTTTCTGAGAAACTTCTTTGTGTTCTGTGAAATCATCTCACAGAGTTACAGCTTTCCCCTCAAGAAGCCTTTCGCTAAGACGGTTCTTGTGGAATTGGCAAAGAGATATTTGGAAGCCCTTAGAGGGCTATGGTGAAAAAGGAAATATCCTCAGATGAAATCTGGAAAGAAGCTTTCTGAGATACTGCTCTGTGATGTGTGACTTCCACTCACAGAGTTACACCTGTATTTCGTGGATCTCTTTGCTAGACTTATTTCTGTGGAATCTGAGAACAGATATTTCGGATCCCTTTGAAGACTATAGGGCCAAAGGAAATATCCTCTGATAACAAAGAGAAAGAAGCATTCTGAGAAACTTCTTGTGTCTGTGAAATCATCTCACAGAGTTACTGCTTTCCCCTCAAGAAGCCTTTCGCTAAGACGGTTCTTGTGGAATTGGCAAAGTGATATTTGGAAGCCCATAGAGGGCTATGGGGAAAAGGAAATATCCTCAGAAGAAATCTGGAAAGAAGCTTTCTGAGAAACTGCTCTGTGATGTGTGACTTCCACTCACAGAGTTACATCTGTATTTCGTGGATCTCTTTGCTAGCCTTATTTCTGTGGAATCTGACAACAGATATTTCGGATCCCTTTGAAGACTATAGGGCCAAAGGAAATATCCTCCGATAACAAAGAGAAAGAAGCTTTCTGAGAAACTTCTTTGTGTTCTGTGAAATCATCTCACAGAGTTACAGCTTTCCCCTCAAGAAGCCTTTCGCTAAGACAGTTCTTGTGGAATTGGCAAAGTGATATTTGGAAGCCCATAGAGGGCTATGTTGAAAAAGGAAATATCCTCAGATCAAATCTGGAAAGAAGCTTCCTGAAAAGCTGCTCTGTGATGTGTGACTTCCACTCACAGAGTTACATCCGTATTTCGTGGATCTCTTTGCTAGCCTTATTTCTGTGGAATCTGAGAACAGATATTTCGGATCCCTTTGAAGACTATAGGGCCAAAGGAAATATCCTCCGATAACAAAGAGAAAGAAGCTTTCCGAGAAACTTCTTTGTGTTCTGTGAAATCATCTCACAGAGTTACAGCTTTCCCCTGAAGAAGCCTTTCGCTAAGACAGTTCTTGTGGAATTGGCAAAGTGATATTTGGAAGCCCATAGAGGGCTATGGTGAAAAAGGAAATATCCTCAGATGAAATCTGGAAAGAAGCTTTCTGAGATACTACTCTGTGATGTGTGACTTCCACTCACAGAGTTACATCTGTATTTCGTGGATCTCTTTGCTAGCCTTATTTCTGTGGAATCTGAGAACAAATATTTCGGATCCCTTTGAAGACTATAGGGTCAAAGGAAATATCCTCCGATAACGAAGAGAAAGAAGCTTTTTGAGAAACTTCTTTGTGTTCTGTGAAATCATCTCACAGAGTTACAGCTTTCCCCTCAAGAAGCCTTTCGCTAAGACAGTTCTTGTGGAATTGGCAAAGTGATATTTGGAAGCCCTTAGAGGGCTATGGTCAAAAAGGAAATATCCTCAGATGAAATCTGGAAAGAAGCTTTCTGAGAAACTTCTCTGTGGTGTGTGACTTCCACTCACAGAGTTACATCTGTATTTCGTGGATCTCTTTGCTAGCCCTATTTCAGTGGAATCTGAGAAAAGATATTTCGGATCCCTTTGAAGACTATAGGGCCAAAGGAAATATCCTCGGAAACAAAGAGAAAGAAGCTTTCTGAGAAACTTCTTTGTGTTCTGTGAAATCATCTCACAGAGTTTCAGCTTTCCCCTCAAGAAGCCTTTCGCTAAGACAGTTCTTGTGGAATTTGCAAAGTGATATTTGGAAGCCCTTAGAGGGCTATGGTGAAAAACGAAATATCCTCAGATGAAATCTGGAAAGAAGCTTTCTGAGAAACTTCTCTGTGGTGTGTGACTTCCACTCACAGAGTTACATCTGTATTTCGTGGATCTCTTTGCTAGCCCTATTTCAGTGGAATCTGAGAAAAGATATTTCGGATCTCTTTGAAGACTATAGGGCCAAAGGAAATATCCTCGGAAACAAAGAGAAAGAAGCTTTCTGAGAAACTTCTTTGTGTTCTGTGAAATCATCTCACAGAGTTACAGCTTTCCCCTCAAGAAGCCTTTCGCTAAGACAGTTCTTGTGGAATTGGCAAAGTGATATTTGGAAGCCCATACAGGGCTATGGTGAAAAAGGAAATATCCTCAGATGAAATCTGGAAAGAAGCTTTCTGAGATACTGCTGTGTGATGTGTGACTTCCACTCACAGAGTTTAATCTGTATTTCGTGGATCTCTTTGCTAGCCTTATTTCTGTGGAATCTGAGAACAGATATTTCGGATCCCTTTGAAGACTATAGGGCCATAGGAAATATCCTCCGATAACAAAGAGAAAGAAGCTTTCTGAGAAACTTATTTGTGTTCTGTGAAATCATCTCACACAGTTACAGCTTTCCCCTCAAGTAGCCTTTCGCTAAGAAGGTCTTGTGGAATTGGCAAAGTGTTATTTGGAAGCCCATAGAGGGCTAAGGGGAAAAGGAAATATCCTCAGATGAAATCTGGAAAGAAGCTTTCTGAGAAACTGCTCTGTGATGTGTCACTTCCACTCACAGAGTTACATCTGTATTTCGTGGATCTCTTTGCTAGCCTTATTTCTGTGGAATCTGAGAACAGATATTTCGGATCCCTTTGAAGACTATAGGGCCAAAGGTAATATCCTCTGATAACAAAGAGAAAGAAGCTTTCTGAGAAACTTCTTTGTGTTCTGTGAAATCATCTCACAAAGTTACAGCTTTCCCCTAAAGTAGCCTTTCGCTAAGACGGTTCTTGTGGAATTGGCAAAGTGATATTTGGAATCCATTGAGGGCTATGGTGAAAAAGGAAATATGCTCAGATGAAATCTGGAAAGAAGATTTCTGAGAAACTGCTCTGTGATGTGTAACTTCCACTCACAGAGATATTTCTGTATTTCGTGGATCTCTTTGCTAGCCTTATTTCTGTGGAATCTGAGAACAGATATTTCGGATCCTTTTGAAGACTAAAGGGCCAAAGGAAATATCCTCCGATAACAAAGAGAAAGAAGCTTTCTGAGAAACTTCTTTGTGTTCTGTGAAATCATCTCACAGAGTTACAGCTTTCCCCTCAAGAAGCCTTTCGCTAAGACAGTTCTTGTGGAATTGGCAAAGTGATATTTGGAAGCCCATAGAGGGCTATGTTGAAAAAGGAAATATCCTCAGATCAAATCTGGAAAGAAGCTTCCTGAAAAGCTGCTCTGTGATGTGTGACTTCCACTCACAGAGTTACATCCGTATTTCGTGGATCTCTTTGCTAGCCTTATTTCTGTGGAATCTGAGAACAGATATTTCGGATCCCTTTGAAGACTATAGGGCCAAAGGAAATATCCTCCGATAACAAAGAGAAAGAAGCTTTCCGAGAAACTTCTTTGTGTTCTGTGAAATCATCTCAAAGAGTTACAGCTTTCCCCTCAAGAAGCCTTTCGCTAAGACAGTTCTTGTGGAATTGGCAAAGTGATATTTGGAAGCCCTTAGAGGGCTATGGTGAAAAAGGAAATATCCTCAGATGAAATCTGGAAAGAAGGTTTCTGAGAAACTGCTCTGTGATGTGGGACTTCCACTCAAAGAGTTACATCTGTATTTCGTGGATCTCTTTGCTAGCCTTATTTCTGTGGAATCTGAGAACAGATATTTCGGATCCCCTTGAAGACTATAGGGCCAAAGGAAATATCCTCCGATAACAAAGACAAAGAAGCTTTCTGAGAAACTTCTTTGTGTTCTGCGAAATCATCTCACAGAGTTACAGCTTTCCCCTCAAGAAGGCTTTCGCTAAGACGGTTGTTGTGGAATTGGCAAAGTGATATTTGGAAGCCCATAGAGGGCTATGGTGAAAAAGGAAATATCCTCAGATGAAATCTGGAAAGAAGCTTTCTGAGAAACTGCTCTGTGATGTGTGACTTCCACTCACACAGTTACATCTGTATTTCGTGGATCTCTTTGCTAGTCTTATTTCTGTGGAATCTGAGAACAGATATTTCGGAACTCTTTGAAGACTATAGAGCCAAAGGAAATATCCTCCGATAACAAAGAGAAAGAAGCTTTCTGAGAAACTTCTTTGTGTTCTGTGAAATCATCTCACAGAGTTACAGCTTTCCCCTCAAGAAGCCTTTCGCTAAGACAGTTCTTGTGGAATTGGCAAAGTGATATTTGGAAGCCCAACGAGGGCTATGGTGAAAAAGGAAATATCCTCAGATGAAATCTGGAAAGAAGGTTTCTGAGAAACTGCTCTGTGATGTGGGACTTCCACTCAAAGAGTTACATCTGCATTTCGTGGATCTCTTTGCTAGCCTTATTTCTGTGGCATCTGAGAACAGATATTTCGGATCCCTTTGAAGACTATAGGTCCAAAGGAAATATCCTCCGATAACAAATGAAAGAAGCTTTCTGAGAAACTTCTTTGTGTTCTGTGAAATCATCTCACAGAGTTACAGCTTTCCCCTCAAGAAGCCTTTCGCTAAGACGGTTCTTGTGGAATTGGCAAAGTGATATTTGGAAGCCCATAGATTTCTATGGTGAAAAAGGAAATATCCTCAGATGAAATCTGGAAAGAAGCTTTCTGAGAAACTGCTCTGTGATGTGTGACTTCCACTCACAGAGTTACATCTGTATTTCGTGGATCTCTTTAATAGCCTTATTTCTGTGGAATCTGAGAACAGATATTTCGGATCCCTTTGAAGACTATAGGGCCAAAGGAAATATCCTCCGATAACAAAGAGAAAGAAGCTTTCTGAGAAACTTCTTTGTGTTCTGTGAAATCATCTCACAGAGTTACACCTTTCCCCTCAAGAAGCCTTTCGCTAAGACAGTTGTTGTGGAATTGGCAAAGTGATATTTGGAAGCCCATAGAGGGCTATGGTGAAAAAGGAAATATCCTCAGATGAAATCTGGAAAGAAGCTTTCTGAGAAACTTCTCTGTGATGTGTGACTTCCACTCACCGAGTTACATCTGTATTTCGTGGATCTCTTTGCTAGCCTTATTTCTGTGGAATCTGAGAACAGATATTTCGGATCCCCTTGAAGACTATAGGGCCAAAGGAAATATCCTCCGATAACAAAGACAAACAAGCTTTCTGAGAAACTTCTTTGTGTTCTGTGAAATCATCTCACAGAGTTACAGCTTTCCCCTCAAGAAGGCTTTCGCTAAGACGGTTGTTGTGGAATTGGCAAAGTGATATTTGGAAGCCCATAGAGGGCTATGGTGAAAAAGGAAATATCCTCAGATGAAATCTGGAAAGAAGCTTTCTGAGAAACTGCTCTGTGATGTGTGACTTCCACTCACACAGTTACATCTGTATTTCGTGGATCTCTTTGCTAGTCTTATTTCTGTGGAATCTGAGAACAGATATTTCGGATCCCTTTGAAGTCTATAGGGCCAAAGGAAATATTCTCCGATAACAAAGAGAAAGAAGCTTTCTGAGAAACTTCTTTGTGTTCTGTGAAATCCTCTCACAGAGTTACTGCTTTCCCCTCAAGAAGGCTTTCGCTAAGACGGTTCTTGTGGAATTGGCAAAGTGATATTTGGAAGCCCATAGAGGGCTATGGTGAAAAAGGAAATATCCTCAGATGAAATCTGGAAAGAAGCCTTCTGAGAAACTGCTCTGTGATGTGTGACTTCCACTCAGAAAGTTACATATGTATTTCGTGGATCTCTTTGCTAGCCTTATTTCTGTGGAATCTGAGAACAGATATTTCGGAACTCTTTGAAGACTATAGAGCCAAAGGAAATATCCTCCGATAACAAAGAGAAAGAAGCTTTCTGAGAAACTTCTTTGTGTTCTGTGAAATCATCTCACAGAGTTACAGCTTTCCCCTCAAGAAGCCTTTCGCTAAGACAGTTCTTGTGGAATTGGCAAAGTGATATTTGGAAGCCCTTAGAGGGCTATGTTGAAAAAGGAAATATCCTCAGATGAAATCTGGAAAGAAGCTTTCTGAGATACTGCTCTGTGATGTGTGACTTCCACTCACAGAGTTACATCTGTATTTAGTGGACCTCTTTGCTAGCCTTATTTCTGTGGAATCTGAGAACAGATATTTCGGATCCCTTTGAAGACTATAGGGCCAAAGGAAATATCCTCCAATAACAAAGAGAAAGAAGCTTTCTGAGAAACCTCTTGTGTTCTGTGAAATCATCTCACAGAGTTACAGCTTTCCCCTCAAGAAGCCTTTCGCTAAGACGGTTCTTGTGGCATTGGCAAAGTGATATTTGGAAGCCCATAGAGGGCTATGGTGAAAAAGGAAATATCCTCAGATGAAATCTGGAAAGAAGCTTTATGAGAAACTGCTCTGTGATGTGTGACTTCCACTCACAGAGTTACATCTGTATTTCGTGGATCTCTTTAATAGCCTTATTTCTGTGGAATCTGAGAACAGATATTTCGGATACCTTTGAAGACTATAGGGCCAAAGGAAATATCCTCCGATAACAAAGAGAAAGAAGCTTTCTGAGAAACTTCTTTGTGTTCTGTGAAATCATCTCACAGAGTTACAGCTTTCCTCTCAAGAAGCCTTTCGCTAAGACAGTTCTTGTGGAATTGGCAAAGTGATATTTGGAAGCCCATAGAGGGCTATGATTAAAAAGGAAATATCCTCAGATGAAATCTGGAAAGAAGCTTTCTGAGAAACTGCTCTGTGATGTGGGACTTCCACTCACAGAGTTACATCTGTATTTCGTGGATCTCTTTGCTAGCCTTATTTCTGTGGCATCTGAGAACAGATATTTCGGATCCCTTTGAAGACTATAGGTCCAAAGGAAATATCCTCCGATAACAAATGAAAGAAGCTTTCTGAGAAACTTCTTTGTGTTCTGTGAAATCATCTCACAGAGTTACAGCTTTCCCCTCAAGAAGCCTTTCGCTAAGACGGTTCTTGTGGAATTGGCAAAGTGATATTTGGAAGCCCATAGATTGCTATGGTGAAAAAGGAAATATCCTCAGTTCAAATCTGGAAAGAAGCTTCCTGAGAAGCTGCTCTGTGATGTGTGACTTCCACTCACAGAGTTAAATCTGTATTTCGTGGATCTCTTTGCTAGCCTTATTTCTGTGGAATCTGAGAAGAGATATTTCGGATCCCTTTGAAGACTATAGGGCCATAGGAAATATCCTCCGATAACAAAGAGAAAGAAGCTTTCTGAGAAACTTCTTTGTGTTCTGTGAAATCATCTCACAGAGTTACAGCTTTCCCTTCAAGAAGCCTTTCGCTAAGACAGTTCTTGTGGAATTGGCAAAGTGATATTTGGAAGCCCATAGAGGGCTATGGTGAAAAATGAAATATCCTCAGATGAAATCTGGAAAGAAGCTTTATGAGAAACTGCTCTGTGATGTGTGACTTCCACTCACAGAGTTACATCTGTTTCGTGGATCTCTTTAATAGCCTTATTTCTGTGGAATCTGAGAACAGATATTTCGGATCCCTTTGAAGACTCTA
The DNA here is from genome assembly GCF_049350105.2 of Macaca mulatta. Classification (NCBI taxonomy): domain Eukaryota; kingdom Metazoa; phylum Chordata; class Mammalia; order Primates; family Cercopithecidae; genus Macaca; species Macaca mulatta. The sequence continues at coordinate 53,116,684 of NC_133422.1, read as the reverse complement.
GGGCCAAAGGAAATATCCTCCGATAACAAAGAGAAAGAAGCTTTCTGAGAAACTTCTTTGTGTTCTGTGAAATCATCTCACAGAGTTACAGCTTTCCCCTCAAGAAGCCTTTCGCTAAGACAGTTCTTGTGGAATTGGCAAAGTGATATTTGGAAGCCCATAGAGGGCTATGGTGAAAAAGGAAATATCCTCAGATGAAATCTGGATAGAAGCTTTCTGAGAAACTTCTCTGCGATGTGTGACTTCCACTCACCGAGTTACATCTGTATTTCGTGGATCTCTTTGCTAGCCTTATTTCTGTGGAATCTGAGAACAGATATTTCGGATCCCTTTGAAGACTATAGGGCCAAAGGAAATATCCTCCGATAACAAAGACAAAGAAGCTTTCTGAGAAACTTCTTTGTGTTCTGTGAAATCATCTCACAGAGTTACAGCTTTCCCCTCAAGAAGGCTTTCGCTAAGACGGTTCTTGTGGAACTGGCAAAGTGATATTTGGAAGCCCATAGAGGGCTATGGTGAAAAAGGAAATATCCTCAGATGAAATCTGGAAAGAAGCATTCTGAGAAACTGCTCTGGGATGTGTGACTTCCACTCACAGAGTTACATCTGTATTTCGTGGATCTCTTTGCTAGCCTTATTTCTGTGGAATCTGAGAACAGATACTTCGGATCCCTTTTAACACTATAGGGCCAAAGGAAATATCCTCCGATAACAAAGAGAAAGAAGCTTTCTGAGAAACCTCTTGTGTTCTGTGAAATCATCTCACAGAGTTACAGCTTTCCCCTCAAGAAGCCTTTCGCTAAGACGGTTCTTGTGGCATTGGCAAAGTGATATTTGGAAGCCCATAAAGGGCTATGGTGTAAAAGGAAACATCCTCAGATGAAATCTGGAAAGAAGCTTTCTGAGAAACTGCTTAGTGTTCTGTAAATTCATCTCACAGAGTTACATCTGTATTTCGTGGATCTCTTTGCTAGCCTTATTTCTGTGGAATCTGACAACAGATATTTCGGATCCCTTTGAAGACTATAGGTCCAAAGGAAATATCCTCCGATAACAAAGAGAAAGAAGCTTTCTGAGAAACTTCTTTGTGTTCTGTGAAATCATCTCACAGAGTTACAGCTTTCGCCTCTAGTAGCCTTTCGCAAAGACAGTTCTTGTGGAATTGGCAAAGTGATATTTGGAAGCCATTGAGGGCTATGGTGAAAAAGGAAATATCCTCAGATGAAATCTGGAAAGAAGCTTTCTGAGAAACTGCTCTGTGATGTGTGACTACCACTCACAGAGTTACATCTGTATTTCTTGGTCTCTTTGCTAGCCTTATTTCTGTTGAATCTGAGAACAGATATTTCGGATCCCTTTGAAGACTATAGGGCCAAAGGAAATATCCTCCGATAACAAAGAGAAAGAAGCTTTCTGAAAAACTTCTTTGTGTTCTGTGAAATCATCTCACAGAGTTACAGCTTTCCTCTCAAAAAGCCTTTCGCTAAGACAGTTCTTGTGGAATTGGCAAAGTGATATTTGGAAGCCCCTAGAGGGCTATGGTGAAAAAGGAAATATCCTCAGATGAAATCTGGAAAGAATCTTTCTGAGAAACTTCTCTGTGATGTGTGACTTCCACTCACAGAGGTACATCTGTATTTCGTGGATCTCTTTGCTAGCCTTATTTCTGTGGAATCTGAGAACAGATATTTCGGATCCCTTTGAAGACTATAGTGTCAAAGTAAATATCCTCCGATAACAAAGAGAAAGAAGCTTTCTGAGAAACTTCTTTGTGTTCTCTGAAATCATCTCATAGAGTTACAGGTTTCCCCTCAAGAAACCTTTCGCTAAGACAGTTCTTGTGGAATTGGCAAAGTGATATTTGGAAGCCCATAGAGGGCTATGGTGAAAAAGGAAATACCCTCAGATGAAATCTGGAAAGAAGCATTCTGAGAAACTGCTCTGTGATGTGTGACTTCCACTCACAGAGTTACATCTGTATTTCTTGGAACTCTTTGCTAGCCTTATTTCTGTGGAATCTGAGAACAGATATTTCCCGTCCGTTTGAAGACTATAGGGCCAAAGGAAATATCCTCCGATAACAAAGAGAAAGAAGCTTTCTGAGAAACTTCTTTGTGTTCTGTGAAATCATCTCACAGAGTTACAGCTTTCCCCTCAAGAAGTCTTTCGCTAAGACGGTTCTTGTGGAATTGGCAAAGAGATATTTGGAAGCTCAGAGAGGGCTATGGTGAAAAAGGAAATATCCTCAGATGAAATCTGGAAAGAAGCTTTCTGATATACTGCTCTGTGATGTGTGACTTCCACTCACAGAGTTACATCTGTATTTCGTGGATCTCTTTGCTAGCCTTATTTCTGTGGAATCTGAGAACAGATATTTCGGATCCCTTTGAAGACTATAGGGCCAAAGGAAATATCCTCCGATAACAAAGAGAAATAAGCTTTCTGAGAAACTTCTTTGTGTTCTGTGAAATCATCTCACAGAGTTACAGCTTTCCCCTCAAGAAGCCTTTCGCTAAGACGGTCTTGTGGAATTGGCAAAGTGATATTTGGAAGCCCATAGAGGGCTATGGTGAAAAAGGAAATATCCTCAGATGAAATCTGGAAAGAAGCTTTCTGAGAAACTGCTCTGTCATGTGGGACTTCCACTCACAGAGTTACATCTGTATTTCGTGGATCTCTTTGCTAGTCTTATTTCTGTGGAATCTGAGAACAGATATTTCGGATCCCTTTGAATACTATAGGTCCAAAGGAAATATCCTCCGATAACAAATGAAAGAAGCTTTCTGAGAAACTTCTTTGTGTTCTGTGAAATCATCTCACAGAGTTACAGCTTTCCCCTCAAGAAGCCTTTCGCTAATTGGTTCTTGTGGAATTGGCAAAGTGATATTTGGAAGCCCATAGAGGGCTATGGTGAAAAAGGAAATATCCTCAGTTCAAATCTGGAAAGAAGCTTCCTGAGAAGCTGCTCTGTGATGTGTGACTTCCACTCACAGAGTTAAATCTGTATTTCGTGGATCTCTTTGCTAGCCTTATTTCTGTGGAATCTGAGAACAGATATTTCGGATCCCTTTGAAGACTATAGGGCCATAGGAAATATCCTCCGATAACAAAGAGAAAGAAGCTTTCTGAGAAACTTCTTTGTGTTCTGTGAAATCATCTCACAGAATTACAGCTTTCCCCTCAAGAAGCCTTTCGCTAAGACAGTTCTTGTGGAATTGGCAAAGTGATATTTGGAAGCCCATAGAGGGCTATGGTGAAAAAGGAAATACTATCCGATGAAATCTGGAAAGAAGCATTCGGAGAAACTGCTCTGTGATGTGTGACTTCCACTCACAGAGTTACATCTGTATTTCTTGGAACTCTTTGCTAGCCTTATTTCTGTGGAATCTGAGAACAGATATTTCCCATCCGTTTGAAGACTATAGGGCCAAAGGAAATATCCTCCGATAACAAAGAGAAAGAAGCTTTCTGAGAAACTTCTTTGTGTTCTGTGAAATCATCTCACAGAGTTACAGCTTTCCTCTCAAGAAGCCTTTCGCTAAGACAGTTCTTGTGGAATTGGCAAAGTGATATTTGGAAGCCCTTAGAGGGCTATGGTGAAAAAGGAAATATCCTCAGATGAAATCTGGAAAGAAGCTTTCTGAATAACTTCTCAGTGGTGTGTGACTTCCACTCACAGAGTTACATCTGTATTTCGTGGAACTCTTTGCTAGCCTTATTTCTGTGGAATCTGAGAACAGATATTTCGGATCCCTTTGAAGACTATGGGGCCAAAGGAAATATCCTCCGATAACAAAGAGAAAGAAGCTTTCTGAGAAACTTCTTTGTGTTCTGTGAAATAATCTCACAGAGTTACAGCTTTCCCCTCAAGAAGCCTTTCGCTAAGACAGTTCTTGTGGAATTGGCAATGTGATATTTGGAAGCCATTGAGGGCTATGGTGAAAAAGGAAATATCCTCAGATGAAATCTGGAAAGAAGCTTTCTGAGAAACTGCTCTGTGATGTGTGACTTCCACACACAGAGATATATCTGTATTTCGGGTATCTCTTTGCTAGCCTTATTTCTGTGGAATCTGAGAACAGATATTTCGGATCCCTTTGAAGACTATAGGGCCAAAGGAAATATCCTTCGATAACAAAGAGAAAGAAGCTTTCTGAGAAACTTCTTTGTGTTCTGAGAAATCATCTCATAGAGTTACAGCTTTCCCCTTAAGAAGCCTTTCACTAAGACAGTTCTTGTGGAATTGGCAAAGTGATATTTGGAAGCCCATAGAGGGCTATGGTGAAAAAGGAAATATCCTCAGATGAAATCTGGAAAGAAGCTTTCTGAGAAACTGCTCTGTGATGTGTGACTTCCACTCACAGAGGTACATCTGTATTTCGTGCATCTCTTTGCTAGCCTTATTTCTGTGGAATCTGAGAACAGATATTTCGGATCCCTTTGAAGACTATAGGGCCAAAGGAAATATCCTCCGATAACAAAGAGAAAGAAGCTTTCTGAGAAACTTCTTTGTGTTCTGTGAAATCATCTCACAGAGTTACAGCTTTCCTCTCAAGAAGCCTTTCGCTAAGGCAGTTCTTGTGGAATTGGCAAAGTGATATTTGGAAGCCCTTAGAGGGCTATGGTGAAAAAGGAAATATCCTCAGGTGAAATCTGGAAGGAAGCTTTCTGAGAAACTTCTCTGTGGTGTGTGACTTCCACTCACAGAGTTACATCTGTATTTCGTGGATCTCTTTAATAGCCTTATTTCTGTGGAATCTGAGAACAGATTTTTCGGATCCCTTTGAAGACTATAGGGCCAAAGGAAATATCCTCCGATAACAAAGAGAAAGAAGCTTTCTGAGAAACTTCTTTGTGTTCTGTGAAATCATCTCACAGAGTTACAGCTTTCCCCTCAAGAAGCCTTTCGCTAAGACGGTTCTTGTGGAATTGGCAAAGTGACATTTGGAACCCCATAGAGGGCTATGGTGAAAAAGGAAATATCCTCAGATGAAATCTGGAAAGAAGCTTTCTGAGAAACTGCTCTGTGATGTGGGACTTCCACTCACAGAGTTATATCTGTATTTCGTGGATCTCTTTGCTAGCCTTATTTCTGTGGAATCTGAGAACAGATATTTCGGATCCCTTTGAAGACTATAGGTCCAAAGGAAATATCCTCCGATAACAAATGAAAGAAGCTTTCTGAGAAACTTCTTTGTGTTCTGTGAAATCATCTCACAGAGTTACAGCTTTCCCCTCAAGAAGCCTTTCGCTAATTGGTTCTTGTGGAATTGGCAAAGTGATATTTGGAAGCCCATAGAGGGCTATGGTGAAAAAGGAAATATCCTCTGTTCAATCTGGAAAGAAGCTTCCTGAGAAGCTGCTCTGTGATGTGTGACTTCCACTCACAGAGTTACATCTGTATTTCGTGGATCTCTTTGCTAGCCTTATTTCTGTGGAATCTGAGTACATATATTCCGGATCCCTTTGAAGACTATATGGCCAAAGGAAATATCATCCGATAACAAAGACAAAGAAGCTTTCTGAGAAACTTCTTTGTGTTCTGTGAAATCATCTCACAGAGTTACAGCTTTCCCCTCAAGAAGGCTTTCGCTAAGACGGTTCTTGTGGAATTGGCAAAGTGATATTTGGAAGCCCATAGAGGGCTATGGTGAAAAAGGAAATATCCTCAGATGAAATCTGGAAAGAAGCCTTCTGAGAAACTGCTCTGTGATGTGTGACTTCCACTCACAGAGTTACATATGTATTTCGTGGATCTCTTTGCTAGCCTTATTTCTGTGGAATCTGAGAACAGATATTTCGGAACTCTTTGAAGACTATAGGGCCAAAGGAAATATCCTCCGATAACAAAGAGAAAGAAGCTTTCTGAGAAACTTGTTTGTGTTCTGTGAAATCATTTCACAGAGTTACAGCTTTCCCCTCAAGAAGCCTTTCGCTGAGACAGTTCTTGTGGAATTGGCAAAGTGATATTTGGAAGCCCTTAGAGGGCTATGGTGAAAAAGGAAATATCCTCAGGTGAAATCTGGAAGGAAGCTTTCTGAGAAACTTCTCTGTGGTGTGTGACTTCCACTCACAGAGTTACATCTGTATTTCGTGGATCTCTTTAATAGCCTTATTTCTGTGGAATCTGAGAACAGATATTTCGGATCCCTTTGAAGACTATAGGGCCAAAGGAAATATCCTCCGATAACAAAGAGAAAGAAGCTTTCTGAGAAACTTCTTTGTGTTCTGTGAAATCATCTCACAGAGTTACAGCTTTCCCCTCAAGAAGCCTTTCGCTAAGACGGTTCTTGTGGAATTGGCAAAGTGATATTTGGAAGCCCAGAGAGGGCTATGGTGAAAAAGGAAATATCCTCAGATGAAATCTGGAAAGAAGCTTTCTGAGATACTGCTCTGTGATGTGTGACTTCCACTCACAGAGTTACATCTGTATTTCGTGGATCTCTTTGCTAGCCTTATTTCTGTGGAATCTGAGAACAGATATTTCGGATCCCTTTGTAGACTATAGGGCCAAAGGAAATATCCTCCGATAACAAAGAGAAATAAGCTTTCTGAGAAACTTCTTTGTGTTCTGTGTAATCATCTCACAGACTTACAGCTTTCCCCTCAAGAAGCCTTTCGCTAAGACGGTTCTTGTGGAATTGGCAAAGTGATATTTGGAAGCCCATAGAGGGCTATGGTGAAAAAGGAAATATCCTCAGATGAAATCTGGAAAGAAGCTTTATGAGAAACTGCTCTGTGATGTGTGACTTCCACTCACAGAGTTACATCTGTATTTCGTGGATCTCTTTAATAGCCTTATTTCTGTGGAATCTGAGAACAGATATTTCGGATCCCTTTGAAGACTATAGGGCCAAAGGAAATATCCTCCGATAACAAAGAGAAAGAAGCTTTCTGAGAAACTTCTTTGTGTTCTGTGAAATCATATCACAGAGATTCACCTTTCCCCTCAAAAGTCTTTCGCTAAGACAGTTCTTGTGGAATTGGCAAAGTGATATTTGGAAGCCCTTAGAGGGCTATGGTGAAAAAGGAAATATCCTCAGATGAAATCTGGAAAGAAGCCTTCTGAGAAACTGCTCTGTGATGTGTGACTTCCACTCACAGAGTTACATCTGTATTTCGTGGATCTCTTTGCTAGCCTTATTTCTGTGGAATCTGAGTACATATATTTCGGATCCCTTTGAAGACTATATGGCCAAAGGAAATATCCTCCGATAACAAAGACAAAGAAGCTTTCTGAGAAACTTCTTTGTGTTCTGTGAAATCATCTCACAGAGTTACAGCTTTCCGCTCAAGAAGGCTTTCGCTAAGACGGTTCTTGTGGAATTGGCAAAGTGATATTTGGAGCCCTTAGAGGGCTATGGTGAAAAAGGAAATATCCTCAGATGAAATCTGGAAAGAAGCTTTCTGAGAAACTGCTCTGTGATGTGTGACTTCCACTCACAGAGTTACATCTGTATTTCGTGGATCTCTTTGCTAGTCTTATTTCTGTGGAATCTGAGAACAGATATTTCGGATCCCTTTGAAGACTATAGGGCCAAAGGAAATATCCTCCGATAACAAAGAGAAAGAAGCTTTCTGAGAAACTTCTTTGTGTTCTGTGAAATCATCTCACAGAGTTACAGCTTTCCCCTCAAGAAGGCTTTCGCTAAGACGGTTCTTGTGGAATTGGCAAAGTGATATTTGGAAGCCCATAGAGGGCTATGGTGAAAAAGGAAATATCCTCAGATGAAATCTGGAAAGAAGCCTTCTGAGAAACTGCTCTGTGATGTGTGACTTCCACTCACAGAGTTACATATGTATTTCGTGGATCTCTTTGCTAGCCTTATTTCTGTGGAATCTGAGAACAGATATTTCGGAACTCTTTGAAGACTATAGGGCCAAAGGAAATATCCTCCGATAACAAAGAGAAAGAAGCTTTCTGAGAAACTTGTTTGTGTTCTGTGAAATCATTTCACAGAGTTACAGCTTTCCTCTCAAGAAGCCTTTCGCTAAGACAGTTCTTGTGGAATTGGCAAAGTGATATTTGGAAGCCCTTAGAGCGCTATGGTGAAAAAGGAAATATCCTCAGGTGAAATCTGGAAGGAAGCTTTCTGAGAAACTTCTCTGTGGTGTGTGACTTCCACTCACAGAGTTACATCTGTATTTCGTGGATCTCTTTAAAAGCCTTATTTCTGTGGAATCTGAGAACAGATATTTCGGATCCCTTTGAAGACTATAGGGCCAAAGGAAATATCCTCCGATAACAAAGAGAAAGAAGCTTTCTGAGAAACTTCTTTGTGTTCTGTGAAATCATCTCACAGAGTTACAGCTTTCCCCTCAAGAAGCCTTTCGCTAAGACGGTTCTTGTGGAATTGGCAAAGTGATATTTGGAAGCCCAGAGAGGGCTCTGGTGAAAAAGGAAATATCCTCAGATGAAATCTGGAAAGAAGCTTTCTGAGATACTGCTCTGTGATGTGTGACTTCCACTCACAGAGTTACATCTGTATTTCGTGGATCTCTTTGCTAGCCTTATTTCTGTGGAATCTGAGAACAGATATTTCGGATCCCTTTGAAGACTATAGGGCCAAAGGAAATATCCTCCGATAACAAAGAGAAATAAACTTTCTGAGAAACTTCTTTGTGTTCTGTGAAATCATCTCACAGAGTTACAGCTTTCCCCTCAAGAAGCCTTTCGCTAAGACGGTTCTTGTGGAATTGGCAAAGTGATATTTGGAAGCCCATAGAGGGCTATGGTGAAAAAGGAAATATCCTCAGATGAAATCTGGAAAGAAGCTTTCTGAGAAACAGCTCTGTGATGTGGGACTTCCACTCACAGAGTTACATCTGTATTTCGTGGATCTCTTTAATAGCCTTATTTCTGTGGAATCTGAGAACAGATATTTCGGATCCCTTTGAAGACTATAGGGCCAAAGGAAATATCCTCCAATAACAAAGAGAAAGAAGCTTTCTGAGAAACTTCTTTGTGTTCTGTGAACTCATATCACAGAGATTCACCTTTCCCCTCAAAAGTCTTTCGCTAAGACAGTTCTTGTGGAATTGGCAAAGTGATATTTGGAAGCCCTTAGAGGGCTATGGTGAAAAAGGAAATATCCTCAGATGAAATCTGGAAAGAAGCCTTCTGAGAAACTGCTCTGTGATGTGTGACTTCCACACACAGAGTTACATCTGTATTTCGTGGATCTCTTTGCTAGCCTTATTTCTGTGGAATCTGAGTACATATATTTCGGATCCCTTTGAAGACTATATGGCCAAAGGAAATATCCTCCGATAACAAAGACAAAGAAGCTTTCTGAGAAACTTCTTTGTGTTCTGTGAAATCATCTCACAGAGTTACAGCTTTCCGCTCAAGAAGGCTTTCGCTAAGACGGTTCTTGTGGAATTGGCAAAGTGATATTTGGAGCCCATAGAGGGCTATGGTGAAAAAGGAAATATCCTCAGATGAAATCTGGAAAGAAGCTTTCTGAGAAACTGCTCTGTGATGTGTGACTTCCACTCACAGAGTTACATCTGTATTTCGTGGATCTCTTTGCTAGTCTTATTTCTGTGGAATCTGAGAACAGATATTTCGGATCCCTTTGAAGACTATAGGGCCAAAGGAAATATCCTCCGATAACAAAGAGAAAGAAGCTTTCTGAGAAACTTCTTTGTGTTCTGTGAAATCATCTCACAGAGTTACAGCTTTCCCCTCAAGAAGGCTTTCGCTAAGACGGTTCTTGTGGAATTGGCAAAGTGTTATTTGGAAGCCCATAGAGGGCTATGGTGAAAAAGGAAATATCCTCAGATGAAATCTGGAAAGAAGCCTTCTGAGAAACTGCTCTGTGATGTGTGACTTCCACTCACAGAGTTACATATGTATTTCGTGGATCTCTTTGCTAGCCTTATTTCTGTGGAATCTGAGAACAGATATTTCGGAACTCTTTGAAGACTATAGGGCCAAAGGAAATATCCTCCGATAACAAAGAGAAAGAAGCTTTCTGAGAAACTTGTTTGTGTTCTGTGAAATCATTTCACAGAGTTACAGCTTTCCTCTCAAGAAGCCTTTCGCTGAGACAGTTCTTGTGGAATTGGCAAAGTGATATTTGGAAGCCCTTAGAGGGCAATGGTGAAAAAGGAAATATCCTCAGGTGAAATCTGGAAGGAAGCTTTCTGAGAAACTTCTCTGTGGTGTGTGACTTCCACTCACAGAGTTACATCTGTATTTCGTGGATCTCTTTAATAGCCTTATTTCTGTGGAATCTGAGAACAGATATTTCGGATCCCTTTGAAGACTATAGGGCCAAAGGAAATATCCTCCGATAACAAAGAGAAAGAAGCTTTCTGAGAAACTTCTTTGTGTTCTGCGAAATCATCTCACAGAGTTACAGCTTTCCCCTCAAGAAGCCTTTCGCTAAGACGGTTCTTGTGGAATTGGCAAAGTGATATTTGGAAGCCCAGAGAGGGCTATGGTGAAAAAGGAAATATCCTCAGATGAAATCTGGAAAGAAGCTTTCTGAGATACTGCTCTGTGATGTGTGACTTCCACTCACAGAGTTACATCTGTATTTCGTGGATCTCTTTGCTAGCCTTATTTCTGTGGAATCTGAGAACAGATATTTCGGATCCCTTTGAAGACTATAGGGCCAAAGGAAATATCCTCCGATAACAAAGAGAAATAAACTTTCTGAGAAACTTCTTTGTGTTCTGTGAAATCATCTCACAGAGTTACAGCTTTCCCCTCAAGAAGCCTTTCGCTAAGACGGTTCTTGTGGAATTGGCAAAGTGATATTTGGAAGCCCATAGAGGGCTATGGTGAAAAAGGAAATATCCTCAGATGAAATCTGGAAAGAAGCTTTCTGAGAAACAGCCCTGTGATGTGGGACTTCCACTCACAGAGTTACATCTGTATTTCGTGGATCTCTTTGCTAGCCTTATTTCTGTGGAATCTGAGAACAGATATTTCGGATCCCTTTGAATACTATAGGTCCAAAGGAAATATCCTCCGATAACAAATGAAAGAAGCTTTCTGAGAAACTTCTTTGTGTTCTGTGAAATCATCTCACAGAGTTACAGCTTTCCCCTCAAGAAGCCTTTCGCTAATTGGTTCTTGTGGAATTGGCAAAGTGATATTTGGAAGCCCATAGAGGGCTATGGTGAAAAAGGAAATATCCTCTGTTCAAATCTGGAAAGAAGCTTCCTGAGAAGCTGCTCTGTGATGTGTGACTTCCACTCACAGAGTTAAATCTGTATTTCGTGGATCTCTTTGCTAGCCTTATTTCTGTGGAATCTGAGAACAGATATTTCGGATCCCTGTGAAGACTATAGGGCCAAAGGAAATATCCTCGGAAACAAAGAGAAAGAAGCATTCTGAGAAACTTCTTTGTGTTCTGTGAAATGATCTCACAGAGTTACAGCTTTCCCCTCAAGAAGCCTTTCGCTAAGACGGTTCTTGTGGAATTGGCAAAGTGATATTTGGAAGCCCATAGAGGGCTATGGTGAAAAAGGAAATATCCTCAGATGAAATCTGGAAAGAAGCCTTCTGAGAAACTGCTCTGTGATGTGTGACTTCCACTCACAGAGTTACATATGTATTTCGTGGATCTCTTTGCTAGCCTTATTTCTGTGGAATCTGAGAACAGATATTTCGGAACTCTTTGAAGACTATAGGGCCAAAGGAAATATCCTCCGATAACAAAGAGAAAGAAGCTTTCTGAGAAACTTCTTTGTGTTGTGTGAAATCATCTCACAGAGTTACAGCTTTCCCCTCAAGAAGCCTTTCGCTAAGACAGTTCTTGTGGAATTTCCAAAGTGATATTTGGAAGCCCATAGAGGGCTATGGTGAAAAAGGAAATATCCTCAGATGAAATCTGGAAAGAAGCTTTCTGAGATACTGCTGTGTGATGTGTGACTTCCACTCACAGAGTTTAATCTGTATTTCGTGGATCTCTTTGCTAGCCTTATTTCTGTGGAATCTGAGAACAGATATTTCGGATCCCTTTGAAGACTATAGGGCCATAGGAAATATCCTCCGATAACAAAGAGAAAGAAGCTTTCTGAGAAACTTATTTGTGTTCTGTGAAATCATCTCACACAGTTACAGCTTTCCCCTCAAGTAGCCTTTCGCTAAGACGGTCTTGTGGAATTGGCAAAGTGTTATTTGGAAGCCCATAGAGGGTTAAGGGGAAAAGGAAATATCCTCAGATGAAATCTGGAAAGAAGCTTTCTGAGAAACTGCTCTGTGATGTGTGACTTCCACTCACAGAGTTACATCTGTATTTCGGGGATGTCTTTGCTAGCCTTATTTCTGTGGAATCTGAGAACAGATATTTCGGATCCCTTTGAAGACTATAGGGCCAAAGGTAATATCCTCTGATAACAAAGAGAAAGAAGCTTTCTGAGAAACTTCTTTGTGTTCTGTGAAATCATCTCACAAAGTTACAGCTTTCCCCTAAAGTAGCCTTTCGCTAAGACGGTTCTTGTGGAATTGGCAAAGTGATATTTGGAAGCCATTGAGGGCTATGGTGAAAAAGGAAATATGCTCAGATGAAATCTGGAAAGAAGCTTTCTGAGAAACTGCTCTGTGATGTGTAACTTCCACTCACAGAGATATATCTGTATTTCGTGGATCTCTTTGCTAGCCTTATTTCTGTGGAATCTGAGAACAGATATTTCGGATCCTTTTGAAGACTATAGGGCCAAAGGAAATATCCTCCGATAACAAAGAGAAAGAAGCTTTCTGAGAAACTTCTTTGTGTTCTGTGAAATCATCTCACAGAGTTACAGCTTTCCCCTCAAGAAGCCTTTCGCTAAGACGGTTCTTGTGGAATTGGCAAAGTGATATTTGGAAGCCCATAGAGGGCTACGGTGAAAAAGGAAATATCCTCAGATGAAATCTGGAAAGAAGCTTTCTGAGAAACTGCTCTGTGATGTGGGACTTCCACTCACAGAGTTACATCTGTATTTAGTGGATCTCTTTGCTAGCCTTATTTCTGTGAAATCTGAGAACAGATATTTCGGATCCCTTTGAAGACTATAGGTCCAAAGGAAATATCCTCCGATAACAAATGAAAGAAGCTTTCTGAGAAACTTCTTTGTGTTCTGTGAAATCATCTCACAGAGTTACAGCTTTCCCCTCAAGAAGCCTTTCGCTAAGACGGTTCTTGTGGAATTGGCAAAGAGATATTTGGAAGCCCTTAGAGGGCTATGGTGAAAAAGGAAATATCCTCAGATGAAATCTGGAAAGAAGCTTTCTGAGATACTGCTCTGTGATGTGTGACTTCCACTCACAGAGTTACACCTGTATTTCGTGGATCTCTTTGCTAGACTTATTTCTGTGGAATCTGAGAACAGATATTTCGGATCCCTTTGAAGACTATAGGGCCAAAGGAAATATCCTCTGATAACAAAGAGAAAGAAGCATTCTGAGAAACTTCTTGTGTCTGTGAAATCATCTCACAGAGTTACTGCTTTCCCCTCAAGAAGCCTTTCGCTAAGACGGTTCTTGTGGAATTGGCAAAGTGATATTTGGAAGCCCATAGAGGGCTATGGGGAAAAGGAAATATCCTCAGATGAAATCTGGAAAGAAGCTTTCTGAGAAACTGCTCTGTGATGTGTGACTTCCTCTCACAGAGTTACATCTGTATTTCGTGGATCTCTTTGCTTGCCTTATTTCTGTGGAATCTGACAACAGATATTTCGGATCCCTTTGAAGACTATAGGGCCAAAGGAAATATCCTCCGATAACAAAGAGAAAGAAGCTTTCTGAGAAACTTCTTTGTGTTCTGTGAAATCATCTCACAGAGTTACAGCTTTCCCCTCAAGAAGCCTTTCGCTAAGACAGTTCTTGTGGAATTGGCAAAGTGATATTTGGAAGCCCATAGAGGGCTATGTTGAAAAAGGAAATATCCTCAGATCAAATCTGGAAAGAAGCTTCCTATAAAGCTGCTCTGTGATGTGTGACTTCCACTCACAGAGTTACATCCGTATTTCGTGGATCTCTTTGCTAGCCTTATTTCTGTGGAATCTGAGAACTGATATTTCGGATCCCTTTGAAGACTATAGGGCCAAAGGAAATATCCTCCGATAACAAAGAGAAAGAAGCTTTCCGAGAAACTTCTTTGTGTTCTGTGAAATCATCTCACAGAGTTACAGCTTTCCCCTGAAGAAGCCTTTCGCTAAGACAGTTGTTGTGGAATTGGCAAAGTGATATTTGGAAGCCCATAGAGGGCTATGTTGAAAAAGGAAATATCCTCAGATGAAATCTGGAAAGAAGCTTTCTGAGATACTGCTCTGTGATGTGTGACTTCCACTCACAGAGTTACATCTTTATTTCGTGGATCTCTTTGCTAGCCTTATTTCTGTGGAATCTGAGAACAAATATTTCGGATCCCTTTGAAGACTATAGGGCCAAAGGAAATATCCTCCGATAACGAAGAGAAAGAAGCTTTTTGAGAAACTTCTTTGTGTTCTGTGAAATCATCTCCCAGAGTTACAGCTTTCCCCTCAAGAAGCCTTTCGCTAAGACAGTTCTTGTGGAATTGGCAAAGTGATATTTGGAAGCCCTTAGAGGGCTATGGTCAAAAAGGAAATATCCTCAGATGAAATCTGGAAAGAAGCTTTCTGAGAAACTTCTCTGTGGTGTGTGACTTCCACTCACAGAGTTACATCTGTATTTCGTGGATCTCTTTGCTAGCCCTATTTCAGTGGAATCTGAGAAAAGATATTTCGGATCCCTTTGAAGACTATAGGGCCAAAGGAAATATCCTCCGATAACAAAGAGAAAGAAGCTTTCTGAGAAACTTCTTTGTGTTCTGTGAAATCATCTCACAGAGTTACAGCTTTCCCCTCAAGAAGCCTTTCGCTAAGACAGTTCTTGTGGAATTGGCAAAGTGATATTCGGAAGCCCATAGAGGGCGATGGTGAAAAAGGAAATATCCTCAGATGGAATCTGGAAAGAAGCTTTCTGAGAAACTGCTCTGTGATGTGTGACTTCCACTCACAGAGTTACATCTGTATTTCGTGGATCTCTATGCTAGCCTTATTTCTGCGGAATCTGAGAACAGATATTTCGGATCCCTTTGAAGACTATAGGGCCAAAGGAAATATCCTCCGATAACAAAGAGAAAGAAGCTTTCTGAGAAACTTCTTTGTGTTCTGTGAAATCATCTCACAGAGTTACAGCTTTCCCCTCAAGAAGCCTTTCGATAAGACAGTTCTTGTGGAATTGGCAAAGTGATATTTTGAAGCCCATGGAGGGCTATGGTGAAAAAGGAAATATCCTCAGATGAAATCTGGAAAGAAGCTTTCTGAGAAACTGCTCTGTGGTGTGTGACTTCCACTCACAGAGTTACATCTGTATTTCGTGGATCTCTTTGCTAGCCTTATTTCTGTGGAATCTGAGAAGAGATATTTTGGATCCCTTTGAAGACTATACGGCCAAAGGAAATATCCTCCGATAACAAAGAGAAAGAAGCTTTCTGAGAAACTTCTTTTTGTTCTGTGAAATCATCTCACAGAGTTACAGCTTTCCCCTCAAGACGCCTTTCGCTAAGACAGTTCTTGTGGAATTGGCAAAGTGATATTTGGAAGCCCATAGAGGGCTATGGTGAAAAAGGAAATATCCTCAGATGAAATCTGGAAAGAAGCTTTCTGAGAAACTGCTTAGTGTTCTGTTAATTCATCTCACAGAGTTACGTCTGTGTTTCGTGGATCTCTTTGCAACCTTATTTCTGTGGAATCTGAGAAGAGATATTTCGGATCCCTTTGAAGATTAAAGGGCCAAAGGAAATATCCTCCGATAACAAAGAGAAAGAAGCTTTTTGTGAAACTTCCTTTTGTTCTGTGAAATCATCTCAAAGAGTTACAGCTTTCCACTCAAGAAGCCTTTCGCTAAGACAGTTCTTGTAGAATTGGCAAAGTGATATTTGGAAGCCCATAGAGGGCTATGGTGAAAAAGGAAATATCCTCAGATGAAATCTGGAAAGAAGCTTTGTGAGAAACTGCTCTGCGATGAGTGACTTCCACTCACAGAGTTACATCTGTATTTCGTGGATCTCTTTGCTAGCCTTATTTCTGGGAAATCTGAGAACAGATATTTCGGATCCCTTTGAAGACAATAGGGCCAAAGGAAATATCCTCCGATAACAAAGAATAAGAAGCTTTCTGAAAAACTTCTTTGTGTTCTGTGACATCCTCTCACAGAGTTGCAGCTTTCCGCTCAAGAAGCCTTTCGCTAAGACAGTTCTTGTGGAATTGGCAAAGTGATATTTGGAAGCCCATAGAGGGCTATGGTGAAAAAGGAAATATCCTCAGATGAAATCTGGAAAGAAGCTTTCTGAGAAACTGCTCTGTGATGTGTGACTTCCACTCACAGAGTTACATCTGTATTTCGTGGATCCCTTTGCAAGCCTTATTTCTGTGGAATCCGAGAAGAGATATTTCGGATCCCTTAGAAGACAACAGGGGCAAAGGAAATATCCTCCGATAACAAAGAGAAAGAAGCTTTCTGAGAAACTTCTTTGTGCTCTGTGAAATCATCTCACAGAGTTACATCTTTCCCCTCAAGAAGCCTTTCGATAAGACCGTTCTTGTGCAATTGGCAAAGTGATATTTGGAAGCCCATAGAGGGCTATGGTGAAAAAGGAAGTATCCTCAGTGGAAATCTGGAAAGAAGCTTTCTGAGAAACTGCTCTGTGGTGTGTGTCTTCCACTCACAGAGTTACATCTGTATTTCGTGGATCTCTTTGCAAGCCTTATTTCTGTGGAATCTGAGAACAGATATTTCGGATCCCTTTGAAGACTATAGGGCCAAAGGAAATGTCCTCTGATAACAAAGAGAAAGAAGCTTTCTGAGAAACTTCTTTGTGTTCTGTGAAATCATCTCACAGAGTTACAGCTTTCCCCTCAAGAAGCCTTTCGCTAAGACAGTTCTTGTGGAATTGGCAAAGTGATATTTGGAAGCCCATAGAGGGCTATGGTGAAAAAGGAAATATCCTCAGAGGAAATCTTTAATGAAGCTTTCTGAGAAACTGCTCTGTGGTGTGTGTCTTCCACTCACAGAGTTACATCTGTATTTCGTGGATCTCTTTGCTAGCCTTATTTCTGTGGAATCTGAGAACAGATATTTCGGATCCCTTTGAAGACTATAGGGCCAAAGGAAATATCCTCCGATAACAAAGAGAAAGAAGCTTTCTGAGAAACTTCTTTGTGTTCTGTGAAATCATCTCACAGAGTTACAGCTTTCCCCTCAAGAAGCCTTTCGCTAAGACAATTCTTGTGGAATTGGCAAAGTGATATTTGGAAGCCCTTAGAGGGCTAAGGTGAAAAAGGAAATATCCTCAGAGGAAATCTGGAAAGAAGCTTTCTGAGAAACTACTCTGTGATGTGTGACTTCCACTCACAGAGTTACATCTGTATTTCGTGGATCTCTTTGCTAGCCTTATTTCTGTGGAATCTGAGAACAGATATTTTGGATGCCTTTGAAGACTATAGGGCCAAAGGAAATATCCTCCGATAACAAAGAGAAAGAAGCTTTCTGAGAAACTTCTTTGTGTTCTGTGAAATCATCACCCAGAGTCACAGCTTTCCCCTCAACAAGCCTTTCGCTAAGACAGTTCTTGTGGTATTGGCAAAGTGATATTTGCAAGCCCATAGAGGGCTATGGTGAAAAAGGAAATATCCTCAGAGGAAATCTGGAAAGAAGCTTTCTGAGGAACTGCTCTGTGGTGTGTGTCTTCCACTCACAGAGTTACATCTGTATTTCGTGGATCTCTTGGCTAGCCTTATTTCTCTGGAATCTGAGAACAGATATTTCGGATCCCTTTGAAGACTAAAGGGGCAAAGGAAATATCCTCCGATAACAAAGAGAAGGAAGCTTTCTGAGAAGCTTCTTTGTGTTCTGTGAAATCATCTCACAGAGTTACAGCTTTCCCCTCAAGTAGCCTTTCCCTAAGACAGTTCTTGTGGAATTGGCAAAGTGATATTTGGAAACCCATAGAGGGCTAATGTGAAAAAGGAAATATCCTCAGATGAAATCTGGAAAGAAGCTTTCTGAGAAACGGCTCTATGATGTGTGATTTCCACTCACAGAGTTACATCTGCATTTGGTGGATCTCTTTCCTAGCCTTATTTCTGTGGAATCTGAGAACAGATATTTCGGATCCCTTTGAAGACTATAGGGCCAAAGGAAATATCCTCCGATAACAAAGAGAAAGAAGCTTTCTGAGAAACTTCTTTGTGTTCTGTGAAATCATCTCACAGAGTTACAGCTTTCCCCTCAAGAAGCCTTTCGCTAAGACAGTTCTTGTGGAATTGGAAAAGTGATATTTGGAAGCCCATAGAGGGCTATGGTGAAAAAGGAAATATCCTCAGAGGAAATCTGGAAAGAAGCTTTCTGAGAAACTACTCTGTGGTGTGTGTCTTCCACTCACAGTGTTACATCTGTATTTCGTGGATCTCTTTGCTAGCCCTATTTCTGTGTAATCTGAGAACAGATATTTCGGATCCCTTTGAAGACTATAGGGGCAAAGGAAATATCCTCCGATAACAAAGAGAAAGAAGCTTTCTGAGAAACTTCTTTGTGTTCTGTGAAATCATCTCACAGGGTTACAGCTTTCCCCTCAAGAAGCCTTTCGCTAAGACAGTTCTTGTGGAATTGGCAAAGTGATATTCGGAAGCCCATAGAGGGCGATGGTGAAAAAGGAAATATCCTCAGATGGAATCTGGAAAGAAGCTTTCTGAGAAACTGCTCTGTGATGTGTGACTTCCACTCACAGAGTTACATCTGTATTTCGTGGATCTCTATGCTAGCCTTATTTCTGCGGAATCTGAGAACAGATATTTCGGATCCCTTTGAAGACTATAGGGCCAAAGGAAATATCCTCCGATAACAAAGAGAAAGAAGCTTTCTGAGAAACTTCTTTGTGTTCTGTGAAATCATCTCACAGAGTTACAGCTTTCCCCTCAAGAAGCCTTTCGATAAGACAGTTCTTGTGGAATTGGCAAAGTGATATTTTGAAGCCCATGGAGGGCTATGGTGAAAAAGGAAATATCCTCAGATGAAATCTGGAAAGAAGCTTTCTGAGAAACTGCTTAGTGTTCTGTTAATTCATCTCACAGAGTTACGTCTGTGTTTCGTGGATCTCTTTGCTAGCCTTATTTCTGTGGAATCTGAGAAGAGATATTTCGGATCCCTTTGAAGATTAAAGGGCCAAAGGAAATATCCTCCGATAACAAAGAGAAAGAAGCTTTTTGTGAAACTTCCTTTTGTTCTGTGAAATCATCTCAAAGAGTTACAGCTTTCCCCTCAAGAAGCCTTTCGCTAAGACAGTTCTTGTGGAATTGGCAAAGTGATATTTGGAAGCCCTTAGAGGGCTATGGTGAAAAAGGAAATATCCTCAGATGAAATCTGGAAAGAAGCTTTCTGAGATACTGCTCTGTGATGTGTGACTTCCACTCACAGAGTTACATCTGTATTTCGTGGATCTCTTTGCTTGACTTATTTCTGTGGAATCTGAGAACAGATATTTCGGATCCCTTTTAAGACTATAGGGCGAAAGGAAATATCCTCCGATAACAAAGAGAAGAAGCTTTCTGAGAAACTTCTTGTGTCTGTGAAATCATCTCACAGATTTACAGCTTTCCCCTCAAGAAGCCTTTCGCTAAGACGGTTCTTGTGGAATTGGCAAAGTGACATTTGGAACCCCATAGAGGGCTACGGTGAAAAAGGAAATATCCTCAGATGAAATCTGGAAAGAAGCTTTCTGAGAAACTGCTCTGTGATGTGGGACTTCCACTCACAGAGTTACATCTGTATTTAGTGGATCTCTTTGCTAGCCTTATTTCTGTGGAATCTGAGAACAAATATTTCGGATCCCTTTGAAGACTATAGGGCCGAAGGAAATATCCTCGGAAACAAAGAGAAAGAAGCATTCTGAGAAACTTCTTTGTGTTCTGTGAAATGATCTCACAGAGTTACAGCTTTCCCCTCAAGAAGCCTTTCGCTAAGACAGTTCTTGTGGAATTGGCAAAGTGATATTTGGAAGCCCATACAGGGCTATGGTGAAAAAGGAAATATCCTCAGATGAAATCTGGAAAGAAGCTTTCTGAGATACTGCTGTGTGATGTGTGACTTCCACTCACAGAGTTTAATCTGTATTTCGTGGATCTCTTTGCTAGCCTTATTTCTGTGGAATCTGAGAACAGATATTTCGGATCCCTTTGAAGACTATAGGGCCAAAGGAAATATCCTCCGATAACAAAGAGAAAGAAGCTTTCTGAGAAACTTATTTGTGTTCTGTGAAATCATCTCACACAGTTACAGCTTTCCCCTCAAGTAGCCTTTCGCTAAGACGGTCTTGTGGAATTGGCAAAGTGTTATTTGGAAGCCCATAGAGGGTTAAGGGGAAAAGGAAATATCCTCAGATGAAATCTGGAAAGAAGCTTTCTGAGAAACTGCTCTGTGATGTGTGACTTCCACTCACAGAGTTACATCTGTATTTCGTGGATGTCTTTGCTAGCCTTATTTCTGTGGAATCTGAGAACAGATATTTCGGATCCCTTTGAAGACTATAGGGCCAAAGGTAATATCCTCTGATAACAAAGAGAAAGAAGCTTTCTGAGAAACTTCTTTGTGTTCTGTGAAATCATCTCACAAAGTTACAGCTTTCCCCTAAAGTAGCCTTTCGCTAAGACGGTTCTTGTGGAATTGGCAAAGTGATATTTGGAAGCCATTGAGGGCTATGGTGAAAAAGGAAATATGCTCAGATGAAATCTGGAAAGAAGCTTTCTGAGAAACTGCTCTGTGATGTGTAACTTCCACTCACAGAGATATATCTGTATTTCGTGGATCTCTTTGCTAGCCTTATTTCTGTGGAATCTGAGAACAGATATTTCGGATCCTTTTGAAGACTATAGGGCCAAAGGAAATATCCTCCGATAACAAAGAGAAAGAAGCTTTCTGAGAAACTTCTTTGTGTTCTGTGAAATCATCTCACAGAGTTACAGCTTTCCCCTCAAGAAGCCTTTCGCTAAGACGGTTCTTGTGGAATTGGCAAAGTGATATTTGGAAGCCCATAGAGGGCTATGGTGAAAAAGGAAATATCCTCAGATGAAATCTGGAAAGAAGCTTTCTGAGAAACTGCTCTGTGATGTGGGACTTCCACTCACAGAGTTACATCTGTATTTAGTGGATCTCTTTGCTAGCCTTATTTCTGTGAAATCTGAGAACAGATATTTCGGATCCCTTTGAAGACTATAGGTCCAAAGGAAATATCCTCCGATAACAAATGAAAGAAGCTTTCTGAGAAACTTCTTTGTGTTCTGTGAAATCATCTCACAGAGTTACAGCTTTCCCCTCAAGAAGCCTTTCGCTAAGACGGTTCTTGTGGAATTGGCAAAGAGATATTTGGAAGCCCTTAGAGGGCTATGGTGAAAAAGGAAATATCCTCAGATGAAATCTGGAAAGAAGCTTTCTGAGATACTGCTCTGTGATGTGTGACTTCCACTCACAGAGTTACACCTGTATTTCGTGGATCTCTTTGCTAGACTTATTTCTGTGGAATCTGAGAACAGATATTTCGGATCCCTTTGAAGACTATAGGGCCAAAGGAAATATCCTCTGATAACAAAGAGAAAGAAGCATTCTGAGAAACTTCTTGTGTCTGTGAAATCATCTCACAGAGTTACTGCTTTCCCCTCAAGAAGCCTTTCGCTAAGACGGTTCTTGTGGAATTGGCAAAGTGATATTTGGAAGCCCATAGAGGGCTATGGGGAAAAGGAAATATCCTCAGATGAAATCTGGAAAGAAGCTTTCTGAGAAACTGCTCTGTGATGTGTGACTTCCTCTCACAGAGTTACATCTGTATTTCGTGGATCTCTTTGCTAGCCTTATTTCTGTGGAATCTGACAACAGATATTTCGGATCCCTTTGAAGACTATAGGGCCAAAGGAAATATCCTCCGATAACAAAGAGAAAGAAGCTTTCTGAGAAACTTCTTTGTGTTCTGTGAAATCATCTCACAGAGTTACAGCTTTCCCCTCAAGAAGCCTTTCGCTAAGACAGTTCTTGTGGAATTGGCAAAGTGATATTTGGAAGCCCATAGAGGGCTATGTTGAAAAAGGAAATATCCTCAGATCAAATCTGGAAAGAAGCTTCCTATAAAGCTGCTCTGTGATGTGTGACTTCCACTCACAGAGTTACATCCGTATTTCGTGGATCTCTTTGCTAGCCTTATTTCTGTGGAATCTGAGAACTGATATTTCGGATCCCTTTGAAGACTATAGGGCCAAAGGAAATATCCTCCGATAACAAAGAGAAAGAAGCTTTCCGAGAAACTTCTTTGTGTTCTGTGAAATCATCTCACAGAGTTACAGCTTTCCCCTGAAGAAGCCTTTCGCTAAGACAGTTCTTGTGGAATTGGCAAAGTGATATTTGGAAGCCCATAGAGGGCTATGGTGAAAAAGGAAATATCCTCAGATGAAATCTGGAAAGAAGCTTTCTGAGATACTGCTCTGTGATGTGTGACTTCCACTCACAGAGTTACATCTGTATTTCGTGGATCTCTTTGCTAGCCTTATTTCTGTGGAATCTGAGAACAAATATTTCGGATCCCTTTGAAGACTATAGGGCCAAAGGAAATATCCTCCGATAACGAAGAGAAAGAAGCTTTTTGAGAAACTTCTTTGTGTTCTGTGAAATCATCTCCCAGAGTTACAGCTTTCCCCTCAAGAAGCCTTTCGCTAAGACAGTTCTTGTGGAATTGGCAAAGTGATATTTGGAAGCCCTTAGAGGGCTATGGTCAAAAAGGAAATATCCTCAGATGAAATCTGGAAAGAAGCTTTCTGAGAAACTTCTCTGTGGTGTGTGACTTCCACTCACAGAGTTACATCTGTATTTCGTGGATCTCTTTGCTAGCCCTATTTCAGTGGAATCTGAGAAAAGATATTTCGGATCCCTTTGAAGACTATAGGGCCAAAGGAAATATCCTCCGATAACAAAGAGAAAGAAGCTTTCTGAGAAACTTCTTTGTGTTCTGTGAAATCATCTCACAGAGTTACAGCTTTCCCCTCAAGAAGCCTTTCGCTAAGACAGTTCTTGTGGAATTGGCAAAGTGATATTCGGAAGCCCATAGAGGGCGATGGTGAAAAAGGAAATATCCTCAGATGGAATCTGGAAAGAAGCTTTCTGAGAAACTGCTCTGTGATGTGTGACTTCCACTCACAGAGTTACATCTGTATTTCGTGGATCTCTATGCTAGCCTTATTTCTGCGGAATCTGAGAACAGATATTTCGGATCCCTTTGAAGACTATAGGGCCAAAGGAAATATCCTCCGATAACAAAGAGAAAGAAGCTTTCTGAGAAACTTCTTTGTGTTCTGTGAAATCATCTCACAGAGTTACAGCTTTCCCCTCAAGAAGCCTTTCGATAAGACAGTTCTTGTGGAATTGGCAAAGTGATATTTTGAAGCCCATGGAGGGCTATGGTGAAAAAGGAAATATCCTCAGATGAAATCTGGAAAGAAGCTTTCTGAGAAACTGCTCTGTGGTGTGTGACTTCCACTCACAGAGTTACATCTGTATTTCGTGGATCTCTTTGCTAGCCTTATTTCTGTGGAATCTGAGAAGAGATATTTTGGATCCCTTTGAAGACTATACGGCCAAAGGAAATATCCTCCGATAACAAAGAGAAAGAAGCTTTCTGAGAAACTTCTTTTTGTTCTGTGAAATCATCTCACAGAGTTACAGCTTTCCCCTCAAGACGCCTTTCGGTAAGACAGTTCTTGTGGAATTGGCAAAGTGATATTTGGAAGCCCATAGAGGGCTATGGTGAAAAAGGAAATATCCTCAGATGAAATCTGGAAAGAAGCTTTCTGAGAAACTGCTTAGTGTTCTGTTAATTCATCTCACAGAGTTACGTCTGTGTTTCGTGGATCTCTTTGCAACCTTATTTCTGTGGAATCTGAGAAGAGATATTTCGGATCCCTTTGAAGATTAAAGGGCCAAAGGAAATATCCTCCGATAACAAAGAGAAAGAAGCTTTTTGTGAAACTTCCTTTTGTTCTGTGAAATCATCTCAAAGAGTTACAGCTTTCCACTCAAGAAGCCTTTCGCTAAGACAGTTCTTGTAGAATTGGCAAAGTGATATTTGGAAGCCCATAGAGGGCTATGGTGAAAAAGGAAATATCCTCAGATGAAATCTGGAAAGAAGCTTTGTGAGAAACTGCTCTGCGATGAGTGACTTCCACTCACAGAGTTACATCTGTATTTCGTGGATCTCTTTGCTAGCCTTATTTCTGGGAAATCTGAGAACAGATATTTCGGATCCCTTTTAAGACAATAGGGCCAAAGGAAATATCCTCCGATAACAAAGAATAAGAAGCTTTCTGAAAAACTTCTTTGTGTTCTGTGACATCCTCTCACAGAGTTGCAGCTTTCCGCTCAAGAAGCCTTTCGCTAAGACAGTTCTTGTGGAATTGGCAAAGTGATATTTGGAAGCCCATAGAGGGCTATGGTGAAAAAGGAAATATCCTCAGATGAAATCTGGAAAGAAGCTTTCTGAGAAACTGCTCTGTGATGTGTGACTTCCACTCACAGAGTTACATCTGTATTTCGTGGATCCCTTTGCAAGCCTTATTTCTGTGGAATCCGAGAAGAGATATTTCGGATCCCTTAGAAGACAACAGGGGCAAAGGAAATATCCTCCGATAACAAAGAGAAAGAAGCTTTCTGAGAAACTTCTTTGTGCTCTGTGAAATCATCTCACAGAGTTACATCTTTCCCCTCAAGAAGCCTTTCGATAAGACCGTTCTTGTGCAATTGGCAAAGTGATATTTGGAAGCCCATAGAGGGCTATGGTGAAAAAGGAAGTATCCTCAGTGGAAATCTGGAAAGAAGCTTTCTGAGAAACTGCTCTGTGGTGTGTGTCTTCCACTCACAGAGTTACATCTGTATTTCGTGGATCTCTTTGCAAGCCTTATTTCTGTGGAATCTGAGAACAGATATTTCGGATCCCTTTGAAGACTATAGGGCCAAAGGAAATATCCTCTGATAACAAAGAGAAAGAAGCTTTCTGAGAAACTTCTTTGTGTTCTGTGAAATCATCTCACAGAGTTACAGCTTTCCCCTCAAGAAGCCTTTCGCTAAGACAGTTCTTGTGGAATTGGCAAAGTGATATTTGGAAGCCCATAGAGGGCTATGGTGAAAAAGGAAATATCCTCAGAGGAAATCTTTAATGAAGCTTTCTGAGAAACTGCTCTGTGGTGTGTGTCTTCCACTCACAGAGTTACATCTGTATTTCGTGGATCTCTTTGCTAGCCTTATTTCTGTGGAATCTGAGAACAGATATTTCGGATCCCTTTGAAGACTATAGGGCCAAAGGAAATATCCTCCGATAACAAAGAGAAAGAAGCTTTCTGAGAAACTTCTTTGTGTTCTGTGAAATCATCTCACAGAGTTACAGCTTTCCCCTCAAGAAGCCTTTCGCTAAGACAATTCTTGTGGAATTGGCAAAGTGATATTTGGAAGCCCTTAGAGGGCTAAGGTGAAAAAGGAAATATCTTCAGAGGAAATCTGGAAAGAAGCTTTCTGAGAAACTACTCTGTGATGTGTGACTTCCACTCACAGAGTTACATCTGTATTTCGTGGATCTCTTTGCTAGCCTTATTTCTGTGGAATCTGAGAACAGATATTTTGGATGCCTTTGAAGACTATAGGGCCAAAGGAAATATCCTCCGATAACAAAGAGAAAGAAGCTTTCTGAGAAACTTCTTTGTGTTCTGTGAAATCATCACCCAGAGTCACAGCTTTCCCCTCAACAAGCCTTTCGCTAAGACAGTTCTTGTGGTATTGGCAAAGTGATATTTGCAAGCCCATAGAGGGCTATGGTGAAAAAGGAAATATCCTCAGAGGAAATCTGGAAAGAAGCTTTCTGAGGAACTGCTCTGTGGTGTGTGTCTTCCACTCACAGAGTTACATCTGTATTTCGTGGATCTCTTGGCTAGCCTTATTTCTCTGGAATCTGAGAACAGATATTTCGGATCCCTTTGAAGACTAAAGGGGCAAAGGAAATATCCTCCGATAACAAAGAGAAGGAAGCTTTCTGAGAAGCTTCTTTGTGTTCTGTGAAATCATCTCACAGAGTTACAGCTTTCCCCTCAAGTAGCCTTTCCCTAAGACAGTTCTTGTGGAATTGGCAAAGTGATATTTGGAAACCCATAGAGGGCTAATGTGAAAAAGGAAATATCCTCAGATGAAATCTGGAAAGAAGCTTTCTGAGAAACGGCTCTATGATGTGTGATTTCCACTCACAGAGTTACATCTGTATTTCGTGGATCTCTTTGCTAGCCTTATTTCTGTGGCATCTGAGAACAGATATTTCGGATCCCTTTGAAGACTATAGGGCCAAAGGAAATATCCTCCGATAAAAAAGAGAAAGAAGCTTTCTGAGAAACTTCTTTGTGTGCTGTGAAATCATCTCACAGAGTTACAGCTTTCCCCTCAAGAAGCCTTTCGCTAAGACAGTTCTTGTGGAATTGGAAAAGTGATATTTGGAAGCCCATAGAGGGCTATGGTGAAAAAGGAAATATCCTCAGAGGAAATCTGGAAAGAAGCTTTCTGAGAAACTACTCTGTGGTGTGTGTCTTCCACTCACAGTGTTACATCTGTATTTCGTGGATCTCTTTGCTAGCCCTATTTCTGTGTAATCTGAGAACAGATATTTCGGATCCCTTTGAAGACTATAGGGGCAAAGGAAATATCCTCCGATAACAAAGAGAAAGAAGCTTTCTGAGAAACTTCTTTGTGTTCTGTGAAATCATCTCACAGAGTTACAGCTTTCCCCTCAAGAAGCCTTTCGCTAAGACAGTTCTTGTGGAATTGGCAAAGTGATATTCGGAAGCCCATAGAGGGCGATGGTGAAAAAGGAAATATCCTCAGATGGAATCTGGAAAGAAGCTTTCTGAGAAACTGCTCTGTGATGTGTGACTTCCACTCACAGAGTTACATCTGTATTTCGTGGATCTCTATGCTAGCCTTATTTCTGCGGAATCTGAGAACAGATATTTCGGATCCCTTTGAAGACTATAGGGCCAAAGGAAATATCCTCCGATAACAAAGAGAAAGAAGCTTTCTGAGAAACTTCTTTGTGTTCTGTGAAATCATCTCACAGAGTTACAGCTTTCCCCTCAAGAAGCCTTTCGATAAGACAGTTCTTGTGGAATTGGCAAAGTGATATTCGGAAGCCCATAGAGGGCGATGGTGAAAAAGGAAATATCCTCAGATGGAATCTGGAAAGAAGCTTTCTGAGAAACTGCTCTGTGATGTGTGACTTCCACTCACAGAGTTACATCTGTATTTCGTGGATCTCTATGCTAGCCTTATTTCTGCGGAATCTGAGAACAGATATTTCGGATCCCTTTGAAGACTATAGGGCCAAAGGAAATATCCTCCGATAACAAAGAGAAAGAAGCTTTCTGAGAAACTTCTTTGTGTTCTGTGAAATCATCTCACAGAGTTACAGCTTTCCCCTCAAGAAGCCTTTCGATAAGACAGTTCTTGTGGAATTGGCAAAGTGATATTTTGAAGCCCATGGAGGGCTATGGTGAAAAAGGAAATATCCTCAGATGAAATCTGGAAAGAAGCTTTCTGAGAAACTGCTTAGTGTTCTGTTAATTCATCTCACAGAGTTACGTCTGTGTTTCGTGGATCTCTTTGCTAGCCTTATTTCTGTGGAATCTGAGAAGAGATATTTCGGATCCCTTTGAAGATTAAAGGGCCAAAGGAAATATCCTCCGATAACAAAGAGAAAGAAGCTTTTTGTGAAACTTCCTTTTGTTCTGTGAAATCATCTCAAAGAGTTACAGCTTTCCCCTCAAGAAGCCTTTCGCTAAGACAGTTCTTGTGGAATTGGCAAAGTGATATTTGGAAGCCCTTAGAGGGCTATGGTGAAAAAGGAAATATCCTCAGATGAAATCTGGAAAGAAGCTTTCTGAGATACTGCTCTGTGATGTGTGACTTCCACTCACAGAGTTACATCTGTATTTCGTGGATCTCTTTGCTTGACTTATTTCTGTGGAATCTGAGAACAGATATTTCGGATCCCTTTTAAGACTATAGGGCGAAAGGAAATATCCTCCGATAACAAAGAGAAAGAAGCTTTCTGAGAAACTTCTTGTGTCTGTGAAATCATCTCACAGATTTACAGCTTTCCCCTCAAGAAGCCTTTCGCTAAGACGGTTCTTGTGGAATTGGCAAAGTGTTATTTGGAAGCCCATAGAGGGCTATGGGGAAAAGGAAATATCCTCAGATGAAATCTGGAAAGAAGCTTTCTGAGAAACTGCTCTGTGATGTGTGACTTCCACTCACAGAGTTACATCTGTATTTCGTGGATCTCTTTGCTAGCCTTATTTCTGTGGAATCTGACAACAGATATTTCGGATCCCTTTGAAGACTATAGGGCCAAAGGAAATATCCTCCGATAACAAAGAGAAAGAAGCTTTCTGAGAAACTTCTTTGTGTTCTGTGAAATCATCTCACAGAGTTACAGCTTTCCCCTCAAGAAGCCTTTCGCTAAGACAGTTCTTGTGGAATTGGCAAAGTGATATTTGGAAGCCCATAGAGGGCTATGTTGAAAAAGGAAATATCCTCAGATCAAATCTGGAAAGAAGCTTCCTGAAAAGCTGCTCTGTGATGTGTGACTTCCACTCACAGAGTTACATCCGTATTTCGTGGATCTCTTTGCTAGCCTTATTTCTGTGGAATCTGAGAACAGATATTTCGGATCCCTTTGAAGACTATAGGGCCAAAGGAAATATCCTCCGATAACAAAGAGAAAGAAGCTTTCCGAGAAACTTCTTTGTGTTCTGTGAAATCATCTCACAGAGTTACAGCTTTCCCCTCAAGAAGTCTTTCGCTAAGACGGTTCTTGTGGAATTGGCAAAGTGACATTTGGAACCCCATAGAGGGCTACGGTGAAAAAGGAAATATCCTCAGATGAAATCTGGAAAGAAGCTTTCTGAGAAACTGCTCTGTGATGTGGGACTTCCACTCACAGAGTTATATCTGTATTTCGTGGATCTCTTTGCTAGCCTTATTTCTGTGGAATCTGAGAACAGATATTTCGGATCCCTTTGAAGACTATAGGTCCAAAGGAAATATCCTCCGATAACAAATGAAAGAAGCTTTCTGAGAAACTTCTTTGTGTTCTGTGAAATCATCTCACCGAGTTACAGCTTTCCCCTCAAGAAGCCTTTCGCTAAGACAGTTCTTGTGGAATTGGCAAAGTGATATTTGGAAGCCCTTAGAGGGCTATGGTGAAAAAGGAGATATCCTCAGATGAAATCTGGAAAGAAGCTTTCTAAGATACTGCTCTGTGATGTGTGACTTCCACTCACAGAGTTACTTCTGTATTTCGTGGATCTCTTTGCTAGACTTATTTCTGTGGAATCTGAGAACAGATATTTCGGATCCCTTTGAAGACTATAGGGCCAAAGGAAATATCCTCCGATAACAAAGAGAAAGAAGCTTGCTGAGAAACTTCTTGTGTCTGTGAAATCATCTCACAGATTTACAGCATTCCCGTCAAGAAGCCTTTCGCTAAGACGGTTCTTGTGGAATTGGCAAAGTGTTATTTGGAAGCCCATAGAGGGCTATGGGGAAAAGGAAATATCCTCAGATGAAATCTGGAAAGAAGCTTTCTGAGAAACTGCTCTGTGATGTGTGACTTCCACTCACAGAGTTACATCTGTATTTCGTGGATCTCTTTGCTAGCCTTATTTCTGTGGAATCTGACAACAGATATTTCGGATCCCTTTGAAGACTATAGGGCCAAAGGAAATATCCTCCGATAACAAAGAGAAAGAAGCTTTCTGAGAAACTTCTTTGTGTTCTGTGAAATCATCTCACAGAGTTACACCTTTCCCCTCAAGAAGCCTTTCGCTAAGACAGTTCTTGTGGAATTGGCAAAGTGATATTTGGAAGCCCATAGAGGGCTATGTTGAAAAAGGAAATATCCTCAGATCAAATCTGGAAAGAAGCTTCCTGAAAAGCTGCTCTGTGATGTGTGACTTCCACTCACAGAGTTCCATCCGTATTTCGTGGATCTCTTTGCTAGCCTTATTTCTATGGAATCTGAGAACAGATATTTCGGATCCCTTTGAAGACTATAGGGCCAAAGGAAATATCCTCCGATAACAAAGAGAAAGAAGCTTTCAGAGAAACTTCTTTGTGTTCTGTGAAATCATCTCACAGAGTTACAGCTTTCCCCTCAAGAAGCCTTTCGCTAAGACGGTTCTTGTGGAATTGGCAAAGTGATATTTGGAAGCCCAGAGAGGGCTATGGTGAAAAAGGAAATATCCTCAGATGAAATCTGGAAAGAAGCTTTCTGAGATACTGCTCTGTGATGTGTGACTTCCACTCACAGAGTTACATCTGTATTTCGTGGATCTCTTTGCTAGCCTTATTTCTGTGGAATCTGAGAACAGATATTTCGGATCCCTTTGAAGACTATAGGGCCAAAGGAAATATCCTCCGATAACAAAGAGAAAGAAGCTTTCTGAGAAACTTCTTTGTGTTCTGTGAAATCATCTCACAGAGTTACAGCTTTCCCCTCAAGAAGCCTTTCGCTAAGACGGTTCTTGTGGAATTGGCAAAGTGACATTTGGAACCCCATAGAGGGCTATGGTGAAAAAGGAAATATCCTCAGATGAAATCTGGAAAGAAGCTTTCTGAGAAACTGCTCTGTGATGTGGGACTTCCACTCACAGAGTTATATCTGTATTTCGTGGATCTCTTTGCTAGCCTTATTTCTGTGGAATCTGAGAACAGATATTTCGGATCCCTTTGAAGACTATAGGTCTAAAGGAAATATCCTCCGATAGCAAATGAAAGAAGCTTTCTGAGAAACTTCTTTGTGTTCTGTGAAATCATCTCACAGAGTTACAGCTTTCCCCTCAAGAAGCCTTTCGCTAATTGGTTCTTGTGGAATTGGCAAAGTGATATTTGGAAGCCCATAGAGGGCTATGGTGAAAAAGGAAAAATCCTCTGTTCAAATCTGGAAAGAAGCTTCCTGAGAAGCTGCTCTGTGATGTGTGACTTCCACTCACCGAGTTACATCTGTATTTCGTGGATCTCTTTGCTAGCCTTATTTCTGTGGTATCTGAGAACAGATATTTCGGATCCCTTTGAAGACTATAGGGCCATAGGAAATATACTCCGATAACAAAGAGAAAGAAGCTTTCTGAGAAACTTCTTTGTGTTCTGTGAAATCATCTCACAGAGTTACAGCTTTCCCCTCAAGAAGCCTTTCGCTAAGACAGTTCTTGTGGAATTGGCAAAGTGATATTTGGAAGCCCATAAAGGGCTATGGTGAAAAAGGAAATATCCTCAGATGAAATCTGGAAAGAAGCATTCTGAGAAACTGCTCTGTGATGTGTGACTTCCACTCACAGAGTTACATCTGTATTTCGTGGATCTCTTTAATAGCCTTATTTCTGTGGAATCTGAGAACAGATATTTCGGATCCCTTTGAAGACTATAGGGCCAAAGGAAATATCCTCCGATAACAAAGAGAAAGAAGCTTTCTGAGAAACTTCTTTGTGTTCTGTGAAATCATATCACAGAGATACACCTTTCCCCTCAAAAGTCTTTCGCTAAGACAGTTCTTGTGGAATTGGCAAAGTGATATTTGGAAGCCCTTAGAGGACTATGGTGAAAAAGGAAATATCCTCAGATGAAATCTGGAAAGAAGCTTTCTGAGAAACTTCTCTGTGATGTGTGACTTCCACTCACAGAGTTACATCTGTATTTCGTGGATCTCTTTGCTAGCCTTATTTCTGTGGAATCTGAGTACATATATTTCGGATCCCTTTGAAGACTATATGGCCAAAGGAAATATCCTCCGATAACAAAGACAAAGAAGCTTTCTGAGAAACTTCTTTGTGTTCTGTGAAATCATCTCACAGAGTTACAGCTTTCCGCTCAAGAAGGCTTTCGCTAAGACGGTTCTTGTGGAATTGGCAAAGTGATATTTGGAAGCCCATAGATTGCTATGGTGAAAAAGGAAATATCCTCAGATGAAATCTGGAAAGAAGCTTTCTGAGAAACTGCTCTGTGATGTGTGACTTCCACTCACAGAGTTACATCTGTATTTCGTGGATCTCTTTGCTAGTCTTATTTCTGTGGAATCTGAGAACACATATTTCGGATCCCTTTGAAGACTATAGGGCCAAAGGAAATATCCTCCGATAACAAAGAGAAAGAAGCTTTCTGAGAAACTTCTTTGTGTTCTGTGAAATCATCTCACAGAGTTACAGCTTTCCCCTCAAGAAGGCTTTCGCTAAGACGGTTCTTGTGGAATTGGCAAAGTGATATTTGGAAGCCCATAGAGGGCTATGGTGAAAAAGGAAATATCCTCAGATGAAATCTGGAAAGAAGCCTTCTGAGAAACTGCTCTGTGATGTGTGACTTCCACTCACAGAGTTACATATGTATTTCGTGGATCTCTTTGCTAGCCTTATTTCTGTGGAATCTGAGAACAGATATTTCGGAACTCTTTGAAGACTATAGGGCCAAAGGAAATATCCTCCGATAACAAAGAGAAAGAAGCTTTCTGAGAAACTTGTTTGTGTTCTGTGAAATCATTTCACAGAGTTACAGCTTTCCTCTCAAGAAGCCTTTCGCTAAGACAGTTCTTGTGGAATTGGCAAAGTGATATTTGGCAGCCCTTAGAGGGCTATGGTGAAAAAGGAAATATCCTCAGGTGAAATCTGGAAGGAAGCTTTCTGAGAAACTTCTCTGTGGTGTGTGACTTCCACTCACAGAGTTACATCTGTATTTCGTGGATCTCTTTAATAGCCTTATTTCTGTGGAATCTGAGAACAGATATTTCGGATCCCTTTGAAGACTATAGGGACAAAGGAAATATCCTCCGATAACAAAGAGAAAGAAGCTTTCTGAGAAACTTCTTTGTGTTCTGTGAAATCATCTCACAGAGTTACAGCTTTCCCCTCAAGAAGCCTTTCGCTAAGACGGTTCTTGTGGAATTGGCAAAGTGATATTTGGAAGCCCAGAGAGGGCTATGGTGAAAAAGGAAATATCCTCAGATGAAATCTGGAAAGAAGCTTTCTGAGATACTGCTCTGTGATGTGTGACTTCCACTCACAGAGTTACATCTGTATTTCGTGGATCTCTTTGCTAGCCTTATTTCTGTGGAATTTGAGAACAGATATTTCGAATCCCTTTCAAGACTATAGGGCCAAAGGAAATATCCTCCGATAACAAAGAGAAATAAACTTTCTGAGAAACTTCTTTGTGTTCTGTGAAATCATCTCACAGAGTTACAGCTTTCCCCTCAAGAAGCCTTTCGCTAAGACGGTTCTTGTGGAATTGGCAAAGTGATATTTGGAAGCCCATAGAGGGCTATGGTGAAAAAGGAAATATCCTCAGATGAAATCTGGAAAGAAGCTTTCTGAGAAACAGCTCTGTGATGTGGGACTTCCACTCACAGAGTTACATCTGTATTTCGTGGATCTCTTTGCTAGCCTTATTTCTGTGGAATCTGAGAACAGATATTTCGGATCCCTTTGAATACTATAGGTCTAAAGGAAATATCCTCCGATAACAAATGAAAGAAGCTTTCTGAGAAACTTCTTTGTGTTCTGTGAAATCATCTCACAGAGTTACAGCTTTCCCCTCAAGAAGCCTTTCGCTAATTGGTTCTTGTGGAATTGGCAAAGTGATATTTGGAAGCCCATAGAGGGCTATGGTGAAAAAGGAAATATCCTCAGTTCAAATCTGGAAAGAAGCTTCCTGAGAAGCTGCTCTGTGATGTGTGACTTCCACTCACAGAGTTAAATCTGTATTTCGTGGATCTCTTTGCTAGCCTTATTTCTGTGGAATCTGAGAACAGATATTTCGGATCCCTTTGAAGACTATAGGGCCATAGGAAATATACTCCGATAACAAAGAGAAAGAAGCTTTCTGAGAAACTTCTTTTTGTTCTGTGAAATCATCTCACAGAGTTACAGCTTTCCCCTCAAGAAGCCTTTCGCTAAGACAGTTCTTGTGGAATTGGCAAAGTGATATTTGGAAGCCCATACAGGGCTATGGTGAAAAAGGAAATATCCTCAGATGAAATCTGGAAAGAAGCATTCTGAGAAACTGCTCTGTGATGTGTGACTTCCACTCACAGAGTTACATCTGTATTTCGTGGATCTCTTTAATAGCCTTATTTCTGTGGAATCTGAGAACAGATATTTCGGATCCCTTTGAAGACTATAGGGCCAAAGGAAATATCCTCCGATAACAAAGAGAAAGAAGCTTTCTGAGAAACTTCTTTGTGTTCTGTGAAATCATATCACAGAGATACACCTTTCCCCTCAAAAGTCTTTCGCTAAGACAGTTCTTGTGGAATTGGCAAAGTGATATTTGGAAGCCCATAGAGGGCTATGGTGAAAAAGGAAATATCCTCAGATGAAATCTGGAAAGAAGCTTTCTGAGAAACTTCTCTGTGATGTGTGACTTCCACTCACAGAGTTACATCTGTATTTCGTGGATCTCTTTGCTAGCCTTATTTCTGTGGAATCTGAGAACAGATATTTCGGATCCCTTTGAAGACTACAGGGCAAAGGAAATATCCTCCGATAACAAAGAGAAAGAAGCTTTCTGAGAAACTTCTTTGTGTTCTGTGAAATCATCTCACAGAGTTACAGCTTTCCCCTCAAGAAGGCTTTCGCTAAGACGGTTCTTGTGGAATTGGCAAAGTGATATTTGGAAGCCCATAGAGGGCTATGGTGAAAAAGGAAATATCCTCAGATGAAACCTGGAAAGAAGCTTTCTGAGAAACTGCTCTGTGATGTGTGACTTCCACTCACAGAGTTACATCTGTATTTCGTGGATCTCTTTGCTAGTCTTATTTCTGTGGAATCTGAGAACAGATATTTCGGATCCCTTTGAAGACTATAGGGCCAAAGGAAATATCCTCCGATAACAAAGAGAAAGAAGCTTTCTGAGAAACTTCTTTGTGTTCTGTGAAATCATCTCACAGAGTTACAGCTTTCCCCTCAAGAAGGCTTTCGCTAAGACGGTTCTTGTGGAATTGGCAAAGTGATATTTGGAAGCCCATAGAGGGCTGTGGTGAAAAAGGAAATATCCTCAGATGAAATCTGGAAAGAAGCCTTCTGAGAAACTGCTCTGTGATGTGTGACTTCCACTCACAGAGTTACATCTGTATTTCGTGGATCTCTTTGCTAGTCTTATTTCTGTGGAATCTGAGAACAGATATTTCGGATTCCTTTGAAGACTATAGGGCCAAAGGAAATATCCTCCGATAACAAAGAGAAAGAAGCTTTCTGAGAAACTTCTTTGTGTTCTGTGAAATCATCTCACAGAGTTACAGCTTTCCCCTCAAGAAGCCTTTCGCTAAAACAGTTCTTGTGGAATTGGCAAAGTGATATTTGGAAGCCCTTAGAGGGCTATGGTGAAAAAGGAAATATCCTCAGATGAAATCTGGAAAGAAGCTTTCTGAGATACTGCTCTGTGATGTGTGACTTCCACTCACAGAGTTACATCTGTATTTCGTGAATCTCTTTGCTAGACTTATTTCTGTGGAATCTGAGAACAGATATTTCGGATCCCTTTGAAGACTACAGGGCCAAAGGAAATATCCTCCGATAACAAAGAGAAAGAAGCTTTCTGAGAAACTTCTTGTGTTCTGTGAAATCATCAAACAGAGTTACAGCTTTCCCCTCAAGAAGCCTTTCGCTAAGACGGTTCTTGTGGAATTGGCAAAGTGTTATTTGGAAGCCCATAGAGGGCTATGGGGAAAAGGAAATATCGTCAGACGAAATCTGGAAAGAAGCTTTCTGTGAAACTGCTCTGTGATGTGTGACTTCCACTCACAGAGTTACATCTGTATTTCGTGGATCTCTTTGCTAGCCTTATTTCTGTGGAATCTGACAACAGATATTTCGGATCCCTTTGAAGACTATAGGGCCAAAGGAAATATCCTGCGATAACAAAGAGAAAGAAGCTTTCTGAGAAACTTCTTTGTGTTCTGTGAAATCATCTCACAGAGTTACAGCTTTCCCCTCAAGAAGCCTTTCGCTAAGACAGTTCTTGTGGAATTGGCAAAGTGATATTTGGAAGCCCATAGAGGGCTATGTTGAAAAAGGAAATATCCTCAGATCAAATCTGGAAAGAAGCTTCCTGAAAAGCTGCTCTGTGATGTGTGACTTCCACTCACAGAGTTACATCCGTATTTCGTGGATCTCTTTGCTAGCCTTATTTCTGTGGAATCTGAGAACAGATATTTCGGATCCCTTTGAAGACAATAGGGCCAAAGGAAATATCCTCCGATAACAAAGAGAAAGAAGCTTTACGAGAAACTTCTTTTTGTTCTGTGAAATCATCTCACAGAGTTACAGCTTTCCCCTCAAGAAGCCTTTCGCTAAGACAGTTCTTGTGGAATTGGCAAAGTTATATTTGGAAGCCCATAGAGGGCTATGGTGAAAAAGGAAATATCCTCAGATGAAATCTGGAAAGAAGCTTTCTGAGATACTGCTCTGTGATGTGTGACTTCCACTCAAAGAGTTACATCTGTATTTCGTGGATCTCTTTGCTAGCCTTATTTCTGTGGAATCTGAGAACAAATATTTCGGATCCCTTTGAAGACTCTAGGGCCAAAGGAAATATCCTCCGATAACGAAGAGAAAGAAGCTTTCTGAGAAACTTCTTTGTGTTCTGTGAAATCATCTCACAGAGTTACACCTTTCCCCTCAAGAAGCCTTTCACTAAGACAGTTCTTGTGGAATTGGCAAAGTGATATTTGGAAGCCCTTAGAGGGCTATGGTGAAAAAGGAAATATCCTCAGATGAAATCTGGAAAGAAGCTTTCTGAGAAACTTCTCTGTGGTGTGTGACTTCCACTCACAGAGTTACATCTGTATTTCGTGGATCTCTTTGCTAGCCCTATTTCAGTGGAATCTGAGAAAAGATATTTCGGATCCCTTTGAAGATTATGGGGGCAAAGGAAATATCCTCGGAAACAAAGAGAAAGAAGCTTTCTGAGAAACTTCTTTGTGTTCTGTGAAATCATCTCACAGAGTTACAGCTTTCCCCTCAAGAAGCCTTTCGCTAAGACAGTTCTTGTGGAATTGGCAAAGTGATATTAGGAAGCCCATACAGGGCTATGGTGAAAAAGGAAATATCCTCAGATGAAATCTGGAAAGAAGCTTTCTGAGATACTGCTGTGTGATGTGTGACTTCCACTCACAGAGTTTAATCTGTATTTCGTGGATCTCTTTGCTAGTCTTATTTCTGTGGAATCTGAGAACAGATATTTCGGATCCCTTTGAAGACTATAGGGCCATAGGAAATATCCTCCGATAACAAAGAGAAAGAAGCTTTCTGAGAAACTTATTTGTGTTCTGTGAAATCATCTCACACAGTTACAGCTTTCCCCTCAAGTAGCCTTTCGCTAAGACGGTTCTTGTGGAATTGGCAAAGTGTTATTTGGAAGCCGGTAGAGGGCTAAAGTTAAAAGGAAATATCCTCAGATGAAATCTGGAAAGAAGCTTTCTGAGAAACTGCTCTGTGATGTGTGACTTCCACTCACAGAGTTACATCTGTATTTCGTGGATCTCTTTGCTAGCCTTATTTCTGTGGAATCTGAGAACAGATATTTCGGATCCCTTTGAAGACTATAGGGCCAAAGGTAATATTCTCTGATAACAAAGAGAAAGAAGCTTTCTGAGAAACTTCTTTGTGTTCTGTGAAATCATCTCACAAAGTTACAGCTTTCCCCTAAAGTAGCCTTTCGCTAAGACGGTTCTTGTGGAATTGGCAAAGTGATATTTGGAAGCCATTGAGGGCTATGGTGAAAAAGGAAATATGCTCAGATGAAATCTGGAAAGAAGCTTTCTGAGAAACTGCTCTGTGATGTGAGACTTCCACTCACAGAGGTATATCTGTTTTTCGTGGATCTCTTTGCTAGCCTTATTTCTGTGGAATCTGAGAACAGATATTTCGGATCCTTTTGAAGACTATAGGGCCAAAGGAAATATCCTCCGATAACAAAGAGAAAGAAGCTTTCTGAGAAACTTCTTTGTGTTCTGTGAAATCATCTCACAGAGTTACAGCTTTCCCCTCAAGAAGCCTTTCGCTAAGACGGTTCTTGTGGAATTGGCAAAGTGATATTTGGAAGCCCATAGAGGGCTATGGTGAAAAAGGAAATATCCTCAGATGAAATCTGGAAAGAAGCCTTCTGAGAAACTGCTCTGTGATGTGTGACTTCCACTCACAGAGTTACATATGTATTTCGTGGATCTCTTTGCTAGCCTTATTTCTGTGGAATCTGAGAACAGATATTTCGGAACTCTTTGAAGACTATAGGGCCAAAGGAAATATCCTCCGATAACAAAGAGAAAGAAGCTTTCTGAGAAACTTCTTTGTGTTGTGTGAAATCATCTCACAGAGTTACAGCTTTCCCCTCAAGAAGCCTTTCGCTAAGACAGTTCTTGTGGAATTTCCAAAGTGATATTTGGAAGCCCATAGAGGGCTATGGTGAAAAAGGAAATATCCTCAGATGAAATCTGGAAAGAAGCATTCTGAGAAACTGCTCTGGGATGTGTGACTTCCACTCACAGAGTTACATCTGTATTTCGTGGATCTCTTTGCTAGTCTTATTTCTGTGGAATCTGAGAACAGATATTTCGGATTCCTTTGAAGACTATAGGGCCAAAGGAAATATCCTCCGATAACAAAGAGAAAGAAGCTTTCTGAGAAACTTCTTTGTGTTCTGTGAAATCATCTCACAGAGTTACAGCTTTCCCCTGAAGAAGCCTTTCGCTAAGACAGTTCTTGTGGAATTGGCAAAGTGATATTTGGAAGCCCTTAGAGGGCTATGGTGAAAAAGGAAATATCCTCAGATGAAATCTGGAAAGAAGCTTTCTGAGATACTGCTCTGTGATGTGTGACTTCCACTCACAGAGTTACATCTTTATTTCGTGGATCTCTTTGCTAGCCTTATTTCTGTGGAATCTGAGAACAGATATTTCGGATCCCTTTGAAGACTATAGGGCCAAAGGAAATATCCTCCGATAACAAAGAGAAAGAAGCTTTCTGAGAAACTTCTTGTGTTCTGTGATATCATCTCACAGAGTAACAGCTTTCCCCTCAAGAAGTCTTTCGCTAAGACGGTTCTTGTGGAATTGGCAAAGTGTTATTTGGAAGCCTATAGAGGGCTATGTGGAAAAGGAAATATCCTCAGACGAAATCTGGAAAGAAGCTTTCTGAGAAACTGCTCTGTGATGTGTGACTTCCACTCACAGAGTTACATCTGTATTTCGTGGATCTCTTTGCTAGCCTTATTTCTGTGGAATCTGACAACAGATATTTCGGATCCCTTTGAGTACTATAGGGCCAAAGGAAATATCCTCCGATAACAAAGAGAAAGAAGCTTTCTGAGAAACTTCTTTGTGTTCTGTGAAATCATCTCACAGAGTTACAGCTTTCCCCTCAAGAAGCCTTTCGCTAAGACAGTTCTTGTGGAATTGGCAAAGTGATATTTGGAAGCCCATAGAGGGCTATGTTGAAAAAGGAAATATCCTCAGATCAAATCTGGAAAGAAGCTTCCTGAAAAGCTGCTCTGTGATGTGTGACTTCCACTCACAGAGTTACATCCGTATTTCGTGGATCTCTTTGCTAGCCTTATTTCTGTGGAATCTGAGAACAGATATTTCGGATCCCTTTGAAGACTATAGGGCCAAAGGAAATATCCTCCGATAACAAAGAGAAAGAAGCTTTCTGAGAAACTTCTTTGTGTTCTGTGAAATCATCTCACAGAGTTACAGCTTTCCCCTCAAGAAGCCTTTCGATAAGACAGTTCTTGTGGAATTGGCAAAGTTATATTTGGAAGCCCATAGAGGGCTATGGTGAAAAAGGAAATATCCTCAGATGAAATCTGGAAAGAAGCTTTCTGAGAAACTGCTCTGTGATGTGTGACTTCCACTCACAGAGTTACATCTGTATTTCGTGGATCTCTTTGCTAGCCTTATTTCTGTGGAATCTGAGAACAGATATTTCGGATCCCTTTGAAGACTACAGGGCCAAAGGAAATATCCTCCGATAACAAAGAGAAAGAAGCTTTCTGAGAAACTTCTTTGTGTTCTGTGAAATCATCTCACAGAGTTACAGCTTTCCCCTCAAGAAGGCTTTCGCTAAGACTTTTCTTGTGGAATTGGCAAAGTGATATTTGGAAGCCCATAGAGGGCTATGGTGAAAAAGGAAATATCCTCAGATGAAATCTGGAAAGAAGCTTTCTGAGAAACTGCTCTGTGATGTGTGACTTCCACTCACAGAGTTACATCTGTATTTCGTGGATCTCTTTGCTAGTCTTATTTCTGTGGAATCTGAGAACAGATATTTCGGATCCCTTTGAAGACTATAGGGCCAAAGGAAATATCCTCCGATAACAAAGAGAAAGAAGCTTTCTGAGAAACTTCTTTGTGTTCTGTGAAATCATCTCACAGAATTACAGCTTTCCCCTCAAGAAGCCTTTCGCTAAGACGGTTCTTGTGGAATTGGCAAAGTGATATTTGGAAGCCCATAGAGGGCTATGGTGAAAAAGGAAATATCCTCAGATGAAATCTGGAAAGAAGCCTTCTGAGAAACTGCTCTGTGATGTGTGACTTCCACTCACAGAGTTACATATGTATTTCGTGGATCTCTTTGCTAGCCTTATTTCTGTGGAATCTGAGAACAGATATTTCGGAACTCTTTGAAGACTATAGGGCCAAAGGAAATATCCTCCGATAACAAAGAGAAAGAAGCTTTCTGAGAAACTTCTTTGTGTTGTGTGAAATCATCTCACAGAGTTACAGCTTTCCTCTCAAGAAGCCTTTCGCTAAGACAGTTCTTGTGGAATTTCCAAAGTGATATTTGGAAGCCCATAGAGGGCTATGGTGAAAAAGGAAATATCCTCAGATGAAATCTGGAAAGAAGCATTCTGAGAAACTGCTCTGGGATGTGTGACTTCCACTCACAGAGTTACATCTGTATTTCGTGGATCTCTTTGCTAGTCTTATTTCTGTGGAATCTGAGAACAGATATTTCGGATTCCTTTGAAGACTATAGGGCCAAAGGAAATATCCTCCGATAACAAAGAGAAAGAAGCTTTCTGAGAAACTTCTTTGTGTTCTGTGAAATCATCTCACAGAGTTACAGCTTTCCCCTCAAGAAGGCTTTCGCTAAGACTTTTCTTGTGGAATTGGCAAAGTGATATTTGGAAGCCCATAGAGGGCTATGGTGAAAAAGGAAATATCCTCAGATGAAATCTGGAAAGAAGCTTTCTGAGAAACTGCTCTGTGATGTGTGACTTCCACTCACAGAGTTACATCTGTATTTCGTGGATCTCTTTGCTAGTCTTATTTCTGTGGAATCTGAGAACAGATATTTCGGATCCCTTTGAAGACTATAGGGCCAAAGGAAATATCCTCCGATAACAAAGAGAAAGAAGCTTTCTGAGAAACTTCTTTGTGTTCTGTGAAATCATCTCACAGAGTTACAGCTATCCCCTCAAGAAGCCTTTCGCTAAGACGGTTCTTGTGGAATTGGCAAAGTGATATTTGGAAGCCCATAGAGGGCTATGGTGAAAAAGGAAATATCCTCAGATGAAATCTGGAAAGAAGCCTTCTGAGAAACTGCTCTGTAATGTGTGACTTCCACTCACAGAGTTACATATGTATTTCGTGGATCTCTTTGCTAGCCTTATTTCTGTGGAATCTGAGAACAGATATTTCGGAACTCTTTGAAGACTATAGGGCCAAAGGAAATATCCTCCGATAACAAAGAGAAAGAAGCTTTCTGAGAAACTTCTTTGTGTTGTGTGAAATCATCTCACAGAGTTACAGCTTTCCTCTCAAGAAGCCTTTCGCTAAGACAGTTCTTGTGGAATTTCCAAAGTGATATTTGGAAGCCCATAGAGGGCTATGGTGAAAAAGGAAATATCCTCAGATGAAATCTGGAAAGAAGCATTCTGAGAAACTGCTCTGTGATGTGTGACTTCCACTCACAGAGTTACATCTGTATTTCGTAGATCTCTTTGCTAGTCTTATTTCTGTGGAATCTGAGAACAGATATTTCGGATTCCTTTGAAGACTATAGGGCCAAAGAAAATATCCTCCGATAACAAAGAGAAAGAAGCTTTCTGAGAAACTTCTTTGTGTTCTGTGAAATCATCTCACAGAGTTACAGCTTTCCCCTCAAGAAGCCTTTCGCTAAGACAGTTCTTGTGGAATTGGCAAAGTGATATTTGGAAGCCCTTAGAGGGCTATGGTGAAAAAGGAAATATCCTCAGATGAAATGTGGAAAGAAGCTTTCTGAGATACTGCTCTGTGATGTGTGACTTCCACTCACAGAGTTACAACTGTATTTCGTGGATCTCTTTGCTAGCCTTATTTCTGTGGAATCTGAGAACAAATATTTCGGATCCCTTTGAAGACTATAGGGCCAAAGGAAATATCCTCCGATAACGAAGAGAAAGAAGCTTTCTGAGAAACTTCTTTGTGTTCTGTGAAATCATCTCACAGAGTTACAGCTTTCCCCTCAAGAAGCCTTTCGCTAAGACAGTTCTTGTGGAATTGGCAAAGTGATATTTGGAAGCCCTTAGAGGACTATGGTGAAAAAGGAAATATCCTCAGATGAAATCTGGAAAGAAGCTTTCTGAGAAACTTCTCTGTGGTGTGTGACTTCCACTCACAGAGTTACATCTGTATTTCGTGGATCTCTTTGCTAGCCCTATTTCTGTGGAATCTGAGAAACGATATTTCGGATCCCTTTGAGGACTATAGGGCCAAAGGAAATATCCTCCGATAACAAAGAGAAAGAAGCTTTCTGAGAAACTTCTTTGTGTTCTGTGAAATCATCTCACAGAGTTACAGCTTTCCCCTCAAGAAGCCTTTCGCTAAGACAGTTCTTGTGGAATTGTCAAAGTGATATTTGGAAGCCCACAGAGAGCTGAGGTGAAAAAGGAAATATCCTCAGAGGAAATCTGGAAAGAAGTTTTCTGAGAAACTACTCTGTGATGTGTGACTTCCACTCACAGAGTTACATCTGTATTTCGTGGATCTCTTTGCTAGCCTTATTTCTGTGGAATCTGAGAAGAGATATTTTGAATGCCTTTGAAGACTATAGGGCCAAAGGAAATATCCTCCGATAACAAAGAGAAAGAAGCTTTCTGAGAAAC
Organism: Macaca mulatta; assembly: GCF_049350105.2. Taxonomy (NCBI): domain Eukaryota; kingdom Metazoa; phylum Chordata; class Mammalia; order Primates; family Cercopithecidae; genus Macaca; species Macaca mulatta. Next base: position 53,073,471 of record NC_133422.1, on the reverse strand, counting down.
TTCTTTGTGTTCTGTGAAATCATCTCACAGAGTTACAGCTTTCCCCTCAAGAAGACTTTCGCTAAGACAGTTCTTGTGGAATTGGCAAAGTGATATTTGGAAGCCCATACAGGGCTATGGTGAAAAAGGAAATATCCTCAGATGAAATCTGGAAAGAAGCTTTCTGAGATACTGCTGTGTGATGTGTGACTTCCACTCACGGAGTTTAATCTGTATTTCGTGGATCTCTTTGCTAGCCTTATTTCTGTGGAATCTGAGAACAGATATTTCGGATCCCTTTGAAGACTATAGGGCCATAGGAAACATCCTCCGATAACAAAGAGAAAGAAGCTTTCTGAGAAACTTATTTGTGTTCTGTGAAATCATCTCACACAGTTACAGCTTTCCCCTCAAGTAGCCTTTCGCTAAGACGGTTCTTGTGGAATTGGCAAAGTGTTATTTGGAAGCCCATAGAGGGCTAAGGGGAAAAGGAAATATCCTCAGATGAAATCTGGAAAGAAGCTTTCTGAGAAACTGCTCTGTGATGTGTGACTTCCACTCACAGAGTTACATCTGTTTTTCGTGGATCTCTTTGCAAGCCTTATTTCTGTGGAATCTGAGAACAGATATTTCGGATCCCTTTGAAGACTATTGGGCCAAAGGTAATATCCTCTGATAACAAAGAGAAAGAAGCTTTCTGAGAAACTTCTTTGTGTTCTGTGAAATCATCTCACAAAGTTACAGCGTTCCCCTCAAGTAGCCTTTCGCTAAGACGGTTCTTGTGGAATTGGCAAAGTGATATTTGGAAGCCATTGAGGGCTATGGTGAAAAAGGAAATATGCTCAGATGAAATCTCTAAAGAAGCTTTCTGAGAAACTGCTCTGTGATGTGTGACTTCCACTCCCAGAGATATATCTGTATTTCGTGGATCTCTTTGCTAGCCTTATTTCTGTGGAATCTGAGAACAGATATTTCGGATCCTTTTGAAGACTATAGGGCCAAAGGAAATATCCTCCGATAACAAAGAGAAAGAAGCTTTCTGAGAAACTTCTTTGTGTTCTGTGAAATCATCTCACAGAGTTACACCTTTCCCCTCAAGAAGCCTTTCGCAAAGATAGTTCTTGTGGAATTGGCAAAGTGATATTTGGAAGCCCATGGAGGGCTATGGTCAAAAAGGTAATATCCTCCGATGAAATCTGGAAAGAAGCTTTCTGAGATACTGCTCTGTGATGTGTGACTTCCACTCACAGAGTTACATCTGTATATCGTGGATCTCTTTCCTAGCCTTATTTCTGTGGAATCTGAGAACAGATATTTCGGATCCCTTTGAAGACTATAGGGCCAAAGGAAATATCCTCCGATAACAAAGAGAAAGAAGCTTTCTGAGAAACTTCTTTGTGTTCTGTGAAATCATCTCACAGAGTTACAGCTTTCCCCTCAAGAAGCCTTTCGCTAAGAAAGTTCTTGTCGAATTGGCAAAGTGATATTTGGAAGCCCATAGAGGGCTATCGTGAAAAAGGAAATATCCTCCGATGAAATCTGGAAAGAAGCTTTCTGAGAAACTTCTCTGTGATGTGTGACTTCCACTCACAGAGTTACATCTGTATTTCGTGGATCTCTTTGCTAGCCTTATTTCTGTGGAATCTGAGAACAGATATTTCGGATCCCTTTGAATACTATACGGCCAAAGAAATATCCTCCGATAACAAGTAGAAAGAAGCTTTCTGGGAAACTTCTTTGTGTTCTGTGAAATCATCTCACAGAGTTACAGCTTTCCCCTCAAGAAGCCTTTCGATAAGTCGGTTCTTGTGGAATTTGCAAAGTGATATTTGGAAGCCCATAGAAGGCTACGTTGAAAAAGGAAATATCCTCAGATGAAATGTGGAAAGAAGCCTTCTGAGAAACTGCTCTGTGATGTGTGACTTCCACTCACAGAGTTACATCTGTATTTCGTGGATCTCTTTGCTAGCCTTATTTCTGTGGAATCTGAGAACAGATATTTCGGAACTCTTTGAAGACTATAGGGCCAAAGGAAATATCCTCCGATAACAAAGAGAAAGAAGCTTTCTGAGAAACTTCTTTGTGTTCTGTGAAATCATCTCACAGAGTTACAGCTTTCCCCTCAAGAAGCCCTTCGCTAAGACAGTTCTTGTGGAATTTCCAAAGTGATATTTGGAAGCCCATAGAGGGCTATGGTGAAAAAGGAAATATCCTCAGATCAAATCTGGAAAGAAGCTTCCTGAAAAGCTGCTCTGTGATGTGTGACTTCCACTCACAGAGTTACATCTGTATTTCGTGGATCTCTTTGCTAGCCTTATTTCTGTGGAATCTGAGAAGAGATATTTCGGATTCCTTTGAAGACTATAGGGCCAAAGGAAATATCCTCCGATAACAAAGAGAAAGAAGCTTTCTGAGAAACTTCTTTGTGTTCTGTGAAATCATCTCACAGAGTTACAGCTTTCCCCTCAAGAAGCCTTTCGCTAAGACAGTTCTTGTGGAATTGGCATAGTGATATTTGGAAGCCCACAGAGAGCTGAGGTGAAAAAGGAAATATCCTCAGAGGAAATCTGGAAAGAAGCTTTCTGAGAAACTACTCTGTGATGTGTGACTTCCACTCACAGAGTTACATCTGTATTTCGTGGATCTCTTTGCTAGCCTTATTTCTGTGGAATCTGAGAAGAGATATTTTGAATGCCTTTGAAGACTATAGGGCCAAAGGAAATATCCTCCGATAACAAAGAGAAAGAAGCTTTCTGAGAAACTTCTTTGTGTTCTGTGAAATCATCTCACAGAGTTACAGCTTTCCCCTCAAGAAGCCTTTCGCTAAGACAGTTCTTGTGGAATTGGCAAAGTGATATTTGGAAGCCCATACAGGGATACGGTGAAAAAGGAAATATCCTCAGATGAAATCTGGAAAGAAGCTTTCTGAGATACTGCTGTGTGATGTGTGACTTCCACTCACGGAGTTTAATCTGTATTTCGTGGATCTCTTTGCTAGCCTTATTTCTGTGGAATCTGAGAACAGATATTTCGGATCCCTTTGAAGACTATAGGGCCATAGGAAATATCCTCCGATAACAAAGAGAAAGAAGCTTTCTGAGAAACATATTTGTGTTCTGTGAAATCATCTCACACAGTTACAGCTTTCCCCTCAAGTAGCCTTTCGCTAAGACGGTTCTTGTGGAATTGGCAAAGTGTTATTTGGAAGCCCATAGAGGGCTAAGGGGAAAAGGAAATATCCTCAGATGAAATCTGGAAAGAAGCTTTCTGAGAAACTGCTCTGTGATGTGTGACTTCCACTCACAGAGTTCAATCTGTTTTTCGTGGATCTCTTTGCAAGCCTTATTTCTGTGGAATCTGAGAACAGATATTTCGGATCCCTTTGAAGACTATAGGGCCAAAGGTAATATCCTCTGATAACAAAGAGAAAGAAGCTTTCTGAGAAACTTCTTTGTGTTCTGTGAAATCATCTCACAAAGTTACAGCTTTCCCCTAAAGTAGCCTTTCGCTAAGACGGTTCTTGTGGAATTGGCAAAGTGATATTTGGAAGCCATTGAGGGCTATGGTGAAAAAGGAAATATGCTCAGATGAAATCTGGAAAGAAGCTTTCTGAGAAACTGCTCTGTGATGTGTGACTTCCACTCACAGAGGTATATCTGTTTTTCGTGGATCTCTTTGCTAGCCTTATTTCTGTGGAATCTGAGAACAGATATTTCGGATCCTTCTGAAGACTATAGGGCCAAAGGAAATATCCTCCGATAACAAAGAGAAAGAAGCTTTCTGAGAAACTTCTTTGTGTTCTGTGAAATCATCTCACAGAGTTACAGCTTTCCCCTCAAGAAGCCTTTCTCTAAGACGGTTCTTGTGGAATTGGCAAAGTGATATTTGGAAGCCCATAGAGGGCTATGGTGAAAAAGGAAATATCCTCAGATGAAATCTGGAAAGAAGCCTTCTGAGAAACTGCTCTGTGATGTGTGACTTCCACTCACAGAGTTACATATGTATTTCGTGGATCTCTTTGCTAGCCTTATTTCTGTGGAATCTGAGAACAGATATTTCGGAACTCTTTGAAGACTATAGGGCCAAAGGAAATATCCTCCGATAACAAAGAGAAAGAAGCTTTCTGAGAAACTTCTTTGTGTTGTGTGAAATCATCTCACAGAGTTACAGCTTTCCCCTCAAGAAGCCTTTCGCTAAGACAGTTCTTGTGGAATTTCCAAAGTGATATTTGGAAGCCCATAGAGGGCTATGGTGAAAAAGGAAATATCCTCAGATGAAATCTGGAAAGAAGCATTCTGAGAAACTGCTCTGGGATGTGTGACTTCCACTCACAGAGTTACATCTGTATTTCGTGGATCTCTTTGCTAGTCTTATTTCTGTGGAATCTGAGAACAGATATTTCGTATTCCTTTGAAGACTATAGGGCCAAAGGAAATATCCTCCGATAACAAAGAGAAAGAAGCTTTCTGAGAAACTTCTTTGTGTTCTGTGAAATCATCTCACAGAGTTACAGCTTTCCCCTCAAGAAGCCTTTCGCTAAGACAGTTCTTGTGGAATTGGCAAAGTGATATTTGGAAGCCCTTAGAGGGCTATGGTGAAAAAGGAAATATCCTCAGATGAAATCTGGAAAGAAGCTTTCTGAGATACTGCTCTGTGATGTGTGACTTCCACTCACAGAGTTACATCTTTATTTCGTGGATCTCTTTGCTAGCCTTATTTCTGTGGAATCTGAGAACAGATATTTCGGATCCCTTTGAAGACTATAGGGCCAAAGGAAATATCCTCCGATAACAAAGAGAAAGAAGCTTTCTGAGAAACTTCTTGTGTTCTGTGAAATCATCTCACAGAGTAACAGCTTTCCCCTCAAGAAGTCTTTCGCTAAGACGGTTCTTGTGGAATTGGCAAAGTGTTATTTGGAAGCCTATAGAGGGCTATGGGGAAAAGGAAATATCCTCAGACGAAATCTGGAAAGAAGCTTTCTGAGAAACTGCTCTGTGATGTGTGACTTCCACTCACAGAGTTACATCTGTATTTCGTGGATCTCTTTGCTAGCCTTATTTCTGTGGAATCTGAGAACAGATATTTCGGATCCCTTTGAAGACTACAGGGCCAAAGGAAATATCCTCCGATAACAAAGAGAAACAAGCTTTCTGAGAAACTTCTTTGTGTTGTGTGAAATCATCTCACAGAGTTACAGCTTTCCCCTCAAGAAGGCTTTCGCTAAGACATTTCTTGTGGAATTGTCAAAGTGATATTTGGAAGCCCATAGAGGGCTATGGTGAAAAAGGAAATATCCTCAGATGAAATCTGGAAAGAAGCTTTCTGAGAAACTGCTCTGTGATGTGTGACTTCCACTCACAGAGTTACATCTGTATTTCGTGGATCTCTTTGCTAGTCTTATTTCTGTGGAATCTGAGAACAGATATTTCGGATCCCTTTGAAGACTATAGGGCCAAAGGAAATATCCTCCGATAACAAAGAGAAAGAAGCTTTCTGAGAAACTTCTTTGTGTTCTGTGAAATCATCTCACAGAATTACAGCTTTTCCCTCAAGAAGCCTTTCGCTAAGACGGTTCTTGTGGAATTGGCAAAGTGATATTTGGAAGCCCTTAGAGGGCTATGGTGAAAAAGGAAATATCCTCAGATGAAATCTGGAAAGAAGCCTTCTGAGAAACTGCTCTGTGATGTGTGACTTCCACTCACAGAGTTACATATGTATTTCGTGGATCTCTTTGCTAGCCTTATTTCTGTGGAATCTGAGAACAGATATTTCGGAACTCTTTGAAGACTATAGGGCCAAAGGAAATATCCTCCGATAACAAAGAGAAAGAAGCTTTCTGAGAAACTTCTTTGTGTTGTGTGAAATCATCTCACAGAGTTACAGCTTTCCTCTCAAGAAGCCTTTCGCTACGACAGTTCTTGTGGAATTTCCAAAGTGATATTTGGAAGCCCATAGAGGGCTATGGTGAAAAAGGAAATATCCTCAGATGAAATCTGGAAAGAAGCATTCTGAGAAACTGCTCTGGGATGTGTGACTTCCACTCACAGAGTTACATCTGTATTTCGTGGATCTCTTTGCTAGTCTTATTTCTGTGGAATCTGAGAACAGATATTTCGGATTCCTTTGAAGACTATAGGGCCAAAGGAAATATCCTCCGATAACAAAGAGAAAGAAGCTTTCTGAGAAACTTCTTTGTGTTCTGTGAAATCATCTCACAGAGTTACAGCTTTCCCCTCAAGAAGGCTTTCGCTAAGACTTTTCTTGTGGAATTGGCAAAGTGATATTTGGAAGCCCATAGAGGGCTATGGTGAAAAAGGAAATATCCTCAGATGAAATCTGGAAAGAAGCTTTCTGAGAAACTGCTCTGTGATGTGTGACTTCCACTCACAGAGTTACATCTGTATTTCGTGGATCTCTTTGCTAGTCTTATTTCTGTGGAATCTGAGAACAGATATTTCGGATCCCTTTGAAGACTATAGGGCCAAAGGAAATATCCTCCGATAACAAAGAGAAAGAAGCTTTCTGAGAAACTTCTTTGTGTTCTGTGAAATCATCTCACAGAGTTACAGCTTTCCCCTCTAGAAGCCTTTCGCTAAGACGGTTCTTGTGGAATTGGCAAAGTGATATTTGGAAGCCCATAGAGGGCTATGGTGAAAAAGGAAATATCCTCAGATGAAATCTGGAAAGAAGCCTTCTGAGAAACTGCTCTGTGATGTGTGACTTCCACTCACAGAGTTACATATGTATTTCGTGGATCTCTTTGCTAGCCTTATTTCTGTGGAATCTGAGAACAGATATTTCGGAACTCTTTGAAGACTATAGGGCCAAAGGAAATATCCTCCGATAACAAAGAGAAAGAAGCTTTCTGAGAAACTTCTTTGTGTTGTGTGAAATCATCTCACAGAGTTACAGCTTTCCTCTCAAGAAGCCTTTCGCTAAGACAGTTCTTGTGGAATTTCCAAAGTGATATTTGGAAGCCCATAGAGGGCTATGGTGAAAAAGGAAATATCCTCAGATCAAATCTGGAAAGAAGCATTCTGAGAAACTGCTCTGGGATGTGTGACTTCCACTCACAGAGTTACATCTGTATTTCGTGGATCTCTTTGCTAGTCTTATTTCTGTGGAATCTGAGAACAGATATTTCGGATTCCTTTGAAGACTATAGGGCCAAAGGAAATATTCTCCGATAACAAAGAGAAAGAAGCTTTCTGAGAAACTTCTTTGTGTTCTGTGAAATCATCTCACAGAGTTACAGCTTTCCCCTCAAGAAGCCTTTCGCTAAGACAGTTCTTGTGGAATTGGCAAAGTGATATTTGGAAGCCCTTAGAGGGCTATGGTGAAAAAGGAAATATCCTCAGATGAAATCTGGAAAGAAGCTTTCTGAGATACTGCTCTGTGATGTGTGACTTCCACTCACAGAGTTACATCTGTATTTCGTGGATCTCTTTGCTAGACTTATTTCTGTGGAATCTGAGAACAGATATTTCGGATCCCTTTGAAGACTATAGGGCCAAAGGAAATATCCTCCGATAACAAAGAGAAAGAAGCTTTCTGAGAAACTTCTTGTGTTCTGTGAAATCATCTCACAGAGTAACAGCTTTCCCCTCAAGAAGTCTTTCGCTAAGACGGTTCTTGTAGAATTGGCAAAGTGTTATTTGGAAGCCCATAGAGGGCTATGGGGAAAAGGAAATATCCTCAGACGAAATCTGGAAAGAAGCTTTCTGAGAAACTGCTCTGTGATGTGTGACTTCCACTCACAGAGTTACATCTGTATTTCGTGGATCTCTTTGCTAGCCTTATTTCTGTGGAATCTGACAACAGATATTTCGGATCCCTTTGAAGACTATAGGGCCAAAGGAAATATCCTCCGATAACAAAGAGAAAGAAGCTTTCTGAGAAACTTCTTTGTGTTCTGTGAAATCATCTCACAGAGTTACAGCTTTCCCCTCAAGAAGCCTTTCGCTAAGACAGTTCTTGTGGAATTGGCAAAGTGATATTTGGAAGCCCATAGAGGGCTATGTTGAAAAAGGAAATATCCTCAGATCAAATCTGGAAAGAAGCTTCCTGAAAAGCTGCTCTGTGATGTGTGACTTCCACTCACAGAGTTACATCTGTATTTCGTGGATCTCTTTGCTAGCCTTATTTCTGTGGAATCTGAGAACAGATATTTCGGATCCCTTTGAAGACTATAGGGCCAAAGGAAATATCCTCCGATAACAAAGAGAAAGAAGCTTTCCGAGAATCTTCTTTGTGTTCTGTGAAATCATCTCACAGAGTTACAGCTTTCCCCTCAAGAAGCCTTTCGATAAGACAGTTCTTGTGGAATTGGCAAAGTTATATTTGGAAGCCCATAGAGGGCTATGTTGAAAAAGGAAATATCCTCAGATGAAATCTGGAAAGAAGCTTTCTGAGATACTGCTCTGTGATGTGTGACTTCCACTCACAGAGTTACAACTGTATTTCGTGGATCTCTTTGCTAGCCTTATTTCTGTGGAATCTGAGGACAAATATTTCGGATCCCTTTGAAGACTATAGCGCCAAAGGAAATATCCTCCGATAACGAAGAGAAAGAAGCTTTCTGAGAAACTTCTTTGTGTTCTGTGAAATCATCTCACAGAGTTACAGCTTTCCCCTCAAGAAGCCTTTCGCTAAGACAGTTCTTGTGGAATTGGCAAAGTGATATTTGGAAGCCCTTAGAGGACTATGGTGAAAAAGGAAATATCCTCAGATGAAATCTGGAAAGAAGCTTTCTGAGAAACTTCTCTGTGGTGTGTGACTTCCACTCACAGAGTTACATCTGTATTTCGTGGATCTCTTTGCTAGCCCTATTTCTGTGGAATCTGAGAAACGATATTTCGGATCCCTTTGAGGACTATAGGGCCAAAGGAAATATCCTCCGATAACAAAGAGAAAGAAGCTTTCTGAGAAACTTCTTTGTGTTCTGTGAAATCATCTCACAGAGTTACAGCTTTCCCCTCAAGAAGCCTTTCGCTAAGACAGTTCTTGTGGAATTGGCAAAGTGATATTTGGAAGCCCAAATAGGGCTATGGTGAAAAAGGAAATATCCTCAGATGAAATCTGGAAAGACGATTTCTGAGATACTGCTGTGTGATGTGTGACTTCCACACACGGAGTTTAATCTGTATTTCGTGGATCTCTTTGCTAGCCTTATTTCTGTGGAATCTGAGAACAGATATTTCGGATCCCTTTGAACACTATAGGGCCATAGGAAATATCCTCCGATAACAAAGATAAAGAAGCTTTCTGAGAAACTTATTTGTGTTCTGTGAAATCATCTCACACAGTTACAGCTTTCCCCTCAAGAAGCCTTTCGATAAGTCGGTTCTTGTGGAATTTGCAAAGTGATATTTGGAAGCCCATAGAAGGATACGGTGAAAAAGGAAATATCCTCAGATGAAATGTGGAAAGAAGCCTTCTGAGAAACTGCTCTGTGATGTGTGACTTCCACTCACAGAGTTACATCTGTATTTCGTGGATCTCTTTGCTAGCCTTATTTCTGTGGAATCTGAGAACAGATATTTCGGAACTCTTTGAAGACTTTAGGGCCAAAGGAAATATCCTCCGATAACAAAGAGAAAGAAGCTTTCTGAGAAACTTCTTTGTGTTCTGTGAAATCATCTCACAGAGTTACAACTTTCCCCTCAAGAAGCCCTTCGCTAAGACAGTTCTTGTGGAATTTCCAAAGTGATATTTGGAAGCCCATAGAGGGCTATGGTGAAAAAGGAAATATCCTCAGATCAAATCTGGAAAGAAGCTTCCTGAAAAGCTGCTCTGTGATGTGTGACTTCCACTCACAGAGTTACATCTGTATTTCGTGGATCTCTTTGCTAGCCTTATTTCTGTGGAATCTGAGAAGAGATATTTCGAATCCCTTTGAAGACTATAGGGCCAAAGGAAATATCCTCCGATAACAAAGAGAAAGAAGCTTTCTGAGAAACTTCTTTGTGTTCTGTGAAATCATCTCACAGAGTTACAGCTTTCCCCTCAAGAAGCCTTTCGCTAAGACAGTTCTTGTGGAATTGGCAAAGTGATATTTGGAAGCCCACAGAGAGCTGAGGTGAAAAAGGAAATATCCTCAGAGGAAATCTGGAAAGAAGCTTTCTGAGAAACTACTCTGTGATGTGTGACTTCCACTCACAGAGTTACATCTGTATTTCGTGGATCTCTTTGCTAGCCTTATTTCTGTGGAATCTGAGAAGAGATATTTTGAATGCCTTTGAAGACTATAGGGCCAAAGGAAATATCCTCCGATAACAAAGAGAAAGAAGCTTTCTGAGAACCTTCTTTGTGTTCTGTGAAATCAACTCACAGAGTTACAGGTTTCCCCTCAAGAAGACTTTCGCTAAGACAGTTCTTGTGGAATTGGCAAAGTGATATTTGGAAGCCCATACAGGGCTATGGTGAAAAAGGAAATATCCTCAGATGAAATCTGGAAAGAAGCTTTCTGAGATACTGCTGTGTGATGTGTGACTTCCACTCACGGAGTTTAATCTGTATTTCGTGGATCTCTTTGCTAGCCTTATTTCTGTGGAATCTGAGAACAGATATTTCGGATCCCTTTGAAGACTATAGGGCCATAGGAAATATCCTCCGATAACAAAGAGAAAGAAGCTTTCTGAGAAACTTCTTTGTGTTCTGTGAAATCATCTCACACAGTTACAGCTTTCCCCTCAAGTAGCCGTTCGCTAAGACGGTTCTTGTGGAATTGGCAAAGTGTTATTTGGAAGCCCATAGAGGGCTAAGGGGAAAAGGAAATATCCTCAGATGTAATCTGGAAAGAAGCTTTCTGAGAAACTGCTCTGTGATGTGTGACTTCCACTCACAGAGTTACATCTGTTTTTCGTGGATCTCTTTGCAAGCCTTATTTCTGTGGAATCTGAGAACAGATATTTCGGATCCCTTTGAAGACTATTGGGCCAAAGGTAATATCCTCTGATAACAAAGAGAAAGAAGCTTTCTGAGAAACTTCTTTGTGTTCTGTGAAATCATCTCACAAAGTTACAGCGTTCCCCTCAAGTAGCCTTTCGCTAAGACGGTTCTTGTGGAATTGGCAAAGTGATATTTGGAAGCCATTGAGGGCTATGGTGAAAAAGGAAATATGCTCAGATGAAATCTCTAAAGAAGCTTTCTGAGAAACTGCTCTGTGATGTGTGACTTCCACTCACAGAGATATATCTGTATTTCGTGGATCTCTTTGCTAGCCTTATTTCTGTGGAATCTGAGAACAGATATTTCGGATCCTTTTGAAGACTATAGGGCCAAAGGAAATATCCTCCGATAACAAAGAGAAAGAAGCTTTCTGAGAAACTTCTTTGTGTTCTGTGAAATCATCTCACAGACTTACACCTTTCCCCTCAAGAAGCCTTTCGCAAAGATAGTTCTTGTGGAATTGGCAAAGTGATATTTGGAAGCCCATGGAGGGCTATGGTCAAAAAGGAAATATCCTCCGATGAAATCTGGAAAGAAGCTTTCTGAGATACTGCTCTGTGATGTGTGACTTCCACTCACAGAGTTACATCTGTATATCGTGGATCTCTTTCCTAGCCTTATTTCTGTGGAATCTGAGAACAGATATTTCGGATCCCTTTGAAGACTATAGGGCCAAAGGAAATATCCTCCGATAACAAAGAGAAAGAAGCTTTCTGAGAAACTTCTTTGTGTTCTGTGAAATCATCTCACAGAGTTACAGCTTTCCCCTCAAGAAGCCTTTCGCTAAGAAAGTTCTTGTCGAATTGGCAAAGTGATATTTGGAAGCCCATAGAGGGCTATCGTGAAAAAGGAAATATCCTCCGATGAAATCTGGAAAGAAGCTTTCTGAGAAACTTCTCTGTGATGTGTGACTTCCACTCACAGAGTTACATCTGTATTTCGTGGATCTCTTTGCTAGCCTTATTTCTGTGGAATCTGAGAACAGATATTTCGGATCCCTTTGAATACTATACGGCCAAAGAAATATCCTCCGATAACAAGTAGAAAGAAGCTTTCTGGGAAACTTCTTTGTGTTCTGTGAAATCATCTCACAGAGTTACAGCTTTCCCCTCAAGAAGCCTTTCGATAAGTCGGTTCTTGTGGAATTTGCAAAGTGATATTTGGAAGCCCATAGAAGGCTACGGTGAAAAAGGAAATATCCTCAGATGAAATGTGGAAAGAAGCCTTCTGAGAAACTGCTCTGTGATGTGTGACTTCCACTCACAGAGTTACATCTGTATTTCGTGGATCTCTTTGCTAGCCTTATTTCTGTGGAATCTGAGAACAGATATTTCGGAACTCTTTGAAGACTATAGGGCCAAAGGAAATATCCTCCGATAACAAAGAGAAAGAAGCTTTCTGAGAAACTTCTTTGTGTTCTGTGAAATCATCTCACAGAGTTACAGCTTTCCCCTCAAGAAGCCCTTCGCTAAGACAGTTCTTGTGGAATTTCCAAAGTGATATTTGGAAACCCATAGAGGGCTAAGGTGAAAAAGGAAATATCCTCAGATCAAATCTGGAAAGAAGCTTCCTGAAAAGCTGCTCTGTGATGCGTGACTTCCACTCACAGAGTTACATCTGTATTTCGTGGATCTCTTTGCTAGCCTTATTTCTGTGGAATCTGAGAAGAGATATTTTGAATGCCTTTGAAGACTATAGGGCCAAAGGAAATATCCTCCGATAACAAAGAGAAAGAAGCTTTCTGAGAAACTTCTTTGTGTTCTGTGAAATCATCTCACAGAGTTACAGCTTTCCCCTCAAGAAGCCTTTCGCTAAGACAGTTCTTGTGGAATTGGCAAAGTGATATTTGGAAGCCCATACAGGGATACGGTGAAAAAGGAAATATCCTCAGATGAAATCTGGAAAGAAGCTTTCTGAGATACTGCTGTGTGATGTGTGACTTCCACTCACGGAGTTTAATCTGTATTTCGTGGATCTCTTTGCTAGCCTTATTTCTGTGGAATCTGAGAACAGATATTTCGGATCCCTTTGAGGACTATAGGGCCATAGGAAATATCCTCCGATAACAAAGAGAAAGAAGCTTTCTGAGAAACATATTTGTGTTCTGTGAAATCATCTCACACAGTTACAGCTTTCCCCTCAAGTAGCCTTTCGCTAAGACGGTTCTTGTGGAATTGGCAAAGTGTTATTTGGAAGCCCATAGAGGGCTAAGGGGAAAAGGAAATATCCTCAGATGAAATCTGGAAAGAAGCTTTCTGAGAAACTGCTCTGTGATGTGTGACTTCCACTCACAGAGTTACATCTGTTTTTCGTGGATCTCTTTGCAAGCCTTATTTCTGTGGAATCTGAGAACAGATATTTCGGATCCCTTTGAAGACTATTGGCCAAAGGAAATATCATCTGATAACAAAGAGAAAGAAGCTTTTTGAGAAACTTCTTTGTGTTCTGTGAAATCATCTCACAAAGTTACAGCGTTCCCCTCAAGTAGCCTTTCGCTAAGACGGTTCTTGTGGAATTGGCAAAGTGATATTTGGAAGCCATTGAGGGCTATGGTGAAAAAGGAAATATGCTCAGATGAAATCTGGAAAGAAGTTTTCTGAGAAACTGCTCTGTGATGTGTGACTTCCACTCACAGAGATTTATCTGTATTTCGTGGATCTCTTTGCTAGCCTTATTTCTGTGGAATCTGAGAACAGATATTTCGGAACCTTTTGAAGACTATAGGGCCAAAGGAAATATCCTCCTATAACAAAGAGAAAGAAGCTTTCTGAGAAACTTCTTTGTGTTCTGTGAAATCATCTCACAGAGTTACAGCTTTCCCCTTAAGAAGCCTTTTGCTAAGACAGTTCTTGTGGAATTGGCAAAGTGATATTTGGAAGCCCATAGAGGGCTATGGTGAAAAAGGAAATATCCTCAGATGAAATCTGGAAAGAAGCTTTCTGAGAAACTGCTCTGTGATGTGCGACTTCCACTCACAGAGGTACATCTGTATTTCGTGGATCTCTTTGCTAGCCTTATTTCTGTGGAATCTGAGAACAGATATTTCTGATCCCTTTGAAGACTATAGGGCCAAAGGAATTATCCTTCGATAACAAAGAGAAAGAAACATTCTGAGAAACTTCTTTGTGTTCTGTGAAATCATCTCACAGAGTTACAGCTTTCCGCTCAAGAAGCCTTTCGCTAAGACAGTTCCTGTGGAATTGGCAAAGTGATATTTGGAAGCCCATAGAGGGCTATGGTGAAAAAGGAAATATCCTCAGATGAAATCTGGAAAGAAGCTTTCTGAGAAACTGCTCTGTGATGTGGGACTTCCACTCACAGAGTTACATCTGTATTTCGTGGAACTCTTTGCTAGCCTTATTTCTGTGGAATCTGAGAACAGATATTTCCCATCCATTTGAAGACTATAGGGCCAAAGGAAATATCCTCCGATAACAAAGAGAAAGAAGCTTTCTGAGAAACTTCTTTGTGTTCTGTGAAATCATCTCACAGAGTTACAGCTTTCCCCTCAAGAAGCCTTTCGCTAAGAAAGTTCTTGTGGAATTGGCAAAGTGCTATTTGGAAGCCCATAGAGGGCTATGGTGAAAAAGGAAATATCCTCCGATGAAATCTGGAAAGAAGCTTTCTGAGAAACTTCTCTGTGATGTGTGACTTCCACTCACAGAGTTACATCTGTATTTCGTGGATCTCTTTGCTAGCCTTATTATGTGGAATCTGAGAACAGATATATCGGATCCCTTTGAATACTATATGGCCAAAGAAATATCCTCCGATAACAAGTAGAAAGAAGCTTTCTGGGAAACTTCTTTGTGTTCTGTGAAATCATCTCACAGAGTTACAGCTTTCCCCTCAAGAAGCCTTTCGATAAGTCGGTTCTTGTGGAATTGGCAAAGTGATATTTGGAAGCCCATAGAAGGCTATGGTGAAAAAGGAAATATCCTCAGATGAAATCTGGAAAGAAGCATTCTGAGAAACTGCTCTGTGATGTGTGACTTCCACTCACAGAGTTACATCTGTATTTCGTGGATCTCTTTGCTAGCCTTATTTCTGTGGAATCTGAGAACAGATATTTCGGAACTCTTTGAAGACTATAGGGCCAAAGTAAATATCCTCCGATAACAAAGAGAAAGAAGCTTTCTGAGAAACTACTTTGTGTTCTGTGAAATCATCTCACAGAGTTACAGCTTTCCCCTCAAGAAACCCTTCGCTAAGACAGTTCTTGTGGAATTTCCAAAGTGATATTTGGAAGCCCATAGAGGGCTATGGTGAAAAAGGAAATATCCTCAGATCAAATCTGGAAAGAAGCTTCCTGAAAAGCTGCTCTGTGATGTGTGACTTCCACTCACAGAGTTACATCTGTATTTCGTGGATCTCTTTGCTAGCCTTATTTCTGTGGAATCTGAGAAGAGATATTTTGAATGCCTTTGAAGACTATAGGGCCAAAGGAAATATCCTCCGATAACAAAGAGAAAGAAGCTTTCTGAGAAACTTCTTTGTGTTCTGTGAAATCATCTCACAGAGTTACAGCTTTCCGCTCAAAAGCCTTTCGCTAAGACAGTTCTTGTGGAATTGGCAAAGTGATATTTGGAAGCCCTTAGAGGGCTATGGTGGAAAAGGAAATATCCTCAGATGAAATCTGGAAAGAAGCTTTCTGAGAAACTTCTCTGTGGTGTGTGACTTCCACTCACAGAGTTACATCTGTATTTCGTGGATCTCTTTGCTAGTCTTATTTCTGTGGAATCTGAGAACAGATATTTCGGATCCCTTTGAAGACTTTAGGGCCAAAGCAAATAACCTCCGATATCAAAGAGAAAAAGCCTTCTGAGAAACTTCTTTGTGTTCTGTGAAATCAACTCACAGAGTTACAGCTTTCCCCTCAAGAAGCCTTCCGCTAAGACAGTTCTTGTGGAATTGGCAACGTGATATTTGGAAGCCCATAGAGGGCTATGGTGAAAAAGGAAATATCCTCAGATCAAATCTGGAAAGAAGCTTCCTGAGAAGCTGCTCTGTGATGTGTGACTTCCACTCACAGAGTTAAATCTGTATTTCGTGGATCTCTTTGCTAGCCTTATTTCTGTGGAATCTGAGAACAGATATTTCGGATCCCTTTGAAGACTATAGGGCCAAAGGAAATATCCTCCGATAACAAAGAGAAAGAAGCTTTCTGAGAAACTTCTTTGTGTTCTGTGAAATCATCTCACAGAGTTACAGCTTTCCCCTCAATAAACCTTTCGCTAAGACAGTTCTTGTGGAATTGGCAAAGTGATATTTGGAAGCCCTTAGAGGGCTATGGTGAAAATGGAAATATCCTCATATGAAATCTGGAAAGAAGCTTTCTGAGAAACTTCTCTGTGGTGTGTGACTTCCACTCACAGAGTTACATCTGTTTTTCGTGGATCTCTTTGCTAGCCTTATTTCTGTGGAATCTGAGAACAGATATTTCGGATCCCTTTGAAGACTCTAGGGCCAAAGGAAATATCCTCCGATAACAAAGAGAACGAAGCTTTCTGAGAAACTTCTTTGTGTTCTGTGAAATCATCTCACAGAGTTACAGCTTTCCCCTGAAGAAGCCTTTCGCAAAGACGGTTCTTGTGGAATTGGCAAAGTGATGTTTGGAAGCCCATAGAGGGCTATGGTGAAAAAGGAAATATCCTCAGATGAAATCTGGAAAGAAGCTTTCTGAGAAACTGCTCTGTGATGTGTGACTTCCACTCACAGAGTTACATCTGTATTTCGTGGATCACTTTGCTAGCCTTATTTCTGTAAAATCTGAGAACAGATATTTCGGATCCCTTTGAAGACTATAGGGCCAAAGGAAATATCCTCCGATAACAAAGAGAAAGAAGCTTTCTGAGAAACTTCTTTGTGTTCTGTGAAATCATCTCACAGAGTTACAGCTTTCCCCTCAAGAAGCCTTTCGCTAAGACGGTTCTTGTGGAATTGGCAAAGTAATATTTGGAAGCCCATAGAGGGCTATGGTGAAAAAGGAAATATCCTCAGATGAAATCTGGAAAGAAGTTTTCTGAGAAACTGATCTGTGATGTGTGACTTCCACTCACAGAGTTACATCTGTATTTTGTGGATGTATTTGCGAGCCTTATTTCTGTGGATTCTGAAATATCCTCCGATAACAATGAGAAAGAAGCTTTGTGAGAAACTTCTTTGTGCTCTGTGAAATCATCTCACAGAGTTACAGCTTTCCCCTCAAGAAGCCTTTCGATAAGACAGTTCTTGTGGAATTGGCAAAGTGATATTTGGAAGCCCATAGAGGGCTATGGTGAAAAAGGAAATATCCTCAGTGGAAATCTGGAAAGAAGCTTTCTGAGAAACTTCTCTGCGGTGTGTGTCTTCCACTCACAGAGTTACATCTGTATTTCGTGGATCTCTTTGCTAGCCTTATTTCTGTGGAATCTGAGAACAGATATTTCGGATCCCTTTGAAGACTATAGGGCCAAAGGAAATATCCTCCGATAACAAAGAGAAAGAAGCTTTCTGAGAAACTTCTTTGTGTTCTGTGAAATCATCTCACAGAGTTACAGCTTTCCCCTCAAGAAGCCTTTCGCTAAGAAAGTTCTTGTGGAATTGGCAAAGTGCTATTTGGAAGCCCATAGAGGGCTATGGTGAAAAAGGAAATATCCTCCGATGAAATCTGGAAAGAAGCTTTCTGAGAAACTTCTCTGTGATGTGTGACTTCCACTCACAGAGTTACATCTGTATTTCGTGGATCTCTTTGCGAGCCTTATTTCTGTGGAATCTGAGAACAGATATTTCGGATCCCTTTGAATACTATACGGCCAAAGAAATATCCTCCGATAACAAGTAGAAAGAAGCTTTCTGGGAAACTTCTTTGTGTTCTGTGAAATCATCTCACAGAGTTACAGCTTTCCCCTCAAGAAGCCTTTCGATAAGTCGGTTCTTGTGGAATTGGCAAAGTGATATTTGGAAGCCCATAGAAGGCTATGGTGAAAAAGGAAATATCCTCAGATGAAATCTGGAAAGAAGCCTTCTGAGAAACTGCTCTGTGATGTGTGACTTCCACTCACAGAGTTACATCTGTATTTCGTGGATCTCTTTGCTAGCCTTATTTCTGTGGAATCTGAGAACAGATATTTCGGAACTCTTTGAAGACTATAGGGCCAAAGTAAATATCCTCCGATAACAAAGAGAAAGAAGCTTTCTGAGAAACTACTTTGTGTTCTGTGAAATCATCTCACAGAGTTACAGCTTTCCGCTCAAGAAGCCTTTCGCTAAGACAGTTCTTGTGGAATTTCCAAAGTGATATTTGGAAGCCCATAGAGGGCTATGGTGAAAAAGGAAATATCCTCAGATCAAATCTGGAAAGAAGCTTCCTGAAAAGCTGCTCTGTGATGTGTGACTTCCACTGACAGAGTTACATCTGTATTTCGTGGATCTCTTTGCTAGCCTTATTTCTGTGGAATCTGAGAAGAGATATTTTGAATGCCTTTGAAGACTATAGGGCCAAAGGAAATATCCTCCGATAACAAAGAGAAAGAAGCTTTCTGAGAAACTTCTTTGTGTTCTGTGAAATCATCTCACAGAGTTACAGCTTTCCGCTCAAGAAGCCTTTCGCTAAGACAGTTCTTGTGGAATTGGCAAAGTGATATTTGGAAGCCCTTAGAGGGCTATGGTGGAAAAGGAAATATCCTCAGATGAAATCTGGAAAGAAGCTTTCTGAGAAACTTCTCTGTGGTGTGTGACTTCCACTCACAGAGTTACATCTGTATTTCGTGGATCTCTTTGCTAGTCTTATTTCTGTGGAATCTGAGAACAGATATTTCGGATCCCTTTGAAGACTTTAGGGCCAAAGCAAATAACCTCCGATATCAAAGAGAAAAAGCCTTCTGAGAAACATCTTTGTGTTCTGTGAAATCAACTCACAGAGTTACAGCTTTCCCCTCAAGAAGCCTTTCGCTAAGACAGTTCTTGTGGAATTGGCAACGTGATATTTGGAAGCCCATAGAGGGCTATGGTGAAAAAGGAAATATCCTCAGATCAAATCTGGAAAGAATCTTCCTGAGAAGCTGCTCTGTGATGTGTGACTTCCACTCACAGAGTTAAATCTGTATTTCGTGGATCTCTTTGCTAGCCTTATTTCTGTGGAATCTGAGAACAGATATTTCGGATCCCTTTGAAGACTATAGGGCAAAAGGAAATATCCTCCGATAACAAAGAGAAAGAAGCTTTCTGAGAAACTTCTTTGTGTTCTGTGAAATCATCTCACAGAGTTACAGCTTTCCCCTCAATAAACCTTTCGCTAAGACAGTTCTTGTGGAATTGGCAAAGTGATATTTGGAAGCCCTTAGAGGGCTATGGTGAAAATGGAAATATCCTAATATGAAATCTGGAAAGAAGCTTTCTGAGAAACTTCTCTGTGGTGTGTGACTTCCACTCACAGAGTTACATCTGTTTTTCGTGGATCTCTTTGCTAGCCTTATTTCTGTGGAATCTGAGAACAGATATTTCGGATCCCTTTGAAGACTCTAGGGCCAAAGGAAATATCCTCCGATAACAAAGAGAACGAAGCTTTCTGAGAAACTTCTTTGTGTTCTGTGAAATCATCTCACAGAGTTACAGCTTTCCCCTGAAGAAGCCTTTCGCTAAGACGGTTCTTGTGGAATTGGCAAAGTGATGTTTGGAAGCCCATAGAGGGCTATGGTGAAAAAGGAAATATCCTCAGATGAAATCTGGAAAGAAGCTTTCTGAGAAACTGCTCTGTGATGTGTGACTTCCACTCACAGAGTTACATCTGTATTTCGTGGATCACTTTGCTAGCCTTATTTCTGTAAAATCTGAGAACAGATATTTCGGATCCCTTTGAAGACTATAGGGCCAAAGGAAATATCCTCCGATAACAAAGAGAAAGAAGCTTTCTGAGAAACTTCTTTGTGTTCTGTGAAATCATCTCACAGAGTTACAGCTTTCCCCTCAAGAAGCCTTTCGCTAAGACGGTTCTTGTGGAATTGGCAAAGTAATATTTGGAAGCCCATAGAGGGCTATGGTGAAAAAGGAAATATCCTCAGATGAAATCTGGAAAGAAGTTTTCTGAGAAACTGATCTGTGATGTGTGACTTCCACTCACAGAGTTACATCTGTATTTTGTGGATCTATTTGCGAGCCTTATTTCTGTGGATTCTGAAATATCCTCCGATAACAATGAGAAAGAAGCTTTGTGAGAAACTTCTTTGTGCTCTGTGAAATCATCTCACAGAGTTACAGCTTTCCCCTCAAGAAGCCTTTCGATAAGACAGTTCTTGTGGAATTGGCAAAGTGATATTTGGAAGCCCATAGAGGGCTATGGTGAAAAAGGAAATATCCTCAGTGGAAATCTGGAAAGAAGCTTTCTGAGAAACTTCTCTGCGGTGTGTGTCTTCCACTCACAGAGTTACATCTGAATTTCGTGGATCTCTTTGCTAGCCTTATTTCTGTGGAATCTGAGAACAGATATTTCGGATCCCTTTGAAGACTATAGGGCCAAAGGAAATATCCTCCGATAACAAAGAGAAAGAAGCTTTCTGAGAAACTTCTTTGTGTTCTGTGAAATCATCTCACAGAGTTACAGCTTTCCCCTCAAGAAGCCTTTCGCTAAGACAGTTCTTGTGGAATTGGCAAAGTGATATTTGGAAGCCCATAGAGGGCTATGGTGAAAAAGGAAATATCCTCAGAGGAAATCTGGAAAGAAGCTTTCTGAGAAACTGCTCTGTGATGTGTGACTTCCACTCACAGAGTTACATCTGTATTTCGTGGATCTCTTTGCTAGCCTTATTTCTGTGGAATCTGAGAAGAGATATTTTGGATCCCTTTGAAGACTATAGGGCCAAAGGAAATATCCTCCGATAACAAAGAGAAAGAAGCTTTCTGAGAAACTTCTTTGCTTTCTGTGAAATCATCTCACAGAGTTACAGCTTTCCCCTCAAGAAGCCTTTCGCTAAGACAGTTCTTGTGGAATTGGCAAAGTGATATTTGGAAGCCCATAAAGGGCTATGGTGAAAAAGGAAATATCCTCAGAGGAAATCTTTAATGAAGCTTTCTGAGAAACTTCTCTGTGGTGTGTGTCTTCCACTCACAGAGTTACATTTGTGTTTCGTGGATCTCTTTGCTAGCCTTATTTCTGTGGAATCTAAGAACAGATATTTCGGATCCCTTTGAAGACAATAGGGGCAAAGGAAATATCCTCCGATAACAAAGAGCAAGAAGCTTTCTGAGAAACTTCTTTGTGTTCTGTGAAATCATCTCACAGAGTTACAGCTTTCCCCTCAAGAAGCCTATCGCTAAGACAGTTCTTGTGGAATTGGCAAAGTGCTATTTGGAAGCCCATAGAGGGCTATGGTGAAAAAGGAAATATCCTCAGATGAAATCTGGAAAGAAGTTTTCTGAGAAACTGATCTGTGATGTGTGACTTCCACTCAAAGAGTTACATCTGTATTTCGTGGATCTCTGTGCTAGCCTTATTTCTGTGGAATCTGAGAAGAGATATTTCGGATCCCTTTGAAGACTATAGGGCCAAAGGAAATATCCTCCGATAACAAAGAGAAAGAAGCTTTCTGAGAAACTTCTTTGTGTTCTGTGAAATCATCTCACGGAGTTACAGCTTTCCCCTCAAGAAGCCTTTCGCTAAGACAGTTCTTCTGGAATTGGCAAAGAGATATTTGGAATCCCATAGAGGTCTATGGTGAAAAAGGAAATATCCTCAGATGGAATCTGGAAAGAAGCTTTCTGAGAAACTGCTCTGTGATGTGTGACTTCCACTCAGAGAGTTACATCTGTATTTCTTGGATCTCTTCGCTAGCCTTATTTCTCTGGAATCTGAGAACAGATATTTCGGATCCCTTTGAAGACTATAGGGGCAAAGGAAATATCCTCCGATAACAAAGAGAAAGAAGCTTTCTGAGAAACTTCTTTGTGTTCTGTGAAATCATCTCACAGAGTTACAGCTTTCCCCTCAAGAAGCCTTTCGCTAAGACAGTTCTTGTGGAATTGGCAAAGTGATATTTGGAAACCCATAGAGGGTTATGGTGAAAAAGGAAATATCCTCAGAGGAAATCTGGAAAGAAGCTTTCTGAGAAACGGCTCTATGATGTGTGATTTCCACCCACAGAGTTACATCTGTATTTGGTGGATCTCTTTGCTAGCCTTATTTCTGTGGAATCTGAGAAGAGATATTTCGGATCCCTTTGAAGACTATAGGGCCAAAGGAAATATCCTCCGATAACAAAGAGAAAGAAGCTTTCTGAGAAACTTCTTTGTGTTCTGTGAAATCATCTCACAGAGTTACAGCTCTCCCCTCAAGAAGCCTTTCGCTAAGACAGTTCTTGTGGAATTGGCAAAGTGATATTTGGAAGTCCATAGAGGGCTATGCTGAAAAAGGAAATACCCTCAGAGGAAATCTGGAAAGAAGCTTTCTGAGAAACTTCTCTGTTATGTGTGTCTTCCACTCACAGAGTTACATCTGTATTTCGTGGATTTCTTTGCTAGCCCTATTTCTGTGGAATCTGAGAACAGATATTTCGGATCCCTTTGAAGACTATAGGGGCAAAGGAAATATCCTCCGATAACAAACAGAAAGAAGCTGTGTGAGAAACTTCTTTGTGTTCTGTGAAATCATCTCACAGAGTTACAGCTTTCCCCTCAAGAAGCCTTTCGCTAAGACAATTCTTGTGGAATTGGCAAAGTGATATTTGGAAGCCCTTAGAGGGCTAAGGTGAAAAAGGAAATATCCTCAGAGGAAATCTGGAAAGAAGCTTTCTGAGAAACTACTCTGTGATGTGTGACTTCCACTCACAGAGTTACATCTGTATTTCGTGGATCTCTTTGCTAGCCTTATTTCTG
This sequence comes from Macaca mulatta, assembly GCF_049350105.2. NCBI lineage: Eukaryota > Metazoa > Chordata > Mammalia > Primates > Cercopithecidae > Macaca > Macaca mulatta. The sequence continues at coordinate 53,050,695 of NC_133422.1, read as the reverse complement.
TGGAATCTGAGAACAGATATTTTGGATGCCTTTGAAGACTATAGGGCCAAAGGAAATATCCTCCGATAACAAAGAGAAAGAAGCTTTCTGAGAAACTTCTTTGTGTTCTGTGAAATCATCACCCAGAGTCACAGCTTTCCCCTCAACAAGCCTTTCGCTAAGACAGTTCTTGTGGAATTGGCAAAGTGATATTTGCAAGCCCATAGAGGGCTATGGTGAAAAAGGAAATATCCTCAGAGGAAATCTGGAAAGAAGCTTTCTGAGAAACTGCTCTGTGGTGTGTGTCTTCCACTCACAGAGTTACATCTGTATTTCGTGGATCTCTTGGCTAGCCTTATTTCTCTGGAATCTGAGAACAGATATTTCGGATCCCTTTGAAGACTAAAGGGGCAAAGGAAATATCCTCCGATAACAAAGAGAAGGAAGCTTTCTGAGAAGCTTCTTTGTGTTCTGTGAAATCATCTCACAGAGTTACAGCTTTCCCCTCAAGTAGCCTTTCCCTAAGACAGTTCTTGTGGAATTGGCAAAGTGATATTTGGAAACCCATAGAGGGCTAATGTGAAAAAGGAAATATCCTCAGATGAAATCTGGAAAGAAGCTTTCTGAGAAACGGCTCTATGATGTGTGATTTCCACTCACAGAGTTACATCTGCATTTGGTGGATCTCTTTCCTAGCCTTATTTCTGTGGAATCTGAGAACAGATATTTCGGATCCCTTTGAAGACTATAGGGCCAAAGGAAATATCCTCCGATAACAAAGAGAAAGAAGCTTTCTGAGAAACTTCTTTGTGTTCTGTGAAATCATCTCACAGAGTTACAGCTTTCCCCTCAAGAAGCCTTTCGCTAAGACAGTTCTTGTGGAATTGGAAAAGTGATATTTGGAAGCCCATAGAGGGCTATGGTGAAAAAGGAAATATCCTCAGAGGAAATCTGGAAAGAAGCTTTCTGAGAAACTACTCTGTGGTGTGTGTATTCCACTCACAGTGTTACATCTGTATTTCGTGGATCTCTTTGCTAGCCCTATTTCTGTGTAATCTGAGAACAGATATTTCGGATCCCTTTGAAGACTATAGGGGCAAAGGAAATATCCTCCGATAACAAAGAGAAAGAAGCTTTCTGAGAAACTTCTTTGTGTTCTGTGAAATCATCTCACAGAGTTACAGCTTTCCCCTCAAGAAGCCTTTCGCTAAGACAGTTCTTGTGGAATTGGCAAAGTGATATTCGGAAGCCCGTAGAGGGCGATGGTGAAAAAGGAAATATCCTCAGATGGAATCTGGAAAGAAGCTTTCTGAGAAACTGCTCTGTGATGTGTGACTTCCACTCACAGAGTTACATCTGTATTTCGTGGATCTCTATGCTAGCCTTATTTCTGCGGAATCTGAGAACAGATATTTCGGATCCCTTTGAAGACTATAGGGCCAAAGGAAATATCCTCCGATAACAAAGAGAAAGAAGCTTTCTGAGAAACTTCTTTGTGTTCTGTGAAATCATCTCACAGAGTTACAGCTTTCCCCTCAAGAAGCCTTTCGCTAAGACAGTTCTTGTGGAATTGGAAAAGTGATATTTGGAAGCCCATAGAGGGCTATGGTGAAAAAGGAAATATCCTCAGAGGAAATCTGGAAAGAAGCTTTCTGAGAAACTACTCTGTGGTGTGTGTATTCCACTCACAGTGTTACATCTGTATTTCGTGGATCTCTTTGCTAGCCCTATTTCTGTGTAATCTGAGAACAGATATTTCGGATCCCTTTGAAGACTATAGGGGCAAAGGAAATATCCTCCGATAACAAAGAGAAAGAAGCTTTCTGAGAAACTTCTTTGTGTTCTGTGAAATCATCTCACAGAGTTACAGCTTTCCCCTCAAGAAGCCTTTCGCTAAGACAGTTCTTGTGGAATTGGCAAAGTGATATTCGGAAGCCCGTAGAGGGCGATGGTGAAAAAGGAAATATCCTCAGATGGAATCTGGAAAGAAGCTTTCTGAGAAACTGCTCTGTGATGTGTGACTTCCACTCACAGAGTTACATCTGTATTTCGTGGATCTCTATGCTAGCCTTATTTCTGCGGAATCTGAGAACAGATATTTCGGATCCCTTTGAAGACTATAGGGCCAAAGGAAATATCCTCCGATAACAAAGAGAAAGAAGCTTTCTGAGAAACTTCTTTGTGTTCTGTGAAATCATCTCACAGAGTTACAGCTTTCCCCTCAAGAAGCCTTTTGATAAGACAGTTCTTGTGGAATTGGCAAAGTGATATTTTGAAGCCCATGGAGGGCTATGGTGAAAAAGGAAATATCCTCAGATGAAATCTGGAAAGAAGCTTTCTGAGAAACTGCTCTGTGGTGTGTGACTTCCACTCACAGAGTTACATCTGTATTTCGTGGATCTCTTTGCTAGCCTTATTTCTGTGGAATCTGAGAAGAGATATTTTGGATCCCTTTGAAGACTATACGGCCAAAGGAAATATCCTCCGATAACAAAGAGAAAGAAGCTTTCTGAGAAACTTCTTTTTGTTCTGTGAAATCATCTCACAGAGTTACAGCTTTCCGCTCAAGACGCCTTTCGCTAAGACAGTTCTTGTGGAATTGGCAAACTGATATTTGGAAGCCCATAGAGGGCTATGGTGAAAAAGGAAATATCCTCAGATGAAATCTGGAAAGAAGCTTTCTGAGAAACTGCTTAGTGTTCTGTTAATTCATCCCACAGAGTTACGTCTGTGTTTCGTTGATCTCTTTGCTAGCCTTATTTCTGTGGAATCTGAGAAGAGATATTTCGGATCCCTTTGAAGATTAAAGGGCCAAAGGAAATATCCTCCGATAACAAAGAGAAAGAAGCTTTTTGTGAAACTTCCTTTTGTTCTGTGAAATCATCTCAATGAGTTACAGCTTTCCCCTCAAGAAGCCTTTCGCTAAGACAGTTCTTGTGGAATTGGCAAAGTGATATTTGGAAGCCCATAGAGGGCTATGGTGAAAAAGGAAATATCCTCAGATGAAATCTGGAAAGAAGCTTTGTGAGAAACTGCTCTGCGATGAGTGACTTCCACTCACAGAGTTACATCTGTATTTCGTGGATCTCTTTGCTAGCCTTATTTCTGGGAAATCTGAGAACAGATATTTCGGATCCCTTTGAAGACAATAGGGCCAAAGGAAATATCCTCCGATAACAAAGAATAAGAAGCTTTCTGAAAAACTTCTTTGTGTTCTGTGACATCCTCTCACAGAGTTGCAGCTTTCCGCTCAAGAAGCCTTTCGCTAAGACAGTTCTTGTGGAATTGGCAAAGTGATATTTGGAAGCCCATAGAGGGCTATGGTGAAAAAGGAAATATCCTCAGATGAAATCTGGAAAGAAGCTTTCTGAGAAACTGCTCTGTGATGTGTGACTTCCACTCACAGAGTTACATCTGTATTTCGTGGATCTCTTTGCAAGCCTTATTTCTGTGGAATCCGAGAAGAGATATTTCGGATCCCTTAGAAGACAACAGGGGCAAAGGAAATATCCTCCGATAACAAAGAGAAAGAAGCTTTCTGAGAAACTTCTTTGTGCTCTGTGAAATCATCTCACAGAGTTACATCTTTCCCCTCAAGAAGCCTTTCGATAAGACCGTTCTTGTGCAATTGGCAAAGTGATATTTGGAAGCCCATAGAGGGCTATGGTGAAAAAGGAAGTATCCTCAGTGGAAATCTGGAAAGAAGCTTTCTGAGAAACTGCTCTGTGGTGTGTGTCTTCCACTCACAGAGTTACATCTGTATTTCGTGGATCTCTTTGCAAGCCTTATTTCTGTGGAATCTGAGAACAGATATTTCGGATCCCTTTGAAGACTATAGGGCCAAAGGAAATATCCTCTGATAACAAAGAGAAAGAAGCTTTCTGAGAAACTTCTTTGTGTTCTGTGAAATCATCTCACAGAGTTACAGCTTTCCCCTCAAGAAGCCTTTCGCTAAGACAGTTCTTGTGGAATTGGCAAAGTGATATTTGGAAGCCCATAGAGGGCTATGGTGAAAAAGGAAATATCCTCAGAGGAAATCTTTAATGAAGCTTTCTGAGAAACTGCTCTGTGGTGTGTGTCTTCCACTCACAGAGTTACATCTGTATTTCGTGGATCTCTTTGCTAGCCTTATTTCTGTGGAATCTGAGAACAGATATTTCGGATCCCTTTGAAGACTATAGGGCCAAAGGAAATATCCTCCGATAACAAAGAGAAAGAAGCTTTCTGAGAAACTTCTTTGTGTTCTGTGAAATCATCTCACAGAGTTACAGATTTCCCCTCAAGAAGCCTTTCGCTAAGACAGTTCTTGTGGAATTGGCAAAGTGATATTTGGAAGCCCATAGAGGGCTATGGTGAAAAAGGAAATATCCTCAGAGGAAATCTTTAATGAAGCTTTCTGAGAAACTTCTCTGTGGTGTGTGTCTTCCACTCACAGAGTTACATTTGTATTTCGTGCATCTCTTTGCTAGCCTTATTTCTGTGGAATCTGAGAACAGATATTTCGGATCCCTTTGAAGACAATAGGGGCAAAGGAAATATCCTCTGATAACAAAGAGAAAGAAGCTTTCTGAGAAACTTCTTTGTGTTCTGTGAAATCATCTCACAGAGTTACAGCTTTCCCCTCAAGAAGCCTATCGCTAAGACAGTTCTTGTGGAATTGGCAAAGTGCTATTGGGAAGCCCATAGAGGGCTACGGTGAAAAAGGAAATATCCTCAGATGAAATCTGGAAAGAAGTTTTCTGAGAAACTGATCTGTGATTTGTGACTTCCACTCAAAGAGTTACATCTGTATTTCGTGGATCTCTTTGCTAGCCTTATTTCTGTGGAATCTGAGAAGAGATATTTCGGATCCCTTTGAAGACTATAGGGCCAAAGGAAATATCCTCCGATAACAAAGAGAAAGAAGCTTTCTGAGAAACTTCTTTGTGTTCTGTGAAATCATCTCACGGAGTTACAGCTTTCCCCTCAAGAAGCCTTTCGCTAAGACAGTTCTTCTGGAATTGGCAAAGAGATATTTGGAAGCCCATAGAGGTCTATGGTGAAAAAGGAAATATCCTCAGATGGAATCTGGAAAGAAGCTTTCTGAGAAACTGCTCTGTGATGTGGGACTTCCACTCACAGCGTTATATCTGTATTTCTTGGATCTCTTCGCTAGCCTTATTTCTCTGGAATCTGAGAACAGATATTTCGGATCCCTTTGAAGACTATGGGGGCAAAGGAAATATCCTCCGATAACAAAGAGAAAGAAGCTTTCTGAGAAACTTCTTTGTGTTCTGTGAAATCATCTCACAGACTTACAGCTTTTCCCTCAAGAAGCCTTTCGCTAAGACAGTTCTTGTGGAATTGGCAAAGTGATATTTGGAAACCCATAGAGGGTTATGGTGAAAAAGGAAATATCCTCAGAGGAAATCTGGAAAGAAGGTTTCTGAGAAACGGCTCTATGATGTGTGATTTCCACCCACAGAATTACATCAGTATTTGGTGGATCTCTTTGCTAGCCTTATTTCTGTGGAATCTGAGAAGAGATATTTCGGATCCCTTTGAAGACTATAGGACCAAAGGAAATATCCTCCGATAACAAAGAGAAAGAAGCTTTCTGAGAAACTTCTTTGTGTTCTGTGAAATCATCTCACAGAGTTACAGCTTTCCCCTCAAGAAGCCTTTCGCTAAGACAGTTCTTGTGGAATTGGCAAAGTGATATTTGGAAGCCCATAGAGGGCTATGGTGAAAAAGGAAATATCCTCAGAGGAAATCTGGAAAGAAGCTTTCTGAGAAACTGCTCTGTGGTGTGTGTCTTCCACTCACAGAGTTACATCTGTATTTCGTGGATCTCTTTGCAAGCCTTATTTCTGTGGAATCTGAGAACAGATATTTCGGATCCCTTTGAAGACTATAGGGCCAAAGGAAATATCCTCTGATAACAAAGAGAAAGAAGCTTTCTGAGAAACTTCTTTGTGTTCTGTGAAATCATCTCACAGAGTTACAGCTTTCCCGTCAAGAAGCCTTTCGCTAAGACAGTTCTTGTGGAATTGGCAAAGTGATATTTGGAAGACCATAGAGGGCTATGGTGAAAAAGGAAATATCCTCAGAGGAAATCTTTAATGAAGCTTTCTGAGAAACTGCTCTGTGGTGTGTGTCTTCCACTCACAGAGTTACATCTGTATTTCGTGGATCTCTTTGCTAGCCTTATTTCTGTGGAATCTGAGAACAGATATTTCGGATCCCTTTGAAGACTATAGGGCCAAAGGAAATATCCTCCGATAACAAAGAGAAAGAAGCTTTCTGAGAAACTTCTTTGAGTTCTGTGAAATCATCTCACAGAGTTACAGCTTTCCCCTCAAGAAGCCTTTCGCTAAGACAGTTCTTGTGGAATTGGCAAAGTGATATTTGGAAGCCCATAGAGGGCTATGGTGAAAAAGGAAATATCCTCAGAGGAAATCTTTAATGAAGCTTTCTGAGAAACTTCTCTGTGGTGTGTGTCTTCCACTCACAGAGTTACATTTGTATTTCGTGGATCTCTTTGCTAGCCTTATTTCTGTGGAATCTGAGAACAGATATTTCGGATCCCTTTGAAGACAATAGGGGCAAAGGAAATATCCTCCGATAACAAAGAGAAAGAAGCTTTCTGAGAAACTTCTTTGTGTTCTGTGAAATCATCTCACAGAGTTACAGCTTTCCCCTCAAGAAGCCTATCGCTAAGACAGTTCTTGTGGAATTGGCAAAGTGCTATTGGGAAGCCCATAGAGGGCTATGGTGAAAAAGGAAATATCCTCAGACGAAATCTGGAAAGAAGTTTTCTGAGAAACTGATCTGTGATGTGTGACTTCCACTCAAAGAGTTACATCTGTATTTCGTGGATCTCTTTGCTAGCCTTATTTCTGTGGAATCTGAGAACAGATATTTCGGATCCCTTTGAAGACTATAGGGCCAAAGGAAATATCCTCCGATAACAAAGAGAAAGAAGCTTTCTGAGAAACTTCTTTGTGTTCTGTGAAATCATCTCACGGAGTTACAGCTTTCCCCTCAAGAAGCCTTTCGCTAACACAGTTCTTCTGGAATTGGCAAAGAGATATTTGGAAGCCCGTAGAGGTCTATGGTGAAAAAGGAAATATCCTCAGATAGAATCTGGAAAGAAGCTTTCTGAGAAACTGCTCTGTGATGTGGGACTTCCACTCACAGCGTTATATCTGTATTTCTTGGATCTCTTCGCTAGCCTTATTTCTCTGGAATCTGAGAACAGATATTTCGGATCCCTTTGAAGACTATGGGGGCAAAGGAAATATCCTCCGATAACAAAGAGAAAGAAGCTTTCTGAGAAACTTCTTTGTGTTCTGTGAAATCATCTCACAGACTTACAGCTTTTCCCTCAAGAAGCCTTTCGCTAAGACAGTTCTTGTGGAATTGGCAAAGTGATATTTGGAAACCCATAGAGGGTTATGGTGAAATAGGAAAAATCCTCAGAGGAAATCTGGAAAGAAGGTTTCTGAGAAACGGCTCTATGATGTGTGATTTCCACCCACAGAATTACATCAGTATTTGGTGGATCTCTTTGCTAGCCTTATTTCTGTGGAATCTGAGAAGAGATATTTCGGATCCCTTTGAAGACTATAGGGCCAAAGGAAATATCCTCCGATAACAAAGAGAAAGAAGCTTTCTGAGAAACTTCTTTGTGTTCTGTGAAATCATCTCACAGAGTTACAGCTTTCCCCTCAAGAAGCCTTTCGCTAAGACGGTTCTTGTGGAATTGGCAAAGTGATATTTGGAAGCCCATAGAGGGCTATGGTGAAAAAGGAAATATCCTCAGAGGAAATCTGGAAAGAAGCTTTCTGAGAAACTTCTCTGTTATGTGTGTCTTCCACTCACAGTGTTACATCTGTATTTCGTGGATTTCTTTGCTAGCCCTATTTCTGTGGAATCTGAGGACAGATATTTCGGATCCCTTTGAAGACTATAGGGCCAAACGAAATATCCTCCGATAACGAAGAGAAAGAAGCTTTCTGAGAAACTTCTTTGTGTTCTGTGAAATCATCTCACAGAGTTACAGCTTTCCCCTCAAGAAGCCTTTCGCTAAGACAGTTCTTGTGGAATTGGCAAAGTGATATTTGGAAGCCCTTAGAGGGCTATGGTGAAAAAGGAAATATCCTCAGATGAAATCTGGAAAGAAGCTTTCTGAGAAACTGCTCTGTGATGTGTGACTTCCACTCACAGAGTTACATCTGTATTTCGTGGATCTCTTTGCTAGCCTTATTTCTGTGGAATCTGACAACAGATATTTCGGATCCCTTTGAAGACTATAGGGCCAAAGGAAATATCCTCCGATAACAAAGAGAAAGAAGCTTTCTGAGAAACTTCTTTATGTTCTGTGAAATCATCTCACAGAGTTACAGCTTTTCCCTCAAGAAGCCTTTCGCTAAGACAGTTCTTGTGGAATTGGCAAAGTGATATTTGGAAGCGCATAGAGGGCTATGTTGAAAAAGGAAATATCCTCAGATCAAATCTGGAAAGAAGCTTCCTGAAAAGCTGCTCTGTGATGTGTGACTTCCACTCACAGAGTTACATCCGTATTTCGTGGATCTCTTTGCTAGCCTTATTTCTGTGGAATCTGAGAACAGATATTTCGGATCCCTTTGAAGACTATAGGGCCAAAGGAAATATCCTCCGATAACAAAGAGAAAGAAGCTTTCCGAGAAACTTCTTTGTGTTCTGTGAAATCATCTCACAGAGTTACAGCTTTCCCGTCAAGAAGCCTTTCGCTAAGACAGTTCTTGTGGAATTGGCAAAGTGATATTTGGAAGCCCATAGAGGGCTATGGTGAAAAAGGAAATATCCTCAGATGAAATATGGAAAGAAGCTTTCTGAGATACTGCTCTGTGATGTGTGACTTCCACTCACAGAATTACATCTGTATTTCGTGGATCTCTTTGCTAGCCTTATTTCTGTGGAATCTGAGAACAGATATTTCGGATCCCTTTGAAGACTATAGGGCCAAAGGAAATATCCTCCGATAACGAAGAGAAAGAAGCTTTCTGAGAAACTTCTTTGTGTTCTGTGAAATCATCTCACAGAGTTACAGCTTTCCCCTCAAGAAGCCTTTCGCTAAGACAGTTCTTGTGGAATTGGCAAAGTGATATTTGGAAGCCCTTAGAGGGCTATGGTGAAAAAGGAAATATCCTCAGATGAAATCTGGAAAGAAGCTTTCTGAGAAACTTCTCTGTGGTGTGTGACTTCCACTCACAGAGTTACATCTGTATTTCGTGGATCTCTTTGCTAGCCCTATTTCAGTGGAATCTGAGAAAAGATATTTCGGATCCCTTTGAAGACTATAGGGCCAAAGGAAATATCCTCCGAAAACAAAGAGAAAGAAGCTTTCTGAGAAACTTCTTTGTGTTCTGTGAAATCATCTCACAGAGTTACAGCTTTCCCCTCAAGAAGCCTTTCGCTAAGACAGTTCTTGTGGAATTGGCAAAGTGATATTTGGAAGCCCATACAGGGCTATGGTGAAAAAGGAAATATCCTCAGATGAAATCTGGAAAGAAGCTTTCTGAGATCCTGCTGTGTGATGTGTGACTTCCACTCACGGAGTTTAATCTGTATTTCGTGGATCTCTTTGCTAGTCTTATTTCTGTGGAATCTGAGAAAAGATACTTCGGATCCCTTTGAAGACTTTAGGGCCAAAGCAAATAACCTCCGATATCAAAGAGAAAAAGCCTTCTGAGAAACTTCTTTGTGTTCTGTGAAATCAACTCACAGAGTTACAGCTTTCCCCTCAAGAAGCCTTTGGCTAAGACGGTTCTTGTGGAATTGGCAACGTGATATTTGGAAGCCCTTAGAGGGCTATGGTGAAAAAGGAAATATCCTCAGATCAAATCTGGAAAGAAGCTTCCTGAGAAGCTGCTCTGTGATGTGTGACTTCCACTCACAGAGTTAAATCTGTATTTCGTGGATCTCTTTGCTAGCCTTATTTCTGTGGAATCTGAGAACAGATATTTCGGATCCCTTTGAAGACTATAGGGCAAAAGGAAATATCCTCCGATAACAAAGAGAAAGAAGCTTTCTGAGAAACTTCTTTGTGTTCTGTGAAATCATCTCACAGAGTTACAGCTTTCCCCTCAATAAACCTTTCGCTAAGACAGTTCTTGTGGAATTGGCAAAGTGATATTTGGAAGCCCTTAGAGGGCTATGGTGAAAATGGAAATATCCTCATATGAAATCTGGAAAGAAGCTTTCTGAGAAACTTCTCTGTGGTGTGTGACTTCCACTCACAGAGTTACATCTGTATTTCGTGGATCTCTTTGCTAGCCTTATTTCTGTGGAATCTGAGAACAGATATTTCGGATCCCTTTGAAGACTCTAGGGCCAAAGGAAATATCCTCCGATAACAAAGAGAACGAAGCTTTCTGAGAAACTTCTTTGTGTTCTGTGAAATCATCTCACAGAGTTACAGCTTTCCCCTCAAGAAGCCTTTCGCTAAGACGGTTCTTGTGGAATTGGCAAAGTAATATTTGGAAGCCCATAGAGGGCTATGGTGAAAAAGGAAATATCCTCAGATGAAATCTGGAAAGAAGTTTTCTGAGAAACTGATCTGTGATGTGTGACTTCCACTCACAGAGTTACATCTGTATTTTGTGGATCTATTTGCGAGCCTTATTTCTGTGGATTCTGAAATATCCTCCGATAACAATGAGAAAGAAGCTTTGTGAGAAACTTCTTTGTGCTCTGTGAAATCATCTCACAGAGTTACAGCTTTCCCCTCAAGAAGCCTTTCGATAAGACAGTTCTTGTGGAATTGGCAAAGTGATATTTGGAAGCCCATAGAGGGCTATGGTGAAAAAGGAAATATCCTCAGTGGAAATCTGGAAAGAAGCTTTCTGAGAAACTGCTCTGCGGTGTGTGTCTTCCACTGACAGAGTTACATCTGTATTTCGTGGATCTCTTTGCTAGCCTTATTTCTGTGGAATCTGAGAACAGATATTTCGGATCCCTTTGAAGACTATAGGGCCAAAGGAAATATCCTCCGATAACAAAGAGAAAGAAGCTTTCTGAGAAACTTCTTTGTGTTCTGTGAAATCATCTCACAGAGTTACAGCTTTCCCCTCAAGAAGCCTTTCGCTAAGACAGTTCTTGTGGAATTGGCAAAGTGATATTTGGAAGCCCATAGAGGGCTATGGTGAAAAAGGAAATATCCTCAGAGGAAATCTGGAAAGAAGCTTTCTGAGAAACTGCTCTGTGATGTGTGACTTCCACTCACAGAGTTACATCTGTATTTCGTGGATCTCTTTGCTAGCCTTATTTCTGTGGAATCTGACAACAGATATTTCGGATCCCTTTGAAGACTATAGGGCCAAAGGAAATATCCTCCGATAACAAAGAGAAAGAAGCTTTCTGAGAAACTTCTTTATGTTCTGTGAAATCATCTCACAGAGTTACAGCTTTCCCCTCAAGAAGCCTTTCGCTAAGACAGTTCTTGTGGAATTGGCAAAGTGATATTTGGAAGCCCATAGAGGGCTATGTTGAAAAAGGAAATATCCTCAGATCAAATCTGGAAAGAAGCTTCCTGAAAAGCTGCTCTGTGATGTGTGACTTCCATTCACAGAGTTACATCCGTATTTCGTGGATCTCTTTGCTAGCCTTATTTCTGTGGAATCTGAGAACAGATATTTCGGATCCCTTTGAAGACTATAGGGCCAAAGGAAATATCCTCCGATAACAAAGAGAAAGAAGCTTTCCGAGAAACTTCTTTGTGTTCTGTGAAATCATCTCACAGAGTTACAGCTTTCCCGTCAAGAAGCCTTTCGCTAAGACAGTTCTTGTGGAATTGGCAAAGTGATATTTGGAAACCCATAGAGGGTTATGGTGAAAAAGGAAATATCCTCAGATGAAATCTGGAAAGAAGCTTTCTTAGAAACGGCTCTATGATGTGTGATTTCCACCCACAGAATTACATCAGTATTTGGTGGATCTCTTTGCTAGCCTTATTTCTGTGGAATCTGAGAAGAGATATTTCGGATCCCTTTGAAGACTATAGGGCCAAAGGAAATATCCTCCGATAACAAAGAGAAAGAAGCTTTCTGAGAAACTTCTTTGTGTTCTGTGAAATCATCTCACAGAGTTACAGCTTTCCCCTCAAGAAGCCTTTCGCTAAGACAGTTCTTGTGGAATTGGCAAAGTGATATTTGGAAGCCCATAGAGGGCTATGGTGAAAAAGGAAATATCCTCAGAGGAAATCTGGAAAGAAGCTTTCTGAGAAACTTCTCTGTTATGTGTGTCTTCCACTCACAGTGTTACATCTGTATTTCGTGGATTTCTTTGCTAGCCCTATTTCTGTGGAATCTGAGGACAGATATTTCGGATCCCTTTGAAGACTATAGGGCCAAACGAAATATCCTCCGATAACGAAGAGAAAGAAGCTTTCTGAGAAACTTCTTTGTGTTCTGTGAAATCATCTCACAGAGTTACAGCTTTCCCCTCAAGAAGCCTTTCGCTAAGACAGTTCTTGTGGAATTGGCAAAGTGATATTTGGAAGCCCTTAGAGGGCTATGGTGAAAAAGGAAATATCCTCAGATGAAATCTGGAAAGAAGCTTTCTGAGAAACTGCTCTGTGATGTGTGACTTCCACTCACAGAGTTACATCTGTATTTCGTGGATCTCTTTGCTAGCCTTATTTCTGTGGAATCTGACAACAGATATTTCGGATCCCTTTGAAGACTATAGGGCCAAAGGAAATATCCTCCGATAACAAAGAGAAAGAAGCTTTCTGAGAAACTTCTTTATGTTCTGTGAAATCATCTCACAGAGTTACAGCTTTCCCCTCAAGAAGCCTTTCGCTAAGACGGTTCTTGTGGAATTGGCAAAGTGATATTTGGAAGCCCATAGAGGGCTATGTTGAAAAAGGAAATATCCTCAGATCAAATCTGGAAAGAAGCTTCCTGAAAAGCTGCTCTGTGATGTGTGACTTCCACTCACAGAGTTACATCCGTATTTCGTGGATCTCTTTGCTAGCCTTATTTCTGTGGAATCTGAGAACAGATATTTCGGATCCCTTTGAAGACTATAGGGCCAAAGGAAATATCCTCCGATAACAAAGAGAAAGAAGCTTTCCGAGAAACTTCTTTGTGTTCTGTGAAATCATCTCACAGAGTTACAGCTTTCCCCTCAATAAACCTTTCGCTAAGACAGTTCTTGTGGAATTGGCAAAGTGATATTTGGAAGCCCTTAGAGGGCTATGGTGAAAATGGAAATATCCTCATATGAAATCTGGAAAGAAGCTTTCTGAGAAACTTCTCTGTGGTGTGTGACTTCCACTCACAGAGTTACATCTGTATTTCGTGGATCTCTTTGCTAGCCTTATTTCTGTGGAATCTGAGAACAGATATTTCGGATCCCTTTGAAGACTCTAGGGCCAAAGGAAATATCCTCCGATAACAAAGAGAACGAAGCTTTCTGAGAAACTTCTTTGTGTTCTGTGAAATCATCTCACAGAGTTACAGCTTTCCCCTCAAGAAGCCTTTCGCTAAGACGGTTCTTGTGGAATTGGCAAAGTAATATTTGGAAGCCCATAGAGGGCTATGGTGAAAAAGGAAATATCCTCAGATGAAATCTGGAAAGAAGTTTTCTGAGAAACTGATCTGTGATGTGTGACTTCCACTCACAGAGTTACATCTGTATTTTGTGGATCTATTTGCGAGCCTTATTTCTGTGGATTCTGAAATATCCTCCGATAACAATGAGAAAGAAGCTTTGTGAGAAACTTCTTTGTGCTCTGTGAAATCATCTCACAGAGTTACAGCTTTCCCCTCAAGAAGCCTTTCGATAAGACAGTTCTTGTGGAATTGGCAAAGTGATATTTGGAAGCCCATAGAGGGCTATGGTGAAAAAGGAAATATCCTCAGTGGAAATCTGGAAAGAAGCTTTCTGAGAAACTGCTCTGCGGTGTGTGTCTTCCACTGACAGAGTTACATCTGTATTTCGTGGATCTCTTTGCTAGCCTTATTTCTGTGGAATCTGAGAACAGATATTTCGGATCCCTTTGAAGACTATAGGGCCAAAGGAAATATCCTCCGATAACAAAGAGAAAGAAGCTTTCTGAGAAACTTCTTTGTGTTCTGTGAAATCATCTCACAGAGTTACAGCTTTCCCCTCAAGAAGCCTTTCGCTAAGACAGTTCTTGTGGAATTGGCAAAGTGATATTTGGAAGCCCATAGAGGGCTATGGTGAAAAAGGAAATATCCTCAGAGGAAATCTGGAAAGAAGCTTTCTGAGAAACTGCTCTGTGATGTGTGACTTCCACTCACAGAGTTACATCTGTATTTCGTGGATCTCTTTGCTAGCCTTATTTCTGTGGAATCTGAGAAGAGATATTTCGGATCCCTTTGAAGACTATAGGGCGAAAGGAAATATCCTCCGATAACAAAGAGAAAGAAGCTTTCTGAGAAACTTCTTTGTGTTCTCTGAAATCATCTCACAGAGTTACAGCTTTCCCCTCAAGAAGCCTTTCGCTAAGACAGTTCTTCTGGAATTGGCAAAGAGATATTTGGAAGCCCATAGAGGTCTATGGTGAAAAAGGAAATATCCTCAGATGGAATCTGGAAAGAAGCTTTCTGAGAAACTGCTCTGTGATGTGGGACTTCCACTCACAGCGTTATATCTGTATTTCTTGGATCTCTTCGCTAGCCTTATTTCTCTGGAATCTGAGAACAGATATTTCGGATCCCTTTGAAGACTATGGGGGCAAAGGAAATATCCTCCGATAACAAAGAGAAAGAAGCTTTCTGAGAAACTTCTTTGTGTTCTGTGAAATCATCTCACAGACTTACAGCTTTTCCCTCAAGAAGCCTTTCGCTAAGACAGTTCTTGTGGAATTGGCAAAGTGATATTTGGAAACCCATAGAGGGTTATGGTGAAAAAGGAAATATCCTCAGAGGAAATCTGGAAAGAAGCTTTCTGAGAAACGGCTCTATGATGTGTGATTTCCACCCACAGAATTACATCAGTATTTGGTGGATCTCTTTGCTAGCCTTATTTCTGTGGAATCTGAGAAGAGATATTTCGGATCC
The DNA here is from genome assembly GCF_049350105.2 of Macaca mulatta. NCBI lineage: Eukaryota > Metazoa > Chordata > Mammalia > Primates > Cercopithecidae > Macaca > Macaca mulatta. The sequence goes on along the minus strand of NC_133422.1, from coordinate 53,035,663 downwards.
CTTTGAAGACTATAGGGCCAAAGGAAATATCCTCCGATAACAAAGAGAAAGAAGCTTTCTGAGAAACTTCTTTGTGTTCTGTGAAATCATCTCACAGAGTTACAGCTTTCCCCTCAAGTAGCCTTTCCCTAAGACAGTTCTTGTGGAATTGGCAAAGTGATATTTGGAAACCCATAGAGGGCTAATGTGAAAAAGGAAATATCCTCAGATGAAATCTGGAAAGAAGCTTTCTGAGAAACGGCTCTATGATGTGTGATTTCCACTCACAGAGTTACATCTGCATTTGGTGGATCTCTTTCCTAGCCTTATTTCTGTGGAATCTGAGAACAGATATTTCGGATCCCTTTGAAGACTATAGGGCCAAAGGAAATATCCTCCGATAACAAAGAGAAAGAAGCTTTCTGAGAAACTTCTTTGTGTTCTGTGAAATCATCTCACAGAGTTACAGCTTTCCCCTCAAGAAGCCTTTCGCTAAGACAGTTCTTGTGGAATTGGAAAAGTGATATTTGGAAGCCCATAGAGGGCTATGGTGAAAAAGGAAATATCCTCAGAGGAAATCTGGAAAGAAGCTTTCTGAGAAACTACTCTGTGGTGTGTGTCTTCCACTCACAGTGTTACATCTGTATTTCGTGGATCTCTTCGCTAGCCCTATTTCTGTGTAATCTGAGAACAGATATTTCGGATCCCTTTGAAGACTATAGGGGCAAAGGAAATATCCTCCGATAACAAAGAGAAAGAAGCTTTCTGAGAAACTTCTTTGTGTTCTGTGAAATCATCTCACAGAGTTACAGCTTTCCCCTCAAGAAGCCTTTCGATAAGACAGTTCTTGTGGAATTGGCAAAGTGATATTTTGAAGTCCATGGAGGGCTATGGTGAAAAAGGTAATATCCTCAGATGAAATCTGGAAAGAAGCTTTCTGAGAAACTGCTCTGTGGTGTGTGACTTCCACTCACAGAGTTACATCTGTATTTCGTGGATCTCTTTGCTAGCCTTATTTCTGTGGAATCTGAGAAGAGATATTTTGGATCCCTTTGAAGACTATACGGCCAAAGGAAATATCCTCCGATAACAAAGAGAAAGAAGCTTTCTGAGAAACTTCTTTGTGTTCTGTGAAATCATCTCACAGAGTTACAGCTTTCCCCTCAAGACGCCTTTCGCTAAGACAGTTCTTGTGGAATTGGCAAAGTGATATTTGGAAGCCCATAGAGGGCTATGGTGAAAAAGGAAATATCCTCAGATGAAATCTGGAAAGAAGCTTTCTGAGAAACTGCTTAGTGTTCTGTTAATTCATCTCACAGAGTTACGTCTGTGTTTCGTGGATCTCTTTGCTAGCCTTATTTCTGTGGAATCTGAGAAGAGATATTTCGGATCCCTTTGAAGATTAAAGGGCCAAAGGAAATATCCTCCGATAAAAAAGAGAAAGAAGCTTTTTGTGAAACTTCCTTTTGTTCTGTGAAATCATCTCAAAGAGTTACAGCTTTCCCCTCAATAAGCCTTTCGCTAAGACAGTTCTTGTAGAATTGGCAAAGTGATATTTGGAAGCCCATAGAGGGCTATGGTGAAAAAGGAAATATCCTCAGATGAAATCTGGAAAGAAGCTTTGTGAGAAACTGCTCTGCGATGAGTGACTTCCACTCACAGAGTTACATCTGTATTTCGTGGATCTCTTTGCTAGCCTTATTTCTGTGGAATCTGAGAAGAGATATTTTGGATCCCTTTGAAGACTATACGGCCAAAGGAAATATCCTCCGATAACAAAGAGAAAGAAGCTTTCTGAGAAACTTCTTTGTGTTCTGTGAAATCATCTCACAGAGTTGCAGCTTTCCGCTCAAGAAGCCTTTCGCTAAGACAGTTCTTGTGGAATTGGCAAAGTGATATTTGGAAGCCCATAGAGGGCTATGGTGAAAAAGGAAATATCCTCAGATGAAATCTGGAAAGAAGCTTTCTGAGAAACTGCTCTGTGATGTGTGACTTCCACTCACAGAGTTACATCTGTATTTCGTGGATCTCTTTGCAAGCCTTATTTCTGTGGAATCCGAGAAGAGATATTTCGGATGCCTTAGAAGACAACAGGGGCAAAGGAAATATCCTCCGATAACAAAGAGAAAGAAGCTTTCTGAGAAACTTCTTTGTGTTCTGTGAAATCATCTCACAGAGTTACAGCTTTCCCCTCAAGAAGCCTATCGCTAAGACAGTTCTTGTGGAATTGGCAAAGTGCTATTGGGAAGCCCATAGAGGGCTATGGTGAAAAAGGAAATATCCTCAGATGAAATCTGGAAAGAAGTTTTCTGAGAAACTGATCTGTGATGTGTGACTTCCACTCAAAGAGTTACATCTGTATTTCGTGGATCTCTTTGCTAGCCTTATTTCTGTGGAATCTGAGAAGAGATATTTCGGATCCCTTTGAAGACTATAGGGCCAAAGGAAATATCCTCCGATAACAAAGAGAAAGAAGCTTTCTGAGAAACTTCTTTGTGTTCTGTGAAATCATCTCACGGAGTTACAGCTTTCCCCTCAAGAAGCCTTTCGCTAAGACAGTTCTTCTGGAATTGGCAAAGAGATATTTGGAAGCCCATAGAGGTCTATGGTGAAAAAGGAAATATCCTCAGATGGAATCTGGAAAGAAGCTTTCTGAGAAACTGCTCTGTGATGTGGGACTTCCACTCACAGCGTTATATCTGTATTTCTTGGATCTCTTCGCTAGCCTTATTTCTCTGGAATCTGAGAACAGATATTTCGGATCCCTTTGAAGACTATGGGGGCAAAGGAAATATCCTCCGATAACAAAGAGAAAGAAGCTTTCTGAGAAACTTCTTTGTGTTCTGTGAAATCATCTCACAGACTTACAGCTTTTCCCTCAAGAAGCCTTTCGCTAAGACAGTTCTTGTGGAATTGGCAAAGTGATATTTGGAAACCCATAGAGGGTTATGGTGAAAAAGGAAATATCCTCAGAGGAAATCTGGAAAGAAGCTTTCTGAGAAACGGCTCTATGATGTGTGATTTCCACCCACAGAATTACATCAGTATTTGGTGGATCTCTTTGCTAGCTTTATTTCTGTGGAATCTGAGAAGAGATATTTCGGATCCCTTTGAAGACTATAGGGCCAAAGGAAATATCCTCCGATAACAAAGAGAAAGAAGCTTTCTGAGAAACTTCTTTGTGTTCTGTGAAATCATCTCACAGAGTTACAGCTTTCCCCTCAAGAAGCCTTTCGCTAAGACACTTCTTGTGGAATTGGCAAAGTGATATTTGGAAGCCCATAGAGGGCTATGGTGAAAAAGGAAATATCCTCAGAGGAAATCTGGAAAGAAGCTTTCTGAGAAACTTCTCTGTTATGTGTGTCTTCCACTCACAGTGTTACATCTGTATTTCGTGGATTTCTTTGCTAGCCCTATTTCTGTGGAATCTGAGGACAGATATTTCGGATCCCTTTGAAGACTATAGGGCCAAAGGAAATATCCTCCGATAACGAAGAGAAAGAAGCTTTCTGAGAAACTTCTTTGTGTTCTGTGAAATCATCTCACAGAGTTACAGCTTTCCCCTCAAGAAGCCTTTCGCTAAGACAGTTCTTGTGGAATTGGCAAAGTGATATTTGGAAGCCCTTAGAGGGCTATGGTGAAAAAGGAAATATCCTCAGATGAAATCTGGAAAGAAGCTTTCTGAGAAACTGCTCTGTGATGTGTGACTTCCACTCACAGAGTTACATCTGTATTTCGTGGATCTCTTTGCTAGCCTTATTTCTGTGGAATCTCACAACAGATATTTCGGATCCCTTTGAAGACTATAGGGCCAAAGGAAATATCCTCCGATAACAAAGAGAAAGAAGCTTTCTGAGAAACTTCTTTATGTTCTGTGAAATCATCTCACAGAGTTACAGCTTTCCCCTCAAGAAGCCTTTCGCTAAGACAGTTCTTGTGGAATTGGCAAAGTGATATTTGGAAGCCCATAGAGGGCTATGTTGAAAAAGGAAATATCCTCAGATCAAATCTGGAAAGAAGCTTCCTGAAAAGCTGCTCTGTGATGTGTGACTTCCATTCACAGAGTTACATCCGTATTTCGTGGATCTCTTTGCTAGCCTTATTTCTGTGGAATCTGAGAACAGATATTTCGGATCCCTTTGAAGACTATAGGGCCAAAGGAAATATCCTCCGATAACAAAGAGAAAGAAGCTTTCCGAGAAACTTCTTTGTGTTCTGTGAAATCATCTCACAGAGTTACAGCTTTCCCGTCAAGAAGCCTTTCGCTAAGACAGTTCTTGTGGAATTGGCAAAGTGATATTTGGAAACCCATAGAGGGTTATGGTGAAAAAGGAAATATCCTCAGATGAAATCTGGAAAGAAGCTTTCTGAGAAACGGCTCTATGATGTGTGATTTCCACCCACAGAATTACATCAGTATTTGGTGGATCTCTTTGCTAGCCTTATTTCTGTGGAATCTGAGAAGAGATATTTCGGATCCCTTTGAAGACTATAGGGCCAAAGGAAATATCCTCCGATAACAAAGAGAAAGAAGCTTTCTGAGAAACTTCTTTGTGTTCTGTGAAATCATCTCACAGAGTTACAGCTTTCCCCTCAAGAAGCCTTTCGCTAAGACAGTTCTTGTGGAATTGGCAAAGTGATATTTGGAAGCCCATAGAGGGCTATGGTGAAAAAGGAAATATCCTCAGAGGAAATCTGGGAAGAAGCTTTCTGAGAAACTTCTCTGTTATGTGTGTCTTCCACTCACAGTGTTACATCTGTATTTCGTGGATTTCTTTGCTAGCCCTATTTCTGTGGAATCTGAGGACAGATATTTCGGATCCCTTTGAAGACTATAGGGCCAAACGAAATATCCTCCGATAACGAAGAGAAAGAAGCTTTCTGAGAAACTTCTTTGTGTTCTGTGAAATCATCTCACAGAGTTACAGCTTTCCCCTCAAGAAGCCTTTCGCTAAGACAGTTCTTGTGGAATTGGCAAAGTGATATTTGGAAGCCCATAGAGGGCTATGGTGAAAAAGGAAATATCCTCAGATGAAATCTGGAAAGAAGCTTTCTGAGAAACTGCTCTGTGATGTGTGACTTCCACTCACAGAGTTACATCTATATTTCGTGGATCTCTTTGCTAGCCTTATTTCTGTGGAATCTGACAACAGATATTTCGGATCCCTTTGAAGACTATAGGGCCAAAGGAAATATCCTCCGATAACAAAGAGAAAGAAGCTTTCTGAGAAACTTCTTTGTGTTCTGTGAAATCATCTCACAGAGTTACAGCTTTCCCCTCAAGAAGCCTTTCGCTAAGACAGTTCTTGTGGAATTGGAAAAGTGATATTTGGAAGCCCATAGAGGGCTATGGTGAAAAAGGAAATATCCTCAGAGGAAATCTGGAAAGAAGCTTTCTGAGAAACTACTCTGTGGTGTGTGTATTCCACTCACAGTGTTACATCTGTATTTCGTGGATCTCTTTGCTAGCCCTATTTCTGTGTAATCTGAGAACAGATATTTCGGATCCCTTTGAAGACTATAGGGGCAAAGGAAATATCCTCCGATAACAAAGAGAAAGAAGCTTTCTGAGAAACTTCTTTGTGTTCTGTGAAATCATCTCACAGAGTTACAGCTTTCCCCTCAAGAAGCCTTTCGCTAAGACAGTTCTTGTGGAATTGGCAAAGTGATATTCGGAAGCCCGTAGAGGGCGATGGTGAAAAAGGAAATATCCTCAGATGGAATCTGGAAAGAAGCTTTCTGAGAAACTGCTCTGTGATGGGTGACTTCCACTCACAGAGTTACATCTGTATTTCGTGGATCTCTATGCTAGCCTTATTTCTGCGGAATCTGAGAACAGATATTTCGGATCCCTTTGAAGACTATAGGGCCAAAGGAAATATCCTCCGATAACAAAGAGAAAGAAGCTTTCTGAGAAACTTCTTTGTGTTCTGTGAAATCATCTCACAGAGTTACAGCTTTCCCCTCAAGAAGCCTTTCGATAAGACAGTTCTTGTGGAATTGGCAAAGTGATATTTTGAAGCCCATGTAGGGCTATGGTGAAAAAGGAAATATCCTCAGATGAAATCTGGAAAGAAGCTTTCTGAGAAACTGCTCTGTGGTGTGTGACTTCCACTCACAGAGTTACATCTGTATTTCGTGGATCTCTTTGCTAGCCTTATTTCTGTGGAATCTGAGAAGAGATATTTTGGATCCCTTTGAAGACTATACGGCCAAAGGAAATATCCTCCGATAACAAAGAGAAAGAAGCTTTCTGAGAAACTTCTTTTTGTTCTGTGAAATCATCTCACAGAGTTACAGCTTTCCCCTCAAGACGCCTTTCGCTAAGACAGTTCTTGTGGAATTGGCAAAGTGATATTTGGAAGCCCATAGAGGGCTATGGTGAAAAAGGAAATATCCTCAGATGAAATCTGCAAAGAAGCTTTCTGAGAAACTGCTTAGTGTTCTGTTAATTCATCCCACAGAGTTACGTCTGTGTTTCGTGGATCTCTTTGCTAGCCTTATTTCTGTGGAATCTGAGAAGAGATATTTCGGATCCCTTTGAAGATTAAAGGGCCAAAGGAAATATCCTCCGATAACAAAGAGAAAGAAGCTTTTTGTGAAACTTCCTTTTGTTCTGTGAAATCATCTCAATGAGTTACAGCTTTCCCCTCAAGAAGCCTTTCGCTAAGACAGTTCTTGTGGAATTGGCAAAGTGATATTTGGAAGCCCATAGAGGGCTATGGTGAAAAAGGAAATATCCTCAGATGAAATCTGGAAAGAAGCTTTGTGAGAAACTGCTCTGCGATGAGTGACTTCCACTCACAGAGTTACATCTGTATTTCGTGGATCTCTTTGCTAGCCTTATTTCTGGGAAATCTGAGAACAGATATTTCGGATCCCTTTGAAGACAATAGGGCCAAAGGAAATATCCTCCGATAACAAAGAATAAGAAGCTTTCTGAAAAACTTCTTTGTGTTCTGTGACATCCTCTCACAGAGTTGCAGCTTTCCGCTCAAGAAGACTTTCGCTAAGACAGTTCTTGTGGAATTGGCAAAGTGATATTTGGAAGCCCATAGAGGGCTATGGTGAAAAAGGAAATATCCTCAGATGAAATCTGGAAAGAAGCTTTCTGAGAAACTGCTCTGTGATGTGTGACTTCCACTCACAGAGTTACATCTGTATTTCGTGGATCCCTTTGCAACCCTTATTTCTGTGGAATCCGAGAAGAGATATTTCGGATCCCTTAGAAGACAACAGGGGCAAAGGAAATATCCTCCGATAACAAAGAGAAAGAAGCTTTCTGAGAAACTTCTTTGTGCTCTGTGAAATCATCTCACAGAGTTACATCTTTCCCCTCAAGAAGCCTTTCGATAAGACCGTTCTTGTGCAATTGGCAAAGTGATATTTGGAAGCCCATAGAGGGCTATGGTGAAAAAGGAAGTATCCTCAGTGGAAATCTGGAAAGAAGCTTTCTGAGAAACTGCTCTGTGGTGTGTGTCTTCCACTCACAGAGTTACATCTGTATTTCGTGGATCTCTTTGCAAGCCTTATTTCTGTGGAATCTGAGAACAGATATTTCGGATCCCTTTGAAGACTATAGGGCCAAAGGAAATATCCTCTGATAACAAAGAGAAAGAAGCTTTCTGAGAAACTTCTTTGTGTTCTGTGAAATCATCTCACAGAGTTACAGCTTTCCCCTCAAGAAGCCTTTCGCTAAGACAGTTCTTGTGGAATTGGCAAAGTGATATTTGGAAGCCCATAGAGGGCTATGTTGAAAAAGGAAATATCCTCAGAGGAAATCTTTAATGAAGCTTTCTGAGAAACTGCTCTGTGGTGTGTGTCTTCCACTCACAGAGTTACATCTGTATTTCGTGGATCTCTTTGCTAGCCCTATTTCTGTGTAATCTGAGAACAGATATTTCGGATCCCTTTGAAGACTATAGGGGCAAAGGAAATATCCTCCGATAACAAAGAGAAAGAAGCTTTCTGAGAAACTTCTTTGTGTTCTGTGAAATCATCTCACAGAGTTACAGCTTTCCCCTCAAGAAGCCTTTCGCTAAGACAGTTCTTGTGGAATTGGAAAAGTGATATTTGGAAGCCCATAGAGGGCTATGGTGAAAAAGGAAATATCCTCAGATGAAATCTGGAAAGAAGCTTTCTGAGAAACTGCTCTGTGATGTGTGACTTCCACTCACAGAGTTACATCTATATTTCGTGGATCTCTTTGCTAGCCTTATTTCTGTGGAATCTGACAACAGATATTTCGGATCCCTTTGAAGACTATAGGGCCAAAGGAAATATCCTCCGATAACAAAGAGAAAGAAGCTTTCTGAGAAACTTCTTTGTGTTCTGTGAAATCATCTCACAGAGTTACAGCTTTCCCCTCAAGAAGCCTTTCGCTAAGACAGTTCTTGTGGAATTGGAAAAGTGATATTTGGAAGCCCATAGAGGGCTATGGTGAAAAAGGAAATATCCTCAGAGGAAATCTGGAAAGAAGCTTTCTGAGAAACTACTCTGTGGTGTGTGTCTTCCACTCACAGTGTTACATCTGTATTTCGTGGATCTCTTTGCTAGCCCTATTTCTGTGTAATCTGAGAACAGATATTTCGGATCCCTTTGAAGACTATAGGGGCAAAGGAAATATCCTCCGATAACAAAGAGAAAGAAGCTTTCTGAGAAACTTCTTTGTGTTCTGTGAAATCATCTCACAGAGTTACAGCTTTCCCCTCAAGAAGCCTTTCGCTAAGACAGTTCTTGTGGAATTGGCAAAGTGATATTCGGAAGCCCGTAGAGGGCGATGGTGAAAAAGGAAATATCCTCAGATGGAATCTGGAAAGAAGCTTTCTGAGAAACTGCTCTGTGATGGGTGACTTCCACTCACAGAGTTACATCTGTATTTCGTGGATCTCTATGCTAGCCTTATTTCTGCGGAATCTGAGAACAGATATTTCGGATCCCTTTGAAGACTATAGGGCCAAAGGAAATATCCTCCGATAACAAAGAGAAAGAAGCTTTCTGAGAAACTTCTTTGTGTTCTGTGAAATCATCTCACAGAGTTACAGCTTTCCCCTCAAGAAGCCTTTCGATAAGACAGTTCTTGTGGAATTGGCAAAGTGATATTTTGAAGCCCATGTAGGGCTATGGTGAAAAAGGAAATATCCTCAGATGAAATCTGGAAAGAAGCTTTCTGAGAAACTGCTCTGTGGTGTGTGACTTCCACTCACAGAGTTACATCTGTATTTCGTGGATCTCTTTGCTAGCCTTATTTCTGTGGAATCTGAGAAGAGATATTTTGGATCCCTTTGAAGACTATACGGCCAAAGGAAATATCCTCCGATAACAAAGAGAAAGAAGCTTTCTGAGAAACTTCTTTTTGTTCTGTGAAATCATCTCACAGAGTTACAGCTTTCCCCTCAAGACGCCTTTCGCTAAGACAGTTCTTGTGGAATTGGCAAAGTGATATTTGGAAGCCCATAGAGGGCTATGGTGAAAAAGGAAATATCCTCAGATGAAATCTGCAAAGAAGCTTTCTGAGAAACTGCTTAGTGTTCTGTTAATTCATCCCACAGAGTTACGTCTGTGTTTCGTGGATCTCTTTGCTAGCCTTATTTCTGTGGAATCTGAGAAGAGATATTTCGGATCCCTTTGAAGATTAAAGGGCCAAAGGAAATATCCTCCGATAACAAAGAGAAAGAAGCTTTTTGTGAAACTTCCTTTTGTTCTGTGAAATCATCTCAATGAGTTACAGCTTTCCCCTCAAGAAGCCTTTCGCTAAGACAGTTCTTGTGGAATTGGCAAAGTGATATTTGGAAGCCCATAGAGGGCTATGGTGAAAAAGGAAATATCCTCAGATGAAATCTGGAAAGAAGCTTTGTGAGAAACTGCTCTGCGATGAGTGACTTCCACTCACAGAGTTACATCTGTATTTCGTGGATCTCTTTGCTAGCCTTATTTCTGGGAAATCTGAGAACAGATATTTCGGATCCCTTTGAAGACAATAGGGCCAAAGGAAATATCCTCCGATAACAAAGAATAAGAAGCTTTCTGAAAAACTTCTTTGTGTTCTGTGACATCCTCTCACAGAGTTGCAGCTTTCCGCTCAAGAAGACTTTCGCTAAGACAGTTCTTGTGGAATTGGCAAAGTGATATTTGGAAGCCCATAGAGGGCTATGGTGAAAAAGGAAATATCCTCAGATGAAATCTGGAAAGAAGCTTTCTGAGAAACTGCTCTGTGATGTGTTACTTCCACTCACAGAGTTACATCTGTATTTCGTGGATCCCTTTGCAACCCTTATTTCTGTGGAATCCGAGAAGAGATATTTCGGATCCCTTAGAAGACAACAGGGGCAAAGGAAATATCCTCCGATAACAAAGAGAAAGAAGCTTTCTGAGAAACTTCTTTGTGTTCTGTGAAATCATCTCACAGAGTTACAGCTTTCCCCTCAAGAAGCCTTTCGCTAAGACAGTTCTTGTGGAATTGGCAAAGTGATATTCGGAAGCCCGTAGAGGGCGATGGTGAAAAAGGAAATATCCTCAGATGGAATCTGGAAAGAAGCTTTCTGAGAAACTGCTCTGTGATGGGTGACTTCCACTCACAGAGTTACATCTGTATTTCGTGGATCTCTATGCTAGCCTTATTTCTGCGGAATCTGAGAACAGATATTTCGGATCCCTTTGAAGACTATAGGGCCAAAGGAAATATCCTCCGATAACAAAGAGAAAGAAGCTTTCTGAGAAACTTCTTTGTGTTCTGTGAAATCATCTCACAGAGTTACAGCTTTCCCCTCAAGAAGCCTTTCGATAAGACAGTTCTTGTGGAATTGGCAAAGTGATATTTTGAAGCCCATGTAGGGCTATGGTGAAAAAGGAAATATCCTCAGATGAAATCTGGAAAGAAGCTTTCTGAGAAACTGCTCTGTGGTGTGTGACTTCCACTCACAGAGTTACATCTGTATTTCGTGGATCTCTTTGCTAGCCTTATTTCTGTGGAATCTGAGAAGAGATATTTTGGATCCCTTTGAAGACTATACGGCCAAAGGAAATATCCTCCGATAACAAAGAGAAAGAAGCTTTCTGAGAAACTTCTTTTTGTTCTGTGAAATCATCTCACAGAGTTACAGCTTTCCCCTCAAGACGCCTTTCGCTAAGACAGTTCTTGTGGAATTGGCAAAGTGATATTTGGAAGCCCATAGAGGGCTATGGTGAAAAAGGAAATATCCTCAGATGAAATCTGCAAAGAAGCTTTCTGAGAAACTGCTTAGTGTTCTGTTAATTCATCCCACAGAGTTACGTCTGTGTTTCGTGGATCTCTTTGCTAGCCTTATTTCTGTGGAATCTGAGAAGAGATATTTCGGATCCCTTTGAAGATTAAAGGGCCAAAGGAAATATCCTCCGATAACAAAGAGAAAGAAGCTTTTTGTGAAACTTCCTTTTGTTCTGTGAAATCATCTCAATGAGTTACAGCTTTCCCCTCAAGAAGCCTTTCGCTAAGACAGTTCTTGTGGAATTGGCAAAGTGATATTTGGAAGCCCATAGAGGGCTATGGTGAAAAAGGAAATATCCTCAGATGAAATCTGGAAAGAAGCTTTGTGAGAAACTGTTCTGCGATGAGTGACTTCCACTCACAGAGTTACATCTGTATTTCGTGGATCTCTTTGCTAGCCTTATTTCTGGGAAATCTGAGAACAGATATTTCGGGTCCCTTTGAAGACAATAGGGCCAAAGGAAATATCCTCCGATAACAAAGAATAAGAAGCTTTCTGAAAAACTTCTTTGTGTTCTGTGACATCCTCTCACAGAGTTGCAGCTTTCCGCTCAAGAAGCCTTTCGCTAAGACAGTTCTTGTGGAATTGGCAAAGTGATATTTGGAAGCCCATAGAGGGCTATGGTGAAAAAGGAAATATCCTCAGATGAAATCTGGAAAGAAACTTTCTGAGAAACTGCTCTGTGATGTGTGACTTCCACTCACAGAGTTACATCTGTATTTCGTGGATCCCTTTGCAACCCTTATTTCTGTGGAATCGGAGAAGAGATATTTCGGATCCCTTAGAAGACAACAGGGGCAAAGGAAATATCCTCCGATAACAAAGAGAAAGAAGCTTTCTGAGAAACTTCTTTGTGCTCTGTGAAATCATCTCACAGAGTTACATCTTTCCCCTCAAGAAGCCTTTCGATAAGACCGTTCTTGTGCAATTGGCAAAGTGATATTTGGAAGCCCATAGAGGGCTATGGTGAAAAAGGAAGTATCCTCAGTGGAAATCTGGAAAGAAGCTTTCTGAGAAACTGCTCTGTGGTGTGTGTCTTCCACTCACAGAGTTACATCTGTATTTCGTGGATCTCTTTGCAAGCCTTATTTCTGTGGAATCTGAGAACAGATATTTCGGATCCCTTTGAAGACTATAGGGCCAAAGGAAATATCCTCTGATAACAAAGAGAAAGAAGCTTTCTGAGAAACTTCTTTGTGTTCTGTGAAATCATCTCACAGAGTTACAGCTTTCCCCTCAAGAAGCCTTTCGCTAAGACAGTTCTTGTGGAATTGGCAAAGTGATATTTGGAAGCCCATAGAGGGCTATGTTGAAAAAGGAAATATCCTCAGAGGAAATCTTTAATGAAGCTTTCTGAGAAACTGCTCTGTGGTGTGTGTCTTCCACTCACAGAGTTACATCTGTATTTCGTGGATCTCTTTGCTAGCCTTATTTCTGTGGCATCTGAGAACAGATATTTCGGATCCCTTTGAAGACTATAGGGCCAAAGGAAATATCCTCCGATAACAAAGAGAAAGAAGCTTTCTGAGAAACTTCTTTGTGTTCTGTGAAATCATCTCACAGAGTTACAGCTTTCCCCTCAAGAAGCCTTTCGCTAAGACAATTCTTGTGGAATTGGCAAAGTGATATTTGGAAGCCCTTAGAGGGCTAAGGTGAAAAAGGAAATATCCTCAGAGGAAATCTGGAAAGAAGCTTTCTGAGAAACTACTCTGTGATGTGTGACTTCCACTCACAGAGTTACATCTGTATTTCGTGGATCTCTTTGCTAGCCTTATTTCTGTGGAATCTGAGAACAGATATTTTGGATGCCTTTGAAGACTATAGGGCCAAAGGAAATATCCTCCGATAACAAAGAGAAAGAAGCTTTCTGAGAAACTTCTTTGTGTTCTGTGAAATCATCACCCAGAGTCACAGCTTTCCCCTCAACAAGCCTTTCGCTAAGACAGTTCTTGTGGTATTGGCAAAGTGATATTTGCAAGCCCATAGAGGGCTATGGTGAAAAAGGAAATATCCTCAGAGGAAATCTGGAAAGAAGCTTTCTGAGGAACTGCTCTGTGGTGTGTGTCTTCCACTCACAGAGTTACATCTGTATTTCGTGGATCTCTTGGCTAGCCTTATTTCTCTGGAATCTGAGAACAGATATTTCGGATCCCTTTGAAGACTAAAGGGGCAAAGGAAATATCCTCCGATAACAAAGAGAAGGAAGCTTTCTGAGAAGCTTCTTTGTGTTCTGTGAAATCATCTCACAGAGTTACAGCTTTCCCCTCAAGTAGCCTTTCCCTAAGACAGTTCTTGTGGAATTGGCAAAGTGATATTTGGAAACCCATAGAGGGCTAATGTGAAAAAGGAAATATCCTCAGATGAAATCTGGAAAGAAGCTTTCTGAGAAACGGCTCTATGATGTGTGATTTCCACTCACAGAGTTACATCTGCATTTGGTGGATCTCTTTCCTAGCCTTATTTCTGTGGAATCTGAGAACAGATATTTCGGATCCCTTTGAAGACTATAGGGCCAAAGGAAATATCCTCCGATAACAAAGAGAAAGAAGCTTTCTGAGAAACTTCTTTGTGTTCTGTGAAATCATCTCACAGAGTTACAGCTTTCCCCTCAAGAAGCCTTTCGCTAAGACAGTTCTTGTGGAATTGGAAAAGTGATATTTGGAAGCCCATAGAGGGCTATGGTGAAAAAGGAAATATCCTCAGAGGAAATCTGGAAAGAAGCTTTCTGAGAAACTACTCTGTGGTGTGTGTCTTCCACTCACAGTGTTACATCTGTATTTCGTGGATCTCTTTGCTAGCCCTATTTCTGTGTAATCTGAGAACAGATATTTCGGATCCCTTTGAAGACTATAGGGGCAAAGGAAATATCCTCCGATAACAAAGAGAAAGAAGCTTTCTGAGAAACTTCTTTGTGTTCTGTGAAATCATCTCACAGAGTTACAGCTTTCCCCTCAAGAAGCCTTTCGATAAGACAGTTCTTGTGGAATTGGCAAAGTGATATTTTGAAGCCCATGGAGGGCTATGGTGAAAAAGGAAATATCCTCAGATGAAATCTGGAAAGAAGCTTTCTGAGAAACTGCTCTGTGGTGTGTGACTTCCACTCACAGAGTTACATCTGTATTTCGTGGATCTCTTTGCTAGCCTTATTTCTGTGGAATCTGAGAAGAGATATTTTGGATCCCTTTGAAGACTATACGGCCAAAGGAAATATCCTCCGATAACAAAGAGAAAGAAGCTTTCTGAGAAACTTCTTTGTGTTCTGTGAAATCATCTCACAGAGTTACAGCTTTCCCCTCAAGACGCCTTCCGCTAAGACAGTTCTTGTGGAATTGGCAAAGTGATATTTGGAAGCCCATAGAGGGCTATGGTGAAAAAGGAAATATCCTCAGATGAAATCTGGAAAGAAGCTTTCTGAGAAACTGCTTAGTGTTCTGTTAATTCATCTCACAGAGTTACGTCTGTGTTTCGTGGATCTCTTTGCTAGCCTTATTTCTGTGGAATCTGAGAAGAGATATTTCGGATCCCTTTGAAGATTAAAGGGCCAAAGGAAATATCCTCCGATAACAAAGAGAAAGAAGCTTTTTGTGAAACTTCCTTTTGTTCTGTGAAATCATCTCAAAGAGTTACAGCTTTCCACTCTAGAAGCCTTTCGCTAAGACAGTTCTTGTAGAATTGGCAAAGTGATATTTGGAAGCCCATAGAGGGCTATGGTGAAAAAGGAAATATCCTCAGATGAAATCTGGAAAGAAGCTTTGTGAGAAACTGCTCTGCGATGAGTGACTTCCACTCACAGAGTTACATCTGTATTTCGTGGATCTCTTTGCTAGCCTTATTTCTGTGGAATCTGAGAAGAGATATTTTGGATCCCTTTGAAGACTATACGGCCAAAGGAAATATCCTCCGATAACAAAGAGAAAGAAGCTTTCTGAGAAACTTCTTTGTGTTCTGTGAAATCATCTCACAGAGTTGCAGCTTTCCGCTCAAGAAGACTTTCGCTAAGACAGTTCTTGTGGAATTGGCAAAGTGATTTTTGGAAGCCCATAGAGGGCTATGGTGAAAAAGGAAATATCCTCAGATGAAATCTGGAAAGAAGCTTTCTGAGAAACTGCTCTGTGATGTGTGACTTCCACTCACAGAGTTACATCTGTATTTCGTGGATCTCTTTGCAATCCTTATTTCTGTGGAATCCGAGAAGAGATATTTCGGATCCCTTAGAAGACAACAGGGGCAAAGGAAATATCCTCCGATAACAAAGAGAAAGAAGCTTTCTGAGAAACTTCTTTGTGCTCTGTGAAATCATCTCACAGAGTTACATCTTTCCCCTCAAGAAGCCTTTCGATAAGACCGTTCTTGTGCAATTGGCAAAGTGATATTTGGAAGCCCATAGAGGGCTATGGTGAAAAAGGAAGTATCCTCAGTGGAAATCTGGAAAGAAGCTTTCTGAGAAACTGCTCTGTGGTGTGTGTCTTCCACTCACAGAGTTACATCTGTATTTCGTGGATCTCTTTGCAAGCCTTATTTCTGTGGAATCTGAGAACAGATATTTCGGATCCCTTTGAAGACTATAGGGCCAAAGGAAATATCCTCTGATAACAAAGAGAAAGAAGCTTTCTGAGAAACTTCTTTGTGTTCTGTGAAATCATCTCACAGAGTTACAGCTTTCCCCTCAAGAAGCCTTTCGCTAAGACAGTTCTTGTGGAATTGGCAAAGTGATATTTGGAAGCCCATAGAGGGCTATGGTGAAAAAGGAAATATCCTCAGAGGAAATCTTTAATGAAGCTTTCTGAGAAACTGCTCTGTGGTGTGTGTCTTCCACTCACAGAGTTACATCTGTATTTCGTGGATCTCTTTGCTAGCCTTATTTCTGTGGAATCTGAGAACAGATATTTCGGATCCCTTTGAAGACTATAGGGCCAAAGGAAATATCCTCCGATAACAAAGAGAAAGAAGCTTTCTGAGAAACTTCTTTGTGTTCTGTGAAATCATCTCACAGAGTTACAGCTTTCCCCTCAAGAAGCCTTTCGCTAAGACAGTTCTTGTGGAATTGGCAAAGTGATATTTGGAAGCCCATAGAGGGCTATGGTGAAAAAGGAAATATCCTCAGAGGAAATCTTTAATGAAGCTTTCTGAGAAACTTCTCTGTGGTGTGTGTCTTCCACTCACAGAGTTACATTTGTATTTCGTGGATCTCTTTGCTAGCCTTATTTCTGTGGAATCTGAGAACAGATATTTCGGATCCCTTTGAAGACAATAGGGGCAAAGGAAATATCCTTCGATAACAAAGAGAAAGAAGCTTTCTGAGAAACTTCTTTGTGTTCTGTGAAATCATCTCACAGAGTTACAGCTTTCCCCTCAAGAAGCCTATCGCTAAGACAGTTCTTGTGGAATTGGCAAAGTGATATTTTGAAGCCCATGGAGGGCTATGGTGAAAAAGGAAATATCCTCAGATGAAATCTGGAAAGAAGCTTTCTGAGAAACTGCTCTGTGGTGTGTGACTTCCACTCACAGAGTTACATCTGTATTTCGTGGATCTCTTTGCTAGCCTTATTTCTGTGGAATCTGAGAAGAGATATTTTGGATCCCTTTGAAGACTATACGGCCAAAGGAAATATCCTCCGATAACAAAGAGAAAGAAGCTTTCTGAGAAACTTCTTTGTGTTCTGTGAAATCATCTCACAGAGTTACAGCTTTCCCCTCAAGACGCCTTCCGCTAAGACAGTTCTTGTGGAATTGGCAAAGTGATATTTGGAAGCCCATAGAGGGCTATGGTGAAAAAGGAAATATCCTCAGATGAAATCTGGAAAGAAGCTTTCTGAGAAACTGCTTAGTGTTCTGTTAATTCATCTCACAGAGTTACGTCTGTGTTTCGTGGATCTCTTTGCTAGCCTTATTTCTGTGGAATCTGAGAAGAGATATTTCGGATCCCTTTGAAGATTAAAGGGCCAAAGGAAATATCCTCCGATAACAAAGAGAAAGAAGCTTTTTGTGAAACTTCCTTTTGTTCTGTGAAATCATCTCAAAGAGTTACAGCTTTCCACTCAAGAAGCCTTTCGCTAAGACAGTTCTTGTAGAATTGGCAAAGTGATATTTGGAAGCCCATAGAGGGCTATGGTGAAAAAGGAAATATCCTCAGATGAAATCTGGAAAGAAGCTTTGTGAGAAACTGCTCTGCGATGAGTGACTTCCACTCACAGAGTTACATCTGTATTTCGTGGATCTCTTTGCTAGCCTTATTTCTGTGGAATCTGAGAAGAGATATTTTGGATCCCTTTGAAGACTATACGGCCAAAGGAAATATCCTCCGATAACAAAGAGAAAGAAGCTTTCTGAGAAACTTCTTTGTGTTCTGTGAAATCATCTCACAGAGTTGCAGCTTTCCGCTCAAGAAGACTTTCGCTAAGACAGTTCTTGTGGAATTGGCAAAGTGATTTTTGGAAGCCCATAGAGGGCTATGGTGAAAAAGGAAATATCCTCAGATGAAATCTGGAAAGAAGCTTTCTGAGAAACTGCTCTGTGATGTGTGACTTCCACTCACAGAGTTACATCTGTATTTCGTGGATCTCTTTGCAATCCTTATTTCTGTGGAATCCGAGAAGAGATATTTCGGATCCCTTAGAAGACAACAGGGGCAAAGGAAATATCCTCCGATAACAAAGAGAAAGAAGCTTTCTGAGAAACTTCTTTGTGCTCTGTGAAATCATCTCACAGAGTTACATCTTTCCCCTCAAGAAGCCTTTCGATAAGACCGTTCTTGTGCAATTGGCAAAGTGATATTTGGAAGCCCATAGAGGGCTATGGTGAAAAAGGAAGTATCCTCAGTGGAAATCTGGAAAGAAGCTTTCTGAGAAACTGCTCTGTGGTGTGTGTCTTCCACTCACAGAGTTACATCTGTATTTCGTGGATCTCTTTGCAAGCCTTATTTCTGTGGAATCTGAGAACAGATATTTCGGATCCCTTTGAAGACTATAGGGCCAAAGGAAATATCCTCTGATAACAAAGAGAAAGAAGCTTTCTGAGAAACTTCTTTGTGTTCTGTGAAATCATCTCACAGAGTTACAGCTTTCCCCTCAAGAAGCCTTTCGCTAAGACAGTTCTTGTGGAATTGGCAAAGTGATATTTGGAAGCCCATAGAGGGCTATGGTGAAAAAGGAAATATCCTCAGAGGAAATCTTTAATGAAGCTTTCTGAGAAACTGCTCTGTGGTGTGTGTCTTCCACTCACAGAGTTACATCTGTATTTCGTGGATCTCTTTGCTAGCCTTATTTCTGTGGAATCTGAGAACAGATATTTCGGATCCCTTTGAAGACTATAGGGCCAAAGGAAATATCCTCCGATAACAAAGAGAAAGAAGCTTTCTGAGAAACTTCTTTGTGTTCTGTGAAATCATCTCACAGAGTTACAGCTTTCCCCTCAAGAAGCCTTTCGCTAAGACAGTTCTTGTGGAATTGGCAAAGTGATATTTGGAAGCCCATAGAGGGCTATGGTGAAAAAGGAAATATCCTCAGAGGAAATCTTTAATGAAGCTTTCTGAGAAACTTCTCTGTGGTGTGTGTCTTCCACTCACAGAGTTACATTTGTATTTCGTGGATCTCTTTGCTAGCCTTATTTCTGTGGAATCTGAGAACAGATATTTCGGATCCCTTTGAAGACAATAGGGGCAAAGGAAATATCCTTCGATAACAAAGAGAAAGAAGCTTTCTGAGAAACTTCTTTGTGTTCTGTGAAATCATCCCACAGAGTTACAGCTTTCCCCTCAAGAAGCCTATCGCTAAGACAGTTCTTGTGGAATTGGCAAAGTGCTATTGGGAAGCCCATAGAGGGCTATGGTGAAAAAGGAAATATCCTCAGATGAAATCTGGAAAGAAGTTTTCTGAGAAACTGATCTGTGATGTGTGACTTCCACTCAAAGAGTTACATCTGTATTTCGTGGATCTCTTTGCTAGCCTTATTTCTGTGGAATCTGAGAAGAGATATTTCGGATCCCTTTGAAGACTATAGGGCCAAAGGAAATATCCTCCGATAACAAAGAGAAAGAAGCTTTCTGAGAAACTTCTTTGTGTTCTGTGAAATCATCTCACGGAGTTACAGCTTTCCCCTCAAGAAGCCTTTCGCTAAGACAGTTCTTCTGGAATTGGCAAAGAGATATTTGGAAGCCCATAGAGGTCTATGGTGAAAAAGGAAATATCCTCAGATGGAATCTGGAAAGAAGCTTTCTGAGAAACTGCTCTGTGATGTGGGACTTCCACTCACAGCGTTATATCTGTATTTCTTGGATCTCTTCGCTAGCCTTATTTCTCTGGAATCTGAGAACAGATATTTCGGATCCCTTTGAAGACTATGGGGGCAAAGGAAATATCCTCCGATAACAAAGAGAAAGAAGCTTTCTGAGAAACTTCTTTGTGTTCTGTGAAATCATCTCACAGACTTACAGCTTTTCCCTCAAGAAGCCTTTCGCTAAGACAGTTCTTGTGGAATTGGCAAAGTGATATTTGGAAACCCATAGAGGGTTATGGTGAAAAAGGAAATATCCTCAGAGGAAATCTGGAAAGAAGCTTTCTGAGAAACGGCTCTATGATGTGTGATTTCCACCCACAGAATTACATCAGTATTTGGTGGATCTCTTTGCTAGCTTTATTTCTGTGGAATCTGAGAAGAGATATTTCGGATCCCTTTGAAGACTATAGGGCCAAAGGAAATATCCTCCGATAACAAAGAGAAAGAAGCTTTCTGAGAAACTTCTTTGTGTTCTGTAAAATCATCTCACAGAGTTACAGCTTTCCCCTCAAGAAGCCTTTCGCTAAGACAGTTCTTGTGGAATTGGCAAAGTGATATTTGGAAGCCCATAGAGGGCTATGGTGAAAAAGGAAATATCCTCAGAAGAAATCTGGAAAGAAGCTTTCTGAGAAACTTCTCTGTTATGTGTGTCTTCCACTCACAGTGTTACATCTGTATTTCGTGGATTTCTTTGCTAGCCCTATTTCTGTGGAATCTGAGGACAGATATTTCGGATCCCTTTGAAGACTATAGGGCCAAAGGAAATATCCTCCGATAACGAAGAGAAAGAAGCTTTCTGAGAAACTTCTTTGTGTTCTGTGAAATCATCTCACAGAGTTACAGCTTTCCCCTCAAGAAGCCTTTCGCTAAGACAGTTCTTGTGGAATTGGCAAAGTGATATTTGGAAGCCCATACAGGGCTATGGTGAAAAAGGAAATATCCTCTGATGAAATCTGGAAAGAAGCTTTCTGAGATACTGCTGTGTGATGTGTGACTTCCACTCACGGAGTTTAATCTGTATTTCGTGGATCTCTTTGCTAGCCTTATTTCTCTGGAATCTGAGAACAGATATTTCGGATCCCTTTGAAGACTATAGGGCCATAGGAAATATCTTCCGATAACAAAGAGAAAGAAGCTTTCTGAGAAACTTATTTGTGTTCTGTGAAATCATCTCACACAGTTACAGCTTTCCCCTCAAGTAGCCTTTCCCTAAGACGGTTCTTGTGGAATTGGCAAAGTGTTATTTGGAAGCCCATAGAGGGCTAAGGGGAAAAGGAAATATCCTCAGATGAAATCTGGAAAGAAGCTTTCTGAGAAACTGCTCTGTGATGTGTGACTTCCACTCACAGAGTTACATCTGTTTTTTCGTGGATCTCTTTGCAAGCCTTATTTCTGTGGAATCTGAGAACAGATATTTCGGATCCCTTTGAAGACTATTGGGCCAAAGGAAATATCCTCTGATAACAAAGAGAAAGAAGCTTTCTGAGAAACTTCTTTGTGTTCTGTGAAATCATCTCACAAAGTTACAGCGTTCCCCTCAAGTAACCTTTCGCTAAGACAGTTCTTGTGGAATTGGCAAAGTGATATTTGGAAGCCCATAGAGGGCTATGGTGAAAAAGGAAATATCCTCAGATGAAATCTGGAAAGAAGCTTTCTGAGAAACTGCTCTGTGATGTGCGACTTCCACTCACAGAGGTACATCTGTATTTCGTGGATCTCTTTGCTAGCCTTATTTCTGTGGAATCTGAGAACAGATATTTCGGATCCCTTTGAAGACTATAGGGCCAAAGGAATTATCCTTCGATAACAAAGAGAAAGAAACTTTCTGAGAAACTTCTTTGTGTTCTGTGAAATCATCTCACAGAGTTACAGCTTTCCGCTCAAGAAGCCTTTCGCTAAGACAGTTCTTGTGGAATTGGCAAAGTGATATTTGGAAGCCCATAGAGGGCTATGGTGAAAAAGGAAATATCCTCAGATGAAATCTGGAAAGAAGCTTTCTGAGAAACTGCTCTGTGATGTGGGACTTCCACACACAGAGTTACATCTGTATTTCGTGGAACTCTTTGCTAGCCTTATTTCTGTGGAATCTGAGAACAGATATTTCCCATCCATTTGAAGACTCTAGGGCCAAAGGAAATATCCTCCGATAACAAAGAGAAAGAAGCTTTCTGAGAAACTTCTTTGTGTTCTGTGAAATCATCTCACAGAGTTACAGCTTTCCCCTCAAGAAGCCCTTCGCTAAGACAGTTCTTGTGGAATTTCCAAAGTGATATTTGGAAGCCCATAGAGGGCTATGGTGAAAAAGGAAATGTCCTCAGGTCAAATCTGGAAAGAAGCTTCCTGAAAAGCTGCTCTGTGATGTGTGACTTCCACTCACAGAGTTACATCTGTATTTCGTGGATCTCTTTTCTAGCCTTATTTCTGTGGAATCTGAGAACAGATATTTCGGATCCCTTTGAAGACTATAGGGCCAAAGGAAATATCCTCCGATAACAAAGAGAAAGAAGCTTTCTGAGAAACTTCTTTGTGTTCTGTGAAATCATCTCACAGAGTTACAGCTTTCCCCTCAAGAAGCCTTTCGCTAAGACAGTTCTTGTGGAATTGGCAAAGTGATATTTGGAAGCCCATAGAGGGCTGAGGTCAAAAAGGAAATATCCTCAGAGGAAATCTGGAAAGAAGCTTTCTGAGAAACTACTCTGTGATGTGTGACTTCCACTCACAGAGTTACATCTGTATTTCGTGGATCTCTTTGCTAGCCTTATTTCTGTGGAATCTGAGAAGAGATATTTTGAATGCCTTTGAAGACTATAGGGCCAAAGGAAATATCCTCCGATAACAAAGAGAAAGAAGCTTTCTGAGGAACTTCTTTGTGTTCTGTGAAATCATCTCACAGAGTTACAGCTTTCCGCTCAAGATGCCTTTCGCTAAGACAGTTCTTGTGGAATTGGCAGAGTGATATTTGGAAGCCCATAGAGGGCTATGGTGAAAAAGGAAATATCCTCAGATGAAATCTGGAAAGAAGTAATCTGAGAAACTGCTTTGTGATGTGTGACTTCCACTCACAGAGTTACATCTTTATTTCGTGGATCTCTTTGCTAGCCTTATTTCTGTGGAATCTGAGAACAGATATTTCGGATCCCTTTGAAGACTATAGGGCCAAAGGAAATATCCTCCGATAACAAAGAGAAAGAAGCTTACTGAGAAACTTCTTTGTGTTCTGTGAAATCATCTCACAGAGTTACAGCTTTCCCCTCAAGAAGCCTTTCGCTAAGACAGTTCTTGTGGAATTGGCAAAGGGATATTTGGAAGCCCTTAGAGGGCTATGGTGGAAAAGGAAATATCCTCAGATGAAATCTGGAAAGAAGCTTTCTGAGAAACTGCTCTGTGGTGTGTGACTTCCACTCACAGAGTTACATCTGTATTTCGTGGATCTCTTTGCTACTCTTATTTCTGTGGAATCTGAGAACAGATATTTCGGATCCCTTTGAAGACTTTAGGTCCAAAGCAAATAACCTCCGATATCAAAGAGAAAAAGCCTTCTGAGAAACTTCTTTGTGTTCTGTGAAATCAACTCACAGAGTTACAGCTTTCCCCTCAAGAAGCCTTTCGCTAAGACAGTTCTTGTGGAATTGGCAACGTGATATTTGGAAGCCCATAGAGGGCTAAGGTGAAAAAGGAAATATCCTCAGATCAAATCTGGAAAGAAGCTTCCTGAGAAGCTGCTCTGTGATGTGTGACTTCCACTCACAGAGTTAAATCTGTATTTCGTGGATCTCTTTGCTAGCCTTATTTCTGTGGAATCTGAGAACAGATATTTCGGATCCCTTTGAAGACTATAGGGCCAAAGGAAATATCCTCCGATAACAAAGAGAAAGAAGCTTTCTGAGAAACTTCTTTGTGTTCTGTGAAATCATCTCACAGAGTTACAGCTTTCCCCTCAATAAGCCTTTCGCTAAGACAGTTCTTGTGGAATTGGCAAAGTGATATTTGGAAGCCCTTAGAGGGCTATGGTGAAAATGGAAATATCCTCATATGAAATCTGGAAAGAAGCTTTCTGAGAAACTTCTCTGTGGTGTGTGACTTCCACTCACAGAGTTACATCTGTATTTCGTGGATCTCTTTGCTAGCCTTATTTCTGTGGAATCTGAGAACAGATATTTCGGATCCCTTTGAAGACTATAGGGCCAAAGGAAATATCCTCCGATAACAAAGAGAAAGAAGCTTTCTGAGAAACTTCTTTGTGTTCTGTGAAATCATCTCACAGAGTTACAGCTTTCCCCGCAAGAAGCCTTTCGCTAAGACGGTTCTTTTGCAATTGGCAAAGTGATGTTTGGAAGCCCATAGAGGGCTATGGTGAAAAAGGAAATATCCTCAGATGAAATCTGGAAAGAAGATTTCTGAGAAACTGCTCTGTGATGTGTGACTTCCACTCACAGAGTTACATCTGTATTTCGTGGATCTCTTTGCTAGCCTTATTTCTGTGGAATCTGAGAACAGATATTTCGGATCCCTTTGAAGACTATAGGGCCAAAGGAAATATCCTCCGATAACAAACAGAAAGAAGCTTTCTGAGAAACTTCTTTGTGTTCTGTGAAGTCATCTCACAGAGTTACAGCTTTCCCCTCAAGAAGCCTTTCGCTAAGACGGTTCTTTTGGAATTGGCAAAGTGATATTTGGAAACCCATAGAGGGCTATGGTGAAAAAGGAAATATCCTCAGATGAAATCTGGAAAGAAGTTTTCTGAGAAACTGATCTGTGATGTGTGACTTCCACTCACAGAGTTACATCTGTATTTTGTGGATCTATTTGCGAGCCTTATTTCTGTGGATTCTGAAATATCCTCCGATAACAATGAGAAAGAAGCTTTCTGAGAAACTTCTTTGTGCTCTGTGAAATCATCTCACAGAGTTACAGCTTTCCCCTCAAGAAGCCTTTCGATAAGACAGTTCTTGTGTAATTGGCAAAGTGATATTTGGAAGCCCATAGAGGGCTATGGTGAAAAAGGAAATATCCTCAGTGGAAATCTGGAAAGAAGCTTTCTGAGAAACTGCTCTGCGGTGTGTGTCTTCCACTCACAGAGTTACATCTGTATTTCGTGGATCTCTTTCCTAGCCTTATTTCTGTGGAATCTGAGAACAGATATTTCGGATCCCTTTGAAGACTATAGGGCCAAAGGAAATATCCTCCGATAACAAAGAGAAAGAAGCTTTCTGAGAAACTTCTTTGTGTTCTGTGAAATCATCTCACAGAGTTACAGCTTTCCCCTCAAGAAGCCTTTCGCTAAGACAGTTCTTGTGGAATTGGCAAAGTGATATTTGGAAGCCCATAGAGGGCTATGGTGAAAAAGGAAATATCCTCAGAGGAAATCTGGAAAGAAGCTTTCTGAGAAACTACGCTGTGATGTGTGACTTCAACTCACAGAGTTACATCTGTATTTCGGGGATCTCTTTGCTAGCCTTATTTCTGTGGAATCTGAAATATCCTCCGATAACAATGAGAAAGAAGCTTTCTGAGAAACTTCTTTGTGCTCTGTGAAATCATCTCACAGAGTTACAGCTTTCCCCTCAAGAAGCCTTTCAATAAGACAGTTCTTGTGTAATTGGCAAAGTGATATTTGGAAGCCCATAGAGGGCTATGGTGAAAAAGGAAATATCCTCAGTGGAAATCTGGAAAGAAGCTTTCTGAGAAACTGCTTAGTGTTCTGTTAATTCATCTCACAGAGTTACATCTGTGTTTCGTGGATCTCTTTGCTAGCCTTATTTCTGTGTAATCTGAGAAGAGATATTTCGGATCCCTTTGAAGATTATAGGGCCAAAGGAAATATCCTCCGATAACAAAGAGAAAGAAGCTTTTTGTGAAACTTCCTTTTGTTCTGTGAAATCATCTCAAAGAGTTACAGCTTTAACCTCAAGAAGACTTTCGCTAAGACAGTTCTTGTGGAATTGGCAAAGTGATATTTGGAAGCCCATAGAGGGCTATGGTGAAAAAGGAAATATCCTCAGATGAAATCTGGAAAGAAGCTTTGTGAGAAACTGCTCTGCGATGAGTGACTTCCACTCACAGAGTTACATCTGTATTTCGTGGATCTCTTTGCTAGCCTTATTTCTGGGGAATCTTAGAACAGATATTTCGGATCCCTTTGAAGACAATAGGGCCAAAGGAAATATCCTCCGATAACAAAGAATAAGAAGCTTTCTGAAAAACTTCTTTGTGTTCTGTGACATCCTCTCACAGAGTGGCAGCTTTCCGCTCAAGAAGCCTTTCGCTAAGACAGTTCTTGTGGAATTGGCAAAGTGATATTTGGAAGCCCATAGAGGGGTATGGTGAAAAAGGAAATATCCTCAGATGAAATCTGGAAAGAAGCTTTCTGAGAAACTGCTCTGTGATGTGTGACTTCCACTCACAGAGTTACGTCTGCATTTCGTGGATCTCTTTGCAAGCCTTATTTCTGTGGAATCTGAGAAGAGATATTTCGGATCCCTTAGAAGACAACAGGGGCAAAGGAAATATACTCCGATAACAAAGAGAAAGAAGCTTTCTGAGAAACTTCTTTGTGCTCTGTGAAATCATCTCACAGAGTTACATCTTTCCCCTCAAGAAGCCTTTCGCTAAGACAGTTCTTGTGCAATTGGCAAAGTGATATTTGGAAGCCCATAGAGGGCTATGGTGAAAAAGGAAATATCCTCAGTGGAAATCTGGAAAGAAGCTTTCTGAGAAACTGCTCTGTGGTGTGTGTCTTCCACTCACAGAGTTACATCTGTATTTCGTGGATCTCTTTGCAAGCCTTATTTCTGTGGAATCTGAGAACAGATATTTCGGATCCCTTTGAAGACTATAGGGCCAAAGGAAATATCCTCCGATATCAAAGAGAAAGAAGCTTTCTGAGAAACTTCTTTGTGTTCTGTGAAATCATCTCACAGAGTTACAGCTTTCCCCTCAAGAAGCCTTTCGCTAAGACAGTTCTTGTGGAATTGGCAAAGGGATATTTGGAAGCCCTTAGAGGGCTATGGTGGAAAAGGAAATATCCTCAGATGAAATCTGGAAAGAAGCTTTCTGAGAAACTGCTCTGTGGTGTGTGACTTCCACTCACAGAGTTACATCTGTATTTCGTGGATCTCTTTGCTACTCTTATTTCTGTGGAATCTGAGAACAGATATTTCGGATCCCTTTGAAGACTTTAGGTCCAAAGCAAATAACCTCCGATATCAAAGAGAAAAAGCCTTCTGAGAAACTTCTTTGTGTTCTGTGAAATCAACTCACAGAGTTACAGCTTTCCCCTCAAGAAGCCTTTCGCTTAGACAGTTCTTGTGGAATTGGCAACGTGATATTTGGAAGCCCATAGAGGGCTAAGGTGAAAAAGGAAATATCCTCAGATCAAATCTGGAAAGAAGCTTCCTGAGAAGCTGCTCTGTGATGTGTGACTTCCACTCACAGAGTTAAATCTGTATTTCGTGGATCTCTTTGCTAGCCTTATTTCTGTGGAATCTGAGAACAGATATTTCGGATCCCTTTGAAGACTATAGGGCCAAAGGAAATATCCTCCGATAACAAAGAGAAAGAAGCTTTCTGAGAAACTTCTCTGTGTTCTGTGAAATCATCTCACAGAGTTACAGCTTTCCCCTCAATAAGCCTTTCGCTAAGACAGTTCTTGTGGAATTGGCAAAGTGATATTTGGAAGCCCTTAGAGGGCTATGGTGAAAATGGAAATATCCTCATATGAAATCTGGAAAGAAGCTTTCTGAGAAACTTCTCTGTGGTGTGTGACTTCCACTCACAGAGTTACATCTGTATTTCGTGGATCTCTTTGCTAGCCTTATTTCTGTGGAATCTGAGAACAGATATTTCGGATCCCTTTGAAGACTATAGGGCCAAAGGAAATATCCTCCGATAACAAAGAGAAAGAAGCTTTCTGAGAAACTTCTTTGTGTTCTGTGAAATCATCTCAAAGAGTTACAGCTTTCCCCGCAAGAAGCCTTTCGCTAAGACGGTTCTTTTGCAATTGGCAAAGTGATGTTTGGAAGCCCATAGAGGGCTATGGTGAAAAAGGAAATATCCTCAGATGAAATCTGGAAAGAAGATTTCTGAGAAACTGCTCTGTGATGTGTGACTTCCACTCACAGAGTTACATCTGTATTTCGTGGATCTCTTTGCTAGCCTTATTTCTGTGGAATCTGAGAACAGATATTTCGGATCCCTTTGAAGACTATAGGGCCAAAGGAAATATCCTCCGATAACAAACAGAAAGAAGCTTTCTGAGAAACTTCTTTGTGTTCTGTGAAGTCATCTCACAGAGTTACAGCTTTCCCCTCAAGAAGCCTTTCGCTAAGACGGTTCTTTTGGAATTGGCAAAGTGATATTTGGAAACCCATAGAGGGCTATGGTGAAAAAGGAAATATCCTCAGATGA
The DNA here is from genome assembly GCF_049350105.2 of Macaca mulatta. Lineage (NCBI taxonomy): Eukaryota > Metazoa > Chordata > Mammalia > Primates > Cercopithecidae > Macaca > Macaca mulatta. Next base: position 53,007,758 of record NC_133422.1, on the reverse strand, counting down.
AATCTGGAAAGAAGTTTTCTGAGAAACTGATCTGTGATGTGTGACTTCCACTCACAGAGTTACATCTGTATTTTGTGGATCTATTTGCGAGCCTTATTTCTGTGGATTCTGAAATATCCTCCGATAACAATGAGAAAGAAGCTTTCTGAGAAACTTCTTTGTGCTCTGTGAAATCATCTCACAGAGTTACAGCTTTCCCCTCAAGAAGCCTTTCGATAAGACAGTTCTTGTGTAATTGGCAAAGTGATATTTGGAAGCCCATAGAGGGCTATGGTGAAAAAGGAAATATCCTCAGTGGAAATCTGGAAAGAAGCTTTCTGAGAAACTGCTCTGCGGTGTGTGTCTTCCACTCACAGAGTTACATCTGTATTTCGTGGATCTCTTTCCTAGCCTTATTTCTGTGGAATCTGAGAACAGATATTTCGGATCCCTTTGAAGACTATAGGGCCAAAGGAAATATCCTCCGATAACAAAGAGAAAGAAGCTTTCTGAGAAACTTCTTTGTGTTCTGTGAAATCATCTCACAGAGTTACAGCTTTCCCCTCAAGAAGCCTTTCGCTAAGACAGTTCTTGTGGAATTGGCAAAGTGATATTTGGAAGCCCATAGAGGGCTATGGTGAAAAAGGAAATATCCTCAGAGGAAATCTGGAAAGAAGCTTTCTGAGAAACTACGCTGTGATGTGTGACTTCAACTCACAGAGTTACATCTGTATTTCGGGGATCTCTTTGCTAGCCTTATTTCTGTGGAATCTGAAATATCCTCCGATAACAATGAGAAAGAAGCTTTCTGAGAAACTTCTTTGTGCTCTGTGAAATCATCTCACAGAGTTACAGCTTTCCCCTCAAGAAGCCTTTCAATAAGACAGTTCTTGTGTAATTGGCAAAGTGATATTTGGAAGCCCATAGAGGGCTATGGTGAAAAAGGAAATATCCTCAGTGGAAATCTGGAAAGAAGCTTTCTGAGAAACTGCTTAGTGTTCTGTTAATTCATCTCACAGAGTTACATCTGTGTTTCGTGGATCTCTTTGCTAGCCTTATTTCTGTGGAATCTGAGAAGAGATATTTCGGATCCCTTTGAAGATTATAGGGCCAAAGGAAATATCCTCCGATAACAAAGAGAAAGAAGCTTTTTGTGAAACTTCCTTTTGTTCTGTGAAATCATCTCAAAGAGTTACAGCTTTAACCTCAAGAAGACTTTCGCTAAGACAGTTCTTGTGGAATTGGCAAAGTGATATTTGGAAGCCCATAGAGGGCTATGGTGAAAAAGGAAATATCCTCAGATGAAATCTGGAAAGAAGCTTTGTGAGAAACTGCTCTGCGATGAGTGACTTCCACTCACAGAGTTACATCTGTATTTCGTGGATCTCTTTGCTAGCCTTATTTCTGGGGAATCTTAGAACAGATATTTCGGATCCCTTTGAAGACAATAGGGCCAAAGGAAATATCCTCCGATAACAAAGAATAAGAAGCTTTCTGAAAAACTTCTTTGTGTTCTGTGACATCCTCTCACAGAGTGGCAGCTTTCCGCTCAAGAAGCCTTTCGCTAAGACAGTTCTTGTGGAATTGGCAAAGTGATATTTGGAAGCCCATAGAGGGGTATGGTGAAAAAGGAAATATCCTCAGATGAAATCTGGAAAGAAGCTTTCTGAGAAACTGCTCTGTGATGTGTGACTTCCACTCACAGAGTTACGTCTGCATTTCGTGGATCTCTTTGCAAGCCTTATTTCTGTGGAATCTGAGAAGAGATATTTCGGATCCCTTAGAAGACAACAGGGGCAAAGGAAATATACTCCGATAACAAAGAGAAAGAAGCTTTCTGAGAAACTTCTTTGTGCTCTGTGAAATCATCTCACAGAGTTACATCTTTCCCCTCAAGAAGCCTTTCGAAAAGACAGTTCTTGTGCAATTGGCAAAGTGATATTTGGAAGCCCATAGAGGGCTATGGTGAAAAAGGAAATATCCTCAGTGGAAATCTGGAAAGAAGCTTTCTGAGAAACTGCTCTGTGGTGTGTGTCTTCCACTCACAGAGTTACATCTGTATTTCGTGGATCTCTTTGCAAGCCTTATTTCTGTGGAATCTGAGAACAGATATTTCGGATCCCTTTGAAGACTATAGGGCCAAAGGAAATATCCTCCGATATCAAAGAGAAAGAAGCTTTCTGAGAAACTTCTTTGTGTTCTGTGAAATCATCTCACAGAGTTACAGCTTTCCCCTCAAGAAGCCTTTCGCTAAGACAGTTCTTGTGGAATTGGCAAAGTGATATTTGGAAGCCCATAGAGGGCTATTGTGAAAAAGGAAATATCCTCAGAGGAAATCTTTAATGAAGCTTTCTGAGAAACTGCTCTGTGGTGTGTGTCTTCCACTCACAGAGTTACACTTGTATTTCGTGGATCTCTTTGCTAGCCTTATTTCTGTGGAATCTGAGAACAGATATTTCGGATCCCTTTGAAGACAATAGGGGCAAAGGAAATACCCTCCGATAACAAAGAGAAAGAAGCTTTCTGAGAAACTTCTTTGTGTTCTGTGAAATCATCTCACAGAGTTACAGCTTTCCCCTCAAGAAGCCTATCGCTAAGACAGTTCTTGTGGAATTGGCAAAGTGATATTTGGAAGCCCATAGAGGGCTATGGTGAAAAAGGAAATATCCTCAGATGAAATCTGGAAAGAAGTTTTCTGAGAAACTGATCTGTGATGTGTGACTTCCACTCACAGAGTTACATCTGTATTTCGTGGATCTCTTTGCTAGCCTTATTTCTGTGGAATCTGAGAAGAGATATTTCGGATCCCTTTGAAGACTATAGGGCCAAAGGAAATATCCTCCGATAACAAAGAGAAAGAAGCTTTCTGAGAAACTTCTTTGTGTTCTGTGAAATCATCTCACGGAGTTACAGCTTTCCCATCCAGAAGCCTTTCGCTAAGACAGTTCTTGTGGAATTGGCAAAGTGATATTTGGAAGCCCATAGAGGTCTATGGTGAAAAAGGAATTATCCTCAGATGGAATCTGGAAAGAAGATTTCTGAGAAACTGCTCTGTGATGTGTGACTTCCACTCACAGAGTTACATCTGTATTTCTTGGATCTCTTCGCTAGCCTTATTTCTCTGGAATCTGAGAACAGATATTTCGGATCCCTTTGAAGACTATGGGGCCAAAGGAAATATCCTCCGATAACAAAGAGAAAGAAGCTTTCTGAGAAACTTCTTTGTGTTCTGTGAAATCATCTCAAAGAGTTACAGCTTTCCCCTCAAGAAGCCTTTCGCTAAACAGTTCTTGTGGAACTGGCAAAGTGATATTTGGAAGCCCATAGAGGGCCATGCTGAAAAAGGAAATATCCTCAGAGGAAATCTGGAAAGAAGCTTTCTGAGAAACTGCTCTGTTATGTGTGTCTTCCACTCACAGAGTTACATCTGTATTTCGTGGATTTCTTTGCTAGCCCTCTTTCTGTGGAATCTGAGAACAGATATTTCGGATCCCTTTGAAGACTATAGGGGCAAAGGAAATATCCTCCGATAATAAAGAGAAAGAAGCTTTCTGAGAAACTTCTTTGTGTTCTGTGAAATCATCTCACAGAGTTACAGCTTTCCCCTCAAGAAGCCTTTCGCTAAGACAGTTCTTGTGGAATTGGCAAAGTGATATTCGGAAGCCCATAGAGGGCTATGGTGAAAAAGGAAATAACCTCAGATGAAATCTGGAAAGAAGCTTTGTGAGAAACTGCTCTGCGATGAGTGACTTCCACTCACAGAGTTACATCTGTATTTCGTGGATCTCTTTGCTAGCCTTATTTCTGGGGAATCTGAGAACAGATATTTCGGATCCCTTTGAAGACAATAGGGCCAAAGGAAATATCCTCCGATAACAAAGAATAAGAAGCTTTCTGAAAAACTTCTTTGTGTTCTGTGACATCCTCTCACAGAGTTGCAGCTTTCCGCTCAAGAAGCCTTTCGCTAAGACAGTTCTTGTGGAATTGGCAAAGTGATATTTGGAAGCCCATAGAGGGGTATGGTGAAAAAGGAAATATCCTCAGATGAAATCTGGAAAGAAGCTTTCTGAGAAACTGCTCCGTAATGTGGGAATTCCACTCACAGAGTTACATCTGTATTTCGTGGATCTCTTTCCTAGCCTTATTTCTGTGGAATCTGAGAACAGATATTTCGGATCCCTTTGAAGACTATAGGGCCAAAGGAAATAACCTCCGATAACAAAGAGAAAGAAGCTTTCTGAGAAACTTCTTTGTGTTCTGTGAAATCATCTCACAGAGTTACAGCTTTCCCCTCAAGAAGCCTTTCGCAAAGAAAGTTCTTGTGGAATTGGCAAAGTGATATTTGGAAGCCCATAGAGGGCTATGGTGAAAAAGGAAATATCCTCCGATGAAATCTGGAAAGAATCTTTCTGAGAAACTTCTCTGTGATGTGTGACTTCCACTCACAGAGTTACATCTGTATTTCGTGGATCTCTTTGCTAGCCTTATTTCTGTGGAATCTGAGAACAGATATTTCGGATCCCTTTGAATACTATACGGCCAAAGAAATATCCTCCGATAACAAGTAGAAAGAAGCTTTCTGGGAAACTTCTTTGTGTTCTGTGAAATCATCTCACAGAGTTACAGCTTTCCCCTCAAGAAGCCTTTCGATAAGTCGGTTCTTGTGGAATTGGCAAAGTGATATTTGGAAGCCCATAGAAGGCTACGGTGAAAAAGGAAATATCCTCAGATGAAATCTGGAAAGAAGCCTTCTGAGAAACTGCACTGTGATGTGTGACTTCCACTCACAGAGTTACAGCTGTATTTCGTGGATCTCTTTGCTAGCCTTATTTCTGTGGAATCTGAGAACAGATATTTTGGATCCCTTTGAAGACTATAGGGCCAAAGGAAATATACTCCGATAACAAAGAGAAAGAAGCTTTCCGAGAAACTTCTTTGTGTTCTGTGAAATCATCTCACAGAGTTACAGCTTTCCCCTCAAGAAGCCTTTCGCTAAGACAGTTCTTGTGGAATTGGCAAAGTGATATTTGGAAGCCCATAGAGGGCTGAGGTGAAAAAGGAAATATCCTCAGAGGAAATCTGGAAAGAAGCTTTCTGAGAAACTACTCTGTGATGTATGACTTCCACTCACAGAGTTACATCTGTATTTCGTGGATCTCTTTGCTAGCCTTATTTCTGTGGAATCTGAGAAGAGATGTTTTGAACGCCTTTGAAGACTATAGGGCCAAAGGAAATATCCTCCGATAACAAAGAGAAAGAAGCTTTCTGAGAAACTTCTTTGTGTTCTGTGAAATCATCTCACAGAGTTACAGCTTTCCGCTCAAGATGCCTTTCGCTAAGACAGTTCTTGTGTAATTGGCAGAGTGATATTTGGAAGCCCATAGAGGGCTATGGTGAAAAAGGAAATATCCTCAGATGAAATCTGGAAAGAAGTATTCTGAGAAACTGCTTTGTGATGTGTGACTTCCACTCACAGAGTTACATCTTTATTTCGTGGATCTCTTTGCTAGCCTTATTTCTGTGGAATCTGAGAACAGATATTTCGGATCCCTTTGAAGACTATAGGGCCAAAGGAAATATCCTCCGATAACAAAGAGAAAGAAGCTTTCTGAGAAACTTCTTTGTGTTCTGTGAAATCATCTCACAGAGTTACAGCTTTCCCCGCAAGAAGCCTTTCGCTAAGACGGTTCTTTTGCAATTGGCAAAGTGATGTTTGGAAGCCCATAGAGGGCTATGGTGAAAAAGGAAATATCCTCAGTTGAAATCTGGAAAGAAGATTTCTGAGAAACTGCTCTGTGATGTGTGACTTCCACTCACAGAGTTACATCTGTATTTCGTGGATCTCTTTGCTAGCCTTATTTCTGTGGAATCTGAGAACAGATATTTCGGATCCCTTTGAAGACTATAGGGCCAAAGGAAATATCCTCCGATAACAAACAGAAAGAAGCTTTCTGAGAAACTTCTTTGTGTTCTGTGAAGTCATCTCACAGAGTTACAGCTTTCCCCTCAAGAAGCCTTTCGCTAAGACGGTTCTTTTGGAATTGGCAAAGTGATATTTGGAAACCCATAGAGGGCTATGGTGAAAAAGGAAATATCCTCAGATGAAATCTGGAAAGAAGTTTTCTGAGAAACTGATCTGTGATGTGTGACTTCCACTCACAGAGTTACATCTGTATTTTGTGGATCTATTTGCGAGCCTTATTTCTGTGGATTCTGAAATATCCTCCGATAACAATGAGAAAGAAGCTTTCTGAGAAACTTCTTTGTGCTCTGTGAAATCATCTCACAGAGTTACAGCTTTCCCCTCAAGAAGCCTTTCGATAAGACAGTTCTTGTGTAATTGGCAAAGTGATATTTGGAAGCCCATAGAGGGCTATGGTGAAAAAGGAAATATCCTCAGTGGAAATCTGGAAAGAAGCTTTCTGAGAAACTGCTCTGCGGTGTGTGTCTTCCACTCACAGAGTTACATCTGTATTTCGTGGATCTCTTTCCTAGCCTTATTTCTGTGGAATCTGAGAACAGATATTTCGGATCCCTTTGAAGACTATAGGGCCAAAGGAAATATCCTCCGATAACAAAGAGAAAGAAGCTTTCTGAGAAACTTCTTTGTGTTCTGTGAAATCATCTCACAGAGTTACAGCTTTCCCCTCAAGAAGCCTTTCGCTAAGACAGTTCTTGTGGAATTGGCAAAGTGATATTTGGAAGCCCATAGAGGGCTATGGTGAAAAAGGAAATATCCTCAGAGTAAATCTGGAAAGAAGCTTTCTGAGAAACTACGCTGTGATGTGTGACTTCAACTCACAGAGTTACATCTGTTTTTCGGGGATCTCTTTGCTAGCCTTATTTCTGTGGAATCTGAAATATCCTCCGATAACAATGAGAAAGAAGCTTTCTGAGAAACTTCTTTGTGCTCTGTGAAATCATCTCACAGAGTTACAGCTTTCCCCTCAAGAAGCCTTTCGATAAGACAGTTCTTGTGTAATTGGCAAAGTGATATTTGGAAGCCCATAGAGGGCTATGGTGAAAAAGGAAATATCCTCAGTGGAAATCTGGAAAGAAGCTTTCTGAGAAACTGCTTAGTGTTCTGTTAATTCATCTCACAGAGTTACATCTGTGTTTCGTGGATCTCTTTGCTAGCCTTATTTCTGTGGAATCTGAGAAGAGATATTTCGGATCCCTTTGAAGATTATAGGGCCAAAGGAAATATCCTCCGATAACAAAGAGAAAGAAGCTTTTTGTGAAACTTCCTTTTGTTCTGTGAAATCATCTCAAAGAGTTACAGCTTTAACCTCAAGAAGACTTTCGCTAAGACAGTTCTTGTGGAATTGGCAAAGTGATATTTGGAAGCCCATAGAGGGCTATGGTGAAAAAGGAAATATCCTCAGATGAAATCTGGAAAGAAGCTTTGTGAGAAACTGCTCTGCGATGAGTGACTTCCACTCACAGAGTTACATCTGTATTTCGTGGATCTCTTTGCTAGCCTTATTTCTGGGGAATCTTAGAACAGATATTTCGGATCCCTTTGAAGACAATAGGGCCAAAGGAAATATCCTCCGATAACAAAGAATAAGAAGCTTTCTGAAAAACTTCTTTGTGTTCTGTGACATCCTCTCACAGAGTGGCAGCTTTCCGCTCAAGAAGCCTTTCGCTAAGACAGTTCTTGTGGAATTGGCAAAGTGATATTTGGAAGCCCATAGAGGGGTATGGTGAAAAAGGAAATATCCTCAGATGAAATCTGGAAAGAAGCTTTCTGAGAAACTGCTCTGTGATGTGTGACTTCCACTCACAGAGTTACGTCTGTATTTCGTGGATCTCTTTGCAAGCCTTATTTCTGTGGAATCTGAGAAGAGATATTTCGGATCCCTTAGAAGACAACAGGGGCAAAGGAAATATACTCCGATAACAAAGAGAAAGAAGCTTTCTGAGAAACTTCTTTGTGCTCTGTGAAATCATCTCACAGAGTTACATCTTTCCCCTCAAGAAGCCTTTCGAAAAGACAGTTCTTGTGCAATTGGCAAAGTGATATTTGGAAGCCCATAGAGGGCTATGGTGAAAAAGGAAATATCCTCAGTGGAAATCTGGAAAGAAGCTTTCTGAGAAACTGCTCTGTGGTGTGTGTCTTCCACTCACAGAGTTACATCTGTATTTCGTGGATCTCTTTGCAAGCCTTATTTCTGTGGAATCTGAGAACAGATATTTCGGATCCCTTTGAAGACTTTAGGGCCAAAGGAAATATCCTCCGATATCAAAGAGAAAGAAGCTTTCTGAGAAACTTCTTTGTGTTCTGTGAAATCATCTCACAGAGTTACAGCTTTCCCCTCAAGAAGCCTTTCGCTAAGACAGTTCTTGTGGAATTGGCAAAGTGATATTTGGAAGCCCATAGAGGGCTATTGTGAAAAAGGAAATATCCTCAGAGGAAATCTTTAATGAAGCTTTCTGAGAAACTGCTCTGTGGTGTGTGTCTTCCACTCACAGAGTTACACTTGTATTTCGTGGATCTCTTTGCTAGCCTTATTTCTGTGGAATCTGAGAACAGATATTTCGGATCCCTTTGAAGACAATAGGGGCAAAGGAAATACCCTCCGATAACAAAGAGAAAGAAGCTTTCTGAGAAACTTCTTTGTGTTCTGTGAAATCATCTCACAGAGTTACAGCTTTCCCCTCAAGAAGCCTATCGCTAAGACAGTTCTTGTGGAATTGGCAAAGTGATATTTGGAAGCCCATAGAGGGCTATGGTGAAAAAGGAAATATCCTCAGATGAAATCTGGAAAGAAGTTTTCTGAGAAACTGATCTGTGATGTGTGACTTCCACTCACAGAGTTACATCTGTATTTCGTGGATCTCTTTGCTAGCCTTATTTCTGTGGAATCTGAGAAGAGATATTTCGGATCCCTTTGAAGACTATGGGGCCAAAGGAAATATCCTCCGATAACAAAGAGAAAGAAGCTTTCTGAGAAACTTCTTTGTGTTCTGTGAAATCATCTCAAAGAGTTACAGCTTTCCCCTCAAGAAGCCTTTCGCTAAACAGTTCTTGTGGAACTGGCAAAGTGATATTTGGAAGCCCATAGAGGGCCATGGTGAAAAAGGAAATATCCTCAGAGGAAATCTGGAAAGAAGCTTTCTGAGAAACTACTCTGTTATGTGTGTCTTCCACTCACAGAGTTACATCTGTATTTCGTGGATTTCTTTGCTAGCCCTCTTTCTGTGGAATCTGAGAATAGATATTTCGGATCCCTTTGAAGACTATAGGGGCAAAGGAAATATCCTCCGATAACAAAGAGAAAGAAGCTTTCTGAGAAACTTCTTTGTGTTCTGTGAAATCATCTCACAGAGTTACAGCTTTCCCCTCAAGAAGCCTTTCGCTAAGACAGTTCTTGTGGATTTGGCAAAGTGATATTCGGAAGCCCATAGAGGGCTATGGTGAAAAAGGAAATAACCTCAGATGAAATCTGGAAAGAAGCTTTGTGAGAAACTGCTCTGCGATGAGTGACTTCCACTCACAGAGTTACATCTGTATTTCGTGGATCTCTTTGCTAGCCTTATTTCTGGGGAATCTGAGAACAGATATTTCGGATCCCTTTGAAGACAATAGGGCCAAAGGAAATATCCTCCGATAACAAAGAATAAGAAGCTTTCTGAAAAACTTCTTTGTGTTCTGTGACATCCTCTCACAGAGTTGCAGCTTTCCGCTCAAGAAGCCTTTCGCTAAGACAGTTCTTGTGGAATTGGCAAAGTGATATTTGGAAGCCCGTAGAGGGTTATGGTGAAAAAGGAAATATCCTCAGATGAAATCTGGAAAGAAGCCTTCTGAGAAACTGCTCTGTGATGTGTGACTTCCACTCACAGAGTTACATCTGTATTTCGTGGATCTCTTTGCAAGCCTTATTTCTGTGGAATCTGAGAAGAGATATTTCGGATGCCTTAGAAGACAACAGGGGCAAAGGAAATATCCTCCGATAACAAAGAGAAAGAAGTTTTCTGAGAAACTTCTTTGTGCTCTGTGAAATCATCTCACAGAGTTACAGCTTTCCCCTCAAGAAGCCTTTCGATAAGACAGTTCTCGTGCAATTGGCAAAGTGATATTTGGAAGCCCATAGAGGGCTATGGTGAAAAAGGAAATATCCTCAGTGGAAATCTGGAAAGAAGCTTTCTGAGAAACTGCTCTGTGGTGTGTGTCTTCCACATACAGAGTTACATCTGTATTTCGTGGATCTCTTTGCTAGCCTTATTTCTGTGGAATCTGAGAACAGATATTTCGGATCAATTTGAAGACTATAGGGCCAAAGGAAATATCCTCCGATAACAAAGAGAAAGAAGCTTTCTGAGAAACTTCTTTGTGTTCTGTGAAATCATCTCACAGAGTTACAGCTTTCCCCTCAAGAAGCCTTTCGCTAAGACAGTTCTTGTGGAATTGGCAAAGTGATATTTGGAAGCCCATAGAGGGCTATGGTGAAAAAGGAAATATCCTCAGAGGAAATCTTTAATGAAGCTTTCTGAGAAACTGCTCTGTGGTGTGTGTCTTCCACTCACAGAGTTACATTTGTATTTCGTGGATCTCTTTGCTAGCCTTATTTCTGTGGAATCTGAGAACAGATATTTCGGATCCCTTTGAAGACAATAGGGGCAAAGGAAATATCCTCCGAAAACAAAGAGAAAGAAGCTTTCTGAGAAACTTCTTTGTGTTTTGTGAAATCATCTCACAGAGTTACAGCTTTCCCCTCAAGAAGCCTATCGCTAAGAGAGTTCTTGTGGAATTGGCAAAGTGATATTTGGAAGCCCATAGAGGGCTATGGTGAAAAAGGAAATATCCTCAGATGAAATCTGGAAAGAAGTTTTCTGAGAAACTGATCTGTGATGTGTGACTTCCTCTCACAGAGTTACATCTCTATTTCGTGGATCTCTTTGCTAGCCTTATTTCTGTGGAATCTGAGAAGAGATATTTCGGATCCCTTTGAAGACTATAGGGCCAAAGGAAATATCCTCCGATAACAAAGAGAAAGAAGCTTTCTGAGAAACTTCTTTGTGTTCTGTGAAATCATCTCACGAAGTTACAGCTTTCCCATCCAGAAGCCTTTCGCTAAGACAGTTCTTGTGGAATTGGCAAAGTGATATTTGGAAGCCCATAGAGGTCTATGGTGAAAAAGGAAATATCCTCAGATGAAATCTGGAAAGAAGCTTTCTGAGAAACTGCTCTGTGATGTGTGACTTCCACTCACAGAGTTACATCTGTTTTTCGTGGATCTCTTTGCAAGCCTTATTTCTGTGGAATCTGAGAACAGATATTTCGGATCCCTTTGAAGACTATTGGGCCAAAGGAAATATCCTCTGATAACAAAGAGAAAGAAGCTTTCTGAGAAACTTCTTTGTGTTCTGTGAAATTATCTCACAAAGTTACAGCGTTCCCCTCAAGTAGCCTTTCGCTAAGACGGTTCTTGTGGAATTGGCAAAGTGATATTTGGAAGCCCATAGAGGGCTATGGTGAAAAAGGAAATATCCTCAGATGAAATCTGGAAAGAAGCTTTCTGAGAAACTGCTCTGTGATGTGCGACTTCCACTCACAGAGGTACATCTGTATTTCGTGGATCTCTTTGCTAGCCTTATTTCTGTGGAATCTGAGAACAGATTTTCGGATCCCTTTGAAGACTATAGGGCCAAAGGAATTATCCTCCGATAACAAAGAGAAAGAAACTTTCTGAGAAACTTCTTTGTGTTCTGTGAAATCATCTCACAGAGTTACAGCTTTCCGCTCGAGAAGCCTTTCGCTAAGACAGTTCTTGTGGAATTGGCAAAGTGATATTTGGAAGCCCATAGAGGGCTATGGTGAAAAAGGAAATATCCTCAGATGAAATCTGGAAAGAAGCTTTCTGAGAAACTGCTCCGTAATGTGGGACTTCCACTCACAGAGTTACATCTGTATTTCGTGGAACTCTTTGCTAGCCTTATTTCTGTGGAATCTGAGAACAGATATTTCCCATCCATTTGAAGACTATAGGGCCAAAGGAAATATCCTCCGATAACAAAGAGAAAGAAGCTTTCTGAGAAACTTCTTTGTGTTCTGTGAAATCATCTCACAGAGTTACACCTTTCCCCTCAAGAAGCCTTTCGCTAAGACAGTTCTTGTGGAATTGGCAAAGTGATATTTGGAAGCCCATGGAGGGCTATGGTCAAAAAGGAAATATCCTCCGATGAAATCTGTAAAGAAGCTTTCTGAGATCCTGCTCTGTGATGTGTGACTTCCACTCACAGAGTTACATCTGTATATCGTGGATCTCTTTCCTAGCCTTATTTCTGTGGAATCTGAGAACAGATATTTCGGATCCCTTTGAAGACTATAGGGCCAAAGGAAATAACCTCCGATAACAAAGAGAAAGAAGCTTTCTGAGAAACTTCTTTGTGTTCTGTGAAATCATCTCACAGAGTTACAGCTTTCCCCTCAAGAAGCCTTTCGCAAAGAAAGTTCTTGTGGAATTGGCAAAGTGATATTTGGAAGCCCATAGAGGGCTATGGTGAAAAAGGAAATATCCTCCGATGAAATCTGGAAAGAAGCTTTCTGAGAAACTTCTCTGTGATGTGTGACTTCCACTCAGAGAGTTACATCTGTATTTCGTGGATCTCTTTGCTAGCCTTATTTCTGTGGAATCTGAGAACAGATATTTCGGATCCCTTTGAATACTATACGGCCAAAGAAATATCCTCCGATAACAAGTAGAAAGAAGCTTTCTGGGAAACTTCTTTGTGTTCTGTGAAATCATCTCACAGAGTTACAGCTTTCCCCTCAAGAAGCCTTTCGATAAGTCGGTTCTTGTGGAATTGGCAAAGTGATATTTGGAAGCCCATAGAAGGCTACGGTGAAAAAGGAAATATCCTCAGAGGAAATCTGGAAAGAAGCTTTCTGAGAAACTACTCTGTGATGTATGACTTCCACTCACAGAGTTACATCTGTATTTCGTGGATCTCTTTGCTAGCCTTATTTCTGTGGAATCTGAGAAGAGATGTTTTGAACGCCTTTGAAGACTATAGGGCCAAAGGAAATATCCTCCGATAACAAAGAGAAAGAAGCTTTCTGAGAAACTTCTTTGTGTTCTGTGAAATCATCTCACAGAGTTACAGCTTTCCCCTCAAGAAGCCTTTCGCTAAGACGGTTCTTGTGGAATTGGCAAAGTGATATTTGGAAGCCCATAGAGGACTATGGTGAAAAAGGAAATATCCTCAGATGAAATCTGGAAAGAAGTTTTCTGAGAAACTGATCTGTGATGTGTGACTTCCACTCACAGAGTTACATCTGTATTTTGTGGATCTATTTGCGAGCCTTATTTCTGTGGATACTGAAATATCCTCCGATAACAATGAGAAAGAAGCTTTCTGAGAAACTTCTTTGTGCTCTGTGAAATCATCTCACAGAGTTACAGCTTTCCCCTCTAGAAGCCTTTCGATAAGACAGTTCTTGTGTAATTGGCAAAGTGATATTTGGAAGCCCATAGAGGGCTATGGTGAAAAAGGAAATATCCTCAGTGGAAATCTGGAAAGAAGCTTTCTGAGAAACTGCTCTGCGGTGTGTGTCTTCCACTCACAGAGTTACATCTGTTTTTCGTGGATCTCTTTGCTAGTCTTATTTCTGTGGAATCTGAGAACAGATATTTCGGATCCCTTTGAAGACTTTAGGGCCAAAGCAAATAACCTCCGATATCAAAGAGAAAAAGCCTTCTGAGAAACTTCTTTGTGTTCTGTGAAATCAACTCACAGAGTTACAGCTTTCCCCTCAAGAAGCCTTTCGCTAAGACAGTTCTTGTGGAATTGGCAACGTGATATTTGGAAGCCCATAGAGGGCTATGGTGAAAAAGGAAATATCCTCAGATCAAATCTGGAAAGAAGCTTCCTGAGAAGCTGCTCTGTGATGTGTGACTTCCACTCACAGAGTTAAATCTGTATTTCGTGGATCTCTTTGCTAGCCTTATTTCTGTGGAATCTGTGAACAGATATTTCGGATCCCTTTGAAGACTATAGGGCAAAAGGAAATATCCTCCGATAACAAAGAGAAAGAAGCTTTCTGAGAAACTTCTTTGTGTTCTGTGAAATCATCTCACAGAGTTACAGCTTTCCCCTCAATAAGCCTTTCGCTAAGACAGTTCTTGTGGAATTGGCAAAGTGATATTTGGAAGCCCTTAGAGGGCTATGGTGAAAATGGAAATATCCTCATATGAAATCTGGAAAGAAGCTTTCTGAGAAACTTCTCTGTGGTGTGTGACTTCCACTCACAGAGTTACATCTGTATTTCGTGGATCTCTTTGCTAGCTTTATTTCTGTGGAATCTGAGAACAGATATTTCGGATCCCTTTGAAGACTATAGGGCCAAAGGAAATATCCTCCGATAACAAAGAGAAAGAAGCTTTCTGAGAAACTTCTTTGTGTTCTGTGAAATCATCTCACAGAGTTACAGCTTTCCCCGCAAGAAGCCTTTCGCTAAGACGGTTCTTGTGCAATTGGCAAAGTGATGTTTGGAAGCCCATAGAGGGCTATGTTGAAAAAGGAAATATCCTCAGATGAAATCTGGAAAGAAGCTTTCTGAGAAACTGATCTGTGATGTGTGACTTCCACTCACAGAGTTACATCTGTATTTCGTGGATCTCTTTGCTAGCCTTATTTCTGTGGAATCTGAGAACAGATATTTCGGATCCCTTTGAAGACTATAGGGCCAAAGGAAATATCCTCCGATAACAAAGAGAAAGAAGCTTTCTGAGAAACTTCTTTGTGTTCTGTGAAATCATCTCACAGAGTTACAGCTTTCCCCTCAAGAAGCCTTTCGCTAAGACGGTTCTTGTGGAATTGGCAAAGTGATATTTGGAAGCCCTTAGAGGACTATGGTGAAAAAGGAAATATCCTCAGATGAAATCTGGAAAGAAGTTTTCTGAGAAACTGATCTGTGATGTGTGACTTCCACTCACAAAGTTACATCTGTATTTTGTGGATCTATTTGCGAGCCTTATTTCTGTGGATTCTGAAATATCCTCCGATAACAATGAGAAAGAAGCTTTCTGAGAAACTTCTTTGTGCTCTGTGAAATCATCTCACAGAGTTACAGCTTTCCCCTCAAGAAGCCTTTCGATAAGCCAGTTCTTGTGTAATTGGCAAAGTGATATTTGGAAGCCCATAGAGGGCTATGGTGAAAAAGGAAATATCCTCAGTGGAAATCAGGAAAGAAGCTTTCTGAGAAACGTCTCTGTGGTGTGTGACTTCGACTCACAGAGTTACATCTGTATTTCGTGGATCTCTTTGCTAGCCTTATTTCTGTGGAATCTGAGAAGAGTTATCTTGGATCCCTTTGAAGACTATAGGGCCAAAGGAAATATCCTCCGATAACAAAGAGAAAGAAGCTTTCTGAGAAACTTCTTTGTGTTCTGTGAAATCATCTCACAGAGTTACAGCTTTCCCCTCAAGAAGCCTTTCGCTAAGACAGTTCTTGTGGAATTGGCAAAGTGATATTTGGAAGCCCATAGAGGGCTATGGTGAAAAAGGAAATATCCTCAGAGGAAATCTTTAATGAAGCTTTCTGAGAAACTTCTCTGTGGTGTGTGTCTTCCACTCACAGAGTTACATTTGTGTTTCGTGGATCTCTTTGCTAGCCTTATTTCTGTGGAATCTGAGAACAGATATTTCGGATCCCTTTGAAGACAATAGGGGCAAAGGAAATATCCTCCGATAACAAAGAGAAAGAAGCTTTCTGAGAAACTTCTTTGTGTTCTCTGAAATCATCTCACAGAGTTACAGCTTTCCCCTCAAGAAGCCTATCGTGAAGACAGTACTTGTGGAATTGGCAAAGTGCTATTTGGAAGCCCATAGAGGGCTATGGTGAAAAAGGAAATATCCTCAGATGAAATCTGGAAAGAAGTTTAATGAGAAACTGATCTGTGATGTGTGACTTCCACTCAAAGAGTTACATCTGTATTTCGTGGATCTCTGTGCTAGCCTTATTTCTGTGGAATCTGAGAAGAGATATTTCGGATCCCTTTGAAGACTATAGGGCCAAAGGAAATATCCTCCGATAACAAAGAGAAAGAAGCTTTCTGAGAAACTTCTTTGTGTTCTGTGAAATCATCTCACGGAGTTACAGCTTTCCCCTCAAGAAGCCTTTCGCTAAGACAGTTCTTCTGGAATTGGCAAAGAGATATTTGGAAGCCCATAGAGGTCTATGGTGAAAAAGGAAATATCCTCAGATGGAATTTGGAAAGAAGCTTTCTGAGAAACTGCTCTGTGATGTGTGACTTCCACTCACAGAGTTACATCTGTATTTCTTGGATCTCTTCGCTAGCCTTATTTCTCTGGAATCTGAGAACAGATATTTCGGATCCCTTTGAAGACTATAGGGGCAAAGGAAATATCCTCTGATAACAAAGAGAAAGAAGCTTTCTGAGAAACTTCTTTGTGTTCTGTGAAATCATCTCACAGAGTTACAGCTTTCCCCTCAAGAAGCCTTTCGCTAAGACGGTTCTTGTGGAATTGGCAAAGTGATATTTGGAAGCCCATAGAGGGCTCTGGTGAAAAAGGAAATATCCTCAGATGAAATCTGCAAAGAAGCTTTCTGAGAAACTGCTTAGTGTTCTGTTAATTCATCTCACAGAGTTACATCTGTGTTTCGTGGATCTCTTTGCTAGCCTTATTTCTGGGGAATCTGAGAACAGATATTTCGGATCCCTTTGAAGACAATAGGGCCAAAGGAAATATCCTCCGATAACAAAGAATAAGAAGCTTTCTGAAAAACTTCTTTGTGTTCTGTGACATCCTCTCACAGAGTTGCAGCTTTCCGCTCAAGAAGCCTTTCGCTAAGACAGTTCTTGTGGAATTGGCAAAGTGATATTTGGAAGCCCATAGAGGGCTATGGTGAAAAAGGAAATATCCTCAGATGAAATCTGGAAAGAAGCTTTCTGAGAAACTGCTCTGTGATGTGTGACTTCCACTCACAGAGTTACATCTGTATTTCGTGGATCTCTTTGCAAGCCTTATTTCTGTGGAATCTGAGAAGAGATATTTCGGATCCCTTAGAAGACAACAGGGGCAAAGGAAATATCCTCCGATAACAAAGAGAAAGAAGCTTTCTGAGAAACTTCTTTGTGCTCTCTGAAATCATCTCACAGAGTTACAGCTTTCCCCTCAAGAAGCCTTTCGATAAGACAGTTCTTGTGCAATTGGCAAAGTGATATTTGGAAGCCCATAGAGGGCTATGGTGAAAAAGGAAATATCCTCAGTGGAAATCTGGAAAGAAGCTTTCTGAGAAACTGCTCTGTGGTGTGTGTCTTCCACTCACAGAGTTACATCTGTATTTCGTGGATCTCTTTGCAAGCCTTATTTCTGTGGAATCTGAGAACAGATATTTCGGATCCCTTTGAAGACTATAGGGCCAAAGGAAATATCCTCCGATAACAAAGAGAAAGAAGCTTTCTGAGAAACTTCTTTGTGTTCTGTGAAATCATCTCACAGAGTTACAGCTTTCCTCTCAAGAAGCCTTTCGCTAAGACAGTTCTTGTGGAATTGGCAAAGTGATATTTGGAAGCCCATAGAGGGCTATTGTGAAAAAGGAAATATCCTCAGAGGAAATCTTTAATGAAGCTGTCTGAGAAACTGCTCTGTGGTGTGTGTCTTCCACTCACAGAGTTACATTTGTATTTCGTGGATCTCTTTGCTAGCCATATTTCTGTGGAATCTGAGAACAGATATTTCGGATCCCTTTGAAGACAATAGGGGCAAAGGAAATATCCTCCGATAACAAAGAGAAAGAAGCTTTCCGAGAAACTTCTTTGTGCTCTGTGAAATCATCTCACAGAGTTACATCTTTCCCCTCAAGAAGCCTTTCGATAAGACAGTTCTCGTGCAATTGGCAAAGTGATATTTGGAAGCCCATAAAGGGCTATGGTGAAAAAGGAAATATGCTCAGTGGAAATCTGGAAAGAAGCTTTCTGAGAAACTGCTCTGTGGTGTGTGTCTTCCACTCACAGAGTTACATCTGTATTTCGTGGATCTCTTTGCTAGCCTTATTTCTGTGGAATCTGAGAACAGATATTTCGGATCCCTTTGAAGTCTATAGGGCCAAAGGAAATATCCTCCGATAACAAAGAGAAAGAAGCTTTCTGAGAAACTTCTTTGTGTTCTGTGAAATCATCTCACGGAGTTACAGCTTTCCCATCCAGAAGCCTTTCGCTAAGACAGTTCTTGTGGAATTGGCAAAGTGATATTTGGAAGCCCATAGAGGTCTCTGGTGAAAAAGGAATTATCCTCAGATGGAATCTGGAAAGAAGATTTCTGAGAAACTGCTCTGTGATGTGTGACTTCCACTCACAGAGTTACATCTGTATTTCGTGGATCTCTTTG
Organism: Macaca mulatta; assembly: GCF_049350105.2. NCBI lineage: Eukaryota > Metazoa > Chordata > Mammalia > Primates > Cercopithecidae > Macaca > Macaca mulatta. The sequence goes on along the minus strand of NC_133422.1, from coordinate 52,989,419 downwards.
CAAGCCTTATTTCTGTGGAATCTGAGAAGAGATATTTCGGATGCCTTAGAAGACAACAGGGGCAAAGGAAATATACTCCGATAACAAAGAGAAAGAAACTTTCTGAGAAACTTCTTTGTGCTCTGTGAAATCATCTCACAGAGTTACATCTTTCCCCTCAAGAAGCCTTTCGATAAGACAGTTCTTGTGCAATTGGCAAAGTGATATTTGGAAGCCCGTAGAGGGTTATGGTGAAAAAGGAAATATCGTCAGAGGAAATCTGGAAAGAAGCTTTCTGAGAAACTGCTCTGTTATGTGTGTCTTCCACTCACAGTGTTACATCTGTATTTCGTGGATTTCTTTGCTAGCCCTGTTTCTGTGGAATCTGAGAACAGATATTTCGGATCCCTTTGAAGACTATAGGGGCAAAGGAAATATCCTCCGATAACAAAGAGAAAGAAGCTTTCTGAGAAACTTCTTTGTGTTCTGTGAAATCGTCTCACAGAGTTACAGCTTTCCCCTCAAGAAGCCTTTCGCTAAGACAGTTCTTGTGGAATTGGCAAAGTGATATTCGGAAGCCCATAGAGGGCTATGGTGAAAAAGGAAATAACCTCAGATGAAATCTGGAAAGAGGCTTTGTGAGAAACTGCTCTGCGATGAGTGACTTCCACTCACAGAGTTACATCTGTATTTCATGGATCTCTTTGCTAGCCTTATTTCTGGGAAATCTGAGAACAGATATTTCGGATCCTTTTGAAGACAATAGGGCCAAAGGAAATATCCTCCGATAACAAAGAATAAGAAGCTTTCTGAAAAACTTCTTTGTGTTCTGTGACATCCTCTCACAGAGTTGCAGCTTTCCGCTCAAGAAGCCTTTCGCTAAGACAGTTCTTGTGGAATTGGCAAAGTGATATTTGGAAGCCCATAGAGGGCTATGGTGAAAAAGGAAATATCCTCAGATGAAATCTGGAAAGAAGCTTTCTGAGAAACTGCTCTGTGATGTGTGACTTCCACTCACAGAGTTACATCTGTATTTCGTGGATCTCTTTGCAAGCCTTATTTCTGTGGAATCTGAGAAGAGATATTTCGGATCCCTTTGAAGACTATAGGGCCAAAGGAAATATCCTCCGATAACAAAGAGAAAGAAGCTTTCTGAGAAACTTCTTTGTGTTCTGTGAAATCATCTCACAGAGTTACATCTTTCCCCTCAAGAAGCCTTTCGATAAGACAGTTCTTGTGCAATTGGCAAAGTGATATTTGGAAGCCCGTAGAGGGTTATGGTGAAAAAGGAAATATCGTCAGAGGAAATCTGGAAAGAAGCTTTCTGAGAAACTGCTCTGTTATGTGTGTCTTCCACTCACAGTGTTACATCTGTATTTCGTGGATTTCTTTGCTAGCCCTGTTTCTGTGGAATCTGAGAACAGATATTTCGGATCCCTTTGAAGACTATAGGGGCAAAGGAAATATCCTCCGATAACAAAGAGAAAGAAGCTTTCTGAGAAACTTCTTTGTGTTCTGTGAAATCGTCTCACAGAGTTACAGCTTTCCCCTCAAGAAGCCTTTCGCTAAGACAGTTCTTGTGGAATTGGCAAAGTGATATTCGGAAGCCCATAGAGGGCTATGGTGAAAAAGGAAATAACCTCAGATGAAATCTGGAAAGAGGCTTTGTGAGAAACTGCTCTGCGATGAGTGACTTCCACTCACAGAGTTACATCTGTATTTCATGGATCTCTTTGCTAGCCTTATTTCTGGGGAATCTGAGAACAGATATTTCGGATCCTTTTGAAGACAATAGGGCCAAAGGAAATATCCTCCGATAACAAAGAATAAGAAGCTTTCTGAAAAACTTCTTTGTGTTCTGTGACATCCTCTCACAGAGTTGCAGCTTTCCGCTCAAGAAGCCTTTCGCTAAGACAGTTCTTGTGGAATTGGCAAAGTGATATTTGGAAGCCCATAGAGGGCTATGGTGAAAAAGGAAATATCCTCAGATGAAATCTGGAAAGAAGCTTTCTGAGAAACTGCTCTGTGATGTGTGACTTCCACTCACAGAGTTACATCTGTATTTCGTGGATCTCTTTGCAAGCCTTATTTCTGTGGAATCTGAGAAGAGATATTTCGGATCCCTTAGAAGACAACAGGGGCAAAGGAAATATACTCCGATAACAAAGAGAAAGTAGCTTTCTGAGAAACTTCTTTGTGCTCTGTGAAATCATCTCACAGAGTTACATCTTTCCCCTCAAGAAGCCTTTCGATAAGACAGTTCTTGTGCAATTGGCAAAGTGATATTTGGAAGCCCATAGAGGGCTATGGTGAAAAAGGAAATATCCTCAGTGGAAATCTGGAAAGAAGCTTTCTGAGAAACTGCTCTGTGGTGTGTGTCCTCCACTCACAGAGTTACATCTGTATTTCGTGGATCTCTTTGCAAGCCTTATTTCTGTGGAATCTGAGAACAGATATTTCGGATCCCTTTGAAGACTATAGGGCCAAAGGAAATATCCTCCGATAACAAAGAGAAAGAAGCTTTCTGAGAAACTTCTTTGTGTTCTGTGAAATCATCTCACAGAGTTACAGCTTTCCCCTCCAGAAGCCTTTCGCTAAGACAGTTCTTGTGGAATTGGCAAAGTGATATTTGGAAGCCCATAGAGGGCTATTGTGAAAAAGGAAATATCCTCAGAGGAAATCTTTAATGAAGCTGTCTGAGAAACTGCTCTGTGGTGTGTGTCTTCCACTCACAGAGTTACATTTGTATTTCGTGGATCTCTTTGCTAGCCTTATTTCTGTGGAATCTGAGAACAGATATTTCGGATCCCTTTGAAGACAATAGGGGCAAAGGAAATATCCTCCGAAAACAAAGAGAAAGAAGCTTTCTGAGAAACTTCTTTGTGTTCTGTGAAATCATCTCACAGAGTTACAGCTTTCCCCTCAAGAAGCCTATCGCTAAGACAGTTCTTGTGGAATTGGCAAAGTGATATTTGGAAGCCCATAGAGGGCTATGGTGAAAAAGGAAATATCCTCAGATGAAATCTGGAAAGAAGTTTTGTGAGAAACTGATCTGTGATGTGTGACTTCCACTCACAGAGTTACATCTGTATTTCGTGGATCTCTTTGCTAGCCTTATTTCTGTGGAATCTGAGAAGAGATATTTCGGATCCCTTTGAAAACTATAGGGCCAAAGGAAATATCCTCCGATAACAAAGAGAAAGAAGCTTTCTGAGAAACTTCTTTGTGTTCTGTGAAATCATCTCATGGAGTTACAGCTTTCCCATCCAGAAGCCTTTCGCTAAGACAGTTCTTGTGGAATTGGCAAAGTGATATTTGGAAGCCCATAGAGGTCTATGGTGAAAAAGGAATTATCCTCAGATGGAATCTGGAAAGAAGATTTCTGAGAAACTGCTCTGTGATGTGTGACTTCCACTCACAGAGTTACATCTGTATTTCTTGGATCTCTTCGCTAGCCTTATTTCTCTGGAATCTGAGAACAGATATTTCGGATCCCTTTGAAGACTATAGGGCCAAAGGAAATATCCTCCGATAACAAAGAATAAGAAGCTTTCTGAAAAACTTCTTTGTGTTCTGTGACATCCTCTCACAGAGTTGCAGCTTTCCGCTCAAGAAGCCTTTCGCTAAGACAGTTCTTGTGGAATTGGCAAAGTGATATTTGGAAGCCCGTAGAGGGTTATGGTGAAAAAGGAAATATCCTCAGTGGAAATCTGGAAAGAAGCTTTCTGAGAAACTACTCTGTGGTGTGTGTCTTCCACTCACAGAGTAACATCTGTATTTCGTGGATCTCTTTGCTAGCCTTATTTCTGTGGAATCTGAGAACAGATATTTCGGATCCCTTTGAAGACTATAGGGCCAAAGGAAATATCCTCCGATAACAAAGAGAAAGAAGCTTTCTGAGAAACTTCTTTGTGTTCTGTGAAATCATCTCACAGAGTTACAGCTTTCCCCTCAAGAAGCCTTTCGCTAAGACAGTTCTTGTGGAATTGGCAAAGTGATATTTGTAAGCCCATAGAGGGCTATGGTGAAAAAGGAAATATCCTCAGAGGAAATCTTTAATGAAGCTTTCTGAGAAACTGCTCTGTGGTGTGTGTCTTCCACTCACAGAGTTACATCTGTATTTCGTGGATCTCTTTGCTAGCCTTATTTCTGTGGAATCTGAGAACAGATATTTCGGATCCCTTTGAAGACAATAGGGGCAAAGGAAATATCCTCCGATAACAAAGTTAAAGAAGCTTTCTGAGAAACGTCTTTGTATTCTGTGAAATCATCACACGGTGTTACAGCTTTCCCATCCAGAAGCCTTTCGCTAAGACAGTTCTTGTGGAATTGGCAAAGTGATATTTGGAAGCCCATAGAGGGCTATGGTGAAAAAGGAAATATCCTCAGATGAAATCTGGAAAGAAGTTTTCTGAGAAACTGATCTGTGATGTGTGACTTCCACTCACAGAGTTACATCTGTATTTCGTGGATCTCTTTGCTAGCCTTATTTCTGTGGAATCTGAGAAGAGATATTTCGGATCCCTTTGAAGACTATAGGGCCAAAGGAAATGTCCTCCGATAACAAAGTTAAAGAAGCTTTCTGAGAAACTTCTTTGTGTTCTGTGAAATCATCTCACAGAGTTACAGCTTTCCCCTCAAGAAGCCTTTCGCTAAGACAGTTCTTGTGGAATATTCAACGTGATATTTGGAAGCCCTTAGAGGGCTATGGTGAAAAAGGAAATATCCTCAAAGGAAATCTGGAAAGAAGCTTTCTGAGAAACTGCTCTGTGGTGTGTGTCTTCCACTCACAGAGTTACATTTGTATTTCGTGGATCTCTTTGCTAGCCTTATTTCTGTGGAATCTGAGAACAGATATTTCGGATCCCTTTGAAGACTATAGGGCCAAAGGAAATATCCTCCGATAACAAAGAGAAAGAAGCTTTCTGAGAAACTTCTTTGTGTTCTGTGAAATCATCTCACAGAGTTACAGCTTTCCCCTCAAGAAGCCTTTCGCTAAGACAGTTCTTGTGGAATTGGCAAAGTGATATTTGGAAGCCCATAGAGGGCTATGGTGAAAAAGGAAATATCCTCAGATGAAATCTGGAAAGAAGCTTTCTGAGAAACTGCTTAGTGTTCTGTTAATTCATCTCACAGAGTTACATCTGTGTTTCGTGGATCTCTTTGCTAGCCTTATTTCTGTGGAATCTGAGAAGAGATATTTCGGATCCCTTTGAAGATTATAGGGCCAAAGGAAATATCCTCCGATAACAAAGAGAAAGAAGCTTTTTGTGAAACTTCCTTTTGTTCTGTGAAATCATCTCAAAGAGTTACAGCTTTCCCCTCAAGAAGCCTTTCGCTAAGACAGTTCTTGTGGAATTGGCAAAGTGATATTTGGAAGCCCATAGAGGGCTATGGTGAAAAAGGAAATATCCTCAGATGAAATCTGGAAAGAAGCTTTGTGAGAAACTGCTCTGTGATGTGTGACTTCCACTCACAGAGTTACATCTGTATTTCGTGGATCTCTTTGCTAGCCTTATTTCTGTGGAATCTGAGAACAGATATTTCGGATCTCTTTGAAGACTATAGGGCCAAAGGAAATATCCTCCGATAACAAAGAGAAAGAAGCTTTCTGAGAAACTTCTTTGTGTTCTGTAAAATCATCTCACAGAGTTACAGCTTTCCCCTCAAGAAGGCTTTCGCTAAGACAGTGCTTGTGGAATTGGCAAAGTGATATTTGGAAGCCCATAGAGGTCTATGGTGAAAAAGGAAATATCCTCAGATGAAATCTGGAAAGAAGCTTTCTGAGAAACATCTCTGTGGTGTGTGACTTCCACTCACAGAGTTACATCTGTATTTCGTGGATCTCTTTGCTAGCCTTATTTCTGGGGAATCTGAGAAGAGATATTTCGGATCCCTTTGAAGACTATAGGGCCAAGGGAAATATCCTCCGATAACAAAGAGAAAGAAGCTTTCTGAGAAACTTCTTTGTGTTCTGTGAAATCATCTCACAGAGTTACAGCTTTCCCCTCAAGAAGCCTTTCGCTAAGACAGTTCTTATGGAATTGGCAAAGTGATATTTGGAAGTCCATAGATGGCTATGGTGAAAAAGGAAATATCCTCACATGAAATCTGGAAAGAAGCTTTCTGAGAAACTGCTCTGTGATGTGTGACTTCCAGTCACAGAGTTACATCTGTATTTCGTCGATGTCTTTGGTAGCCTTATTTCTGTGGAATCTGAGAACAGATATTTTGGATCCCTTTGAAGACTATAAGGCCAATGGAAATATCCTCCTATAACAAAGAGAAAGAAGCTTTCTGAGAAACTTCTTTGTGTTCTGTGAAATCATCTCACAGAGTTACAGCTTTCCCCTCAAGAAGACTTTCGCTAAGACAATTCTTGTGGAATTGGCAAATTGATATTTGGAAGCCCATGGAGGGCTATGGTGAAAAAGGAAATATCCTCAGAGGAAATCTGGAAAGAAGCTTTCTGAGAAACTGCTCTGTGATGTGTGACTTCTACTCACAGAGTTACATCTGTATTTCGTGGATCTCGTTGCTAGCCTTATTTCTGTGGAATCTGAGAACAGATATTTCAGATCCCTTTGAAGACTATAGCGCCAAAGGAAATATCCTCCGATAACAAAGAGAAAGAAGCTTTCTGAGAAACTTCTTTGTGTTCTGTGAAATCATCTCAGAGAGTTACAGCTTTCCCCTCAAGAAGCCTTTCGCTAAGACAGTTCTTGTGGAATTGGCAAAGTGATATTTGGAAGCCCATAGAGGGCCATGGTGAAAAAGTAAATATCCTCAGATGAAATCTGGAAAGAAGCTTTCTGAGAAACTGCTCTGTGATGGGTGACTTGCACTCACAGAGTTACATCTGTATTTCGTGGATCTCTTTGCTAACCTTATTTCTGTGGAATCTGAGAACAGATATTTGGGATCCCTTTGAAAACTATAGGGCCAAAGGAAATATCCTCCGATAACAAAGAGAAAGAAGCTTTCTGAGAAACTTCTTTGTGTTCTGTGAAATCATCTCACAGAGTTACAGCTTTCACCTCAAGAAGCCTTTCGCTAAGACAGTTCTTGTGGAATTGGCAACGTGATATTTGGAAGCCCATAGAGGGCTACGGTGAAAAAGGAAATATCCTCAGATGAAATCTGGAAAGAAGCTTTCTGAGAAACTTCTTTGTGTTCTGAGAAATCATCTCACAGAGTTACAGCTTTCCCCTCAAGAAGCCTTTCGCTAAGACAGTTCTTGTGGAATTGGCAAAGTGATATTTGGAAGTCCATGGAGGGCTACGGTGAAAAAGGAAATATCCTCAGAGGAAATCTGGAAAGAAGCTTTCTGAGAAACTGCTCTGTGATGTGTGACTTCCACTCACAGAGTTACATCTGTATTTCGTGGATCTCTTTGCTAGCCTTATTTCTGTGGAATCTGAGAAGAGATATTTCGGATCCCTTTGAAGACTATAGGGCCAAGGGAAATATCCTCCGATAACAAAGAGAAAGAAGCTTTCTGAGAAACTTCTTTGTGTTCTGTGAAATCATCTCACAGAGTTACAGCTTTTCCCTCAAGAAGCCTTTCGCTAAGACAGTTATTGTGGAATTGGCAAAGTGATATTTGGAAGCCCACAGAGGGCTGTGGTGAAAAAGGAAATATCCTCAGATGAAATCTGGAAAGAAGCTTTCTGAGAAACTGCTCTGTGATGTGTGACTTCTGCTCACGGAGTTACAGCTGTATTTGGTGGATCTCTTTGCTAGCCTTATTTCTGTGGAATCTGAGAAGAGATATTTCGGATCCCTTTGAAGACTATAGGGCCAAAGGAAATATCCTCCGATAATAAAGAGAAAGAATCTTTCTGAGAAGCTTCTTTGTGTTCTGTGAAATCATCTAACAGAGTTACAGCTTTCCCCTCAAGAAGGCTTTCGCTAAGACAGTTCTTATGGAATTGGCAAAGTGATATTTGGAAGCCCATAGAGGGCTATGGTGAAAAAGGAAATAACCTCAGATGAAATCTGGAAAGAAGCTTTCTGAGAAACTGCTCTGTGATGTGTGACTTCCACTCGCAGAGTTACATCTGTATTTCGTCGATCTCTTTGCTAGCCTTATTTCTGTGGAATCTGAGAACAGATATTTCGGATCCCTTTGAAGACTATGGGGCCAAAGGAAATATCCTCCGATAACAAAGAGAAAGAAGCTTTCTGAGAAACTTCTTTGTGTTCTGTGAAATCATCTCAGAGAGTTACAGCTTTCCCCTCAAGAAGCCTTTCGCTAAGACAGTTCTTGTGGAATTGGCAAAGTGATATTTGGAAGCCCATAGAGGGCTATGGTGAAAAAGGAAATATCCTCAGAGGAAATCTGGAAAGAAGCTTTCAGAGAAACTGCTCTGTGGTGTGTGTCTTCCACTCACAGAGTTACATCTGTATTTCGTGGATCTCTTTGCTAGCCTTATTTCTGTGGAATCTGAGAACAGATATTTGGGATCCCTTTGAAGACTATAGGGGCAAAGGAAATATCCTCCGATAACAAAGAGAAAGAAGATTACTGAGAAACTTCTTTGTGTTCTGAGAAATCATCTCACAGAGTTACAGCTTTCCCCTCAAGAAGCCTTTCGCTAAGACAGTTCTTATGGAATTGGCAAAGCGATATTTGGAAGCCCATAGAAGGCTATGGTGAAAAAGGAAATATCCTCAGAGGAAATCTGGAAAGAAGCTTTCTGAGAAACTGCTCTGTGGTGTGTGACCTCCACTGACAGAGTGACATCTGTATTTCGTGGATCTCTTTGCTAGCCTTATTTCTGTTGAATCTGAGAACAGATATTTCGGATACCTTTGAAGACTATAAGGCCAAAGGAAATATCCTCCGATAACAAAGAGAAAGAAGCTTTCTTAGAAACTTCTTTGTGTTCTGTGAAATCATCTCACAGAGTTACAGCTTTCCCCTCAAGAAGCCTTTCGCTAAGACAATTCTTGTGGAATTGGCAAAATGATATTTGGAAGCCCATAGAGGGCTATGTTGAAAAAGGAAATATCCTCAGATGAAATCTGGAAAGAAGCTTTCTGAGAAACTGCTCTGTGATGTGTGACTTCCACTCACAGAGTTACATCTGTATTTCGTGGATCTCCTTGCTAGCCTTATTTCTGTGGAATCTGAGAACAGATATTTCGGATCCCTTTGAAGACTATAGGGCCTAAGGAAATATCCTCCGATATCAAAGAGAAAGAAGCTTTTTGAGAAACTTCTTTGTGTTCTGTGAAATCATCTCACAGAGTTACAGCTTTCCCCTCAAGAAGCCTTTCGCTAAGACACTTCTTGTGGAATTGGCAAAGTGATATTTGGAAGCCCATAAAGGGCTACGGTGAAAAAGGAAATATCCTCAGATGAAACCTGGAAAGAAGCTTCCTGAGAAACGTCTCTGTGGTGTGTGACTTCCACTCACAGAGTTACATCTGTATTTCGTGGATCTCTTTGCTAGCCTTATTTCTGTGGAATCTGAGAACAGATATTTGGGATCCCTTTGAAGACTATAGGGGCAAAGGAAATATCCTCCGATAACAAATAGAAAGAAGATTTCTGAGAAACTTCTTTGTGTTCTGAGAAATCATCTCACAGAGTTACAGCTTTCCCCTCAAGAAGCCTTTCGCCAAGACAGTTCTTATGGAATTGGCAAAGCGATATTTGGAAGCCCATAGAGGGCTATGGTGAAAAAGGAAATATTCTCAGAGGAAATCTGGAAAGAAGCTTTCTGAGAAACTGCTCTGTGGTGTGTGACCTCCACTGACAGAGTCACATCTGGATTTCGTGGATCTCTTTGCTAGCCTTATTTCTGTTGAATCTGAGAACACATATTTCGGATACCTTTGAAGACTATAAGGCCAAAGGAAATATCCTCCGATAACAAAGAGAAAGAAGCTTTCTTAGAAACTTCCTTGTGTTCTGTGAAATCATCTCACAGAGTTACAGCTTTCCCCTCAAGAAGCCTTTCGCTAAGACAATTCTTGTGGAATTGGCAAAGTGATATTTGGAAGCCCATAGAGGGCTATGTTGAAAAAGGAAATATCCTCAGATGAAATCTGGAAAGAAGCTTTCTGAGAAACTGCTCTGTGATGTGTGACTTCCACTCACAGAGTTACATCTGTATTTCGTGGATCTCCTTGCTAGCCTTATTTCTGTGGAATCTGAGAACAGATATTTCGGATCCCTTTGAAGACTATAGGGCCTAAGGAAATATCCTCCGAGATCAAAGAGAAAGAAGCTTTTTGAGAAACTTCTTTGTGTTCTGTGAAATCATCTCACAGAGTTACAGCTTTCCCCTCAAGAAGCCTTTCGCTAAGACAGTTCTTGTGGAATTGGCAACGTGATATTTGGAAATCCATAGAGGGCTATGGTGAAAAAGGAAATATCCTCAGATGAAACCTGGAAAGAAGCTTTCTGAGAAACGTCTCTGTGGTGTGTGACTTCCACTCACAGAGTTACATCTGTATTTCGTGGATCTCTATGCTAGCCTTATTTCTGTGGAATCTGAGAACAGATATTTCGGATCCCTTTGAAGACTATGGGGCCAAAGGAAATATCCTCCGATGACAATGAGAAAGCAGCTTTCTGAGAAACTTCTTTGTGTTCTGTGAAATCATCTCACAGAGTTACAGCTTTCCCGTCAAGAAGCCTTTCGCTAAGACAGTTCTTGTGGAATTGGCAACGTGATATTTGGAAATCCATAGAGGGCTATGGTGAAAAAGGAAATATCCTCAGATGAAATCTGGAAAGAAGCTTTCTGAGAAACTGCTCTGTGGTGTGTGACTTCCACTCACAGAGTTACATCTGTATTTCGTCGATCTCTTTGCTAGCCTTTTTTCTGTGGAATGTGAGAAGAGATATTTCGGATCCCTTTGAAGACTATAGGGCCAAAGGAAATATCCTCCAATGACAAAGAGAAAGAAGCTTTCTGAGAAGCTTCTTTGTGTTCTCTGAAATCATCTAACAGAGCTACAGCTTTCCCCTCAAGAAGCCTTTCGCTAAGACAGTTCTTATGGAATTGGCAAAGTGATATTTGATAGCCCATAGAGGGCTATGGTGAAAAAGGAAATAACCTCAGATGAAATCTGGAAAGAAGCTTTCTGAGAACCTGCTCTGTGATGTGTGACTTCCACTCACAGAGTTACATCTGTATTTCTTGGATCTCTTTGCTAGCCTTATTTCTGTGGAATCTGAGAACAGATATTTTGGATCCCTTTGAAGACTATAAGGCCAAAGGAAATATCCTCCGATAACAAAGAGAAAGAAGCTTTCTGAGAAAATTCTTTGAGTTCTGTGAAATCATCTCATAGAGTTACAGCTTTCCCCTCAGAAGCCTTTCGCTAAGACAGTTCTTGTGGAATTGTCAAAGTGATATTTGGAAGCCCATAGAGGGCTATGTTGAAAAAGGAAATATCCTCAGATGAAATCTGGAAAGAAGATTTCTGAGAAACTGCTCTGTGGTGTGTGACTTCCACTCACAGAGTTACATCTGTATTTCTTGGATTTCTTTGCTAGCCTTATTTCTGTGGAATCTGAGAACAGATATTTCGGATCCCTTTGAAGACTATAGGGCCAAAGGAAATATCCTCCGATAACAATGAGAAAGAAGCTTTCTGAGAAACTTCTTTGTGTTCTGTGAAATCATCTCACCGAGTTACAGCTTTCCCCTCAAGAAGCCTTTCGTTAAGACAGTTCTTGTGGAATTGGCAACGTGATATTTGGAAGCCCATAGAGGGCTATGGTGAAAAAGGAAATATCCTCAGATGAAATCTGGAAAGAAGCTTTCTGAGAAACTGCTCTGTGGTGTGTGACTTCCACTAACAGAGTTACATCTGTATTTCGTGGATCTCTTTGCTAGCCTTTTTTCTGTGGAATCTGAGAAGAGATATTTCGGATCCCTTTGAAGACTATAGGGCCAAAGGAAATATCCTCCGATAACAAAGAGAAACAAGCTTTCTGAGAAGCTTCTTTGTGTTCTGTGAAATCATCTCACAGAGTTACAGTTTTCCCCTCAAGAAGCCTTTCGCTAAGACAGTTCTTGTGGAATTGGCAAAGTGATATTTGGAAGCCCATAGAGGGCTATGGTGAAAAAGGAAATATCCTCAGAGAAAATCTGGAAAGAAGCTTTCTGAGAAGCTGCTCTGTGATGTGTGACTTCCACTCACAGAGTTACATCTGTATTTCGTGGATCTCTTTACTAGTCTTATTTCTATGGAATCTGAGAACAGATATTTCGGATCCCTTTGAAGACTATAGGGCCAAAGGAAATATCCTCCGATAACAAAGAGAAAGAAGCTTTTTGAGAAACTTCTTTGTGTTCTGTGAAATGATCTCACAGAGTTACAGCTTTCCCCTCAAGAAGCCTTTCGCTATACAGTTCTTGTGGAATTGGCAAAGTGATATTTGGAAGCCCTTTTAGGGCTATGGTGAAAAAGGAAATATCCTCAGATGGAATCTGGAAAGAAGCTTTCTGAGAAACATCTCTGTGGTGTGTGACCTCCACTCACAGAGTTACATCTGTATTTCTTGAATCTCTTTGCTAGCCTTATTTTATGTGGAATCTGAGTAGAGATATTTCGGATCCCTTTGAAGACTATAGGGCCAAAGGAAATATCCTCCGATAACAAAGAGAAAGAAGCTTTCTGAGAAACTTCTTTGTGTTCTGTGAAATCATCTCACAGAGTTACAGCTTTCCCCTCAAGAATCCTTTCGCTAAGACAGTTCTTGTGGAAATTGCAAAGTGATATTTGGAAGCCCATAGAGGGCTATGGTGAAAAAGGAAATATCCTCAGATGAAATCTGGAAAGAAGCTTTCTGAGAAACTGCTCTGTGATGTGTGACTTCCACTCACAGAGTTACATCTGTATTTCGTTGATCTCTTTGCTAGCCTTATTTCTGTGGAATCTGAGAACAGATATTTCGGATCCCTTTGAAGACTACATGGCCAAAGGAAATATCCTAAGATAACAATGAGAAAGAAGCTTTCTGAGAAACTTCTTTGTGTTCTGTGAAATCATCTCACCGAGTTACAGCGTTCCCGTCAAGAATCCTTTCGCTAAGAGAGTTCTTGTGGAATTGGCAAAGTGATATTTGGAAGCCCATAGAGGGCTATGGTGAAAAAGGAAATATCCTCAGATGAAAAATGGAAAGAAGCTTTCTGAGAAACTGCTCTGTGATGTGTGACTTCCACTCACAGAGTTACATCTGTATTTCGTGGATCTCTTTGCTAGCCTTATTTCTGTGGAATCTGAGAACAGATATTTCGGATCCCTTTGAAGACTATAGGGCCAAAGAAATATCCTCCGATAACAAAGAGAAAGAAGCTTTCTGAGAAACTTCTTTGTATACTGTGAAATCATCTCACAGAGTTACAGCTTTCCCCTCAAGAAGCCTTTCGTTAAGATAGTTCTTGTGGAATTGGCAACGTGATATTTGGAAGCCCATAGAGGGCTATGGTGAAAAAGGAAATATCCTCATATGAAATCTGGAAAGAAGCTTTCTGAGAAACTGCTCTGTGGTGTGTGACTTCCACTCACAGAGTTACATCTGTATTTCGTGGATCTCTTTGCTAGACTTTTTTCTGTGGAATCTGAGAAGAGATATTTCGGATCCCTTTGAAGACTATAGGGCCAAAGGAAATATCCTCCGATAACAAAGAGAAAGAAGCTTTCTGAGAAGCTTCTTTGTGTTCTGTGAAATCATCTAACGGAGTTACAGCTTTCCCCTCAAGAAGCCTTTCGCTAAGACAGTTCTTATGGAATTGGCAAAGTAATATTTGGAAGCCCATAGAGGGCTATGGTGAAAAAGGAAATATCCTCAGATGAAATCTGGAAAGAAGCTTTCTGAGAAACTGCTCTGTGATGTGTGACTTCCACTCACAGAGTTACATCTGTATTTCGTTGATCTCTTTGCTAGCCTTATTTCTGTGGAATCTGAGAACAGATATTTCGGATCCCTTTGAAGACTATAGGGCCAAAGGAAATATCCTTCGATAACAAAGAGAAAGAAGCTTTCTGAGAAACTTCTTTGTGTTCTGTGAAACCATCTCACAGAGTTACAGCTTTCCCCTCAGGAAGACTTTCGCTAAGACACTTCTTGTGGAATTGGAAAAGTGATATTTGGAAGCCCATAGAGGGTCATGGTAAAAAAGGAAATATCCTCAGAGGAAATCTGGAAAGAAGCTTTCTGAGAAACTGCTCTGTGGTGTGTGTCTTCCACTGACAGAGTTACATCTGTATTTCGTGGATCTCTTTGCTAGCCTTATTTCTTTGGAATCTGAGAACAGATATTTCGGATCCCTTTGAAGACTATAAGGCCAAAGGAAATATCCTCTGATAACAAAGAGAAAGAAGCTTTCTTAGAAACTTCTTTGTGTTCTGTGAAATCATCTCACAGAGTTACAGCTTTCCCCTCAAGAAGCCTTTCGCTAAGACAATACTTGTGGAATTGGCAAAGTGCTATTTGGAAGCCCATAGAGGGCTATGGTGAAAAAGGAAATATCCTCAGATGAAATCTGGAAAGAAGCTTTCTGAGAAACTGCTCTGTGATGTGTGACTTCCACTCACAGAGTTACATCTGTACTTCGTGGATCTCTTTGCTAGCCTTATTTCTGTGGAACCTGAGAACAGATATTTCGGATCCCTTTGAAGACTATAGGGCCAAAGGAAATATCCTCCGATAACAAAGAGAAAGAAGCTTTTTGAGAAACTTCTTTGTGTTCTGTGAAATCAACTCACAGAGTTACAGCTTTCCCCTCAAGAAGCCTTTCGCTGAGACAGTTCTAGTGGAATTGGCAAAGTGATATTTGGAAGCCCATAGAGGTCTATGGTGAAAAAGGAAATATCCTCAGATGAAATCTGGAAAGAAGCTTTCTAAGAAACTGCTCTGTGATGTGTGACTTCCACTCACAGAGTTACATCTGTATTTCGTGGATCTCTTTGCTAGCCTTATTTCTGTGGAATCTGAGAAGAGATATTTCGGATCCCTTTGAAGACTATAGGGCCAAAGGAAATATCCTCCGATAACAAAGAGAAAGAAGCTTTCTGAGAAACTTCTTTGTGTTCTGTGAAACCATCTCACAGAGTTACAGCTTTCCCCTCAGGAAGACTTTCGCTAAGACACTTCTTGTGGAATTGGAAAAGTGATATTTGGAAGCCCATAGAGGGCTATGGTAAAAAAGGAAATATCCTCAGAGGAAATCTGGAAAGAAGCTTTCTGAGAAACTGCTCTGTGGTGTGTGTCTTCCACTGACAGAGTTACATCTGTACTTCCTGGATCTCTTTGCTAGCCTTATTTCTGTGGAATCTGAGAAGAGATATTTCGGATCCCTTTGAAGACTATAGGGCCAAAGGAAATATCCTCCGATAACAAAGAGAAAGAAGCTTTCTGAGAAACTTCTTTGTGTTCTGTGAAATCATCTCACCGAGTTACAGCTTTCCCCTCAAGAATCCTTTCGCTAAGAGTGTTCTTGTGGAATTGGCAAAGTGATATTTGGAAGCCCATAGGGGGCTATGGTGAAAAAGGAAATATCCTCAGATGAAATCTGGAAAGAAGCTTTCTGAGAAACTGCTCTGTGATGTGTGACTTCCACTCACAGAGTTACATCTGTATTTCGTGGATCTCTTTGCTAGCCTTATTTCTATGGAATCTGAGAACAGATATTTCGCATCCCTTTGAAGACTATAGGGCCAAAGAAATATCCTCCGATAACAAAGAGAAAGAAGCTTTCTGAGAAACTTCTTTGTATTCTGTGAAATCATCTCACAGAGTTACAGCTTTCCCCTCAAGAAGCCTTTCGCTAAGACAGTTCTTGTGGAATTGGCAACGTGATATTTGGAAGCCCATAGAGGGCTATGGTGAAAAAGGAAATATCCTCAGAGAAAATCTGGAAAGAAGCTTTATGAGAAGCTGCTCTGTGATGTGTGACTTCCACTCACAAATTTACATCTGTATTTCGTGGATCTCTTTGCTAGCCTTATTTCTGTGGAAACTGAGAACAGATATTTCGGATCCCTTTGAAGACTATAGGGCCAAAGGAAATATCCTCCGATAATAAAGAGAAAGAAGCTTTTTGAGAAACTTCTTTGTGTTCTGTGAAATGATCTCACAGAGTTACAGCTTTCCCCTCAAGAAGCCTTTCGCTAAGACAGTTCTTGTGGAATTGGCAACGTGATATTTGGAAGCCCATAGAGGGCTATGGTGAAAAAGGAAATATCCTCAGATGAAATCTGGAAAGAAGCTTTCTGAGAAGCTGCTCTGTGATGTGTGACTTCCACTCACAGAGTTACATCTGTATTTCGTGGATCTCTTTGCTAGCCTTATTTCTGTGGAATCTGAGAAGAGATATTTCGGATCCCTTTGAAGACTATAGGGCCAAAGGAAATATCCTCCGATAACAAAGAGAAAGAAGCTTTCTTAGAAACTTCTTTGTGTTTTGTGAAACCATCTCACAGAGTTACAGCTTTCCCCTCATGAAGACTTTCGCTAAGAGACTTCTTGTGGAATTGGAAAAGTGATATTTGGAAGCCCATAGAGGGCTATGGTAAAAAAGGAAATATCCTCAGAGGAAATCTGGAAAGAAGCTTTCTGAGAAACTGCTCTGTGGTGTGTGTCTTCCACTGACAGAGTTACATCTGTACTTCGTGGATCTCTTTGCTAGTCTTATTTCTGTGGAATCTGAGAACAGATATTTCGGATCCCTTTGAAGACTATAGGGCCAAAGGAAATATCCTCCGATAACAAAGAGAAAGAAGATTTCTGAGAAACTTCTTTGTGTTCTGTGAAATCATCTCACAGAGTTACAGCTTTCCCCTCAAGAAGCCTTTCGCTAAGACAGTTCTTGTGGAATTCGCAAAGTGATATTTGGAAGCCCATAGAGGGCTATGGTGAAAAAGGAAATATCCTCAGAGGAAATCTGGAAAGAAGCTTTCTGAGAAGCTGCTCTGTGATGTGTGACTTCCACTCACAGAGTTACATCTGTATTTCGTGGATCTCTTTGCTAGTCTTATTTCTGTGGAATCTGAGAACAGATATTTCGCATCCCTTTGAAGACTATAGGGCCAAAGGAAATATCCTCCGATAACAAAGAGAAAGAAGCTTTTTGAGAAACTTCTTTGTGTTCTGTGAAATGATCTCACAGAGTTACAGCTTTCCCCTCAAGAAGCCTTTCGCTAAGACAGTTCTTGTGGAATTGGCAAAGTGATATTTGGAAGCCCTTATAGGGCTATGGTGAAAAAGGAAATATCCTCAGATGGAATCTGGAAAGAAGCTTTCTGAGAAACGTCTCTGTGGTGTGTGACTTCCACTCACAGAGGTACATCTGTATTTCTTGAATCTCTTTGCTAGCCTTATTTTATGTGGAATCTGCGAAGAGATATTTCGGATCCCTTTGAAGACTATAGGGCCAAAGGAAATATCCTCCGATAACAAAGAGAAAGAAGCTTTCTGAGAAACTTCTTTGTGTTCTGTGAAATCATCTCACCGAGTTACAGCTTTCCCCTCAAGAATCCTTTCGCTAAGAGAGTTCTTGTGGAATTGGCAAAGTGATATTTGGAAGCCCATAGGGGGCTATGGTGAAAAAGGAAATATCCTCAGATGAAATCTGGAAAGAAGCTTTCTGAGAAACTGCTCTGTGATGTGTGACTTCCACTCACAGAGTTACATCTGTATTTCGTGGATCTCTTTGCTAGCCTTATTTCTATGGAATCTGAGAACATATATTTCGCATCCCTTTGAAGACTATAGGGCCAAAGAAATATCCTCCGATAACAAAGAGAAAGAAGCTTTCTGAGAAACTTCTTTGTATTCTGTGAAATCATCTCACAGAGTTACAGCTTTCCCCTCAAGAAGCCTTTCGCTAAGACAGTTCTTGTGGAATTGGCAACGTGATATTTGGAAGCCCATAGAGGGCTATGGTGAAAAAGGAAATATCCTCAGAGAAAATCTGGAAAGAAGCTTTATGAGAAGCTGCTCTGTGATGTGTGACTTCCACTCACAAATTTACATCTGTATTTCGTGGATCTCTTTGCTAGCCTTATTTCTGTGGAAACTGAGAACAGATATTTCGGATCCCTTTGAAGACTATAGGGCCAAAGGAAATATCCTCCGATAATAAAGAGAAAGAAGCTTTTTGAGAAACTTCTTTGTGTTCTGTGAAATGATCTCACAGAGTTACAGCTTTCCCCTCAAGAAGCCTTTCGCTAAGACAGTTCTTGTGGAATTGGCAAAGTGATATTTGGAAGCCCTTATAGGGCTATGGTGAAAAAGGAAATATCCTCAGATGGAATCTGGAAAGAAGCTTTCTGAGAAACATCTCTGTGGTGTGTGACTTCCACTCACAGTGTTACATCTGTATTTCTTGGATCTCTTTGCTAGCCTTATTTCTGTGGTATCTGAGAAGAGATATTTCGGATCCCTTTGAAGACTATAGGGCCAAAGGAAATATCCTCCAATAACAAAGAGAAAGAAGCTTTCTGAGAAACTTCTTTGTGTTCTGTGAAATCATCTAACAAAGTTACAGCTTTCCCCTCAAGAATCCTTTCGCTAAGACAGTTCTTGTGGAAATTGCAAAGTGATATTTGGAAGCCCATAGAGGGCTATGGTGAAAAAGGAAATATCCTCAGATGAAATCTGGAAAGAAGCTTTCTGAGAAACTGCTCTGTGATGTGTGACTTCCACTCACAAAGTTACATCTGTATTTCGTTGATCTCTTTGCTAGCCTTATTTCTGTGGAATCTGAGAACAGATATTTCGGATCCCTTTGAAGACTACAGGGCCAAAGGAAATATCCTAAGATAACAATGAGAAAGAAGCTTTCTGAGAAACTTCTTTGTGTTCTGTGAAATCATCTCACAGAGTTACAGCTTTCCCCTCAAGAGTCCTTTCGCTAAGAGAGTTGTTGTGGAATTGGCAAAGTGATATTTGGAAGCCCATAGAGGGCTATGGTCAAAAAGGAAATATCCTCAGATGAAATCTGGAAAGAAGCTTTCTGAGAAACTGCTCTGTGATGTGTGACTTCCACTCACAGAGTTACATCTGTATTTCGTGGATCTCTTTGCTAGCCTTATTTCTGTGGAATCTGAGAACAGATATTTCGGATCCCTTTGAAGACTATAGGGCCAAAGAAATATGCTCCGATAACAAAGAGAAAGAAGCTTTCTGAGAAACTTCTTTGTATTCTGTGAAATCATCTCACAGAGTTACAGCTTTCCCCTCAAGAAGCCTTTCGTTAAGACAGTTCTTGTGGAATTGGCAAAGTGATATTTGGAAGCCCATAGAGGACTTTGGTGAAAAAGGAATTATCCTCAGATGAAATGTGGAAAGAAGTTTTCTGAGAAACTGCTGTGTGATGTGTGACTTCCACTCACAGAGTTACATCTGTATTTCGTGGATCTCTATGCTAGCCTTATTTCTGTGGAATCTGAGAACAGATATTTCGGATCCCTTTGAGACTATAGGGCCAAAGTAAATATCCTCCGATAACAAAGAGAAAGAAGCTTTCGGAGAAACTTCTTTGTGTTCTGTGAAATCATCTCACAGAGTTGCAGATTTCCCCTCAAGAAGCCTTTCGCTAAGACAGTTCTTGTGGAATTCGCAAAGTGATATTTGGAAGCCCATAGAGGGCTATGGTGAAAAAGGAAATATCCTCAGATGAAATCTGGAAAGAAGCTTTCTGAGAAACTGCTCTGTGATGTGTGACTTCCACTCACAGAGTTACATCTGTATTTCGTGGATCTCTTTGCTAGCCTTATTTCTGTGGAATCTGAGAAGAGATATTTCGGATCCCTTTGAAGACTATAAGGCCAAAGGAAATATCCTCCGATAACAAAGAGAAAGAAGCTTTCTGAGAAACTTCTTTGTGTTCTGTGAAACCATCTCACAGAGTTACAGCTTTCCCCTCAGGAAGACTTTCGCTAAGACTGTTCTTGTGGAATTGGAAAAGTGATATTTGGAAGCCCATAGAGGGCTATGGTGAAAAAGGAAATATCCTCAGAGGAAATCTGGAAAGAAGCTTTCTGAGAAACTGCTCTGTGGTGTGTGGCTTCCACTGACAGAGTTACATCTGTATTTCGTGGATCTCTTTGCTAGCCTTATTTCTTTGGAATCTGAGAACAGATATTTCGGATCCCTTTGAAGACTATAAGGCCAAAAGAAATATCTTCTGATAACAAAGAGAAAGAAGCTTTCTTAGAAACTTCTTTGTGTTCTGTGAAATCATCACACAGAGTTACAGCTTTCCCCTCAAGAAGCCTTTCGCTAAGACAATACTTGTGGAATTGGAAAAGTGCTATTTGGAAGCCCATAGAGGGCTATGGTGAAAAAGGAAATATCCTCAGATGAAATCTGGAAAGAAGCTTTCTGAGAAACTGCTCTGTGATGTGTGACTTCCACTCACAGAGTTACATATGTACTTCGTGGATCTCTTTGCTAGCCTTATTTCTGTGGAACCTGAGAACAGATATTTCGGATCCCTTTGAAGACTATAGGGCCAAAGGAAATATCCTCCGATAACAAAGAGAAAGAAGCTTTTTGAGAAACTTCTTTGTGTTCTGTGAAATCAACTCACAGAGTTACAGCTTTCCCCTCAAGAAGCCTTTCGCTGTGACAGTTCTAGTCGAATTGGCAAAGTGATATTTGGAAGCCCAAAGAGGGATAAGGTGAAAAAGGAAATATCCTCAGAGGAAATCTGGAAAGAAGCTTTCTGAGAAACTGCTCTGTGGTGTGTGACTTCCACTCACAGAGTTACATCTGTATTTCGTGGAACTCTTTGCTAGCCTTATTTCTGTGGAATCTCAGAACAGATATTTCGGATCCCTTTGGAGACTATAGGGCCAAAGGAAATATCCTCCGATAACAAAGAGAAAGAAGCTTTTTGAGAAACTTCTTTGTGTTCTGTGAAATCATCTCACAGAGTTACAGCTTTCCCCTCAAGAAGCCTTTGGCTAAGACAGTTCTTGTGGAATTGGCAAACTGATATTTGGATGCCCAAAGAGGGCTATGGTAAAAAAGGAAATATCCTCAGATGAAATCTGGAAAGAAGCTTTCTGAGAAACTGCTCTGTGATGTGTGACTTCCACTCACAGAGTTACATCTGTATTTGGTGGATCTCTTTGCTAGCCTTATTTCTGTGGAATCTGAGAAGAGATATTTCGGATCCCATTGAAGACTACAGGGCCAAAGGAAATATCCTCCGATAACAAAGAGAAAGAAGCTTCCTGAGAAACTTCTTTGTGTTCTGTGAAATCATCTCACAGAGTTACAGCTTTCCCCTCAAGAATCCTTTCGCTAAGACAGTTCTTGTGGAATTGGGAAAGTGATATTTGGAAGCCCTTAGAGGGCTATGGTGAAAAAGGAAATATCCTCAGATGAAATCAGGAAAGAAGCTTTCTGAGAAACATCTCTGTGGTGTGTGACTTCCACACACAGAGTTACATCTGTATTTCGTGGATCTCTTTGCTAGCCTTATTTCTGTGGAATCTGAGAACAGATATTTCGGATCCCTTTGAAGACTATAGGGCCAAAGGAAATATCCTCCGATAACAATGAGAAAGAAGCTTTCTGAGAAACTTCTTTGTGTTCTGTGAAATCATCTCACAGAGTTACAGCTTTCCCGTCAAGAATCCTTTTGCTAAGACAGTTCTTGTGGAATTGGCAAAGTGATATTTGGAAGCCCATAGAGGGCTATGGTGAAAAAGGAAATATCCTCAGATGAAATCTGGAAAGAAGCTTTCTGAGAAACTGCTCTGTGGTGTGTGTCTTCCACTCACAGAGTTACATCTGTATTTCGTGGATCTCTTTGCTAGCCTTATTTCTGTGGAATCTGAGAACAGATATTTCGGATCCTTTTGAACACTATAGGGGCAAAGGAAATATCCTCCGATAACAAAGAGAAAGAAGCTTTCTGAGAAACCTCTTTGTGTTCTGTGAAATCATCTCACAGAGTTACAGCTTTCCCCTCAAGAAGCCTTTCGCTAAGACAGTTCTTGTGGAATTGGCAAAGTGATATTTGGAAGCCCATAGAGGGCTATGGTGAAAAAGGAAATATCCTCAGATGAAATCTGGAGAGAAGTTTTCTGAGAAACTGCTCTGTGATGTGTGACTTCCACTCACAGAGTTACATCTGTATTTCGTGGATCTCCTTGCTAGCCTTATTTCTGTGGAATCTGAGAACAGATATTTCGGATCCCTTTGAAGACTATAGGGCCAAAGGAAATATCCTCCGATAACAAAGAGAAAGAAGCTTTCTGAGAAACTTCTTTGTGTTCTGTGAAATCATCTCACAGAGTTACCGCTTTCCCCTCAAGAAGTCTTTCGCTAAGACAGTTCTTGTGGAATTGGCAGAGTGATATTTGGAAGCCCATAGAGGGCTATGGTGAAAAAGTAAATATCCTCAGATGAAATCTGGAAAGAAGCTTTCTGAGAAACTGCTCTGTGATGTGTGACTTCCACTCACAGAGTTACATCTGTATTTCGTGGATCTCTTTGCTAGCCTTATTTCTGTCGAATCTGAGAAGAGATATTTCGGATCCCTTTGAAGAGTATAGGGACAAAGGAAATATCCTCCGATAACAAAGAGAAAGAAGCTTTCTGAGAAGCTTCTTTGTGTTCTGTGAAATCATCTAACAGAGTTACAGCTTTCCCCTCAAGAAGCCTTTCGCTAAGACAGTTCTTATGGAATTGGCAAAGTGATATTTGGAAGCCCATAGAAGTCTATGGTGAAAAAGGAAATATCCTCAGAGGAAATCTGGAAAGAAGCATTCTGAGAAACTGCTCTGTGATGTGTGACTTCCACTCACAGAGTTACATCTGTTTTTCGTGGATCTCTTTGCTAGCGTTATTTCTGTGGAATCTGAGAACAGATATTTCGGATCCTTTTGAAGACTATAGGGCCAAAGGAAATATCCTCCGATATCAAAGAGAAAGAAGCTTTTTGAGAAACTTCTTTGTGTTCTGTGAAATCATCTCACAGAGTTACAGCTTTCCCCTCAAGAATCCTTTGGCTAAGACGGTTCTTGTGGAATTGGCAATGTGATATTTGGAAGACCTTAGAGGGCTATGGTGAAAAAGGAAATATCCTAAGATGAAATCTGGAAAGAAGCTTTCTGAGAAACTGCTCTGTGGTGTGTGACTTCCACTCACACAGTGACATCTGTATTTCGTCGATGTCTTTGCTAGCCTTATTTCTGTGGAATCTGAGAACAGATATTTCGGATCCCTTTGAAGACTATAGGGCCAAAGGAAATATCCTCCGATAACAAAGAGAAAGAAGCTTTCTGAGAAACTTCTTTGTGTTCTGTGAAATCATCTCACAGAGTTACAGCTCTCCCCTCAAGAAGGTTTTCGCTAAGACAGTTCTTGTGGAATTGGCAAAGTGATATTTGGAAGCCCATAGAGGGCTTTGGTGAAAAAGGAAATATCCTCAGATGAAATGTGGAAAGAAGTTTTCTGAGAAACTGCTGTGTGATGTGTGACTTCCACTCACAGAGTTACATCTGTATTTCGTGGATCTCTATGCTAGCCTTATTTCTGTGGAATCTGAGAACAGATATTTCGGATCCCTTTGAGACTATAGGGCCAAAGTAAATATCCTCCGATAACAAAGAGAAAGAAGTTTTCGGAGAAACTTCTTTGTGTTCTGTGAAATCATCTCACAGAGTTACAGATTTCCCCTCAAGAAGCCTTTCGCTAAGACAGTTCTTGTGGAATTCGCAAAGTGATATTTGGAAGCCCATAGAGGGCTATGGTGAAAAAGGAAATATCCTCAGATGAAATCTGGAAAGAAGCTTTCTGAGAAACTGCTCTGTGATGTGTGACTTCCACTCACAGAGTTACATCTGTATTTCGTGGATCTCTTTGCTAGCCTTATTTCTGTGGAATCTGAGAAGAGATATTTCGGATCCCTTTGAAGACTAAAAGGCCAAAGGAAATATCCTCCGATAACAAAGAGAAAGAAGCTTTCTGAGAAACTTCTTTGTGTTCTGTGAAACCATCTCACAGAGTTACAGCTTTCCCCTCAGGAAGACTTTCGCTAAGACTGTTCTTGTGGAATTGGAAAAGTGATATTTGGAAGCCCATAGAGGGCTATGGTGAAAAAGGAAATATCCTCAGAGGAAATCTGGAAAGAAGCTTTCTGAGAAACTGCTCTGTGGTGTGTGGCTTCCACTGACAGAGTTACATCTGTATTTCGTGGATCTCTTTGCTAGCCTTATTTCTTTGGAATCTGAGAACAGATATTTCGGATCCCTTTGAAGACTATAAGGCCAAAGGAAATATCTTCTGATAACAAAGAGAAAGAAGCTTTCTTAGAAACTTCTTTGTGTTCTGTGAAATCATCACACAGAGTTACAGCTTTCCCCTCAAGAAGCCTTTCGCTAAGACAATACTTGTGGAATTGGAAAAGTGCTATTTGGAAGCCCATAGAGGGCTATGGTGAAAAAGGAAATATCCTCAGATGAAATCTGGAAAGAAGCTTTCTGAGAAACTGCTCTGTGATGTGTGACTTCCACTCACAGAGTTACATCTGTACTTCGTGGATCTCTTTGCTAGCCTTATTTCTGTGGAACCTGAGAACAGATATTTCGGATCCCTTTGAAGACTATAGGGCCAAAGGAAATATCCTCCGATAACAAAGAGAAAGAAGCTTTTTGAGAAACTTCTTTGTGTTCTGTGAAATCATCTCACAGAGTTACAGCTTTCCCCTCAAGAAGCCTTTGGCTAAGACAGTTCTTGTGGAATTGGCAAAGTGATATTTGGAAGCCCAAAGAGGGCTATGGTAAAAAAGGAAATATCCTCAGATGAAATCTGGAAAGAAGCTTTCTGAGAAACTGCTCTGTGATGTGTGACTTCCACTCACAGAGTTACATCTGTATTTGGTGGATCTCTTTGCTAGCCTTATTTCTGTGGAATCTGAGAAGAGATATTTCGGATCCCTTTGAAGACTACAGGGCCAAAGGAAATATCCTCCGATAACAAAGAGAAAGAAGCTTCCTGAGAAACTTCTTTGTGTTATGTGAAATCATCTCACAGAGTTACAGCTTTCCCCTCAAGAATCCTTTCGCTAAGACAGTTCTTGTGGAATTGGGAAAGTGATATTTGGAAGCCCTTAGAGGGCTATGGTGAAAAAGGAAATATCCTCAGATGAAATCAGGAAAGAAGCTTTCTGAGAAACATCTCTGTGGTGTGTGACTTCCACTCACAGAGTTACATCTGTATTTCGTGGATCTCTTTGCTAGCATTATTTCTGTGGAATCTGAGAACAGATATTTCGGATCCCTTTGAAGACTATAGGGCCAAAGGAAATATCCTCCGATAATAATGAGAAAGAAGCTTTCTGAGAAACTTCTTTGTGTTCTGTGAAATCATCTCACAGAGTTACAGCTTTCCCCTCAAGAAGCCTTTCGCTAAGACAGTTCTTGTGGAATTGGCAAAGTGATATTTGGAAGCCCATAGAGGGCTATAGTGAAAAAGGAAATATCGTCAGATGAAATCTGGAAAGAAGCTTTCTGAGAAACTGCTCTGTGGTGTGTGACTTCCACCCACACAGTTACATTTGTATTTCGTGGATCTACTTGCTAGCCTTTTTTCTGTGGAATCTGAGAAGAGATATATCGGATCCCTTTGAAGACTATAGGGCCAAAGGAAATATCCTCCGATAACAAAGAGAAAGAAGCTTTCTGAGAAGCTTCTTTGTGTTCTGTGAAATCATCTCACAGAGTTACAGCTTTCCCCTCAAGAAGCCTTTCGCTAAGACAGTTCTCGTGGAATTGGCAAAGTGATATTTGTAAGCCCATAGAGGGCTATGGTGAAAAAGGAAATATCCTCAGATGAAATCTGGAAAGAAGTTTTCTGAGAAACTGCTCTGTGATGTGTGACTTCCACTCACAGAGTTACATCTGTATTTCGTGGATCTCTTTGCTAGCCTTATTTCTGTGGAATCTGAGAACAGATATTTCGGATCCCTTTGAAGACTATAGGGCCAAAGAAAATATCCTCCGGTAACAAAGAGAAAGAAGCTTTCTGAGAAACTTCTTTGTGTTCTGTGAAATCATCTCACAGAGTTACCGCTTTCCCCTCAATAAGTCTTTCGCTAAGACAGTTCTTGTGGAATTGGCACAGTGATATTTGGAAGCCCATAGAGGGCTATGGTGAAAAAGGAAATATCCTCAGATGAAATCTGGAAAGAAGCTTTGTGAGAAACTGCTCTGTGATGTGTGACTTCCACTCACAGAGTTACATCTGTATTTCGTGGATCTCTTTGCTGGCCTTTTTTCTGTCGAATCTGAGAAGAGATATTTCGGATCCCTTTGAAGAGTATAGGGACAAAGGAAATATCCTCAGATAACAAAGAGAAAGAAGCTTTCTGAGAAGCTTCTTTGTGTTCTGTGAAATCATCTAACAGAGTTACAGCTTTCCCCTCAAGAAGCCTTTCGCTAAGACAGTTCTTATGGAATTGGCAAAGTGATATTTGGAAGCCCAAAGAGGTCTATGGTGAAAAAGGAAATACCCTCAGAGGAAATCTGGAAAGAAGCTTTCTGAGAAACTGCTCTTTGATGTGTGACTTCCACTCACAGAGTGACATCTGTATTTCGTGGATCTCTTTGCTAGCCTTATTTCTGTGGAATCTGAGAACAGATATTTCGGATCCTTTTGAAGACTACAGGGCCAAAGGAAATATCCTACGATATCAAAGAGAAAGAAGCTTTTTGAGAAACTTCTTTGTGTTCTGTGAAATCATCTCACAGAGTTACAGCTTTCCCCTCAAGAAGCCTTTCGCTAAGACAGTTCTTGTGGAATTGGCAAAGTGATATTTGGAAGCCCTTATAGGGCTATTGTGAAAAAGGAAATATCCTCAGATGGAATCTGGAAAGAAGCTTTCTGAGAAACATCTCTGTGGTGTGTGACTTCCACTCACCGAGGTACATCTGTATTTCTTGAATCTCTTTGCTAGCCTTATTTTATGTGGAATCTGAGAAGAGATATTTCGGATCCCTTTGAAGACTATAGGGCCAAAGGAAATATCCTCCGATAACAAAGAGAAAGAAGCTTTCTGAGAAACTTCTTTGTGTTCTGTGAAATCATCTCACCGAGTTACAGCTTTCCCCTCAAGAATCCTTTCGCTAAGAGTGTTCTTGTGGAATTGGCAAAGTGATATTTGGAAGCCCATAGGGGGCTATGGTGAAAAAGGAAATATCCTCAGATGAAATCTGGAAAGAAGCTTTCTGAGAAACTGCTCTGTGATGTGTGACTTCCACTCACAGAGTTACATCTGTATTTCGTGGATCTCTTTGCTAGCCTTATTTCTGTGGAATCTGAGAACAGATATTTCGCATCCCTTTGAAGACTATAGGGCCAAAGAAATATCCTCCGATAACAAAGAGAAAGAAGCTTTCTGAGAAACTTCTTTGTATTCTGTGAAATCATCTCACAGAGTTACAGCTTTCCCCTCAAGAAGCCTTTCGCTAAGACAGTTCTTGTGGAATTGGCAACGTGATATTTGGAAGCCCATAGAGGGCTATGGTGAAAAAGGAAATATCCTCAGATGAAATCTGGAAAGAAGCTTTCTGAGAAACTGCTCTGTGATGTGTGACTTCCACTCACAAAGTTACATCTGTATTTCGTTGATCTCTTTGCTAGCCTTATTTCTGTGGAATCTGAGAACAGATATTTCGGATCCCTTTGAAGACTACAGGGCCAAAGGAAATATCCTAAGATAACAATGAGAAAGAAGCTTTCTGAGAAACTTCTTTGTGTTCTGTGAAATCATCTCACAGAGTTACAGCTTTCCCCTCAAGAGTCCTTTCGCTAAGAGAGTTCTTGTGGAATTGGCAAAGTGATATTTGGAAGCCCAAAGAGGGCTATGGTGAAAAAGGAAATATCCTCAGATGAAATCTGGAAAGAAGCTTTCTGAGAAACTGCTCTGTGATGTGTGACTTCCACTCACAGAGTTACATATGTATTTCGTGGATCTCTTTGCTAGCCTTATTTCTGTGGAATCTGAGAACAGATATTTCGGATCCCTTTGAAGACTATAGGGCCAAAGAAATATCCTCCGATAACAAAGAGAAAGAAGCTTTCTGAGAAACTTCTTTGTATTCTGTGAAATCATCTCACAGAGTTACAGCTTTCCCCTCAAGAAGTCTTTCGTTAAGACAGTTCTTGTGGAATTGGCAAAGTGATATTTGGAAGCCCTTAGAGGGCTTTGGTGAAAAAGGAAATATCCTCAGATGAAATGTGGAAAGAAGTTTTCTGAGAAACTGCTGTGTGATGTGTGACTTCCACTCACAGAGTTACATCTGTATTTCGTGGATCTCTATGCTAGCCTTATTTCTGTGGAATCTGAGAACAGATATTTCGGATCCCTTTGAGACTATAGGGCCAAAGTAAATATCCTCCGATAACAAAGAGAAAGAAGCTTTCGGAGAAACTTCTTTGTGTTCTGTGAAATCATCTCACAGAGTTACAGATTTCCCCTCAAGCCTTTCGCTAAGACAGTTCTTGTGGAATTCGCAAAGTGATATTTGGAAGCCCACAGAGGGCTATGGTGAAAAAGGAAATATCCTCAGAGGAAATCTGGAAAGAAGCTTTCTGAGAAACTGCTCTGTGGTGTGTGGCTTCCACTGACAGAGTTACATCTGTATTTCGTGGATCTCTTTGCTAGCCTTATTTCTTTGGAATCTGAGAACAGATATTTCGGATCCCTTTGAAGACTATAAGGCCAAAGGAAATATCTTCTGATAACAAAGAGAAAGAAGCTTTCTTAGAAACTTCTTTGTGTTCTGTGAAATCATCACACAGAGTTACAGCTTTCCCCTCAAGAAGCCTTTCGCTAAGACAATACTTGTGGAATTGGCAAAGTGCTATTTGGAAGCCCATAGAGGGCTATGGTGAAAAAGGAAATATCCTCAGATGAAATCTGGAAAGAAGCTTTCTGAGAAACTGCTCTGTGATGTGTGACTTCCACTCACAGAGTTACATCTGTACTTCGTGGATCTCTTTGCTAGCCTTATTTCTGTGGAACCTGAGAACAGATATTTCGGATCCCTTTGAAGACTGTAGGGCCAAAGGAAATATCCTCCGATAACAAAGAGAAAGAAGCTTTTTGAGAAACTTCTTTGTGTTCTGTGAAATCAACTCACAGAGTTACAGCTTTCCCCTCAAGAAGCCTTTCGCTGAGACAGTTCTAGTGGAATTGGCAAAGTGATATTTGGAAGCCCAAATAGGGATAAGGTGAAAAAGGAAATATCCTCAGAGGAAATCTGGAAAGAAGCTTTCTGAGAAACTGCTCTGTGGTGTGTGACTTCCACTCACAGAGTTACATCTGTATTTCGTGGATCTCTTTGCTAGCCTTATTTCTGTGGAATCTCAGAACAGATATTTCGGATCCCTTTGGAGACTATAGGGCCAAAGGAAATATCCTCCGATAACAATGAGAAAGAAGCTTTCTGAGAAACTTCTTTGTGTTCTGTGAAATCATCTCACAGAGTTACAGCTTTCCCCTCAAGAAGCCTTTCGCTAAGACAGTTCTTGTGGAATTGGCAAAGTGATATTCGGAAGCCCATAGAGGGCTATAGTGAAAAAGGAAATATCGTCAGATGAAATCTGGAAAGAAGCTTTCTGAGAAACTGCTCTGTGGTGTGTGACTTCCACCCACACAGTTACATTTGTATTTCGTGGATCTCTTTGCTAGCCTTTTTTCTGTGGAATCTGAGAAGAGATATATCGGATCCCTTTGAAGACTATAGGGCCAAAGGAAATATCCTCCGATAACAAAGAGAAAGAAGCTTTCGGAGAAACTTCTTTGTGTTCTGTGAAATCATCTCACAGAGTTACAGCTTTCCCCTCAAGAAGCCTTTCGCTAGGACAGTTCTTGTGGAATTGGCAACTTGAAATTTGAAGCCCATAGAGGGCTATGTTGAAAAAGGAAATATCCTCAGATCAAATCTGGAAAGAAGCTTTCTGAGAAGCTGCTCTGTGATGTGTGACTTCCACTCACAGAGTTACATCTGTATTTCGTGGATCTCTTTGCTAGCCTTATTTCTGTGGAATCTGAGAACAGATATTTCGGATCCCTTTGAAGACTGTTTGGCCAAAGGAAATATCCTCCGATAACAAAGAGAAAGAAGCTTTCTGAGAAACTTCTTTGTGTTCTGTGAAATCATCTCACAGAGTTACAGCTTTCCCCTCAAGAAGCCTTTCTCTAAGACAGTTCTTGTGGTATTTGCAAAGAGATATTTGGAAGCCCATAGAGGGCAATGGTGAAAAAGGAAATATCCTCAGATGAAATCTGTAAAGAAGCTTTCTGAGAAACTGCTTAGTGTTCTGTTAATTCATCTCACAGAGTTACATCTGTATTTCGGGGATCTCTTTGCTAGCCTTATTTCTGTGGAATCTGAGAATAGATATTTCGGATCCCTTTGAAGACTGTATGGCCAAAGGAAATATCCTCCGATAACAAAGAGAAAGAAGCTTTCTGAGAAACTTCTTTGTGTTCTGTGAAATAATCTCAGAGAGTTACAGCTTTCCCCTCAAGAAGCCTTTCCCTAAGACAGTTCTTGTGGAATTTGCAAAGAGATATTTGGAAGCCCATAGACGGCTACGGTGAAAAAGGAAATATCCTCAGATCAAATCTGGAAAGAAGCTTTCTGAGAAACTGCTCTGTGATGTGTGACTTCCACTCACAGAGTTACATCTGTATTTCGTGGATCTCTTTGCTAGCCTTATTTCTGTGGAATCTGAGAACAGATATTTCGGATCCCTTTGAAGACTATAGGGCCAAAGGAAATATCCTCCGATAACAAAGAGAAAGAAGCTTTCTGAGAAACTTCTTTGTGTTCTGTGAAATGATCTCACAGAGTTACAGCTTTCCCCTCAAGAAGCCTTTCGCTATACAGTTCTTGTGGAATTGGCAAAGTGATATTTGGAAGCCCTTTTAGGGCTATGGTGAAAAAGGAAATATCCTCAGATGGAATCTGGAAAGAAGCTTTCTGAGAAACATCTCTGTGGTGTGTGACCTCCACTCACAGAGTTACATCTGTATTTCTTGAATCTCTTTGCTAGCCTTATTTTATGTGGAATCTGAGAAGAGATATTTCGGATCCCTTTGAAGACTATAGGGCCAAAGGAAATATCCTCCGATAACAAAGAGAAAGAAGCTTTCTGAGAAACTTCTTTATGTTCTGTGAAATCATCTCACAGAGTTACAGCTTTCCCCTCAAGAATCCTTTCGCTAAGACAGTTCTTGTGGAAATTGCAAAGTGATATTTCGAAGCCCATAGAGGGCTATGGTGAAAAAGGAAATATCCTCAGATGAAATCTGGAAAGAAGCTTTCTGAGAAACTGCTCTGTGATGTGTGACTTCCACTCACAGAGTTACATCTGTATTTCGTTGATCTCTTTGCTAGCCTTATTTCTGTGGAATCTGAGAACAGATATTTCGGATCCCTTTGAAGACTACATGGCCAAAGGAAATATCCTAAGATAACAATGAGAAAGAAGCTTTCTGAGAAACTTCTTTGTGTTCTGTGAAATCATCTCACCGAGTTACAGCGTTCCCGTCAAGAATCCTTTCGCTAAGAGAGTTCTTGTGGAATTGGCAAAGTGATATTTGGAAGCCCTTAGAGGGCTATGGTGAAAAAGGAAATATCCTCAGATGAAAAATGGAAAGAAGCTTTCTGAGAAACTGCTCTGTGATGTGTGACTTCCACTCACAGAGTTACATCTGTATTTCGTGGATCTCTTTGCTAGCCTTATTTCTGTGGAATCTGAGAACAGATATTTCGGATCCCTTTGAAGACTATAGGGCCAAAGAAATATCCTCCGATAACAAAGAGAAAGAAGCTTTCTGAGAAACTTCTTTGTATACTGTGAAATCATCTCACAGAGTTACAGCTTTCCCCTCAAGAAGCCTTTCGTTAAGATAGTTCTTGTGGAATTGGCAACGTGATATTTGGAAGCCCATAGAGGGCTATGGTGAAAAAGGAAATATCCTCATATGAAATCTGGAAAGAAGCTTTCTGAGAAACTGCTCTGTGGTGTGTGACTTCCACTCACAGAGTTACATCTGTATTTCGTGGATCTCTTTGCTAGACTTTTTTCTGTGGAATCTGAGAAGAGATATTTCGGATCCCTTTGAAGACTATAGGGCCAAAGGAAATATCCTCCGATAACAAAGAGAAAGAAGCTTTCTGAGAAGCTTCTTTGTGTTCTGTGAAATCATCTAACGGAGTTACAGCTTTCCCCTCAAGAAGCCTTTCGCTAAGACAGTTCTTATGGAATTGGCAAAGTAATATTTGGAAGCCCATAGAGGGCTATGGTGAAAAAGGAAATATCCTCAGATGAAATCTGGAAAGAAGCTTTCTGAGAAACTGCTCTGTGATGTGTGACTTCCACTCACAGAGTTACATCTGTATTTCGTTGATCTCTTTGCTAGCCTTATTTCTGTGGAATCTGAGAACAGATATTTCGGATCCCTTTGAAGACTATAGGGCCAAAGGAAATATCCTTCGATAACAAAGAGAAAGAAGCTTTCTGAGAAACTTCTTTGTGTTCTGTGAAACCATCTCACAGAGTTACAGCTTTCCCCTCAGGAAGACTTTCGCTAAGACACTTCTTGTGGAATTGGAAAAGTGATATTTGGAAGCCCATAGAGGGTCATGGTAAAAAAGGAAATATCCTCAGAGGAAATCTGGAAAGAAGCTTTCTGAGAAACTGCTCTGTGGTGTGTGTCTTCCACTGACAGAGTTACATCTGTATTTCGTGGATCTCTTTGCTAGCCTTATTTCTTTGGAATCTGAGAACAGATATTTCGGATCCCTTTGAAGACTATAAGGCCAAAGGAAATATCCTCTGATAACAAAGAGAAAGAAGCTTTCTTAGAAACTTCTTTGTGTTCTGTGAAATCATCTCACAGAGTTACAGCTTTCCCCTCAAGAAGCCTTTCGCTAAGACAATACTTGTGGAATTGGCAAAGTGCTATTTGGAAGCCCATAGAGGGCTATGGTGAAAAAGGAAATATCCTCAGATGAAATCTGGAAAGAAGCTTTCTGAGAAACTGCTCTGTGATGTGTGACTTCCACTCACAGAGTTACATCTGTACTTCGTGGATCTCTTTGCTAGCCTTATTTCTGTGGAACCTGAGAACAGATATTTCGGATCCCTTTGAAGACTATAGGGCCAAAGGAAATATCCTCCGATAACAAAGAGAAAGAAGCTTTTTGAGAAACTTCTTTGTGTTCTGTGAAATCAACTCACAGAGTTACAGCTTTCCCCTCAAGAAGCCTTTCGCTGAGACAGTTCTAGTGGAATTGGCAAAGTGATATTTGGAAGCCCATAGAGGTCTATGGTGAAAAAGGAAATATCCTCAGATGAAATCTGGAAAGAAGCTTTCTAAGAAACTGCTCTGTGATGTGTGACTTCCACTCACAGAGTTACATCTGTATTTCGTGGATCTCTTTGCTAGCCTTATTTCTGTGGAATCTGAGAAGAGATATTTCGGATCCCTTTGAAGACTATAGGGCCAAAGGAAATATCCTCCGATAACAAAGAGAAAGAAGCTTTCTGAGAAACTTCTTTGTGTTCTGTGAAACCATCTCACAGAGTTACAGCTTTCCCCTCAGGAAGACTTTCGCTAAGACACTTCTTGTGGAATTGGAAAAGTGATATTTGGAAGCCCATAGAGGGCTATGGTAAAAAAGGAAATATCCTCAGAGGAAATCTGGAAAGAAGCTTTCTGAGAAACTGCTCTGTGGTGTGTGTCTTCCACTGACAGAGTTACATCTGTACTTCCTGGATCTCTTTGCTAGCCTTATTTCTGTGGAATCTGAGAACAGATATTTCGGATCCCTTTGAAGACTATAGGGCCAAAGGAAATATCCTCCGATAACAAAGAAAAAGAAGATTTCTGAGAAACTTCTTTGTGTTCTGTGAAATCATCTCACAGAGTTACAGCTTTCCCCTCAAGAAGCCTTTCGCTAAGACAGTTCTTGTGGAATTCGCAAAGTGATATTTGGAAGCCCATAGAGGGCTATGGTGAAAAAGGAAATATCCTCAGAGGAAATCTGGAAAGAAGCTTTCTGAGAAGCTGCTCTGTGATGTGTGACTTCCACTCACAGAGTTACATCTGTATTTCGTGGATCTCTTTGCTAGTCTTATTTCTGTGGAATCTGAGAACAGATATTTCGGATCCCTTTGAAGACTATAGGGCCAAAGGAAATATCCTCCGATAACAAAGAGAAAGAAGCTTTTTGAGAAACTTCTTTGTGTTCTGTGAAATGATCTCACAGAGTTACAGCTTTCCCCTCAAGAAGGCTTTCGCTAAGACAGTTCTTGTGGAATTGGCAAAGTGATATTTGGAAGCCCTTATAGGGCTATGGTGAAAAAGGAAATATCCTCAGATGGAATCTGGAAAGAAGCTTTCTGAGAAACATCTCTGTGGTGTGTGACTTCCACTCACAGAGGTACATCTGTATTTCTTGAATCTCTTTGCTAGCCTTATTTTATGTGGAATCTGAGAAGAGATATTTCGGATCCCTTTGAAGACTATAGGGCCAAAGGAAATATCCTCCGATAACAAAGAGAAAGAAGCTTTCTGAGAAACTTCTTTGTGTTCTGTGAAATCATCTCACCGAGTTACAGCTTTCCCCTCAAGAATCCTTTCGCTAAGAGTGTTCTTGTGGAATTGGCAAAGTGATATTTGGAAGCCCATAGGGGGCTATGGTGAAAAAGGAAATATCCTCAGATGAAATCTGGAAAGAAGCTTTCTGAGAAACTGCTCTGTGATGTGTGACTTCCACTCACAGAGTTACATCTGTATTTCGTGGATCTCTTTGCTAGCCTTATTTCTATGGAATCTGAGAACAGATATTTCGCATCCCTTTGAAGACTATAGGGCCAAAGAAATATCCTCCGATAACAAAGAGAAAGAAGCTTTCTGAGAAACTTCTTTGTATTCTGTGAAATCATCTCACAGAGTTACAGCTTTCCCCTCAAGAAGCCTTTCGCTAAGACAGTTCTTGTGGAATTGGCAACGTGATATTTGGAAGCCCATAGAGGGCTATGGTGAAAAAGGAAATATCCTCAGAGAAAATCTGGAAAGAAGCTTTATGAGAAGCTGCTCTGTGATGTGTGACTTCCACTCACAAATTTACATCTGTATTTCGTGGATCTCTTTGCTAGCCTTATTTCTGTGGAAACTGAGAACAGATATTTCGGATCCCTTTGAAGACTATAGGGCCAAAGGAAATATCCTCCGATAATAAAGAGAAAGAAGCTTTTTGAGAAACTTCTTTGTGTTCTGTGAAATGATCTCACAGAGTTACAGCTTTCCCCTCAAGAAGCCTTTCGCTAAGACAGTTCTTGTGGAATTGGCAAAGTGATATTTGGAAGCCCTTATAGGGCTATGGTGAAAAAGGAAATATCCTCAGATGGAATCTGGAAAGAAGCTTTCTGAGAAACATCTCTGTGGTGTGTGACTTCCACTCACAGTGTTACATCTGTATTTCTTGGATCTCTTTGCTAGCCTTATTTCTGTGGTATCTGAGAAGAGATATTTCGGATCCCTTTGAAGACTATAGGGCCAAAGGAAATATCCTCCAATAACAAAGAGAAAGAAGCTTTCTGAGAAACTTCTTTGTGTTCTGTGAAATCATCTAACAAAGTTACAGCTTTCCCCTCAAGAATCCTTTCGCTAAGACAGTTCTTGTGGAAATTGCAAAGTGATATTTGGAAGCCCATAGAGGGCTATGGTGAAAAAGGAAATATCCTCAGATGAAATCTGGAAAGAAGCTTTCTGAGAAGCTGCTCTGTGATGTGTGACTTCCACTCACAGAGTTACATCTGTATTTCGTGGATCTCTTTGCTAGCCTTATTTCTGTGGAATCTGAGAAGAGATATTTCGGATCCCTTTGAAGACTATAGGGCCAAAGGAAATATCCTCCGATAACAAAGAGAAAGAAGCTTTCTTAGAAACTTCTTTGTGTTTTGTGAAACCATCTCACAGAGTTACAGCTTTCCCCTCAGGAAGACTTTCGCTAAGAGACTTCTTGTGGAATTGGAAAAGTGATATTTGGAAGCCCATAGAGGGCTATGGTAAAAAAGGAAATATCCTCAGAGGAAATCTGGAAAGAAGCTTTCTGAGAAACTGCTCTGTGGTGTGTGTCTTCCACTGACAGAGTTACATCTGTACTTCGTGGATCTCTTTGCTAGCCTTATTTCTGTGGAATCTGAGAACAGATATTTCGGATCCCTTTGAAGACTATAGGGCCAAAGGAAATATCCTCCGATAACAAAGAGAAAGAAGATTTCTGAGAAACTTCTTTGTGTTCTGTGAAATCATCTCACAGAGTTACAGCTTTCCCCTCAAGAAGCCTTTCGCTAAGACAGTTCTTGTGGAATTCGCAAAGTGATATTTGGAAGCCCATAGAGGGCTATGGTGAAAAAGGAAATATCCTCAGAGGAAATCTGGAAAGAAGCTTTCTAAGAAGCTGCTCTGTGATGTGTGACTTCCACTCACAGAGTTACATCTGTATTTCGTGGATCTCTTTGCTAGTCTTATTTCTGTGGAATCTGAGAACAGATATTTCGCATCCCTTTGAAGACTATAGGGCCAAAGGAAATATCCTCCGATAACAAAGAGAAAGAAGCTTTTTGAGAAACTTCTTTGTGTTCTGTGAAATGATCTCACAGAGTTACAGCTTTCCCCTCAAGAAGCCTTTCGCTAAGACAGTTCTTGTGGAATTGGCAAAGTGATATTTGGAAGCCCTTATAGGGCTATGGTGAAAAAGGAAATATCCTCAGATGGAATCTGGAAAGAAGCTTTCTGAGAAACGTCTCTGTGGTGTGTGACTTCCACTCACAGAGGTACATCTGTATTTCTTGAATCTCTTTGCTAGCCTTATTTTATGTGGAATCTGCGAAGAGATATTTCGGATCCCTTTGAAGACTATAGGGCCAAAGGAAATATCCTCCGATAACAAAGAGAAAGAAGCTTTCTGAGAAACTTCTTTGTGTTCTGTGAAATCATCTCACCGAGTTACAGCTTTCCCCTCAAGAATCCTTTCGCTAAGAGAGTTCTTGTGGAATTGGCAAAGTGATATTTGGAAGCCCATAGGGGGCTATGGTGAAAAAGGAAA
Source organism: Macaca mulatta (assembly GCF_049350105.2). NCBI lineage: Eukaryota > Metazoa > Chordata > Mammalia > Primates > Cercopithecidae > Macaca > Macaca mulatta. The sequence continues at coordinate 52,952,315 of NC_133422.1, read as the reverse complement.
TATCCTCAGATGAAATCTGGAAAGAAGCTTTCTGAGAAACTGCTCTGTGATGTGTGACTTCCACTCACAGAGTTACATCTGTATTTCGTGGATCTCTTTGCTAGCCTTATTTCTATGGAATCTGAGAACAGATATTTCGCATCCCTTTGAAGACTATAGGGCCAAAGAAATATCCTCCGATAACAAAGAGAAAGAAGCTTTCTGAGAAACTTCTTTGTATTCTGTGAAATCATCTCACAGAGTTACAGCTTTCCCCTCAAGAAGCCTTTCGCTAAGACAGTTCTTGTGGAATTGGCAACGTGATATTTGGAAGCCCATAGAGGGCTATGGTGAAAAAGGAAATATCCTCAGAGAAAATCTGGAAAGAAGCTTTATGAGAAGCTGCTCTGTGATGTGTGACTTCCACTCACAAATTTACATCTGTATTTCGTGGATCTCTTTGCTAGCCTTATTTCTGTGGAAACTGAGAACAGATATTTCGGATCCCTTTGAAGACTATAGGGCCAAAGGAAATATCCTCCGATAATAAAGAGAAAGAAGCTTTTTGAGAAACTTCTTTGTGTTCTGTGAAATGATCTCACAGAGTTACAGCTTTCCCCTCAAGAAGCCTTTCGCTAAGACAGTTCTTGTGGAATTGGCAAAGTGATATTTGGAAGCCCTTATAGGGCTATGGTGAAAAAGGAAATATCCTCAGATGGAATCTGGAAAGAAGCTTTCTGAGAAACATCTCTGTGGTGTGTGACTTCCACTCACAGTGTTACATCTGTATTTCTTGGATCTCTTTGCTAGCCTTATTTCTGTGGTATCTGAGAAGAGATATTTCGTATCCCTTTGAAGACTATAGGGCCAAAGGAAATATCCTCCAATAACAAAGAGAAAGAAGCTTTCTGAGAAACTTCTTTGTGTTCTGTGAAATCATCTAACAAAGTTACAGCTTTCCCCTCAAGAATCCTTTCGCTAAGACAGTTCTTGTGGAAATTGCAAAGTGATATTTGGAAGCCCATAGAGGGCTATGGTGAAAAAGGAAATATCCTCAGATGAAATCTGGAAAGAAGCTTTCTGAGAAACTGCTCTGTGATGTGTGACTTCCACTCACAAAGTTACATCTGTATTTCGTTGATCTCTTTGCTAGCCTTATTTCTGTGGAATCTGAGAACAGATATTTCGGATCCCTTTGAAGACTACAGGGCCAAAGGAAATATCCTAAGATAACAATGAGAAAGAAGCTTTCTGAGAAACTTCTTTGTGTTCTGTGAAATCATCTCACAGAGTTACAGCTTTCCCCTCAAGAGTCCTTTCGCTAAGAGAGTTCTTGTGGAATTGGCAAAGTGATATTTGGAAGCCCATAGAGGGCTATGGTGAAAAAGGAAATATCCTCAGATGAAATCTGGAAAGAAGCTTTCTGAGAAACTGCTCTGTGATGTGTGACTTCCACTCACAGAGTTACATCTGTATTTCGTGGATCTCTTTGCTAGCCTTATTTCTGTGGAATCTGAGAACAGATATTTCGGATCCCTTTGAAGACTATAGGGCCAAAGAAATATGCTCCGATAACAAAGAGAAAGAAGCTTTCTGAGAAACTTCTTTGTATTCTGTGAAATCATCTCACAGAGTTACAGCTTTCCCCTCAAGAAGTCTTTCGTTAAGACAGTTCTTGTGGAATTGGCAAAGTGATATTTGGAAGCCCATAGAGGACTTTGGTGAAAAAGGAATTATCCTCAGATGAAATGTGGAAAGAAGTTTTCTGAGAAACTGCTGTGTGATGTGTGACTTCCACTCACAGAGTTACATCTGTATTTCGTGGATCTCTATGCTAGCCTTATTTCTGTGGAATCTGAGAACAGATATTTCGGATCCCTTTGAGACTATAGGGCCAAAGTAAATATCCTCCGATAACAAAGAGAAAGAAGCTTTCGGAGAAACTTCTTTGTGTTCTGTGAAATCATCTCACAGAGTTACAGATTTCCCCTCAAGAAGCCTTTCGCTAAGACAGTTCTTGTGGAATTCGCAAAGTGATATTTGGAAGCCCATAGAGGGCTATGGTGAAAAAGGAAATATCCGCAGATGAAATCTGGAAAGAAGCTTTCTGAGAAACTGCTCTGTGATGTGTGACTTCCACTCACAGAGTTACATCTGTATTTCGTGGATCTCTTTGCTAGCCTTATTTCTGTGGAATCTGAGAAGAGATATTTCGGATCCCTTTGAAGACTATAAGGCCAAAGGAAATATCCTCCGATAACAAAGAGAAAGAAGCTTTCTGAGAAACTTCTTTGTGTTCTGTGAAACCATCTCACAGAGTTACAGCTTTCCCCTCAGGAAGACTTTCGCTAAGACTGTTCTTGTGGAATTGGAAAAGTGATATTTGGAAGCCCATAGAGGGCTATGGTGAAAAAGGAAATATCCTCAGAGGAAATCTGGAAAGAAGCTTTCTGAGAAACTGCTCTGTGGTGTGTGGCTTCCACTGACAGAGTTACATCTGTATTTCGTGGATCTCTTTGCTAGCCTTATTTCTTTGGAATCTGAGAACAGATATTTCGGATCCCTTTGAAGACTATAAGGCCAAAAGAAATATCTTCTGATAACAAAGAGAAAGAAGCTTTCTTAGAAACTTCTTTGTGTTCTGTGAAATCATCACACAGAGTTACAGCTTTCCCCTCAAGAAGCCTTTCGCTAAGACAATACTTGTGGAATTGGAAAAGTGCTATTTGGAAGCCCATAGAGGGCTATGGTGAAAAAGGAAATATCCTCAGATGAAATCTGGAAAGAAGCTTTCTGAGAAACTGCTCTGTGATGTGTGACTTCCACTCACAGAGTTACATATGTACTTCGTGGATCTCTTTGCTAGCCTTATTTCTGTGGAACCTGAGAACAGATATTTCGGATCCCTTTGAAGACTATAGGGCCAAAGGAAATATCCTCCGATAACAAAGAGAAAGAAGCTTTTTGAGAAACTTCTTTGTGTTCTGTGAAATCAACTCACAGAGTTACAGCTTTCCCCTCAAGAAGCCTTTCGCTGAGACAGTTCTAGTCGAATTGGCAAAGTGATATTTGGAAGCCCAAAGAGGGATAAGGTGAAAAAGGAAATATCCTCAGAGGAAATCTGGAAAGAAGCTTTCTGAGAAACTGCTCTGTGGTGTGTGACTTCCACTCACAGAGTTACATCTGTATTTCGTGGATCTCTTTGCTAGCCTTATTTCTGTGGAATCTCAGAACAGATATTTCGGATCCCTTTGGAGACTATAGGGCCAAAGGAAATATCCTCCGATAACAAAGAGAAAGAAGCTTTTTGAGAAACTTCTTTGTGTTCTGTGAAATCATCTCACAGAGTTACAGCTTTCCCCTCAAGAAGCCTTTGGCTAAGACAGTTCTTGTGGAATTGGCAAACTGATATTTGGATGCCCAAAGAGGGCTATGGTAAAAAAGGAAATATCCTCAGATGAAATCTGGAAAGAAGCTTTCTGAGAAACTGCTCTGTGATGTGTGACTTCCACTCACAGAGTTACATCTGTATTTGGTGGATCTCTTTGCTAGCCTTATTTCTGTGGAATCTGAGAAGAGATATTTCGGATCCCATTGAAGACTACAGGGCCAAAGGAAATATCCTCCGATAACAAAGAGAAAGAAGCTTCCTGAGAAACTTCTTTGTGTTCTGTGAAATCATCTCACAGAGTTACAGCTTTCCCCTCAAGAATCCTTTCGCTAAGACAGTTCTTGTGGAATTGGGAAAGTGATATTTGGAAGCCCTTAGAGGGCTATGGTGAAAAAGGAAATATCCTCAGATGAAATCAGGAAAGAAGCTTTCTGAGAAACATCTCTGTGGTGTGTGACTTCCACACACAGAGTTACATCTGTATTTCGTGGATCTCTTTGCTAGCCTTATTTCTGTGGAATCTGAGAACAGATATTTCGGATCCCTTTGAAGACTATAGGGCCAAAGGAAATATCCTCCGATAACAATGAGAAAGAAGCTTTCTGAGAAACTTCTTTGTGTTCTGTGAAATCATCTCACAGAGTTACAGCTTTCCCGTCAAGAATCCTTTTGCTAAGACAGTTCTTGTGGAATTGGCAAAGTGATATTTGGAAGCCCATAGAGGGCTATGGTGAAAAAGGAAATATCCTCAGATGAAATCTGGAAAGAAGCTTTCTGAGAAACTGCTCTGTGGTGTGTGTCTTCCACTCACAGAGTTACATCTGTATTTCGTGGATCTCTTTGCTAGCCTTATTTCTGTGGAATCTGAGAACAGATATTTCGGATCCTTTTGAACACTATAGGGGCAAAGGAAATATCCTCCGATAACAAAGAGAAAGAAGCTTTCTGAGAAACCTCTTTGTGTTCTGTGAAATCATCTCACAGAGTTACAGCTTTCCCCTCAAGAAGCCTTTCGCTAAGACAGTTCTTGTGGAATTGGCAAAGTGATATTTGGAAGCCCATAGAGGGCTATGGTGAAAAAGGAAATATCCTCAGATGAAATCTGGAGAGAAGTTTTCTGAGAAACTGCTCTGTGATGTGTGACTTCCACTCACAGAGTTACATCTGTATTTCGTGGATCTCCTTGCTAGCCTTATTTCTGTGGAATCTGAGAACAGATATTTCGGATCCCTTTGAAGACTATAGGGCCAAAGGAAATATCCTCCGATAACAAAGAGAAAGAAGCTTTCTGAGAAACTTCTTTGTGTTCTGTGAAATCATCTCACAGAGTTACCGCTTTCCCCTCAAGAAGTCTTTCGCTAAGACAGTTCTTGTGGAATTGGCAGAGTGATATTTGGAAGCCCATAGAGGGCTATGGTGAAAAAGTAAATATCCTCAGATGAAATCTGGAAAGAAGCTTTCTGAGAAACTGCTCTGTGATGTGTGACTTCCACTCACAGAGTTACATCTGTATTTCGTGGATCTCTTTGCTAGCCTTATTTCTGTCGAATCTGAGAAGAGATATTTCGGATCCCTTTGAAGAGTATAGGGACAAAGGAAATATCCTCCGATAACAAAGAGAAAGAAGCTTTCTGAGAAGCTTCTTTGTGTTCTGTGAAATCATCTAACAGAGTTACAGCTTTCCCCTCAAGAAGCCTTTCGCTAAGACAGTTCTTATGGAATTGGCAAAGTGATATTTGGAAGCCCATAGAAGTCTATGGTGAAAAAGGAAATATCCTCAGAGGAAATCTGGAAAGAAGCATTCTGAGAAACTGCTCTGTGATGTGTGACTTCCACTCACAGAGTTACATCTGTTTTTCGTGGATCTCTTTGCTAGCGTTATTTCTGTGGAATCTGAGAACAGATATTTCGGATCCTTTTGAAGACTATAGGGCCAAAGGAAATATCCTCCGATATCAAAGAGAAAGAAGCTTTTTGAGAAACTTCTTTGTGTTCTGTGAAATCATCTCACAGAGTTACAGCTTTCCCCTCAAGAATCCTTTGGCAAAGACGGTTCTTGTGGAATTGGCAATGTGATATTTGGAAGACCTTAGAGGGCTATGGTGAAAAAGGAAATATCCTAAGATGAAATCTGGAAAGAAGCTTTCTGAGAAACTGCTCTGTGGTGTGTGACTTCCACTCACAGAGTTACATCTGTATTTCGTGGATCTCTATGCTAGCCTTATTTCTGTGGAATCTGAGAACAGATATTTCGGATCCCTTTGAGACTATAGGGCCAAAGTAAATATTCTCCGATAACAAAGAGAAAGAAGTTTTCGGAGAAACTTCTTTGTGTTCTGTGAAATCATCTCACAGAGTTACAGATTTCCCCTCAAGAAGCCTTTCGCTAAGACAGTTCTTGTGGAATTCGCAAAGTGATATTTGGAAGCCCATAGAGGGCTATGGTGAAAAAGGAAATATCCTCAGATGAAATCAGGAAAGAAGCTTTCTGAGAAACTGCTCTGTGATGTGTGACTTCCACTCACAGAGTTACATCTGTATTTCGTGGATCTCTTTGCTAGCCTTATTTCTGTGGAATCTGAGAAGAGATATTTCGGATCCCTTTGAAGACTAAAAGGCCAAAGGAAATATCCTCCGATAACAAAGAGAAAGAAGCTTTCTGAGAAACTTCTTTGTGTTCTGTGAAACCATCTCACAGAGTTACAGCTTTCCCCTCAGGAAGACTTTCGCTAAGACTGTTCTTGTGGAATTGGAAAAGTGATATTTGGAAGCCCATAGAGGGCTATGGTGAAAAAGGAAATATCCTCAGAGGAAATCTGGAAAGAAGCTTTCTGAGAAACTGCTCTGTGGTGTGTGGCTTCCACTGACAGAGTTACATCTGTATTTCGTGGATCTCTTTGCTAGCCTTATTTCTTTGGAATCTGAGAACAGATATTTCGGATCCCTTTGAAGACTATAAGGCCAAAGGAAATATCTTCTGATAACAAAGAGAAAGAAGCTTTCTTAGAAACTTCTTTGTGTTCTGTGAAATCATCACACAGAGTTACAGCTTTCCCCTCAAGAAGCCTTTCGCTAAGACAATACTTGTGGAATTGGAAAAGTGCTATTTGGAAGCCCATAGAGGGCTATGGTGAAAAAGGAAATATCCTCAGATGAAATCTGGAAAGAAGCTTTCTGAGAAACTGCTCTGTGATGTGTGACTTCCACTCACAGAGTTACATCTGTACTTCGTGGATCTCTTTGCTAGCCTTATTTCTGTGGAACCTGAGAACAGATATTTCGGATCCCTTTGAAGACTATAGGGCCAAAGGAAATATCCTCCGATAACAAAGAGAAAGAAGCTTTTTGAGAAACTTCTTTGTGTTCTGTGAAATCATCTCACAGAGTTACAGCTTTCCCCTCAAGAAGCCTTTGGCTAAGACAGTTCTTGTGGAATTGGCAAAGTGATATTTGGAAGCCCAAAGAGGGCTATGGTAAAAAAGGAAATATCCTCAGATGAAATCTGGAAAGAAGCTTTCTGAGAAACTGCTCTGTGATGTGTGACTTCCACTCACAGAGTTACATCTGTATTTGGTGGATCTCTTTGCTAGCCTTATTTCTGTGGAATCTGAGAAGAGATATTTCGGATCCCTTTGAAGACTACAGGGCCAAAGGAAATATCCTCCGATAACAAAGAGAAAGAAGCTTCCTGAGAAACTTCTTTGTGTTCTGTGAAATCATCTCACAGAGTTACAGCTTTCCCCTCAAGAATCCTTTCGCTAAGACAGTTCTTGTGGAATTGGGAAAGTGATATTTGGAAGCCCTTAGAGGGCTATGGTGAAAAAGGAAATATCCTCAGATGAAATCAGGAAAGAAGCTTTCTAAGAAACATCTCTGTGGTGTGTGACTTCCACTCACAGAGTTACATCTGTATTTCGTGGATCTCTTTGCTAGCATTATTTCTGTGGAATCTGAGAACAGATATTTCGGATCCCTTTGAAGACTATAGGGCCAAAGGAAATATCCTCCGATAATAATGAGAAAGAAGCTTTCTGAGAAACTTCTTTGTGTTCTGTGAAATCATCTCACAGAGTTACAGCTTTCCCCTCAAGAAACCTTTCGCTAAGACAGTTCTTGTGGAATTGGCAAAGTGATATTTGGAAGCCCATAGAGGGCTATAGTGAAAAAGGAAATATCGTCAGATGAAATCTGGAAAGAAGCTTTCTGAGAAACTGCTCTGTGGTGTGTGACTTCCACCCACACAGTTACATTTGTATTTCGTGGATCTACTTGCTAGCCTTTTTTCTGTGGAATCTGAGAAGAGATATATCGGATCCCTTTGAAGACTATAGGGCCAAAGGAAATATCCTCCAATAACAAAGAGAAAGAAGCTTTCTGAGAAGCTTCTTTGTGTTCTTTGAAATCATCTCACAGAGTTACAGCTTTCCCCTCAAGAAGCCTTTCGCTAAGACAGTTCTCGTGGAATTGGCAAAGTGATATTTGTAAGCCCATAGAGGGCTATGGTGAAAAAGGAAATATCCTCAGATGAAATCTGGAAAGAAGTTTTCTGAGAAACTGCTCTGTGATGTGTGACTTCCACTCACAGAGTTACATCTGTATTTCGTGGATCTCTTTGCTAGCCTTATTTCTGTGGAATCTGAGAACAGATATTTCGGATCCCTTTGAAGACTATAGGGCCAAAGAAAATATCCTCCGGTAACAAAGAGAAAGAAGCTTTCTGAGAAACTTCTTTGTGTTCTGTGAAATCATCTCACAGAGTTACCGCTTTCCCCTCAATAAGTCTTTCGCTAAGACAGTTCTTGTGGAATTGGCAGAGTGATATTTGGAAGCCCATAGAGGGCTATGGTGAAAAAGGAAATATCCTCAGATGAAATCTGGAAAGAAGCTTTGTGAGAAACTGCTCTGTGATGTGTGACTTCCACTCACAGAGTTACATCTGTATTTCGTGGATCTCTTTGCTGGCCTTTTTTCTGTCGAATCTGAGAAGAGATATTTCGGATCCCTTTGAAGAGTATAGGGACAAAGGAAATATCCTCAGATAACAAAGAGAAAGAAGCTTTCTGAGAAGCTTCTTTGTGTTCTGTGAAATCATCTAACAGAGTTACAGCTTTCCCCTCAAGAAGCCTTTCGCTAAGACAGTTCTTATGGAATTGGCAAAGTGATATTTGGAAGCCCATAGAGGTCTATGGTGAAAAAGGAAATACCCTCAGAGGAAATCTGGAAAGAAGCTTTCTGAGAAACTGCTCTTTGATGTGTGACTTCCACTCACAGAGTTACATCTGTATTTCGTGGATCTCTTTGCTAGCCTTATTTCTGTGGAATCTGAGAACAGATATTTCGGATCCTTTTGAAGACTACAGGGCCAAAGGAAATATCCTACGATATCAAAGAGAAAGAAGCTTTTTGAGAAACTTCTTTGTGTTCTGTGAAATCATCTCACAGAGTTACAGCTTTCCCCTCAAGAAGCCTTTCGCTAAGACAGTTCTTGTGGAATTGGCAAAGTGATATTTGGAAGCCCTTATAGGGCTATTGTGAAAAAGGAAATATCCTCAGATGGAATCTGGAAAGAAGCTTTCTGAGAAACATCTCTGTGGTGTGTGACTTCCACTCACCGAGGTACATCTGTATTTCTTGAATCTCTTTGCTAGCCTTATTTTATGTGGAATCTGAGAAGAGATATTTCGGATCCCTTTGAAGACTATAGGGCCAAAGGAAATATCCTCCGATAACAAAGAGAAAGAAGCTTTCTGAGAAACTTCTTTGTGTTCTGTGAAATCATCTCACCGAGTTACAGCTTTCCCCTCAAGAATCCTTTCGCTAAGAGTGTTCTTGTGGAATTGGCAAAGTGATATTTGGAAGCCCATAGGGGGCTATGGTGAAAAAGGAAATATCCTCAGATGAAATCTGGAAAGAAGCTTTCTGAGAAACTGCTCTGTGATGTGTGACTTCCACTCACAGAGTTACATCTGTATTTCGTGGATCTCTTTGCTAGCCTTATTTCTGTGGAATCTGAGAACAGATATTTCGCATCCCTTTGAAGAATATAGGGCCAAAGAAATATCCTCCGATAACAAAGAGAAAGAAGCTTTCTGAGAAACTTCTTTGTATTCTGTGAAATCATCTCACAGAGTTACAGCTTTCCCCTCAAGAAGCCTTTCGCTAAGACAGTTCTTGTGGAATTGGCAACGTGATATTTGGAAGCCCATAGAGGGCTATGGTGAAAAAGGAAATATCCTCAGATGAAATCTGGAAAGAAGCTTTCTGAGAAACTGCTCTGTGATGTGTGACTTCCACTCACAAAGTTACATCTGTATTTCGTTGATCTCTTTGCTAGCCTTATTTCTGTGGAATCTGAGAACAGATATTTCGGATCCCTTTGAAGACTACAGGGCCAAAGGAAATATCCTAAGATAACAATGAGAAAGAAGCTTTCTGAGAAACTTCTTTGTGTTCTGTGAAATCATCTCACAGAGTTACAGCTTTCCCCTCAAGAGTCCTTTCGCTAAGAGAGTTCTTGTGGAATTGGCAAAGTGATATTTGGAAGCCCAAAGAGGGCTATGGTGAAAAAGGAAATATCCTCAGATGAAATCTGGAAAGAAGCTTTCTGAGAAACTGCTCTGTGATGTGTGACTTCCACTCACAGAGTTACATATGTATTTCGTGGATCTCTTTGCTAGCCTTATTTCTGTGGAATCTGAGAACAGATATTTCGGATCCCTTTGAAGACTATAGGGCCAAAGAAATATCCTCCGATAACAAAGAGAAAGAAGCTTTCTGAGAAACTTCTTTGTATTCTGTGAAATCATCTCACAGAGTTACAGCTTTCCCCTCAAGAAGTCTTTCGTTAAGACAGTTCTTGTGGAATTGGCAAAGTGATATTTGGAAGCCCTCAGAGGGCTTTGGTGAAAAAGGAAATATCCTCAGATGAAATGTGGAAAGAAGTTTTCTGAGAAACTGCTGTGTGATGTGTGACTTCCACTCACAGAGTTACATCTGTATTTCGTGGATCTCTATGCTAGCCTTATTTCTGTGGAATCTGAGAACAGATATTTCGGATCCCTTTGAGACTATAGGGCCAAAGTAAATATCCTCCGATAACAAAGAGAAAGAAGCTTTCGGAGAAACTTCTTTGTGTTCTGTGAAATCATCTCACAGAGTTACAGATTTCCCCTCAAGCCTTTCGCTAAGACAGTTCTTGTGGAATTCGCAAAGTGATATTTGGAAGCCCACAGAGGGCTATGGTGAAAAAGGAAATATCCTCAGAGGAAATCTGGAAAGAAGCTTTCTGAGAAACTGCTCTGTGGTGTGTGGCTTCCACTGACAGAGTTACATCTGTATTTCGTGGATCTCTTTGCTAGCCTTATTTCTTTGGAATCTGAGAACAGATATTTCGGATCCCTTTGAAGACTATAAGGCCAAAGGAAATATCTTCTGATAACAAAGAGAAAGAAGCTTTCTTAGAAACTTCTTTGTGTTCTGTGAAATCATCACACAGAGTTACAGCTTTCCCCTCAAGAAGCCTTTCGCTAAGACAATACTTGTGGAATTGGCAAAGTGCTATTTGGAAGCCCATAGAGGGCTATGGTGAAAAAGGAAATATCCTCAGATGAAATCTGGAAAGAAGCTTTCTGAGAAACTGCTCTGTGATGTGTGACTTCCACTCACAGAGTTACATCTGTACTTCGTGGATCTCTTTGCTAGCCTTATTTCTGTGGAACCTGAGAACAGATATTTCGGATCCCTTTGAAGACTGTAGGGCCAAAGGAAATATCCTCCGATAACAAAGAGAAAGAAGCTTTTTGAGAAACTTCTTTGTGTTCTGTGAAATCAACTCACAGAGTTACAGCTTTCCCCTCAAGAAGCCTTTCGCTGAGACAGTTCTAGTGGAATTGGCAAAGTGATATTTGGAAGCCCAAATAGGGATAAGGTGAAAAAGGAAATATCCTCAGAGGAAATCTGGAAAGAAGCTTTCTGAGAAACTGCTCTGTGGTGTGTGACTTCCACTCACAGAGTTACATCTGTATTTCGTGGATCTCTTTGCTAGCCTTATTTCTGTGGAATCTCAGAACAGATATTTCGGATCCCTTTGGAGACTATAGGGCCAAAGGAAATATCCTCCGATAACAAAGAGAAAGAAGCTTTTTGAGAAACTTCTTTGTGTTCTGTGAAATCATCTCACAGAGTTACAGCTTTCCCCTCAAGAAGCCTTTGGCTAAGACAGTTCTTGTGGAATTGGCAAAGTGATATTTGGAAGCCCAAAGAGGGCTATGGTAAAAAAGGAAATATCCTCAGATGAAATCTGGAAAGAAGCTTTCTGAGAAACTGCTGTGTGATGTGTGACTTCCACTCACAGAGTTACATCTGTATTTGGTGGATCTCTTTGCTAGCCTTATTTCTGTGGAATCTGAGAAGAGATATTTCGGATCCCTTTGAAGACTACAGGGCCAAAGGAAATATCCTCCGATAACAAAGAGAAAGAAGCTTCCTGAGAAACTTCATTGTTTTCTGTGAAATCATCTCACAGAGTTACAGATTTCCCCTCAAGAAGCCTTTCGCTAAGACAGTTCTTGTGGAATTGGCAATGTGATATTTGGAAGACCTTAGAGGGCTATGGTGAAAAAGGAAATATCCTAAGATGAAATCTGGAAAGAAGCTTTCTGAGAAACTGCTCTGTGGTGTGTGACTTCCACTCACACAGTGACATCTGTATTTCGTCGATCTCTTTGCTAGCCTTATTTCTGTGGAATCTGAGAACAGATATTTCGGATCCCTTTGAAGACTATAGGGCCAAAGGAAATATCCTCCGATAACAAAGAGAAAGAAGCTTTCTGAGAAACTTCTTTGTGTTCTGTGAAATCATCTCACAGAGTTACAGCTCTCCCCTCAAGAAGCCTTTCGCTAAGACAGTTCTTGTGGAATTGGCAAAGTGATATTTGGAAGCCCATAGAGGGCTATGGTGAAAAAGGAAATATCCTCAGATGAAATCTGGAAAGAAGCTTTCTGAGAAACTGCTCTGTGATGTGTGACTTCCACTCACAGAGTTACATCTGTATTTGGTGGATCTCTTTGCTAGCCTTATTTCTGTGGAATCTGAGAACAGATATTTCGGATCCCTTTGAAGACTATAGGGCCAAAGGAAATATCCTCCGATAACAATGAGAAAGAAGCTTTCTGAGAAACTTCTTTGTGTTCTGTGAAATCATCTCACAGAGTTACAGCTTTCCCCTCAAGAAGCCTTTCGCTAAGACAGTTGTTGTGGAATTGGCAAAGTGATATTTGGAAGCCCATAGAGGGCTATGGTGAAAAAGGAAATATCCTCAGATGAAATCTGGAAAGAAGTTTTCTGAGAAACTGCTCTGTGATGTGTGACTTCCACTCACAGAGTTACATCTGTATTTCGTGGATCTCCTTGCTAGCTTTATTTCTGTGGAATCTGAGAACAGATATTTCGGATCCCTTTGCAGACTATAGGGCCAAAGGAAATATCCTCCGATAACAAAGAGAAAGAAGCTTTCTGAGAAACTTCTTTGTGTTCTGTGAAATCATCTCACAGAGTTACCGCTTTCCCCTCAAGAAGTCTTTCGCTAAGACAGTTCTTGTGGAATTGGCAGAGTGATATTTGGAAGCCCATAGAGGGCTATGGTGAAAAAGGAAATATCCTAAGATGAAATCTGGAAAGAAGCTTTCTGAGAAACTGCTCTGTGGTGTGTGACTTCCACTCACACAGTGACATCTGTATTTCGTCGATCTCTTTGCTAGCCTTATTTCTGTGGAATCTGAGAACAGATATTTCGGATCCCTTTGAAGACTGTAGGGCCAAAGGAAATATCCTCCGATAACAAAGAGAAAGAAGCTTTCTGAGAAACTTCTTTGTGTTCTGTGAAATCATCTCACAGAGTTACAGCTCTCCCCTCAAGAAGCCTTTCGCTAAGACAGTTCTTGTGGAATTGGCAAAGTGATATTTGGAAGCCCATAGAGGGCTATGGTGAAAAAGGAAATATCCTCAGTGGAAATCTGGAAAGAAGCTTTCTGAGAAACTGCTCTGTGATGTGTGACTTCCACTCACAGAGTTACATCTGTATTTCGTGGATCTCTTTGCTAGCCTTATTTCTAGGAATCTGAGAACAGATATTTCGGATCCCTTTGAAGACTATAGGGCCAAAGGAAATATCCTCCGATAACAATGAGAAAGAAGCTTTCTGAGAAACTTCTTTGTGTTCTGTGAAATCATCTCACAGAGTTACAGCTTTCCCCTCAAGAAGCCTTTCGCTAAGACAGTTCTTGTGGAATTGGCAAAGTGATATTCGGAAGCCCATAGAGGGCTATAGTGAAAAAGGAAATATCGTCAGATGAAATCTGGAAAGAAGCTTTCTGAGAAACTGCTCTGTGGTGTGTGACTTCCACCCACACAGTTACATTTGTATTTCGTGGATCTCTTTGCTAGCCTTTTTTCTGTGGAATCTGAGAAGAGATATATCGGATCCCTTTGAAGACTATAGGGCCAAAGGAAATATCCTCCGATAACAAAGAGAAAGAAGCTTTCGGAGAAACTTCTTTGTGTTCTGTGAAATCATCTCACAGAGTTACAGCTTTCCCCTCAAGAAGCCTTTCGCTAGGACAGTTCTTGTGGAATTGGCAACTTGAAATTTGAAGCCCATAGAGGGCTATGTTGAAAAAGGAAATATCCTCAGATCAAATCTGGAAAGAAGCTTTCTGAGAAGCTGCTCTGTGATGTGTGACTTCCACTCACAGAGTTACATCTGTATTTCGTGGATCTCTTTGCTAGCCTTATTTCTGTGGAATCTGAGAACAGATATTTCGGATCCCTTTGAAGACTGTTGGGCCAAAGGAAATATCCTCCGATAACAAAGAGAAAGAAGCTTTCTGAGAAACTTCTTTGTGTTCTGTGAAATCATCTCACAGAGTTACAGCTTTCCCCTCAAGAAGCCTTTCTCTAAGACAGTTCTTGTGGTATTTGCAAAGAGATATTTGGAAGCCCATAGAGGGCAATGGTGAAAAAGGAAATATCCTCAGATGAAATCTGTAAAGAAGCTTTCTGAGAAACTGCTTAGTGTTCTGTTAATTCATCTCACAGAGTTACATCTGTATTTCGGGGATCTCTTTGCTAGCCTTATTTCTGTGGAATCTGAGAATAGATATTTCGGATCCCTTTGAAGACTGTATGGCCAAAGGAAATATCCTCCGATAACAAAGAGAAAGAAGCTTTCTGAGAAACTTCTTTGTGTTCTGTGAAATAATCTCACAGAGTTACAGCTTTCCCCTCAAGAAGCCTTTCCCTAAGACAGTTCTTGTGGAATTTGCAAAGAGATATTTGGAAGCCCATAGACGGCTACGGTGAAAAAGGAAATATCCTCAGATCAAATCTGGAAAGAAGCTTTCTGAGAAACTGCTCTGTGATGTGTGACTTCCACTCACAGAGTTACATCTGTATTTCGTGGATCTCTTTGCTAGCCTTATTTCTGTGGAATCTGAGAACAGATATTTCGGATCCCTTTGAAGACTATAGGGCCAAAGGAAATATCCTCCGATAACAAAGAGAAAGAAGCTTTCTGAGAAACTTCTTTGTGTTCTGTGAAATCATCTCACAGAGTTACAGCTTTCCCCTCAAGAAGCCTTTCGCTAAGACAGTTCTTCTAGAATTTGCAAAGAGATATTTGGAAGCCCATAGAGAGCTATGGTGAAAAAGGAAATATCCTCAGATGAAATCTGGAAAGAAGCTTTCTGAGAAACTGCTTAGTGTTCTGTTAATTCATCTCACAGAGTTACATCTGTATTTCGTGGATCTCTTTGCTAGCCTTATTTCTGTGGAATCTGAGAACAGATATTTAGGATCCCTTTGAAGAATATAGGGCCAAAGGAAATATCCTCCGATAACAAAGAGAAAGAAGCTTTCTGAGAAACTTCTTTGTGTTCTGTGAAGTCATCTCACAGAGTTACAGCTTGCCCCTAAAGAAGACATTCGCTAAGACAGTTCTTGTGGAATTGGCAAAGTGATATTTGGAAGCCCTTAGAGGACTAGGGTGAAAAAGGAAATATCTTCAGATGAAATCTGGAAAGAAGCTTTCTGAGAAACTTCTCTGTGGTGTGTGACTTCCACTCACAGAGTTACATCTGTATTTCGCGGATCTCTTTGCTATCCTTATTTCTGTGTAATCTGAGAAGAGATATTTCGGATCCCTTTAGAGACTATGGGGCCAAAGGAAATATCCTCCGATAACAAAGAGAAAGAAGCTTTCTGAGAAACTTCTTTGTGTTCTGTGAAATCATCTCACAGAGTTACAGCTTTCCCCTCAAGAAGCCTTTCTCTAGGACAGTTCTTGTGGAATTGGCAACGTGAAATTTGAAGCACATAGAGGGCTATGATGAAAAAGGAAATATCCTCAGATCAAATCTGGAAAGAATATTTCTGAGAAGCTGCTCTGTGATGTGTGACTTCCACTCACAGAGTTACATCTGTATTTCATGGATCTCTTTGCTAGCCTTATTTCTGTGGAATCTGAGAACAGATATTTCGGATCCCTTTGAAGACTGTAGGGCCAAAGGAAATATCCTCCGATAACAAAGAGAAAGAAGCTTTCTGAGAAACTTCTCTGTGTTCTGTGAAATCATCTCACAGAGTTACAGCTTTCCCCTCAAGAAGCCTTTCTCTAAGACAGTTCTTGTGGTATTTGCTAAGAGATATTTGGAAGCCCATAGAGGTCAATGGTGAAAAAGGAAATATCATCAGATGAAATCTGTAAAGAAGCTTTCTGAGAAACTGCTTAGTGTTCTGTTAATTAATCTCACAGAGTTACATCTGTATTTCGTGGATCTCTTTGCTATCCTTATTTCTGTGGAATCTGAGAACAGATATTTAGGATCCCTTTGAAGAGTATAGGGCCAAAGGAAATATCCTCCGATAACAAAGAGAAAGAAGCTTTCTGAGAAACTTCTTTGTGTTCTGTGAAATCATCTCACAGAGTTACAGCTTTGCCCTCAAGAAGCCTTTCGCTAAGACAGTTCTTGTGGAATTGGCAAAGTGATATTTGGAAGCCCATAGAGGGCTATGGTGAAAAAGGAAATATCCTCAGAGGAAATCTGGAAAGAAGCTTTCTGAGAAACTGCTCTGTGGTGTGTGTCTTCCACTCACACAGTTACATTTGTATTTCGTGGATCTCTTTGCTAGCCTTATTTCTGTGGAATCTGAGAACAGATATTTCGGATCCCTTTGAAGACAATAGGGGCAAAGGAAATATCCTCCGATAACAAAGAGAAAGAAGCTTTCTGAGAAACTTCTTTGTGTTCTGTGAAATCATCTCACAGAGTTACAGCTTTCAACTCAAGAAGCCTTTCGCTAAGACAGTTCTTGTGGAATTGGCAATGTGATATTTGGAAGCCCATAGAGGGCTATGGTGAAAAAGGAAATATCCTCAGATCAAATCTGTATAGCTTTCTGAGAAGCTGCTCTGTGATGTGTGACTTCCACTCACAGAGTTACATCTGTATTTCGTGGATCTCTTTGCTAGCCTTATTTCTGTGGAATCTGAGAACTGATATTTGGGATCCCTTTGAAGACTGTAGGGCCAAAGGAAATATCCTCCGATAACAAAGAGAAAGAAGCTTTCTGAGAAACTTCTTTGTGTTCTGTGAAATCATCTCACGGAGTTACTACTTTCCCCTCAAGAAGCCTTTCGCTAAGACAGTTCTTGTGGAATTGGCAAAGTGATATTTGGAAGCCCATAGAGGGCTATGGTGAAAAAGGAAATATCCTCAGATGAAATCTGGAAAGAAGCTTTCTGAGAAACTGCTCTGTGAAGTGTGACTTCCACTCACAGAGTTACATCTGTATTTCGGGGATCTCTTTGCTAGAATTATTTCTGTGGAATCTGAGAACAGATATTTCGGATCCCTTTGAATACTGTATGGCCAAAGGAAATATCCTCCGATAAAAAAGAGAAAGAAGCTTTCTGAGAAACTTCTTTGTGTTCTGTGAAATAATCTCACAGAGTTACAGCTTTCCCCTCAAGAAGCCTTTCCCTAAGACAGTTCTTGTGGAATTTGCAAAGAGATATTTGGAAGCCCATAGACGGCTACGGTGAAAAAGGAAATATCCTCAGATCAAATCTGGAAAGAAGCTTTCTGAGAAACTGCTCTGTGATGTGTGACTTCCACTCACAGAGTTACATCTGTATTTCGTGGATCTCTTTGCTAGCCTTATTTCTGTGGAATCTGAGAACAGATATTTCGGATCCCTTTGAAGACTATAGGGCCAAAGGAAATATCCTCCGATAACAAAGAGAAAGAAGCTTTCTGAGAAACTTCTTTGTGTTCTGTGAAATCATCTCACAGAGTTACAGCTTTCCCCTCAAGAAGCCTTTCGCTAAGACAGTTCTTGTGGAATTTGCAAAGAGATATTTGGAAGCCCATAGAGGGCTATGGTGAAAAAGGAAATATCCTCAGATGAAATCGGTAAAGAAGCTTTCTGAGAAACTGCTTAGTGTTCTGTTAATTCATCTCACAGAGTTACATCTGTATTTCGTGGATCTCTTTGCTAGCCTTATTTCTGTGGAATCTGAGAACAGATATTTCGGATCCCTTTGAAGACTGTAGGGCCAAAGCAAATATCCTCCGATTACAAAGAGAAAGAAGCTTTCTGAGAAACTTCTTTGTGTTCTGTCAAATCATCTCACAGAGTTACAGCTTTCCCCTCAAGAAGCCTTTCTCTAAGACAGTTCTTGTGGTATTTGCAAAGAGATATTTGGAAGCCCATAGAGGGCTATGGTGAAAAAGGAAATATCCTCAGATGAAATCTGGAAAGAAGCTTTCTGAGAAACTCCTTAGTGTTCTGTTAATTCATCTCACAGAGTTACATCTGTATTTCGTGGATCTTTTTGCTAGCCTTATTTCTGTGGAATCTGAGAACAGATATTCGGATCCCTTTGAAGACTACAGGGCCAAAGGAAATATCCTCTGATAACAAAGAGAAAGAAGCTTTCTGAGAAACTTCTTTGTGTTCTGTGAAATCATCTCACAGAGTTACAGCTTTCCCCTCAAGAATTCTTTCGCTAAGACAGTTCTTGTGGAATTGGCAAAGTGATATTTGGAAGCCCGTTGTGGGCTATGGTGAAAAAGGAAATATCCTCAGATGAAATATGGAAAGAAGCTTTCTGAGAAACTGCTCTGTGATTTGTGACTTCCACTCACAAAGTTACATCTGTATTTCGTGGATCTCTTTGCTAGCCTTATTTCTGTGGAATCTGAGAACAGATATTTCGGATCCCTTTGAAGACTATAGGGCCAAAGGAAATATCCTCCGATAACAAAGAGAAAGAAGCTTTCTGAGAAACTTCTTTGTGTTCTGTGAAATCATCTCACAGAGTTACAGCTTTCCCCTCAAGAAGCCTTTCGCTAAGACAGTTCTTGTGGAATTTGCAAAGAGATATTTGGAAGCCCATAGAGGGCTGTGGTGAAAAAGGAAATATCCTCACATGAAATCTGTAAAGAAGCTTTCTGAGAAACTGCTTAGTGTTCTGTTAATTCATCTCACAGAGTTACATCTGTATTTCGGGGATCTCTTTGCTAGCCTTATTTCTGTGGAATCTGAGAACAGATATTTCGGATCCCTTTGAGACTATAGGGCCAAAGGAAATATCCTCCGATAAAAAAGACAAAGAAGGTTTCTGAGAAACTTCTTTGTGTTCTGTGAAATCATCTCACAGAGTTACAGCTTTCCCCTCAAGAAGCCTTTCGCTAGGACAGTTCTTGTGGAATTGGCAATGTGATATTTGGAAGCCCATAGAGGGCTATGGTGAAAAAGGAAATATCCTCAGATCAAATCTGGAAAGAAGATTTCTGAGAAGCTGCTTTGTGATGTGTGACTGACACTCACAGAGTTACATCTGTATTTCGTGGATCTCTTTGCTAGCCTTATTTCTGTGGAATCTGAGAAAAGATATTTCAGATCCCTTTGAAGACTGTAGGGCCAAAGGAAATATCCTCCGATAACAAAGAGAAAGAAGCTTTCTGAGAAACTTCTTTGTGTTCTGTGAAATCATCTCACAGAGTTACAGATTTCCCCTCAAGAAGCCTTTCGCTAAGACAGTTCTTGTGGAATTTGCAAAGAGATATTTGGAAGCCCATAGACGGCTACGGTGAAAAAGGAAATATCCTCAGATGAAATCTGGAAAGAATCTTTCTGAGAAACTGCTCTGTGATGTGTGACTTCCACTCACAGAGTTATATCTGTATTTCGTGGATCTCTTTGCTAGCCTTATTTCTGTGGAATCTGAGAACAGATATTTCGGATCCCTTTGAAGACTATAGGGCCAAAGGCAATATCCTCCGATAACAAAGAGAAAGAAGCTTTCTGAGAAACTTCTTTGTGTTCTGTGAAATCATCTCACAGAGTTACAGCTTTCCCCTCAAGAAGCCTTTCGCTAGGACAGTTCTTGTGGAATTGGCAACTTGAAATTTGAAGCCCATAGAGGGCTATGTTGAAAAAGGAAATATCCTCAGATCAAATCTGGAAAGAAGCTTTCTGAGAAGCTGCTCTGTGATGTGTGACTTCCACTCACAGAGTTACATCTGTATTTCGTGGATCTCTTTGCTAGCCTTATTTCTGTGGAATCTGAGAACAGATATTTCGGATCCCTTTGAAGACTGTTGGGCCAAAGGAAATATCCTCCGATAACAAAGAGAAAGAAGCTTTCTGAGAAACTTCTTTGTGTTCTGTGAAATCATCTCACAGAGTTACAGCTTTCCCCTCAAGAAGCCTTTCTCTAAGACAGTTCTTGTGGTATTTGCAAAGAGATATTTGGAAGCCCATAGAGGGCAATGGTGAAAAAGGAAATATCCTCAGATGAAATCTGTAAAGAAGCTTTCTGAGAAACTGCTTAGTGTTCTGTTAATTCATCTCACAGAGTTACATCTGTATTTCGGGGATCTCTTTGCTAGTCTTATTTCTGTGGAATCTGAGAATAGATATTTCGGATCCCTTTGAAGACTGTATGGCCAAAGGAAATATCCTCCGATAACAAAGAGAAAGAAGCTTTCTGAGAAACTTCTTTGTGTTCTGTGAAATAATCTCACAGAGTTACAGCTTTCCCCTCAAGAAGCTTTTCCCTAAGACAGTTCTTGTGGAATTTGCAAAGAGATATTTGGAAGCCCATAGACGCCTACGGTGAAAAAGGAAATATCCTCAGATCAAATCTGGAAAGAAGCTTTCTGAGAAACTGCTCTGTGATGTGTGACTTCCACTCACAGAGTTACATCTGTATTTCGTGGATCTCTTTGCTAGCCTTATTTCTGTGGAATCTGAGAACAGATATTTCGGATCCCTTTGAAGACTATAGGGCCAAAGGAAATATCCTCCGATAACAAAGAGAAAGAAGCTTTCTGAGAAACTTCTTTGTGTTCTGTGAAATCATCTCACAGAGTTACAGCTTTCCCCTCAAGAAGCCTTTCGCTAAGACAGTTCTTGTGGAATTTGCAAAGAGATATTTGGAAGCCAATAGAGGGCTATGGTGAAAAAGGAAATATCCTCAGATGAAATCGGTAAAGAAGCTTTCTGAGAAACTGCTTAGTGTTCTGTTAATTCATCTCACAGAGTTACATCTGTATTTCGGGGATCTCTTTGCTAGCCTTTTTTCTGTGGAATCTGAGAATAGATATTTCCGATCCCTTTGAAGAATATAGGGCCAAAGGAAATATCCTCCGATAACAAAGAGAAAGAAGCTTTCTGAGAAACTTCTTTGTGTTCTGTGAAATCATCTCACAGAGATACAGCTTTCCACTCAAGAAGCCATTCGCCAAAACAGTTCTTGTGGAATTGGCAAAGTGATATTTGGAAGCCCTTAGAGGGCTAGGGTGAAAAAGAAAATATCCTCAGATGAAATCTGGAAAGAAGCTTTCTGAGAAACTTCTCTGTGGTGTGTGACTTCCACTCACAGAGTTACATCTGTATTTCGCGGATCTCTTTGCTAGCCTTATTTCTGTGGAATCTGAGAACAGATATTTAGGATCCCTTTGAAGACTATAGGGCCAAAGGAAATATCCTCCAATAACAAAGAGAAAGAAGCTTTCTGAGAAACTTCTTTGTGTTCTGTGAAATCATCTCACAGAGTTACAGCTTTCCCCTCAAGAAGCCTTTCGCTAAGACAGTTCTTCTAGAATTTGCAAAGAGATATTTGGAAGCCCATAGAGAGCTATGGTGAAAAAGGAAATATCCTCAGATGAAATCTGTAAAGAAGCTTTCTGAGAAACTGCTTAGTGTTCTGTTAATTCATCTCACAGAGTTACATCTGTATTTCGTGGATCTCTTTGCTAGCCTTATTTCTGTGGAATCTGAGAACAGATATTTAGGATCCCTTTGAAGAATATAGGGCCAAAGGAAATATCCTCCGATAACAAAGAGAAAGAAGCTTTCTGAGAAACTTCTTTGTGTTATGTGAAATCATCTCACAGAGTTACAGCTTTGCCCTCAAGAAGCCTTTCGCTAAGACAGTTCTTGTGGAATTGGCAAAGTGATATTTGGAAGCCCATAGAGGGCTATGGTTTAAAAGGAAATATCCTCAGAGGAAATCTGGAAAGAAGCTTTCTGAGAAACTGCTCTGTGGTGTGTGTCTTCCACTCACAGAGTTACATTTGTATTTCGTGGATCTCTTTGCTAGCCTTATTTCTGTTGAATCTGAGAACAGATATTTCGGATACCTTTGAAGAGTATAAGGCCAAAGGAAATATCCTCCGATAACAAAGAGAAAGAAGCTTTCTTAGAAACTTCTTTGTGTTCTGTGAAATCATCTCACAGAGTTACAGCTTTCCCCTCAAGAAGCCTTTCGCTAAGACAATTCTTGTGGAATTGGCAAAGTGATATTTGGAAGCCCGTAGAGGGCTATGTTGAAAAAGGAAATATCCTCAGATGAAATCTGGAAAGAAGCTTTCTGAGAAACTGCTCTGTGATGTGTGACTTCCACTCACAGAGTTACATCTGTATTTCGTGGATCTCCTTGCTAGCCTTATTTCTGTGGAATCTGAGAACAGATATTTCGGATCCCTTTGAAGACTATAGGGCCTAAGGAAATATCCTCCGATATCAAAGAGAAAGAAGCTTTTTGAGAAACTTCTTTGTGTTCTGTGAAATCATCTCACAGAGTTACAGCTTTCCCCTCAAGAAGCCTTTCGCTAAGACAGTTCTTGTGGAATTGGCAAAGTGATATTTGGAAGCCCATAAAGGGCTACGGTGAAAAAGGAAATATCCTCAGATGAAACCTGGAAAGAAGCTTTCTGAGAAACGTCTCTGTGGTGTGTGACTTCCACTCACAGAGTTACATCTGTATTTCGTGGATCTCTATGCTAGCCTTATTTCTGTGGAATCTGAGAACAGATATTTCGGATCCCTTTGAAGACTATGGGGCCAAAGGAAATATCCTCCGATAACAATGAGAAAGAAGCTTTCTGAGAAACTTCTTTGTGTTCTGTGAAATCATCTCACCGAGTTACAGCTTTCCCCTCAAGAAGCCTTTCGTTAAGACAGTTCTTGTGGAATTGGCAACGTGATATTTGGAAGCCCATAGAGGGCTATGGTGAAAAAGGAAATATCCTCAGATGAAATCTGGAAAGAAGCTTTCTGAGAAACTGCTCTGTGGTGTGTGACTTCCACTAACAGAGTTACATCTGTATTTCGTGGATCTCTTTGCTAGCCTTTTTTCTGTGGAATCTGAGAAGAGATATTTCGGATCCCTTTGAAGACTATAGGGCCAAAGGAAATATCCTCCGATAACAAAGAGAAACAAGCTTTCTGAGAAGCTTCTTTGTGTTCTGTGAAATCATCTCACAGAGTTACAGTTTTCCCCTCAAGAAGCCTTTCGCTAAGACAGTTCCTGTGGAATTGACAAAGTGATATTTGGAAGCCCATAGAGGGCTATGGTGAAAAAGGAAATATCCTCAGAGAAAATCTGGAAAGAAGCTTTCTGAGAAGCTGCTCTGTGATGTGTGACTTCCACTCACAGAGTTACATCTGTATTTCGTGGATCTCTTTACTAGTCTTATTTCTATGGAATCTGAGAACAGATATTTCGGATCCCTTTGAAGACTATAGGGCCAAAGGAAATATCCTCCGATAACAAAGAGAAAGAAGCTTTTTGAGAAACTTCTTTGTGTTCTGTGAAATGATCTCACAGAGTTACAGCTTTCCCCTCAAGAAGCCTTTCGCTATACAGTTCTTGTGGAATTGGCAAAGTGATATTTGGAAGCCCTTTTAGGGCTATGGTGAAAAAGGAAATATCCTCAGATGGAATCTGGAAAGAAGCTTTCTGAGAAACATCTCTGTGGTGTGTGACTTCCACTCACAGAGTTACATCTGTATTTCTTGAATCTCTTTGCTAGCCTTATTTTATGTGGAATCTGAGAAGAGATATTTCGGATCCCTTTGAAGACTATAGGGCCAAAGGAAATATCCTCCGATAACAAAGAGAAAGAAGCTTTCTGAGAAACTTCTTTGTGTTCTGTGAAATCATCTCACAGAGTTACAGCTTTCCCCTCAAGAATCCTTTCGCTAAGACAGTTCTTGTGGAAATTGCAAAGTGATATTTGGAAGCCCATAGAGGGCTATGGTGAAAAAGGAAATATCCTCAGATGAAATCTGCAAAGAAGCTTTCTGAGAAACTGCTCTGTGATGTGTGACTTCCACTCACAGAGTTACATCTGTATTTCGTTGATCTCTTTGCTAGCCTTATTTCTGTGGAATCTGAGAACAGATATTTCGGATCCCGTTGAAGACTACATGGCCAAAGGAAATATCCTAAGATAACAATGAGAAAGAAGCTTTCTGAGAAACTTCTTTGTGTTCTGTGAAATCATCTCACCGAGTTACAGCGTTCCCGTCAAGAATCCTTTCGCTAAGAGAGTTCTTGTGGAATTGGCAAAGTGATATTTGGAAGCCCATAGAGGGCTATGGTGAAAAAGGAAATATCCTCAGATGAAAAATGGAAAGAAGCTTTCTGAGAAACTGCTCTGTGATGTGTGACTTCCACTCACAGAGTTACATCTGTATTTCGTGGATCTCTTTGCTAGCCTTATTTCTGTGGAATCTGAGAACAGATATTTCGGATCCCTTTGAAGACTATAGGGCCAAAGAAATATCCTCCGATAACAAAGAGAAAGAAGCTTTCTGAGAAACTTCTTTGTATACTGTGAAATCATCTCACAGAGTTACAGCTTTCCCCTCAAGAAGCCTTTCGTTAAGATAGTTCTTGTGGAATTTGCAAAGAGATATTTGGAAGCCCATAGACGGCTATGGTGAAAAAGGAAATATCCTCAGATGAAATCTGGAAAGAAGCTTTCTGAGAAATTTCTTTGTGTTCTGTGAAATCATCTCACAGAGTTACACCTTTCCCCTCAAGAAGTCTTGCGCTAAGACAGTTCTTGTGGAATTGGCAAAGTGATATTTGGAAGCCCACAGAGGGCTATGGTGAAAAAGGAAATATCCTCAGATGAAATCTGGAAAGAACCTTTCTGAGAAACTACTCTGTGGTGTGTGACTTCCACTCACAGAGTTACATCTGTATTTCGTGGATCTCTTTGCTAGCCTTATTTCTGTGGAATCTGAGTACAGATATTTCGGCTCCCTATGAAGACTATAGGGCCAAAGGAAATATCCTCCGATAACAAAGAGAAAGAAGCTTTCTAAAAAACTTCTTTGTGTTCTGTGAAATCATCTCACAGAGTTACAGCTTTCCCCTCATGAAGCCTTTCGCTAGGTCAGTTCTTGTGGAATTGGCAATGTGATATTTGGAAGCCCATAGAGGGCTATGGTGGAAAAGGAAATATCCTCAGATCAAATCTGTATAGCTTTCTGAGAAGCGGCTCTGTGATGTGTGACTTCCACTCACAGAGTTACATCTGTATTTCGTGGATCTCTTTGCTAGCCTTATTTCTGTGGAATCTGAGAACAGATATTTCGGATCCCTTTGAAGACTGTAGGGCCAAAGGAAATATCCTCCGATAACAAAGAGAAAGAAGCTTTCTGGGAAACTTCTTTGTGTTCTTTGAAATCATCTCACAGAGTTACAGCTTTTCCCTCAAGAAGCCTTTCGCTAAGACAGTTCTTGTGGAATTGGCAAAGTGATATTTGGAAGCCCATAGAGGGCTATGGAGAAAAAGGAAATATCCTCAGATGAAATCTGTAAAGAAGCTTTCTGAGAAACTGCTTAGTGATCTGTTAATTCATCTCACAGAGTTACATCTGTATTTCGGGGATCTCTTTGCTAGCCTTATTTCTGTGGAATCTGAGAACAGATATTTCGGATCCCTTTGAAAACTATAGGGCCAAAGGAATTATCCTCCGATAACAAAGAGAAAGAAGCTTTCTGAGAAACTTCTTTGTGTTCTGTGAAATCATCTCAGAGAGTTACAGCTTTCCCCTCAAGAAGCCTTTCGCTAAGACAGTTCTTGTGGAATTGGAAAGTGATATTTGGAAGCCCACAGAGGGCTATGGTAAAAAAGGAAATATCCTCAGATGAAATCTGGAAAGAAGCTTTTTGAGAAACTGCTCTCTGATGTGTGTCTTCCACTCACAGAGTTACATCTGTATTTCGTGGATCTCTTTTCTAGCCTTATTTCTGTGGAATCTGAGAACACATATTTCGGATCCCTTTGAAGACTATAGGGCCAAAGGAAATATCCTCCGATAACAAAGAGAAAGAAGGTTTTTGAGAAACTTCTTTGTGTTCTGAGAAATCATCTCACAGAGTTACAGCTTTCCCCTCAAGAAGCCTTTCGCTAGGACAGTTCTTGTGGAATTGGCAATGTGATATTTGGAAGCCCATAGAGGGCTATGGTGAAAAAGGAAATATCCTCAGATCAAATCTGGAAAGAAGATTTCTGAGAAGCTGCTTTGTGATGTGTGACTGACACTCACAGAGTTACATCTGTATTTCGTGGATCTCTTTCCTAGCCTTATTTCTGTGGAATCTGAGAAAAGATATTTCGGATCCCTTTGAAGACTGTAGGGCCAAAGGAAATATCCTCCGATAACAAAGAGAAAGAAGCTTTCTGAGAAACTTCTTTGTGTTCTGTGAAATCATCTCACAGAGTTACAGCTTTCCCCTCAAGAAGCCTTTCACTAAGACAGTTCTTGTGGAATTTGCAAAGAGATATTTGGAAGCCCATAGACGGCTACGGTGAAAAAGGAAATATCCTCAGATGAAATCTGGAAAGAATCTTTCTGAGAAACTGCTCTGTGATGTGTGACTTCCACTCACAGAGTTACATCTGTATTTCGTGGATCTCTTTGCTAGCCTTTTTTCTGGGGAATCTGAGAACAGATATTTCGGATCCCTTTGAAGACTATAGGGCCAAAGGAAATATCCTCCGATAACAAAGAGAAAGAAGCTTTCTGAGAAACTTCTTTGTGTTCTGTGAAATCATCTCACAGAGTTACAGCTTTCCCCTCAAGAAGCCTTTCGCTAAGACAGTTCTTGTGGAATTGGCAAAGCGATATTTGGAAGCCCCTAATGGGCTATGGTGAAAAAGGAAATATCCTCAGATGAAATCTGGAAAGAAGCTTTCTGAGAAACTGCTCTGTGATGTGTGACTTCCACTCACAGAGTTACATCTGTATTTGGTGGATCTCTTTGCTAGCCTTATTTCTGTGGAATCTGAGAACAGATATATCGGATCCCTTTAAAGACTATATGGCCAAAGGAAATATCCTCCGATAACAAAGAGAAAGAAACTTTCTGAGAAACTTCATTGGGTTCTGTGAAATCATCTCATAGAGTTACAGCTTTCCCCTCAAGAAGCCTTTCGCTAAGACAGTTCTTGTGGAATAGGCAAAGTGATATTTGGAAGCCCATAGAGGGCTATGGTGAAAAAGGAAATATCCAAAGATGGAATCTGGAAAGAAGCTTTCTCAGAAAATGCTCTGTGATGTGTGACTTCCACTCACAGAGTTACATCTGTATTTCGTGGATCTCTATGCTAGCCTAATTTCTGTGAAATCTGAGAACAGATATTTCGGATCCCTTTGAAGACTATAGGGCCAAAGGAAATTTCCTCCGATAACAAAGAGAAAGAAGCTTTCTGAGAAACTTCTTTGTGTTCTGTGAAATCATCTCACAGAGTTACAGCTTTCCCCTCAAGAAGCCTTTCGCTAAGACAGTTCTTGTGGAATTCGCAAAGTGATATTTGGAAGCCCATGGAGGGCTATGCTGAAAAAGGAAATATCCTCAGATGAAATCTGGAAAGAACTTTTCTGAGAAACTGCTCTGTGATGTGTGACTTCCACGCACAGAGTTACATCTGTATTTCGTGGATCTCTTTGCTAGCCTTATTTCTGTGGAATCTGAGAACAGATATTTCGGATCCCTTTGAAGACAATAGGGCCAAAGGAAATATCCTCCGATAACAAAGAGAAAGAAGCTTTCTGAGAAACTTCTTTGTGTTCTGTGATATCATCTCACAGAGTTACAGCTTTCCCCTCAAGAAGCTTTTCGCTAGGACAGTTCTTGTGGAATTGGCAAAGTGATATTTGGAAGCCCATAGAGGACTATGGTGAAAAAGGAAATATCCTCAGATGAAATCTGGAAAGAAGCTTTCTGAGAAACTGCTCTGTGATGTGTGACTTCCACTCACAGAGTTACATCTGTATTTCGTGGGTCTCTTTGCTAGCCTTATTTCTGTGGAATCTGAGAACAGATATTTCGGAACACTTTGAAGACTATAGGGCCAAAGGAAATATCCTCCGATAACAAAGAGAAAGAAGCTTTCTGAGAAACTTCTTTGTGTTCTGTGAAATCATCTCACAGAGTTACAGCTTTCCCCTCAAGAAGCCTTTCGCTAAGACAGTTCTTGTGGAATTGGCAAAGTGATATTTGGAAGCCCATAGAGGGCTATGGTGAAAAAGGAAATATCCTCAGATGAAATCTGGAAAGAAGCTTTCTGCGAAACTTCTCTGTGGTATGTGACTTTCACTCACAGAGTTACATCTGTATTTCGTGGATCTCTTTGCTAGCCTTATTTCTGTGGAATCTGAGAACAGATATTTCGGATCCCTTTGAAGACTATAGAGCCAAAGGAAATATCCTCCAATAACAAAGAGAAAGAAGCTTTCTGAGAAAATTCTTTGTGTTCTGTGAAATCATCTCACAGAGTTACAGCTTTCCCCTCAAGAAGCCTTTCGCTAAGACAGTTCTTGTGGAATTGGTAAAGGGATATTTGGAAGCCCATAGAGGGCTATGGTGAAAAAGGAAATATCCTCTGATGAAATCTGGAAAGAAGCTTTCAGAGAAACTACTTAGTGTTCTGTTAATTCATCTCACAGAGCTACATCTGTATTTCGGGGATCTCTTTGCTAGCCTTATTTCTGTGGAATCTGAGAACAGATATTTCGGATCCCTTTGAAGACTGTAGGGCCAAAGGAATATCCTCCGATAACAAAGAGAAAGAAGCTTTCTGAGAAACTTCTTTGTGTTCTGTGAAATCATCTCACAGAGTTACAGCTTTCCCTTCAAGAAGCCTTTCGCTAAGACAGTTCTTGTGGAATTTGCAAAGAGATATTTGGAAGCCCATAGACGGCTATGGTGAAAAATTAAATATCCTCAGATGAAATCTGGAAAGAAGCTTTCTGAGAAACTTCTTTGTGTTCTGTGAAATCATCTCACAGAGTTACACCTTTCCCCTCAAGAAGCCTTGCGCTAAGACAGTTCTTGTGGAATTGGCAAAGTGATATTTGGAAGCCCACAGAGGGCTATGGTGAAAAAGGAAATATCCTCAGATGAAATCTGGAAAGAAGCTTTCTGAGAAACTTCTCTGTGGTGTGTGACTTCCACTCACAGAGTTACATCTGTATTTCGTGGTTCTCTTTGCTAGTCTTATTTCTGTGGAATCTGAGAACAGATATTTCGGATCGCTTTGAAGACTATAGGGCCAAAGGAAATATCCTCCGATAACAAAGAGAAAGAAGCTTTCTGAGAAACTTCTTTGTGTTCTGTGAAATCATCTCACAGAGTTACAGCTTTCCCCTCAAGAAGCCTTTCGCTAAGACAGTTCTTGTGGAATTGGCAAAGTGATATTTGGAAGCCCATAGAGGGTTATGGTGAAAAAGCAAATATCCTCAGATGAAATCTGTAAAGAAGATTTCTGAGAAACTGCTTAGTGTTCTGTTAATTCATCTCACAGAGTTACATCTGTATTTCGTGGATCTCTTTGCTAGCCTTATTTCTGTGGAATCTGAGAACAGATATTTCGGATCCCTTTGAAGACTATAGGGCCAAAGGAAATATACTCCGATAAAGTAGAGAAAGAAGCTTTCTGAAAAACTTCTTTGTGTTCTGTGAAATCATCTCACAGAGTTACAGCTTTCCCCTCAAGAAGCCTTTCGCTAAGACAGTCTTGTGGAATTGGAAAAGTGATATTTGGAAGCCCTTAGAGGGCTATGGTGAAAAAGGAAATATCCTCAGATGAAATCTGAAAAGAAGCTTTCTGTGAAACTTCTCTGTGGT
Source organism: Macaca mulatta (assembly GCF_049350105.2). Taxonomy (NCBI): domain Eukaryota; kingdom Metazoa; phylum Chordata; class Mammalia; order Primates; family Cercopithecidae; genus Macaca; species Macaca mulatta. Next base: position 52,922,447 of record NC_133422.1, on the reverse strand, counting down.
GAGTGACTCCCACTCACACATTTACATCTGTCTTTCGTGGATCTCTTTGCTAGCCTTATTTCTGTGGAATCTGAGAACAGATATTTCGGATCCCTTTGAAGACTATAGGGCCAAAGGAAATATCCTCCGATAACAAAGAGAAAGAAGCTTTCTGAGAAACTACTTTGTGTTCTGTGAAATCATCTCACAGAGTTACAGCTTTCCTCTCAAGAAGCCTTTCGCTAAGACAGTTCTTGTGGAATTGGCAAAGTGATATTTGGAAGCCCATAGAGGGCTATGGTGAAAAAGGAAATATCCTCAGATGAAATCTGGAAAGAAGCTTTCTGCGAAACTTCTCTGTGGTGTGTGACTTCCACTCACAGAGTTACATCTGTATTTCGTGGATCTCTTTGCTAGCCTTATTTCTGTGGAATCTGAGAACAGATATTTCGGATCCCTTTGAAGACTATAGGGCCAAAGGAAATATCCTCCAATAACAAAGAGAAAGAAGCTTTCTGAGAAACTTCTTTGTGTTCTGTGATATCATCTCACAGAGTTACAGCTTTCCCCTCACGAAGCCTTTCGCTAAGACAGTTCTTGTGGAATTGGTAAAGGGATATTTGGAAGCCCATAGAGGGCTATGGTGAAAAAGGAAATATCCTCTGATGAAATCTGGAAAGAAGCTTTCAGAGAAACTACTTAGTGTTCTGTTACTTCATCTCACAGAGTTACATCTGTATTTCGGGGATCTCTTTGCTAGCCTTATTTCTGTGGCATCTGAGAACAGATATTTCGGATCCCTTTGAAGACTATAGGGCCAAAGGAAATATCCTCCGATAACAAAGAGAAAGAAGCTTTCTGAGAAACTTCTTTGTGTGCTGTGAAATCATCTCACAGAGTTACAGCTTTCCCCTCAAGAAGCCTTTACCTAAGACAGTTCTTGTGGAATTGGCAACGTGATATTTGGAAGCCCATAGAGGGCTATGGTGAAAACGGAAATATCGTCAAATGAAATCTGGAAGGAAGCTTTCTGAGAAACTGCTCTGTGATGTGGGACTTCCACTCACAGTGTTACATCTGTATTTCGTGGATCTCTTTGCTAGCCTTATTTCTGTGGAATCTGAGAACAGATATTTCAGATCCCTTTGAAGACTATAGGGCCAAAGGAAATATCCTCCGATAACAAAGAGAAAGAAGCTTTCTGAGAAACTTCTTTGTGTTCTGTGATATCATCTCACAGAGGTACAGCTTTCCCCTCAAGAAGCCTTTCGCTAAGACAGTTCTTGTGGAATTGGCAAAGTGATATTTGGAAGCCCGTAGAGGGCTATGGTGAAAAAGGAAATATCCTCAGATGAAATCTGGAAAGAAGCTTTCTGAGAAACCTCTCTGTGGTGTGTGACTTCCACTTACAGAGTTACATCTGTATTTCGTGGATGTCTTTGCTAGCCTTATTTCTGTGGAATGTCAGAACAGATATTTCGGAACCCTTTGAAGACTATAGGGCCAAAGGAAATATCCTCCGATAACAAAGAGAAAGAAGCTTTCTGAGAAACTTCTTTGTGTTCTGTGATATCATCTCACAGAGTTACAGCTTTCCCCTCAAGAAGCCGTTCGCTAACAGTTCTTGTTGAATTGGCAAAGTGATATTTGGAAGCCCATAGAGGGCTATGGTGAAAAAGGAAATATCCTCACATCAAATCTGGAAAGAAGCTTTCTGAGAAACTGCTCTGTGATGTTTGACTTCCACTCACAGAGTTACATCTGTATTTCGTGGATCTCTTTGCTAGCCTTATTTCTGTGGAATCTGAGAACAGATATTCGGATCCCTTTGAAGACTATAGGGCCAAAGGAAATATCTTCCGATAACGAAGAGAAAGAAGCTTTCTGAAAAACTTCTTTGTGTTCTGTGAAATCATCTCACAGAGTTACAGCTTTCCCCTCAAGAAGCCTTTCGCTAAGACAGCTCTTGTGGAATTGGCCAAGTGATATTTGGAAACCCATAGAGGGCTAAGGTGAAAAAGGAAATATCCTCAAATGAAATCTGGAAAGAAGCTTTCTGAGAAAGTGTTCTGTGATGTGTGACTTCCACTCACAGAGTTACATCTGTATTTCGTGGATCTCTTTGCTAGCCTTATTTCTGTGGAATCTGAGAACAGATATTTCGGATCGCTTTGAAGACTATAGGGCCAAAGGAAATATCCTCCGATAACAAAGAGAAAGAAGCTTTCTGAGAAACTTCTTTGTGTTCTGTGAAATCATCTCACAGAGTTACAGCTTTCCCCTCAAGAAGCCTTTCGCTAAGACAGTTCTTGTGGAATTGGCAATGTGATATTTGGAAGCCCATAGAGGGCTATGGTGAAAAAGGAAACATCCTCAGAGGAAATCTGGAAAGAAGCTTTCTGAGAAACTGCTTAGGGTTCTGTAAATTCATCTCCCAGAGATACATCTGTATTTCGGGGTTCTCTTTGCCAGCCTTATTTCTGTGGAATCTGAGAACAGATATTTCGGATCCCTTTGAAGACTATAGGGCCAAAGGAAATATCCTCCGATAACAAAGAGAAAGAAGCTTTCTGAGAAACTTCTTAGTGTTCTGTGAAATCATCTCACAGAGTTACAGCTTTCCCCTGAAGAAGCCTTTCGCTAAGACAGTTTTAGTGGAATTGGCAAAGTGTTATTTGGTAGCCCATAGAGGGCTATGGTGAAAAAGGAAATATCGTCAGATGAAATCTGGAAAGAAGCTTTCTGAGAAACTGCTCTGTGATGTGTGACTTCCACTCACAGAGTTACATCTGTATATCGTGGATCTCTTTGCTAGCCTTATTTCTGTGGAATCTGAGAAGTGATATTTCAGATCCCTTTGAAGACTATAGGGCCAAAGGAAATATCCTCCGATAACAAAGAGAAAGAAGCTTTCTGAGAAGCTTCTTTGTGTTCTGTGAAATCATCTCACAGAGTTACAGCTTTCCCCTCAAGAAGCCTTTCGCTAAGACAGTTCTTGTGGAATTGGCAAAGTGATATTTGGAAGCCCTTAGAGGGCTATGGTGAAAAAGGAAATATCCTCAGATGAAATCTGGAAAGAAGCTTTGTGAGAAACTTCTCTGTGGTGTGTGACTTCCACTCACAGAGTTACATCTGTATTTCGTGGATCTCTTTGCTAGCCTTATTTCTGTGGAATCTGAGAACAGATATTCGGATTCCTTTGAAGACTATAGGGCCAAAGGGAATATCCTCCGATAACCAAGAGAAAGAAGCTTTCTGAAAAACTTCTTTGTGTTCTGTGAAATCATCTCACAGAGTTACAGCTTTCCCCTCAAGAAGCCTTTCGCTAAGACTGTTCTTGTGGAATTGGCAAAGTGATATTTCGAAGCCCATAGAGGGCTAAGGTAAAAAAGGAAATATCCTCAGATGAAATCTGGAAAGAAGCTTTCTGAGAAAGTGTTCTGTGATGTGTGACTTCCACTCACAGAGTTACATCTGTATTTCGTGGATCTCTTTGCTAGCCTTATTTCTGTGGAATCTGAGAAGTGATATTTCGGATCCCTTTGAAGACAATACAGCCAAAGGAAATATCCTCCGATAACAAAGAGAAAGAAGCTTTCTGAGAAACTTCTTTGTGTTCTGTGAAATCATCTCACAGAGTTACAGCTTTCCCCTCAAGAAGCCTTTCGATAAGACAGTTCTTGTGGAATTGGAAAAGTGATATTTGGAAGCCCTTAGAGGGCTATGGTGAAAAAGGAAATATTCTCAGATGAAATCTGGAAAGAAGCTTTCTGAGAAACTTCTCTGTGGTGTGTGACTTCCACTCACACAGTTACATCAGTCTTTCGTGGATCTCTTTGCTAGCCTTATTTTTGTGGAATCTGAGAACAGATATTTCGGATCCCTTTGAAGACTATAGGGCCAAAGGAAATATCCTCCGATAACAAAGAGAAAGAAGCTTTCTGAGAAACTTCTTTATGTTCTGTGAAATCATCTCACAGAGTTACAGCTTTCCCCTCAAGAAGCCTTTCGCTAGGACAGTTCTTGTGGAATTGGCAAAGTGATATTTGGAAGCCCATAGAGGGCTATGGTGAAAAAGGAAACATCCTCAGAGGAAATCTGGAAAGAAGTTTTCTGAGAAACTGCTTAGTGTTCTGTTAATTCATCTCACATAGATACATCTGTATTTCGGGGATCTCTTTGCTAGCCTTATTTCTGTGGAATCTGAGAACAGATATTTCGGATCCCTTTGAAGACTATAGGGCCCAAGGAAATATCCTCCGATAACAAAGAGAAAGAAGCTTTCTGAGAAACTTCTTTGTGTTTTGTGAAATCATCTCACAGAGTTACAGCTTTCCCCTCAGGAAGCCTTTCGCTAAGACAGTTCTTGTGGAATTGGCAAAGTGATATTTGGAAGCCCATAGAGGGCTATGGTGAAAAAGGAAATATCCTCAGATGAAATCTGGAAAGAAGCTTTCTGAGAAACTGCTCTGTGATGTGGGACTTCCACTCACAGAGTTACATCTGTATATCGTGGATCTCTTTGGTAGCCTTTTTTCTGTGGAATCTGAGAAGTGATATTTCAGATCCCTTTGAAGACTATAGGGCCAAAGGAAATATCCGCCGATAACAAAGAGAAAGAAGCTTTCTGAGAAACTACTTTGTGTTCTGTGATATCATCTCACATAGTTATAGCTTTCCCCTCAAGAAGCCTTTAGCTAAGACAGTTCCTGTGGAATTGGCAATGTGATATTTGGAAGCCCACAGAGGGCTATGGTGAAAAAGGAAATATCCTCAGATGAAATCTGGAAAGACGGTTTCTGAGAAACTTCTCTGTGGTGAGTGACTTCCACTCACAGAGTTACATCTGTATTTCGTGGATCTCTTTGCTAGCCTTATTTCTGTGGAATCTGAGAACAGATATTTCGGATCCCTTTGAAGACTATAGGGCCAAAGGAAATATCCTCCGATAACAAAGAGAAAGAAGCTTTCTGAAAAACTTCTTTGTGTTCTGTGAAATCATCTCACAGAGTTACAGCTTTCCCCTCAAGAAGCCTTTCCCTAAGACAGTTCTTGTGGAATTGGCAGAGTGATATTTGGAAGCCCGTAGAGGGCTATGGAGAAAAAGGAAATATCCTCAGAGAAATCTGGAAAGAAGCTTTCTGAGAAACTGCTTAGTGTTCTGTTAATTCATCTCACAGAGTTACATCTGTATTTCGTGGATCTCTTTGCTAGCCTTATTTCTGTGGAATCGGAGAAGTGATATTTCGGATCCCTTTGAAGACTATAGGGCCAAAGGAAATATCCTCCGATAACAAAGAGAAAGAAGCTTTCTGAGAAACTTCTTTGTGTTCTGTGAAATCATCTAACAGAGTTACAGCTTTCCCCTAAAGAAGCCTTTCACTAAGACAGTTCTTGAGGAATTGGCAAAGTGATATTTGGAAGCCCACAGAGGGCTATGGTGAAAAAGGAATTATCCTCAGATGAAATCTGGAAAGAAGCTTTCTGAGAAACATCTCTGTGGTGTGTGACTTCCGCTCACAGAGTTACATCTGTATTTCGTGGATCTCTTTGCTAGCCTTATTTCTGTGGAATCTGAGAACAGATATTTCGGATCTCTTTGAAGACTATAGGGCCAAAGGAAATATCCTCCGATAACAAAGAGAAAGAAGCTTTCTGAGAAACTTCTTTGTGTTCTGTGAAATCGTCTCACTGAGTTACAGCTTTCCCCTCAAGAAGCCTTTCGCTAGGACAGTTCTTGTGGAATTGGCAATGTGATATTTGGAAGCCCATGGAGGGCTATGATGAAAAAGGAAATATCCTCAGATGAAATCTGTAAAGAAGCTTTCTGAGAAACTGCTTAGTGTTCTGTTAATTCATCTCACAGAGATACATCTGTATTTCGGGGATCTCTTTGCTAGCCTTATTTCTGTGGAATCTGAGAACAGATATTTCGGATCCCTTTGAAGACTATAGGGCCAAAGGAAATATCCTCCGATAACAAAGAGAAAGAAGCTTTCTGAGAAACTTCTTTGTGTTCTGTGAAATCATCTCACAGAGTTACAGCTTTCCCCTCAAGAAGCCTTTCGCTAAGACAGTTCTTGTGGAATTGGCAAAGTGATATTTGTAAGCCCATAGAGGGCTAAGGTGAAAAAGGAAATATCCTCAGATGAAATCTGGAAACAACCTTTCTGAGAAACTGCTTTGTGATGTGGGACTTCCACTCACAGAGTTACATCTGTATATCGGGGATCTCTTTGCTAGCCTTATTTCTGTGGAATCTGAGAAGAGATATTGCAGATCCCTTTGAAGACTATAGGGCCAAAGCAAATATCCTCCGATAACAAAGAGAAAGAAGCTTTCTGAGAAACTTCTTTGTGTTCTGTGAAATCATCTCACAGAGTTACAGCTTTCCCCTCAAGAAGCCTTTCGCTAAGACAGTTCTTGTGGAATTGGAAAAGTGATATTTGGAAGCCCTTAGAGGGCTATGGTGAAAAAGCAAATATCCTCAGATGAAATCTGGAAAGAAGGTTTCTGAGAAACTTCTCTGTGGTGTTTGACTTCCACTCACACAGTTACATGTGTCTTTCGTGGATCTCTTTGCTAGCCTTATTTTTGTGGAATCTGAGAACAGATATTTCGGATGCCTTTGAAGACTATAGGGCCAAAGGAAATATGCTCCGATAACAAAGAGAAAGAAGCTTTCTGAGAAACTTCTTTGTGTTTTGTGAAATCATCTCATAGAGTTACAGCTTTCCCTCAAGAAGCCTTTCGCTACGACAGTTCTTGTGGAATTGGCAATGTGATATTTGGAAGCTCATAGAGGGCTATGGTGAAAAAGGAAACATCCTCAGAGGAAATCTGTAAAGAAGCTTTCTGAGAAACAGCTTAGTGTTCTGTTAATTCATCTCACAGAGATACATCTGTATTTCGTGGATCTCTTTGCTAGCCTTATTTCTGTGGAATCTGAGAACAGATATTTCGGATCCCTTTGAAGACTATAGGGCCAAAGTAAATATCCTCCGATAACAAAGAGAAAGAAGCTTTCGGAGAAACTTCTTTGTGTTCTGTGAAATCATCTCACAGAGTTACAGCTTTCCCCTCAAGAAGCCTTTCGCTAAGACAGTTCTTGTGGAATTGGCAAAGTGATATTTGGAAGCCCATAGAAGGCTATGGTGAAAAAGGAAATATCCTCAGATGAAATCTGGAAAGAAGCTTTCTGAGAAACTGCTCTGTGATGTGGGACTTCCACTCACAGAGTTACATCTGTATATCGTGGATCTCTTTGCTAGCCTTATTTCTGTGGAATCTGAGAAGTGATAATTCAGATCCCTTTGAAGACTATAGGGCCAAAGGAAATATCATCCGATAACAAAGAGAAAGAAGCTTTCTGAGAAACTTCTTTGTGTTCTGTGAAATCATCTAACAGAGTTACAGCTTTCCCCTCAAGAAGCCTTTCGCTAAGACAGTTCTTGTGGAATTGGAAAAGTGATATTTGGAAGCCCTTAGAGGGCTATGGTGAAAAAGGAAATATCCTCAGATGAAATCTGGAAAGAAGCATTCTGAGAAACTTCTCTGTGGTGTGTGACTTCCACTCACAGAGTTACATCTGTATTTCGTGGATCTCTTTGCTAGCCTTATTTCTGTGGAATCTGAGAACAGATATTTCGCATCTCTTTGAAGACTATAGGGCCAAAGGAAATATGCTCCGATAACAAAGAGAAAGAAGCTTTCTGAGAAACTTCTTTGTGTTCTGTGAAATCATCTCATAGAGTTACAGCTTTCCCCTCAAGAAGCCTTTCGCTAGGACAGTTCTTGTGGAATTTGCAATGTGATATTTGAAGCCCATAGAGGACTATGGTGAAAAAGGAAACATCCTCAGAGGAAATCTGGAAAGAAGCTTTCTGAGAAACTGCTTAGTGTTCTGTTAATTCATGTCACAGAGATACATCTGTATTTCGTGGATCTCTTTGCTAGCCTTATTTCTGTTGAATCTGAGAACAGATATTTCGGATCCCTTTGAAGACTACAGGGCCAAAGGAAATATCCTCCGATAACAAAGAGAAAGAAGCTTTCTGAGAAACTTCTTTGTGTTCTGTGAAATCATCTCACAGAGTTACAGCTTTCCCCTCAAGAAGCCTTTCGCTAAGACAGTTCTTGTGGAATTGGCAAAGTGATATTTGGAAGCCCATAGAGGGCTATGGTGAAAAAGGAAATATCCTCGGATGAAATCTGGAAAGAAGCTTTCTGAGAAACTGCTCTGTGATATGGGACTTCCACTCACAGTGTTACATCTGTATATCGTGGATCTCTTTGCTAACATTATTTCTGTGGAATCTGAGAAGTGATATTTCAGATCCCTTTGAAGACTATAGGGCCAAAGGAAATATCCTCCGATAACAAAGAGAAAGAAGCTTTCTGAGAAACTTCTTTGTGTTCTGTGATAGCATCTCACAGAGTTACAGCTTTCCCCTCAAGAAGCCTTTCGCTAAGACATTTCTTGTGGAATTGGCAAAGTGATATTTGGAAGCCCATAGAGGGCTGTGGTGAAAAAGGAAATATCCTCAGATGAAATCTGGAAAGAAGCTTTCTGAGAAACTGCTCTGTGATGTGTGACTTCCACTCACAGAGTTACATCTGTATTTCGGGGGTCTCTTTGCTAGCCTTATTTCTGTGGACTCTGAGAACAGATATTTCGGAACCCTTTGAAGACTATAGGGCCAAAGGAAATATCCTCCGATAACAAAGAGAAAGAAGCTTTCTGAGAAACTTCTTTGTGTTCTGTGAAATCATCTCACAGAGTTACAGCTTTCCCCTCAAGAAGCCTTTCGCTACGACAGTTTTGTGGAATTGGCAAAGTGATATTTGGAAGCACATAGAGGGCTATGGTGAAAAAGCAAATATCCTCAGATGAAATCTGTAAAGAAGCTTTCTGAGAAACTGCTTAGTTTTCTGTTAATTAATCTCACAGAGTTACATCTGTATTTCGGGGATCTCTTTACCAGCCTTATTTCTGTGGAATCTGAGAACAGATATTTCGGATCCCTTTGAAGACTATAGGGCCAAAGGAAATATCCTCCGATAATAAAGAGAAAGAAGCTTTCTGAGAATCTTCTTTGTGTTCTGTGAAATCATCTCACAGAGTTACAGCTTTCCCCTCAAGAACCCTTTCGCTAAGGCAGTTCTTGTGGAATTGGCAAAGTGATATTTGGAAGCCCATAGAGGTCTATGGTGAGAAAGGAAATATCCTCAGATGAAATCTGGAAAGAAGCTTTCTGAGAAACTTCTCTGTGGTGTGTGACTTCCACTCACAGAGTTACATCTGTATTTCGTGGATCTCTTTGCTAGCCTTATTTCTGTGGAATCTGAGAACAGATATTCGGATCCCTTTGAAGACTGTAGGGCCAAAGGAAATATCCTCCGATAACAAAGAGAAAGAAGCTTTCTGAGAAACTTCTCTGTGTTCTGTGAAATCATCTCACAGAGTTACAGCTTGCCCCTCAAGAAGCCTTTCGCTAACACAGTTCTTGTGGAATTGGCAAAGAGATTTTGGAAGCCCATTGATGGCTACGGTGAAAAAGGAAATATCCTCAGATGAAATCTGGAAAGAACCTTTCTGAGAAACTGCTCTGTGATGTGGGACTTCCACTCACAGAGTTACATCTGTATATCGGGGATCTCTTTGCTAGCCTTATTTCTGTGGAATCTGAGAAGAGATATTTTAGATCCCTTTGGAGACTATAGGGCCAAAGGAAATATCCTCCGATAACAAAGAGAAAGAAGCTTTCTGAGAAACTTCTTTGTGTTCTGTGAAATCATCTCACAGAGTTACAGCTTTCCCCTCAAGAAGCCTTTCGCTAAGACAGTTCTTGTGAAATTGGCAAAGTGATATTTGGAAGCCCATAGAGGGCTATGGTGAAAACGGAAATATCTTCAAATCAAATCTGGAAAGAAGCTTTCTGAGAAACTGCTCTGTGATGTGGGACTTCCACTCACAGTGTTACATCTGTATTTCGTGGATCTCTTTGCTAGCCTTATTTCTGTGGAATCTGAGAACAGATATTTCAGATCCCTTTGAAGACTATAGGGCCAAAGGAAATATCCTCCGATAACAAAGAGAAAGAAGCTTTCTGAGAAACTTCTTTGTGTTCTGTGATATCATCTCACAGAGGTACAGCTTTCCCCTCAAGAAGCCTTTCGCTAAGACAGTTCTTGTGGAATTGGCAAAGTGATATTTGGAAGCCCGTAGAGGGCTATGGTGAAAAAGGAAATATCCTCAGATGAAATCTGGAAAGAAGCTTTCTGAGAAACCTCTCTGTGGTGTGTGACTTCCACTTACAGAGTTACATCTGTATTTCGTGGATGTCTTTGCTAGCCTTATTTCTGTGGAATGTCAGAACAGATATTTCGGAACCCTTTGAAGACTATAGGGCCAAAGGAAATATCCTCTGATAACAAAGAGAAAGAAGCTTTCTGAGAAACATCTTTGTGTTCTGTGATATCATCTCACAGAGTTACAGCTTTCCCCTCAAGAAGCCGTTCGCTAACAGTTCTTGTTGAATTTGCAAAGTGATATTTGGAAGCCCATAGAGGGCTATGGTGTAAAAGGAAATATCCTCAGATCAAATCTGGAAAGAAGCTTTCTGAGAAACTGCTCTGTGGTGTGTGACTTCCACTCACAGAGTTACAACTGTATTTCGTGGATCTCTTTGCTAGCCTTATTTCTGTGGAATCTGAGAACAGATATTTCGGATCCCTTTGAAGACTATAGGGCCAAAGGAAATATCCTCCGATAACAAAGAGAAAGAAGCTTTCTGAGAAATTTCTCTGTGTTCTGTGAAATCATCTCACAGAGTTACAGCTTTCCCCTCAAGAAGCCTTTCGCTAAGACGGTTCTTGTGGAATTTGCAAAGAGATATTTGGAAGCCCATAGACGGATACAGTGAAAAAGGAAATAACCTCAGATGAAATCTGGTAAGAAGCTTTCAGAGAAACTGCTCTGTGATGTGTGACTTCCACTCACAGAGTTACATCTGTATTTCGTGGATCTCTTTGCTAGCCTTATTTCTGTGGAATCTGAGAACAGATATTCGGATCCCTTTGAAGACTATAGGGCCAAAGGAAATATCTTCCGATAACGAAGAGAAAGAAGCTTTCTGAAAAACTTCTTTGTGTTCTGTGAAATCATCTCACAGAGTTACAGCTTTCCCCTCAAGAAGCCTTTCGCTAAGACAGCTCTTGTGGAATTGGCAAAGTGATATTTGGAAACCCATAGAGGGCTAAGGTGAAAAAGGAAATATCCTCAAATGAAATCTGGAAAGAAGCTTTCTGAGAAAGTGTTCTGTGATGTGTGACTTCCACTCACAGAGTTACATCTGTATTTCGTGGATCTCTTTGCTAGCCTTATTTCTGTGGAATCTGAGAACAGATATTTCGGATCCCTTTGGAGACTATAGGGCCAAAGGAAATATCCTCCGATAACAAAGAGAAAGAAGCTTTCTGAGAAACTTCTTTGTGTTCTGTGAAATCATCTCACAGAGATACACCTTTCCCCTCAAGAAGCCTTTCACTAAGACAGTTCTTGTGAAATTGGCAAAGTGATATTTGGAAGCCCACAGAGGGCTATGGTGAAAAAGGAAATATCCTCAGATGAAATCTGGAAAGAAGCTTTCTGAGAAACTTCTCTGTGGTGTGTGACTTCCACTCACAGAGTTACATCTGTATTTCGTGGTTCTCTTTGCTAGCCTTATTTCTGTGGAATCTGAGAACAGATATTTCGGATCGCTTTGAAGACTATAGGGCCAAAGGAAATATCCTCCGATAACAAAGAGAAAGAAGCTTTCTGAGAAACTTCTTTGTGTTCTGTGAAATCATCTCACAGAGTTACAGCTTTCCCCTCAAGAAGCCTTTCGCTAAGACAGTTCTTGTGGAATTGGCAATGTGATATTTGGAAGCCCATAGAGGGCTATGGTGAAAAAGGAAACATCCTCAGAGGAAATCTGGAAAGAAGCTTTCTGAGAAACTGCTTAGGGTTCTGTAAATTCATCTCCCAGAGATACATCTGTATTTCGGGGTTCTCTTTGCCAGCCTTATTTCTGTGGAATCTGAGAACAGATATTTCGGATCCTTTGAAGACTATAGGGCCAAAGGAAATATCCTCCCATAACAAAGAGGAAGAAGCTTTATGAGAAACTTCTTTGTGTTCTGTGATATCATCTCACAGAGTTACAGCTTTCCCCTCAAGAAGCCTTTCGCTAAGACGGTTCTTGTGGAATTGGAAAAGTGATATTTGGAAGCCCTTAGAGGGCTAAGGTGAAAAAGGAAATATCCTCAGATGAAATCTGGAAAGAAGCTTTCTGAGAAACTGCTTAGTGTTCTGATAATTCATCTCACAGAGTTACATCTGTATTTCGGGGATCTCTTTGCTAGCCTTATTTCTGTGGATTCTGAGAAGTGATATTTCGGATCCCTTTCTAGACTATAGGGCCAAAGGAAATATCCTCCGATAACAAAGAGAAAGAAGCTTTCTGAGAAACTTCTTTGTGTTCTGTGAAATCATCTCACAGAGTTACAGCTTTCCCCTCAAGAAGCCTTTCGCTAAGACAGTTCTTGTGGAATTGGCAAAGTGATATTTGGAAGCCCATAGAGGACTATGGTGAAAAAGGAAATATCCTCAGATGAAATCTGGAAAGAAGCTTTCTGAGAAACTGCTCTGTGATGTGTGACTTCCACTCACAGAGTTACATCTGTATTTCGTGGGTCTCTTTGCTAGCCTTATTTCTGTGGAATCTGAGAACAGATATTTCGGAACACTTTGAAGACTATAGGGCCAAAGGAAATATCCTCCGATAACAAAGAGAAAGAAGCTTTCTGAGAAACTTCTTTGTGTTCTGTGAAATCATCTCACAGAGTTACAGCTTTCCCCTCAAGAAGCCTTTCGCTAAGACAGTTCTTGTGGAATTGGCAAAGTGATATTTGGAAGCCCATAGAGGGCTATGGTGAAAAAGCAAATATCCTCAGATGAAATCTGTAAAGAAGATTTCTGAGAAACTGCTTAGTGTTCTGTTAATTCATCTCACAGAGTTACATCTGTATTTCGGGGATCTCTTTGCTAGCCTTATTTCTGTGGAATCTGAGAACAAATATTTCGGATCCCTTTGAAGACTATAGGGCCAAAGGAAATATCCTCCGATAAAGTAGAGAAAGAAGCTTTCTGAAAAACTTCTTTGTGTTCTGTGAAATCATCTCACAGAGTTACAGCTTTCCCCTCAAGAAGCCTTTCGCTAAGACCGTTCTTGTGGAATTGGAAAAGTGATATTTGGAAGCCCTTAGAGGGCTATGGTGAAAAAGGAAATATCCTCAGATGAAATCTGAAAAGAAGCTTTCTGAGAAACTTCTCTGTGGTGAGTGACTTCCACTCACACATTTACATCTGTCTTTCGTGGATCTCTTTGCTAGCCTTATTTCTGTGGAATCTGAGAACAGATATTTCGGATCCCTTTGAAGACTATAGGGCCAAAGGAAATATCCTCCGATAACAAAGAGAAAGAAGCTTTCTGAGAAACTTCTTTGTGTTCTGTGAAATCATCTCACAGAGTTACAGCTTTCCCCTCAAGAAGCCTTTCGCTAAGACAGTTCTTGTGGAATTGGCAAAGTGATATTTGGAAGCCCATGGAGGGCTATGGTGAAAAAGGAAATATCCTCAGATGAAATCTGGAAAGAAGCTTTCTGCGAAACTTCTCTGTGGTGTGTGACTTCCACTCACAGAGTTACATCTGTATTTCGTGGATCTCTTTGCTAGCCTTATTTCTGTGGAATCTGAGAACAGATATTTCGGATCCCTTTGAAGACTATAGGGCCAAAGGAAATATCCTCCAATAACAAACAGAAAGAAGCTTTCTGAGAAACTTTTTTGTGTTCTGTGATATCATCTCACAGAGTTACAGCTTTCCCCTCACGAAGCCTTTCGCTAAGACTGTTCTTGTGGAATTGGTAAAGGGATATTTGGAAGCCCATAGAGGGCTATGGTGAAAAAGGAAATATCCTCTGATGAAATCTGGAAAGAAGCTTTCAGAGAAACTACTTAGTGTTCTGTTACTTCATCTCACAGAGTTACATCTGTATTTCGTGGATCTCTTTGCTAGCCTTATTTCTGTGGCATCTGAGAACAGATATTTCGGATCCCTTTGAAGACTATAGGGCCAAAGGAAATATCCTCCGATAAAAAAGAGAAAGAAGCTTTCTGAGAAACTTCTTTGTGTGCTGTGAAATCATCTCACAGAGTTACAGCTTTCCCCTCAAGAAGCCTTTACCTAAGACAGTTCTTGTGGAATTGGCAACGTGATATTTGGAAGCCCATAGAGGGCTATGGTGAAAACGGAAATATCGTCAAATGAAATCTGGAAAGAAGCTTTCTGAGAAACTGCTCTGTGATGTGGGACTTCCACTCACAGTGTTACATCTGTATTTCGTGGATCTCTTTGCTAGCCTTATTTCTGTGGAATCTGAGAACAGATATTTCAGATCCCTCTGAAGACTATAGGGCCAAAGGAAATATCCTCCGATAACAAAGAGAAAGAAGCTTTCTGAGAAACTTCTTTGTGTTCTGTGATATCATCTCACAGAGGTACAGCTTTCCCCTCAAGAAGCCTTTCGCTAAGACAGTTCTTGTGGAATTGGCAAAGTGATATTTGGAAGCCCGTAGAGGGCTATGGTGAAAAAGGAAATATCCTCAGATGAAATCTGGAAAGAGGCTTTCTGAGAAACCTCTCTGTGGTGTGTGACTTCCACTTACAGAGTTACATCTGTATTTCGTGGATGTCTTTGCTAGCCTTATTTCTGTGGAATGTCAGAACAGATATTTCGGAACCCTTTGAAGACTATAGGGCCAAAGGAAATATCCTCCGATAACAAAGAGAAAGAAGCTTTCTGAGAAACATCTTTGTGTTCTGTGATATCATCTCACAGAGTTACAGCTTTCCCCTCAAGAAGCCTTTCGCTAACAGTTCTTGCTGAATTGGCAAAGTGATATTTGGAAGCCCATAGAGGGCTATGGTGAAAAAGGAAATATCCTCAGATCAAATCTGGAAAGAAGCTTTCTGAGAAACTGCTCTGTGATGTGTGACTTCCACTCACAGAGTTACAACTGTATTTCGTGGATCTCTTTGCTAGCCTTATTTCTGTGGAATCTGAGAACAGATATTTCGGATCCCTTTGAAGACTATAGGCCCAAAGGAAATATCCTCCGATAACAAAGAGAAAGAAACTTTCTGAGAAATTTCTCTGTGTTCTGTGAAATCATCTCACAGAGTTACCGCTTTCCCCTCAAGAAGCCTTTCGCTAAGACGGTTCTTGTGGAATTGGCAAAGAGATATTTGGAAGCCCATAGACGGATACAGTGAAAAAGGAAATAACCTCAGATGAAATCTGGAAAGAAGCTTTCTGAGAAACTGCTCTGTGATGTGTGACTTCCACTCACAGAGTTACATCTGTATTTCGTGGATCTCTTTGCTAGCCTTATTTCTGTGGAATCTGAGAACAGATATTCGGATCCCTTTGAAGACTATAGGGCCAAAGGAAATATCTTCCGATAACGAAGAGAAAGAAGCTTTCTGAAAAACTTCTTTGTGTTCTGTGAAATCATCTCACAGAGTTACAGCTTTCCCCTCAAGAAGCCTTTCGCTAAGACAGCTCTTGTGGAATTGGCAAAGTGATATTTGGAAACCCATAGAGGGCTAAGGTGAAAAAGGAAATATCCTCAAATGAAATCTGGAAAGAAGCTTTCTGAGAAAGTGTTCTGTGATGTGTGACTTCCACTCACAGAGTTACATCTGTATTTCGTGGATCCCTTTGCTAGCCTTATTTCTGTGGAATCTGAGAACAGATATTTCGGATCCCTTTGAAGACTATAGGGCCAAAGGAAATATCCTCCGATAACAAAGAGAAAGAAGCTTTCTGAGAAACTTCTTTGTGTTCTGTGAAATCATCTCACAGAGATACACCTTTCCCCTCAAGAAGCCTTTCACTAAGACAGTTCTTGTGGAATTGGCAAAGTGATATTTGGAAGCCCACAGAGGGCTATGGTGAAAAAGGAAATATCCTCAGATGAAATCTGGAAAGAAGCTTTCTGAGAAACTTCTCTGTGGTGTGTGACTTCCACTCACAGAGTTACATCTGTATTTCGTGGTTCTCTTTGCTAGCCTTATTTCTGTGGAATCTGAGAACAGATATTTCGGATCGCTTTGAAGACTATAGGGCCAAAGGAAATATCCTCCGATAACAAAGAGAAAGAAGCTTTCTGAGAAACTTCTTTGTGTTCTGTGAAATCATCTCACAGAGTTACAGCTTTCCCCTCAAGAAGCCTTTCGCTAAGGCAGTTCTTGTGGAATTGGCAATGTGATATTTGGAAGAACATAGAGGGCTATGGTGAAAAAGGAAACATCCTCAGAGGAAATCTGGAAAGAAGCTTTCTGAGAAACTGCTTAGGGTTCTGTAAATTCATCTCCCAGAGATACATCTGTATTTCGGGGTTCTCTTTGCCAGCCTTATTTCTGTGGAATCTGAGAACAGATATTTCGGATCCCTTTGAAGACTATAGGGCCAAAGGAAATATCCTCCGATAACAAAGAGAAAGAAGCTTTCTGAGAAACTTCTTTGTGTTCTGTGAAATCATCTCACAGAGTTACAGCTTTCCCCTGAAGAAGCCTTTCGCTAAGACAGTTCTAGTGGAATTGGCAAAGTGTTATTTGGTAGCCCATAGAGGGCTATGGTGAAAAAGGAAATATCGTCAGATGAAATCTGGAAAGAAGCTTTCTGAGAAACTGCTCTGTGATGTGTGACTTCCACTCACAGAGTTACATCTGTATATCGTGGATCTCTTTGCTAGCCTTATTTCTGTGGATTCTGAGAAGTGATATTTCAGATCCCTTTGAAGACTATAGGGCCAAAGGAAATATCCTCCGATAACAAAGAGAAAGAAGCTTTCTGAGAAACTTCTTTGTGTTCTGTGATATCATCTCACAGAGTTACAGCTTTCCCCTCAAGAAGCCTTTCGCTAAGACAGTTCTTGTGGAATTGGCAAAGTGATATTTGGAAGCCCTTAGAGGGCTATGGTGAAAAAGGAAATATCCTCAGATGAAATCTGGAAAGAAGCTTTCTGAGAAACTTCTCTGTGGTGTGTGACTTCCACTCACAGAGTTACATCTGTATTTCGTGGATCTCTTTGCTAGCCTTATTTCTGTGGAATCTGAGAACAGATATTCGGATTCCTTTGAAGACTATAGGGCCAAAGGGAATATCCTCCGATAACCAAGAGAAAGAAGCTTTCTGAAAATCTTCTTTGTGTTCTGTGAAATCATCTCACAGAGTTACAGCTTTCCCCTCAAGAAGCCTTTCGCTAAGACTGTTCTTGTGGAATTGGCAAAGTGATATTTCGAAGCCCATAGAGGGCTAAGGTAAAAAAGGAAATATCCTCAGATGAAATCTGGAAAGAAGCTTTCTGAGAAAGTGTTCTGTGATGTGTGACTTCCACTCACAGAGTTACATCTGTATTTCATGGATCTCTTTGCTAGCCTTATTTCTGTGGAATCTGAGAAGTGATATTTCGGATACCTTTGAAGACAATACAGCCAAAGGAAATATCCTCCGATAACAAAGAGAAAGAAGCTTTCGGAGAAATTTCTTTGTGTTCTGTGAAATCATCTCACAGAGTTACAGCTTTCCCCTCAAGAAGCCTTTCGATAAGACAGTTCTTGTGGAATTGGAAAAGTGATATTTGGAAGCCCTTAGAGGGCTATGGTGAAAAAGGAAATATTCTCAGATGAAATCTGGAAAGAAGCTTTCTGAGAAACTTCTCTGTGGTATGTGACTTCCACTCACACAGTTACATCAGTCTTTCGTGGATCTCTTTGCTAGCCTTATTTTTGTGGAATCTGAGAACAGATATTTCGGATCCCTTTGAAGACTATAGGGCCAAAGGAAATATCCTCCGATAACAAAGAGAAAGAAGCTTTCTGAGAAACTTCTTTATGTTCTGTGAAATCATCTCACAGAGTTACAGCTTTCCCCTCGAGAAGCCTTTCGCTAGGACAGTTCTTGTGGAATTGGCAATGTGATATTTGGAAGCCCATAGAGGGCTATGGTGAAAAAGGAAACATCCTCAGAGGAAATCTGGAAAGAAGTTTTCTGAGAAACTGCTTAGTGTTCTGTTAATTCATCTCACATAGATACATCTGTATTTCGGGGATCTCTTTGCTAGCCTTATTTCTGTGGAATCTGAGAACAGATATTTCGGATCCCTTTGAAGACTATAGGGCCAAAGGAAATATCCTCCGATAACAAAGAGAAAGAAGCTTTCTGAGAAACTTCTTTGTGTTTTGTGAAATCATCTCACAGAGTTACAGCTTTCCCCTCAAGAAGCCTTTCGCTAAGACAGTTCTTGTGGAATTGGCAAAGTGATATTTGGAAGCCCATAGAGGGCTATGGTGAAAAAGGAAATATCCTCAGATGAAATCTGGAAAGAAGCTTTCTGAGAAACTGCTCTGTGATGTGGGACTTCCACTCACAGAGTTACATCTGTATATCGTGGATCTCTTTGCTAGCCTTATTTCTGTGGAATCTGAGAAGTGATATTTCAGATCCCTTTGAAGACTATAGGGCCAAAGGAAATATCCGCCGATAACAAAGAGAAAGAAGCTTTCTGAGAAACTTCTTTGTGTTCTGTGATATCATCTCACATAGTTATAGCTTTCCCCTCAAGAAGCCTTTCGCTAAGACAGTTCCTGTGGAATTGGCAATGTGATATTTGGAAGCCCACAGAGGGCTATGGTGAAAAAGGAAATATCCTCAGATGAAATCTGGAAAGACGGTTTCTGAGAAACTTCTCTGTGGTGAGTGACTTCCACTCACAGAGTTACATCTGTATTTCGTGGATCTCTTTGCTAGCCTTATTTCTGTGGAATCTGAGAACAGATATTTCGGATCTCTTTGAAGACTATAGGGCCAAAGGAAATATCCTCTGATAACAAAGAGAAAGAAGCTTTCTGAGAAACTTCTTTGTGTTCTGTGAAATCGTCTCACAGAGTTACAGCTTTCCCCTCAAGAAGCCTTTCGCTAGGACAGTTCTTGTGGAATTGGCAATGTGATATTTGGAAGCCCATGGAGGGCTATGATGAAAAAGGAAATATCCTCAGATGAAATCTGTAAAGAAGCTTTCTGAGAAACTGCTTAGTGTTCTGTTAATTCATCTCACAGAGATACATCTGTATTTCGGGGATCTCTTTGCTAGCCTTATTTCTGTGGAATCTGAGAACAGATATTTCGGATCCCTTTGAAGACTATAGGGCCAAAGGAAATATCCTCCGATAACAAAGAGAAAGAAGCTTTCTGAGAAACTTCTTTGTGTTCTGTGAAATCATCTCACAGAGTTACAGCTTTCCCCTCAAGAAGCCTTTCGCTAAGACAGTTCTTGTGGAATTGGCAAAGTGATATTTGTAAGCCCATAGAGGGCTAAGGTGAAAAAGGAAATATCCTCAGATGAAATCTGGAAACAACCTTTCTGAGAAACTGCTCTGTGATGTGGGACTTCCACTCACAGAGTTACATCTGTATATCGGGGATCTCTTTGCTAGCCTTATTTCTGTGGAATCTGAGAAGAGATATTGCAGATCCCTTTGAAGACTGTAGGGCCAAAGCAAATATCCTCCGATAACAAAGAGAAAGAAGCTTTCTGAGAAACTTCTTTGTGTTCTGTGAAATCATCTCACGGAGTTACAGCTTTCCCTCAGGAAGCCTTTCGCTAGGACAGTTCTTGTGGAATTGGAAAAGTGATATTTGGAAGCCCTTAGAGGGCTATGGTGAAAAAGCAAATATCCTCAGATGAAATCTGGAAAGAAGGTTTCTGAGAAACTTCTCTGTGGTGTTTGACTTCCACTCACACAGTTACATCTGTCTTTCGTGGATCTCTCTGCTAGCCTTATTTTTGTGGAATCTGAGAACAGATATTTCGGATGCCTTTGAAGACTATAGGGCCAAAGGAAATATGCTCCGATAACAAAGAGAAAGAAGCTTTCTGAGAAACTTCTTTGTGTTTTGTGAAATCATCTCATAGAGTTACAGCTTTCCCTCAGGAAGCCTTTCGCTAGGACAGTTCTTGTGGAATTGGCAATGTGATATTTGGAAGCTCATAGAGGGCTATGGTGAAAAAGGAAACATCCTCAGAGGAAATCTGGAAAGAAGCTTTCTGAGAAACAGCTTAGTGTTCTGTTAATTCATCTCACAGAGATACATCTGTATTTCGTGGATCTCTTTGCTAGCCTTATTTCTGTGGAATCTGAGAACAGATATTTCGGATCCCTTTGAAGACTATAGGGCCAAAGTAAATATCCTCCGATAACAAAGAGAAAGAAGCTTTCGGAGAAACTTCTTTGTGTTCTGTGAAATCATCTCACCGAGTTACAGCTTTCCCCTCAAGAAGCCTTTCGCTAAGACAGTTCTTGTGGAATTGGCAAAGTGATATTTGGAAGCCCATAGAAGGCTATGGTGAAAAAGGAAATATCCTCAGATGAAATCTGGAAAGAAGCTTTCTGAGAAACTGCTCTGTGATGTGGGACTTCCACTCACAGAGTTACATCTGTATATCGTGGATCTCTTTGCTAGCCTTATTTCTGTGGAATCTGAGAAGTGATAATTCAGATCCCTTTGAAGACTATAGGGCCAAAGGAAATATCCTCCGATAACAAAGAGAAAGAAGCTTTCTGAGAAACTTCTTTGTGTTCTGTGAAATCATCTCACAGAGTTACAGCTTTCCCCTCAAGAAGCCTTTCGCTAAGACAGTTCTTGTGGAATTGGAAAAGTGATATTTGGAAGCCCTTAGAGGGCTATGGTGAAAAAGGAAATATCCTCAGATGAAATCTGGAAAGAAGCATTCTGAGAAACTTCTCTGTGGTGTGTGACTTCCACTCACAGAGTTACATCTGTATTTCGTGGATCTCTTTGCTAGCCTTATTTCTGTGGAATCTGAGAACAGATATTTCGCATCTCTTTGAAGAGTATAGGGCCAAAGGAAATATGCTCCGATAACAAAGAGAAAGAAGCTTTCTGAGAAACTTCTTTGTGTTCTGTGAAATCATCTCATAGAGTTACAGCTTTCCCCTCAAGAAGCCTTTCGCTAGGACAGTTCTTGTGGAATTGGCAATGTGATATTTGGAAGCCCATAGAGGACTATGGTGAAAAAGGAAACATCCTCAGAGGAAATCTGGAAAGAAGCTTCCTGAGAAACTGCTTAGTGTTCTGTTAATTCATCTCACAGAGATACATCTGTATTTCGTGGATCTCTTTGCTAGCCTTATTTCTGTTGAATCTGAGAACAGATATTTCGGATCCCTTTGAAGACTATAGGGCCAAAGGAAATATCCTCCGATAACAAAGAGAAAGAAGCTTTCTGAGAAACTTCTTTGTGTTCTGTGAAATCATCTCACAGAGTTACAGCTTTCCCCTCAAGAAGCCTTTCGCTAAGACAGTTCTTGTGGAATTGGCAAAGTGATATTTGGAAGCCCATAGAGGGCTATGGTGAAAAAGGAAATATCCTCAGATGAAATCTGGAAAGAAGCTTTCTGAGAAACTGCTCTGTGATATGGGACTTCCACTCACAGTGTTACATCTGTATATCGTGGATCTCTTTGCTAACCTTATTTCTGTGGAATCTTAGAAGTGATATTTCAGATCCCTTTGAAGACTATAGGGTCAAAGGAAATATCCTCCGATAACAAAGAGAAAGAAGCTTTCTGAGAAACTTCTTTGTGTTCTGTGATAGCATCTCACAGAGTTACAGCTTTTCCCTCAAGAAGCCTTTCGCTAAGACAGTTCTTGTGGAATTGGCAAAGTGATATTTGGAAGCCCATAGAGGGCTGTGGTGAAAAAGGAAATATCCTCAGATGAAATCTGGAAAGAAGCTTTCTGAGAAACTGCTCTGTGATGTGTGACTTCCACTCACAGAGTTACATCTGTATTTCGTGGGTCTCTTTGCTAGCCTTATTTCTGTGGAATCTGAGAACAGATATTTCGGAACCCTTTGAAAACTATAGGGCCAAAGGAAATATCCTCCGATAACAAAGAGAAAGAAGCTTTCTGAGAAACTTCTTTGTGTTCTGAGAAATCATCTCACAGAGTTACAGCTTTCCCCTCAAGAAGCCTTTCGCTAAGACAGTTTTGTGGAATTGGCAAAGTGATATTTGGAAGCCCATAGAGGGCTATGGTGAAAAAGCAAATATCCTCAGATGAAATCTGTAAAGAAGCTTTCTGAGAAACTGCTTAGTTTTCTGTTAATTAATCTCACAGAGTTACATCTGTATTTCGGGGATCTCTTTACCAGCCTTATTTCTGTGGAATCTGAGAACAGATATTTCGGATCCCTTTGAAGACTATAGGGCCAAAGGAAATATCCTCCGATAACAAAGAGAAAGAAGCTTTCTGAGAATCTTCTTTGTGTTCTGTGAAATCATCTCACAGAGTTACAGCTTTCCCCTCAAGAAGCCTTTCGCTAAGGCAGTTCTTGTGGAATTGGCAAAGTGATATTTGGAAGCCCATAGAGGGCTATGGTGAGAAAGGAAATATCCTCAGATGAAATCTGGAAAGAAGCTTTCTGAGAAACTACTCTGTGATGCGGGACTTCCACTCACAGAGTTACATCTGTATATCGTGGATCTCTTTGCTAGCCTAATTTCTGTGGAATCTGAGAAGAGATATTTCAGATCCCTTTGAAGACTATAGGGCCAAAGGAAATATCCTCCGATAACAAAGAGAAAGAAGCTTTTTGAGAAACTTCTTTGTGTTCTGTGAAATCATCTCACAGAGTTACAGCTTTCCCCTCAAGAAGCCTTTCGCTAAGACAGTTCTTGTGGAATTGGCAAAGTGACATTTGGAAGCCCATAGAGGGCTATGGTGAAAAAGGAAATATACTCAGATGAAATCTGGAAAGAAGCTTTCTGAGAAACTTCTCTGTGGTGTGTGACTTCCACTCACAGAGTTACATCTGTATTTCGTGGATCTCTTTGCTAGCCTTATTTCTGTGGAATCTGAGAACAGATATTCGGATCCCTT
Organism: Macaca mulatta; assembly: GCF_049350105.2. NCBI lineage: Eukaryota > Metazoa > Chordata > Mammalia > Primates > Cercopithecidae > Macaca > Macaca mulatta. The sequence continues at coordinate 52,899,392 of NC_133422.1, read as the reverse complement.
TGAAGACTGTAGGGCCAAAGGAAATATCCTCCGATAACAAAGAGAAAGAAGCTTTCTGAGAAACTTCTCTGTGTTCTGTGAAATCATCTCACAGAGTTACAGCTTGCCCCTCAAGAAGCCTTTCGCTAACACAGTTCTTGTGGAATTGGCAAAGAGATTTTGGAAGCCCATTGATGGCTACGGTGAAAAAGGAAATATCCTCAGATGAAATCTGGAAAGAACCTTTCTGAGAAACTGCTCTGTGATGTGGGACTTCCACTCACAGAGTTACATCTGTATATCGGGGATCTCTTTGCTAGCCTTATTTCTGTGGAATCTGAGAAGAGATATTTTAGATCCCTTTGGAGACTGTAGGGCCAAAGGAAATATCCTCCGATAACAAAGAGAAAGAAGCTTTCTGAGAAACTTCTTTGTGTTCTGTGAAATCATCTCACAGAGTTACAGCTTTCCCCACAAGAAGCCTTTCGCTCAGACAGTTCTTGTGGAATTTGCAAAGAGATATTTGGAAGCCCATACACGGCAACGGTGAAAAAGGAAATATCCTCAGATGCAATCTGGAAAGAAGCTTTCTGAGAAACTGCTCCGTGATGTGTGACTTCCACTCACAGAGTTACATCTGTATTTCGTGGATCTCTTTGCTAGCCTTATTTCTGTGGAATCTGAGAACAGATATTCGGATCCCTTTGGACTATAGGGCCAAAGGAAATATCCTCCGATAACAAAGAGAAAGAAGCTTTCTGAGAAACTTCTTTGTGTTCTGTGAAATCATCTCACAGAGTTACAGCTTTCCCCTCAAGAAGCCTTTCGCTAAGACAGTTCTTGTGGAATTGGCAAAGTGATATTTGGAAGCCCATAGAGGGCTATGTAGAAAAAGGAAATATCCTCAGATGAAATCTGGAAAGAAGCTTTCTGAGAAACTGCTTAGTGTTCTGTTAATTCATCTCACAGAGTTACATCTGTATTTCGTGGTTCTCTTTGCTAGCCTTATTTCTGTGGAATCTGAGAACAGATATTTCGGATCTCTTTGAAGACTACAGGGCCAAAGGAAATATCCTCCGATAACAAAGAGAAAGAAGCTTTCTGAGAAACTTCTTTGTGTTCTGTGAAATCATCTCACAGAGTTACAGCTTTCTCCTCAAGATGCCTTTCGCTAGGACAGTTCTTGTGGAATTGGCAATGTGATATTTGCAAGCCCATAGAGGGCTATGTGAAAAAGGAAACATCCTCAGAGGAAATCTGGAAAGAAGCTTTCTGAGAAACTGCTCTGTGATGTGGGACTTCCACTCACAGTGTTACATCTGTATATCGTGGATCTCTTTGCTAACCTTATTTCTGTGGAATCTGAGAAGTGATATTTCAGATCCCTTTGAAGACTATAGGGCCAAAGGAAATATCCTCCGATAACAAAGAGAAAGAAGCTTTCTGAGAAACTTCTTTGTGTTCTGTGATAGCATCTCACAGAGTTACAGCTTTCCCCTCAAGAAGCCTTTCGCTAAGACAGTGCTTGTGGAATTGGCAAAGTGATATTTGGAAGCCCATAGAGGGCTATGGCTAAAAAGGAAATATCCTCAGATGAAATCTCGAAAGAAGCTTTCTGAGAAACTGCTCTGTGATGTGTGACTTCCACTCACAGAGTTACATCTGTATTTCGTGGATCTCTTTGCTAGCCTTATTTCTGTGGAATCTGAGAACAGATATTTCGGAACCCTTTGAAGACTATAGGGCCAAAGGAAATATCCTCCGATAACAAAGAGAAAGAAGCTTTCTGAGAAACTTCTTTGTGTTCTGTGAAATCATCTCACAGAGTTACAGCTTTCCCCTCAAGAAGCCTTTCGCTAAGACAGTTTTGTGGAATTGGCAAAGTGATATTTGGAAGCCCACAGAGGGCTATGGTGAAAAAGGAAATATTCTCAGATGAAATCTGGAAAGTAGCTTTCTGAGAAACTTCTCTGTGGTGTGTGACTTCCACTCACAGAGTTACATCTGTATTTCGTGGTTCTCTTTGCTAGCCTTATTTCTGTGGAATCTGAGAACAGATATTTCGGATCTCTTTGAAGACTACAGGGCCAAAGGAAATATCCTCCGATAACAAAGAGAAAGAAGCTTTCTGAGAAACTTCTTTGTGTTCTGTGAAATCATCTCACAGAGTTACAGCTTTCTCCTCAAGAAGCCTTTCGCTAGGACAGTTCTTGTGGAATTGGCAATGTATTATTTGGAAGCCCATAGAGGGCTATGTTGAAAAAGGAAACATCCTCAGAGGAAATCTGGAAAGAAGCTTTCTGAGAAACTGCTTAGTGTTCTGTTAATTCATCTCACAGAGATACATCTGTATTTCGTGGATCTCTTTGCTAGCCTTATTTCTGTGGAATCTGAGAGCAGATATTCGGATCCCTTTGAAGACTATAGGGCCAAAGTAAATATCCTCCGATAACGAAGAGAAAGAAGCTTTCTGAAAATCTTCTTTGTGTTCTGTGAAATCATCTCACAGAGTTACAGCTTTCCCCTCAAGAAGCATTTCGCTAACACAGTTCTTGTGGAATTGACAAAGAGATTTTGGAAGCCCATTGATGGCTACGGTGAAAAAGGAAATATCCTCAGATGAAATCTGGAAAGAACCTTTCTGAGAAACTGCTCTGTGATGTGGGACTTCCACTCACAGAGTTACATCTGTATATCGGGGATCTCTTTGCTAGCCTTATTTCTGTGGAATCTGAGAAGAGATATTTTAGATCCCTTTGGAGACTATAGGGCCAAAGGAAATATCCTCCGATAACAAAGAGAAAGAAGCTTTCTGAGAAACTTCTTTGTGTTCTGTGAAATCATCTCACAGAGTTACAGCTTTCCCCTCAAGAAGCCTTTCGCTAAGACAGTTCTTGTGAAATTGGCAAAGTGATATTTGGAAGCCCATAGAGGGTTATGGTGAAAAAGGAAATATCCTCAGATGAAATCTGGAAATAAGCTTTCTGAGAAACTTCTCTGTGGTGTGTGACTTCCACTCACAGAGTTACATCTGTATTTCATGGATCTCTTTGCTAGCCTTATTTCTGTGGAATCTGAAAACAGATATTCGGATCCCTTTGAAGACTGTAGGGCCAAAGGAAATATCCTCCGATAACAAAGAGAAAGAAGCTTTCTGAGAAACTTCTTTGTGTTCTGTGAAATCATCTCACAGAGTTACAGCTTTCTCCACAAGAAGCCTTTCGCTCATACAGTTCTTGTGGAATTTGCAAAGAGATATTTGGAAGCCCATACACGGCAACGGTGAAAAAGGAAATATCCTCAGATGCAATCTGGAAAGAAGCTTTCTGAGAAACTGCTCCGTGATGTGTGACTTCCACTCACAGAGTTACATCTCTATTTCGTGGATCTCTTTGCTAGCCTTATTTCTGTGGAATCTGAGAACAGATATTCGGATCCCTTTGGACTATAGGGCCAAAGGAAATATCCTCCGATAACAAAGAGAAAGAAGCTTTCTGAGAAACTTCTTTGTGTTCTGTGAAATCATCTCACAGAGTTACAGCTTTCCCCTCAAGAAGCCTTTCGCTAAGACAGTTCTTGTGGAATTGGCAAAGTGATATTTGGAAGCCCATAGAGGGATATGTAGAAAAAGGAAATATCCTCAGATGAAATCTGGAAAGAAGCTTTGTGATAAACTGCTTAGTGTTCTGTTAATTCATCTCACAGAGTTACATCTGTATTTCGTGGATCTCTTTGCTAGCCTTATTTCTGTGGAATCTGAGAAAAGATATTCGGATCCCTTTGAAGACTCTAGGGCCAAAGGAAATATCCTCCGATAACAAAGAGAAAGAAGCTTTCTGAGAAACTTCTTTGTGTTCTGTGAAATCATCTCACAGAGTTACAGCTTTCCCCACAAGAAGCCTTTCGCTCAGACAGTTCTTGTGGAATTTGCAAAGAGATATTTTGAAGACCATACACGGCTAAGTTGAAAAAGGAAATATCCTCAGATGAAATCTGGAAAGAAGCTTTCTGAGAAACTGCTCCGTGATGTATGACTTCCACTCACAGAGTTACATCTCTATTTCGTGGATCTCTTTGCTAGCCTTATTTCTGTGGAATCTGAGAACAGATATTCGGATCCCTTTGAAGACTATAGGGCCAAAGGAAATATCCTCCGATAACAAAGAGAAAGAAGCTTTCTGAGAAACTTCTTTGTGTTCTGTGAAATCATCTCAGAGAGTTACAGCTTTCCCCTCAAGAAGCCTTTCGCTAAGACAGTTCTTGTGGAATTTTCAAAGTGATATTTGGAAGCCCATAGAGTGCTATGGTGAAAAAGGAAGAATCCTCAGATGAAATCTGGAAAGAACCTTTCTGAGAAACTGCTCTGTGATGTGGGACTTCCACTCACAAAGTTACATCTGTATATCGGGGATCTCTTTGCTAGCCTTATTTCTGTGGAATCTGAGAAGAGATACTTCAGATCCCTTTGAATACTATAGGGCCAAAGGAAATATCCTCCGATAACAAAGAGAAAGAAGCTTTCTGAGAAACTTCTTTGTGTTCTGTGAAATCATCTCACAGAGTTACAGCTTTCCCCTCAAGAAGCCTTTCGCTAAGGCAGTTCTTGTGGAGTTGGCAAAGTGATATTTGGAAGCCCATAGAGGGCTATGGTGAAAAAGGAAATATCCTCAGATGAAATCTGGAAAGAAGATTTCTGAGAAACTTCTCTGTGGTGTGTGACTTCCACTCACAGAGTTACATCTGTATTTCGGGGATCTCTTTGCTAGCCTTATTTCTGTGGAATCTGAGAAGAGATATTTCAGATCCCTTTGAAGACTATAGGAACCAAGGAAATATCCTCCGATAACAAAGAGAAAGAAGCTTTCTGAGAAACTTCTTTGTGTTCTGTGATATCATCTCACAGAGTTACAGCTTTCCCCTCCAGAAGCCTTTCGCTAAGACAGTTCTTGTGGAATTGGCAAAGTGATATTTGGAAGCCCATAGAGGGCTATGGTGAAAAAGGAAATATCCTCAGATGAAATCTGGAAATAAGCTTTCTGAGAAACGTCTCTGTGGTGTGTGACTTCCACTCACAGAGTTACATCTGTATTTCGTGGATCTCTTTGCTAGCCTTATTTCTGTGGGATCTGAGAACAGATATTTCGGATCCCTTTGAAGACTATAGGGCCAAAGGAAATATCCTCCGATAACAAAAAGAAAGAAGCTTTCTGAGATACTTCTTTGTGTTCTGTGAAATCATCTCACAGAGTTACAGCTTTCCCCTCAAGAAGCCTTTCACTAAGACGGTTCTTGTGGAATTGGCAAAGTGATATTTGGAAGCCCACAGAGGGCTATGCTGAAAAAGGAAATATCCTCAGATGAAATCTGGAAAGAAGCTTTCTGAGAAACTTCTTTGTGGTGTGTGACTTCCACTCACAGAGTTACATCTGTATTTCCTGGATCTCTTTACTAGCCTTATTTCTGTGGAATCTGAGAACAGATATTTCGGATCTCTTTGAAGACTATAAGGCCAAAGGAAATGTCCTCCGATAACAAAGAGAAAGAAGCTTTCTGAGAAACTTCTTTGTGTTCTGTGAAATCATCTCACAGAGTTACAGCTTTCCCCTCAAGAAGCCTTTCGCTACGACAGTTCTTGTGGAATTGGCAAAGTGATATTTGGAAGCCCATAGAGGGCTATGGTTAAAAAAGGAAATATCCTCAGATGAAATCTGGAAAGAAGCTTTCTGAGAAACATCTCTGTGGTGTGTGACTTCCACTCACAGAGTTACATCTGTATATCGGGGATCTCTTTGCTAGCCTTATTTCTGTGGAATCTGAGAACAGATATTCGGATCCCTTTGAAGACTGTAGGGCCAAAGGAAATATCCTCCGATAACAAAGAGAAAGAAGCTTTCTGAGAAACTTCTCTGTGTTCTGTGAAATCATCTCACAGAGTTACAGCTTGCCCCTCAAGAAGCCTTTCGCTAACACAGTTCTTGTGGAATTGACAAAGAGATTTTGGAAGCCCATTGATGGCTACGGTGAAAAAGGAAATATCCTCAGATGAAATCTGGAAAGAACCTTTCTGAGAAACTGCTCTGTGATGTGGGACTTCCACTCACAGAGTTACATCTGTATATCGGGGATCTCTTTGCTAACCTTATTTCTGTGGAATCTGAGAAGAGATATTTTAGATCCCTTTGGAGACTATAGGGCCAAAGGAAATATCCTCCGATAATAAAGAGAAAGAAGCTTTCTGAGAAACTTCTTTGTGTTCTGTGTAATCATCTCACAGAGTTACAGCTTTCCCCTCAAGAAGCCTTTCGCTAAGACAGTTCTTGTGAAATTGGCAAAGTGATATTTGGAAGCCCATAGAGGGCTATGGTGAAAAAGGAAATATCCTCAGATGAAATCTGGAAAGAAGCTTTCTGAGAAACTTCTCTGTGGTGTGTGACTTCCACACACAGAGTTACATCTGTATTTCATGGATCTCTTTGCTAGCCTTATTTCTGTGGAATATGAAAACAGATATTCGGATCCCTTTGAAGACTGTAGGGCCAAAGGAAATATCCTCCGATAACAAAGAGAAAGAAGCTTTCTGAGAAACTTCTTTGTGTTCTGTGAAATCATCTCACAGAGTTACAGCTTTCCCCACAAGAAGCCTTTCGCTCAGACAGTTCTTGTGGAATTTGCAAAGAGATATTTGGAAGCCCATACACGGCAACGGTGAAAAAGGAAATATCCTCAGATGCAATCTGGAAAGAAGCTTTCTGAGAAACTGCTCCGTGATGTGTGACTTCCACTCACAGAGTTACATCTCTATTTCGTGGATCTCTTTGCTAGCCTTATTTCCGTGGAATCTGAGAACAGATATTCGGATCCCTTTGGACTATAGGGCCAAAGGAAATATCCTCCGATAACAAAGAGAAAGAAGCTTTCTGAGAAACTTCTTTGTGTTCTGTGAAATCATCTCACAGAGTTACAGCTTTCCCCTCAAGAAGCCTTTCGCTAAGACAGTTCTTGTGGAATTGGCAAAGTGATATTTGGAAGCCCATAGAGGGATATGTAGAAAAAGGAAATATCCTCAGATGAAATCTGGAAAGAAGCTTTCTGAGAAACTGCTTAGTGTTCTGTTAATTCATCTCACAGAGTTACATCTGTATTTCGTGGATCTCTTTGCTAGCCTTATTTCTGTGGAATCTGAGAACAGATATTCGGATCCCTTTGAAGACTCTAGGGCCAAAGGAAATATCCTCCGATAACAAAGAGAAAGAAGCTTTCTGAGAAACTTCTTTGTGTTCTGTGAAATCATCTCACAGAGTTACAGCTTTCCCCACAAGAAGCCTTTCGCTCAGACAGTTCTTGTGGAATTTGCAAAGAGATATTTGGAAGCCCATACACGGCTAAGGTGAAAAAGGAAATATCCTCAGATGAAATCTGGAAAGAAGCTTTCTGAGAAACTGCTCCGTGATGTGTGACTTCCACTCACAGAGTTACATCTCTATTTCGTGGATCTCTTTGCTAGCCTTATTTCTGTGGAATCTGAGAACAGATATTCGGATCCCTTTGAAGACTATAGGGCCAAAGGAAATATCCTCCGATAACAAAGAGAAAGAAGCTTTCTGAGAAACTTCTTTGTGTTCTGTGAAATCATCTCAGAGAGTTACAGCTTTCCCCTCAAGAAGCCTTTCGCTAAGACAGTTCTTGTGGAATTTTCAAAGTGATATTTGGAAGCCCATAGAGGGCTATGGTGAAAAAGGAAGTATCCTCAGATGAAATCTGGAAAGAACCTTTCTGAGAAACTGCTCTGTGATGTGGGACTTCCACTCACAATGTTACATCTGTATATCGGGGATCTCTTTGCTAGCCTTATTTCTGTGGAATCTGAGAAGAGATATTTCAGATCCCTTTGAATACTATAGGGCCAAAGGAAATATCCTCCGATAACAAAGAGAAAGAAGCTTTCTGAGAAACTTCTTTGTGTTCTGTGAAATCATCTCACAGAGTTACAGCTTTCCCCTCAAGAAGCCTTTCGCTAAGGCAGTTCTTGTGGAGTTGGCAAAGTGATATTTGGAAGCCCATAGAGGGCTATGGTGAAAAAGGAAATATCCTCAGATGAAATCTGGAAAGAAGATTTCTGAGAAACTTCTCTGTGGTGTGTGACTTCCACTCACAGAGTTACATCTGTATTTCGGGGATCTCTTTGCTAGCCTTATTTCTGTGGAATCTGAGAAGAGATATTTCAGATCCCTTTGAAGACTATAGGAACCAAGGAAATATCCTCCGATAACAAAGAGAAAGAAGCTTTCTGAGAAACTTCTTTGTGTTCTGTGATATCATCTCACAGAGTTACAGCTTTCCCCTCCAGAAGCCTTTCGCTAAGACAGTTCTTGTGGAATTGGCAAAGTGATATTTGGAAGCCCATAGAGGGCTATGGTGAAAAAGGAAATATCCTCAGATGAAATCTGGAAATAAGCTTTCTGAGAAACGTCTCTGTGGTGTGTGACTTCCACTCACAGAGTTACATCTGTATTTCGTGGATCTCTTTGCTAGCCTTATTTCTGTGGGATCTGAGAACAGATATTTCGGATCCCTTTGAAGACTATAGGGCCAAAGGAAATATCCTCCGATAACAAAAAGAAAGAAGCTTTCTGAGATACTTCTTTGTGTTCTGTGAAATCATCTCACAGAGTTACAGCTTTCCCCTCAAGAAGCCTTTCACTAAGACGGTTCTTGTGGAATTGGCAAAGTGATATTTGGAAGCCCACAGAGGGCTATGCTGAAAAAGGAAATATCCTCAGATGAAATCTGGAAAGAAGCTTTCTGAGAAACTTCTTTGTGGTGTGTGACTTCCACTCACAGAGTTACATCTGTATTTCCTGGATCTCTTTACTAGCCTTATTTCTGTGGAATCTGAGAACAGATATTTCGGATCTCTTTGAAGACTATAAGGCCAAAGGAAATGTCCTCCGATAACAAAGAGAAAGAAGCTTTCTGAGAAACTTCTTTGTGTTCTGTGAAATCATCTCACAGAGTTACAGCTTTCCCCTCAAGAAGCCTTTCGCTACGACAGTTCTTGTGGAATTGGCAAAGTGATATTTGGAAGCCCATAGAGGGCTATGGTTAAAAAAGGAAATATCCTCAGATGAAATCTGGAAAGAAGCTTTCTGAGAAACATCTCTGTGGTGTGTGACTTCCACTCACAGAGTTACATCTGTATATCGGGGATCTCTTTGCTAGCCTTATTTCTGTGGAATCTGAGAACAGATATTCGGATCCCTTTGAAGACTGTAGGGCCAAAGGAAATATCCTCCGATAACAAAGAGAAAGAAGCTTTCTGAGAAACTTCTCTGTGTTCTGTGAAATCATCTCACAGAGTTACAGCTTGCCCCTCAAGAAGCCTTTCGCTAACACAGTTCTTGTGGAATTGACAAAGAGATTTTGGAAGCCCATTGATGGCTACGGTGAAAAAGGAAATATCCTCAGATGAAATCTGGAAAGAACCTTTCTGAGAAACTGCTCTGTGATGTGGGACTTCCACTCACAGAGTTACATCTGTATATCGGGGATCTCTTTGCTAACCTTATTTCTGTGGAATCTGAGAAGAGATATTTTAGATCCCTTTGGAGACTATAGGGCCAAAGGAAATATCCTCCGATAATAAAGAGAAAGAAGCTTTCTGAGAAACTTCTTTGTGTTCTGTGTAATCATCTCACAGAGTTACAGCTTTCCCCTCAAGAAGCCTTTCGCTAAGACAGTTCTTGTGAAATTGGCAAAGTGATATTTGGAAGCCCATAGAGGGCTATGGTGAAAAAGGAAATATCCTCAGATGAAATCTGGAAAGAAGCTTTCTGAGAAACTTCTCTGTGGTGTGTGACTTCCACACACAGAGTTACATCTGTATTTCATGGATCTCTTTGCTAGCCTTATTTCTGTGGAATATGAAAACAGATATTCGGATCCCTTTGAAGACTGTAGGGCCAAAGGAAATATCCTCCGATAACAAAGAGAAAGAAGCTTTCTGAGAAACTTCTTTGTGTTCTGTGAAATCATCTCACAGAGTTACAGCTTTCCCCACAAGAAGCCTTTCGCTCAGACAGTTCTTGTGGAATTTGCAAAGAGATATTTGGAAGCCCATACACGGCAACGGTGAAAAAGGAAATATCCTCAGATGCAATCTGGAAAGAAGCTTTCTGAGAAACTGCTCCGTGATGTGTGACTTCCACTCACAGAGTTACATCTCTATTTCGTGGATCTCTTTGCTAGCCTTATTTCCGTGGAATCTGAGAACAGATATTCGGATCCCTTTGGACTATAGGGCCAAAGGAAATATCCTCCGATAACAAAGAGAAAGAAGCTTTCTGAGAAACTTCTTTGTGTTCTGTGAAATCATCTCACAGAGTTACAGCTTTCCCCTCAAGAAGCCTTTCGCTAAGACAGTTCTTGTGGAATTGGCAAAGTGATATTTGGAAGCCCATAGAGGGATATGTAGAAAAAGGAAATATCCTCAGATGAAATCTGGAAAGAAGCTTTCTGAGAAACTGCTTAGTGTTCTGTTAATTCATCTCACAGAGTTACATCTGTATTTCGTGGATCTCTTTGCTAGCCTTATTTCTGTGGAATCTGAGAACAGATATTCGGATCCCTTTGAAGACTCTAGGGCCAAAGGAAATATCCTCCGATAACAAAGAGAAAGAAGCTTTCTGAGAAACTTCTTTGTGTTCTGTGAAATCATCTCACAGAGTTACAGCTTTCCCCACAAGAAGCCTTTCGCTCAGACAGTTCTTGTGGAATTTGCAAAGAGATATTTGGAAGCCCATACACGGCTAAGGTGAAAAAGGAAATATCCTCAGATGAAATCTGGAAAGAAGCTTTCTGAGAAACTGCTCCGTGATGTGTGACTTCCACTCACAGAGTTACATCTCTATTTCGTGGATCTCTTTGCTAGCCTTATTTCTGTGGAATCTGAGAACAGATATTCGGATCCCTTTGAAGACTATAGGGCCAAAGGAAATATCCTCCGATAACAAAGAGAAAGAAGCTTTCTGAGAAACTTCTTTGTGTTCTGTGAAATCATCTCAGAGAGTTACAGCTTTCCCCTCAAGAAGCCTTTCGCTAAGACAGTTCTTGTGGAATTTTCAAAGTGATATTTGGAAGCCCATAGAGGGCTATGGTGAAAAAGGAAGTATCCTCAGATGAAATCTGGAAAGAACCTTTCTGAGAAACTGCTCTGTGATGTGGGACTTCCACTCACAATGTTACATCTGTATATCGGGGATCTCTTTGCTAGCCTTATTTCTGTGGAATCTGAGAAGAGATATTTCAGATCCCTTTGAATACTATAGGGCCAAAGGAAATATCCTCCGATAACAAAGAGAAAGAAGCTTTCTGAGAAACTTCTTTGTGTTCTGTGAAATCATCTCACAGAGTTACAGCTTTCCCCTCAAGAAGCCTTTCGCTAAGACAGTTCTTGTGGAATAGGCAAAGTGATATTTGGAAGCCCATAGAGGGCTATGGTGAAAAAGGAAATATCCTCAGATGAAATCTGGAAAGAAGATTTCTGAGAAACTTCTCTGTGGTGTGTGACTTCCACTCACAGAGTTACATCTGTATTTCGGGGATCTCTTTGCTAGCCTTATTTCTGTGGAATCTGAGAAGAGATATTTCAGATCCCTTTGAAGACTATAGGGCCCAAGGAAATATCGTCCGATACCAAAGAGAAAGAAGCTTTCTGAGAAACTTCTTTGTGTTCTGTCATATCATCTCACAGAGTTACAGCTTTCCCCTCCAGAAGCCTTTCGCTAAGACAGTTCTTGTGGAATTGGCAAAGTGATATTTGGAAGCCCATAGAGGGCTATGGTGAAAAAGGAAATATACTCAGATGAAATCTGGAAATAAGCTTTCTGAGAAACGTCTCTGTGGTGTGTGACTTCCACTCACAGAGTTACATCTGTATTTCGTGGATCTCTTTGCTAGCCTTATTTCTGTGGAATCTGAGAACAGATATTTCGGATCCCTTTGAAGACTATAGGGCCAAAGGAAATATTCTCCGATAACAAAGAGAAAGAAGCTTTCTGAGAAACTTCTTTGTGTTCTGTGAAATCATCTCAGAGAGTTACAGCTTTCCCCTCAAGAAGCCTTTCACTAAGACGGTTCTTGTGGAATTGGCAAAGTGATATTTGGAAGCCCACAGAGGGCTATGCTGAAAAAGGAAATATCCTAAGATGAAATCTGGAAAGAAGCTTTCTGAGAAACTTCTTTGTGGTGTGTGACTTCCACTCACAGAGTTACATCTGTATTTCGTGGATCTCTTTGCTAGCCTTATTTCTGTGGAATCTGAGAACAGATATTTCGGATCTCTTTGAAGACTATAGGGCCAAAGGAAATATCCTCCGATAACAAAGAGAAAGAAGCTTTCTGAGAAATTTCTTTGTGTTCTGTGAAATCATCTCACAGAGTTACAGCTTTCCCCTCAAGAAGCCTTTCGCTAGGACAGTTCTTGTGGAATTGGCAATGTGATATTTGGAAGCGCATAGAGGGCTATGGTGAAAAAGGAAATATCCTAAGATGAAATCTGTAAAGAAGCTTTCTGAGAAACTGCTAAGTGTTCTGTTATTTCATCTCACAGAGATACATCTGTATTTCGCGGATCTATTTGCTAGCCTTATTTCTGAGGAATCTGAGAACAGATATTTCAGATCCCTTTGAAGACTGTAGCTCCAAATGAAATATCCTGCGATAACAAAGAGAAAGAAGATTCTGAGAAACTTCTTTGTGTTCTGTGAAATCATCTCACAGAGTTACAGCTTTCCCCTCAAGAAGCCTTTCACTAAGACGGTTCTTGTGGAATTGGCAAAGTGATATTTGGAAGCCCACAGAGGGCTATGCTGAAAAAGGAAATATCCTCAGATGAAATCTTTAAAGAAGCCTTCTGAGAAACTTCTTTGTGGTGTGTGACTTCCACTCACAGAGTTACATCTGTATTTCGTGGATCTCTTTACTAGCCTTATTTCTGTGGAATCTGAGAACAGATATTTCGGATCTCTTTGAAGACTATAGGGCCAAAGGAAATGTCCTCCGATAACAAAGAGAAAGAAGCTTTCTGAGAAACTTCTTTGTGTTCTGTGAAATCATCTCACAGAGTTACAGCTTTCCCCTCAAGAAGCCTTTCGCTAAGACAGTTCTTGTGGAATTGGCAAAGTGATATTTGGAAGCCCATAGAGGGCTATGGTTAAAAAAGGAAATATCCTCAGATGAAATCTGGAAAGAAGCTTTCTGAGAAACATCTCTGTGGTGTGTGACTTCCACTCACAGAGTTACATCTGTATATCGGGGATCTCTTTGCTAGCCTTATTTCTGTGGAATCTGAGAACAGATATTCGGATCCCTTTGAAGACTGTAGGGCCAAAGGAAATATCCTCCGATAACAAAGAGAAAGAAGCTTTCTGAGAAACTTCTCTGTGTTCTGTGAAATCATCTCACAGAGTTACAGCTTGCCCCTCAAGAAGCCTTTCGCTAACACAGTTCTTGTGGAATTGACAAAGAGATTTTGGAAGCCCATTGATGGCTACGGTGAAAAAGGAAATATCCTCAGATGAAATCTGGAAAGAACCTTTCTGAGAAACTGCTCTGTGATGTGGGACTTCCACTCACAGAGTTACATCTGTATATCGGGGATCTCTTTGCTAACCTTATTTCTGTGGAATCTGAGAAGAGATATTTTAGATCCCTTTGGAGACTATAGGGCCAAAGGAAATATCCTCCGATAATAAAGAGAAAGAAGCTTTCTGAGAAACTTCTTTGTGTTCTGTGTAATCATCTCACAGAGTTACAGCTTTCCCCTCAAGAAGCCTTTCGCTAAGACAGTTCTTGTGAAATTGGCAAAGTGATATTTGGAAGCCCATAGAGGGCTATGGTGAAAAAGGAAATATCCTCAGATGAAATCTGGAAAGAAGCTTTCTGAGAAACTTCTCTGTGGTGTGTGACTGCCACTCACAGAGTTACATCTGTATTTCATGGATCTCTTTGCTAGCCTTATTTCTGTGGAATATGAAAACAGATATTCGGATCCCTTTGAAGACTGTAGGGCCAAAGGAAATATCCTCCGATAACAAAGAGAAAGAAGCTTTCTGAGAAACTTCTTTGTGTTCCGTGAAATCATCTCACAGAGTTACAGCTTTCCCCACAAGAAGCCTTTCGCTCAGACAGTTCTTGTGGAATTTGCAAAGAGATATTTGGAAGCCCATACACGGCAACGGTGAAAAAGGAAATATCCTCAGATGCAATCTGGAAAGAAGCTTTCTGAGAAACTGCTCCGTGATGTGTGACTTCCACTCACAGAGTTACATCTCTATTTCGTGGATCTCTTTGCTAGCCTTATTTCTGTGGAATCTGAGAACAGATATTCGGATCCCTTTGGACTATAGGGCCAAAGGAAATATCCTCCGATAACAAAGAGAAAGAAGCTTTCTGAGAAACTTCTTTGTGTTCTGTGAAATCATCTCACAGAGTTACAGCTTTCTCCTCAAGAAGCCTTTCGCTAAGACAGTTCTTGTGGAATTGGCAAAGTGATATTTGGAAGCCCTTAGAGGGATATGTAGAAAAAGGAAATATCCTCAGATGAAATCTGGAAAGAAGCTTTCTGAGAAACTGCTTAGTGTTCTGTTAATTCATCTCACAGAGTTACATCTGTATTTCGTGGATCTCTTTGCTAGCCTTATTTCTGTGGAATCTGAGAACAGATATTCGGATCCCTTTGAAGACTCTAGGGCCAAAGGAAATATCCTCCGATAACAAAGAGAAAGAAGCTTTCTGAGAAACTTCTTTGTGTTCTGTGAAATCATCTCACAGAGTTACAGCTTTCCCCACCAGAAGCCTTTCGCTCAGACAGTTCTTGTGGAATTTGCAAAGAGATATTTGGAAGCCCATACACGGCTAAGGTGAAAAAGGAAATATCCTCAGATGAAATCTGGAAAGAAGCTTTCTGAGAAACTGCTCCGTGATGTGTGACTTCCACTCACAGAGTTACATCTCTATTTCGTGGATCTCTTTGCTAGCCTTATTTCTGTGGAATCTGAGAACAGATATTCGGATCCCTTTGAAGACTATAGGGCCAAAGGAAATATCCTCCGATAACAAAGAGAAAGAAGCTTTCTGAGAAACTTCTTTGTGTTCTGTGAAATCATCTCAGAGAGTTACAGCTTTCCCCTCAAGAAGCCTTTCGCTAAGACAGTTCTTGTGGAATTTTCAAAGTGATATTTGGAAGCCCATAGAGGGCTATGGTGAAAAAGGAAGTATCCTCAGATGAAATCTGGAAAGAACCTTTCTGAGAAACTGCTCTGTGATGTGGGACTTCCACTCACAATGTTACATCTGTATATCGGGGATCTCTTTGCTAGCCTTATTTCTGTGGAATCTGAGAAGAGATATTTCAGATCCCTTTGAATACTATAGGGCCAAAGGAAATATCCTCCGATAACAAAGAGAAAGAAGCTTTCTGAGAAACTTCTTTGTGTTCTGTGAAATCATCTCACAGAGTTACAGCTTTCCCCTCAAGAAGCCTTTCGCTAAGACAGTTCTTGTGGAATTGGCAAAGTGATATTTGGAAGCCCATAGAGGGCTATGGTGAAAAAGGAAATATCCTCAGATGAAATCTGGAACGAAGCTTTCTGAGAAACTTCTCTGTGGTGTGTGACTTCCACTCACAGAGTTACATCTGTATTTCGTGGATCTCTTTGGTAGCCTTATTTCTGTGGAATCTGAGAACAGATATTCGGATCCCTTTGAAAACTGTAGGGCCAAAGGAAATATCCTCCGATAACAAAGAGAAAGAAGCTTTCTGAGAAACTTCTCTGTGTTCTGTGAAATCATCTCACAGAGTTACAGCTTGCCCCTCAAGAAGCATTTCGCTAACACAGTTCTTGTGGAATTGGCAAATAGATTTTGGAAGCCCATTGATGGCTACGGTGAAAAAGGAAATATCCTCAGATGAAATCTGGAAAGAACCTTTCTGAGAAACTGCTCTGTGATGTGGGACTTCCACTCACAGAGTTACATCTGTATATCGGGGATCTCTTTGCTAGCCTTATTTCTGTGGAATCTGAGAAGAGATATTTTAGATCCCTTTTGAGAATATATTGCCAAAGGAAATATCCTCCGATAACAAAGAGAAAGAAGCTTTCTGAGAAACTTCTTTGTGTTCTGTGAAATCATCTCACAGAGTTACAGCTTTCCCCTCAAGAAGCCTTTCGCTAAGACAGTTCTTGTGAAATTGGCAAAGTGATATTTGGAAGCCCATTGAGGGCTATGGTGAAAAAGGAAATATCCTAAGATGAAATCTGGAAAGAAGCTTTCTGAGAAACTTCTTTGTGGTGTGTGACTTCCACTCACAGAGTTACATCTGTATTTCGTGGATCTCTTTGCTAGCCTTATTTCTGTGGAATCTGAGAACAGATATTTCGGATCTCTTTGAAGACTATAGGGCCAAAGGAAATATCCTCCGATAACAAAGAGAAAGAAGCTTTCTGAGAAATTTCTTTGTGTTCTGTGAAATCATCTCACAGAGTTACAGCTTTCCCCTCAAGAAGCCTTTCGCTAGGACAGTTCTTGTGGAATTGGCAATGTGATATTTGGAAGCGCATAGAGGGCTATGGTGAAAAAGGAAATATCCTAAGATGAAATCTGTAAAGAAGCTTTCTGAGAAACTGCTAAGTGTTCTGTTATTTCATCTCACAGAGATACATCTGTATTTCGCGGATCTATTTGCTAGCCTTATTTCTGAGGAATCTGAGAACAGATATTTCAGATCCCTTTGAAGACTGTAGCTCCAAATGAAATATCCTGCGATAACAAAGAGAAAGAAGATTCTGAGAAACTTCTTTGTGTTCTGTGAAATCATCTCACAGAGTTACAGCTTTCCCCTCAAGAAGCCTTTCACTAAGACGGTTCTTGTGGAATTGGCAAAGTGATATTTGGAAGCCCACAGAGGGCTATGCTGAAAAAGGAAATATCCTCAGATGAAATCTTTAAAGAAGCCTTCTGAGAAACTTCTTTGTGGTGTGTGACTTCCACTCACAGAGTTACATCTGTATTTCGTGGATCTCTTTACTAGCCTTATTTCTGTGGAATCTGAGAACAGATATTTCGGATCTCTTTGAAGACTATAGGGCCAAAGGAAATGTCCTCCGATAACAAAGAGAAAGAAGCTTTCTGAGAAACTTCTTTGTGTTCTGTGAAATCATCTCACAGAGTTACAGCTTTCCCCTCAAGAAGCCTTTCGCTAAGACAGTTCTTGTGGAATTGGCAAAGTGATATTTGGAAGCCCATAGAGGGCTATGGTTAAAAAAGGAAATATCCTCAGATGAAATCTGGAAAGAAGCTTTCTGAGAAACATCTCTGTGGTGTGTGACTTCCACTCACAGAGTTACATCTGTATATCGGGGATCTCTTTGCTAGCCTTATTTCTGTGGAATCTGAGAACAGATATTCGGATCCCTTTGAAGACTGTAGGGCCAAAGGAAATATCCTCCGATAACAAAGAGAAAGAAGCTTTCTGAGAAACTTCTCTGTGTTCTGTGAAATCATCTCACAGAGTTACAGCTTGCCCCTCAAGAAGCCTTTCGCTAACACAGTTCTTGTGGAATTGACAAAGAGATTTTGGAAGCCCATTGATGGCTACGGTGAAAAAGGAAATATCCTCAGATGAAATCTGGAAAGAACCTTTCTGAGAAACTGCTCTGTGATGTGGGACTTCCACTCACAGAGTTACATCTGTATATCGGGGATCTCTTTGCTAACCTTATTTCTGTGGAATCTGAGAAGAGATATTTTAGATCCCTTTGGAGACTATAGGGCCAAAGGAAATATCCTCCGATAATAAAGAGAAAGAAGCTTTCTGAGAAACTTCTTTGTGTTCTGTGTAATCATCTCACAGAGTTACAGCTTTCCCCTCAAGAAGCCTTTCGCTAAGACAGTTCTTGTGAAATTGGCAAAGTGATATTTGGAAGCCCATAGAGGGCTATGGTGAAAAAGGAAATATCCTCAGATGAAATCTGGAAAGAAGCTTTCTGAGAAACTTCTCTGTGGTGTGTGACTGCCACTCACAGAGTTACATCTGTATTTCATGGATCTCTTTGCTAGCCTTATTTCTGTGGAATATGAAAACAGATATTCGGATCCCTTTGAAGACTGTAGGGCCAAAGGAAATATCCTCCGATAACAAAGAGAAAGAAGCTTTCTGAGAAACTTCTTTGTGTTCCGTGAAATCATCTCACAGAGTTACAGCTTTCCCCACAAGAAGCCTTTCGCTCAGACAGTTCTTGTGGAATTTGCAAAGAGATATTTGGAAGCCCATACACGGCAACGGTGAAAAAGGAAATATCCTCAGATGCAATCTGGAAAGAAGCTTTCTGAGAAACTGCTCCGTGATGTGTGACTTCCACTCACAGAGTTACATCTCTATTTCGTGGATCTCTTTGCTAGCCTTATTTCTGTGGAATCTGAGAACAGATATTCGGATCCCTTTGGACTATAGGGCCAAAGGAAATATCCTCCGATAACAAAGAGAAAGAAGCTTTCTGAGAAACTTCTTTGTGTTCTGTGAAATCATCTCACAGAGTTACAGCTTTCTCCTCAAGAAGCCTTTCGCTAAGACAGTTCTTGTGGAATTGGCAAAGTGATATTTGGAAGCCCTTAGAGGGATATGTAGAAAAAGGAAATATCCTCAGATGAAATCTGGAAAGAAGCTTTCTGAGAAACTGCTTAGTGTTCTGTTAATTCATCTCACAGAGTTACATCTGTATTTCGTGGATCTCTTTGCTAGCCTTATTTCTGTGGAATCTGAGAACAGATATTCGGATCCCTTTGAAGACTCTAGGGCCAAAGGAAATATCCTCCGATAACAAAGAGAAAGAAGCTTTCTGAGAAACTTCTTTGTGTTCTGTGAAATCATCTCACAGAGTTACAGCATTCCCCACCAGAAGCCTTTCGCTCAGACAGTTCTTGTGGAATTTGCAAAGAGATATTTGGAAGCCCATACACGGCTAAGGTGAAAAAGGAAATATCCTCAGATGAAATCTGGAAAGAAGCTTTCTGAGAAACTGCTCCGTGATGTGTGACTTCCACTCACAGAGTTACATCTCTATTTCGTGGATCTCTTTGCTAGCCTTATTTCTGTGGAATCTGAGAACAGATATTCGGATCCCTTTGAAGACTATAGGGCCAAAGGAAATATCCTCCGATAACAAAGAGAAAGAAGCTTTCTGAGAAACTTCTTTGTGTTCTGTGAAATCATCTCAGAGAGTTACAGCTTTCCCCTCAAGAAGCCTTTCGCTAAGACAGTTCTTGTGGAATTTTCAAAGTGATATTTGGAAGCCCATAGAGGGCTATGGTGAAAAAGGAAGTATCCTCAGATGAAATCTGGAAAGAACCTTTCTGAGAAACTGCTCTGTGATGTGGGACTTCCACTCACAATGTTACATCTGTATATCGGGGATCTCTTTGCTAGCCTTATTTCTGTGGAATCTGAGAAGAGATATTTCAGATCCCTTTGAATACTATAGGGCCAAAGGAAATATCCTCCGATAACAAAGAGAAAGAAGCTTTCTGAGAAACTTCTTTGTGTTCTGTGAAATCATCTCACAGAGTTACAGCTTTCCCCTCAAGAAGCCTTTCGCTAAGACAGTTCTTGTGGAATTGGCAAAGTGATATTTGGAAGCCCATAGAGGGCTATGGTGAAAAAGGAAATATCCTCAGATGAAATCTGGAACGAAGCTTTCTGAGAAACTTCTCTGTGGTGTGTGACTTCCACTCACAGAGTTACATCTGTATTTCGTGGATCTCTTTGGTAGCCTTATTTCTGTGGAATCTGAGAACAGATATTCGGATCCCTTTGAAAACTGTAGGGCCAAAGGAAATATCCTCCGATAACAAAGAGAAAGAAGCTTTCTGAGAAACTTCTCTGTGTTCTGTGAAATCATCTCACAGAGTTACAGCTTGCCCCTCAAGAAGCATTTCGCTAACACAGTTCTTGTGGAATTGGCAAATAGATTTTGGAAGCCCATTGATGGCTACGGTGAAAAAGGAAATATCCTCAGATGAAATCTGGAAAGAACCTTTCTGAGAAACTGCTCTGTGATGTGGGACTTCCACTCACAGAGTTACATCTGTATATCGGGGATCTCTTTGCTAGCCTTATTTCTGTGGAATCTGAGAAGAGATATTTTAGATCCCTTTTGAGAATATATTGCCAAAGGAAATATCCTCCGATAACAAAGAGAAAGAAGCTTTCTGAGAAACTTCTTTGTGTTCTGTGAAATCATCTCACAGAGTTACAGCTTTCCCCTCAAGAAGCCTTTCGCTAAGACAGTTCTTGTGAAATTGGCAAAGTGATATTTGGAAGCCCATTGAGGGCTATGGTGAAAAAGGAAATATCCTCAGATGAAATCTGGAAAGAAGCTTTCTGAGAAACTTCTCTGTGGTGTGTGACTTCCACTCACAGAGTTACATCTGTATTTCATGGATCTCTTTGCTAGCCTTATTTCTGTGGAATCTGAAAACAGATATTCGGATTCCTTTGAAGACTGTAGGGCCAAAGGAAATATCCTCCGATAACAAAGAGAAAGAAGCTTTCTGAGAAACTTCTTTGTGTTCTGTGAAATCATCTCACAGAGTTACAGCTTTCCCCACAAGAAGACTTTCGCTCAGACAGTTCTTGTGGAATTTGCAAAGAGATATTTGGAAGCCCATACACGGCAAAGGTGAAAAAGGAAATATCCTCTGATGCAATCTGGAAAGAAGCTTTCTGAGAAACTGCTCCGTGATGTGTGACTTCCACTCACAGAGTTACATCTCTATTTCGTGGATCTCTTTGCTAGCCTTATTTCTGTGGAATCTGAGAACAGATATTTCGGATCCCTATGGAATATAGGGCCAAAGGAAATATCCTCCGATAACAAAGAGAAAGAAGCTTTCTGAGAAACTTCTTTGTGTTCTGTGAAATCGTCTCACAGAGTTACAGCTTCCCCTCAAGAAGCCTTTCGCTAAGACAGTTCTTGTGGAATTGGCAAAGTGATATTTGGAAGCCCATAGAGGGATATGTAGAAAAAGGAAATATCCTCAGATGAAATCTGGAAAGAAGCTTTCTGAGAAACTGCTTAGTGTTCTGTTAATTCATGTCACAGAGTTACATCTGTATTTCGTGGATCTCTTTGCTAGCCTTATTTCTGTGGAATCTGAGAACAGATATTCGGATCCCTTTGAAGACTCTAGGGCCAAAGGAAATATCCTCCGATAACAAAGAGAAAGAAGCTTTCTGAGAAACTTCTTTGTGTTCTGTGAAATCATCTCACAGAGTTACAGCTTTCCCCACAGACGCCTTTCGGTCAGACAGTTCTTGTGGAATTTGCAAAGAGATATTTGGAAGCCCATACACGGCAACGGTGAAAAAGGAAATATCCTCAGATGCAATCTGGAAAGAAGCTTTCTGAGAAACTGCTCCGTATTGTGTGACTTCCACTCACAGAGTTACATCTCTATTTCGTGGATCTCTTTGCTAGCCTTATTTCTGTGGAATCTGAGAACAGATATTTCGGATCCCTATGGAATATAGGGCCAAAGGAAATATCCTCCGATAACAAAGAGAAAGAAGCTTTCTGAGAAACTTCTTTGTGTTCTGTGAAATCGTCTCACAGAGTTACAGCTTCCCCTCAAGAAGCCTTTCGCTAAGACAGTTCTTGTGGAATTGGCAAAGTGATATTTGGAAGCCCATAGAGGGATATGTAGAAAAAGGAAATATCCTCAGATGAAATCTGGAAAGAAGCTTTCTGAGAAACTGATTAGTGTTCTGTTAATTCATCTCAGAGAGTTACATCTGTATTTCGTGGATCTCTTTGCTAGCCTTATTTCTGTGGAATCTGAGAACAGATATTCGGATCCCTTTGAAGACTCTAGGGCCAAAGGAAATATCCTCCGATAACAAAGAGAAAGAAGCTTTCTGAGAAACTTCTTTGTGTTCTGTGAAATCATCTCACAGAGTTACAGCTTTCCCCTCAAGAAGCCTTTCACTAAGACGGTTCTTGTGGAATTGGCAAAGTGATATTTGGAAGCCCACAGAGGGCTATGCTGAAAAAGAAAATATCCTCAGATGAAATCTGGAAAGAAGCTTTCTGAGAAACTTCTTTGTGGTGTGTGACTTCCACTCACAGAGTTACATCTGTATTTCGTGGATCTCATTGCTAGCCCTATTTCTGTGGAATCTGAGAACAGATATTTCGGATCTCTTTGAAGACTATAGGGCCAAAGGAAATATCCTCCGATAACAAAGAGAAAGAAGCTTTCTGAGAAACTTCTTTGTGTTCTGTGAAATCATCTCACAGAGTTACAGCTTTCCCCTCAGGAAGCCTTTCGCTAGGACAGTTCTTGTGGAATTGGCAATGTGATATTTGGAAGCCAATAGAGGGCTATGGTGAAAAAGGAAATATCCTCAGATGAAATCTGGAAAGAAGCTTTCTGAGAAACTGCTAAGTGTTCTGTTATTTCATCTCACAGAGATACATCTGTATTTCGCGGATCTATTTGCTAGCCTTATTTCTGAGGAATCTGAGAACAGATATTTCAGATCCCTTTGAAGACTGTAGCTCCAAATGAAATATCCTGCGATAACAAAGAGAAAGAAGATTCTGAGAAACTTGTTTGTGTTCTGTGAAATCATCTCACAGAGTTACAGCTTTCCCCTCAAGAAGCCTTTCGCTCAGACAGTTCCTGTGGTATTTGCAAAGAGATATTTGGAAGCCCATAGACGGCTACGGTGAAAAAGGAAATATCCTCAGATGTAATCTGGAAAGAAGCTTTCTGAGAAACTGCTCTGTGATGTGTGACTTCCACTCACAGAGTTACATCTGTATTTCCTGAATCTCTTTGCTAGCCTTATTTCTGTGGAATCTGAGAACAGATATTCGTATCCCTTTGAAGACTATAGGGCCAAAGGAAATACCCTCCGATAACAAAGAGAAAGAAGCTTTCTGAGAAACTTCTTTGTGTTCTGTGAAATCATCTCACAGAGTTACAGCTTTCCCCTCAAGAAGCCTTTCGCTAGGACAGTTCTTGTGGAATTGGCAAAGTGATATTTGGAAGCCCATAGAGGGTTATGGTGAAAAAGGAAATATCCTCAGATGAAATCTGTAAAGAAGCTTTCTGAGAAACTGCTTAGTGTTCTGTGAATTCATCTCACAGAGTTACATCTGATTTCGTGGATCTCTTTGCTAGCCTTATTTCTGTGGAATCTGAGAGCAGATATTTTAGATCCCTTTGAAGACTATAGGGCCAAGGGAAATATCCTCCGATAACAAAGGGAAAGAAGCTTTCTGAGAAACTTCTTTGTGTTCTGTGAAATCATCTCACAGAGTTACAGCTTTCCCCTCAAGAAGCCTTTCGCTAAGACAGTTCTTGTGGAATTGGCAAAGTGATATTTGGAAGCCCATAGAGGGCTATGGTGAAAAAGGAAATATCCTCAGACGAAATCTGGAAAGAAGCTTTCTGAGAAACTTCTCTGTGATGTGTGACTTCCACTCACAGAGTTACATCTGTATTTCGTGGATCTCTTTGCTAGCCTTATTTCTGTAGAATCTGAGAAGTGATATTTCGGATCCCTTTGAAGACTATAGGGCCAAAGGAAATATCCTCCGATAACAAAGAGTAAGAAGCTTTCTGAGAAACTTCTTTGTGTTCTGTGAAATCATCTCACAGAGTTACAGCTTTCCCCTCAAGAAGCCTTTCGCTAAGACAGTTCTTGTGGAATTGGCAAAGTGATATTTGGAAGCCCATAGAGGGATATGTAGAAAAAGGAAATATCCTCAGATGAAATCTGGAAAGAAGCTTTCTGAGAAACTGCTTAGTGTTCTGTTAATTCATCTCACAGAGTTACATCTGTATTTCGTGGATCTCTTTGCTAGCCTTATTTCTGTGGAATCTGAGAACAGATATTCGGATCCCTTTGAAGACTCTAGGGCCAAAGGAAATATCCTCCGATAAAAAAGAGAAAGAAGCTTTCTGAGAAACTTCTTTGTGTTCTGTGAAATCATCTCACAGAGTTACAGCTTTCCCCTCAAGAAGCCTTTCGCTCAGACAGTTCTTGTGGAATTTGCAAAGAGATATTTGGAAGCCCATACACGGCTAAGGTGAAAAAGGAAATATCCTCAGATGAAATCTGGAAAGAATCTTTCTGAGAAACTGCTCCGTGATGTGTGACTTCCACTCACAGAGTTACATCTCTATTTCGTGGATCTCTTTGCTAGCCTTATTTCTGTGGAATCTGAGAACAGATATTCGGATCCCTTTGAAGACTATAGGGCCAAAGGAAATATCCTCCGATAACAAAGAGAAAGAAGCTTTCTGAGAAACTTCTTTGTGTTCTGTGAAATCATCTCAGAGAGTTACAGCTTTCCCCTCAAGAAGCCTTTCGCTAAGACAGTTCTTGTGGAATTTTCAAAGTGATATTTGGAAGCCCATAGAGTGCTATGGTGAAAAAGGAAGTATCCTCAGATGAAATCTGGAAAGAACCTTTCTGAGAAACTGCTCTGTGATGTGGGACTTCCACTCACAAAGTTACATCTGTATATCGGGGATCTCTTTGCTAGCCTTATTTCTGTGGAATCTGAGAAGAGATATTTCAGATCCCTTTGAATACTATAGGGCCAAAGGAAATATCCTCCGATAACAAAGAGAAAGAAGCTTTCTGAGAAACTTCTTTGTGTTCTGTGAAATCATCTCACAGAGTTACAGCTTTCCCCTCAAGAAGCCTTTCGCTAAGACAGTTCTTGTGGAATTGGCAAAGTGGTATTTGGAAGCCCATAGAGGGCTATGGTGAAAAAGGAAATATCCTCAGATGAAATCTGGAAAGAAGATTTCTGAGAAACTTCTCTGTGGTGTGTGACTTCCACTCACAGAGTTACATCTGTATTTCGGGGATCTCTTTGCTAGCCTTATTTCTGTGGAATCTGAGAAGAGATATTTCAGATCCCTTTGAAGACTATAGGGCCCAAGGAAATATCCTCCGATAACAAAGAGAAAGAAGCTTTCTGAGAAACTTCTTTGTGTTCTGTGATATCATCTCACAGAGTTACAGCTTTCCCCTCCAGAAGCCTTTCGCTAAGACAGTTCTTGTGGAATTGGCAAAGTGATATTTGGAAGCCCATAGAGGGCTATGGTGAAAAAGGAAATATCCTCAGATGAAATCTGGAAATAAGCTTTCTGAGAAACGTCTCTGTGGTGTGTGACTTCCACTCACAGAGTTACATCTGTATTTCGTGGATCTCTTTGCTAGCCTTATTTCTGTGGAATCTGAGAACAGATATTTCGGATCCCTTTGAAGACTATAGGGCCAAAGGAAATATCCTCCGATAACAAAGAGAAAGAAGCTTTCTGAGAAACTTCTTTGTGTTCTGTGAAATCATCTCACAGAGTTACAGCTTTCCCCTCAAGAAGCCTTTCACTAAGACGGTTCTTGTGGAATTGGCAAAGTGATATTTGGAAGCCCACAGAGGGCTATGCTGAAAAAGGAAATATCCTCAGATGAAATCTGGAAAGAAGCTTTCTGAGAAACTTCTTTGTGGTGTGTGACTTCCACTCACAGATTTACATCTGTATTTCGTGGATCTCTTTGCTAGCCTTATTTCTGTGGAATCTGAGAACAGATATTTCGGATCTCTTTGAAGACTATAGGGCCAAGGGAAATATCCTCCGATAACAAAGAGAAAGAAGCTTTCTGAGAAACTTCTTTGTGTTCTGTGAAATCATCTCACAGAGTTACAGCTTTCCCCTCAACAAGCCTTTCACTAAGACGGTTCTTGTGGAATTGGCAAAGTGATATTTGGAAGCCCACAGAGGGCTATGCTGAAAAAGGAAATATCCTCAGATGAAATCTGGAAAGAAGCTTTCTGAGAAACTTCTTTGTGGTGTGTGACTTCCACTCACAGATTTACATCTGTATTTCGTGGATCTCTTTACTAGCCTTATTTCTGTGGAATCTGAGAACAGATATTTCGGATCTCTTTGAAGACTATAGGGCCAAGGGAAATATCCTCCGATAACAAAGAGAAAGAAGCTTTCTGAGAAACTTCTTTGTGTTCTGTGAAATCATCTCACAGAGTTACAGCTTTCCCCTCAACAAGCCTTTCACTAAGACGGTTCTTGTGGAATTGGCAAAGTGATATTTGGAAGCCCACAGAGGGCTATGCTGAAAAAGGAAATATCCTCAGATGAAATCTGGAAAGAAGCTTTCTGAGAAACTTCTTTGTGGTGTGTGACTTCCACTCACAGAGTTACATCTGTATTTCGTGGATCTCTTTACTAGCCTTATTTCTGTGGAATCTGAGAACAGATATTTCGGATCTCTTTGAAGACTATAGGGCCAAAGGAAATATCTTCCGATAACAAAGAGAAAGAAGCTTTCTGAGAAACTTCTTTGTGTTCTGTGAAATCATCTCACAGAGTTACAGCTTTCCCCTCAAGAAGCCTTTCGCTAAGACAGTTCTTGTGGAATTGGCAGAGTGATATTTGGAAGCCCCTAGAGGGCTATGGTGAAAAAGGAAATATCCTCAGATGAAATCTGGAAAGAAGCTTTCTCAGAAACATCTCTGTGGTGTGTGACTTCCACTCACAGAGTTACATCTGTATATCGGGGATCTCTTTGCTAGCCTTATTTCTGTGGAATCTGAGAACAGATATTCGGATCCCTTTGAAGACTATAGGGCCAAAGGAAATATCCTCCGATAACAAAGAGAAAGAAGCTTTCTGAGAAACTTATCTGTGTTCTGTGAAATCATCTCACAGAGTTACATCTTGCCCCTCAAGAAGCCTTTCGCTAACACAGTTCTTGTGGAATTGACAAAGAGATTTTGGAAGCCCATTGATGGCTACGGTGAAAAAGGAAATATCCTCAGATGAAATCTGGAAAGAACCTTTCTGAGAAACTGCTCTGTGATGTGGGACTTCCACTCACAGAGTTACATCTGTATATCGGGGATCTCTTTGCTAGCCTTATTTCTGTGGAATCTGAGAAGAGATATTTTAGATCCCTTTGGAGACTATAGGGCCAAAGGAAATATCCTCCGATAACAAAGAGAAAGAAGCTTTCTGAGAAACTTCTTTGTGTTCTGTGAAATCATCTCACAGAGTTACAGCTTTCCCCTCAAGAAGCCTTTCGCTAAGACAGTTCTTGTGAAATTGGCAAAGTGATATTTGGAAGCCCATAGAGGGCTATGGTGAAAAAGGAAATATCCTCAGATGAAATCTGGAAATAAGCTTTCTGAGAAACTTCTCTGTGGTGTGTGACTTCCACTCACAGAGTTACATCTGTATTTCATGGATCTCTTTGCTAGCCTTATTTCTGTGGAATCTGAAAACAGATATTCACATCCCTTTGAAGACTGTAGGGCCAAAGGAAATATCCTCCGATAACAAAGAGAAAGAAGCTTTCTGAGAAACTTCTTTGTGTTCTGTGAAATCATCTCACAGAGTTACAGCTTTCTCCACAAGAAGCCTTTCGCTCAGACAGTTCTTGTGGAATTTGCAAAGAGATATTTGGAAGCCCATACACGGCAACGGTGAAAAAGGAAATATCCTCAGATGAAATCTGGAAAGAAGCTTTCTGAGAAACTGCTCCGTGATGTGTGACTTCCACTCACAGAGTTACATCTCTATTTCGTGGATCTCTTTGCTAGCCTTATTTCTGTGGAATCTGAGAACAGATATTCGGATCCCTTTGGACTATAGGGCCAAAGGAAATATCCTCCGATAACAAAGAGAAAGAAGCTTTCTGAGAAACTTCTTTGTGTTCTGTGAAATCATCTCACAGAGTTACAGCTTTCCCCTCAAGAAGCCTTTCGCTAAGACAGTTCTTGTGGAATTGGCAAAGTGATATTTGGAAGCCCATAGAGGGATATGTAGAAAAAGGAAATATCCTCAGATGAAATCTGGAAAGAAGCTTTGTGAGAAACTGCTTAGTGTTCTGTTAATTCATCTCACAGAGTTACATCTGTATTTCGTGGATCTCTTTGCTAGCCTTATTTCTGTGGAATCTGAGAAAAGATATTCGGATCCCTTTGAAGACTCTAGGGCCAAAGGAAATATCCTCCGATAACAAAGAGAAAGAAGCTTTCTGAGAAACTTCTTTGTGTTCTGTGAAATCATCTCAGAGAGTTACAGCTTTCCCCTCAAGAAGCCTTTCGCTAAGACAGTTCTTGTGGAATTGGCAAAGTGATATTTGGAAGCCCATAGAGTGCTATGGTGAAAAAGGAAGAATCCTCAGATGAAATCTGGAAAGAACCTTTCTGAGAAACTGCTCTGTGATGTGGGACTTCCACTCACAAAGTTACATCTGTATATCGGGGATCTCTTTGCTAGCCTTATTTCTGTGGAATCTGAGAAGAGATACTTCAGATCCCTTTGAATACTATAGGGCCAAAGGAAATATCCTCCGATAACAAAGAGAAAGAAGCTTTCTGAGAAACTTCTTTGTGTTCTGTGAAATCATCTCACAGAGTTACAGCTTTCCCCTAAAGAAGCCTTTCACTAAGACGGTTCTTGTGGAATTGGCAAAGTGATATTTGGAAGCCCACAGAGGGCTATGCTGAAAAAGGAAATATCCTCAGATGAAATCTGGAAAGAAGCTTTCTGAGAAACTTCTTTGTGGTGTGTGACTTCCACTCACAGAGTTACATCTGTATTTCGTGGATCTCATTGCTAGCCCTATTTCTGTGGAATCTGAGAACAGATATTTCGGATCTCTTTGAAGACTATAGGGCCAAAGGAAATATCCTCCGATAACAAAGAGAAAGAAGCTTTCTGAGAAACTTCTTTGTGTTCTGTGAAATCATCTCACAGAGTTACAGCTTTCCCCTCAAGAAGCCTTTCGCTAGGACAGTTCTTGTGGAATTGGCAATGTGATATTTGGAAGCCAATAGAGGGCTATGGTGAAAAAGGAAATATCCTAAGATGAAATCTGGAAAGAAGCTTTCTGAGAAACTGCTAAGTGTTCTGTTATTTCATCTCACAGAGATACATCTGTATTTTGCGGATCTATTTGCTAGCCTTATTTCTGAGGAATCTGAGAACAGATATTTCAGATCCCTTTGAAGACTGAAGCTCCAAATGAAATATCCTGCGATAACAAAGAGAAAGAAGATTCTGAGAAACTTCTTTGTGTTCTGTGAAATCATCTCACAGAGTTACAGCTTTCCCCTCAAGAAGCCTTTCGCTCAGACAGTTCCTGTGGTATTTGCAAAGAGATATTTGGAAGCCCATAGACGGCTACGGTGAAAAAGGAAATATCCTCAGATGTAATCTGGAAAGAAGCTTTCTGAGAAACTGCTCTGTGATGTGTGACTTCCACTCACAGAGTTACATCTGTATTTCCTGAATCTCTTTGCTAGCCTTATTTCTGTGGAATCTGAGAACAGATATTCGTATCCCTTTGAAGACTATAGGGCCAAAGGAAATACCCTCCGATAACAAAGAGAAAGAAGCTTTCTGAGAAACTTCTTTGTGTTCTGTGAAATCATCTCACAGAGTTACAGCTTTCCCCTCAAGAAGCCTTTCGCTAGGACAGTTCTTGTGGAATTGGCAAAGTGATATTTGGAAGCCCATAGAGGGTTATGGTGAAAAAGGAAATATCCTCAGATGAAATCTGTAAAGAAGCTTTCTGAGAAACTGCTTAGTGTTCTGTGAATTCATCTCACAGAGTTACATCTGTATTTCGTGGATCTCTTTGCTAGCCTTATTTCTGTGGAATCTGAGAGCAGATATTTTAGATCCCTTTGAAGACTATAGGGCCAAGGGAAATATCCTCCGATAACAAAGGGAAAGAAGCTTTCTGAGAAACTTCTTTGTGTTCTGTGAAATCATCTCACAGAGTTACAGCTTTCCCCTCAAGAAGCCTTTCGCTAAGACAGTTCTTGTGGAATTGGCAAAGTGATATTTGGAAGCCCATAGAGGGCTATGGTGAAAAAGGAAATATCCTCAGACGAAATCTGGAAAGAAGCTTTCTGAGAAACTTCTCTGTGGTGTGTGACTTCCACTCACAGAGTTACATCTGTATTTCGTGGATCTCTTTGCTAGCCTTATTTCTGTGGAATCTGAGAACAGATATTTCGGATCCCTTTGAAGACTATAGGGCCAAAGGAAATATCCTCCGATAACAAAGAGAAAGAAGCTTTCTGAGAAACTTCTTTGTGTTCTGTGATATCATCTCACAGAGTTACAGCTTTCCCCTCAAGAAGCCTTTCGCTAAGACAGTTCTTGTGGAATTGGCAAAGTGATATTTGGAAGCCCATAGAGGGCTATGGTGAAAAAGCAAATATCCTCAGATGAAATCTGTAAAGAAGATTTCTGAGAAACTGCATAGTGTTCTGTTAATTCATCTCACAGAGATACATCTGTATTTCGGGTATGTCTTTGCTAGCCTTATTTCTGTGGAATCTGAAAACAGATATTTCGGATCCCTTTGAAGACTGTAGGGCCAAAGAAAATATCCTCCGATAACAAAGAGAAAGAAGCTTTCTGAGAAATTTCTTTGTGTTCTGTGAAATCATCTCACAGAATTACAGCTTTCCCCTCAAGAAGCCTTTCACTAAAACGGTCTTAGGAATTTGCAAAGAGATATTTGGAATCCCATAGAAGGATACGGTGAAAAAGGAAATAACCTCAGATGAAATCTGGAAAGAAGATTTCGGAGAAACTGATCTGTGATGTGTGACTTCCACTCACAGAGTTACATCTGTATTTCGTGGATCTCTTTGCTAGACTTATTTCTGTGGAATCTGAGAACAGATATTCGGATCCCTTTGAAGACTATAGGGCCAAAGCAAATATCCTCCGATAACGAAGAGAAAGAAGCTTTCTGAAAAACTTCTTTGTGTTCTGTGAAATCATCTCACAGAGGTACAGCTTTCCCCTCAAGAAGCCTTTCGCTAAGACAGTTCTTGTGGAATTGGCAATGTGATATTTGGAAGCCCATAGAGGGCTAAGGTGAAAAAGGAAATATCCTCAGATGAAATCTGGAAAGAAGCTTTCTGAGAAAGTGTTTTGTGATGTGTGACTTCCACTCACAGAGTTACATCTGTATTTCGTGGATCTCTTTGCTAGCCTTATTTCTGTAGAATCTGAGAAGTGATATTTCGGATCCCTTTGAAGACTATAGGGCCAAAGGAAATATCCTCCGATAACAAAGAGTAAGAAGCTTTCTGAGAAACTTCTTTGTGTTCTGTGAAATCATCTCACAGAGTTACAGCTTTCCCCTCAAGAAGCCTTTCCTTAAGACAGTTCTTGTGGAATTGGCAAAGTGATATTTGGAAGCCCATAGAGGGATATGTAGAAAAAGGAAATATCCTCAGATGAAATCTGGAAAGAAGGTTTCTGAGAAACTGCTTAGTGTTCTGTTAATTCATCTCACAGAGTTACATCTGTATTTCGTGGATCTCTTTGCTAGCCTTATTTCTGTGGAATCTGAGAACAGATATTCGGATCCGTTTGAAAACTCTAGGGCCAAAGGAAATATCTTCCGATAACAAAGAGAAAGAAGCTTTCTGAGAAACTTCTTTGTGTTCTGTGAAATCATCTCACAGAGTTACAGCTTTCCCCTCAAGAAGCCTTTCGCTCAGACAGTTCTTGTGGAATTTGCAAAGAGATATTTGGAAGCCCATACACGGCTAAGGTGAAAAAGGAAATATCCTCAGATGAAATCTGGAAAGAAGCTTTCTGAGAAACTGCTCCGTGATGTGTGACTTCCACTCACAGAGTTACATCTCTATTTCGTGGATCTCTTTGCTAGCCTTATTTCTGTGGAATCTGAGAACAGATATTCGGATCCCTTTGAAGACTATAGGGCCAAAGGAAATATCCTCCGATAACAAAGAGAAAGAAGCTTTCTGAGAAACTTCTTTGTGTTCTGTGAAATCATCTCAGAGAGTTACAGCTTTCCCCTCAAGAAGCCTTCCGCTAAGACAGTTCTTGTGGAATTTTCAAAGTGATATTTGGAAGCCCATAGAGTGCTATGGTGAAAAAGGAAGTATCCTCAGATGAAATCTGGAAAGAACCTTTCTGAGAAACTGCTCTGTGATGTGGGACTTCCACTCACAAAGTTACATCTGTATATCGGGGATCTCTTTGCTAGCCTTATTTCTGTGGAATCTGAGAAGAGATATTTCAGATCCCTTTGAATACTATAGGGCCAAAGGAAATATCCTCCGATAACAAAGAGAAAGAAGCTTTCTGAGAAACTTCTTTGTGTTCTGTGAAATCATCTCACAGAGTTACAGCTTTCCCCTCAAGAAGCCTTTCGCTAAGACAGTTCTTGTGGAATTGGCAAAGTGGTATTTGGAAGCCCATAGAGGGCTATGGTGAAAAAGGAAATATCCTCAGATGAAATCTGGAAAGAAGATTTCTGAGAAACTTCTCTGTGGTGTGTGACTTCCACTCACAGAGTTACATCTGTATTTCGGGGATCTCTTTGCTAGCCTTATTTCTGTGGAATCTGAGAAGAGATATTTCAGATCCCTTTGAAGACTATAGGGCCCAAGGAAATATCCTCCGATAACAAAGAGAAAGAAGCTTTCTGAGAAACTTCTTTGTGTTCTGTGATATCATCTCACAGAGTTACAGCTTTCCCCTCCAGAAGCCTTTCGCTAAGACAGTTCTTGTGGAATTGGCAAAGTGATATTTGGAAGCCCATAGAGGGCTATGGTGAAAAAGGAAATATCCTCAGATGAAATCTGGAAATAAGCTTTCTGAGAAACGTCTCTGTGGTGTGTGACTTCCACTCACAGAGTTACATCTGTATTTCGTGGATCTCTTTGCTAGCCTTATTTCTGTGGAATCTGAGAACAGATATTTCGGATCCCTTTGAAGACTATAGGGCCAAAGGAAATATCCTCCGATAACAAAGAGAAAGAAGCTTTCTGAGAAACTTCTTTGTGCTCTGTGAAATCATCTCACAGAGTTACAGCTTTCCCCTCAAGAAGCCTTTCGCTAAGACAGTTCTTGTGGAATTGGCAGAGTGATATTTGGAAGCCCCTAGAGGGCTATGGTGAAAAAGGAAATATCCTCAGATGAAATCTGGAAAGAAGCTTTCTCAGAAACATCTCTGTGGTGTGTGACTTCCACTCACAGAGTTACATCTGTATATCGGGGATCTCTTTGCTAGCCTTATTTCTGTGGAATCTGAGAACAGATATTCGGATCCCTTTGAAGACTGTAGGGCCAAAGGAAATATCCTCCGATAACAAAGAGAAAGAAGCTTTCTGAGAAACTTCTCTGTGTTCTGTGAAATCATCTCACAGAGTTACAGCTTGCCCCTCAAGAAGCCTTTCGCTAACACAGTTCTTGTGGAATTGACAAAGAGATTTTGGAAGCCCATTGATGGCTACGGTGAAAAAGGAAATATCCTCAGATGAAATCTGGAAAGAACCTTTCTGAGAAACTGCTCTGTGATGTGGGACTTCCACTCACAGAGTTACATCTGTATATCGGGGATCTCTTTGCTAGCCTTATTTCTGTGGAATCTGAGAAGAGATATTTTAGATCCCTTTGGAGACTATAGGGCCAAAGGAAATATCCTCCGATAACAAAGAGAAAGAAGCTTTCTGAGAAACTTCTTTGTGTTCTGTGAAATCATCTCACAGAGTTACAGCTTTCTCCACAAGAAACCTTTCGCTCAGACAGTTCTTGTGGAATTTGCAAAGAGATATTTGGAAGCCCATACACGGCAACGGTGAAAAAGGAAATATCCTCAGATGCAATCTGGAAAGAAGCTTTCTGAGAAACAGCTCCGTGATGTGTGACTTCCACTCACAGAGTTACATCTCTATTTCGTGGATCTCTTTGCTAGCCTTATTTCTGTGGAATCTGAGAACAGATATTCGGATCCCTTTGGACTATAGGGCCAAAGGAAATATCCTCCGATAACAAAGAGAAAGAAGCTTTCTGAGAAACTTCTTTGTGTTCTGTGAAATCATCTCACAGAGTTACAGCTTTCCCCTCAAGAAGCCTTTCGCTAAGACAGTTCTTGTGGAATTGGCAAAGTGATATTTGGAAGCCCATAGAGGGATATGTAGAAAAAGGAAATATCCTCAGATGAAATCTGGAAAGAAGCTTTGTGAGAAACTGCTTAGTGTTCTGTTAATTCATCTCACAGAGTTACATCTGTATTTCGTGGATCTCTTTGCTAGCCTTATTTCTGTGGAATCTGAGAAAAGATATTCGGATCCCTTTGAAGACTCTAGGGCCAAAGGAAATATCCTCCGAAAACAAAGAGAAAGAAGCTTTCTGAGAAACTTCTTTGTGTTCTGTGAAATCATCTCACAGAGTTACAGCTTTCCCCACAAGAAGCCTTTCGCTCAGACAGTTCTTGTGGAATTTGCAAAGAGATATTTGGAAGACCATACACGGCTAAGTTGAAAAAGGAAATATCCTCAGATGAAATCTGGAAAGAAGCTTTCTGAGAAACTGCTCCGTGATGTATGACTTCCACTCACAGAGTTACATCTCTATTTCGTGGATCTCTTTGCTAGCCTTATTTCTGTGGAATCTGAGAACAGATATTCGGATCCCTTTGAAGACTATAGGGCCAAAGGAAATATCCTCCGATAACAAAGAGAAAGAAGCTTTCTGAGAAACTTCTTTGTGTTCTGTGAAATCATCTCAGAGAGTTACAGCTTTCCCCTCAAGAAGCCTTTCGCTAAGACAGTTCTTGTGGAATTTTCAAAGTGATATTTGGAAGCCCATAGAGTGCTATGGTGAAAAAGGAAGAATCCTCAGATGAAATCTGGAAAGAACCTTTCTGAGAAACTGCTCTGTGATGTGGGACTTCCACTCACAAAGTTACATCTGTATATCGGGGATCTCTTTGCTAGCCTTATTTCTGTGGAATCTGAGAAGAGATACTTCAGATCCCTTTGAATACTATAGGGCCAAAGGAAATATCCTCCGATAACAAAGAGAAAGAAGCTTTCTGAGAAACTTCTTTGTGTTCTGTGAAATCATCTCACAGAGTTACAGCTTTCCCCACAAGAAGCCTTTCGCTCAGACAGTTCTTGTGGAATTTGCAAAGAGATATTTGGAAGCCCATACACGGCAACGGTGAAAAAGGAAATATCCTCAGATGCAATCTGGAAAGAAGCTTTCTGAGAAACTGCTCCGTGATGTGTGACTTCCACTCACAGAGTTACATCTCTATTTCGTGGATCTCTTTGCTAGCCTTATTTCTGTGGAATCTGAGAACAGATATTCGGATCCCTTTGGACTATAGGGCCAAAGGAAATATCCTCCGATAACAAAGAGAAAGAAGCTTTCTGAGAAACTTCTTTGTGTTCTGTGAAATCATCTCACAGAGTTACAGCTTTCCCCTCAAGAAGCCTTTCGCTAAGACAGTTCTTGTGGAATTGGCAAAGTGATATTTGGAAGCCCATAGAGGGATATGTAGAAAAAGGAAATATCCTCAGATGAAATCTGGAAAGAAGCTTTGTGAGAAACTGCTTAGTGTTCTGTTAATTCATCTCACAGAGTTACATCTGTATTTCGTGGATCTCTTTGCTAGCCTTATTTCTGTGGAATCTGAGAACAGATATTCGGATCCCTTTGAAGACTCTAGGGCCAAAGGAAATATCCTCCGATAACAAAGAGAAAGAAGCTTTCTGAGAAACTTCTTTGTGTTCTGTGAAATCATCTCACAGAGTTACAGCTTTCCCCACAAGAAGCCTTTCGCTCAGACAGTTCTTGTGGAATTTGCAAAGAGATATTTGGAAGCCCATACACGGCTAAGGTGAAAAAGGAAATATCCTCAGATGAAATCTGGAAAGAAGCTTTCTGAGAAACTGCTCCGTGATGTGTGACTTCCACTCACAGAGTTACATCTCTATTTCGTGGATCTCTTTGCTAGCCTTATTTCTGTGGAATCTGAGAACAGATATTCGGATCCCTTTGAAGACTATAGGGCCAAAGGAAATATCCTCCGATAACAAAGAGAAAGAAGCTTTCTGAGAAACTTCTTTGTGTTCTGTGAAATCATCTCAGAGAGTTACAGCTTTCCCCTCAAGAAGCCTTTCGCTAAGACAGTTCTTGTGGAATTTTCAAAGAGATATTTGGAAGCCCATAGAGGGCTATGGTGAAAAAGGAAGTATCCTCAGATGAAATCTGGAAAGAACCTTTCTGAGAAACTGCTCTGTGATGTGGGACTTCCACTCACAATGTTACATCTGTATATCGGGGATCTCTTTGCTAGCCTTATTTCTGTGGAATCTGAGAAGAGATATTTCAGATCCCTTTGAATACTATAGGGCCAAAGGAAATATCCTCCGATAACAAAGAGAAAGAAGCTTTCTGAGAAACTTCTTTGTGTTCTGTGAAATCATCTCACAGAGTTACAGCTTTCCCCTCAAGAAGCCTTTCGCTAAGACAGTTCTTGTGGAATAGGCAAAGTGATATTTGGAAGCCCATAGAGGGCTATGGTGAAAAAGGAAATATCCTCAGATGAAATCTGGAAAGAAGATTTCTGAGAAACTTCTCTGTGGTGTGTGACTTCCACTCACAGAGTTACATCTGTATTTCGGGGATCTCTTTGCTAGCCTTATTTCTGTGGAATCTGAGAAGAGATATTTCAGATCCCTTTGAAGACTATAGGGCCCAAGGAAATATCGTCCGATACCAAAGAGAAAGAAGCTTTCTGAGAAACTTCTTTGTGTTCTGTGATATCATCTCACAGAGTTACAGCTTTCCCCTCAAGAAGCCTTTCGCTAGGACTGTTCTTGTGGAATTGTCAATGTGATATTTGGAAGCCCATAGAGGGCTATGGTGAAAAAGGAAATATCCTAAGATGAAATCTGTAAAGAAGCTTTCTGAGAAACTGCTAAGTGTTCTGTTATTTCATCTCACAGAGATACATCTGTATTTCGCGGATCTATTTGCTAGCCTTATTTCTGAGGAATCTGAGAACAGATATTTCAGATCCCTTTGAAGACTGTAGCTCCAAATGAAATATCCTGCGATAACAAAGAGAAAGAAGATTCTGAGAAACTTCTTTGTGTTCTGTGAAATCATCTCACAGAGTTACAGCTTTCCCCTCAAGAAGCCTTTCGCTCAGACAGTTCCTGTGGAATTTGCAAAGAGATATTTGGAAGCCCATAGACGGCTACGGTGAAAAAGGAAATATCCTCAGATGAAATCTGGAAAGAAGCTTTCTGAGAAACTGCTCTGTGATGTGTGACTTCCACTCACAGAGTTACATCTGTATTTCGTGGATCTCTTTGATAGCCTTATTTCTGTGGAATCTGAGAAGTGATATTTCGGATCCTTTTGAAGACTATAGGGCCAAAGGAAATATCCTCCGATAACAAAGAGTAAGAAGCTTTCTGAGAAACTTCTTTGTGTTCTGTGAAATCATCTCACAGAGTTACAGCTTTCCCCTCAAGAAGCCTTTCGCTAAGACAGTTCTTTTGGAATTGGCAAAGTGATATTTGGAAGCCCATAGAGGGCTATGGTGAAAAAGGAAATATCCTCAGATGAAATCTGGAAAGAAGCTTTCTGAGAAACTGATTAGTTTTCTGTTAATTCATCTCACAGAGTTACATCTGTATTTCGGGGATCTCTTTGCTAGCCTTATTTCTGTGGATTCTGAGAACAGATATTTCGGATCCCTTTGAAGACTATAGGGCCAAAGGAAATATCCTCTGATAACAAAGAGAAAGAAGCTTTCTGAGAAACTTCTTTGTGTTCTGTGAAAACATCTCACAGCGTTACAGCCTTCCCCTCAAGAAGCCTTTCGCTAGGACAGTTCTTGTGGAATTGGCAAAGTGATATTTGGGAGCCCATGGAGGGCTACGGTGAAAAAGGAAATATCCTCAGATCAAATCTGGAAAGAAGCTTTCTGAGAAGCTGCTCTGTGATGTGTGACTTCCACTCACAGAGTTACATCTGTATTTCGTGGATCTCTTTGCTAGCCTTATTTCTGTGGAATCTGAGAACAGATATTTCGGATCCCTTTGAAGACTGCAGGGCCAAAGGAAATATCCTCCGATAACAAAGAGAAAGAAGCTTTCTGAGAAACTTCTTTGTGTTCTGTGAAATCATCTCACAGAGTTACAGCTTTCCTCTCAAGAAGCCTTTCGCTAAGACAGTTCTTGTGGAATTTGCAAAGAGATAATTGGAAGCCCATAGATGGCTACGGTGAAAAAGGAAATATCCTCAGATGAAATCTGGAAAGAAGCTTTCAGAGAAACTGCTCTGTGATGTGTGACTTCCACTCACAGAGTTACATCTGTATTTCGTGGATCTCTTTGCTAGCCTTATTTCTGTGGAATCTGAGAACAGATATTTCGGATCCCTCTGAAGACTATAGGGCCAAAGGAAATATCCTCCGATAACAGAGAAAGAAGCTTTCTGAGAAACTTCTTTGTGTTCTGTGAAATCATCTCACAGAGTTACAGCTTTCCCCTCAAGAAGCCTTTCGCTAAGACAGTTCTTGTGGAATTGGCAAAGTGATATTTGGAAGCCCATAGAGGGCTATGGTGGAAAAGGAAATATCCTCAGATGAAATCTGGAAAGAAGCTTTCTGAGAAACTGCTCTGTGATGTGTGACTTCCACTCACAGAGTTACATCTGTCTTTCGTGGATCTCTTTGCTAGCCTCATTTCTGTGGAACCTGAGAAGAAATATTTCGGATCCCTTTGAAGACAATAGGGCCAAAGGAAATATCCTCCGAAACAAAGAGAAAGAAGCTTTCTGAGAAACTTCTTTGTGTTCTGTGAAATCATCTCACAGAGTTACAGATTTTCCCTCAAGAAACCTTTCACTAAGACAGTTCTTGTGGAATTGACAAAGTGATATTTGGAAGCCCATATAGGGCTATGGTGAAAAAGGAAATATCCTCAGATCAAATATGGAAAGAATCTATCTGAGAAACTTCTCTGTGGTGTGTGACTTCCACTCAAAGAGTTACATCTGTATTTCGAGGATCTCTTTGCTAGCCTTATTTCTGTGGAATCTGAGAACAGATATTTCGGATCCCTTTGAAGACTATAGGGCCAAAGGAAATATCCTCCGATAACAAAGAGAAAGAAGCTTTCTGAGAAACTTCTTTGTGTTCTGTGAAATCATCTCACAGAGTTACAGCTTTCCCCTCAAGAAGACTTTCGCTAAGACGGTTCTTGTGGAATTGGCAAAGTGATATTTGGAAGCCCATAGAGGGCTATGGTGAAAAAGGAAATATCCTCAGATGAAATCTGGAAAGAAGCTTTCTGAGAAACTGCTCTGTGATGTGTGACTTCCACTCACAGAGTTACATCTGTATTTCGTGGATCTCTTTGCTAGCCTTATTTGTGTGGAATCTGAGAAGAGATATTTCGGATCCCTTTGAAGACTATAGGGCCAAAGGAAATATCCTCCGATAACAAAGAGAAAGAAGCTTTCTGAAAACTTCTTTGTGTTCTGTGAAATCATCTCACAGAGTTACAGCTTTCCTCTCAAGAAGACTTTCTCTAAGACAGTTCTTGTGGAATTGCCAAAGTGACATTTGGAAGCCCATAGAGGACTATGGTGAAAAAGGAAATATCCTCAGACGAAATCTGTAAAGAGGCTTTCTGAGAAACTGCTTAGTGTTCTGTTAATTCATCTCACAGAGCTACATCTGTATTTCGGGGATCTCTTTGCTAGCCTTATTTCTGTGGCATCTGAGAACAGATATTTCGGATCCCTTTGAAGACTATAGGGCCAAAGGAAATATACTCCGAGTACAAAGAGAAAGAAGCTTTCTGAGAAACTTCTTTGTGTTCTGTGAAATCATCTCACAGAGTTACAGCTTTCCCCTCAAGAAGCCTTTCGCTAAGACAGTTCTTGTGGAATTGGCAAAGTGATATTTGGAAGCCCATAGAGGGCTATGTTGAAAAAGGAAATATCCTCAGATGAAATCTGGAAAGAAGCTTTCTGAGAAACTGCTCTGTGATGTGGGACTTCCACTCACAGAGTTACATCTGTATATCGTGGATCTCTTTGCTAGCCTTATTTCTGTGGAATTTGAGAAGTGATATTTCAGATCCCTTTGAGGACTATAGGGCCAAAGGAAATATCCTCTGATAAAAAAGAGAAAGAAGCTTTCTGAGAAACTTCTTTGTCGTCTGTGATATCATCTCACAGAGTTACAGCTTTCCCCTCAAGAAGCCTTTCGCTAAGACAGTTCTTGTGGAATTGGCAAAGTGATATTTGGAAGCCCCTAGAGGGCTATGGTGAAAAAGGAAATATCCTCAGATGAAATCTGGAAAGAAGCTTCCTGATAAACTTCTCTGTGGTGTGTGACTTCCACTCACAGAGTTACATCTGTATTTCGCGGATCTCTTTGTAAGCCTTATTTCTGTGGAATCTCAGAACAGATATTTCGGATCCCTTTGAAGACTCTAGGGCCAAAGGAAATATCCTCCGATAACAAAGAAAGAAGCTTTCTGAGAAACTTCTTTGTGTTCTGTGATATCATCTCACAGAGTTACAGCATTCCCCTCAAGAAGCCTTTCGCTAAGACAGTTCTTGTGGAATTGGCAAAGTGATATTTGGAAGCCCATAGAGGGCTATGGTGAAAAAGGAAATATCCTCAGATGAAATCTGGAAAGAAGCTTTCTGAGAAACTGCTCTGTGGTGTGTGACTTCCACTCACACAGTTACATCTGTCTTTCGTGGATCTCTTTGCTAGCCTTATTTTTGTGGAATCTGAGAACAGATATTTCGGATCCCTTTGAAGACTATAGGGCCAAAGGAAATATCCTCCGATAACAAAGAGAAAGAAGCTTTCTGAGAAACTTCCTTGTGTTCTGTGAAATCATCTCACAGAGTTACAGTATTCCTCTCAAGAAGACTTTCTCTAAGACAGTTCTTGTGGAATTGCCAAAGTGATATTTGGAAGCCCATAGAGGGCTATGGTGAAAAAGGAAATATCCTCAGACGAAATCTGTAAAGAGGCTTTCTGAGAAACTGCTTAGTGTTCTGTTAATTCATCTCACAGAGCTACATCTGTATTTCGGGGATGTCTTTGCTAGCCTTATTTCTGTGGCATCTGAGAACAGATATTTCGGATCCCTTTGAGGACTATAGGGCCAAAGGAAATATCCTCCGAGTACAAAGAGAAAGAAGCTTTCTGAGAAACTGCTCTGTGATGTGGGACTTCCACTCACAGAGTTACATCTGTATTTCGCGGATCTCTTTGCAAGCCTTATTTCTGTGGAATCTCAGAACAGATATTTCGGATCCCTTTGAAGACTATAGGGCCAAAGGAAATATCCTCCGATAACAAAGAAAGAAGCTTTCTGAGAAACTTCTTTGTGTTCTGTGATATCATCTCACAGAGTTACAGCATTCCCCACAAGAAGCCTTTCGCTAAGACAGTTCTTGTGGAATTGGCAAAGTGATATTTGGAAGCCCATAGAGGGCTATGGTGAAAAAGGAAATATCCTCATATGAAATCTGGAAAGAAGCTTTCTGAGAAACTGCTCTGTGGTGTGTGACTTCCACTCACACAGTTACATCTGTCTTTCGTGCATCTCTTTGCTAGCCTTATTTTTGTGGAATCTGAGAACAGATATTTCGGATCCCTTTGAAGACTATAGGGCCGCAGGAAATATCCTCCAATAACAAAGAGAAAGAAGCTTTCTGAGAAACTTTTTTGTGTTCTGTGAAATCATCTCACAGAGTTACAGCTTTCCCCTCAAGAAGCCTTTCGCTAGGACAGTTCTTGTGGAATTGGCAATGTGATATTTGGAAGCCCATGGAGGGCTATGGTGAAAAAGGAAATATCCTCAGATGAAATCTGGAAAGAAGCTTTCTGAGAAACTGCTCTGTGATGTGTGACTTCCACTCACAGAGTTACATCTGTATTTCGTGGATGTCTTTGGTAGCCTTATTTCTGTGGAATCTGAGAACAGATATATCGGATCCCTTTGAAGACTATTGGGCCAAAGGAAATATCCTCCGATAACAAAGAGAAAGAAGCTTTCTGAGAAACTTCTTTGTGTTCTGTGAAAGCATCTCACAGAGTTACACCTTTCCCCTCAAGAAGCCTTTCGCTAAGACAGTACTTGTGGAATTGGCAAAGTGATATTTGGAAGCCCATTGAGGGCTATGGTGAAAAAGGAAATATCCTAAGATGATATCTGGAAAGAAGCTTTCAGAGAAACTGCTCTGTGATGTGTGACTTCCACTCACAGAGTTACATCTATATTTCGTGGATCTCTTTGCTAGCCTTATTTCTGTGGAATCTGAGAACAGATATTTCGCATCCCTTTGAAGACAATAGGGCCAAAGGAATTATCATCCGATAACAAAGAGAAAGAAGCTTTCTGAGAAACTTCTTTGTGTTCTGTGAAATCATCTCACAGAGTTACAGCTTTCCCCTCAAGAAGCCTTTCGCTAAGACAGTTCTTGTGGAATTGGCAAAGTGATATTTGGAAGTCCATATAGGGCTATGGGGAAAAAGGACATATCCTCAGATGAAATTTGGAAAGAAGCTTTCTGAGAAACTTCTCTGTGGTGTGTGACTTCCACTCAGAGAGTTACATCTGTATTTCGTGGATCTCTTTGCT
Organism: Macaca mulatta; assembly: GCF_049350105.2. Taxonomy (NCBI): domain Eukaryota; kingdom Metazoa; phylum Chordata; class Mammalia; order Primates; family Cercopithecidae; genus Macaca; species Macaca mulatta. The sequence continues at coordinate 52,856,832 of NC_133422.1, read as the reverse complement.
AGCCTTATTTCTGTGGGATCTGAGAACAGATATTTCAGATCCCTTTGAAGACTATAGGGCCAAAGGAAATATCCTCCGATAACAAAGAGAAAGAAGCTTTCTGAGAAACTTCTTTGTGTTCTCTGAAATCATCTCACAGAGTTACAGCTTTCCCCTCAAGAAGCTTTTCACTAAGACAGTTCTTGTGGAATTGGCAAAGTGATATTTAGAAGCCCTTAGAGGGCTATAGTGAAAAAGGAAATATCCTCAGATGAAAACTGGAAAGAAGCTTTCTGAGAAACTTCTCTGTGGTGTGTGACTTCCACTCGCAGAGTTACATCTGTATTTCGTGGATCTCTTTGCTAGCCTTATTTCTGTGGAATCTGAGAACAGATATTTCGGATCCCTTTGAAGACTATAGGGCCAAAGGAAATATCCTCCGATAACAAAGAGAAAGAAGCTTTCTGAGAAACTTCTTTGTGTTTTGTGAAATCATCTCACAGAGTTACAGCTTTCCCCTCAAGAAGCCTTTCGTTAAGACAGTTCTTGTGGAATTGGCAAATTGATATTTGGAAGCCCATGGAGGGTTATGGCGAAAAAGGAAATATCCTCAGAAGAAATCTGGAAAGAAGCTTTCTGAGAAACAGCTTAGTGTTCTGTTAATTCATCTCACAGAGTTACATCTGTATTTCGTGGATCTCTTTGCTAGCCTTATTTCTGTGGAATCTGAGAACAGATATTTCGGATCCCTTGAAGACTATAGGGCCAAAGGAAATATCCTCCGATAACAAAGAGAAAGAAGCTTTCTGAGAAACTTCTTTGTGTTCTGTGAAATCATCTCAGAGAGTTACAGCTTTCCCCTCAGACGCCTTTCGCTAAGACAGTTCTTGTGGAATTGGCAAAGTGATATTTGGAAGTCCATATAGGGCTATGGGGAAAAAGGACATATCCTCAGATGAAATTTGGAAAGAAGCTTTCTGAGAAACTTCTCTGTGGTGTGTGACTTCCACTCACAGAGTTACATCTGTATTTCGTGTATCTCTTTGCTAGCCTTATTTCTGTGGAATCTGAGAACAGATATTTCGGATCCCTTTGAAGACTATAGGGCCAAAGGAAATATCCTCCGATAACAAAGAGAAAGAAGCTTTCTGAGAAACTTCTTTGTATTCTGTGAAATCACCTCACAGAGTTTCAGCTTTCCCCTCAAGAAGCCTTTCGCTAAGACAGTTATTGTGGAATTGGCAAAGTGATATTTGGAAGCCCATAGAGGGTTATGGCGAAAAACGAAATATCCTCAGAAGAAATCTGGAAAGAAGCATTCAGAGAAACTGATTAGTGTTCTGTTAATTCATCTCCCAGAGTTACATCTGTATTTCGTGGATCTCTTTGCTAGCCTTATTTCTGTGGAATCTGAGAACAGATATGTCGGATCCCTTTGAAGACTATAGGGCCAAAGGAAATATCCTCCGATAACAAAGAGAAAGAAGCTTTTTGAGAAACTTCTTTGTGTTCTGAGAAATCATCTCACAGAGTTACAGCTTTCCCCTCTAGAAGCCTTTCGCTAAGACATTTCTTGTGGAATTGGCACAGTGATATTTGGAAGCCCACATAGGGCTATGGTGAAAAAGGAAATATCCTCAGGTGAAATATGGAAAGAAGCTTTCTGAGAAACTGCTTAGTGTTCTGTTAATTCATCTCACAGAGATACATCTGTATTTCGGGTATCTCTTTGCTAGCTTTATTTCTGTGGAATCTGAGAACAGATATTTCGGATCCCTTTGAAGACTATAGGGCCATAGGAAATATCCTCCGATAACAAAGAGAAAGAAGCTTTCTGAGAAACTTCTTTGTGTTCTGTGAAATCATCTCACAGAGTTACAGCTTTCCCCTCAAGAAGCCTTTCGCTAAGACAGTTCTTGTGGAATTGGCAAAGTGATATTTGGAAGCCCATAGAGGGCTATGGTGAAAAAGGAAATATCCTCAGATGAAATCTGGAAAGAAGCTTTCTGAGAAACTGCTCTGTGATGTGTGACTTCCACTCACAGAGTTACATCTGTATTTCGTGGATCTCTTTGCTAGCCTTATTTCTGTGGCATCTGAGAACAGATATTTCGGATCCCTTTGAGGTCTATAGGGCCAAAGGAAATATCCTCCGATAACAAAGAGAGAGAAGCTTTCTGAGAAACTTCTTTGTGTTCTGTGAAATCATCTCACAGAGTTACATCTTTCCCCTCAAGAAGCCTTTCGCTAGGACAGTTCTTGTGGAATTGGCAATGTGATATTTGGAAGCCCATAGGGGCCTATGTTGAAAAAGGAAATATACTCAGATGAAATCTGGAAAGAAGCTTACTGAGAAACTGCTCTGTGATGTGTGTCTTCCACTCACAGAGTTGCATCTGTATTTCGTGGATTTCTTTGCTAACCTTATTTCTGTGGAATCGGAGAACAGATATTTCGGATCCCTTTGAAGAGTATAGGTCCAAAGGAAATATCCTCCGAAAAAAAAGAGAAAGAAGTTTTCTGAGAAACTTCTTTGTGTTCTGTGAAATCATCTCACAGAGTTACAGCTTTCCCCTCAAGAAGCCTTTCGCTAGGACAGTTCTTGTGGAATTGGCAAAGTGATATTTGGAAGCCCATAGAGGGCTATGTTGAAAAAGGAAATATACTCATATGAAATCTGGAAGGAAGCTTTCTGAGAAACTGCTCTGTGATGTGTGACTTCCACTCACAGAGTTGCATCTGTATTTCGTGGATTTCTTTGCTAACCTTATTTCTGTGGAATCTGAGAACAGATATTTCGGATCCCTTTGAAGACTATAGGGCCAAAGGAAATATCCTCCGATAACAAAGAGAAAGAAGCTTTCTGAGAAACTTCTTTGTGTTCTGTGAAATCATCTCACAGAGTTACAGCTTTCCCCTCAAGAAGTCTTTCGCTAAGACGGTTCTTGTGGAATTGGCAAAGTGATATTTGGAAGCCCATAGAGGGCTATGGTGAAAAAGGAAATATCGTCATATGAAATCTGGAAAGAAGCTTTCTGAGAAAATTCTCTGTGGTGTGTGACTTCCACTCACAGAGTTACATCTGTATATCGTGGATCTCTTTGCCAGCCTTATTTCTGTGGAATCTGAGAACAGATATTTCGGATCCCTTTGAATACTATAGGGCCAAAGTAAATATCCTCCGATAAAAAAGAGAAAGAAGCTTTCTGAGAAACTTCTTTGTTTTCTGTGAAATCATCCCACAGAGTTACAGGTTTCCCCTCACAAAGCCTTTCGCTAAACAGTTCTTGTGGAATTGGAAAAGTGATATTTGGAAGCCCATAGAGGGCTATGGTGAAAAAGGAAATATCCTCAGATCAAATCTGGAAAGAAGCTTTCTGAGAAGCTTCTCTGTGATGTGTGACTTCCACTCACAGAGTTACATCTGTATTTCGTGGATCTCCTTGCAAGCCTTATTTCTGTGGAATCTGAGAACAGATATTTCGGATCCCTTTGAAGACTATAGGGCCAAAGGAAATATCCTCCGAAAACAAAGAGAAAGAAGCTTTCTGAGAAACTTCTTTGTGTTCTGTGAAATCATCTCACAGAGTTACAGCTTTTCCCTCAAGAAGCCTTTCGCTAAGACAGTTCTTGTGGAATTGGCAAAGTGATATTTGGAAGCCCATAGAGGGCTACGGTGAAAAAGGAAATATCCTCGGAAGAAATCTGGAAAGAAGCTTTCTGAGAAACTTCTCTGTGGTGTGTGACTTCCACTCACAGAGTTACATCTGTATTTCGTGGATCTCTTTGCTAGCCTTATTTCTGTGGAATCTGAGAACAGATATTTCGGATCCCTTTGAACACAATGGGGCCAAAGGAAATATCCTCCGATAACAAAGAGAAAGAAGCTTTCTGAGAAACTTATTTGTGTTCTGTGAAATCACCTCACAGAGTTACAGCTTTCCCTTCAAGAAGCCTTTCGTTAAGATAGTTCTTGTGGAATTGGCAAAATGATATTTGGAAGCCCATAGAGGGTTATGGCGAAAAAGGAAATATCCTCAGAAGAAATCTGGAAAGAAGCTTTCTGAGAAACTGATTAGTGTTTTGTTAATTCATCTCCCAGAGTTACATCTGTATTTCGTGGATCTCTTTGCTAGCCTTATTTCTGTGGAATCTGAGAACAGATATGTCGGATCCCTTTGATGACTATAGTGCCAAAGGATATATCCTCCGATAACAAAGAGAAAGAAGCTTTCTGAGAAACTTCTTTGTGTTCTGAGAAATCATCTCACAGAGTTACAGCTTTCCCCTCTAGAAGCCTTTCGCTAAGACAGTTCTTGTGGAATTGGCACAGTGATATTTGGAAGCCCACATAGGGCTATGGTGAAAAAGGAAATATCCTCAGGTGAAATATGGAAAGAAGCTTTCTGAGAAACTTCCCTTTGGTGTGTGACTTCCACTCACAGTGTTACATCTGTATTTCGTGGAACTCTTTGCTAGCCTTATTTCTGGGGAATCTGAGAACAGATATTTCGGATCCCTTTGAAGACTATAGGGCCAAAGGAAATATCCTCCGATAACAAAGAGAAAGAAGCTTTCTGAGAAACTTCTTTGTGTTCTGTGAAATCATCTCACAGAGTTACAGCTTTCCCCTCAAAAAGCTTTTCACTATGACAGTTCTTGTGGAATTGGCAAAGTGATATTGTGAAGCCCATAGAGAGCTATGGTGAAAAAGGAAATATCCTCAGAGGAAATCTGGAAAGAAGCTTTCAGAGAAACTGCTCTGTGATGTGTGACTTGCACTCACAGAGTTACATCTGTATTTCGTGGATCTCTTTGCTAGCCTTATTTCTGTGGAATCTGAGAACAGATATTTCGGATCCCTTTGAAGACTATAGGGCCAAAGGAAATATCCTCCGATAACAAAGAGAAAGGAGCTTTCTGAGAAACTTCTTTGTGTTCTGTGAAATCATCTCACAGAGTTACAGATTTCCCCTCAAGAAGCCTTTCGCTAAGACGGTTCTTGTGGAATTGGCAAAGTGATATATGGAAGCCCATAGAGGGCTATGGTGAAAAAGGAAATATCGTCAGATGAAATCTGGAAAGAAGCTTTCTGAGAAAATTCTCTGTGGTGTGTGACTTCCACTCACAGAGTTACATCTGTATATCGTGGATCCCTTTGCCAGCCTTATTTCTGTGGAATCTGAGAACAGATATTTCGGATCCCTTTGAAGACTATAGGGCCAAAGTAAATATCCTCCGATAACAAAGAGAAAGAAGCTTTCTGAGAAACTTCTTTGTTTTCTGTGAAATCATCCCACAGAGTTAGAGATTTCCCCTCACGAAGCCTTTCGCTAAACAGTTCTTGTGGAATTGGCAAGGTTATATTTGGAAGCCCATAGAGGGCTATGGTGAAAAAGGAAATATCCTCAGATCAAATCTGGAAAGAAGCTTTCTGAGAAGCTTCTCTGTGATGTGTGACTTCCACTCACAGAGTTACATCTGTATTTCGTGGATCTCTTTGCTTGCCTTGTTTCTGTGGAATCTGAGAACAGATATTTCGGATACCTTTGAAGACTATAGGGCCAAAGGAAATATCCTCCGATAACAGAGAGAAAGAAGCTTTCTGAGAAACTTCTTTGTGTTCTCTGAAATCATCTCACATAGTTACAGCTTTCCCCTCAAGAAGCTTTTCACTAAGACAGTTCTTGTGGAATTGGCAAAGTGATATTTAGAAGCCCTTAGAGGGCTATAGTGAAAAAGGAAATATCCTCAGCTGAAAACTGGAAAGAAGCTTTCTGAGAAACTTCTCTGTGGTGTGTGACTTCCACTCGCAGAGTTACATCTGTATTTCCTGGATCTCTTTGCTACCCTTATTTCTGTGGAATCTGAGAACAGATATTTCGGATCCCTTTGAAGACTATAGGGCCAAAGGAAATATCCTCCGATAACAAAGAGAAAGAAGCTTTCCGAGAAACTTCTTTGTGTTCTGTGAAATCATCTCACAGAGTTACAGCTTTTCCCTCAAGAAGCCTTTCGCTAAGACAGTTCTTGTGGAATTGGCAAAGTGATATTTGGAAGCCCATGGAGGGCTATGGTGAAAAAGGAAATATCCTCAGATGAAATCTGGAAAGATCCTTTCTGATATATTGCTCTGTGATGTGTGACTTCCACTCACAGAGTTACATCTGTATTTCGTGGATCTCTTTGCAAGCCTTATTTCTGTGGAATCTGAGAACAGATATTTCGGATCCCTTTGAAGACTATAGGGCCAAAGGAAATATCCTCCGATAACAAAGACAAAGAAGCTTTCTGAGAAAATTCTTTGTGTTCTGTGAAATCATCTCACAGAGTTACAGCTTTTCCCTCAAGAAGCCTTTCGCTAAGACAGTTCTTGTGGAATTGGCAAAGTGATATTTGGAAGCCCATAGAGGGCTATGGTGAAAAAGGAAATATCCTCAGATGAAATCTGGAAAGAAGCTTTCTGAGAAACTGCTCTGTGGTGTGTGACTTCCACTCACACAGTTACATCTGTCTTTCGTGGATCTCTTTGCTAGCCTTATTTTTGTGGAATCTGAGAACAGATATTTCGGATCCCTTTGAAGACTATAGGGCCGCAGGAAATATCCTCCAATAACAAAGAGAAAGAAGCTTTCTGAGAAACTTTTTTGTGTTCTGTGAAATCATCTCACAGAGTTACAGCTTTCCCCTCAAGAAGCCTTTCGCTAGGACAGTTCTTGTGGAATTGGCAATGTGATATTTGGAAGCCCATGGAGGGCTATGGTGAAAAAGGAAATATCCTCACATGAAATCTGTAAAGAAGCTTTCTGAGAAACTGCTTAGTGTTCTGTTAATTCATCTCACAGAGATACATCTGTATTTCGGGTATCTCTTTGTTAGCCTTATTTCTGTGGAATCTGAGAACAGATATTTCGGATCCCTTTGAAGACTCTAGGGCCAAAGGAAATATCCTCCGATAACAAAGAGAAAGAAGCTTTCTGAGAAACTTCTTTGTGTTCTGTGAAATCATCTCACAGAGTTACAGCTTTCCCCTCAAGAAGACTTTCGCTAAGACGGTTCTTGTGGAATTGGCAAAGTGATATTTGGAAGCCCATAGAGGGCTATGGTGAAAAAGGAAATATCCTCAGATGAAATCTGAAAAGAAGCTTTCTGAGAAACTGCTCTGTGATGTGTGACTTCCACTCACAGAGTTACATCTGTATTTCGTGGATCTCTTTGCTAGCCTTATTTGTGTGGAATCTGAGAAGAGATATTTCGGATCCCTTTGAAGACTATAGGGCCAAAGGAAATATCCTCCGATAACAAAGAGAAAGAAGCTTTCTGAGAAACTTCCTTGTGTTCTGTGAAATCATCTCACAGAGTTACAGTATTCCTCTCAAGAAGACTTTCTCTAAGACAGTTCTTGTGGAATTGCCAAAGTGATATTTGGAAGCCCATAGAGGGCTATGGTGAAAAAGGAAATATCCTCAGACGAAATCTGTAAAGAGGCTTTCTGAGAAACTGCTTAGTGTTCTGTTAATTCATCTCACAGAGCTACATCTGTATTTCGGGGATGTCTTTGCTAGCCTTATTTCTGTGGCATCTGAGAACAGATATTTCGGATCCCTTTGAAGACTATAGGGCCAAAGGAAATATCCTCCGAGTACAAAGAGAAAGAAGCTTTCTGAGAAACTGCTCTGTGATGTGGGACTTCCACTCACAGAGTTACATCTGTATTTCGCGGATCTCTTTGCAAGCCTTATTTCTGTGGAATCTCAGAACAGATATTTCGGATCCCTTTGAAGACTATAGGGCCAAAGGAAATATCCTCCGATAACAAAGAAAGAAGCTTTCTGAGAAACTTCTTTGTGTTCTGTGATATCATCTCACAGAGTTACAGCATTCCCCTCAAGAAGCCTTTCGCTAAGACAGTTCTTGTGGAATTGGCAAAGTGATATTTGGAAGCCCATAGAGGGCTATGGTGAAAAAGGAAATATCCTCAGATGAAATCTGGAAAGAAGCTTTCTGAGAAACTGCTCTGTGGTGTGTGACTTCCACTCACACAGTTACATCTGTCTTTCGTGGATCTCTTTGCTAGCCTTATTTTTGTGGAATCTGAGAACAGATATTTCGGATCCCTTTGAAGACTATAGGGCCGCAGGAAATATCCTCCAATAACAAAGAGAAAGAAGCTTTCTGAGAAACTTTTTTGTGTTCTGTGAAATCATCTCACAGAGTTACAGCTTTCCCCTCAAGAAGCCTTTCGCTAGGACAGTTCTTGTGGAATTGGCAATGAGATATTTGGAAGCCCATGGAGGGCTATGGTGAAAAAGGAAATATCCTCACATGAAATCTGTAAAGAAGCTTTCTGAGAAACTGCTTAGTGTTCTGTTAATTCATCTGACAGAGATACATCTGTATTTCGGGTATCTCTTTGCTAGCCTTATTTCTGTGGAATCTGAGAACAGATATTTCGGATCCCTTTGAAGACTATAGGGCCAAAGGAAATATCCTCCGATAACAAAGAGAAAGAAGCTTTCTGAGAAACTTCTTTGTGTTCTGTGAAATCATCTCACAGAGTTACAGCTTTCCCCTCAAGAAGCCTTTCGCTAAGACAGTTCTTGTGGAATTGGCAAAGTGATATTTGGAAGCCCTTAGAGGGCTACGGTGAAAAAGGAAATATCCTCAGATGAAATATGGAAAGAAGCTTTCTGAGAAACTGCTCTGTGATGTGTGACTTCCACTCACAGAGTTACATCTGTATTTCGTGGATCTCTTTGCTAGCCTTATTTCTGTGGAATCTGAGAACAGATATTTCGGATCCCTTTGAAGACTATAGGGCCAAAGGAAATATCCTCCGATAACAAAGAGAAAGAAGCTTTCTGAGAAACTTCTTTGTGTTCTGTGAAATCATCTCACAGAGTTACAACTTTCCCCTCAAGAAGCCTTTTGCTAAGACAGTTCTTGTGGAATTGGCAAAGTGATATTTGGAACCCCTAGAGGGCTATGGTGAAAACGAAAATATCCTCAGATGATATCTGGAAAGAAGCTTTCTGAGAAACTGCTCTGTGATGTGTGACTTCCACTCACAGAGTTACATCTGTGTTTCGTGGATCGCTTTGCTAGCATTATTTCTGTGGTATCTAAGAAGAGATATTTCGGATCCTTTGAAGACTATAGGGCCAAAGGAAATATCCTCCGATAACAAAGAGAAAGAAGCTTTCTGAGAAACTTCTTTGTGTTCTGTGAAATCATCTCATAGAGTTACAGCTTTCCCCTCTAGAAGCCTTTCGCTAAGACAGTTCTTGTGGAATTGCAAAGTGATATTTGGAAGCCCATAGAGGGCTATGGTGAAAAAGGAAATATCCTCAGATTAAATCTGGAAAGAAGCTTTCAGAGAAACTGCTCTGTGATGTGTGACTTGCACTCACAGAGTTACATCTGTATTTCGTGGATCTCTTTGCTAGCCTTATTTCTGTGGAATCTGAGAACAGATATTTCGGATACCTTTGAAGACTATAGTGCCAAAGGAAATATCCTCCGATAACAAAGAGAAAGAAGCTTTCTGAGAAACTTCTTTGTGTTCTGTTAAATCATCTCACAGAGTTACAGCTTTCCCCTCAAGAAGCCTTTCGCTGAGACGGTTCTTGTGGAATTGGCAAAGTGATAAATGGAAGCCCATAGAGGGCTATGGTGAAAAAGGAAATATCGTCAGATGAAATCTGGAAAGAAGCTTTCTGAGAAAATTCTCTGTGGTGTGTGACTTCCACTCACAGAGTTACATCTGTATATCGTGGATCTCTTTGCCAGCCTTATTTCTGTGGAATCTGAGAACAGATATTTCGGATCCCTTTGAAGACTATAGGGCCAAAGTAACTATCCTCCGATAACAAAGAGAAAGAAGCTTTCTGAGAAACACTTTGTTTTCTGTGAAATCATCCCACAGAGTTACAGCTTTCCCCTCACGAAGCCTTTCGCTAAACAGTTCTTGTGGAATTGGCAAAGTGATATTTGGAAGCCCATAGAGGGCTATGGTGAAAAAGGAAATATCCTCAGATCAAATCTGGAAAGAAGCTTTCTGAGAAGCTTCTCTGTGATGTGTGACTTCCACTCACAGAGTTACATCTGTATTTCGTGGATCTCTTTGCTAGCCTTATTTCTGTGGAATCTGAGAACCGATATTTCGGATACCTTTGAAGACTATAGGGCCAAAGGACATATCCTCCGATAACAAAGAGAAAGAAGCTTTCTGAGAAACTTCTTTGTGTTCTGTGAAATCATCTCACAGAGTTACAGCTTTCCCCTCAAGAAGCCTTTCGCTAAGACAGTTCTTGTGGCATTGGCAAAGTGATATTTGGAAGCCCATATAGGGCTATGGTGAAAAAGGAAATATCCTCAGATGAAATCTGGAAAGAAGCTTTCTGAGAAACTGCTCTGTGATGTGTGACTTCCACTCACAGAGTTACATCTGTATTTCGTGGATCTCTTTGCTAGCCTTATTTCTGTGGTATCTAAGAAGAGATATTTCGAATCCTTTGAAGACTATAGGGCCAAAGGAAATATCCTCCGATAACAAAGAGAAAGAAGCTTTCTGAGAAACTTCTTTGTGTTCTGTGAAATCATCTTACAGAGTTACAGCTTTCCCCTCAAGAAGCCTTTCGCTAAGACAGTTCTTTTGGAATTGGTACAGTGATATTTGGAAGCCCATAGAGGGCTATGGTGACAAAGGAAATATCCTCAGATGAAATCTGGAAAGAAGCTTTCTGAGAAACTGCTCTGTGATGTGTGACTTCCACTCACAGAGTTACATCTGTATTTCGTGGATGTCTTTGGTAGCCTTATTTCTGTGGAATCTGAGAACAGATATATCGGATCCCTTTGAAGACTATTGGGCCAAAGGAAATATCCTCCGATAACAAAGAGAAAGAAGCTTTCTGAGAAACTTCCTTGTGTTCTGTGAAATCATCTCACAGAGTTACAGTATTCCTCTCAAGAAGACTTTCTCTAAGACAGTTCTTGTGGAATTGCCAAAGTGATATTTGGAAGCCCATAGAGGGCTATGGTGAAAAAGGAAATATCCTCAGACGAAAGCTGTAAAGAGGCTTTCTGAGAAACTGCTTAGTGTTCTGTTAATTCATCTCACAGAGCTACATCTGTATTTCGGGGATCTCTTTGCTAGCCTTATTTCTGTGGCATCTGAGAACAGATATTTCGGATCCCTTTGAAGACTATAGGGCCAAAGGAAATATCCTCCGAGTACAAAGAGAAAGAAGCTTTCTGAGAAACTTCTTTGTGTTCTGTGAAATCATCTCACAGAGTTACAGCTTTCCCCTCAAGAAGCCTTTCGCTAAGACAGTTCTTGTGGAATTGGCAAAGTGATATTTGGAAGCCCATAGAGGGCTATGGTGAAAAAGGAAATATCCTCAGATGAAATCTGGAAAGAAGCTTTCTGAGAAACTGCTCTGTGATGTGGGACTTCCACTCACAGAGTTACATCTGTATATCGTGGATCTCTTTGCTAGCCTTATTTCTGTGGAATTTGAGAAGTGATATTTCAGATCCCTTTGAGGACTATAGGGCCAAAGGAAATATCCTCCGATAAAAAAGAGAAAGAAGCTTTCTGAGAAACTTCTTTGTGGTCTGTGATATCATCTCACAGAGTTACAGCTTTCCCCTCAAGAAGCCTTTCGCTAAGACAGTTCTTGTGGAATTGGCAAAGTGATATTTGGAAGCCCCTAGAGGGCTATGGTGAAAAAGGAAATATCCTCAGATGAAATCTGGAAAGAAGCTTTCTGAGAAACTGCTCTGTGGTGTGTGACTTCCACTCACAGAGTTACATCTGTATTTCGCGGATCTCTTTGCAAGCCTTATTTCTGTGGAATCTCAGAACAGATATTTCGGATCCCTTTGAAGACTATAGGGCCAAAGGAAATATCCTCCGATAACAAAGAAAGAAGCTTTCTGAGAAACTTCTTTGTGTTCTTTGATATCATCTCACAGAGTTACAGCATTCCCCTCAAGAAGCCTTTCGCTAAGACAGTTCTTGTGGAATTGGCAAAGTGATATTTGGAAGCCCATAGAGGGCTATGGTGAAAAAGGAAATATCCTCAGATGAAATCTGGAAAGAAGCTTTCTGAGAAACTGCTCTGTGGTGTGTGACTTCCACTCACACAGTTACATCTGTCTTTCGTGGATCTCTTTGCTAGCCTTATTTTTGTGGAATCTGAGAACAGATATTTCGGATCCCTTTGAAGACTATAGGGCCGCAGGAAATATCCTCCAATAACAAAGAGAAAGAAGCTTTCTGAGAAACTTTTTTGTGTTCTGTGAAATCATCTCACAGAGTTACAGCTTTCCCCTCAAGAAGACTTTCGCTAGGACAGTTCTTGTGGAATTGGCAATGTGATATTTGGAAGCCCATGGAGGGCTATGGTGAAAAAGGAAATATCCTCACATGAAATCTGTAAAGAAGCTTTCTGAGAAACTGCTTAGTGTTCTGTTAATTCATCTGACAGAGATACATCTGTATTTCGGGTATCTCTTTGCTAGCCTTATTTCTGTGGAATCTGAGAACAGATATTTCGGATCCCTTTGAAGACTATAGGGCCAAAGGAAATATCCTCCGATAACAAAGAGAAAGAAGCTTTCTGAGAAACTTCTTTGTGTTCTGTGAAATCATCTCACAGAGTTACAGCTTTCCCCTCAAGAAGCCTTTCGCTAAGACAGTTCTTGTGGAATTGGCAAAGTGATATTTGGAAGCCCTTAGAGGGCTACGGTGAAAAAGGAAATATCCTCAGATGAAATATGGAAAGAAGCTTTCTGAGAAACTGCTCTGTGATGTGTGACTTCCACTCACAGAGTTACATCTGTATTTCGTGGATCTCTTTGCTAGCCTTATTTCTGTGGAATATGAGAACAGATATTTCGGATCCCTTTGAAGACTATAGGGCCAAAGGAAATATCCTCCGATAACAAAGAGAAAGAAGCTTTCTGAGAAACTTCTTTGTGTTCTGTGAAATCATCTCACAGAGTTACAACTTTCCCCTCAAGAAGCCTTTTGCTAAGACAGTTCTTGTGGAATTGGCAAAGTGATATTTGGAACCCCTAGAGGGCTATGGTGAAAACGAAAATATCCTCAGATGATATCTGGAAAGAAGCTTTCTGAGAAACTGCTCTGTGATGTGTGACTTCCACTCACAGAGTTACATCTGTATTTCGTGGATGTCTTTGGTAGCCTTATTTCTGTGGAATCTGAGAACAGATATATCGGATCCCTTTGAAGACTATTGGGCCAAAGGAAATATCCTCCGATAACAAAGAGAAAGAAGCTTTCTGAGAAACTTCCTTGTGTTCTGTGAAATCATCTCACAGAGTTACAGTATTCCTCTCAAGAAGACTTTTTCTAAGACAGTTCTTGTGGAATTGCCAAAGTGATATTTGGAAGCCCATAGAGGGCTATGGTGAAAAAGGAAATATCCTCAGACGAAATCTGTAAAGAGGCTTTCTGAGAAACTGCTTAGTGTTCTGTTAATTCATCTCACAGAGCTACATCTGTATTTCGGGGATGTCTTTGCTAGCCTTATTTCTGTGGCATCTGAGAACAGATATTTCGGATCCCTTTGAAGACTATAGGGCCAAAGGAAATATCCTCCGAGTACAAAGAGAAAGAAGCTTTCTGAGAAACTGCTCTGTGATGTGGGACTTCCACTCACAGAGTTACATCTGTATTTCGCGGATCTCTTTGCAAGCCTTATTTCTGTGGAATCTCAGAACAGATATTTCGGATCCCTTTGAAGACTATAGGGCCAAAGGAAATATCCTCCGATAACAAAGAAAGAAGCTTTCTGAGAAACTTCTTTGTGTTCTGTGATATCATCTCACAGAGTTACAGCATTCCCCACAAGAAGCCTTTCGCTAAGACAGTTCTTGTGGAATTGGCAAAGTGATATTTGGAAGCCCATAGAGGGCTATGGTGAAAAAGGAAATATCCTCATATGAAATCTGGAAAGAAGCTTTCTGAGAAACTGCTCTGTGGTGTGTGACTTCCACTCACACAGTTACATCTGTCTTTCGTGCATCTCTTTGCTAGCCTTATTTTTGTGGAATCTGAGAACAGATATTTCGGATCCCTTTGAAGACTATAGGGCCGCAGGAAATATCCTCCAATAACAAAGAGAAAGAAGCTTTCTGAGAAACTTTTTTGTGTTCTGTGAAATCATCTCACAGAGTTACAGCTTTCCCCTCAAGAAGCCTTTCGCTAGGACAGTTCTTGTGGAATTGGCAATGTGATATTTGGAAGCCCATGGAGGGCTATGGTGAAAAAGGAAATATCCTCACATGAAATCTGTAAAGAAGCTTTCTGAGAAACTGCTTAGTGTTCTGTTAATTCATCTGACAGAGATACATCTGTATTTCGGGTATCTCTTTGCTAGCCTTATTTCTGTGGAATCTGAGAACAGATATTTCGGATCCCTTTGAAGACTATAGGGCCAAAGGAAATATCCTCCGATAACAAAGAGAAAGAAGCTTTCTGAGAAACTTCTTTGTGTTCTGTGAAATCATCTCACAGAGTTACAGCTTTCCCCTCAAGAAGCCTTTCGCTAAGACAGTTCTTGTGGAATTGGCAAAGTGATATTTGGAAGCCCTTAGAGGGCTACGGTGAAAAAGGAAATATCCTCAGATGAAATATGGAAAGAAGCTTTCTGAGAAACTGCTCTGTGATGTGTGACTTCCACTCACAGAGTTACATCTGTATTTCGTGGATCTCTTTGCTAGCCTTATTTCTGTGGAATCTGAGAGCAGATATTTCGGATCCCTTTGAAGACTATAGGGCCAAAGGAAATATCCTCCGATAACAAAGAGAAAGAAGCTTTCTGAGAAACTTCTTTGTGTTCTGTGAAATCATCTCACAGAGTTACAACTTTCCCCTCAAGAAGCCTTTTGCTAAGACAGTTCTTGTGGAATTGGCAAAGTGATATTTGGAACCCCTAGAGGGCTATGGTGAAAACGAAAATATCCTCAGATGATATCTGGAAAGAAGCTTTCTGAGAAACTGCTCTGTGATGTGTGACTTCCACTCACAGAGTTACATCTGTGTTTCGTGGATCGCTTTGCTAGCATTATTTCTGTGGTATCTAAGAAGAGATATTTCGGATCCTTTGAAGACTATAGGGCCAAAGGAAATATCCTCCGATAACAAAGAGAAAGAAGCTTTCTGAGAAACTTCTTTGTGTTCTGTGAAATCATCTCATAGAGTTACAGCTTTCCCCTCTAGAAGCCTTTCGCTAAGACAGTTCTTGTGGAATTGCAAAGTGATATTTGGAAGCCCATAGAGGGCTATGGTGAAAAAGGAAATATCCTCAGATGAAATCTGGAAAGAAGCTTTCAGAGAAACTGCTCTGTGATGTGTGACTTGCACTCACAGAGTTACATCTGTATTTCGTGGATCTCTTTGCTAGCCTTATTTCTGTGGAATCTGAGAACAGATATTTCGGATACCTTTGAAGACTATAGTGCCAAAGGAAATATCCTCCGATAACAAAGAGAAAGAAGCTTTCTGAGAAACTTCTTTGTGTTCTGTTAAATCATCTCACAGAGTTACAGCTTTCCCCTCAAGAAGCCTTTCGCTGAGACGGTTCTTGTGGAATTGGCAAAGTGATAAATGGAAGCCCATAGAGGGCTATGGTGAAAAAGGAAATATCGTCAGATGAAATCTGGAAAGAAGCTTTCTGAGAAAATTCTCTGTGGTGTGTGACTTCCACTCACAGAGTTACATCTGTATATCGTGGATCTCTTTGCCAGCCTTATTTCTGTGGAATCTGAGAACAGATATTTCGGATCCCTTTGAAGACTATAGGGCCAAAGTAACTATCCTCCGATAACAAAGAGAAAGAAGCTTTCTGAGAAACTCTTTGTTTTCTGTGAAATCATCCCACAGAGTTACAGCTTTCCCCTCACGAAGCCTTTCGCTAAACAGTTCTTGTGGAATTGGCAAAGTGATATTTGGAAGCCCATAGAGGGCTATGGTGAAAAAGGAAATATCCTCAGATCAAATCTGGAAAGAAGCTTTCTGAGAAGCTTCTCTGTGATGTGTGACTTCCACTCACAGAGTTACATCTGTATTTCGTGGATCTCTTTGCTAGCCTTATTTCTGTGGAATCTGAGAACCGATATTTCGGATACCTTTGAAGACTATAGGGCCAAAGGACATATCCTCCGATAACAAAGAGAAAGAAGCTTTCTGAGAAACTTCTTTGTGTTCTGTGAAATCATCTCACAGAGTTACAGCTTTCCCCTCAAGAAGCCTTTCGCTAAGACAGTTCTTGTGGCATTGGCAAAGTGATATTTGGAAGCCCATATAGGGCTATGGTGAAAAAGGAAATATCCTCAGATGAAATCTGGAAAGAAGCTTTCTGAGAAACTGCTCTGTGATGTGTGACTTCCACTCACAGAGTTACATCTGTATTTCGTGGATCTCTTTGCTAGCCTTATTTCTGTGGTATCTAAGAAGAGATATTTCGAATCCTTTGAAGACTATAGGGCCAAAGGAAATATCCTCCGATAACAAAGAGAAAGAAGCTTTCTGAGAAACTTCTTTGTGTTCTGTGAAATCATCTTACAGAGTTACAGCTTTCCCCTCAAGAAGCCTTTCGCTAAGACAGTTCTTTTGGAATTGGTACAGTGATATTTGGAAGCCCATAGAGGGCTATGGTGACAAAGGAAATATCCTCAGATGAAATCTGGAAAGAAGCTTTCTGAGAAACTGCTCTGTGATGTGTGACTTCCACTCACAGAGTTACATCTGTATTTCGTGGATGTCTTTGGTAGCCTTATTTCTGTGGAATCTGAGAACAGATATATCGGATCCCTTTGAAGACTATTGGGCCAAAGGAAATATCCTCCGATAACAAAGAGAAAGAAGCTTTCTGAGAAACTTCCTTGTGTTCTGTGAAATCATCTCACAGAGTTACAGTATTCCTCTCAAGAAGACTTTCTCTAAGACAGTTCTTGTGGAATTGCCAAAGTGATATTTGGAAGCCCATAGAGGGCTATGGTGAAAAAGGAAATATCCTCAGACGAAATCTGTAAAGAGGCTTTCTGAGAAACTGCTTAGTGTTCTGTTAATTCATCTCACAGAGCTACATCTGTATTTCGGGGATCTCTTTGCTAGCCTTATTTCTGTGGCATCTGAGAACAGATATTTCGGATCCCTTTGAAGACTATAGGGCCAAAGGAAATATCCTCCGAGTACAAAGAGAAAGAAGCTTTCTGAGAAACTTCTTTGTGTTCTGTGAAATCATCTCACAGAGTTACAGCTTTCCCCTCAAGAAGCCTTTCGCTAAGACAGTTCTTGTGGAATTGGCAAAGTGATATTTGGAAGCCCATAGAGGGCTATGGTGAAAAAGGAAATATCCTCAGATGAAATCTGGAAAGAAGCTTTCTGAGAAACTGCTCTGTGATGTGGGACTTCCACTCACAGAGTTACATCTGTATATCGTGGATCTCTTTGCTAGCCTTATTTCTGTGGAATTTGAGAAGTGATATTTCAGATCCCTTTGAGGACTATAGGGCCAAAGGAAATATCCTCCGATAAAAAAGAGAAAGAAGCTTTCTGAGAAACTTCTTTGTGGTCTGTGATATCATCTCACAGAGTTACAGCTTTCCCCTCAAGAAGCCTTTCGCTAAGACAGTTCTTGTGGAATTGGCAAAGTGATATTTGGAAGCCCCTAGAGGGCTATGGTGAAAAAGGAAATATCCTCAGATGAAATCTGGAAAGAAGCTTTCTGAGAAACTGCTCTGTGGTGTGTGACTTCCACTCACAGAGTTACATCTGTATTTCGCGGATCTCTTTGCAAGCCTTATTTCTGTGGAATCTCAGAACAGATATTTCGGATCCCTTTGAAGACTATAGGGCCAAAGGAAATATCCTCCGATAACAAAGAAAGAAGCTTTCTGAGAAACTTCTTTGTGTTCTTTGATATCATCTCACAGAGTTACAGCATTCCCCTCAAGAAGCCTTTCGCTAAGACAGTTCTTGTGGAATTGGCAAAGTGATATTTGGAAGCCCATAGAGGGCTATGGTGAAAAAGGAAATATCCTCAGATGAAATCTGGAAAGAAGCTTTCTGAGAAACTGCTCTGTGGTGTGTGACTTCCACTCACACAGTTACATCTGTCTTTCGTGGATCTCTTTGCTAGCCTTATTTTTGTGGAATCTGAGAACAGATATTTCGGATCCCTTTGAAGACTATAGGGCCGCAGGAAATATCCTCCAATAACAAAGAGAAAGAAGCTTTCTGAGAAACTTTTTTGTGTTCTGTGAAATCATCTCACAGAGTTACAGCTTTCCCCTCAAGAAGCCTTTCGCTAGGACAGTTCTTGTGGAATTGGCAATGTGATATTTGGAAGCCCATGGAGGGCTATGGTGAAAAAGGAAATATCCTCACATGAAATCTGTAAAGAAGCTTTCTGAGAAACTGCTTAGTGTTCTGTTAATTCATCTGACAGAGATACATCTGTATTTCGGGTATCTCTTTGCTAGCCTTATTTCTGTGGAATCTGAGAACAGATATTTCGGATCCCTTTGAAGACTATAGGGCCAAAGGAAATATCCTCCGATAACAAAGAGAAAGAAGCTTTCTGAGAAACTTCTTTGTGTTCTGTGAAATCATCTCACAGAGTTACAGCTTTCCCCTCAAGAAGCCTTTCGCTAAGACAGTTCTTGTGGAATTGGCAAAGTGATATTTGGAAGCCCTTAGAGGGCTACGGTGAAAAAGGAAATATCCTCAGATGAAATATGGAAAGAAGCTTTCTGAGAAACTGCTCTGTGATGTGTGACTTCCACTCACAGAGTTACATCTGTATTTCGTGGATCTCTTTGCTAGCCTTATTTCTGTGGAATATGAGAACAGATATTTCGGATCCCTTTGAAGACTATAGGGCCAAAGGAAATATCCTCCGATAACAAAGAGAAAGAAGCTTTCTGAGAAACTTCTTTGTGTTCTGTGAAATCATCTCACAGAGATACAACTTTCCCCTCAAGAAGCCTTTTGCTAAGACAGTTCTTGTGGAATTGGCAAAGTGATATTTGGAACCCCTAGAGGGCTATGGTGAAAACGAAAATATCCTCAGATGATATCTGGAAAGAAGCTTTCTGAGAAACTGCTCTGTGATGTGTGACTTCCACTCACAGAGTTACATCTGTGTTTCGTGGATCGCTTTGCTAGCATTATTTCTGTGGTATCTAAGAAGAGATGTTTCGGATCCTTTGAAGACTATAGGGCCAAAGGAAATATCCTCCGATAACAAAGAGAAAGAAGCTTTCTGAGAAACTTCTTTGTGTTCTGTGAAATCATCTCATAGAGTTACAGCTTTCCCCTCTAGAAGCCTTTCGCTAAGACAGTTCTTGTGGAATTGCAAAGTGATATTTGGAAGCCCATAGAGGGCTATGGTGAAAAAGGAAATATCCTCAGATGAAATCTGGAAAGAAGCTTTCAGAGAAACTGCTCTGTGATGTGTGACTTGCACTCACAGAGTTACATCTGTATTTCGTGGATCTCTTTGCTAGCCTTATTTCTGTGGAATCTGAGAACAGATATTTCGGATACCTTTGAAGACTATAGTGCCAAAGGAAATATCCTCCGATAACAAAGAGAAAGAAGCTTTCTGAGAAACTTCTTTGTGTTCTGTTAAATCATCTCACAGAGTTACAGCTTTCCCCTCAAGAAGCCTTTCGCTGAGACGGTTCTTGTGGAATTGGCAAAGTGATAAATGGAAGCCCATAGAGGGCTATGGTGAAAAAGGAAATATCGTCAGATGAAATCTGGAAAGAAGCTTTCTGAGAAAATTCTCTGTGGTGTGTGACTTCCACTCACAGAGTTACATCTGTATATCGTGGATCTCTTTGCCAGCCTTATTTCTGTGGAATCTGAGAACAGATATTTCGGATCCCTTTGAAGACTATAGGGCCAAAGTAACTATCCTCCGATAACAAAGAGAAAGAAGCTTTCTGAGAAACTCTTTGTTTTCTGTGAAATCATCCCACAGAGTTACAGCTTTCCCCTCACGAAGCCTTTCGCTAAACAGTTCTTGTGGAATTGGCAAAGTGATATTTGGAAGCCCATAGAGGGCTATGGTGAAAAAGGAAATATCCTCAGATCAAATCTGGAAAGAAGCTTTCTGAGAAGCTTCTCTGTGATGTGTGACTTCCACTCCCAGAGTTACATCTGTATTTCGTGGATCTCTTTGCTAGCCTTATTTCTGTGGAATCTGAGAACCGATATTTCGGATACCTTTGAAGACTATAGGGCCAAAGGACATATCCTCCGATAACAAAGAGAAAGAAGCTTTCTGAGAAACTTCTTTGTATTCTGTGAAATCACCTCACAGAGTTACAGCTTTCCCCTCAAGAAGCCTTTCGCTAAGACAGTTATTGTGGAATTGGCAAAGTGATATTTGGAAGCCCATAGAGGGTTATGGCGAAAAACGAAATATCCTCAGAAGAAATCTGGAAAGAAGCATTCAGAGAAACTGATTAGTGTTCTGTTAATTCATCTCCCAGAGTTACATCTGTATTTCGTGGATCTCTTTGCTAGCCTTATTTCTGTGGAATCTGAGAACAGATATGTCGGATCCCTTTGAAGACTATAGGGCCAAAGGAAATATCCTCCGATAACAAAGAGAAAGAAGCTTTTTGAGAAACTTCTTTGTGTTCTGAGAAATCATCTCACAGAGTTACAGCTTTCCCCTCTAGAAGCCTTTCGCTAAGACATTTCTTGTGGAATTGGCACAGTGATATTTGGAAGCCCACATAGGGCTATGGTGAAAAAGGAAATATCCTCAGGTGAAATATGGAAAGAAGCTTTCTGAGAAACTGCTTAGTGTTCTGTTAATTCATCTCACAGAGATACATCTGTATTTCGGGTATCTCTTTGCTAGCTTTATTTCTGTGGAATCTGAGAACAGATATTTCGGATCCCTTTGAAGACTATAGGGCCATAGGAAATATCCTCCGATAACAAAGAGAAAGAAGCTTTCTGAGAAACTTCTTTGTGTTCTGTGAAATCATCTCACAGAGTTACAGCTTTCCCCTCAAGAAGCCTTTCGCTAAGACAGTTCTTGTGGAATTGGCAAAGTGATATTTGGAAGCCCATAGAGGGCTATGGTGAAAAAGGAAATATCCTCAGATGAAATCTGGAAAGAAGCTTTCTGAGAAACTGCTCTGTGATGTGTGACTTCCACTCACAGAGTTACATCTGTATTTCGTGGATCTCTTTGCTAGCCTTATTTCTGTGGCATCTGAGAACAGATATTTCGGATCCCTTTGAGGTCTATAGGGCCAAAGGAAATATCCTCCGATAACAAAGAGAGAGAAGCTTTCTGAGAAACTTCTTTGTGTTCTGTGAAATCATCTCACAGAGTTACATCTTTCCCCTCAAGAAGCCTTTCGCTAGGACAGTTCTTGTGGAATTGGCAATGTGATATTTGGAAGCCCATAGGGGCCTATGTTGAAAAAGGAAATATACTCAGATGAAATCTGGAAAGAAGCTTACTGAGAAACTGCTCTGTGATGTGTGTCTTCCACTCACAGAGTTGCATCTGTATTTCGTGGATTTCTTTGCTAACCTTATTTCTGTGGAATCGGAGAACAGATATTTCGGATCCCTTTGAAGAGTATAGGTCCAAAGGAAATATCCTCCGAAAAAAAAGAGAAAGAAGTTTTCTGAGAAACTTCTTTGTGTTCTGTGAAATCATCTCACAGAGTTACAGCTTTCCCCTCAAGAAGCCTTTCGCTAGGACAGTTCTTGTGGAATTGGCAAAGTGATATTTGGAAGCCCATAGAGGGCTATGTTGAAAAAGGAAATATACTCATATGAAATCTGGAAGGAAGCTTTCTGAGAAACTGCTCTGTGATGTGTGACTTCCACTCACAGAGTTGCATCTGTATTTCGTGGATTTCTTTGCTAACCTTATTTCTGTGGAATCTGAGAACAGATATTTCGGATCCCTTTGAAGACTATAGGGCCAAAGGAAATATCCTCCGATAACAAAGAGAAAGAAGCTTTCTGAGAAACTTCTTTGTGTTCTGTGAAATCATCTCACAGAGTTACAGCTTTCCCCTCAAGAAGTCTTTCGCTAAGACGGTTCTTGTGGAATTGGCAAAGTGATATTTGGAAGCCCATAGAGGGCTATGGTGAAAAAGGAAATATCGTCATATGAAATCTGGATAGAAGCTTTCTGAGAAAATTCTCTGTGGTGTGTGACTTCCACTCACAGAGTTACATCTGTATATCGTGGATCTCTTTGCCAGCCTTATTTCTGTGGAATCTGAGAACAGATATTTCGGATCCCTTTGAATACTATAGGGCCAAAGTAAATATCCTCCGATAAAAAAGAGAAAGAAGCTTTCTGAGAAACTTCTTTGTTTTCTGTGAAATCATCCCACAGAGTTACAGGTTTCCCCTCACAAAGCCTTTCGCTAAACAGTTCTTGTGGAATTGGAAAAGTGATATTTGGAAGCCCATAGAGGGCTATGGTGAAAAAGGAAATATCCTCAGATCAAATCTGGAAAGAAGCTTTCTGAGAAGCTTCTCTGTGATGTGTGACTTCCACTCACAGAGTTACATCTGTATTTCGTGGATCTCCTTGCAAGCCTTATTTCTGTGGAATCTGAGAACAGATATTTCGGATCCCTTTGAAGACTATAGGGCCAAAGGAAATATCCTCCGAAAACAAAGAGAAAGAAGCTTTCTGAGAAACTTCTTTGTGTTCTGTGAAATCATCTCACAGAGTTACAGCTTTTCCCTCAAGAAGCCTTTCGCTAAGACAGTTCTTGTGGAATTGGCAAAGTGATATTTGGAAGCCCATAGAGGGCTACGGTGAAAAAGGAAATATCCTCGGAAGAAATCTGGAAAGAAGCTTTCTGAGAAACTTCTCTGTGGTGTGTGACTTCCACTCACAGAGTTACATCTGTATTTCGTGGATCTCTTTGCTAGCCTTATTTCTGTGGAATCTGAGAACAGATATTTCGGATCCCTTTGAACACAATGGGGCCAAAGGAAATATCCTCCGATAACAAAGAGAAAGAAGCTTTCTGAGAAACTTATTTGTGTTCTGTGAAATCACCTCACAGAGTTACAGCTTTCCCTTCAAGAAGCCTTTCGTTAAGATAGTTCTTGTGGAATTGGCAAAATGATATTTGGAAGCCCATAGAGGGTTATGGCGAAAAAGGAAATATCCTCAGAAGAAATCTGGAAAGAAGCTTTCTGAGAAACTGATTAGTGTTTTGTTAATTCATCTCCCAGAGTTACATCTGTATTTCGTGGATCTCTTTGCTAGCCTTATTTCTGTGGAATCTGAGAACAGATATGTCGGATCCCTTTGATGACTATAGTGCCAAAGGATATATCCTCCGATAACAAAGAGAAAGAAGCTTTCTGAGAAACTTCTTTGTGTTCTGAGAAATCATCTCACAGAGTTACAGCTTTCCCCTCTAGAAGCCTTTCGCTAAGACAGTTCTTGTGGAATTGGCACAGTGATATTTGGAAGCCCACATAGGGCTATGGTGAAAAAGGAAATATCCTCAGGTGAAATATGGAAAGAAGCTTTCTGAGAAACTTCCCTTTGGTGTGTGACTTCCACTCACAGTGTTACATCTGTATTTCGTGGAACTCTTTGCTAGCCTTATTTCTGGGGAATCTGAGAACAGATATTTCGGATCCCTTTGAAGACTATAGGGCCAAAGGAAATATCCTCCGATAACAAAGAGAAAGAAGCTTTCTGAGAAACTTCTTTGTGTTCTGTGAAATCATCTCACAGAGTTACAGCTTTCCCCTCAAAAAGCTTTTCACTATGACAGTTCTTGTGGAATTGGCAAAGTGATATTGTGAAGCCCATAGAGAGCTATGGTGAAAAAGGAAATATCCTCAGAGGAAATCTGGAAAGAAGCTTTCAGAGAAACTGCTCTGTGATGTGTGACTTGCACTCACAGAGTTACATCTGTATTTCGTGGATCTCTTTGCTAGCCTTATTTCTGTGGAATCTGAGAACAGATATTTCGGATCCCTTTGAAGACTATAGGGCCAAAGGAAATATCCTCCGATAACAAAGAGAAAGGAGCTTTCTGAGAAACTTCTTTGTGTTCTGTGAAATCATCTCACAGAGTTACAGATTTCCCCTCAAGAAGCCTTTCGCTAAGACGGTTCTTGTGGAATTGGCAAAGTGATATATGGAAGCCCATAGAGGGCTATGGTGAAAAAGGAAATATCGTCAGATGAAATCTGGAAAGAAGCTTTCTGAGAAAATTCTCTGTGGTGTGTGACTTCCACTCACAGAGTTACATCTGTATATCGTGGATCCCTTTGCCAGCCTTATTTCTGTGGAATCTGAGAACAGATATTTCGGATCCCTTTGAAGACTATAGGGCCAAAGTAAATATCCTCCGATAACAAAGAGAAAGAAGCTTTCTGAGAAACTTCTTTGTTTTCTGTGAAATCATCCCACAGAGTTAGAGATTTCCCCTCACGAAGCCTTTCGCTAAACAGTTCTTGTGGAATTGGCAAGGTTATATTTGGAAGCCCATAGAGGGCTATGGTGAAAAAGGAAATATCCTCAGATCAAATCTGGAAAGAAGCTTTCTGAGAAGCTTCTCTGTGATGTGTGACTTCCACTCACAGAGTTACATCTGTATTTCGTGGATCTCTTTGCTTGCCTTGTTTCTGTGGAATCTGAGAACAGATATTTCGGATACCTTTGAAGACTATAGGGCCAAAGGAAATATCCTCCGATAACAGAGAGAAAGAAGCTTTCTGAGAAACTTCTTTGTGTTCTCTGAAATCATCTCACAGAGTTACAGCTTTCCCCTCAAGAAGCTTTTCACTAAGACAGTTCTTGTGGAATTGGCAAAGTGATATTTAGAAGCCCTTAGAGGGCTATAGTGAAAAAGGAAATATCCTCAGCTGAAAACTGGAAAGAAGCTTTCTGAGAAACTTCTCTGTGGTGTGTGACTTCCACTCGCAGAGTTACATCTGTATTTCCTGGATCTCTTTGCTACCCTTATTTCTGTGGAATCTGAGAACAGATATTTCGGATCCCTTTGAAGACTATAGGGCCAAAGGAAATATCCTCCGATAACAAAGAGAAAGAAGCTTTCCGAGAAACTTCTTTGTGTTCTGTGAAATCATCTCACAGAGTTACAGCTTTTCCCTCAAGAAGCCTTTCGCTAAGACAGTTCTTGTGGAATTGGCAAAGTGATATTTGGAAGCCCATGGAGGGCTATGGTGAAAAAGGAAATATCCTCAGATGAAATCTGGAAAGATCCTTTCTGATATATTGCTCTGTGATGTGTGACTTCCACTCACAGAGTTACATCTGTATTTCGTGGATCTCTTTGCAAGCCTTATTTCTGTGGAATCTGAGAACAGATATTTCGGATCCCTTTGAAGACTATAGGGCCAAAGGAAATATCCTCCGATAACAAAGACAAAGAAGCTTTCTGAGAAAATTCTTTGTGTTCTGTGAAATCATCTCACAGAGTTACAGCTTTTCCCTCAAGAAGCCTTTCGCTAAGACAGTTCTTGTGGAATTGGCAAAGTGATATTTGGAAGCCCATAGAGGGCTATGGTGAAAAAGGAAATATCCTCAGATGAAATCTGGAAAGAAGCTTTCTGAGAAACTGCTCTGTGGTGTGTGACTTCCACTCACACAGTTACATCTGTCTTTCGTGGATCTCTTTGCTAGCCTTATTTTTGTGGAATCTGAGAACAGATATTTCGGATCCCTTTGAAGACTATAGGGCCGCAGGAAATATCCTCCAATAACAAAGAGAAAGAAGCTTTCTGAGAAACTTTTTTGTGTTCTGTGAAATCATCTCACAGAGTTACAGCTTTCCCCTCAAGAAGCCTTTCGCTAGGACAGTTCTTGTGGAATTGGCAATGTGATATTTGGAAGCCCATGGAGGGCTATGGTGAAAAAGGAAATATCCTCACATGAAATCTGTAAAGAAGCTTTCTGAGAAACTGCTTAGTGTTCTGTTAATTCATCTCACAGAGATACATCTGTATTTCGGGTATCTCTTTGCTAGCCTTATTTCTGTGGAATCTGAGAACAGATATTTCGGATCCCTTTGAAGACTCTAGGGCCAAAGGAAATATCCTCCGATAACAAAGAGAAAGAAGCTTTCTGAGAAACTTCTTTGTGTTCTGTGAAATCATCTCACAGAGTTACAGCTTTCCCCTCAAGAAGACTTTCGCTAAGACGGTTCTTGTGGAATTGGCAAAGTGATATTTGGAAGCCCATAGAGGGCTATGGTGAAAAAGGAAATATCCTCAGATGAAATCTGGAAAGAAGCTTTCTGAGAAACTGCTCTGTGATGTGTGACTTCCACTCACAGAGTTACATCTGTATTTCGTGGATCTCTTTGCTAGCCTTATTTGTGTGGAATCTGAGAAGAGATATTTCGGATCCCTTTGAAGACTATAGGGCCAAAGGAAATATCCTCCGATAACAAAGAGAAAGAAGCTTTCTGAGAAACTTCCTTGTGTTCTGTGAAATCATCTCACAGAGTTACAGTATTCCTCTCAAGAAGACTTTCTCTAAGACAGTTCTTGTGGAATTGCCAAAGTGATATTTGGAAGCCCATAGAGGGCTATGGTGAAAAAGGAAATATCCTCAGACGAAATCTGTAAAGAGGCTTTCTGAGAAACTGCTTAGTGTTCTGTTAATTCATCTCACAGAGCTACATCTGTATTTCGGGGATGTCTTTGCTAGCCTTATTTCTGTGGCATCTGAGAACAGATATTTCGGATCCCTTTGAAGACTATAGGGCCAAAGGAAATATCCTCCGAGTACAAAGAGAAAGAAGCTTTCTGAGAAACTGCTCTGTGATGTGGGACTTCCACTCACAGAGTTACATCTGTATTTCGCGGATCTCTTTGCAAGCCTTATTTCTGTGGAATCTCAGAACAGATATTTCGGATCCCTTTGAAGACTATAGGGCCAAAGGAAATATCCTCCGATAACAAAGAAAGAAGCTTTCTGAGAAACTTCTTTGTGTTCTGTGATATCATCTCACAGAGTTACAGCATTCCCCTCAAGAAGCCTTTCGCTAAGACAGTTCTTGTGGAATTGGCAAAGTGATATTTGGAAGCCCATAGAGGGCTATGGTGAAAAAGGAAATATCCTCAGATGAAATCTGGAAAGAAGCTTTCTGAGAAACTGCTCTGTGGTGTGTGACTTCCACTCACACAGTTACATCTGTCTTTCGTGGATCTCTTTGCTAGCCTTATTTTTGTGGAATCTGAGAACAGATATTTCGGATCCCTTTGAAGACTATAGGGCCGCAGGAAATATCCTCCAATAACAAAGAGAAAGAAGCTTTCTGAGAAACTTTTTTGTGTTCTGTGAAATCATCTCACAGAGTTACAGCTTTCCCCTCAAGAAGCCTTTCGCTAGGACAGTTCTTGTGGAATTGGCAATGTGATATTTGGAAGCCCATGGAGGGCTATGGTGAAAAAGGAAATATCCTCACATGAAATCTGTAAAGAAGCTTTCTGAGAAACTGCTTAGTGTTCTGTTAATTCATCTGACAGAGATACATCTGTATTTCGGGTATCTCTTTGCTAGCCTTATTTCTGTGGAATCTGAGAACAGATATTTCGGATCCCTTTGAAGACTATAGGGCCAAAGGAAATATCCTCCGATAACAAAGAGAAAGAAGCTTTCTGAGAAACTTCTTTGTGTTCTGTGAAATCATCTCACAGAGTTACAGCTTTCCCCTCAAGAAGCCTTTCGCTAAGACAGTTCTTGTGGAATTGGCAAAGTGATATTTGGAAGCCCTTAGAGGGCTACGGTGAAAAAGGAAATATCCTCAGATGAAATATGGAAAGAAGCTTTCTGAGAAACTGCTCTGTGATGTGTGACTTCCACTCACAGAGTTACATCTGTATTTCGTGGATCTCTTTGCTAGCCTTATTTCTGTGGAATCTGAGAACAGATATTTCGGATCCCTTTGAAGACTATAGGGCCAAAGGAAATATCCTCCGATAACAAAGAGAAAGAAGCTTTCTGAGAAACTTCTTTGTGTTCTGTGAAATCATCTCACAGAGTTACAACTTTCCCCTCAAGAAGCCTTTTGCTAAGACAGTTCTTGTGGAATTGGCAAAGTGATATTTGGAACCCCTAGAGGGCTATGGTGAAAACGAAAATATCCTCAGATGATATCTGGAAAGAAGCTTTCTGAGAAACTGCTCTGTGATGTGTGACTTCCACTCACAGAGTTACATCTGTGTTTCGTGGATCGCTTTGCTAGCATTATTTCTGTGGTATCTAAGAAGAGATATTTCGGATCCTTTGAAGACTATAGGGCCAAAGGAAATATCCTCCGATAACAAAGAGAAAGAAGCTTTCTGAGAAACTTCTTTGTGTTCTGTGAAATCATCTCATAGAGTTACAGCTTTCCCCTCTAGAAGCCTTTCGCTAAGACAGTTCTTGTGGAATTGCAAAGTGATATTTGGAAGCCCATAGAGGGCTATGGTGAAAAAGGAAATATCCTCAGATTAAATCTGGAAAGAAGCTTTCAGAGAAACTGCTCTGTGATGTGTGACTTGCACTCACAGAGTTACATCTGTATTTCGTGGATCTCTTTGCTAGCCTTATTTCTGTGGAATCTGAGAACAGATATTTCGGATACCTTTGAAGACTATAGTGCCAAAGGAAATATCCTCCGATAACAAAGAGAAAGAAGCTTTCTGAGAAACTTCTTTGTGTTCTGTTAAATCATCTCACAGAGTTACAGCTTTCCCCTCAAGAAGCCTTTCGCTGAGACGGTTCTTGTGGAATTGGCAAAGTGATAAATGGAAGCCCATAGAGGGCTATGGTGAAAAAGGAAATATCGTCAGATGAAATCTGGAAAGAAGCTTTCTGAGAAAATTCTCTGTGGTGTGTGACTTCCACTCACAGAGTTACATCTGTATATCGTGGATCTCTTTGCCAGCCTTATTTCTGTGGAATCTGAGAACAGATATTTCGGATCCCTTTGAAGACTATAGGGCCAAAGTAACTATCCTCCGATAACAAAGAGAAAAAAGCTTTCTGAGAAACTCTTTGTTTTCTGTGAAATCATCCCACAGAGTTACAGCTTTCCCCTCACGAAGCCTTTCGCTAAACAGTTCTTGTGGAATTGGCAAAGTGATATTTGGAAGCCCATAGAGGGCTATGGTGAAAAAGGAAATATCCTCAGATCAAATCTGGAAAGAAGCTTTCTGAGAAGCTTCTCTGTGATGTGTGACTTCCACTCACAGAGTTACATCTGTATTTCGTGGATCTCTTTGCTAGCCTTATTTCTGTGGAATCTGAGAACCGATATTTCGGATACCTTTGAAGACTATAGGGCCAAAGGACATATCCTCCGATAACAAAGAGAAAGAAGCTTTCTGAGAAACTTCTTTGTGTTCTGTGAAATCATCTCACAGAGTTACAGCTTTCCCCTCAAGAAGCCTTTCGCTAAGACAGTTCTTGTGGCATTGGCAAAGTGATATTTGGAAGCCCATATAGGGCTATGGTGAAAAAGGAAATATCCTCAGATGAAATCTGGAAAGAAGCTTTCTGAGAAACTGCTCTGTGATGTGTGACTTCCACTCACAGAGTTACATCTGTATTTCGTGGATCTCTTTGCTAGCCTTATTTCTGTGGTATCTAAGAAGAGATATTTCGAATCCTTTGAAGACTATAGGGCCAAAGGAAATATCCTCCGATAACAAAGAGAAAGAAGCTTTCTGAGAAACTTCTTTGTGTTCTGTGAAATCATCTTACAGAGTTACAGCTTTCCCCTCAAGAAGCCTTTCGCTAAGACAGTTCTTTTGGAATTGGTACAGTGATATTTGGAAGCCCATAGAGGGCTATGGTGACAAAGGAAATATCCTCAGATGAAATCTGGAAAGAAGCTTTCTGAGAAACTGCTCTGTGATGTGTGACTTCCACTCACAGAGTTACATCTGTATTTCGTGGATGTCTTTGGTAGCCTTATTTCTGTGGAATCTGAGAACAGATATATCGGATCCCTTTGAAGACTATTGGGCCAAAGGAAATATCCTCCGATAACAAAGAGAAAGAAGCTTTCTGAGAAACTTCCTTGTGTTCTGTGAAATCATCTCACAGAGTTACAGTATTCCTCTCAAGAAGACTTTCTCTAAGACAGTTCTTGTGGAATTGCCAAAGTGATATTTGGAAGCCCATAGAGGTCTATGGTGAAAAAGGAAATATCCTCAGACGAAATCTGTAAAGAGGCTTTCTGAGAAACTGCTTAGTGTTCTGTTAATTCATCTCACAGAGCTACATCTGTATTTCGGGGATCTCTTTGCTAGCCTTATTTCTGTGGCATCTGAGAACAGATATTTCGGATCCCTTTGAAGACTATAGGGCCAAAGGAAATATCCTCCGAGTACAAAGAGAAAGAAGCTTTCTGAGAAACTTCTTTGTGTTCTGTGAAATCATCTCACAGAGTTACAGCTTTCCCCTCAAGAAGCCTTTCGCTAAGACAGTTCTTGTGGAATTGGCAAAGTGATATTTGGAAGCCCATAGAGGGCTATGGTGAAAAAGGAAATATCCTCAGATGAAATCTGGAAAGAAGCTTTCTGAGAAACTGCTCTGTGATGTGGGACTTCCACTCACAGAGTTACATCTGTATATCGTGGATCTCTTTGCTAGCCTTATTTCTGTGGAATTTGAGAAGTGATATTTCAGATCCCTTTGAGGACTATAGGGCCAAAGGAAATATCCTCCGATAAAAAAGAGAAAGAAGCTTTCTGAGAAACTTCTTTGTGGTCTGTGATATCATCTCACAGAGTTACAGCTTTCCCCTCAAGAAGCCTTTCGCTAAGACAGTTCTTGTGGAATTGGCAAAGTGATATTTGGAAGCCCCTAGAGGGCTATGGTGAAAAAGGAAATATCCTCAGATGAAATCTGGAAAGAAGCTTTCTGAGAAACTGCTCTGTGGTGTGTGACTTCCACTCACAGAGTTACATCTGTATTTCGCGGATCTCTTTGCAAGCCTTATTTCTGTGGAATCTCAGAACAGATATTTCGGATCCCTTTGAAGACTATAGGGCCAAAGGAAATATCCTCCGATAACAAAGAAAGAAGCTTTCTGAGAAACTTCTTTGTGTTCTTTGATATCATCTCACAGAGTTACAGCATTCCCCTCAAGAAGCCTTTCGCTAAGACAGTTCTTGTGGAATTGGCAAAGTGATATTTGGAAGCCCATAGAGGGCTATGGTGAAAAAGGAAATATCCTCAGATGAAATCTGGAAAGAAGCTTTCTGAGAAACTGCTCTGTGGTGTGTGACTTCCACTCACACAGTTACATCTGTCTTTCGTGGATCTCTTTGCTAGCCTTATTTTTGTGGAATCTGAGAACAGATATTTCGGATCCCTTTGAAGACTATAGGGCCGCAGGAAATATCCTCCAATAACAAAGAGAAAGAAGCTTTCTGAGAAACTTTTTTGTGTTCTGTGAAATCATCTCACAGAGTTACAGCTTTCCCCTCAAGAAGCCTTTCGCTAGGACAGTTCTTGTGGAATTGGCAATGTGATATTTGGAAGCCCATGGAGGGCTATGGTGAAAAAGGAAATATCCTCACATGAAATCTGTAAAGAAGCTTTCTGAGAAACTGCTTAGTGTTCTGTTAATTCATCTGACAGAGATACATCTGTATTTCGGGTATCTCTTTGCTAGCCTTATTTCTGTGGAATCTGAGAACAGATATTTCGGATCCCTTTGAAGACTATAGGGCCAAAGGAAATATCCTCCGATAACAAAGAGAAAGAAGCTTTCTGAGAAACTTCTTTGTGTTCTGTGAAATCATCTCACAGAGTTACAGCTTTCCCCTCAAGAAGCCTTTCGCTAAGACAGTTCTTGTGGAATTGGCAAAGTGATATTTGGAAGCCCTTAGAGGGCTACGGTGAAAAAGGAAATATCCTCAGATGAAATATGGAAAGAAGCTTTCTGAGAAACTGCTCTGTGATGTGTGACTTCCACTCACAGAGTTACATCTGTATTTCGTGGATCTCTTTGCTAGCCTTATTTCTGTGGAATCTGAGAACAGATATTTCGGATCCCTTTGAAGACTATAGGGCCAAAGGAAATATCCTCCGATAACAAAGAGAAAGAAGCTTTCTGAGAAACTTCTTTGTGTTCTGTGAAATCATCTCACAGAGTTACAACTTTCCCCTCAAGAAGCCTTTTGCTAAGACAGTTCTTGTGGAATTGGCAAAGTGATATTTGGAACCCCTAGAGGGCTATGGTGAAAACGAAAATATCCTCAGATGATATCTGGAAAGAAGCTTTCTGAGAAACTGCTCTGTGATGTGTGACTTCCACTCACAGAGTTACATCTGTATTTCGTGGATGTCTTTGGTAGCCTTATTTCTGTGGAATCTGAGAACAGATATATCGGATCCCTTTGAAGACTATTGGGCCAAAGGAAATATCCTCCGATAACAAAGAGAAAGAAGCTTTCTGAGAAACTTCCTTGTGTTCTGTGAAATCATCTCACAGAGTTACAGTATTCCTCTCAAGAAGACTTTCTCTAAGACAGTTCTTGTGGAATTGCCAAAGTGATATTTGGAAGCCCATAGAGGGCTATGGTGAAAAAGGAAATATCCTCAGACGAAATCTGTAAAGAGGCTTTCTGAGAAACTGCTTAGTGTTCTGTTAATTCATCTCACAGAGCTACATCTGTATTTCGGGGATCTCTTTGCTAGCCTTATTTCTGTGGCATCTGAGAACAGATATTTCGGATCCCTTTGAAGACTATAGGGCCAAAGGAAATATCCTCCGAGTACAAAGAGAAAGAAGCTTTCTGAGAAACTTCTTTGTGTTCTGTGAAATCATCTCACAGAGTTACAGCTTTCCCCTCAAGAAGCCTTTCGCTAAGACAGTTCTTGTGGAATTGGCAAAGTGATATATGGAAGCCCATAGAGGGCTATGGTGAAAAAGGAAATATCCTCAGATGAAATCTGGAAAGAAGCTTTCTGAGAAACTGCTCTGTGATGTGGGACTTCCACTCACAGAGTTACATCTGTATATCGTGGATCTCTTTGCTAGCCTTATTTCTGTGGAATTTGAGAAGTGATATTTCAGATCCCTTTGAGGACTATAGGGCCAAAGGAAATATCCTCCGATAAAAAAGAGAAAGAAGCTTTCTGAGAAACTTCTTTGTGGTCTGTGATATCATCTCACAGAGTTACAGCTTTCCCCTCAAGAAGCCTTTCGCTAAGACAGTTCTTGTGGAATTGGCAAAGTGATATTTGGAAGCCCCTAGAGGGCTATGGTGAAAAAGGAAATATCCTCAGATGAAATCTGGAAAGAAGCTTTCTGATAAACTTCTCTGTGGTGTGTGACTTCCACTCACAGAGTTACATCTGTATTTCGCGGATCTCTTTGCAAGCCTTATTTCTGTGGAATCTCAGAACAGATATTTCGGATCCCTTTGAAGACTATAGGGCCAAAGGAAATATCCTCCGATAACAAAGAAAGAAGCTTTCTGAGAAACTTCTTTGTGTTCTTTGATATCATCTCACAGAGTTACAGCATTCCCCTCAAGAAGCCTTTCGCTAAGACAGTTCTTGTGGAATTGGCAAAGTGATATTTGGAAGCCCATAGAGGGCTATGGTGAAAAAGGAAATATCCTCAGATGAAATCTGGAAAGAAGCTTTCTGAGAAACTGCTCTGTGGTGTGTGACTTCCACTCACACAGTTACATCTGTCTTTCGTGGATCTCTTTGCTAGCCTTATTTTTGTGGAATCTGAGAACAGATATTTCGGATCCCTTTGAAGACTATAGGGCCGCAGGAAATATCCTCCAATAACAAAGAGAAAGAAGCTTTCTGAGAAACTTTTTTGTGTTCTGTGAAATCATCTCACAGAGTTACAGCTTTCCCCTCAAGAAGCCTTTCGCTAGGACAGTTCTTGTGGAATTGGCAATGTGATATTTGGAAGCCCATGGAGGGCTATGGTGAAAAAGGAAATATCCTCACATGAAATCTGTAAAGAAGCTTTCTGAGAAACTGCTTAGTGTTCTGTTAATTCATCTGACAGAGATACATCTGTATTTCGGGTATCTCTTTGCTAGCCTTATTTCTGTGGAATCTGAGAACAGATATTTCGGATCCCTTTGAAGACTATAGGGCCAAAGGAAATATCCTCCGATAACAAAGAGAAAGAAGCTTTCTGAGAAACTTCTTTGTGTTCTGTGAAATCATCTCACAGAGTTACAGCTTTCCCCTCAAGAAGCCTTTCGCTAAGACAGTTCTTGTGGAATTGGCAAAGTGATATTTGGAAGCCCTTAGAGGGCTACGGTGAAAAAGGAAATATCCTCAGATGAAATATGGAAAGAAGCTTTCTGAGAAACTGCTCTGTGATGTGTGACTTCCACTCACAGAGTTACATCTGTATTTCGTGGATCTCTTTGCTAGCCTTATTTCTGTGGAATATGAGAACAGATATTTCGGATCCCTTTGAAGACTATAGGGCCAAAGGAAATATCCTCCGATAACAAAGAGAAAGAAGCTTTCTGAGAAACTTCTTTGTGTTCTGTGAAATCATCTCACAGAGTTACAACTTTCCCCTCAAGAAGCCTTTTGCTAAGACAGTTCTTGTGGAATTGGCAAAGTGATATTTGGAACCCCTAGAGGGCTATGGTGAAAACGAAAATATCCTCAGATGATATCTGGAAAGAAGCTTTCTGAGAAACTGCTCTGTGATGTGTGACTTCCACTCACAGAGTTACATCTGTGTTTCGTGGATCGCTTTGCTAGCATTATTTCTGTGGTATCTAAGAAGAGATGTTTCGGATCCTTTGAAGACTATAGGGCCAAAGGAAATATCCTCCGATAACAAAGAGAAAGAAGCTTTCTGAGAAACTTCTTTGTGTTCTGTGAAATCATCTCATAGAGTTACAGCTTTCCCCTCTAGAAGCCTTTCGCTAAGACAGTTCTTGTGGAATTGCAAAGTGATATTTGGAAGCCCATAGAGGGCTATGGTGAAAAAGGAAATATCCTCAGATGAAATCTGGAAAGAAGCTTTCAGAGAAACTGCTCTGTGATGTGTGACTTGCACTCACAGAGTTACATCTGTATTTCGTGGATCTCTTTGCTAGCCTTATTTCTGTGGAATCTGAGAACAGATATTTCGGATACCTTTGAAGACTATAGTGCCAAAGGAAATATCCTCCGATAACAAAGAGAAAGAAGCTTTCTGAGAAACTTCTTTGTGTTCTGTTAAATCATCTCACAGAGTTACAGCTTTCCCCTCAAGAAGCCTTTCGCTGAGACGGTTCTTGTGGAATTGGCAAAGTGATAAATGGAAGCCCATAGAGGGCTATGGTGAAAAAGGAAATATCGTCAGATGAAATCTGGAAAGAAGCTTTCTGAGAAAATTCTCTGTGGTGTGTGACTTCCACTCACAGAGTTACATCTGTATATCGTGGATCTCTTTGCCAGCCTTATTTCTGTGGAATCTGAGAACAGATATTTCGGATCCCTTTGAAGACTATAGGGCCAAAGTAACTATCCTCCGATAACAAAGAGAAAGAAGCTTTCTGAGAAACTCTTTGTTTTCTGTGAAATCATCCCACAGAGTTACAGCTTTCCCCTCACGAAGCCTTTCGCTAAACAGTTCTTGTGGAATTGGCAAAGTGATATTTGGAAGCCCATAGAGGGCTATGGTGAAAAAGGAAATATCCTCAGATCAAATCTGGAAAGAAGCTTTCTGAGAAGCTTCTCTGTGATGTGTGACTTCCACTCCCAGAGTTACATCTGTATTTCGTGGATCTCTTTGCTAGCCTTATTTCTGTGGAATCTGAGAACAGATATTTCGGATACCTTTGAAGACTATAGGGCCAAAGGACATATCCTCCGATAACAAAGAGAAAGAAGCTTTCTGAGAAACTTCTTTGTGTTCTGTGAAATCATCTCACAGAGTTACAGCTTTCCCCTCAAGAAGCCTTTCGCTAAGACAGTTCTTGTGGAATTGGCAAAGTGATATTTGGAAGCCCATATAGGGCTATGGTGAAAAAGGAAATATCCTCAGATGAAATCTGGAAAGAAGCTTTCTGAGAAACTGCTCTGTGATGTGTGACTTCCACTCACAGAGTTACATCTGTATTTCGTGGATCTCTTTGCTAGCCTTATTTCTGTGGTATCTAAGAAGAGATATTTCGAATCCTTTGAAGACTATAGGGCCAAAGGAAATATCCTCCGATAACAAAGAGAAAGAAGCTTTCTGAGAAACTTCTTTGTGTTCTGTGAAATAATCTTACAGAGTTACAGCTTTCCCCTCAAGAAGCCTTTCGCTAAGACAGTTCTTTTGGAATTGGTACAGTGATATTTGGAAGCCCATAGAGGGCTATGGTGACAAAGGAAATATCCTCAGATGAAATCTGGAAAGAAGCTTTCTGAGAAACTGCTCTGTGATGTGTGACTTCCACTCACAGAGTTACATCTGTATTTCGTGGATGTCTTTGGTAGCCTTATTTCTGTGGAATCTGAGAACAGATATATCGGATCCCTTTGAAGACTATTGGGCCAAAGGAAATATCCTCCGATAACAAAGAGAAAGAAGCTTTCTGAGAAACTTCTTTGTGTTCTGTGAAAGCATCTCACAGAGTTACACCTTTCCCCTCAAGAAGCCTTTCGCTAAGACAGTACTTGTGGAATTGGCAAAGTGATATTTGGAAGCCCATTGAGGGCTATGGTGAAAAAGGAAATATCCTAAGATGATATCTGGAAAGAAGCTTTCAGAGAAACTGCTCTGTGATGTGTGACTTCCACTCACAGAGTTACATCTATATTTCGTGGATCTCTTTGCTAGCCTTATTTCTGTGGAATCTGAGAACAGATATTTCGCATCCCTTTGAAGACAATAGGGCCAAAGGAATTATCATCCGATAACAAAGAGAAAGAAGCTTTCTGAGAAACTTCTTTGTGTTCTGTGAAATCATCTCACAGAGTTACAGCTTTCCCCTCAAGAAGCCTTTCGCTAAGACAGTTCTTGTGGAATTGGCAAAGTGATATTTGGAAGTCCATATAGGGCTATGGGGAAAAAGGACATATCCTCAGATGAAATTTGGAAAGAAGCTTTCTGAGAAACTTCTCTGTGGTGTGTGACTTCCACTCAGAGAGTTACATCTGTATTTCGTGGATCTCTTTGCTAGCCTTATTTCTGTGGGATCTGAGAACAGATATTTCAGATCCCTTTGAAGACTATAGGGCCAAAGGAAATATCCTCCGATAACAAAGAGAAAGAAGCTTTCTGAGAAACTTCTTTGTGTTCTCTGAAATCATCTCACAGAGTTACAGCTTTCCCCTCAAGAAGCTTTTCACTAAGACAGTTCTTGTGGAATTGGCAAAGTGATATTTAGAAGCCCTTAGAGGGCTATAGTGAAAAAGGAAATATCCTCAGATGAAAACTGGAAAGAAGCTTTCTGAGAAACTTCTCTGTGGTGTGTGACTTCCACTCGCAGAGTTACATCTGTATTTCGTGGATCTCTTTGCTAGCCTTATTTCTGTGGAATCTGAGAACAGATATTTCGGATCCCTTTGAAGACTATAGGGCCAAAGGAAATATCCTCCGATAACAAAGAGAAAGAAGCTTTCTGAGAAACTTCTTTGTGTTTTGTGAAATCATCTCACAGAGTTACAGCTTTCCCCTCAAGAAGCCTTTCGTTAAGACAGTTCTTGTGGAATTGGCAAATTGATATTTGGAAGCCCATGGAGGGTTATGGCGAAAAAGGAAATATCCTCAGAAGAAATCTGGAAAGAAGCTTTCTGAGAAACTGCTTAGTGTTCTGTTAATTCATCTCCCAGAGTTACATCTGTATTTCGTGGATCTCTTTGCTAGCCTTATTTCTGTGGAATCTGAGAACAGATATGTCGGATCCCTTTGATGACTATAGTGCCAAAGGATATATCCTCCGATAACAAAGAGAAAGAAGCTTTCTGAGAAACTTCTTTGTGTTCTGAGAAATCATCTCACAGAGTTACAGCTTTCCCCTCTAGAAGCCTTTCGCTAAGACAGTTCTTGTGGAATTGGCACAGTGATATTTGGAAGCCCACATAGGGCTATGGTGAAAAAGGAAATATCCTCAGGTGAAATATGGAAAGAAGCTTTCTGAGAAACTTCCCTTTGGTGTGTGACTTCCACTCACAGTGTTACATCTGTATTTCGTGGAACTCTTTGCTAGCCTTATTTCTGGGGAATCTGAGAACAGATATTTCGGATCCCTTTGAAGACTATAGGGCCAAAGGAAATATCCTCCGATAACAAAGAGAAAGAAGCTTTCTGAGAAACTTCTTTGTGTTCTGTGAAATCATCTCACAGAGTTACAGGTTTCCCCTCAAAAAGCTTTTCAATATGACAGTTCTTGTGGAATTGGCAAAGTGATATTGTGAAGCCCATAGAGAACTATGGTGAAAAAGGAAATATCCTCAGAGGAAATCTGGAAAGAAGCTTTCAGAGAAACTGCTCTGTGATGTGTGACTTGCACTCACAGAGTTACATCTGTATTTCGTGGATCTCTTTGCTAGCCTTATTTCTGTGGAATCTGAGAACAGATATTTCGGATCCCTTTGAAGACTATAGGGCCAAAGGAAATATCCTCCGATAACAAAGAGAAAGGAGCTTTCTGAGAAACTTCTTTGTGTTCTGTGAAATCATCTCACAGAGTTACAGATTTCCCCTCAAGAAGCCTTTCGCTAAGACGGTTCTTGTGGAATTGGCAAAGTGATATATGGAAGCCCATAGAGGGCTATGGTGAAAAAGGAAATATCGTCAGATGAAATCTGGAAAGAAGCTTTCTGAGAAAATTCTCTGTGGTGTGTGACTTCCACTCACAGAGTTACATCTGTATATCGTGGATCCCTTTGCCAGCCTTATTTCTGTGGAATCTGAGAACAGATATTTCGGATCCCTTTGAAGACTATAGGGCCAAAGTAAATATCCTCCGATAACAAAGAGAAAGAAGCTTTCTGAGAAACTTCTTTGTTTTCTGTGAAATCATCCCACAGAGTTAGAGATTTCCCCTCACGAAGCCTTTCGCTAAACAGTTCTTGTGGAATTGGCAAGGTTATATTTGGAAGCCCATAGAGGGCTATGGTGAAAAAGGAAATATCCTCAGATCAAATCTGGAAAGAAGCTTTCTGAGAAGCTTCTCTGTGATGTGTGACTTCCACTCACAGAGTTACATCTGCATTTCGTGGATCTCTTTGCTTGCCTTGTTTCTGTGGAATCTGAGAACAGATATTTCGGATACCTTTGAAGACTATAGGGCCAAAGGAAATATCCTCCGATAACAGAGAGAAAGAAGCTTTCTGAGAAACTTCTTTGTGTTCTCTGAAATCATCTCACAGAGTTACAGCTTTCCCCTCAAGAAGCTTTTCACTAAGACAGTTCTTGTGGAATTGGCAAAGTGATATTTAGAAGCCCTTAGAGGGCTATAGTGAAAAAGGAAATATCCTCAGCTGAAAAGTGGAAAGAAGCTTTCTGAGAAACTTCTCTGTGGTGTGTGACTTCCACTCGCAGAGTTACATCTGTATTTCCTGGATCTCTTTGCTACCCTTATTTCTGTGGAATCTGAGAACAGATATTTCGGATCCCTTTGAAGACTATAG
The DNA here is from genome assembly GCF_049350105.2 of Macaca mulatta. Classification (NCBI taxonomy): domain Eukaryota; kingdom Metazoa; phylum Chordata; class Mammalia; order Primates; family Cercopithecidae; genus Macaca; species Macaca mulatta. The sequence continues at coordinate 52,817,212 of NC_133422.1, read as the reverse complement.
GGCCAAAGGAACTATCCTCCGATAACAAAGAGAAAGAAGCTTTCTGAGAAACTTCTTTGTGTTCTGTGAAATCATCTCACAGAGTTACAGCTTTCCCCTCAAGAAACCTTTCGCTAAGACGGTTCTTGTGGATTTGGCACAGTGATATTTGGAAGCCCATAGAGGGCTACGGTGAATAAGGAAATATCCTCAGATGAAATCTGGAAAGAAGCTTTCTCAGAAACTTCTCTGTGATGTGAGACTTCCACTCACAGGGTTACATCTGTATATCGTGGATCTCTTTGCCAGCCTTTTTTCTGTGGAATCTGAGAACAGATATTTCGGATCCCTTTGAAGACTATAGGGCCAAAGTAAATATCCTCCGATAACAAAGAGAAAGAAGCTTTCTGAGAAAATTCTTTGTTTTCTGTGAAATCATCCCACAGAGTTAAGGCTTTCCCCTCACGAAGCCTTTTCCTAAACAGTTCTTGTGGAATTGGCAAAGTGATATTTGGAAGCCCTTAGAGGGCTATGGTGAAAAAGGAAATATCCTCAGATCAAATCTGGAAAGAAGCTTTCTGAGAAGCTTCTCTGTGATGTGTGACTTCCACTAACAGAGTTACATCTGTATTTCGTGGATCTCTTTGCTAGCCTTATTTCTGTGGAATCTAAGAACAGATATTTCAGATACCTTTGAAGACTATAGGGCCAAAGGAAATATCCTCCGATAAAAAAGAGAAAGAAGCTTTCTGAGAAACTTCTTTGTGTTCTGTGAAATCATCTCACAGAGTTACAGCTTTCCCCTCAAGAAGCCTTTCGCTACGACAGTTCTTGTGGAATTGGCAAACTGATATTTGGAAGCCCATAGAGGGCTATGTTGAAAAAGGAAATATCCTCAGATGAAATCTGGAAAGAAGCTTTCTGAGAAACTGCTCTGTGATGTGTGACTTCCACTCACAGAATTACATCTGTATTTCGTGGATTTCTTTGCTAACCTTATTTCTGTGGAATCTGAGAACAGATACTTCGGATCCCTTTGAAGACTATAGGGCCAAAGGAAATATCCTCCGATAACAAAGAGAAAGAAGCTTTCTGAGAAACTTCTTTGTGTTCTGAGAATCATCTCACAGAGTTACAGCTTTCCCCTCAAGAAGCCTTTCCCAAAGACAGTTCTTGTGGAATTGTCACAGTGATATTTGGAAGCCCTTAGAGGGCTATGGTGAAAAAGGAAATATCATCAGGTGAAATATGGAAAGAAGCTTTCTGAGAAACTTCTCTGTGGTGTGTGACTTCCACTCACAGAGTTACATCTGTATTTCGTGGATCTCTTTGCTAGCCTTATTTCTGTGGAATCTGAGAACAGATATTTCGGATCCCTTTGAACACTATGGGGCCAAAGGAAATATCCTCCGAAAACAAAGAGAAAGAAGCTTTCTGAGAAACTTATTTGTGTTCTGTGAAATCACCTCACAGAGTTGCAACTTTCCCTTCAAGAAGCCTTTCGTTAAGACAGTTCTTGTGGAATTGGCAAAATGATATTTGGAAGCCCATAGAGGGTTATGGCGAAAAAGGAAATATCCTCAGAAGAAATCTGGAAAGAAGCTTTCTGAGAAACTGATTAGTGTTCTGTTAATTCATCTCCCAGAGTTACATCTGTATTTCGTGGATCTCTTTGCTAGCCTTATTTCTGTGGAATCTGAGAACAGATATGTCGGATTCCTTTGAAGACTATAGTGCCAAAGGAAATATCCTCCGATAACAAAGAGAAAGAAGCTTTCTGAGAAACTTCTTTGTGTTCTGAGAAATCATCTCACAGAGTTACAGCTTTCCCTTCTAGAAGCCTTTCGCTAAGACAGTTCTTGTGGAATTGGCACAGTGATATTTGGAAGCCCACATAGGGCTATGGTGAAAAAGGAAATATCCTCAGGTGAAATATGGAAAGAAGCTTTCTGAGAAACTTCTCTTTGGTGTGTGACTTCCACTCACAGTGTTACATCTGTATTTCGTGGAACTCTTTGCTAGCCTTATTTCTGGGGAATCTGAGAACAGATATTTCGGATCCCTTTGAAGACTATAGGGCCAAAGGAAATATCCTCCGATAACCAAGAGAAAGAAGCTTTCTGAGAAACTTCTTTGTGTTCTGTGAAATCATCTCACAGAGTTACAGCTTTCCACTCAAAAAGCTTTTCACTATGACAGTTCTTATGGAATTGGCAAAGTGATATGGTGAAGCCCATAGAGGGCTACGGTGAAAAAGGAAATATCCTCAGATGAAATCTGGAAAGAAGCCTTCTGAGACACTGCTCTGTGATGTGTGACTTCCACTCACAGAGTTACATCTGTATTTCGTGGATCTCTTTGCTAGCCTTATTTCTGTGGAATCTGAGAACAGATATTTCGGATCCCTTTGAAGACTATAGGGCCAAAGTAAATATCCTCCGATAACAAAGAGAAAGAAGCTTTCTGAGAAACTTCTTTGTTTTCTGTGAAATCATCCCACAGAGTTAGAGCTTTCCCCTCACGAAGCCTTTCGCTAAACAGTTCTTGTGGAATTGGCAAAGTGATATTTAGAAGCCCATAGAGGGCTATGTTGAAAAAGGAAATATCCTCAGATGAAATCTGGAAAGAAGCTTTCTGAGAAACTGCTCTGTGATGTGTGACTTCCACTCACAGAGTTGCATCTGTATTTCGTGGATTTCTTTGCTAACCTTATTTCTGTGGAATCTGAGAACAGATATTTCGGATCCCTTTGAAGACTATAGGGCCAAAGGAAATATCCTCCGATAACAAAGAGAAAGAAGCTTTCTGAGAAACTTCTTTGTGTTCTGTGAAATCATCTCACAGAGTTACAGCTTTCCCCTCAAGAAACCTTTCGCTAAGACGGTTCTTGTGGATTTGGCACAGTGATATTTGGAAGCCCATAGAGGGCTACGGTGAATAAGGAAATATCCTCAGATGAAATCTGGAAAGAAGCTTTCTCAGAAACTTCTCTGTGATGTGAGACTTCCACTCACAGGGTTACATCTGTATATCGTGGATCTCTTTGCCAGCCTTTTTTCTGTGGAATCTGAGAACAGATATTTCGGATCCCTTTGAAGACTATAGGGCCAAAGTAAATATCCTCCGATAACAAAGAGAAAGAAGCTTTCTGAGAAAATTCTTTGTTTTCTGTGAAATCATCCCACAGAGTTAAGGCTTTCCCCTCACGAAGCCTTTTCCTAAACAGTTCTTGTGGAATTGGCAAAGTGATATTTGGAAGCCCATAGAGGGCTATGGTGAAAAAGGAAATATCCTCAGATCAAATCTGGAAAGAAGCTTTCTGAGAAGCTTCTCTGTGATGTGTGACTTCCACTAACAGAGTTACATCTGTATTTCGTGGATCTCTTTGCTAGCCTTATTTCTGTGGAATCTAAGAACAGATATTTCAGATACCTTTGAAGACTATAGGGCCAAAGGAAATATCCTCCGATAAAAAAGAGAAAGAAGCTTTCTGAGAAACTTCTTTGTGTTCTGTGAAATCATCTCACAGAGTTACAGCTTTCCCCTCAAGAAGCCTTTCGCTACGACAGTTCTTGTGGAATTGGCAAACTGATATTTGGAAGCCCATAGAGGGCTATGTTGAAAAAGGAAATATCCTCAGATGAAATCTGGAAAGAAGCTTTCTGAGAAACTGCTCTGTGATGTGTGACTTCCACTCACAGAATTACATCTGTATTTCGTGGATTTCTTTGCTAACCTTATTTCTGTGGAATCTGAGAACAGATACTTCGGATCCCTTTGAAGACTATAGGGCCAAAGGAAATATCCTCCGATAACAAAGAGAAAGAAGCTTTCTGAGAAACTTCTTTGTGTTCTGTGAAATCACCTCACAGATTTACAGCTTTCCCCTCAAGAAGCCTTTCGCTAAGACGGTTCTTGTGGAATTGGCAAAGTGATATTTGGAAGCCCATAGAGGGCTATGGTGAAAAAGGAAATATCCTCAGATGAAATCTGGAAAGAAGCTTTCTGAGAAACTTCTCAGTGGTGTGTGACTTCCACTCACAGAGTTACATCTGTATTTCGTGGATCTCTTTGCTAGCCTTATTTCTGTGGAATCTGAGAACAGATATTTCGAATCCCTTTGAAGACTATAGGGCCAAAGGAAATATCCTACGATAACAAAGAGAAAGAAGCTTTCTGAGAAACTTCTTTGTATTCTGTGAAATCACCTCACCGAGTTACAGCTTTCCCCTCAAGAAGCCTTTCGCTAAGACGGTTCTTGTGGAATTGGCACAGTGATATTTGGAAGCCCATAGAGGGCTATGGTGAATAAGGAAATATCCTCAGATGAAATCTGGAAAGAAGCTTTCTCAGAAACTTCTCTGTGATGTGAGACTTCCACTCACAGGGTTACATCTGTATATCGTGGATCTCTTTGCCAGCCTTTTTTCTGTGGAATCTGAGAACAGATATTTCGGATCCCTTTGAAGACTATAGGGCCAAAGTAAATATCCTCCGATAACAAAGAGAAAGAAGCTTTCTGAGAAAATTCTTTGTTTTCTGTGAAATCATCCCACAGAGTTAAAGCTTTCCCCTCCCAAAGCCTTTCGCTAAACAGTTCTTGTGGAATTGGCAAAGTGATATTTGGAAGCCCATAGAGGGCTATGGTGAAAAAGGAAATATCCTCAGATCAAATCTGGAAAGAAGCTTTCTGAGATGCTTCTCTGTGATGTGTGACTTCCACTAACAGAGTTACATCTGTATTTCGTGGATCTCTTTGCTAGCCTTATTTCTGTGGAATCTGAGAACAGATATTTCGGATACCTTTGAAGACTATAGGGCCAAAGGAAATATCCTCCGATTACAAAGAGAAAGAAGCTTTCTGAGAAACTTCTTTGTGTTCTGTGAAATCATCTCACAGAGTTACAGGTTTCCCCTCAAGAAGCCTTTCGCTAGGACAGTTCTTGTGGAATTGGCAAAGTGATATTTAGAAGCCCATAGAGGGCTATGTTGAAAAAGGAAATATACTGAGATGAAATCTGGAAAGAAGCTTTCTGAGAAACTGCTCTGTGATGTGTGACTTCCACTCACAGAGTTACATCTCTATTTCGTGGATGTCTTTGCTAGCCTTATTTCTGTGGAATCTGAGAACAGATATTTCGGATCCCTTTGAAGTCTATAGGGCCAAAGGAAATATCCTCCGATAACAAAGAGAGAGAAGCTTTCTGAGAAAATTCTTTGTGTTCTGTGAAATCATCTCACAGAGTTACAGCTTTCCCCTCAAGAAGCCTTTCGCTACGACAGTTCTTGTGAAATTGGCAAACTGATATTTGGAAGCCCATAGAGGGCTATGTTGAAAAAGGAAATATCCTCAGATGAAATCTGGAAAGAAGCTTTCTGAGAAACTGCTCTGTGATGTGTGACTTCCACTCACAGAGTTACATCTGTATTTCGTGGATTTCTTTGCTAACCTTATTTCTGTGGAATCTGAGAACAGATACTTCGGATCCCTTTGAAGACTATATGGCCAAAGGAAATATCCTCCGATAACAAAGAGAAAGAAGCTTTCTGAGAAACTTCTTTGTGTTCCGTGAAATCATCTCACAGATTTACAGCTTTCCCCTCAAGAAGCCTTTCACTAAGACGGTTCTTGTGGAATTGGCAAAGTGATATTTGGAAGCCCATAGAGGGCTATGGTGAAAAAGGAAATATCCTCAGATGAAATCTGGAAAGAAGCTTTCTGAGAAACTGCTCTGTGGTGTGTGACTTCCACTCACAGAATTACATCTGTATTTCGTGGATTTCTTTGCTAACCTTATTTCTGTGGAATCTGAGAACAGATACTTCGGATCCCTTTGAAGACTATAGGGCCAAAGGAAATATCCTCCGATAACAAAGAGAAAGAAGCTTTCTGAGAAACTTCTTTGTGTTCTGAGAATCATCTCACAGAGTTACAGCTTTCCCCTCAAGAAGCCTTTCCCAAAGACAGTTCTTGTGGAATTGTCACAGTGATATTTGGAAGCCCTTAGAGGGCTATGGTGAAAAAGGAAATATCATCAGGTGAAATATGGAAAGAAGCTTTCTGAGAAACTTCTCTGTGGTGTGTGACTTCCACTCACAGAGTTACATCTGTATTTCGTGGATCTCTTTGCTAGCCTTATTTCTGTGGAATCTGAGAACAGATATTTCGGATCCCTTTGAACACTATGGGGCCAAAGGAAATATCCTCCGAAAACAAAGAGAAAGAAGCTTTCTGAGAAACTTATTTGTGTTCTGTGAAATCACCTCACAGAGTTGCAACTTTCCCTTCAAGAAGCCTTTCGTTAAGACAGTTCTTGTGGAATTGGCAAAATGATATTTGGAAGCCCATAGAGGGTTATGGCGAAAAAGGAAATATCCTCAGAAGAAATCTGGAAAGAAGCTTTCTGAGAAACTGATTAGTGTTCTGTTAATTCATCTCCCAGAGTTACATCTGTATTTCGTGGATCTCTTTGCTAGCCTTATTTCTGTGGAATCTGAGAACAGATATGTCGGATTCCTTTGAAGACTATAGTGCCAAAGGAAATATCCTCCGATAACAAAGAGAAAGAAGCTTTCTGAGAAACTTCTTTGTGTTCTGAGAAATCATCTCACAGAGTTACAGCTTTCCCTTCTAGAAGCCTTTCGCTAAGACAGTTCTTGTGGAATTGGCACAGTGATATTTGGAAGCCCACATAGGGCTATGGTGAAAAAGGAAATATCCTCAGGTGAAATATGGAAAGAAGCTTTCTGAGAAACTTCTCTTTGGTGTGTGACTTCCACTCACAGTGTTACATCTGTATTTCGTGGAACTCTTTGCTAGCCTTATTTCTGGGGAATCTGAGAACAGATATTTCGGATCCCTTTGAAGACTATAGGGCCAAAGGAAATATCCTCCGATAACCAAGAGAAAGAAGCTTTCTGAGAAACTTCTTTGTGTTCTGTGAAATCATCTCACAGAGTTACAGCTTTCCACTCAAAAAGCTTTTCACTATGACAGTTCTTATGGAATTGGCAAAGTGATATGGTGAAGCCCATAGAGGGCTACGGTGAAAAAGGAAATATCCTCAGATGAAATCTGGAAAGAAGCCTTCTGAGACACTGCTCTGTGATGTGTGACTTCCACTCACAGAGTTACATCTGTATTTCGTGGATCTCTTTGCTAGCCTTATTTCTGTGGAATCTGAGAACAGATATTTCGGATCCCTTTGAAGACTATAGGGCCAAAGTAAATATCCTCCGATAACAAAGAGAAAGAAGCTTTCTGAGAAACTTCTTTGTTTTCTGTGAAATCATCCCACAGAGTTAGAGCTTTCCCCTCACGAAGCCTTTCGCTAAACAGTTCTTGTGGAATTGGCAAAGTGATATTTAGAAGCCCATAGAGGGCTATGTTGAAAAAGGAAATATCCTCAGATGAAATCTGGAAAGAAGCTTTCTGAGAAACTGCTCTGTGATGTGTGACTTCCACTCACAGAGTTGCATGTGTATTTCGTGGATTTCTTTGCTAACCTTATTTCTGTGGAATCTGAGAACAGATATTTCGGATCCCTTTGAAGACTATAGGGCCAAAGGAAATATCCTCCGATAACAAAGAGAAAGAAGCTTTCTGAGAAACTTCTTTGTGTTCTGTGAAATCATCTCACAGAGTTACAGCTTTCCCCTCAAGAAACCTTTCGCTAAGACGGTTCTTGTGGATTTGGCACAGTGATATTTGGAAGCCCATAGAGGGCTACGGTGAATAAGGAAATATCCTCAGATGAAATCTGGAAAGAAGCTTTCTCAGAAACTTCTCTGTGATGTGAGACTTCCACTCACAGGGTTACATCTGTATATCGTGGATCTCTTTGCCAGCCTTTTTTCTGTGGAATCTGAGAACAGATATTTCGGATCCCTTTGAAGACTATAGGGCCAAAGTAAATATCCTCCGATAACAAAGAGAAAGAAGCTTTCTGAGAAAATTCTTTGTTTTCTGTGAAATCATCCCACAGAGTTAAGGCTTTCCCCTCACGAAGCCTTTTCCTAAACAGTTCTTGTGGAATTGGCAAAGTGATATTTGGAAGCCCATAGAGGGCTATGGTGAAAAAGGAAATATCCTCAGATCAAATCTGGAAAGAAGCTTTCTGAGAAGCTTCTCTGTGATGTGTGACTTCCACTAACAGAGTTACATCTGTATTTCGTGGATCTCTTTGCTAGCCTTATTTCTGTGGAATCTAAGAACAGATATTTCAGATACCTTTGAAGACTATAGGGCCAAAGGAAATATCCTCCGATAAAAAAGAGAAAGAAGCTTTCTGAGAAACTTCTTTGTGTTCTGTGAAATCATCTCACAGAGTTACAGCTTTCCCCTCAAGAAGCCTTTCGCTACGACAGTTCTTGTGGAATTGGCAAACTGATATTTGGAAGCCCATAGAGGGCTATGTTGAAAAAGGAAATATCCTCAGATGAAATCTGGAAAGAAGCTTTCTGAGAAACTGCTCTGTGATGTGTGACTTCCACTCACAGAATTACATCTGTATTTCGTGGATTTCTTTGCTAACCTTATTTCTGTGGAATCTGAGAACAGATACTTCGGATCCCTTTGAAGACTATAGGGCCAAAGGAAATATCCTCCGATAACAAAGAGAAAGAAGCTTTCTGAGAAACTTCTTTGTGTTCTGTGAAATCACCTCACAGATTTACAGCTTTCCCCTCAAGAAGCCTTTCGCTAAGACGGTTCTTGTGGAATTGGCAAAGTGATATTTGGAAGCCCATAGAGGGCTATGGTGAAAAAGGAAATATCCTCAGATGAAATCTGGAAAGAAGCTTTCTGAGAAACTTCTCAGTGGTGTGTGACTTCCACTCACAGAGTTACATCTGTATTTCGTGGATCTCTTTGCTAGCCTTATTTCTGTGGAATCTGAGAACAGATATTTCGAATCCCTTTGAAGACTATAGGGCCAAAGGAAATATCCTACGATAACAAAGAGAAAGAAGCTTTCTGAGAAACTTCTTTGTATTCTGTGAAATCACCTCACCGAGTTACAGCTTTCCCCTCAAGAAGCCTTTCGCTAAGACGGTTCTTGTGGAATTGGCACAGTGATATTTGGAAGCCCATAGAGGGCTATGGTGAATAAGGAAATATCCTCAGATGAAATCTGGAAAGAAGCTTTCTCAGAAACTTCTCTGTGATGTGAGACTTCCACTCACAGGGTTACATCTGTATATCGTGGATCTCTTTGCCAGCCTTTTTTCTGTGGAATCTGAGAACAGATATTTCGGATCCCTTTGAAGACTATAGGGCCAAAGTAAATATCCTCCGATAACAAAGAGAAAGAAGCTTTCTGAGAAAATTCTTTGTTTTCTGTGAAATCATCCCACAGAGTTAAAGCTTTCCCCTCCCAAAGCCTTTCGCTAAACAGTTCTTGTGGAATTGGCAAAGTGATATTTGGAAGCCCATAGAGGGCTATGGTGAAAAAGGAAATATCCTCAGATCAAATCTGGAAAGAAGCTTTCTGAGATGCTTCTCTGTGATGTGTGACTTCCACTAACAGAGTTACATCTGTATTTCGTGGATCTCTTTGCTAGCCTTATTTCTGTGGAATCTGAGAACAGATATTTCGGATACCTTTGAAGACTATAGGGCCAAAGGAAATATCCTCCGATTACAAAGAGAAAGAAGCTTTCTGAGAAACTTCTTTGTGTTCTGTGAAATCATCTCACAGAGTTACAGGTTTCCCCTCAAGAAGCCTTTCGCTAGGACAGTTCTTGTGGAATTGGCAAAGTGATATTTAGAAGCCCATAGAGGGCTATGTTGAAAAAGGAAATATACTGAGATGAAATCTGGAAAGAAGCTTTCTGAGAAACTGCTCTGTGATGTGTGACTTCCACTCACAGAGTTACATCTCTATTTCGTGGATGTCTTTGCTAGCCTTATTTCTGTGGAATCTGAGAACAGATATTTCGGATCCCTTTGAAGTCTATAGGGCCAAAGGAAATATCCTCCGATAACAAAGAGAGAGAAGCTTTCTGAGAAAATTCTTTGTGTTCTGTGAAATCATCTCACAGAGTTACAGCTTTCCCCTCAAGAAGCCTTTCGCTACGACAGTTCTTGTGAAATTGGCAAACTGATATTTGGAAGCCCATAGAGGGCTATGTTGAAAAAGGAAATATCCTCAGATGAAATCTGGAAAGAAGCTTTCTGAGAAACTGCTCTGTGATGTGTGACTTCCACTCACAGAGTTACATCTGTATTTCGTGGATTTCTTTGCTAACCTTATTTCTGTGGAATCTGAGAACAGATACTTCGGATCCCTTTGAAGACTATATGGCCAAAGGAAATATCCTCCGATAACAAAGAGAAAGAAGCTTTCTGAGAAACTTCTTTGTGTTCCGTGAAATCATCTCACAGATTTACAGCTTTCCCCTCAAGAAGCCTTTCACTAAGACGGTTCTTGTGGAATTGGCAAAGTGATATTTGGAAGCCCATAGAGGGCTATGGTGAAAAAGGAAATATCCTCAGATGAAATCTGGAAAGAAGCTTTCTGAGAAACTGCTCTGTGGTGTGTGACTTCCACTCACAGAGTTACATCTGTATTTCGTGGATCTCTTTGCTAGCCTTATTTCTGTGGAATCTGAGAACAGATATTTCGGATCCCTTTGAAGACTGTAGGGCCAAAGGAAATATCCTCCGATAACAAAGAGAAAGAAGCTTTCTGAGAAACTTCTTTGTGTTCTGAGAATCATCTCACAGAGTTACAGCTTTCCCCTCAAGAAGCCTTTCCCAAAGACAGTTCTTGTGGAATTGGCACAGTGATATTTGGAAGCCCACAGAGGGCTATGGTGAAAAAGGAAATATCATCAGGTGAAATATGGAAAGAAGCTTTCTGAGAAACTTCTCTGTGGTGTGTGACTTCCACTCACAGAGTTACATCTGTATTTCTTGGAACTCTTTGCTAGCCTTATTTCTGTGGAATCTGAGAACAGATATTTCCCATCCGTTTGAAGACTATAGGGCCAAAGGAAATATCATCCGATAACAAAGAGAAAGAAGCTTTCTGAGAAACTTCTTTGTGTTCTGTGAAATCATCTCACAGAGTTACAGCTTTCCTCTCAAGAAGCCTTTCGCTAAGACAGTTCTTGTGGAATTGGCAAAGTGATATTTGGAAGCCCTTAGAGGGCTATGGTGAAAAAGGAAATATCCTCAGATGAAATCTGGAAAGAAGCTTTCTGAGAAACTTCTCTGTGGTGTGTGACTTCCACTCACAGAGTTACATCTGTATTTCGTGGATCTCTTTGCTAGCCTTATTTCTGTGGAATCTGAGAAGAGATATTTCGGATCCCTTTGAAGACTATAGGGCCAAAGGAAATATCCTTCGATAACAAAGAGAGAGAAGCTTTCTGAGAAACTTCTTTGTGTTCTGAGAAATCATCTCATAGAGTTACAGCTTTCCCCTTAAGAAGCCTTTCACTAAGACAGTTCTTGTGGAATTGGCAAAGTGATATTTGGAAGCCCATAGAGGGCTATGGTGAAAAAGGAAATATCCTCAGATGAAATCTGGAAAGAAGCTTTCTGAGAAACTGCTCTGTGGTGTGTGACTTAAACTCACATAGGTACATCTGTATTTCGTGGATCTCTTTGCTAGCATTATTTCTGTGGAATCTGAGAACAGATATTTCGGATCCCTTTGAAGACTATAGGGCCAAAGGAAATATCCTCCGATAACAAAGAGAAAGAAGCTTTCTGAGAAACTTCTTTGTGTTCTGTGAAATCATCTCACAGAGTTACAGCTTTCCTCTCAAGAAGCCTTTCGCTAAGACAGTTCTTGTGGAATTGGCAAAGTGATATTTGGAAGCCCTTAGAGGGCTATGGTGAAAAAGGAAATATCCTCAGGTGAAATCTGGAAGGAGGCTTTCTGAGAAACTTCTCTGTGGTGTGTGACTTCCACTCACAGAGTTACATCTGTATTTCGTGGATCTCTTTAATAGCCTTATTTCTGTGGAATCTGAGAACAGATATTTCGGATCCCTTAGAAGACTATAGGGCCTAAGGAAATATCCCCCGATAACAAAGAGAAAGAAGCTTTCTGAGAAACTTCTTTGTGTTCTGTGAAATCATCTCACAGAGTTACAGCTTTCCCCTCTAGAAGCCTTTCGCTAAGACGGTTCTTGTGGAATTGGCAAAGTAATATTTGGAAGCCCAGAGAGGGCTATGGTGAAAAAGGAAATATCCTCATATGAAATCTGGAAAGAAGCTTTCTGAGATACTGCTCTGTGATGTGTGACTTCCACTCACAGAGTTACATCTGTATTTCGTGGATCTCTTTGCTAGCCTTATTTCTGTGGAATCTGAGAACAGATATTTCGGATCCCTTTGAAGACTATAGGGCCAAAGTAAATATCCTCCGATAACAAAGAGAAAGAAGCTTTCTGAGAAACTTCTTTGTGTTCTGTGAAATCATCTCACAGAGTTACAGCTTTCCCCTCAAGAAGCCTTTCGCTAAGACGGTTCTTGTGGAATTGGCAAAGTGATATTTGGAAGCCCATAGAGGGCTATGGTGAAAAAGGAAATATCCTCAGATGAAATCTGGAAAGAAGCTTTCTGAGAAACTGCTCTGTGATGTGGGACTTCCACTCACAGAGTTACATCTGTATTTCTTGGAACTCTTTGCTAGCCTTTTTTCTGTGGAATCTGAGAACAGATATTTCCCATCCGTTTGAAGACTATAGGGCCAAAGGAAATATCCTCCGATAACAAAGAGAAAGAAGCTTTCTGAGAAACTTCTTTGTGTTCTGTGAAATCATCTCACAGAGTTACAGCTTTCCTCTCAAGAAGCCTTTCGCTAAGACAGTTCTTGTGGAATTGGCAAAGTGATATTTGGAAGCCCTTAGAGGGCTATGGTGAAAAAGGAAATATCCTCAGGTGAAATCTGGAAGGAAGCTTTCTGAGAAACTTCTCTGTGGTGTGTGACTTCCACTCACAGAGTTACATCTGTATTTCGTGGATCTCCTTAATAGCCTTATTTCTGTGGAATCTGAGAACAGATATTTCGGATCCCTTTGAAGACTATAGGGCCAAAGGAAATATCCTCCGATAACAAAGAGAAAGAAGCTTTCTGAGAAACTTCTTTGTGTTCTGTGAAATCATCTCACAGAGTTACAGCTTTCCCCTCAAGAAGCCTTTCGCTAAGACGGTTCTTGTGGAATTGGCAAGGTGATATTTGGAAGCCCAGAGAGGGCTATGGTGAAAAAGGAAATATCCTCATATGAAATCTGGAAAGAAGCTTTCTGAAATACTGCTCTGTGATGTGTGACTTCCACTCACAGAGTTACATCTGTATTTCGTGGATCTCTTTGCTAGCCTTATTTCTGTGGAATCTGAGAACAGATATTTCGGATCCGTTTGAAGACTATAGGGCCAAAGGAAATATCCTCCGATAACAAAGAGAAAGAAGCTTTCTGAGAAACTTCTTTGTCTTCTGTGAAATCATCTCACAGAGTTACAGCTTTCCCCTCAAGAAGCCTTTCGCTAAGACGGTTCTTGTGGAATTGGCAAAGTGATATTTGGAAGCCCATAGAGAGCTATGTTGAAAAAGGAAATATCCTCAGATGAAATCTGGAAAGAAGCTTTCTGAGAAACTGCTCTGTGATGTGGGACTTCCACTCACAGAGTTACATCTGTATTTCTTGGAACTCTTTGCTAGCCTTATTTCTGTGGAATCTGAGAACAGATATTTCCCATCCGTTTGAAGACTATAGGGCCAAAGGAAATATCCTCCGATAACAAAGGGAAAGAAGCTTTCTGAGAAACTTCTTTGTGTTCTGTGAAATCATCTCACAGAGTTACAGCTTTCCTCTCAAGAAGCCTTTCGCTAAGACAGTTCTTGTGGAATTGGCAAAGTGATATTTGGAAGCCCTTAGAGGGCTATGGTGAAAAAGGAAATATCCTCAGATGAAATCTGGAAAGAAGCTTTCTGAGAAACTTCTCTGTGGTGTTTGACTTCCACTCACAGAGCTACATCTGTCTTTCGTGGATCTCTTTGCTAGCCTTATTTCTGTGGTATCTGAGAACAGATATTTCGGATCCCTTTGAAGACTATAGGGCCAAAGGAAATATCCTCTGATAACAAAGAGAAAGAAGCTTTCTGAGAAACTTCTTTGTGTTCTGTGAAATAATCACAGAGTTACAGCTTTCCCCTCAAGAAGCCTTTCGCTAAGACAGTTCTTGTGGAATTGGCAAAGTGATATTAGGAAGCCATTGAGGGCTTTGGTGAAAAAGGAAATATCCTCAGGTGAAATCTGGAAGGAAGCTTTCTGAGAAACTTCTCTGTGGTGTGTGACTTCCACTCACAGAGTTACATCTGTATTTCGTGGATCTCTTTAGTAGCGTTATTTCTGTGGAATCTGAGAACAGATATTTCGGATTCCTTTGAAGACTATAGGGCCAAAGGAAATATCCTCCGATAACAAAGAGAAAGAAGCTTTCTGAGAAACTTCTTTGTGTTCTGTGAAATCATCTCACAGAGTTCCAGCTTTCCCCTCAAGAAGGCTTTCGCTAAGACGGTTCTTGTGGAATTGGCAAAGTGATATTTGGAAGCCCATAGAGGGCTATGGTGAAAAAGGAAATATCCTCAGATGAAATATGGAAAGAAGCCTTCTGAGAAACTGCTCTGTGATGTGTGACTTCCACTCACAGAGTTACATATGTATTTCGTGGATCTCTTTGCTAGCCTTATTTCTGTGGAATCTGAGAACAGATATTTCGGAACTCTTTGAAGACTATAGGGCCAAAGGAAATATCCTCCGATAACAAAGAGAAAGAAGCTTTCTGAGAAACTTCTTTGTGTTCTGTGAAATCATCTCACAGAGTTACAGCTTTCCCCTCAAAAAGCCTTTCGCTAAGACAGTTCTTGTGGAATTTCCAAAGTGATATTTGGAAGCCCATAGAGGGCTATGGTGAAAAAGGAAATATCCTCAGATGAAATCTGGAAAGAAGCATTCTGAGAAACTGCTCTGTGATGTGGGACTTCCACTCACAGAGTTACATTTGTATTTCGTGGATCTCTTTGCTAGTTTTATTTCTGTGGAATCTGAGAACAGATATTTCGGATCCCTTTGAAGACTATAGGTCCAAAGGAAATATCCTCCGATAACAAATGAAAGAAGCTTTCTGAGAAACTTCTTTGTGTTCTGTGAAATCATCTCACAGAGTTACAGCTTTCCCCTCAAGAAGCCTTTCGCTAAGACAGTTCTTGTGGAATTGGCAAAGTGATATTTGGAAGCCCTTAGAGGGCTATGGTGAAAAAGGAAATATCCTCAGTTCAAATCTGGAAAGAAGCTTCCTGAGAAGCTGCTCTGTGATGTGTGACTTCCACTCACAGAGTTAAATCTGTATTTCGTGGATCTCTTTGCTAGCCTTATTTCTGTGGAATCTGAGAACAGATATTTCGGATCCCTGTGAAGACTATAGGGCCATAGGAAATATCCTCCGATAACAAAGAGAAAGAAGCTTTCTGAGAAACTTGTTTGTGTTCTGTGAAATCATCTCACAGAGTTACAGCTTTCCCCTCAAGAAGCCTTTCGCTAAGACAGTTCTTGTGGAATTGGCAAAGTGATATTTGGAAGCCCATACAGGGCTATGGTGAAAAAGGAAATATCCTCAGATGAAATCTGGAAAGAAGGTTTCTGAAATACTGCTGTGTGATGTGTGACTTCCACTCACAGACTTACATCCGTATTTCGTGGATCTCTTTGCTAGCCTTATTTCTGTGGAATCTGAGAACAGATATTTCGGATCCTTTTGAAGACTATAGGGCCAAAGGAATTATCCTCCGATAACAAAGAGAAAGAAGCTTTCTGAGAAACTTCTTTGTGTTCTGTGAAATCATCTCACAGAGTTACAGCTTTCCCCTCAAGAAGCCTTTCGCTAAGACGGTTCTTGTGGAATTGGCAAAGTGATATTTGGAAGCCCCTAGAGGGCTATGGTGAAAAAGGAAATATCCTCAGATGAAATATGGAAAGAAGCCTTCTGAGAAACTGCTCTGTGATGTTTGACTTCCACTCACAGAGTTACATATGTATTTCGTGGATCTCTTTGCTAGCCTTATTTCTGTGGAATCTGAGAACAGATATTTCGGAACTCTTTGAAGACTATAGGGCCAAAGGAAATATCCTCCGATAACAAAGAGAAAGAAGCTTTCTGAGAAACTTCTTTGTGTTCTGTGAAATCATCTCACAGAGTTAGAGCTTTCCCCTCAAAAAGCCTTTCGCTAAGACAGTTCTTGTGGAATTTCCAAAGTGATATTTGGAAGCCCATAGAGGGCTATGGTGAAAAAGGAAATATCCTCAGATGAAATCTGGAAAGAAGCATTCTGAGAAACTGCTCTGTGATGTGGGACTTCCACTCACAGAGTTACATTTGTATTTCGTGGATCTCTTTGCTAGTTTTATTTCTGTGGAATCTGAGAACAGATATTTCGGATCCCTTTGAAGACTATAGGTCCAAAGGAAATATCCTCCGATAACAAATGAAAGAAGCTTTCTGAGAAACTTCTTTGTGTTCTGTGAAATCATCTCACAGAGTTACAGCTTTCCCCTCAAGAAGCCTTTCGCTAAGACAGTTCTTGTGGAATTGGCAAAGTGATATTTGGAAGCCCTTAGAGGGCTATGGTGAAAAAGGAAATATCCTCAGTTCAAATCTGGAAAGAAGCTTCCTGAGAAGCTGCTCTGTGATGTGTGACTTCCACTCACAGAGTTAAATCTGTATTTCGTGGATCTCTTTGCTAGCCTTATTTCTGTGGAATCTGAGAACAGATATTTCGGATCCCTGTGAAGACTATAGGGCCATAGGAAATATCCTCCGATAACAAAGAGAAAGAAGCTTTCTGAGAAACTTGTTTGTGTTCTGTGAAATCATCTCACAGAGTTACAGCTTTCCCCTCAAGAAGCCTTTCGCTAAGACAGTTCTTGTGGAATTGGCAAAGTGATATTTGGAAGCCCATACAGGGCTATGGTGAAAAAGGAAATATCCTCAGATGAAATCTGGAAAGAAGGTTTCTGAAATACTGCTGTGTGATGTGTGACTTCCACTCACAGACTTACATCCGTATTTCGTGGATCTCTTTGCTAGCCTTATTTCTGTGGAATCTGAGAACAGATATTTCGGATCCTTTTGAAGACTATAGGGCCAAAGGAATTATCCTCCGATAACAAAGAGAAAGAAGCTTTCTGAGAAACTTCTTTGTGTTCTGTGAAATCATCTCACAGAGTTACAGCTTTCCCCTCAAGAAGCCTTTCGCTAAGACGGTTCTTGTGGAATTGGCAAAGTGATATTTGGAAGCCCCTAGAGGGCTATGGTGAAAAAGGAAATATCCTCAGATGAAATCTGGAAAGAAGCTTTCTGAGAAACTTCTCTGTGATGTGTGACTTCCACTCACAGAGTTACATCTGTATTTCGGGGATCTCTTTGCTAGCCTTATTTCTGTGGAATCTGAGAACAGATATTTCGGATCCCTTTGAAGACTATAGGTCCAAAGGAAATATCCTCCGATAACAAAGAGAAAGAAGCTTTCTGAGAAACTTCTTTGTGTTCTGTGAAATCATCTCACAGAGTTACAGCTTTCCCCTCAAGAAGCCTTTCGCTAAGACAGTTCTTGTGGAATTGGCAAAGTGATATTTGGAAGCTCATAGAGGGCTATGGTGAAAAAGGAAATATCCTCAGATGAAATCTGGAAAGAAGCTTTCTGAGAAACTGCTCTGTGATGTGTGACTTCCACTCACAGAGGTACATCTTTATTTCGTGGATTTCTTTGCTAGCCTTATTTCTGTGGAATCTGAGAACAGATATTTCGGATCCCTTTGAAGACTATAGGGCCAAAGGAAATATCCTCCGATAACAAAGAGAAAGAAGCTTTCTGAGAAACTTCTTTGTGTTCTGTGAAATCATCTCACAGAGTTACAGCTTTCCTCTCAAGAAGCCTTTCGCTAAGACAGTTCTTGTGGAATTGGCAAAGTGATATTTGGAAGCCCTTAGAGGGCTATGGTGAAAAAGGAAATATCCTCAGGTGAAATCTGGAAGGAAGCTTTCTGAGAAACGTCTCTGTGGTGTGTGACTTCCACTCACAGAGTTACATCTGTATTTCGTGGATCTCTTTAATAGCCTTATTTCTGTGGAATCTGAGAACAGATATTTCGGATCCCTTTGAAGACTATAGGGCCAAAGGAAATATCCTCCGATAACAAAGAGAAAGAAGCTTTCTGAGAAACTTCTTTGTGTTCTGTGAAATCATCTCACAGAGTTACAGCTTTCCCCTCAAGAAGCCTTTCGCTAAGACGGTTCTTGTGGAATTGGCAAAGTGATATTTGGAAGCCCAGAGAGGGCTATGGTGAAAAAGGAAATATCCTCAGATGAAATCTGGAAAGAAGCTTTCTGAGATACTGCTCTGTGATGTGTGACTTCCACTCACAGAGTTACATCTGTATTTCGTGGATCTCTTTGCTAGCCTTATTTCTGTGGAATCTGAGAACAGATATTTCGGATCCCTTTGAAGACTATAGGGCCAAAGGAAATATCCTCCGATAACAAAGAGAAAGAAGCTTTCTGAGAAACTTCTTTGTGTTCTGTGAAATCATCTCACAGAGTTACAGCTTTCCCCTCAAGAAGCCTTTCGCTAAGACGGTTCTTGTGGAATTGGCAAAGTGATATTTGGAAGCCCATAGAGGGCTATGGTGAAAAAGGAAATATCCTCAGATGAAATCTGGAAAGAAGCATTCTGAGAAACTGCTCTGGGATGTGTGACTTCCACTCACAGAGTTACCTCTGTATTTCGTGGATCTCTTTGCTAGTGTTATTTCTGTGGAATCTGAGAACAGATATTTCGGATCCCTTTGAAGACTATAGGGCCAAAGGAAATATCCTCTGATAACAAAGAGAAAGAAGCTTTCTGAGAAACTTCTTTGTGTTCTGTGAAATTATCTCACAAAGTTACAGCTTTCCCCTCAAGTAGCCTTTCACTAAGACGGTTCTTGTGGAATTGGCAAAGTGATATTTGGAAGCCATTGAGGGCTATGGTGCAAAAGGAAATATGCTCAGATGAAATCTGGAAAGACGCTTTCTGAGAAACTGCTCTGTGATGTGTGACTTCCACTCACAGAGATATATCTGTATTTCGGGGATCTCTTTGCTAGCCTTATTTCTGTGGAATCTGAGAACAGATATTTCGGATCCTTTTGAAGACTATAGGGCCAAAGGAAATATCCTCCGATAACAAAGAGAAAGAAGCTTTCTGAGAAACTTCTTTGTGTTCTGTGAAATCATCTCACAGAGTTACAGCTTTCCCCTCAAGAAGCCTTTCGCTAAGACGGTTCTTGTGGAATTGGCAAAGTGATATTTGGAAGCCCATAGAGGGCTATGGTGAAAAAGGAAATATCCTCAGATGAAATCTGGAAAGAAGCTTTCTGAGAAACTGCTCTGTGATGTGGGACTTCCACTCACAGAGTTACATCTGTATTTCGTGGATCTCTTTGCTAGCCTTATTTCTGTGGAATCTGAGAACAGATATTTCGGATCCCTTTGAAGACTATAGGGCCAAAGGAAATATCCTCCGATAACAAAGAGAAAGAAGCTTTCTGAGAAACTTCTTTGTGTTCTGTGAAATCATCTCACAGAGTTACAGCTTTCCCCTCAAAAAGCCTTTCGCTAAGACGGTTCTTGTGGAATTGGCAAAGTGATATTTGGAAGCCCATAGAGGGCTATGGTGAAAAAGGAAATATCCTCAGATGAAATCTGGAAAGAAGCTTTCTGAGAAACTGCTCTGTGATGTGGGACTTCCACTCACAGAGTTACATTTGTATTTCGTGGATCTCTTTGCTAGCCTTATTTCTGTGGAATCTGAGAACAGATATTTCGGATCCCTTTTAAGACTATAGGTCCAAAGGAAATATCCTCCGATAACAAATGAAAGAAGCTTTCTGAGAAACTTCTTTGTGTTCTGTGAAATCATCTCACAGAGTTACAGCTTTCCCCTCAAGAAGCCTTTCGCTAAGACGGTTCTTGTGGAATTGGCAAAGTGATATTTGGAAGCCCATAGAGGGCTATGGTGAAAAAGGAAATATCCTCAGTTCAAATCTGGAAAGAAGCTTCCTGAGAAGCTGCTCTGTGATGTGTGACTTCCACTCACAGAGTTAAATCTGTATTTCGTGGATCTCTTTGCTAGCCTTATTTCTGTGGAATCTGAGAA
Source organism: Macaca mulatta (assembly GCF_049350105.2). Taxonomy (NCBI): domain Eukaryota; kingdom Metazoa; phylum Chordata; class Mammalia; order Primates; family Cercopithecidae; genus Macaca; species Macaca mulatta. The sequence goes on along the minus strand of NC_133422.1, from coordinate 52,797,023 downwards.
CAGATATTTCGGATCCCTTTGAAGACTATAGGGCCATAGGAAATATCCTCCGATAACAAAGAGAAAGAAGCTTTCTGAGAAACTTCTTTGTGTTCTGTGAAATCATCTCACAGAGTTACAGCTTTCCCCTCAAGAAGCCTTTCGCTAAGACAGTTCTTGTGGAATTGGCAAAGTGATATTTGGAAGCCCATAGAGGGTTATGGTGAAAAAGGAAATATCCTCAGATGAAATCTGGATAGAAGCTTTATGAGAAACTGCTCTGTGATGTGTGACTTCCACTCACAGAGTTACATCTGTATTTCGTGGATCTCTTTGCTAGCCTTATTTCTGTGGAATCTGAGAACAGATATTTCGGATCCCTTTGAAGACTATAGGGCCAAAGGAAATATCCTCCGATAACAAAGAGAAAGAAGCTTTCTGAGAAACTTCTTTGTGTTCTGTGAAATCATCTCACAGACTTACACCTTTCCCCTCAAAAGCCTTTCGCTAAGACGGTTCTTGTGGAATTGGCAACGTTAAATTTGAAGCACATAGAGGGCTATGTTGAAAAAGGAAATATCCTCAGATCAAATCTGGAAAGAAGCTTTCTGAGAAGCTGCTCTGTGATGTGTGACTTCCACTCACTAGAGTTACATCTGTATTTCGTGGATCTCTTTGCTAGCCTTATTTCTGTGGAATCTGAGAACAGATATTTCGGATCCCTTTGAAGACTGTAGGGCCAAAGGAAATATCCTCCGATAACAAAGAGAAAGAAGCTTTCTGAGAAACTTCTTTGTGTTCTGAGAATCATCTCACAGAGTTACAGCTTTCCCCTCAAGAAGCCTTTCCCAAAGACAGTTCTTGTGGAATTGGCACAGTGATATTTGGAAGCCCACAGAGGGCTATGGTGAAAAAGGAAATATCATCAGGTGAAATATGGAAAGAAGCTTTCTGAGAAACTTCTCTGTGGTGTGTGACTTCCACTCACAGAGTTACATCTGTATTTCTTGGAACTCTTTGCTAGCCTTATTTCTGTGGAATCTGAGAACAGATATTTCCCATCCGTTTGAAGACTATAGGGCCAAAGGAAATATCATCCGATAACAAAGAGAAAGAAGCTTTCTGAGAAACTTCTTTGTGTTCTGTGAAATCATCTCACAGAGTTACAGCTTTCCTCTCAAGAAGCCTTTCGCTAAGACAGTTCTTGTGGAATTGGCAAAGTGATATTTGGAAGCCCTTAGAGGGCTATGGTGAAAAAGGAAATATCCTCAGATGAAATCTGGAAAGAAGCTTTCTGAGAAACTTCTCTGTGGTGTGTGACTTCCACTCACAGAGTTACATCTGTATTTCGTGGATCTCTTTGCTAGCCTTATTTCTGTGGAATCTGAGAAGAGATATTTCGGATCCCTTTGAAGACTATAGGGCCAAAGGAAATATCCTTCGATAACAAAGAGAAAGAAGCTTTCTGAGAAACTTCTTTGTGTTCTGAGAAATCATCTCATAGAGTTACAGCTTTCCCCTTAAGAAGCCTTTCACTAAGACAGTTCTTGTGGAATTGGCAAAGTGATATTTGGAAGCCCATAGAGGGCTATGGTGAAAAAGGAAATATCCTCAGATGAAATCTGGAAAGAAGCTTTCTGAGAAACTGCTCTGTGGTGTGTGACTTAAACTCACATAGGTACATCTGTATTTCGTGGATCTCTTTGCTAGCATTATTTCTGTGGAATCTGAGAACAGATATTTCGGATCCCTTTGAAGACTATAGGGCCAAAGGAAATATCCTCCGATAACAAAGAGAAAGAAGCTTTCTGAGAAACTTCTTTGTGTTCTGTGAAATCATCTCACAGAGTTACAGCTTTCCTCTCAAGAAGCCTTTCGCTAAGACAGTTCTTGTGGAATTGGCAAAGTGATATTTGGAAGCCCTTAGAGGGCTATGGTGAAAAAGGAAATATCCTCAGGTGAAATCTGGAAGGAGGCTTTCTGAGAAACTTCTCTGTGGTGTGTGACTTCCACTCACAGAGTTACATCTGTATTTCGTGGATCTCTTTAATAGCCTTATTTCTGTGGAATCTGAGAACAGATATTTCGGATCCCTTAGAAGACTATAGGGCCTAAGGAAATATCCCCCGATAACAAAGAGAAAGAAGCTTTCTGAGAAACTTCTTTGTGTTCTGTGAAATCATCTCACAGAGTTACAGCTTTCCCCTCTAGAAGCCTTTCGCTAAGACGGTTCTTGTGGAATTGGCAAAGTAATATTTGGAAGCCCAGAGAGGGCTATGGTGAAAAAGGAAATATCCTCATATGAAATCTGGAAAGAAGCTTTCTGAGATACTGCTCTGTGATGTGTGACTTCCACTCACAGAGTTACATCTGTATTTCGTGGATCTCTTTGCTAGCCTTATTTCTGTGGAATCTGAGAACAGATATTTCGGATCCCTTTGAAGACTATAGGGCCAAAGTAAATATCCTCCGATAACAAAGAGAAAGAAGCTTTCTGAGAAACTTCTTTGTGTTCTGTGAAATCATCTCACAGAGTTACAGCTTTCCCCTCAAGAAGCCTTTCGCTAAGACGGTTCTTGTGGAATTGGCAAAGTGATATTTGGAAGCCCATAGAGGGCTATGGTGAAAAAGGAAATATCCTCAGATGAAATCTGGAAAGAAGCTTTCTGAGAAACTGCTCTGTGATGTGGGACTTCCACTCACAGAGTTACATCTGTATTTCTTGGAACTCTTTGCTAGCCTTTTTTCTGTGGAATCTGAGAACAGATATTTCCCATCCGTTTGAAGACTATAGGGCCAAAGGAAATATCCTCCGATAACAAAGAGAAAGAAGCTTTCTGAGAAACTTCTTTGTGTTCTGTGAAATCATCTCACAGAGTTACAGCTTTCCTCTCAAGAAGCCTTTCGCTAAGACAGTTCTTGTGGAATTGGCAAAGTGATATTTGGAAGCCCTTAGAGGGCTATGGTGAAAAAGGAAATATCCTCAGGTGAAATCTGGAAGGAAGCTTTCTGAGAAACTTCTCTGTGGTGTGTGACTTCCACTCACAGAGTTACATCTGTATTTCGTGGATCTCCTTAATAGCCTTATTTCTGTGGAATCTGAGAACAGATATTTCGGATCCCTTTGAAGACTATAGGGCCAAAGTAAATATCCTCCGATAACAAAGAGAAAGAAGCTTTCTGAGAAACTTCTTTGTGTTCTGTGAAATCATCTCACAGAGTTACAGCTTTCCCCTCAAGAAGCCTTTCGCTAAGACGGTTCTTGTGGAATTGGCAAAGTGATATTTGGAAGCCCATAGAGGGCTATGGTGAAAAAGGAAATATCCTCAGATGAAATCTGGAAAGAAGCTTTCTGAGAAACTGCTCTGTGATGTGGGACTTCCACTCACAGAGTTACATCTGTATTTCTTGGAACTCTTTGCTAGCCTTTTTTCTGTGGAATCTGAGAACAGATATTTCCCATCCGTTTGAAGACTATAGGGCCAAAGGAAATATCCTCCGATAACAAAGAGAAAGAAGCTTTCTGAGAAACTTCTTTGTGTTCTGTGAAATCATCTCACAGAGTTACAGCTTTCCTCTCAAGAAGCCTTTCGCTAAGACAGTTCTTGTGGAATTGGCAAAGTGATATTTGGAAGCCCTTAGAGGGCTATGGTGAAAAAGGAAATATCCTCAGGTGAAATCTGGAAGGAAGCTTTCTGAGAAACTTCTCTGTGGTGTGTGACTTCCACTCACAGAGTTACATCTGTATTTCGTGGATCTCCTTAATAGCCTTATTTCTGTGGAATCTGAGAACAGATATTTCGGATCCCTTTGAAGACTATAGGGCCAAAGGAAATATCCTCCGATAACAAAGAGAAAGAAGCTTTCTGAGAAACTTCTTTGTGTTCTGTGAAATCATCTCACAGAGTTACAGCTTTCCCCTCAAGAAGCCTTTCGCTAAGACGGTTCTTGTGGAATTGGCAAGGTGATATTTGGAAGCCCAGAGAGGGCTATGGTGAAAAAGGAAATATCCTCATATGAAATCTGGAAAGAAGCTTTCTGAAATACTGCTCTGTGATGTGTGACTTCCACTCACAGAGTTACATCTGTATTTCGTGGATCTCTTTGCTAGCCTTATTTCTGTGGAATCTGAGAACAGATATTTCGGATCCGTTTGAAGACTATAGGGCCAAAGGAAATATCCTCCGATAACAAAGAGAAAGAAGCTTTCTGAGAAACTTCTTTGTCTTCTGTGAAATCATCTCACAGAGTTACAGCTTTCCCCTCAAGAAGCCTTTCGCTAAGACGGTTCTTGTGGAATTGGCAAAGTGATATTTGGAAGCCCATAGAGAGCTATGTTGAAAAAGGAAATATCCTCAGATGAAATCTGGAAAGAAGCTTTCTGAGAAACTGCTCTGTGATGTGGGACTTCCACTCACAGAGTTACATCTGTATTTCTTGGAACTCTTTGCTAGCCTTATTTCTGTGGAATCTGAGAACAGATATTTCCCATCCGTTTGAAGACTATAGGGCCAAAGGAAATATCCTCCGATAACAAAGGGAAAGAAGCTTTCTGAGAAACTTCTTTGTGTTCTGTGAAATCATCTCACAGAGTTACAGCTTTCCTCTCAAGAAGCCTTTCGCTAAGACAGTTCTTGTGGAATTGGCAAAGTGATATTTGGAAGCCCTTAGAGGGCTATGGTGAAAAAGGAAATATCCTCAGATGAAATCTGGAAAGAAGCTTTCTGAGAAACTTCTCTGTGGTGTTTGACTTCCACTCACAGAGCTACATCTGTCTTTCGTGGATCTCTTTGCTAGCCTTATTTCTGTGGTATCTGAGAACAGATATTTCGGATCCCTTTGAAGACTATAGGGCCAAAGGAAATATCCTCTGATAACAAAGAGAAAGAAGCTTTCTGAGAAACTTCTTTGTGTTCTGTGAAATAATCACAGAGTTACAGCTTTCCCCTCAAGAAGCCTTTCGCTAAGACAGTTCTTGTGGAATTGGCAAAGTGATATTAGGAAGCCATTGAGGGCTTTGGTGAAAAAGGAAATATCCTCAGGTGAAATCTGGAAGGAAGCTTTCTGAGAAACTTCTCTGTGGTGTGTGACTTCCACTCACAGAGTTACATCTGTATTTCGTGGATCTCTTTAGTAGCGTTATTTCTGTGGAATCTGAGAACAGATATTTCGGATTCCTTTGAAGACTATAGGGCCAAAGGAAATATCCTCCGATAACAAAGAGAAAGAAGCTTTCTGAGAAACTTCTTTGTGTTCTGTGAAATCATCTCACAGAGTTACAGCTTTCCCCTCAAGAAGCCTTTCGCTAAGACGGTTCTTGTGGAATTGGCAAAGTGATATTTGGAAGCCCAGAGAGGGCTAAGGTGAAAAAGGAAATATCCTCCGATGAAATCTGGAAAGAAGCTTTCTGAGATACTGCTCTGTGATGTGTGACTTCCACTCACAGAGTTACATCTGTATTTCGTGGATCTCTTTGCTAGCCTTATTTCTGTGGAATCTGAGAACAGATATTTCGGATCCCTTTGAAGACTATAGGGCCAAAGGAAATATCCTCCGATAACAAAGAGAAAGAAGCTTTCTGAGAAACTTCTTTGTGTTCTGTGAAATCATCTCACAGAGTTACAGCTTTCCCCTCAAGAAGCCTTTCGCTAAGACGGTTCTTGTGGAATTGGCAAAGTGATATTTGGAAGCCCATAGAGGGCTATGGTGAAAAAGGAAATATCCTCAGATGAAATCTGGAAAGAAGCTTTCTGAGAAACTGCTCTGTGATGTGGGACTTCCACTCACAGAGTTACATTTGTATTTCGTGGATCTCTTTGCTAGCCTTATTTCTGTGGAATCTGAGAACTGATATTTCGGATCCCTTTGAAGACTATAGGTCCAAAGGAAATATCCTCCGATAACAAATGAAAGAAGCTTTCTGAGAAACTTCTTTGTGTTCTGTGAAATCATCTCACAGAGTTACAGCTTTCCCCTCAAGAGGCCTTTCGCTAATTGGTTCTTGTGGAATTGGCAAAGTGATATTTGGAAGCCCATAGAGGGCTCTGGTGAAAAAGGAAATATCCTCAGTTCAAATCTGGAAAGAAGCTTCCTGAGAAGCTGCTCTGTGATGTGTGACTTCCACTCACAGAGTTAAATCTGTATTTCGTGGATCTCTTTGCTAGCCTTATTTCTGTGGAATCTGAGAACAGATATTTCGGATCCCTTTGAAGACTATAGGGCCATAGGAAATATCCTCCGATAACAAAGAGAAAGAAGCTTTCTGAGAAACTTCTTTGTGTTCTGTGAAATCATCTCACAGAGGTACAGCTTTCCCCTCAAGAAGCCTTTCGCTAAGACAGTTCTTGTGGAATTGGCAAAGTGATATTTGGAAGCCCTTAGAGGGCTATGGTGAAAAAGGAAATATCCTCAGATGAAATCTGGAAAGAAGCATTCTGAGAAACTGCTCTGGGATGTGTGACTTCCACTCACAGAGTTACATCTGTATTTCGTGGATCTCTTTGCTAGTTTTATTTCTGTGGAATCTGAGAACAGATATTTCGGATCCCTTTGAAGACTATAGGGCCAAAGGAAATATCCTCCGATAACAAAGAGAAAGAAGCTTTCTGAGAAACTTCTTTGTGTTCTGTGAAATCATCTCACAGAGTTCCAGCTTTCCCCTCAAGAAGGCTTTCGCTAAGACGGTTCTTGTGGAATTGGCAAAGTGATATTTGGAAGCCCATAGAGGGCTATGGTGAAAAAGGAAATATCCTCAGATGAAATATGGAAAGAAGCCTTCTGAGAAACTGCTCTGTGATGTGTGACTTCCACTCACAGAGTTACATATGTATTTCGTGGATCTCTTTGCTAGCCTTATTTCTGTGGAATCTGAGAACAGATATTTCGGAACTCTTTGAAGACTATAGGGCCAAAGGAAATATCCTCCGATAACAAAGAGAAAGAAGCTTTCTGAGAAACTTCTTTGTGTTCTGTGAAATCATCTCACAGAGTTACAGCTTTCCCCTCAAAAAGCCTTTCGCTAAGACAGTTCTTGTGGAATTTCCAAAGTGATATTTGGAAGCCCATAGAGGGCTATGGTGAAAAAGGAAATATCCTCAGATGAAATCTGGAAAGAAGCATTCTGAGAAACTGCTCTGTGATGTGGGACTTCCACTCACAGAGTTACATTTGTATTTCGTGGATCTCTTTGCTAGTTTTATTTCTGTGGAATCTGAGAACAGATATTTCGGATCCCTTTGAAGACTATAGGTCCAAAGGAAATATCCTCCGATAACAAATGAAAGAAGCTTTCTGAGAAACTTCTTTGTGTTCTGTGAAATCATCTCACAGAGTTACAGCTTTCCCCTCAAGAAGCCTTTCGCTAAGACAGTTCTTGTGGAATTGGCAAAGTGATATTTGGAAGCCCTTAGAGGGCTATGGTGAAAAAGGAAATATCCTCAGTTCAAATCTGGAAAGAAGCTTCCTGAGAAGCTGCTCTGTGATGTGTGACTTCCACTCACAGAGTTAAATCTGTATTTCGTGGATCTCTTTGCTAGCCTTATTTCTGTGGAATCTGAGAACAGATATTTCGGATCCCTTTGAAGACTATAGGGCCATAGGAAATATCCTCCGATAACAAAGAGAAAGAAGCTTTCTGAGAAACTTGTTTGTGTTCTGTGAAATCATCTCACAGAGTTACAGCTTTCCCCTCAAGAAGCCTTTCGCTAAGACAGTTCTTGTGGAATTGGCAAAGTGATATTTGGAAGCCCATACAGGGCTATGGTGAAAAAGGAAATATCCTCAGATGAAATCTGGAAAGAAGGTTTCTGAAATACTGCTGTGTGATGTGTGACTTCCACTCACAGAGTTACCTCTGTATTTCGTGGATCTCTTTGCTAGTGTTATTTCTGTGGAATCTGAGAACAGATATTTCGGATCCCTTTGAAGACTATAGGGCCAAAGGAAATATCCTCTGATAACAAAGAGAAAGAAGCTTTCTGAGAAACTTCTTTTGTTCTGTGAAATTATCTCACAAAGTTACAGCTTTCCCCTCAAGTAGCCTTTCACTAAGACGGTTCTTGTGGAATTGGCAAAGTGATATTTGGAAGCCATTGAGGGCTATGGTGCAAAAGGAAATATGCTCAGATGAAATCTGGAAAGACGCTTTCTGAGAAACTGCTCTGTGATGTGTGACTTCCATTCACAGAGATATATCTGTATTTCGTGGATCTCTTTGCTAGCCTTATTTCTGTGGAATCTGAGAACAGATATTTCGGATCCTTTTGAAGACTATAGGGCCAAAGGAAATATCCTCCGATAACAAAGAGAAAGAAGCTTTCTGAGAAACTTCTTTGTGTTCTGTGAAATCATCTCACAGAGTTACAGCTTTCCCCTCAAGAAGCCTTTCGCTAAGACGGTTCTTGTGGAATTGGCAAAGTGATATTTGGAAGCCCATAGAGGGCTATGGTGAAAAAGGAAATATCCTCAGATGAAATCTGGAAAGAAGCTTTCTGAGAAACTGCTCTGTGATGTGGGACTTCCACTCACAGAGTTACATCTGTATTTCGTGGATCTCTTTGCTAGCCTTATTTCTGTGGAATCTGAGAACAGATATTTCGGATCCCTTTGAAGACTATAGGGCCAAAGGAAATATCCTCCGATAACAAAGAGAAAGAAGCTTTCTGAGAAACTTCTTTGTGTTCTGTGAAATCATCTCACAGAGTTACAGCTTTCCCCTCAAAAAGCCTTTCGCTAAGACGGTTCTTGTGGAATTGGCAAAGTGATATTTGGAAGCCCATAGAGGGCTATGGTGAAAAAGGAAATATCCTCAGATGAAATCTGGAAAGAAGCTTTCTGAGAAACTGCTCTGTGATGTGGGACTTCCACTCACAGAGTTACATTTGTATTTCGTGGATCTCTTTGCTAGCCTTATTTCTGTGGAATCTGAGAACAGATATTTCGGATCCCTTTTAAGACTATAGGTCCAAAGGAAATATCCTCCGATAACAAATGAAAGAAGCTTTCTGAGAAACTTCTTTGTGTTCTGTGAAATCATCTCACAGAGTTACAGCTTTCCCCTCAAGAAGCCTTTCGCTAAGACGGTTCTTGTGGAATTGGCAAAGTGATATTTGGAAGCCCATAGAGGGCTATGGTGAAAAAGGAAATATCCTCAGTTCAAATCTGGAAAGAAGCTTCCTGAGAAGCTGCTCTGTGATGTGTGACTTCCACTCACAGAGTTAAATCTGTATTTCGTGGATCTCTTTGCTAGCCTTATTTCTGTGGAATCTGAGAACAGATATTTCGGATCCCTTTGAAGACTATAGGGCCATAGGAAATATCCTCCGATAACAAAGAGAAAGACGCTTTCTGAGAAACTTCTTTGTGTTCTGTGAAATCATCTCACAGAGTTACAGCTTTCCCCTCAAGAAGCCTTTCGCTAAGACAGTTCTTGTGGAATTGGCAAAGTGATATTTGGAAGCCCATAGAGGGTTATGGTGAAAAAGGAAATATCCTCAGATGAAATCTGGATAGAAGCTTTATGAGAAACTGCTCTGTGATGTGTGACTTCCACTCACAGAGTTACATCTGTATTTCGTGGATCTCTTTGCTAGCCTTATTTCTGTGGAATCTGAGAACAGATATTTCGGATCCCTTTGAAGACTATAGGGCCAAAGGAAATATCCTCCGATAACAAAGAGAAAGAAGCTTTCTGAGAAACTTCTTTGTGTTCTGTGAAATCATCTCACAGACTTACACCTTTCCCCTCAAAAGCCTTTCGCTAAGACGGTTCTTGTGGAATTGGCAAAGTGTTATTTGGAAGCCCATAGAGGGCTATGGTGAAAAAGGAAATATCCTCAGATGAAATCTGGAAAGAAGCATTCTGAGAAACTGCTCTGGGATGTGTGACTTCCACTCACAGAGTTACATCTGTATTTCGTGGATCTCTTTGCTAGTTTTATTTCTGTGGAATCTGAGAACAGATATTTCGGATCCCTTTGAAGACTATAGGGCCAAAGGAAATATCCTCCGATAACAAAGAGAAAGAAGCTTTCTGAGAAACTTCTTTGTGTTCTGTGAAATCATCTCACAGAGTTACAGCTTTCCCCTCAAGAAGGCTTTCGCTAAGACGGTTCTTGTGGTTTGGCAAAGTGATATTTGGAAGCCCTTAGAGGGCTATGGTGAAAAAGGAAATATCCTCAGATGAAATCTGGAAAGAAGCCTTCTGAGAAACTGCTCTGTGATGTGTGACTTCCACTCACAGAGTTACATATGTATTTCGTGGATCTCTTTGCTAGCCTTATTTCTGTGGAATCTGAGAACAGATATTTCGGAACTCTTTGAAGACTATAGGGCTAAAGGAAATATCCTCCGATAACAAAGAGAAAGAAGCTTTCTGAGAAACTTATTTGTGTTGTGTGAAATCATCTCACAGAGGTACAGCTTTCCCCTCAAGAAGCCTTTCGCTAAGACAGTTCTTGTGGAATTTCCAAAGTGATATTTGGAAGCCCATAGAGGGCTATGGTGAAAAAGGAAATATCCTCAGATGAAATCTGGAAAGAAGCATTCTGATAAACTGCTCTGGGATGTGTGACTTCCACTCAGAGAGTTACATCTGTATTTCGTGGATCTCTTTGCTAGTGTTATTTCTGTGGAATCTGAGAACAGATATTTCGGATCCCTTTGAAGACTATAGGTCCAAAGGAAATATCCTCCGATAACAAATGAAAGAAGCTTTCTGAGAAACTTCTTTGTGTTCTGTGAAATCATCTCACAGAGTTACAGCTTTCCCCTCAAGAAGCCTTTCGCTAATTGGTTCTTGTGGAATTGGCAAAGTGATATTTGAAGCCCATAGAGGGCTATGGTGAAAAAGGAAATATCCTCAGTTCAAATCTGGAAAGAAGCTTCCTGAGAAGCTGCTCTGTGATGTGTGACCTCCACTCACAGAGTTAAATCTGTATTTCGTGGATCTCTTTGCTAGCCTTATTTCTGTGGAATCTGAGAACAGATATTTCGGATCCCTTTGAAGACTATAGGGCCATAGGAAATATCCTCCGATAACAAAGAGAAAGAAGCTTTCTGAGAAACTTCTTTGTGTTCTCTGAAATCATCTCACAGAGTTACAGCTTTCCCCTCAAGAAGCCTTTCGCTAAGACAGTTCTTGTGGAATTGGCAAAGTGATATTTGGAAGCCCTTAGAGGGCTATGGTGAAAAAGGAAATATCCTCAGATGAAATCTGGAAAGAAGCTTTCTGAGAAACTTCTCTGTGATGTGTGACTTCCACTCACAGAGTTACATCTGTATTTCGTGGATCTCTTTGCTAGCCTTATTTCTGTGGAATCTGAGAACAGATATTTCGGATCCCTTTGAAGACTATATGGCCAAAGGAAATATCCTTCGATAACAAAGACAAAGAAGCTTTCTGAGAAACTTCTTTGTGTTCTGTGAAATCATCTCACAGAGTAACAGCTTTCTCCTCAAGAAGGCTTTCGCTAAGACGGTTCTTGTGGAATTGGCAAAGTGATATTTGGAAGCCCATAGAGGGCTATGGTGAAAAAGGAAATATCCTCAGATGAAATCTGGAAAGAAGCCTTCTGAGAAACTGCTCTGTGATGTGTGACTTCCACTCACAGAGTTACATATGTATTTCGTGGATCTCTTTGCTAGCCTTATTTCTGTGGAATCTGAGAACAGATATTTCGGAACTCTTTGAAGAATATAGGGCCAAAGGAAATATCCTCCGATAACAAAGAGAAAGAAGCTTTCTGAGAAACTGCTTTGTGTTGTGTGAAATCATCTCACAGAGTTACAGCTTTCCCCTCAAGAAGCCTTTCGCTAAGACAGTTCTTGTGGAATTTCCAAAGTGATATTTGGAAGCCCATAGAGGGCTATGGTGAAAAAGGAAATATCCTCAGATGAAATCTGAAAAGAAGCCTTCTGAGAAACTGCTCTGGGATGTGTGACTTCCACTCACAGAGTTACATCTGTATTTCGTGGATCTCTTTGCTAGTTTTATTTCTGTGGAATCTGAGAACAGATATTTCGGATCCCTTTGAAGACTATAGGGCCAAAGGAAATATACTCCGATAACAAAGAGAAAGAATCTTTCTGAGAAACTTCTTTGTGTTCTGTGAAATCATCTCACAGAGTTACAGCTTTCCCCTCAAGAAGGCTTTCGCTAAGACGGTTCTTGTGGAATTGGCAAAGTGATATTTGGAAGCCCATAGAGGGCTATGGTGAAAAAGGAAATATCCTCAGATGAAATCTGGAAAGAAGCCTTCTGAGAAACTGCTCTGTGATGTGTGATTTCCACTCACAGAGTTACATATGTATTTCGTGGATCTCTTTGCTAGCCTTATTTCTGTGGAATCTGAGAACAGCTATTTCGGAACTCTTTGAAGACTATAGGGCCAAAGGAAATATCCTCCGATAACAAAGAGAAAGAAGCTTTCTGAGAAACTTCTTTGTGTTGTGTGAAATCATCTCACAGAGTTACAGCTTTCCCCTCAAGAAGCCTTTCGCTAAGACAGTTCTTGTGGAATTTCCAAAGTGATATTTGGAAGCCCATAGAGGGCTATGGTGAAAAAGGAAATATCCTCAGATGAAATCTGGAAAGAAGCATTCTGAGAAACTGCTCTGGGATGTGTGAGTTCCACTCACAGAGTTACATCTGTATTTCGTGGATCTCTTTGCTAGACTTATTTCTGTGGAATCTGAGAACAGATATTTCGGATCCCTTTGAAGACTATAGGGCCAAAGGAAATATCCTCCGATAACAAAGAGAAAGAAGCTTTCTGAGAAACTTCTTGTGTCTGTGAAATCATCTCACAGATTTACAGCTTTCACCTCAAGAAGCCTTTCGCTAAGACGGTTCTTGTGGAATTGGCAAAGTGTTATTTGGAAGCCCATAGAGGGCTATGGGGAAAAGGAAATATCCTCAGATGAAATCTGGAAAGAAGCTTTCTGAGAAACTGCTCTGTGATGTGTGACTTCCCCTCACACAGTTACATCTGTATTTCGTGGATCTCTTTGCTAGCCTTATTTCTGTGAAATCTGACAACAGATATTTCGGATCCCGTTGAAGACTATAGGGCCAAAGGAAATATCCTCCGATAACAAAGAGAAAGAAGCTTTCTGAGAAACTTCTTTGTGTTCTGTGAAATCTTCTCACAGAGTTACAGCTTTCCCCTCAAGAAGCCTTTCGCTAAGACAGTTCTTGTGGAATTGGCAAAGTGATATTTGGAAGCCCATAGAGGGCTATGTTGAAAAAGGAAATATCCTCAGATCAAATCTGGAAAGAAGCTTCCTGAGAAGCTGCTCTGTGATGTGTGACTTCCACTCACAGAGTTACATCCGTATTTCGTGGATCTCTTTGCTAGCCTTATTTCTGTGGAATCTGAGAACAGATATTTCGGATCCCTTTGAAGACTATAGGGCCAAAGGAAATATCCTGCGATAACAAAGAGAAAGAAGATTTCTGAGAAACTTCTTTGTGTTCTGTGAAATCATCTCACAGAGTTACAGCTTTCCCCTCAAGAAACCTTTCGCTAAGACAGTTCTTGTGGAATTGGCAAAGTGATATTTGGAAGCCCATACAGGGCTATGGTGAAAAAGGAAATATCCTCAGATGAAATCTGGAAAGAAGCTTTCTGAAATACTGCTGTGTGATGTGTGACTTCCACTCACAGAGTTACATCCGTATTTCGTGGATCTCTTTGCTAGCCTTATTTCTGTGGAATCTGAGAACAGATATTTCGGATCCTTTTGAAGACTATAGGGCCAAAGGAATTATCCTCCGATAACAAAGAGAAAGAAGCTTTCTGAGAAACTTCTTTGTGTTCTGTGAAATCATCTCACAGAGTTACACCTTTCCCCTCAAGAAGCCTTTCGCTAAGACGGTTCTTGTGGAATTGGCAAAGTGATATTTGGAAGCCTCTAGAGGGCTATGGTGAAAAAGGAAATATCCTCAGATGAAATCTGGAAAGAAGCTTTCTGAGAAACTGCTCTGTGATGTGGGACTTCCACTCACAGAGTTACATCTGTATTTCGTGGATCTCTTTGCTAGCCTTATTTCTGTGGAATCTGAGAACAGATATTTCGGATCCCTTTTAAGACTATAGGTCCAAAGGAAATATCCTCCGATAACAAATGAAGAAGCTTTCTGAGAAACTTCTTTGTGTTCTGTGAAATCATCTCACAGAGTTACAGCTTTCCCCTCAAGAAGCCTTTCGCTAAGACGGTTCTTGTGGAATTGGCAAAGTGATATTTGGAAGCCCATAGAGGGCTATGGTGAAAAAGGAAATATCCTCAGTTCAAATCTGGAAAGAAGCTTCCTGAGAAGCTGCTCTGTGATGTGTGACTTCCACTCACAGAGTTAAATCTGTATTTCGTGGATCTCTTTGCTAGCCTTATTTCTGTGGAATCTGAGAACAGATATTTCGGATCCCTTTGAAGACTATAGGGCCAAATGAAATATCCTCGGAAACAAAGAGAAAGAAGCTTTCTGAGAAACTTCTTTGTGTTCTGTGAAATCATCTCACAGAGTTACAGCTTTCCCCTCAAGAAGCCTTTCGCTAAGACAGTTCTTTTGGAATTGGCAAAGTGATATTTGGAAGCCCATAGAGGGTTATGGTGAAAAAGGAAATATCCTCAGATGAAATCTGGATAGAAGCTTTATGAGAAACTGCTCTGTGATGTGTGACTTCCACTCACAGAGTTACATCTGTATTTCGTGGATCTCTTTGCTAGCCTTATTTCTGTGGAATCTGAGAACAGATATTTCGGATCCCTTTGAAGACTATAGGGCCAAAGGAAATATCCTCCGATAACAAAGAGAAAGAAGCTTTCTGAGAAACTTCTTTGTGTTCTGTGAAATCATCTCACAGAGTTACACCTTTCCCCTCAAAAGCCTTTCGCTAAGACAGTTCTTGTGGAATTTCCAAAGTGATATTTGGAAGCCCATAGAGGGCTATGGTGAAAAAGGAAATATCCTCAGATGAAATCTGGAAAGAAGCATTCTGAGAAACTGCTCTGGGATGTGTGAGTTCCACTCACAGAGTTACATCTGTATTTCGTGGATCTCTTTGCTAGTTTTATTTCTGTGGAATCTGAGAACAGATATTTCGGATCCCTTTGAAGACTATAGGGCCAAAGGAAATATCCTCCGATAACAAAGAGAAAGAAGCTTTCTGAGAAACTTCTTTGTGTTCTGTGAAATCATCTCACAGAGTTACAGCTTTCCCCTCAAGAAGCCTTTCGCTAAGACAGTTCTTGTGGAATTGGCAAAGTGATATTTGGAAGCCCTTAGAGGGCTATGGTGCAAAAGGAAATATCCTCAGATGAATTCTGGAAAGAAGCTTTCTGAGATACTGCTCTGTGATGTGTGACTTCCACTCACAGAGTTACATCTGTATTTCGTGGATCTCTTTGCTAGACTTATTTCTGTGGAATCTGAGAACAGATATTTCGGATCCCTTTGAAGACTATAGGGCCAAAGGAAATATCCTCCGATAACAAAGAGAAAGAAGCTTTCTGAGAAACTTCTTGTGTCTGTGAAATCATCTCACAGATTTACAGCTTTCCCCTTAAGAAGCCTTTCGCTAAGACGGTTCTTGTGGAATTGGCAAAGTGTTATTTGGAAGCCCATAGAGGGCTATGGGGAAAAGGAAATATCCTCAAATGAAATCTGGAAAGAAGCTTTCTGAGAAACTGCTCTGTGATGTGGGACTTCCACTCACAGAGTTACATCTGTATTTCGTGGATCTCTTTGCTAGCCTTATTTCTGTGGAATCTGAGAACAGATATTTCGGATCCCTTTGAAGACTATAGGGCCAAAGGAAATATCCTCCGATAACAAATGAAAGAAGCTTTCTGAGAAACTTCTTTGTGTTCTGTGAAATCATCTCACAGAGTTACAGCTTTCCCCTCAAGAAGCCTTTCGCTAAGACGGTTCTTGTGGAATTGGCAAAGTGATATTTGGAAGCCCATAGAGGGCTATGGTGAAAAAGGAAATATCCTCAGTTCAAATCTGGAAAGAAGCTTCCTGAGAAGCTGCTCTGTGATGTGTGACTTCCACTCACAGAGTTAAATCTGTACTTCGTGGATCTCTTTAATATCCTTATTTCTGTGGAATCTGAGAACAGATATTTCGGATCCCTTTGAAGACTATAGGGCCAAAGGAAATATCCTCCGATAACGAAGAGAAAGAAGCTTTCTGAGAAACTTCTTTGTGTTCTGTGAAATCATCTCACAGAGTTACACCTTTCCCCTCAAAAGCCTTTCGCTAAGACAGTTCTTGTGGAATTTCCAAAGTGATATTTGGAAGCCCATAGAGGGCTATTTTGAAAAAGGAAATATCCTCAGATGAAATCTGGAAAGAAGCTTTCTGAGAAACTTCTCTGTGATGTGTGACTTCCACTCACAGAGTTACATCTGTATTTCGTGGATCTCTTTGCTAGCCTTATTTCTGTGGAATCTGAGAACAGATATTTCGGATCCCTTTTAAGACTATAGGTCCAAAGGAAATATCCTCCGATAACAAATGAAGAAGCTTTCTGAGAAACTTCTTTGTGTTCTGTGAAATCATCTCACAGAGTTACAGCTTTCCCCTCAAGAAGCCTTTCGCTAAGACGGTTCTTGTGGAATTGGCAAAGTGATATTTGGAAGCCCATAGAGGGCTATGGTGAAAAAGGAAATATCCTCAGTTCAAATCTGGAAAGAAGCTTCCTGAGAAGCTGCTCTGTGATGTGTGACTTCCACTCACAGAGTTAAATCTGTATTTCGTGGATCTCTTTGCTAGCCTTATTTCTGTGGAATCTGAGAACAGATATTTCGGATCCCTTTGAAGACTATAGGGCCAAATGAAATATCCTCGGAAACAAAGAGAAAGAAGCTTTCTGAGAAACTTCTTTGTGTTCTGTGAAATCATCTCACAGAGTTACAGCTTTCCCCTCAAGAAGCCTTTCGCTAAGACAGTTCTTTTGGAATTGGCAAAGTGATATTTGGAAGCCCATAGAGGGTTATGGTGAAAAAGGAAATATCCTCAGATGAAATCTGGATAGAAGCTTTATGAGAAACTGCTCTGTGATGTGTGACTTCCACTCACAGAGTTACATCTGTATTTCGTGGATCTCTTTGCTAGCCTTATTTCTGTGGAATCTGAGAACAGATATTTCGGATCCCTTTGAAGACTATAGGGCCAAAGGAAATATCCTCCGATAACAAAGAGAAAGAAGCTTTCTGAGAAACTTCTTTGTGTTCTGTGAAATCATCTCACAGAGTTACACCTTTCCCCTCAAAAGCCTTTCGCTAAGACAGTTCTTGTGGAATTTCCAAAGTGATATTTGGAAGCCCATAGAGGGCTATGGTGAAAAAGGAAATATCCTCAGATGAAATCTGGAAAGAAGCATTCTGAGAAACTGCTCTGGGATGTGTGAGTTCCACTCACAGAGTTACATCTGTATTTCGTGGATCTCTTTGCTAGTTTTATTTCTGTGGAATCTGAGAACAGATATTTCGGATCCCTTTGAAGACTATAGGGCCAAAGGAAATATCCTCCGATAACAAAGAGAAAGAAGCTTTCTGAGAAACTTCTTTGTGTTCTGTGAAATCATCTCACAGAGTTACAGCTTTCCCCTCAAGAAGCCTTTCGCTAAGACAGTTCTTGTGGAATTGGCAAAGTGATATTTGGAAGCCCTTAGAGGGCTATGGTGCAAAAGGAAATATCCTCAGATGAATTCTGGAAAGAAGCTTTCTGAGATACTGCTCTGTGATGTGTGACTTCCACTCACAGAGTTACATCTGTATTTCGTGGATCTCTTTGCTAGACTTATTTCTGTGGAATCTGAGAACAGATATTTCGGATCCCTTTGAAGACTATAGGGCCAAAGGAAATATCCTCCGATAACAAAGAGAAAGAAGCTTTCTGAGAAACTTCTTGTGTCTGTGAAATCATCTCACAGATTTACAGCTTTCCCCTTAAGAAGCCTTTCGCTAAGACGGTTCTTGTGGAATTGGCAAAGTGTTATTTGGAAGCCCATAGAGGGCTATGGGGAAAAGGAAATATCCTCAAATGAAATCTGGAAAGAAGCTTTCTGAGAAACTGCTCTGTGATGTGGGACTTCCACTCACAGAGTTACATCTGTATTTCGTGGATCTCTTTGCTAGCCTTATTTCTGTGGAATCTGAGAACAGATATTTCGGATCCCTTTGAAGACTATAGGGCCAAAGGAAATATCCTCCGATAACAAATGAAAGAAGCTTTCTGAGAAACTTCTTTGTGTTCTGTGAAATCATCTCACAGAGTTACAGCTTTCCCCTCAAGAAGCCTTTCGCTAAGACGGTTCTTGTGGAATTGGCAAAGTGATATTTGGAAGCCCATAGAGGGCTATGGTGAAAAAGGAAATATCCTCAGTTCAAATCTGGAAAGAAGCTTCCTGAGAAGCTGCTCTGTGATGTGTGACTTCCACTCACAGAGTTAAATCTGTACTTCGTGGATCTCTTTAATATCCTTATTTCTGTGGAATCTGAGAACAGATATTTCGGATCCCTTTGAAGACTATAGGGCCAAAGGAAATATCCTCCGATAACGAAGAGAAAGAAGCTTTCTGAGAAACTTCTTTGTGTTCTGTGAAATCATCTCACAGAGTTACACCTTTCCCCTCAAAAGCCTTTCGCTAAGACAGTTCTTGTGGAATTTCCAAAGTGATATTTGGAAGCCCATAGAGGGCTATTTTGAAAAAGGAAATATCCTCAGATGAAATCTGGAAAGAAGCTTTCTGAGAAACTTCTCTGTGATGTGTGACTTCCACTCACAGAGTTACATCTGTATTTCGTGGATCTCTTTGCTAGCCTTATTTCTGTGGAATCTGAGAACAGATATTTCGGATCCCTTTGAAGACTATAGGGCCAAAGGAAATATCCTCCGATAACAAAGAGAAAGAAGCTTTCTGAGAAACTTCTTTGTGTTCTGTGAAATCATCTCACAGAGTTACAGCTTTCCCCTCAAGAAGGCTTTCGCTAAGACGGTTCTTGTGGAATTGGCAAAGGGATATTTGGAAGCCCATAGAGGGCTATGGTGAAAAAGGAAATATCCTCAGATGAAATCTGGAAAGAAGCTTTCTGAGAAACTGCTCTGTGATGTGTGACTTCCACTCACAGAGGTACATCTGTATTTCGTGGATTTCTTTGCTAGCCTTATTTCTGTGGAATCTGAGAACAGATATTTCGGATCCCTTTGAAGACTATAGGGCCAAAGGAAATATCCTCCGATAACAAAGAGAAAGAAGCTTTCTGAGAAACTTCTTTGTGTTCTGTGAAATCATCTCACAGAGTTACAGCTTTCCTCTCAAGAAGCCTTTCGCTAAGACAGTTCTTGTGGAATTGGCAAAGTGATATTTGGAAGCCCTTAGAGGGCTATGGTGAAAAAGGAAATATCCTCAGGTGAAATCTGGAAGGAAGCTTTCTGAGAAACTTCTCTGTGGTGTGTGACTTCCACTCACAGCGTTACATCTGTATTTCGTGGATCTCTTTAATAGCCTTATTTCTGTGGAATCTGAGAACAGATATTTCGGATCCCTTTGAAGACTATAGGGCCAAAGGAAATATCCTCCGATAACAAAGGGAAAGAAGCTTTCTGAGAAACTTCTTTGTGTTCTGTGAAATCATCTCACAGAGTTACAGCTTTCCCCTCAAGAAGCCTTTCGCTAAGACGGTTCTTGTGGAATTGGCAAAGTGATATTTGGAAGCCCAGAGAGGGCTATGGTGAAAAAGGAAATATCCTCAGATGAAATCTGGAAAGAAGCTTTCTGAGATACTGCTCTGTGATGTGTGACTTCCACTCACAGAGTTACATCTGTATTTCGTGGATCTCTTTGCTAGCCTTATTTCTGTGGAATCTGAGAACAGATATTTCGGATCCCTTTGAAGACTATAGGGCCAAAGGAAATATCCTCCGATAACAAAGAGAAAGAAGCTTTCTGAGAAACTTCTTTGTGTTCTGTGAAATCATCTCACAGAGTTACAGCTTTCCCCTCAAGAAGCCTTTCGCTAAGACGGTTCTTGTGGAATTGGCAAAGTGATATTTGGAAGCCCATAGAGGGCTATGGTGAAAAAGGAAATATCCTCAGATGAAATCTGGAAAGAAGCCTTCTGAGAAACTGCTCTGTGATGTGTGACTTCCACTCACAGAGTTACATATGTATTTCGTGGATCTCTTTGCTAGCCTTATTTCTGTGGAATCTGAGAACAGATATTTCGGAACTCTTTGAAGACTATAGGGCCAAAGGAAATATCCTCCGATAACAAAGAGAAAGAAGATTTCTGAGAAACTTATTTGTGTTGTGTGAAATCATCTC
Source organism: Macaca mulatta (assembly GCF_049350105.2). NCBI lineage: Eukaryota > Metazoa > Chordata > Mammalia > Primates > Cercopithecidae > Macaca > Macaca mulatta. Next base: position 52,776,714 of record NC_133422.1, on the reverse strand, counting down.
ACAGAGTTACAGCTTTCCCCTCAAGAAGCCTTTCGCTAAGACAGTTCTTGTGGAATTTCCAAAGTGATATTTGGAAGCCCATAGAGGGCTATGGTGAAAAAGGAAATATCCTCAGATGAAATCTTGAAAGAAGCATTCTGAGAAACTGCTCTGGGATGTGTGACTTCCACTCAGAGAGTTACATCTGTATTTCGTGGATCTCTTTGCTAGTGTTATTTCTGTGGAATCTGAGAACAGATATTTCGGATCCCTTTGAAGACTATAGGGCCAAAGGAAATATCCTCCGATAACAAAGAGAAAGAAGCTTTCTGAGAAACTTCTTTGTGTTCTGTGAAATTATCTCACAAAGTTACAGCTTTCCCCTCAAGTAGCCTTTCGCTAAGACGGTTCTTGTGGAATTGGCAAAGTGATATTTGGAAGCCATTGAGGGCTATGGTGCAAAAGGAAATATGCTCAGATGAAATCTGGAAAGACGCTTTCTGAGAAACTGCTCTGGGATGTGTGACTTCCACTCACAGAGATATATCTGTATTTCGTGGATCTCTTTGCTAGCCTTATTTCTGTGGAATCTGAGAACAGATATTTCGGATCCTTTTGAAGACTATAGGGCCAAAGGAAATATCCTCCGATAACAAAGAGAAAGAAACTTTCTAAGAAACTTCTTTGTGTTCTGTGAAATCATCTCACAGAGTTACAGCTTTCCCCTCAAGAAGCCTTTCGCTAAGACGGTTCTTGTGGAATTGGCAAAGTGATATTTGGAAGCCCATAGAGGGCTATGGTGAAAAAGGAAATATCCTCAGATGAAATCTGGAAAGAAGCTTTCTGAGAAACTGCTCTGTGATGTGGGACTTCCACTCACAGAGTTACATATGTATTTCGTGGATCTCTTTGTTAGCCTTATTTCTGTGGAATCTGAGAACAGATATTTCGGATCCCTTTGAAGACTATAGGTCCAAAGGAAATATCCTCCGATAACAAATGAAAGAAGCTTTCTGAGAAACTTGTTTGTGTTCTGTGAAATCATTTCACAGAGTTACAGCTTTCCCCTCAAGAAGCCTTTCGCTAAGACGGTTCTTGTGGAATTGGCAAAGTGATATTTGGAAGCCCATAGAGGGCTATGGTGAAAAAGGAAATATCCTCAGTTCAAATCTGGAAAGAAGCTTCCTGAGAAGCTGCTCTGTGATGTGTGACTTCCACTCACAGAGTTAAATCTGTTTTTCGTGGATCTCTTTGCTAGCCTTATTTCTGTGGAATCTGAGAACAGATATTTCGGATCCCTTTGAAGACTATAGGGCCATAGGAAATATCCTCCGATAACAAAGAGAAAGAAGCTTTCTGAGAAACTTCTTTGTGTTCTGTGAAATCATCTCACAGAGTTACAGCTTTCCCCTCAAGAAGCCTTTCGCTAAGACAGTTCTTGTGGAATTGGCAAAGTGATATTTGGAAGCCCTTAGAGGGTTATGGTGAAAAAGGAAATATCCTCAGATGAAATCTGGGAAGAAGCTTTATGAGAAACTGCTCTGTGATGTGTGACTTCCACTCACAGAGTTACATCTGTATTTCGTGGATCTCTTTAATAGCCTTATTTCTGTGGAATCTGAGAACAGATATTTCGGATCCCTTTGAAGACTATAGGGCCAAAGGAAATATCCTCCGATAACAAACAGAAAGAAGCTTTCTGAGAAACTTCTTTGTGTTCTGTGAAATCATCTCACAGAGTTACACCTTTCCCCTCAAAAGCCTTTCGCTAAGACAGTTCTTGTGGAATTGGCAAAGTGATATTTGGAAGCCCATAGAGGGCTATGGTGAAAAAGGAAATATCCTCAGATGAAATCTGGAAAGAAGCTTTCTGAGAAACTTCTCTGTGATGTGTGACTTCCACTCACAGAGTTACATCTGTATTTCGTGGATCTCTTTGCTAGCCTTATTTCTGTGGAATCTGAGAACAGATATTTCGGATCCCTTTGAAGACTATAGGGCCAAAGGAAATATCCTCCGATAACAAAGAGAAAGAAGCTTTCTGAGAAACTTCTTTGTGTTCTGTGAAATCATCTCACAGAGTTACAGCTTTCCCCTCAAGAAGGCTTTCGCTAAGACGGTTCTTGTGGAATTGGCAAAGGGATATTTGGAAGCCCATAGAGGGCTATGGTGAAAAAGGAAATATCCTCAGATGAAATCTGGAAAGAAGCTTTCTGAGAAACTGCTCTGTGATGTGTGACTTCCACTCACAGAGGTACATCTGTATTTCGTGGATTTCTTTGCTAGCCTTATTTCTGTGGAATCTGAGAACAGATATTTCGGATCCCTTTGAAGACTATAGGGCCAAAGGAAATATCCTCCGATAACAAAGAGAAAGAAGCTTTCTGAGAAACTTCTTTGTGTTCTGTGAAATCATCTCACAGAGTTACAGCTTTCCCCTCAAGAAGCCTTTCGCTAAGACGGTTCTTGTGGAATTGGCAAAGTGATATTTGGAAGCCCAGAGAGGGCTATGGTGAAAAAGGAAATATCCTCAGATGAAATCTGGAAAGAAGCTTTCTGAGATACTGCTCTGTGATGTGTGACTTCCACTCACAGAGTTACATCTGTATTTCGTGGATCTCTTTGCTAGCCTTATTTCTGTGGAATCTGAGAACAGATATTTCGGATCCCTTTGAAGACTATAGGGCCAAAGGAAATATCCTCCGATAACAAAGAGAAAGAAGCTTTCTGAGAAACTTCTTTGTGTTCTGTGAAATCATCTCACAGAGTTACAGCTTTCCCCTCAAGAAGCCTTTCGCTAAGACGGTTCTTGTGGAATTGGCAAAGTGATATTTGGAAGCCCATAGAGGGCTATGGTGAAAAAGGAAATATCCTCAGATGAAATCTGGAAAGAAGCCTTCTGAGAAACTGCTCTGTGATGTGTGACTTCCACTCACAGAGTTACATATGTATTTCGTGGATCTCTTTGCTAGCCTTATTTCTGTGGAATCTGAGAACAGATATTTCGGAACTCTTTGAAGACTATAGGGCCAAAGGAAATATCCTCCGATAACAAAGAGAAAGAAGATTTCTGAGAAACTTATTTGTGTTGTGTGAAATCATCTCACAGAGTTACAGCTTTCCCCTCAAGAAGCCTTTCGCTAAGACAGTTCTTGTGGAATTTCCAAAGTGATATTTGGAAGCCCATAGAGGGCTATGGTGAAAAAGGAAATATCCTCAGATGAAATCTGGAAAGAAGCATTCTGAAAAACTGCTCTGGGATGTGTGACTTCCACTCAGAGAGTTATATCTGTATTTCGTGGATCTCTTTGCTAGTGTTATTTCTGTGGAATCTGAGAACAGATATTTCGGATCCCTTTGAAGACTATAGGGCCAAAGGAAATATCCTCCGATAACAAAGAGAAAGAAGCTTTCTGAGAAACTTATTTGTGTTCTGTGAAATCATCTCACACAGTTACAGCTTTCCCCTCAAGTAGCCTTTCGCTAAGACGGTTCTTGTGGAATTGGCAAAGTGTTATTTGGAAGCCCATAGAGGGCTAAGGGGAAAAGAAAATATCCTCAGATGAAATCTGGAAAGAAGCTTTCTGAGAAACTGCTCTGTGATGTGTGACTTCCACTCACAGAGTTACATCTGTATTTCGTGGATATCTTCCCTAGCCTTATTTCTGTGGAATCTGAGAACAGATATTTCGGATCCCTTTGAAGGCTATAGGGCCAAAGGAAATATCCTCTGATAACAAAGAGAAAGAATCTTTCTGACAAACTTCTTTGTGTTCTGTGAAATCATCTCACAAAGATACAGCTTTCCCCTCAAGTAGCTTTTCGCTAAGACGGTTCTTGTGGAATTGGCAAAGTGATATTTGGAAGCCATTGAGGGCTATGGAGCAAAAGGAAATATGCTCAGATGAAATCTGGAAAGAAGCTTTCTGAGAAACTGCTCTGTGATGTGTGACTTCCACTCACAGAGATATATCTGTATTTCGTGGATCTCTTTGCTAGCCTTATTTCTGTGGAATCTGAGAACAGATATTTCGGATCCTTTTGAAGACTATAGGGCCAAGGGAAATATCCTCCGATAACAAAGAGAAAGAAGCTTTCTGAGAAACTTCTTTGTGTTCTGTGAAATCATCTCACAGAGTTACAGCTTTCCCCTCAAGAAGCATTTCGCTAAGAGGGTTCTTGTGGAATTGGCAAAGTGATATTTGGAAGCCCATAGAGGGCTATGGTGAAAAAGGAAATATCCTCAGATGAAATCTGGAAAGAAGCTTTATGAGAAACTGCTCTGTGATGTGTGACTTCCACTCACAGAGTTACATCTGTATTTCGTGGATCTCTTTGCTAGCCTTATTTCTGTGGAATCTGACAACAGATATTTCGGATCCCTTTGAAGAATATAGGGCCAAAGGAAATATCCTCCGATAACAAAGAGAAAGAAGCTTTCTGAGAAACTTCTCTGTGTTCTGTGAAATCATCTCACAGAGTTACAGCTTTCTCCTCAAGAAGCCTTTCGCTAAGACAGTTCTTGTGGAATTGGCAAAGTGATATTTGGAAGCCCATAGAGGGCTATGTTGAAAAAGGAAATATCCTCAGATCAAATCTGGAAAGAAGCTTCCTGAAAAGCTGCTCTGTGATGTGTGACTTCCACTCACAGAGTTACATCCGTATTTCGTGGATCTCTTTGCTAGCCTTATTTCTGTGGAATCTGAGAACAGATATTTCGGATCCCTTTGAAGACTATAGGGCCAAAGGAAATATCCTCCGATAACAAAGAGAAAGAAGCTTTCCGAGAAACTTCTTTGTGTTCTGTGAAATCATCTCACAGAGTTACAGCTTTCCCCTCAAGAAGCCTTTCGCTAAGACAGTTCTTGTGGAATTGGCAAAGTGATATTTGGAAGCCCATAGAGGGCTATGGTGAAAAAGGAAATATCCTCAGATGAAATCTGGAAAGAAGCTTTCTGAGATAATGCTCTGTGATGTGTGACTTCCACTCACAGAGTTACATCTGTATTTCGTGGATCTCTTTGCTAGCCTTATTTCTGTGGAATCTGAGAATAAATATTTCGGATCCCTTTGAAGACTATAGGGCCAAAGGAAATATCCTCCGATAACGAAGAGAAAGAAGCTTTCTGTGAAACTTCTTTGTGTTCTGTGAAATCATCTCACAGAGTTACAGCTTTCCCCTCAAGAAGCCTTTCGCTAAGACAGTTCTTGTGGAATTGGCAAAGTGATATTTGGAAGCCCTTAGAGGGCTATGGTGAAAAAGGAAATATCCTCAGATGAAATCTGGAAAGAAGCTTTCTGAGAAACTTCTCTGTGGTGTGGGACTTCCACTCACAGAGTTACATCTGTATTTCGTGGATCTCTTGGCTAGCCCTATTTCAGTGGAATCTGATAAAAGATATTTCGGATCCCTTTGAAGACTATAGGGCCAAATGAAATATCCTCGGAAACAAAGAGAAAGAAGCTTTCTGAGAAACTTCTTTGTGTTCTGTGAAATCATCTCACAGAGTTACAGCTTTCCCCTCAAGAAACCTTTCGCTAAGACAGTTCTTGTGGAATTGGCAAAGTGATATTTGGAAGCCCATACAGGGCTATGGTGAAAAAGGAAATATCCTCAGATGAAATCTGGAAAGAAGCTTTCTGAGAAACTGCTCTGTGATGTGTGACTTCCACTCACAGAGTTAAATCTGTATTTCGTGGATCTCTTTGCTAGCCTTATTTCTGTGGAATCTGAGAACAGATATTTCGGATCCCTTTGAAGACTATAGGGCCATAGGAAATATCCTCCGATAACAAAGAGAAAGAAGCTTTCTGAGAAACTTCTTTGTGTTCTGTGAAATCATCTCACAGAGTTACACCTTTCCCCTCAAAAGCCTTTCGCTAAGACAGTTCTTGTGGAATTTGCAAAGGGATATTTGGAAGCCCATAGAGGGCTATGGTGAAAAAGGAAATATCCTCAGATGAAATCTGGAAAGAAGCTTTCTGAGAAACTGCTCTGTGATGTGTGACTTCCACTCACAGAGGTACATCTGTATTTCGTGGATTTCTTTGCTAGCCTTATTTCTGTGGAATCTGAGAACAGATATTTCGGATCCCTTTGAAGACTATAGGGCCAAAGGAAATATCCTCCGATAACAAAGAGAAAGAAGCTTTCTGAGAAACTTCTTTGTGTTCTGTGAAATCATCTCACAGAGTTACAGCTTTCCCCTCAAGAAGCATTTCGCTAAGAGGGTTCTTGTGGAATTGGCAAAGTGATATTTGGAAGCCCATAGAGGGCTATGGTGAAAAAGGAAATATCCTCAGATGAAATCTGGAAAGAAGCTTTATGAGAAACTGCTCTGTGATGTGTGACTTCCACTCACAGAGTTACATCTGTATTTCGTGGATCTCTTTGCTAGCCTTATTTCTGTGGAATCTGACAACAGATATTTCGGATCCCTTTGAAGAATATAGGGCCAAAGGAAATATCCTCCGATAACAAAGAGAAAGAAGCTTTCTGAGAAACTTCTTTGTGTTCTGTGAAATCATCTCACAGAGTTACAGCTTTCTCCTCAAGAAGCCTTTCGCTAAGACAGTTCTTGTGGAATTGGCAAAGTGATATTTTGAAGCCCATAGAGGGCTATGTTGAAAAAGGAAATATCCTCAGATCAAATCTGGAAAGAAGCTTCCTGAAAAGCTGCTCTGTGATGTGTGACTTCCACTCACAGAGTTACATCCGTATTTCGTGGATCTCTTTGCTAGCCTTATTTCTGTGGAATCTGAGAACAGATATTTCGGATCCCTTTGAAGACTATAGGGCCAAAGGAAATATCCTCCGATAACAAAGAGAAAGAAGCTTTCCGAGAAACTTCTTTGTGTTCTGTGAAATCATCTCACAGAGTTACAGCTTTCCCCTCAAGAAGCCTTTCGCTAAGACAGTTCTTGTGGAATTGGCAAAGTGATATTTGGAAGCCCATAGAGGGCTATGGTGAAAAAGGAAATATCCTCAGATGAAATCTGGAAAGAAGCTTTCTGAGATAATGCTCTGTGATGTGTGACTTCCACTCACAGAGTTACATCTGTATTTCGTGGATCTCTTTGCTAGCCTTATTTCTGTGGAATCTGAGAATAAATATTTCGGATCCCTTTGAAGACTATAGGGCCAAAGGAAATATCCTCCGATAACGAAGAGAAAGAAGCTTTCTGTGAAACTTCTTTGTGTTCTGTGAAATCATCTCACAGAGTTACAGCTTTCCCCTCAAGAAGCCTTTCGCTAAGACAGTTCTTGTGGAATTGGCAAAGTGATATTTGGAAGCCCTTAGAGGGCTATGGTGAAAAAGGAAATATCCTCAGATGAAATCTGGAAAGAAGCTTTCTGAGAAACTTCTCTGTGGTGTGGGACTTCCACTCACAGAGTTACATCTGTATTTCGTGGATCTCTTGGCTAGCCCTATTTCAGTGGAATCTGATAAAAGATATTTCGGATCCCTTTGAAGACTATAGGGCCAAATGAAATATCCTCGGAAACAAAGAGAAAGAAGCTTTCTGAGAAACTTCTTTGTGTTCTGTGAAATCATCTCACAGAGTTACAGCTTTCCCCTCAAGAAACCTTTCGCTAAGACAGTTCTTGTGGAATTGGCAAAGTGATATTTGGAAGCCCATACAGGGCTATGGTGAAAAAGGAAATATCCTCAGATGAAATCTGGAAAGAAGCTTTCTGAGATACTGCTGTGTGATGTGTGACTTCCACTCACAGAGTTAAATCTGTATTTCGTGGATCTCTTTGCTAGCCTTATTTCTGTGGAATCTGAGAACAGATATTTCGGATCCCTTTGAAGACTATAGGGCCATAGGAAATATCCTCCGATAACAAAGAGAAAGAAGCTTTCTGAGAAACTTCTTTGTGTTCTGTGAAATCATCTCACAGAGTTACACCTTTCCCCTCAAAAGCCTTTCGCTAAGACAGTTCTTGTGGAATTTGCAAAGGGATATTTGGAAGCCCATAGAGGGCTATGGTGAAAAAGGAAATATCCTCAGATGAAATCTGGAAAGAAGCTTTCTGAGAAACTGCTCTGTGATGTGTGACTTCCACTCACAGAGGTACATCTGTATTTCGTGGATTTCTTTGCTAGCCTTATTTCTGTGGAATCTGAGAACAGATATTTCGGATCCCTTTGAAGACTATAGGGCCAAAGGAAATATCCTCCGATAACAAAGAGAAAGAAGCTTTCTGAGAAACTTCTTTGTGTTCTGTGAAATCATCTCACAGAGTTACAGCTTTCCTCTCAAGAAGCCTTTCGCTAAGACAGTTCTTGTGGAATTGGCAAAGTGATATTTGGAAGCCCTTAGAGGGCTATGGTGAAAAAGGAAATATCCTCAGGTGAAATCTGGAAGGAAGCTTTCTGAGAAACTTCTCTGTGGTGTGTGACTTCCACTCACAGAGTTACATCTGTATTTCGTGGATCTCTTTAATAGCCTTATTTCTGTGGAATCTGAGAACAGATATTTCGGATCCCTTTGAAGACTATAGGGCCAAAGGAAATATCCTCCGATAACAAAGAGAAAGAAGCTTTCTGAGAAACTTCTTTGTGTTCTGTGAAATCATCTCACAGAGTTACAGCTTTCCCCTCAAGAAGTCTTTCGCTAAGACGGTTCTTGTGGAATTGGCAAAGTGATATTTGGAAGCCCAGAGAGGGCTATGGTGAAAAAGGAAATATCCTCAGATGAAATCTGGAAAGAAGCTTTCTGAGATACTGCTCTGTGATGTGTGACTTCCACTCACAGAGTTACATCTGTATTTCGTGGATCTCTTTGCTAGCCTTATATCTGTGGAATCCGAGAACAGATATTTCGGATCCCTTTGAAGACTATAGGGCCAAAGGAAATATCCTCCGATAACAAAGAGAAAGAAGCTTTCTGAGAAACTTCTTTGTGTTCTGTGAAATCATCTCACAGAGTTACAGCTTTCCCCTCAAGAAGCCTTTCGCTAAGACGGTTCTTGTGGAATTGGCAAAGTGATATTTGGAAGCCCATAGAGGGCTATGGTGAAAAAGGAAATATCCTCAGATGAAATCTGGAAAGAAGCCTTCTGAGAAACTGCTCTGTGATGTGTGACTTCCACTCACAGAGTTACATATGTATTTCGTGGATCTCTTTGCTAGCCTTATTTCTGTGGAATCTGAGAACAGATATTTCGGAACTCTTTGAAGACTATAGGGCCAAAGGAAATATCCTCCGATAACAAAGAGAAAGAAGCTTTCTGAGAAACTTATTTGTGTTGTGTGAAATCACCTCACAGAGTTACAGCTTTCCCCTCAAGAAGCCTTTCGCTAAGACAGTTCTTGTGGAATTTCCAAAGTGATATTTGGAAGCCCATAGAGGGCTATGTTGAAAAAGGAAATATCCTCAGATCAAATCTGGAAAGAAGCTTCCTGAAAAGCTGCTCTGTGATGTGTGACTTCCACTCACAGAGTTACATCCGTATTTCGTGGTTCTCTTTGCTAGCCTTATTTCTGTGGAATCTGAGAACAGATATTTCGGATCCCTTTGAAGACTATAGGGCCAAAGGAAATATCCTCCGATAACAAAGAGAAAGAAGCTTTCCGAGAAACTTCTTTGTGTTCTGTGAAATCATCTCACAGAGTTACAGCTTTCCCCTCAAGAAGCCTTTCGCTAAGACAGTTCTTGTGGAATTGGCAAAGTGATATTTGGAAGCCCATAGAGGGCTATGGTGAAAAAGGAAATATCCTCAGATGAAATCTGGAAAGAAGCTTTCTGAGATACTGCTCTGTGATGTGTGACTTCCACTCACAGAGTTACATCTGTATTTCGTGGATCTCTTAGCTAGCCTTATTTCTGTGGAATCTGAGAACAAATATTTCGGATCCCTTTGAAGACTATAGGGCCAAAGGAAATATCCTCCGATAGCGAAGAGAAAGAAGCTTTCTGAGAAACTTCTTTGTGTTCTGTGAAAACATCTCACAGAGTTACAGCTTTCCCCTCAAGAAGCCTTTCGCTAAGACAGTTCTTGTGGAATTGGCAAAGTGATATTTGGAAGCCCTTAGAGGGCTATGGTGAAAAAGCAAATATCCTCAGATGAAATCTGGAAAGAAGCTTTCTGAGAAACTTCTCTGTGGTGTGGGACTTCCACTCACAGAGTTACATCTGTATTTCGTGGATCCCTTGGATAGCCCTATTTCAGTGGAATCTGAGAAAAGATATTTCGGATCCCTTTGAAGACTATAGGGCCAAATGAAATATCCTCGGAAACAAAGAGAAAGAAGCTTTCTGAGAAACTTCTTTGTGTTCTGTGAAATCATCTCACAGAGTTACAGCTTTCCCCTCAAGAAGCCTTTCGCTAAGACAGTTCTTGTGGAATTGGCAAAGTGATATTTGGAAGCCCATACAGGGCTACGGTGAAAAAGGAAATATCCTCAGATGAAATCTGGAAAGAAGCTTTCTGAGATACTGCTGTGTGATGTGTGGCTTCCACTCACAGAGTTTAATCTGTATTTCGTGGATCTCTTTGCTAGCCTTATTTCTGTGGAATCTGAGAACAGATATTTCGAATCCCTTTGAAGACTATAGGGCCATAGGAAATATCCTCCGATAACAAAGAGAAAGAAGCTTTCTGAGAAACTTATTTGTGTTCTGTGAAATCATCTCACACAGTTACAGCTTTCCCCTCAAGTAGCCTTTCGCTAAGACGGTTCTTGTGGAATTGGCAAAGTGTTATTTGGAAGCCCATAGAGGGCTAAGGGGAAAAGAAAATATCCTCAGATGAAATCTGGAAAGAAGCTTTCTGAGAAACTGCTCTGTGATGTGTGACTTCCACTCACAGAGTTACATCTGTATTTCGTGGATATCTTCGCTAGCCTTATTTCTGTGGAATCTGAGAACAGATATTTCGGATCCCTTTGAAGACTATAGGGCCAAAGGAAATATCCTCTGATAACAAAGAGAAAGAAGCTTTCTGAGAAACTTCTTTGTGTTCTGTGAAATCATCTCACAAAGTTACAGCTTTCCCCTCAAGTAGCCTTTCGCTAAGACGGTTCTTGTGGAATTGGCAAAGTGATATTTGGAAGCCATTGAGGGCTATGGAGCAAAAGGAAATATGCTCAGATGAAATCTGGAAAGAAGCTTTCTGAGAAACTGCTCTGTGATGTGTGACTTCCACTCACAGAGATATATCTGTATTTCGTGGATCTCTTTGCTAGCCTTATTTCTGTGGAATCTGAGAACAGATATTTCGGATCCTTTTGAAGACTATAGGGCCAAAGGAAATATCCTCCGATAACAAAGAGAAAGAAGCTTTCTGAGAAACTTCTTTGTGTTCTGTGAAATCATCTCACAGAGTTACAGCTTTCCCCTCAAGAAGCATTTCGCTAAGACGGTTCTTGTGGAATTGGCAAAGTGATATTTGGAAGCCCATAGAGGGCTATGGTGAAAAAGGAAATATCCTCAGATGAAATCTGGAAAGAAGCTTTATGAGAAACTGCTCTGTGATGTGTGACTTCCACTCACAGAGTTACATCTGTATTTCGTGGATCTCTTTGCTAGCCTTATTTCTGTGGAATCTGACAACAGATATTTCGGATCCCTTTGAAGAATATAGGGCCAAAGGAAATATCCTCCGATAACGAAGAGAAAGAAGCTTTCTGAGAAACTTCTTTGTGTTCTGTGAAATCATCTCACAGAGTTACAGCTTTCCCCTCAAGAAGCCTTTCGCTAAGACAGTTCTTGTGGAATTGGCAAAGTGATATTTGGAAGCCCTTAGAGGGCTATGGTGAAAAAGGAAATATCCTCAGATGAAATCTGGAAAGAAGCTTTCTGAGAAACTTCTCTGTGGTGTGGGACTTCCACTCACAGAGTTACATCTGTATTTCGTGGATCTCTTGGCTAGCCCTATTTCAGTGGAATCTGAGAAAAGATATTTCGGATCCCTTTGAAGACTATAGGGCCAAATGAAATATCCTCGGAAAAAAAGAGAAAGAAGCTTTCTGAGAAACTTCTTTGTGTTCTGTGAAATCATCTCACAGAGTTACAGCTTTCCCCTCAAGAAGCCTTTCGCTAAGACAGTTCTTGTGGAATTGGCAAAGTGATATTTGGAAGCCCATACAGGGCTATGGTGAAAAAGGAAATATCCTCAGATGAAATCTGGAAAGAAGCTTTCTGAGATACTGCTGTGTGATGTGTAACTTCCACTCACAGAGTTTAATCTGTATTTCGTGGATCTCTTTGCTAGCCTTATTTCTGTGGAATCTGAGAACAGATATTTCGGATCCCTTTGAAGTCTATAGGGCCATAGGAAATATCCTCCGATAACAAAGAGAAAGAAGCTTTCTGAGAAACTTATTTGTGTTCTGTGAAATCATCTCACACAGTTACAGCTTTCCCCTCTAGTAGCCTTTCGCTAAGACGGTTCTTGTGGAATTGGCAAAGTGTTATTTGGAAGCCCATAGAGGGCTAAGGGGAAAAGAAAATATCCTCAGATGAAATCTGGAAAGAAGCTTTCTGAGAAACTGCTCTGTGATGTGTGACTTCCACTCACAGAGTTACATCTGTATTTCGTGGATATCTTTGCTAGCCTTATTTCTGTGGAATCTGAGAACAGATATTTCGGATCCCTTTGAAGACTATAGGGCCAAAGGAAATATCCTCTGATAACAAAGAGAAAGAAGCTTTCTGAGAAACTTCTTTGTGTTCTGTGAAATTATCTCACAAAGTTACAGCTTTCCCCTCAAGTAGCCTTTCGCTAAGACGGTTCTTGTGGAATTGGCAAAGTGATATTTGGAAGCCATTGAGGGGTATGGTGCAAAAGGAAATATGCTCAGATGAAATCTGGAAAGACGCTTTCTGAGAAACTGCTCTGTGATGTGTGACTTCCACTCACAGAGATATATCTGTATTTCGTGGATCTCTTTGCTAGCCTTATTTCTGTGGAATCTGAGAACAGATATTTCGGATCCTTTTGAAGACTATAGGGCCAAAGGAAATATCCTCCGATAACAAAGAGAAAGAAGCTTTCTGAGAAGCTTCTTTGTGTTCTGTGAAATCATCTCACAGAGTTACAGCTTTCCCCTCAAGAAGCCTTTCGCTAAGACGGTTCTTGTGGAATTGGCAAAGTGATATTTGGAAGCCCATAGAGGGCTATGGTGAAAAAGGAAATATCCTCAGATGAAATCTGGAAAGAAGCTTTCTGAGAAACTGCTCTGTGATGTGGGACTTCCACTCACAGAGTTACATATGTATTTCGTGGATCTCTTTGTTAGCCTTATTTCTGTGGAATGTGAGAACAGATATTTCGGATCCCTTTGAAGACTATAGGTCCAAAGGAAATATCCTCCGATAACAAATGAAAGAAGCTTTCTGAGAAACTTCTTTGTGTTCTGTGAAATCATCACACAGAGTTACAGCTTTCCCCTCAAGAAGCCTTTCGCTAAGACGGTTCTTGTGGAATTGGCAAAGTGATATTTGGAAGCCCATTGAGGGCTATGGTGAAAAAGGAAATATCCTCAGTTCAAATCTGGAAAGAAGCTTCCTGAGAAGCTGCTCTGTGATGTGTGACTTCCACTCACAGAGTTAAATCTGTATTTCGTGGATCTCTTTGCTAGCCTTATTTCTGTGGAATCTGAGAACAGATATTTCGGATCCCTTTGAAGACTATAGGGCCATAGGAAATATCCTCCGATAACAAAGAGAAAGAAGCTTTCTGAGAAACTTCTTTGTGTTCTGTGAAATCATCTCACAGAGTTACAGCTTTCCAATCAAGAAGCCTTTCGCTAAGACAGTTCTTGTGGAATTGGCAAAGTGATATTTGGAAGCCCATAGAGGGCTATGGTGAAAAAGGAAATATCCTCAGATGAAATCTGGAAAGAAGCTTTATGAGAAACTGCTCTGTTATGTGTGACTTCCACTCCCAGAGTTACATCTGTATTTCGTGGATCTCTTTAATAGCCTTATTTCTGTGGTATCTGAGAACAGATATTTCGGATCCCTTTGAAGACTATAGGGCCAAAGGAAATATCCTCCGATAACAAAGAGAAAGAAGCTTTCTGAGAAACTTCTTTGTGTTCTGTGAAATCATCTCACAGAGTTACACCTTACCCCTCAAGAAGGCTTTCGCTAAGACGGTTCTTGTGGAATTGGCAAAGTGATATTTGGAAGCCCATAGAGGGCTATGTTGAAAAAGGAAATATCCTCAGATGAAATCTGGAAAGAAGCTTTCTGAGAAACTGCTCTGTGATGTGTGACTTCCACTCACAGAGTTACATCTGTATTTCTTGGATCTCTTTGCTAGTCTTATTTCTGTGGAATCTGAGAACAGATATTTCGGATTGCTTTGAAGACTATAGGGCCAAAGGAAATATCCTCCGATAACAAAGAGAAAGAAGCTTTCTGAGAAACTTCTTTGTGTTCTGAGAAATCATCTCACAGAGTTACAGCTTTCCCCTCAAGAAGCCTTTCGCTAAGACAGTTCTTGTGGAATTGGCAAAGTGATATTTGGAAGCCCTTAGAGGGCTATGGTGAAAAAGGAAATATCCTCAGATGAAATCTGGAAAGAAGCTTTCTGAGATACTGCTCTGTGATGTGTGACTTCCACTCACAGAGTTTAATCTGTATTTCGTGGATCTCTTTGCTAGCCTTATTTCTGTGGAATCTGAGAACAGATATTTCGGATCCCTTTGAAGACTATAGGGCCATAGGAAATATCCTCCGATAACAAAGAGAAAGAAGCTTTCTGAGAAACTTCTTTGTGTTCTGTGAAATCATCTCACAGAGTTACAGCTTTCCCCTCAAGTAGCCTTTCGCTAAGACGGTTCTTGTGGAATTGGCAAAGTGTTATTTGGAAGCCCATAGAGGGCTAAGGGGAAAAGAAAATATCCTCAGATGAAATCTGGAAAGAAGCTTTCTGAGAAACTGCTCTGTGATGTGTGACTTCCACTCACAGAGTTACATCTGTATTTCGTGGATATCTTTGCTAGCCTTATTTCTGTGGAATCTGAGAACAGATATTTCGGATCCCTTTGAAGACTATAGGGCCAAAGGAAATATCCTCTGATAACAAAGAGAAAGAAGCTTTCTGAGAAACTTCTTTGTGTTCTGTGAAATTATCTCACAAAGTTACAGCTTTCCCCTCAAGTAGCCTTTCGCTAAGACGGTTCTTGTGGAATTGGCAAAGTGATATTTGGAAGCCATTGAGGGCTATGGTGCAAAAGGAAATATGCTCAGATGAAATCTGGAAAGACGCTTTCTGAGAAACTGCTCTGTAATGTGTGACTTCCACTCACAGAGATATATCTGTATTTCGTGGATCTCTTTGCTAGCCTTATTTCTGTGGAATCTGAGAACAGATATTTCGGATCCTTTTGAAGACTATAGGGCCAAAGGAAATATCCTCCGAAAACAAAGAGAAAGAAGCTTTCTGAGAAATTTCTTTGTGTTCTGTGAAATCATCTCACAGAGTTACAGCTTTCCCCTCAAGAAGCCTTTCGCTAAGACGGTTCTTGTGGAATTGGCAAAGTGATATTTGGAAGCCCATAGAGGGCTATGGTGAAAAAGGAAATATCCTCAGATGAAATCTGGAAAGAAGCTTTCTGAGAAACTGCTCTGTGATGTGGGACTTCCACTCACAGAGTTACATATGTATTTCGTGGATCTCTTTGTTAGCCTTATTTCTGTGGAATCTGAGAACAGATATTTCGGATCCCTTTGAAGACTATAGGTCCATGGAAATATCCTCCGATAACAAATGAAAGAAGCTTTCTGAGAAACTTCTTTGTGTTCTGTGAAATCATCTCACAGAGTTACAGCTTTCCCCTCAAGAAGCCTTTCGCTAAGACGGTTCTTGTGGAATTGGCAAAGTGATATTTGGAAGCCCATAGAGGGCTATGGTGAAAAAGGAAATATCCTCAGTTCAAATCTGGAAAGAAGCTTCCTGAGAAGCTGCTCTGTGATGTGTGACTTCCACTCACAGAGTTACATCTGTATTTCGTGGATCTCTTTAATAGCCTTATTTCTGTGGAATCTGAGAACAGATATTTCGGATCCCTTTGAAGACTATAGGGCCAAAGGAAATATCCTCCGATAACAAAGAGAAAGAAGCTTTCTGAGAAACTTCTTTGTGTTCTGTGAAATCATCTCACAGAGTTACAGCTTTCCCCTCAAGAAGTCTTTCGCTAAGACGGTTCTTGTGGAATTGGCAAAGTGATATTTGGAAGCCCAGAGAGGGCTATGGTGAAAAAGGAAATATCCTCAGATGAAATCTGGAAAGAAGCTTTCTGAGATACTGCTCTGTGATGTGTGACTTCCACTCACAGAGTTACATCTGTATTTCGTGGATCTCTTTGCTAGCCTTATTTCTGTGGAATCTGAGAACAGATATTTCGGATCCCTTTGAAGACTATAGGGCCAAAGGAAATATCCTCCGATAACAAAGAGAATGAAGCTTTCTGAGAAACTTCTTTGTGTTCTGTGAAATCATCTCACAGAGTTACAGCTTTCCCCTCAAGAAGCCTTTCGCTAAGACGGTTCTTGTGGAATTGGCAAAGTGATATTTGGAAGCCCATAGAGGGCTATGGTGAAAAAGGAAATATCCTCAGATGAAATCTGGAAAGAAGCCTTCTGAGAAACTGCTCTGTGATGTGTGACTTCCACTCACAGAGTTTCATATGTATTTCGTGGATCTCTTTGCTAGCCTTATTTCTGTGGAATCTGAGAACAGATATTTCGGAACTCTTTGAAGACTATAGGGCCAAAGGAAATATCCTCCGATAACAAAGAGAAAGAAGCTTTCTGAGAAACTTATTTGTGTTGTGTGAAATCATCTCACAGAGTTACAGCTTTCCCCTCAAGAAGCCTTTCGCTAAGACAGTTCTTGTGGAATTTCCAAAGTGATATTTGGAAGCCCATAGAGGGCTATGTTGAAAAAGGAAATATCCTCAGATCAAATCTGGAAAGAAGCTTCCTGAAAAGCTGCTCTGTGATGTGTGACTTCCACTCACAGAGTTACATCCGTATTTCGTGGTTCTCTTTGCTAGCCTTATTTCTGTGGAATCTGAGAACAGATATTTCGGATCCCTTTGAAGACTATAGGGCCAAAGGAAATATCCTCCGATAACAAAGAGAAAGAAGCTTTCCGAGAAACTTCTTTGTGTTCTGTGAAATCATCACACAGAGTTACAGCTTTCCCCTCAAGAAGCCTTTCGCTAAGACAGTTCTTGTGGAATTGGCAAAGTGATATTTGGAAGCCCATAGAGGGCTATGGTGAAAAAGGAAATATCCTCAGATGAAATCTGGAAAGAAGCTTTCTGAGATACTGCTCTGTGATGTGTGACTTCCACTCACAGAGTTACATCTGTATTTCGTGGATCTCTTTGCTAGCCTTATTTCTGTGGAATCTGAGAACAAATATTTCGGATCCCTTTGAAGTCTATAGGGCCAAAGGAAATATCCTCCGATAACGAAGAGAAAGAAGCTTTCTGAGAAACTTCTTTGTGTTCTGTGAAATCATCTCACAGAGTTACAGCTTTCCCCTCAAGAAGCCTTTCGCTAAGACAGTTCTTGTGGAATTGGCAAAGTGATATTTGGAAGCCCTTAGAGGGCTATGGTGAAAAAGCAAATATCCTCAGATGAAATCTGGAAAGAAGCTTTCTGAGAAACTTCTCTGTGGTGTGGGACTTCCACTCACAGAGTTACATCTGTATTTCGTGGATCTCTTGGCTAGCCCTATTTCAGTGGAGTCTGAGAAAAGATATTTCGGATCCCTTTGAGGACTATAGGGCCAAATGAAATATCCTCGGAAACAAAGAGAAAGAAGCTTTCTGAGAAACTTCTTTGTGTTCTGTGAAATCATCTCACAGAGTTACAGCTTTCCCCTCAAGAAGCCTTTCGCTAAGACAGTTATTGTGGAATTGGCAAAGTGATATTTGGAAGCCCATACAGGGCTATGGTGAAAAAGGAAATATCCTCAGATGAAATCTGGAAAGAAGCTTTCTGAGATACTGCTGTGTGATGTGTGACTTCCACTCACAGAGTTTAATCTGTATTTCGTGGATCTCTTTGCTAGCCTTATTTCTGTGGAATCTGAGAACAGATATTTCGAATCCCTTTGAAGACTATAGGGCCATAGGAAATATCCTCCGATAACAAAGAGAAAGAAGCTTTCTGAGAAACTTATTTGTGTTCTGTGAAATCATCTCACACAGTTACAGCTTTCCCCTCAAGTAGCCTTTCGCTAAGACGGTTCTTGTGGAATTGGCAAAGTGTTATTTGGAAGCCCATAGAGGGCTAAGGGGAAAAGAAAATATCCTCAGATGAAATCTGGAAAGAAGCTTTCTGAGAAACTGCTCTGTGATGTGTGACTTCCACTCACAGAGTTACATCTGTATTTCGTGGATATCTTTGCTAGCCTTATTTCTGTGGAATCTGAGAACAGATATTTCGGATCCCTTTGAAGACTATAGGGCCAAAGGAAATATCCTCTGATAACAAAGAGAAAGAAGCTTTCTGAGAAACTTCTTTGTGTTCTGTGAAATTATCTCACAAAGTTACAGCTTTCCCCTCAAGTAGCCTTTCGCTAAGAAGGTTCTTGTGGAATTGGCAAAGTGATATTTGGAAGCCATTGAGGGGTATGGTGCAAAAGGAAATATGCTCAGATGAAATCTGGAAAGACGCTTTCTGAGAAACTGCTCTGTGATGTGTGACTTCCACTCACAGAGATATATCTGTATTTCGTGGATCTCTTTGCTAGCCTTATTTCTGTGGAATCTGAGAACAGATATTTCGGATCCTTTTGAAGACTATAGGGCCAAAGGAAATATCCTCCGAAAACAAAGAGAAAGAAGCTTTCTGAGAAACTTCTTTGTGTTCTGTGAAATCATCTCACAGAGTTACAGCTTTCCCCTCAAGAAGCCTTTCGCTAAGACGGTTCTTGTGGAATTGGCAAAGTGATATTTGGAAGCTCATAGAGGGCTATGGTGAAAAAGGAAATATCCTCAGATGAAATCTGGAAAGAAGCTTTCTGAGAAACTGCTCTGTGATGTGGGACTTCCACTCACAGAGTTACATATGTATTTCGTGGATCTCTTTGTTAGCCTTATTTCTGTGGAATCTGAGAACAGATATTTCGGATCCCTTTGAAGACTATAGGTCCATGGAAATATCCTCCGATAACAAATGAAAGAAGCTTTCTGAGAAACTTCTTTGTGTTCTGTGAAATCATCTCACAGAGTTACAGCTTTCCCCTCAAGAAGCCTTTCGCTAAGACGGTTCTTGTGGAATTGGCAAAGTGATATTTGGAAGCCCATAGAGGGCTATGTTGAAAAAGGAAATATCCTCAGATCAAATTTGGAAAGAAGCTTCCTGAAAAGCTGCTCTGTGATGTGTGACTTCCACTCACAGAGTTACATCCGTATTTCGTGGATCTCTTTGCTAGCCTTATTTCTGTGGAATCTGAGAACAGATATTTCGGATCCCTTTGAAGACTATAGGGCCAAAGGAAATATCCTCCGATAACAAAGAGAAAGAAGCTTTCCGAGAAACTTCTTTGTGTTCTGTGAAATCATCTCACAGAGTTACAGCTTTCCCCTCAAGAAGCCTTTCGCTAAGACAGTTCTTGTGGAATTGGCAAAGTGATATTTGGAAGCCCATAGAGGTCTATGGTGAAAAAGGAAATATCCTCAGATGAAATCTGGAAAGAAGCTTTCTGAGATACTGCTCTGTGATGTGTGACTTCCACTCACAGAGTTACATCTGTATTTCGTGGATCTCTTTGCTCGCCTTATTTCTGTGGAATCTGAGAACAAATATTTCGGATCCCTTTGAAGACTATAGGGCCAAAGGAAATATCCTCCGATAACGAAGAGAAAGAAGCTTTCTGAGAAACTTCTTTGTGTTCTGTGAAATCATCTCACAGAGTTACAGCTTTCCCCTCAAGAAGCCTTTCGCTAAGACAGTTCTTGTGGAATTGGCAAAGTGATATTTGGAAGCCCTTAGAGGGCTATGGTGAAAAAGGAAATATCCTCAGATGAAATCTGGAAAGAAGCTTTCTGAGAAACATCTCTGTGGTGTGGGACTTCCACTCACAGAGTTACATCTGTATTTCGTGGATCTCTTGGCTAGCCCTATTTCAGTGGAATCTGAGAAAAGATATTTCGGTTCCCTTTGAAGACTATAGGGCCAAATGAAATATCCTCGGAAACAAAGAGAAAGAAGCTTTCTGAGAAACTTCTTTGTGTTCTGTGAAATCATCTCACAGAGTTACAGCTTTCCCCTCATGAAGCCTTTCGCTAAGACAGTTCTTGTGGAATTGGCAAAGTGATATTTGGAAGCACATACAGGGCTATGGTGAAAAAGGAAATATCCTCAGATGAAATCTGGAAAGAAGCTTTCTGAGATACTGCTGTGTGATGTGTGACTTCCACTCACAGAGTTTAATCTGTATTTCGTGGATCTCTTTGCTAGCCTTATTTCTGTGGAATCTGAGAACAGATATTTCGGATCCCTTTGAAGACTATAGGGCCATAGGAAATATCCTCCGATAACAAAGAGAAAGAAGCTTTCTGAGAAACTTATTTGTGTTCTGTGAAATCATCTCACACAGTTACAGCTTTCCCCTCAAGTAGCCTTTCGCTAAGACGGTTCTTGTGGAATTGGCAAAGTGTTATTTGGAAGCCCATAGAGGGCTAAGGGGAAAAGAAAATATCCTCAGATGAAATCTGGAAAGAAGCTTTCTGAGAAACTGCTCTGTGATGTGTGACTTCCACTCACAGAGTTACATCTGTATTTCGTGGATATCTTTGCTAGCCTTATTTCTGTGGAATCTGAGAACAGATATTTCGGATCCCTTTGAAGACTATAGGGCCAAAGGAAATATCCTCTGATAACAAAGAGAAAGAAGCTTTCTGAGAAACTTCTTTGTGTTCTGTGAAATTATCTCACAAAGTTACAGCTTTCCCCTCAAGTAGCCTTTCGCTAAGAAGGTTCTTGTGGAATTGGCAAAGTGATATTTGGAAGCCATTGAGGGGTATGGTGCAAAAGGAAATATGCTCAGATGAAATCTGGAAAGACGCTTTCTGAGAAACTGCTCTGTGATGTGTGACTTCCACTCACAGAGATATATCTGTATTTCGTGGATCTCTTTGCTAGCCTTATTTCTGTGGAATCTGAGAACAGATATTTCGGATCCTTTTGAAGACTATAGGGCCAAAGGAAATATCCTCCGATAACAAAGAGAAAGAAGCTTTCTGAGAAACTTCTTTGTGTTCTGTGAAATCATCTCACAGAGTTACAGCTTTCCCCTCAAGAAGCCTTTGGCTAAGACGGTTCTTGTGGAATTGGCAAAGTGATATTTGGAAGCCCATAGAGGGCTATGGTGAAAAAGGAAATATCCTCAGATGAAATCTGGAAAGAAGCTTTCTGAGAAACTGCTCTGTGATGTGGGACTTCCACTCACAGAGTTACATATGTATTTCGTGGATCTCTTTGTTAGCCTTATTTCTGTGGAATCTGAGAACAGATATTTCGGATCCCTTTGAAGACTATAGGTCCAAAGGAAATATCCTCCGATAACAAATGAAAGAAGCTTTCTGAGAAACTTCTTTGTGTTCTGTGAAATCATCTCACAGAGTTACAGCTTTCCCCTCAAGAAGCCTTTCGCTAAGACGGTTCTTGTGGAATTGGCAAAGTGATATTTGGAAGCCCATAGAGGGCTATTGTGAAAAAGGAAATATCCTCAGTTCAAATCTGGAAAGAAGCTTCCTGAGAAGCTGCTCTGTGATGTGTGACTTACACTCACAGAGTTAAATCTGTATTTCGTGGATCTCTTTGCTAGCCTTATTTCTGTGGAATCTGAGAACAGATATTTCGGATCCCTTTGAAGACTATAGGGCCATAGGAAATATCCTCCGATAACAAAGAGAAAGAAGCTTTCTGAGAAACTTCTTTGTGTTCTGTGAAATCATCTCACAGAGTTACAGCCTTCCAATCAAGAAGCCTTTCGCTAAGACAGTTCTTGTGGAATTGGCAAAGTGATATTTGGAAGCCCATAGATGGCTATGGTGAAAAAGGAAATATCCTCAGATGAAATCTGGAAAGAAGCTTTCTGAGAAACTGCTCTGTGATGTGTGACTTCCACTCACAGAGTTACATCTGTATTTCGTGGATCTCTTTAACAGCCTTATTTCTGTGGTATCTGAGAACAGATATTTCGGATCCCTTTGAAGACTATAGGGCCAAAGGAAATATCCTCCGATAACAAAGAGAAAGAAGCTTTCTGAGAAACTTCTTTGTGTTCTGTGAAATCATCTCACAGAGTTACACCTTACCCCTCAAGAAGGCTTTCGCTAAGACGGTTCTTGTGGAATTGGCAAAGTGATATTTGGAAGCCCATAGAGGGCTATGTTGAAAAAGGAAATATCCTCAGATCAAACCTGGAAAGAAGCTTCCAGAAAAGCTGCTCTGTGATGTGTGACTTCCACTCACAGAGTTACATCCGTATTTCGTGGATCTCTTTGCTAGCCTTATTTCTGTGGAATCTGAGAACAGATATTTCGGATCCCTTTGAAGACTATAGGGCCAAAGGAAATATCCTCCGATAACAAAGAGAAAGAAGCTTTCCGAGAAACTTCTTTGTGTTCTGTGAAATCATCTCACAGAGTTACAGCTTTCCCCTCAAGAAGCCTTTCGCTAAGACAGTTCTTGTGGAATTGGCAAAGTGATATTTGGAAGCCCATAGAGGGCTATGGTGAAAAAGGAAATATCCTCAGATGAAATCTGGAAAGAAGCTTTCTGAGATACTGCTCTGTGATGTGTGACTTCCACTCACAGAGTTACATCTGTATTTCGTGGATCTCTTTGCTAGCCTTATTTCTGTGGAATCTGAGAACAAATATTTCGGATCCCTTTGAAGACTATAGGGCCAAAGGAAATATCCTCCGATAACGAAGAGAAAGAAGCTTTCTGAGAAACTTCTTTGTGTTCTGTGAAATCATCTCACAGAGTTACAGCTTTCCCCTCAAGAAGCCTTTCGCTAAGACAGTTCTTGTGAAATTGGCAAACTGATATTTGGAAGCCCTTAGAGGGCTATGGTGAAAAAGGAAATGTCCTCAGATGAAATCTGGAAAGAAGCTTTCCTAGAAACTTCTCTGTGGTGTGTGACTTCCACTCACAGAGTTACATCTGTATTTCGTGGATCTCTTTGCTAGCCCTATTTCAGTGGAATCTGAGAAAAGATATTTCGGATCCCTGTGAAGACTATAGGGCCAAAGGAAATATCCTCCGAAAACAAAGAGAAAGAAGCTTTCTGAGAAACTTCTTTGTGTTCTGTGAAATCATCTCACAGAGTTACAGCTTTCCCCTCAAGAAGCCTTTCGCTAAGACAGTTCTTGTGGAATTGGCAAAGTGATATTTGGAAGCCCATACAGGGATACGGTGAAAAAGGAAATATCCTCAGATGAAATCTGGAAAGAAGCTTTCTGAGATACTGCTCTGTGATGTGTGACTTCCACTCACAGAGTTACATCTGTATTTCGTGGATCTCTTTGCTAGCCTTATTTCTGTGGAATCTGAGAACAAATATTTCGGATCCCTTTGAAGACTATAGGGCCAAAGGAAATATCCTGCGATAATGAAGAGAAAGAAGCTTTCTGAGAAGCTTCTTTGTGTTCTGTGAAATCATCTCACAGAGTTACAGCTTTCCCCTCAAGAAGCCTTTCGCTAAGACAGTTCTTGTGGAATTGGCAAAGTGATATTTGGAAGCCCTTAGAGGGCTATGGTGAAAAAGGAAATATCCTCAGATGAAATCTGGAAAGAAGCTTTCTGAGAAACTTCTCTGTGGTGTGGGACTTCCACTCACAGAGTTAAATCTGTATTTCGTGGATCTCTTTGCTAGCCTTATTTCTGTGGAATCTGAGAACAGATATTTCGGATCCCTTTGAAGACTATAGGGCCATAGGAAATATCCTCCGATAACAAAGAGAAAGAAGCTTTCTGAGAAACTTATTTGTGTTCTGTGAAATCATCTCACACAGTTACAGCTTTCCCCTCAAGTAGCCTTTCGCTAAGACGGTTCTTGTGGAATTGGCAAAGTGTTATTTGGAAGCCCATAGAGGGCTAAGGGGAAAAGAAAATATCCTCAGATGAAATCTGGAAAGAAGCTTTCTGAGAAACTGCTCTGTGATGTGTGACTTCCACTCACAGAGTTACATCTGTATTTCGTGGATATCTTTGCTAGCCTTATTTCTGTGGAATCTGAGAACAGATATTTCGGATCCCTTTGAAGACTATAGGGCCAAAGGAAATATCCTCTGATAACAAAGAGAAAGAAGCTTTCTGAGAAACTTCTTTGTGTTCTGTGAAATTATCTCACAAAGTTACAGCTTTCCCCTCAAGTAGCCTTTCGCTAAGAAGGTTCTTGTGGAATTGGCAAAGTGATATTTGGAAGCCATTGAGGGGTATGGTGCAAAAGGAAATATGCTCAGATGAAATCTGGAAAGACGCTTTCTGAGAAACTGCTCTGTGATGTGTGACTTCCACTCACAGAGATATATCTGTATTTCGTGGATCTCTTTGCTAGCCTTATTTCTGTGGAATCTGAGAACAGATATTTCGGATCCTTTTGAAGACTATAGGGCCAAAGGAAATATCCTCCGATAACAAAGAGAAAGAAGCTTTCTGAGAATCTTCTTTGTGTTCTGTGAAATCCTCTCACAGAGTTACAGCTTTCCCCTCAAGAAGCCTTTGGCTAAGACGGTTCTTGTGGAATTGGCAAAGTGATATTTGGAAGCCCATAGAGGGCTATGGTGAAAAAGGAAATATCCTCAGATGAAATCTGGAAAGAAGCTTTCTGAGAAACTGCTCTGTGATGTGGGACTTCCACTCACAGAGTTACATATGTATTTCGTGGATCTCTTTGTTAGCCTTATTTCTGTGGAATCTGAGAACAGATATTTCGGATCCCTTTGAAGACTATAGGTCCAAAGGAAATATCCTCCGATAACAAATGAAAGAAGCTTTCTGAGAAACTTCTTTGTGTTCTGTGAAATCATCTCACAGAGTTACAGCTTTCCCCTCAAGAAGCCTTTCGCTAAGACGGTTCTTGTGGAATTGGCAAAGTGATATTTGGAAGCCCATAGAGGGCTATTGTGAAAAAGGAAATATCCTCAGTTCAAATCTGGAAAGAAGCTTCCTGAGAAGCTGCTCTGTGATGTGTGACTTACACTCACAGAGTTAAATCTGTATTTCGTGGATCTCTTTGCTAGCCTTATTTCTGTGGAATCTGAGAACAGATATTTCGGATCCCTTTGAAGACTATAGGGCCATAGGAAATATCCTCCGATAACAAAGAGAAAGAAGCTTTCTGAGAAACTTCTTTGTGTTCTGTGAAATCATCTCACAGAGTTACAGCCTTCCAATCAAGAAGCCTTTCGCTAAGACAGTTCTTGTGGAATTGGCAAAGTGATATTTGGAAGCCCATAGAGGGCTATGGTGAAAAAGGAAATATCCTCAGATGAAATCTGGAAAGAAGCTTTCTGAGAAACTGCTCTGTGATGTGTGACTTCCACTCACAGAGTTACATCTGTATTTCGTGGATCTCTTTAGTAGCCTTATTTCTGTGGTATCTGAGAACAGATATTTCGGATCCCTTTGAAGACTATAGGGCCAAAGGAAATATCCTCCGATAACAAAGAGAAAGAAGCTTTCTGAGAAACTTCTTTGTGTTCTGTGAAATCATCTCACAGAGTTACACCTTACCCCTCAAGAAGGCTTTCGCTAAGACGGTTCTTGTGGAATTGGCAAAGTGATATTTGGAAGCCCATAGAGGGCTATGTTGAAAAAGGAAATATCCTCAGATCAAACCTGGAAAGAAGCTTCCAGAAAAGCTGCTCTGTGATGTGTGACTTCCACTCAAAGAGTTACATCCGTATTTCGTGGATCTCTTTGCTAGCCTTATTTCTGTGGAATCTGAGAACAGATATTTCGGATCCCTTTGAAGACTATAGGGCCAAAGGAAATATCCTCCGATAACAAAGAGAAAGAAGCTTTCCGAGAAACTTCTTTGTGTTCTGTGAAATCATCTCACAGAGTTACAGCTTTCCCCTCAAGAAGCCTTTCGCTAAGACAGTTCTTGTGGAATTGGCAAAGTGATATTTGGAAGCCCATAGAGGGCTATGGTGAAAAAGGAAATATCCTCAGATGAAATCTGGAAAGAAGCTTTCTGAGATACTGCTCTGTGATGTGTGACTACCACTCACAGAGTTACATCTGTATTTCGTGGATCTCTTTGCTAGCCTTATTTCTGTGGAATCTGAGAACAAATATTTCGGATCCCTTTGAAGACTATAGGGCCAAAGGAAATATCCTCCGATAACGAAGAGAAAGAAGCTTTCTGAGAAACTTCTTTGTGTTCTGTGAAATCATCTCACAGAGTTACAGCTTTCCCCTCAAGAAGCCTTTCGCTAAGACAGTTCTTGTGAAATTGGCAAACTGATATTTGGAAGCCCTTAGAGGGCTATGGTGAAAAAGGAAATGTCCTCAGATGAAATCTGGAAAGAAGCTTTCCTAGAAACTTCTCTGTGGTGTGTGACTTCCACTCACAGAGTTACATCTGTATTTCGTGGATCTCTTTGCTAGCCCTATTTCAGTGGAATCTGAGAAAAGATATTTCGGATCCCTGTGAAGACTATAGGGCCAAAGGAAATATCCTCCGAAAACAAAGAGAAAGAAGCTTTCTGAGAAACTTCTTTGTGTTCTGTGAAATCATCTCACAGAGTTACAGCTTTCCCCTCAAGAAGCCTTTCGCTAAGACAGTTCTTGTGGAATTGGCAAAGTGATATTTGGAAGCCCATACAGGGATACGGTGAAAAAGGAAATATCCTCAGATGAAATCTGGAAAGAAGCTTTCTGAGATACTGCTCTGTGATGTGTGACTTCCACTCACAGAGTTACATCTGTATTTCGTGGATCTCTTTGCTAGCCTTATTTCTGTGGAATCTGAGAACAAATATTTCGGATCCCTTTGAAGACTATAGGGCCAAAGGAAATATCCTCCGATAATGAAGAGAAAGAAGCTTTCTGAGAAACTTCTTTGTGTTCTGTGAAATCATCTCACAGAGTTACAGCTTTCCCCTCAAGAAGCCTTTCGCTAAGACAGTTCTTGTGGAATTGGCAAAGTGATATTTGGAAGCCCTTAGAGGGCTATGGTGAAAAAGGAAATATCCTCAGATGAAATCTGGAAAGAAGCTTTCTGAGAAACTTCTCTGTGGTGTGGGACTTCCACTCACAGAGTTACATCTGTATTTCGTGGATCTCTTGGCTAGCCCTATTTCAGTGGAATCTGAGAAAAGATATTTCGGATCCCTTTGAAGACTATAGGGCCAAATGAAATATCCTCGGAAACAAAGAGAAAGAAGCTTTCTGAGAAACTTCTTTGTGTTCTGTGAAATCATCTCACAGAGTTACAGCTTTCCCCTCAAGAAGCCTTTCGCTAAGACAGTTCTTGTGGAATTGGCAAAGTGATATTTGGAAGCCCATACAGGGCTATGGTGAAAAAGGAAATATCCTCAGATGAAATCTGGAAAGAAGCTTTCTGAGATACTGCTGTGTGATGTGTGACTTCCACTCACAGAGTTTAATCTGTATTTCGTGGATCTCTTTGCTAGCCTTATTTCTGTGGAATCTGAGAACAGATATTTCGGATCCCTTTGAAGACTATAGGGCCATAGGAAATATCCTCCGATAACAAAGAGAAAGAAGCTTTCTGAGAAACTTATTTGTGTTCTGTGAAATCATCTCACACAGTTACAGCTTTCCCCTCAAGTAGCCTTTCGCTAAGACGGTTCTTGTGGAATTGGCAAAGTGTTATTTGGAAGCCCATAGAGGGCTAAGGGGAAAAGAAAATATCCTCAGATGAAATCTGGAAAGAAGCTTTCTGAGAAACTGCTCTGTGATGTGTGACTTCCACTCACAGAGTTACATCTGTATTTCGTGGATATCTTTGCTAGCCTTATTTCTGTGGAATCTGAGAACAGATATTTCGGATCCCTTTGAAGACTATAGGGCCAAAGGAAATATCCTCCGATAACAAAGAGAAAGAAGCTTTCTGAGAAACTTCTTTGTGTTCTGTGAAATTATCTCACAAAGTTACAGCTTTCCCCTCAAGTAGCCTTTCGCTAAGACGGTTCTTGTGGAATTGGCAAAGTGATATTTGGAAGCCATTGAGGGCTATGGTGCAAAAGGAAATATGCTCAGATGAAATCTGGAAAGACGCTTTCTGAGAAACTGCTCTGTGATGTGTGACTTCCACTCACAGAGATATATCTATATTTCGTGGATCTCTTTGCTAGCCTTATTTCTGTGGAATCTGAGAACAGATATTTCGGATCCTTTTGAAGACTATAGGGCCAAAGGAAATATCCTCCGATAACAAAGAGAAAGAAGCTTTCTGAGAAACTTCTTTGTGTTCTGTGAAATCATCTCACAGAGTTACAGCTTTCCCCTCAAGATGCCTTTCGCTAAGACGGTTCTTGTGGAATTGGCAAAGTGATATTTGGAAGCCCATAGAGGGCTATGGTGAAAAAGGAAATATCCTCAGAGGAAATCTGGAAAGAAGCTTTCTGAGAAACTACTCTGTGGTGTGTGTCTTCCACTCAGAGTGTTACATCTGTATTTCGTGGATCTCTTTGCTAGCCCTATTTCTGTGTAATCTGAGAACAGATATATCGGATCCCTTTGAAGACTATAGGGGCAAAGGAAATATCCTCCGATAACAAATGAAAGAAGCTTTCTGAGAAACTTCTTTGTGTTCTGTGAAATCATCTCACAGAGTTACAGCTTTCCCCTCAAGAAGCCTTTCGCTAAGACGGTTCTTGTGGAATTGGCAAAGTGATATTTGGAAGCCCATAGAGGGCTATGGTGAAAAAGGAAATATCCTCAGTTCAAATCTGGAAAGAAGCTTCCTGAGAAGCTGCTCTGTGATGTGTGACTTCCACTCACAGAGTTAAATCTGTATTTCGTGGATCTCTTTGCTAGCCTTATTTCTGTGGAATCTGAGAAGCGATATTTCGGATCCCTTTGAGGACTATAGGGCCATAGGAAATATCCTCCGATAACAAAGAGAAAGAAGCTTTCTGAGAAACTTCTTTGTGTTCTGTGAAATCATCTCCCAGAGTTACAGCTTTCCCCTCAAGAAGCCTTTCGCTAAGACAGTTCTTGTGGAATTGGCAAAGTGATATTTGGAAGCCCATAGAGGGCTATGGTGAAAAAGGAAATATCCTCAGATGAAATCTGGAAAGAAGCTTTATGAGAAACTGCTCTGTGATGTGTGACTTCCACTCACAGAGTTACATCTGTATTTCGTGGATCTCTTTAATAGCCTTATTTCTGTGGTATCTGAGAACAGATATTTCGGATCCCTTTGAAGACTATAGGGCCAAAGGAAATAACCTCCGATAACAAAGAGAAAGAAGCTTTCTGAGAAACTTCTTTGTGTTCTGTGAAATCATCTCACAGAGTTACACCTTACACCTCAAGAAGGCTTTCGCTAAGACGGTTCTGGTGGAATTGGCAAAGTGATATTTGGAAGCCCATAGAGGGCTATGGTGAAAAAGGAAATATCCTCAGATGAAATCTGGAAAGAAGCTTTCTGAGAAACTGCTCTGTGATGTGTGACTTCCACTCACAGAGTTACATCTGTATTTCTTGCATCTCTTTGCTAGTCTTATTTCTGTGGAATCTGAGAACAGATATTTCGGATTGCTTTGAAGACTATAGGGCCAAAGGAAATATCCTCCGATAACAAAGAGAAACAAGCTTTCTGAGAAACTTCTTTGTGTTCTGAGAAATCATCTCACAGAGTTACAGCTTTCCCCTCAGGAAGCCTTTCGCTAAGACAGTTCTTGTGGAATTGGCAAAGTGATATTTGGAAGCCCTTAGAGGGCTATGGTGAAAAAGGAAATATCCTCAGATGAAATCTGGAAAGAAGCTTTCTGAGATACTGCTCTGTGATGTGTGACTTCCACTCACAGAGTTACATCTGTATTTCGTGGATCTCTTTGCTAGACTTATTTCTGTGGAATCTGAGAACAGATATTTCGGATCCCTTTTAAGACTAGAGGGCCAAAGTAAATATCCTCCGATAACAAAGAGAAAGAAGCTTTCTGAGAAACTTCTTTGTGTTCTGTGAAATCATCTCACAGAGTTACAGCTTTCCCCTCAAGAAGCCTTTCGCTAAGACAGTTCTTGTGGAATTGGCAAAGTGATATTTGGAAGCCCATAGAGGGCTATGTTGAAAAAGGAAATATCCTCAGATCAAACCTGGAAAGAAGCTTCCTGAAAAGCTGCTCTGTGATGTGTGACTTCCACTCACAGAGTTACATCCGTATTTCGTGGATCTCTTTGCTAGCCTTATTTCTGTGGAATCTGAGAACAGATATTTCGGATCCCTTTGAAGACTATAGGGCCAAAGGAAATATCCTCCGATAAGAAAGAGAAAGAAGCTTTCCGAGAAACTTCTTTGTGTTCTGTGAAATCATCTCACAGAGTTACAGCTTTCCCCTCAAGAAGCCTTTCGCTAAGACAGTTCTTGTGGAATTGGCAAAGTGATATTTGGAAGCCCATAGAGGGCTATGGTGAAAAAGGAAATATCCTCAGATGAAATCTGGAAAGAAGCTTTCTGAGATACTGCTCTGTGATGTGTGACTTCCACTCACAGAGTTACATCTGTATTTCGTGGATCTCTTTGCTAGCCTTATTTCTGTGGAATCTGAGAATAAATATTTCGGATCCCTTTGAAGACTATAGGGCCAAAGGAAATATCCTCCGATAACGAAGAGAAAGAAGCTTTCTGAGAAACTTCTTTGTGTTCTGTGAAATCATCTCACAGAGTTACAGCTTTCCCCTCAAGAAGCCTTTCGCTAAGACAGTTCTTGTGAAATTGGCAAACTGATATTTGGAAGCCCTTAGAGGGCTATGGTGAAAAAGGAAATATCCTCAGATGAAATCTGGAAAGAAGCTTTCCTAGAAACTTCTCTGTGGTGTGTGACTTCCACTCACAGAGTTACATCTGTATTTCGTGGATCTCTTTGCTAGCCCTATTTCAGTGGAATCGGAGAAAAGATATTTCGGATCCCTTTGAAGACTATAGGGCCAAAGGAAATATCCTCCGAAAACAAAGAGAAAGAAGCTTTCTGAGAAACTTCTTTGTGTTCTGTGAAATCATCTCACAGAGTTACAGCTTTCCCCTCAAGAAGCCTTTCGCTAAGACGGTTCTTGTGGAATTGGCAAAGTGTTATTTGGAAGCCCATAGAGGGCTAAGGGGAAAAGGAAATATCCTCAGATGAAATCTGGAAAGAAGCTTTCTGAGAAACTGCTCTGTGATGTGTGACTTCCACTCACAGAGTTACATCTGTATTTCGTGGATCTCTTTGCTAGCCTTATTTCTGTGGAATCTGAGAACAGATATTTCGGATCCCTTTGAAAACTATAGGGCCAAAGGAAATATCCTCTGATAACAAAGAGAAAGAAGCTTTGTGAGAAACTTCTTTGTGTTCTGTGAAATCATCTCACAAAGTTACAGCGTTCCCCTCAAATAGCCTTTCGCTAAGACGGTTCTTGTGGAATTGGCAAAGTGATATTTGGAAGCCATTGAGGGCTATGGTGAAAAAGGAAATATGCTCAGATGAAATCTGGAAAGAAGCTTTCTGAGAAACTGCTCTGTGATGTGTGACTTCCACTCACAGAGTTACATCTGTATTTCGTGGATCTCTTTGCTAGCCTTATTTCTGTGGAATCTGAGAAGAGATATTTCGGATCCCTTTGAAGACTATAGGGCCAAAGGAAATATCCTCCGATAACAAAGAGAAAGAAGCTTTCTGAGAAACTTCTTTGTGTTCTGTGAAATCATCTCACGGAGTTACAGCTTTCCCATCCAGAAGCCTTTCGCTAAGACAGTTCTTGTGGAATTGGAAAAGTGATATTTGGAAGCCCATAGAGGTCTATGGTGAAAAAGGAATTATCCTCAGATGGAATCTGGAAAGAAGATTTCTGAGAAACTGCTCTGTGATGTGTGACTTCCACTCACAGAGTTACATCTGTATTTCTTGGATCTCTTCGCTAGCCTTATTTCTGCGGAATCTGAGAACAGATATTTCGGATCCCTTTGAAGACTATAGGGCCAAAGGAAATATCCTCCGATAACAAAGAGAAAGAAGCTTTCTGAGAAACTTCTTTGTGTTCTGCGAAATCATCTCACAGAGTTACAGCTTTCCCCTCAAGAAGCCTTTCGATAAGACAGTTCTTGTGGAATTGGCAAAGTGATATTTGGAAGCCCATAGAGGGCTATGGTGAAAAAGGAAATATCCTCAGATGAAATCTGGAAAGAAGCTTTCTGAGAAACTGCTCTGTGGTGTGTGACTTCAACTCACAGAGTTACATCTGTATTTCGTGGATCTCTTTGCTAGCCTTATTTCTGTGGAATCTGAGAAGAGATATTTTTTATCCCTTTGAAGACTATACGGCCAAAGGAAATATCCTCCGATAACAAAGAGAAAGAAGCTTTCTGATAAACTTCTTTGTGTTCTGTGAAATCATCTCACAGAGTTACAGCTTTCCCCTCAAGAAGCCTTTCGCTAAGACAGTTCTTGTGGAATTGGCAAAGTGATATTTGGAAGCCCATAGAGGGCTATGGTGAAAAAGGAAATATCCTCAGATGAAATCTGGAAAGAGGCTTTCTGAGAAACTGCTTAGTGTTCTGTTAATTCATCTCACAGAGTGACATCTGTGTTTCGTGGATCTCTTTGCTAGCCTTATTTCTGTGGAATCTGAGAAGAGATATTTCGCATCCCTTTGAAGATTATAGGGCCAAAGGAAATATCCTCCGATAACAAAGAGAAAGAAGCTTTTTGTGAAACTTCCTTTTGTTCTGTGAAATCATCTCAAAGAGTTACAGCCTTCCCCTCAAGAAGCCTTTCGCTAAGACAGTTCTTGTGGAATTGGCAAAGTGATATTTGGAAGCCCATAGAGGGCTATGGTGAAAAAGGAAATATCCTCAGATGAAATCTGGAAAGAAGCTTTGTGAGAATCTGCTCTGCGATGAGTGCCTTCCACTCACAGAGTTACATCTGTATTTCGTGGATCTCTTTGCTAGCCTTATTTCTGGGGAATCTGAGAACAGATATTTCGGATCCCTTTGAAGACAATAGGGCCAAAGGAAATATCCTCCGATAACAAAGAATAAGAAGCTTTCTGAAAAACTTCTTTGTGTTCTGTGACATCCTCTCACAGAGTTGCAGCTTTCCGCTCAAGAAGCCTTTCGCTAAGACAGTTCTTGTGGAATTGGCAAAGTGATATTTGGAAGCCCATAGAGGGCTATGGTGAAAAAGGAAATATCCTCAGATGAAATCTGGAAAAAAGCTTTCTGAGAAACTGCTCAGTGATGTGTGACTTCCACTCACAGAGTTACATCTGTATTTCGTGGATCTCTTTGCAAGCCTTATTTCTGTGGAATCTGAGAAGAGATATTTCGGATCCCTTAGAAGACAACAGGGGCAAAGGAAATATCCTCCGATAACAAAGAGATAGAAGCTTTCTGAGAAACTTCTTTGTGCTCTGTGAAATCATCTCACAGAGTTACATCTTTCCCCTCAAGAAGCCTTTCGATAAGACAGTTCTTGTGCAATTGGCAAAGTGATATTTGGAAGCCCATAGAGGGCTATGGTGAAAAAGGAAATATCCTTAGTGGAAATCTGGAAAGAAGCTTTCTGAGAAACTGCTCTGTGTTGTGTGTCTTCCACTCACAGAGTTACATCTGTATTTCGTGGATCTCTTTGCAAGCCTTATTTCTGTGGAATCTGAGAACAGATATTTCGGATCCCTTTGAAGACTATAGGGCCAAAGGAAATATCCTCCGATAACAAAGAGAAAGAAGCTTTCTGAGAAACTTCTTTGTGTTCTGTGAAATCATCTCACAGAGTTACAGCTTTCCCCTCAAGAAGCCTTTCGCTAAGACAGTTCTTGTGGAATTGGCAAAGTGATATTCGGAAGCCCTTAGAGGGCTATGGTGAAAAAGGAAATATCCTCAGATGAAATCTGGAAAGAAGTTTTGTGAGAAACTGCTCTGCGATGAGTGACTTCCACTCACAGAGTTACATCAGTATTTCGTGGATCTCTTTGCAAGCCTTATTTCTGTGGAATCTGAGAAGAGATATTTCGGAAGCCTTAGAAGACAACAGGGGCAAAGGAAATATCCTCCGATAACAAAGAGAAAGAAGCTTTCTGAGAAACTTCTTTGTGCTCTGTGAAATCATCTCACAGAGTTACATCTTTCCCCTGAAGAAGCCTTTCGATAAGACAGTTCTTGTGCAATTGGCAAAGTGATATTTGGAAGCCCATAGAGGGCTATGGTGAAAAAGGAAATATCCTCAGTGGAAATCTGGAAAGAAGCTTTCTGAGAAACTGCTCTGTGGTGTGTGTCTTCCACTCACAGAGTTACATCTGTATATCGTGGATCTCTTTGCTAGCCTTATTTCTGTGGAATCTGAGAACAGATATTTCGGATCCCTTTGAAGACTATAGGGCCAAAGGAAATATCCTCCGATAACAAAGAGAAAGAAGCTTTCTGAGAAACTTCTTTGTGTTCTGTGAAATCATCTCACAGAGTTACAGCTTTCCCCTCAAGAAGCCTTTCGCTAAGACAGTTCTTGTGGAATTGGAAAAGTGATATTTGGAAGCCCATAGAGGGCTATGGTGAAAAAGGAAATATCCTCAGAGGAAATCTTTAATGAAGCTTTCTGAGAAACTGCTCTGTGGTGTGTGTCTTCCACTCACAGAGTTACATTTGTATTTCGTGGATCTCTTTGCTAGCCTTATTTCTGTGGAATCTGAGAACAGATATTTCGGATCCCTTTGAAGACAATAGGGGCAAAGGAAATATCCTCCGATAACAAAGAGAAAGAAGCTTTCTGAGAAACTTCTTTGTGTTCTGTGAAATCATCTCACAGAGTTACAGCTTTCCCCTCAAGAAGGCTCTCGCTAAGACGGTTCTTGTGGAATTGGCAAAGTGATATTTGGAAGCCCATAGAGGGCTATGGTGAAAAAGGAAATATCCTCAGATGAAATCTCGAAAGAAGCATTCTGAGAAACTGCTCTGGGATGTGTGACTTCCACTCACAGAGTTACATCTGTATTTCGTGGATCTCTTTGCTAGTCTTATTTCTGTGGAATCTGAGAACAGATATTTCGGATTCCTTTGAAGACTATAGGGCCAAAGGAAATATCCTCCGATAACAAAGAGAAAGAAGCTTTCTGAGAAACTTCTTTGTGTTCTGTGAAATCATCTCACAGAGTTACAGCTTTCCCCTCAAGAAGCCTTTCGCTAAGACAGTTCTTGTGGAATTGGCAAAGTGATATTTGGAAGCCCTTAGAGGGCTATGGTGAAAAAGGAAATACCCTCAGATGAAATCTGGAAAGAAGCTTTCTGAGATACTGCTCTGTGATGTGTGACTTCCACTCACAGAGTTACATCTGTATTTCGTGGATCTCTTTGCTAGCCTTATTTTTGTGGAATCTGAGAACAAATATTTCGGATCCCTTTGAAGACTATAGGGCCAAAGGAAATATCCTCCGATAACAAAGAGAAAGAAGCTTTCTGAGAAACTTCTTGTGTTCTGTGAAATCATCTCACAGAGTTACAGCTTTCCCCTCAAGAAGCCTTTCGCTAAGACGGTTCTTGTGGAATTGGCAAAGTGTTATTTGGAAGCCCATAGAGGGCTATGGGGAAAAGGAAATATCCTCAGACGAAATCTGGAAAGAAGCTTTCTGAGAAACTGCTCTGTGATGTGTGACTTCCACTCACAGAGTTACATCTGTATTTCGTGGATCTCTTTGCTAGCCTTATTTCTGTGGAATCTGACAACAGATATTTCGGATCCCTTAGAAGACTATAAGGCCAAAGGAAATATCCTCCGATAACAAAGAGAAAGAAGCTTTCTGAGAAACTTCCTTGTGTTCGGTGAAATCATCTCACAGAGTTACAGCTTTCCCCTCAAGAAGCCTTTCGCTAAGACAGTTCTTGTGGAATTGGCAAAGTGATATTTGGAAGCCCATAGAAGGCTATGTTGAAAATGGAAATATCTTCAGATCAAATCTGGAAAGAAGCTTCCTGAAAAGCTGCTCTGTGATGTGTGACTTCCACTCACAGAGTTATATCCGTATTTCGTGGTCTCTTTTCTAGCCTTATTTCTGTGGAATCTGAGAACAGATATTTCGGATCCCTTTGAAGACTATAGGGCCAAAGGAAATATCCTCCGATAACAAAGAGAAAGAAGCTTTCCGAAAAA
This sequence comes from Macaca mulatta, assembly GCF_049350105.2. Lineage (NCBI taxonomy): Eukaryota > Metazoa > Chordata > Mammalia > Primates > Cercopithecidae > Macaca > Macaca mulatta. The sequence continues at coordinate 52,740,424 of NC_133422.1, read as the reverse complement.
CTTCTTTGTGTTCTGTGAAATCATCTCACAGAGTTACAGCTTTCCCCTCAAGAAGCCTTTCGCTAAGACAGTTCTTGTGGAATTGGCAAAGTGATATTTGGAAGCCCATAGAGGGCTATGGTGAAAAAGGAAATATCCTCAGATGAAATCTGGAAAGAAGCTTTCTGAGATACTGCTCTGTGATGTGTGACTTCCACTCACAGAGTTACATCTGTATTTCGTGGATCTCTTTGCTAGCCTTATTTCTGTGGAATCTGAGAACAAATATTTCGGATCCCTTTGAAGACTATAGGGCCAAAGGAAATATCCTCCATAACGAAGAGAAAGAAGCTTTCTGAGAAACTTCTTTGTGTTCTGTGAAATCATCTCACAGAGTTACAGCTTTCCCCTCAAGAAGCCTTTCACTAAGACAGTTCTTGTGGAATTGGCAAAGTGATATTTGGAAGCCCTTAGAGGGCTATGGTGAAAAAGGAAATATCTTCAGATGAAATCTGGAAAGAAGCTTTCTGAGATACTGCTGTGTGATGTGTGACTTCCACTCACAGAGTTTAATCTGTATTTCGTGGATCTCTTTGCTAGCCTTATTTCTGTGGAATCTGAGAACAGATATTTCGGATCCCTTTGAAGACTATAGGGCCATAGGAAATATCTTCCGATAACAAAGAGAAAGAAGCTTTCTGAGAAACTTATTTGTGTTCTGTGAAATCATCTCACACAGTTACAGCTTTCCCCTCAAGTAGCCTTTCGCTAAGACGGTTCTTGTGGAATTGGCAAAGTGTTATTTGGAAGCCCATAGAGGGCTAAGGGGAAAAGGAAATATCCTCAGATGAAATCTGGAAAGAAGCTTTCTGAGAAACTGCTCTGTGATGTGCGACTTCCACTCACAGAGGTACATCTGTATTTCGTGTATCTCTTTGCTAGCCTTATTTCTGTGGAATCTGAGAACAGATATTTCGGATCCCTTTGAAGACTATAGGGCCAAAGGAATTATCGTCCGATAACAAAGAGAAAGAAACTTTCTGAGAAACTTCTTTGTGTTCTGTGAAATCATCTCACAGAGTTACAGCTTTCCGCTCAGAAGCCTTTCGCTAAGACAGTTCTTGTGGAATTGGCAAAGTGATATTTGGAAGCCCATAGAGGGCTATGGTGAAAAAGGAAATATCCTCAGATGAAATCTGGAAAGAAGCATTCTGAGAAACTGCTCTGTGATGTGTGACTTCCACTCACAGAGTTACATCTGTATTTCGTGGAACTCTTTGCTAGCCTTATTTCTGTGGAATCTGAGAACAGATATTTCCCATCCATTTGAAGACTATAGGGCCAAAGGAAATATCCTCCGATAACAAAGAGAAAGAAGCTTTCTGAGAAACTTCTTTGTGTTCTGTGAAATCATCTCACAGAGTTACAGCTTTCCTCTCAAGAAGCCTTTCGCTAAGACAGTTCTTGTGGAATTGGCAAAGTGATATTTGGAAGCCCTTAGAGGGCTATGGTGAAAAAGGAAATATCCTCAGATGAAATCTGGAAAGAAGCTTTCTGAGAAACTTCTCTGTGGTGTGTGACTTCCACTCACAGAGTTACATCTGTATTTCGTGGATCTCTTTGCTAGCCTTATTTCTGTGGAATCTGAGAACAGATATTTCGGATCCCTTTGAAGACTATAGGGCCAAAGGAAATATCCTCCGATAACAAAGAGAAAGAAGCTTTCTGAGAAACTTCTTTGTGTTCTGTGAAATCATCTCACAGAGTTACAGCTTTCCCCTCAAGAAGCCCTTCGCTAAGACAGTTCTTGTGGAATTTCCAAAGTGATATTTGGAAGCCCATAGAGGGCTATGGTGAAAAAGGAAATATCCTCAGATCAAACCTGGAAAGAAGCTTCCTGAAAAGCTGCTCTGTGATGTGTGACTTCCACTCACACAGTTACATCTGAATTTCGTGGATCTCTTTGCTAGCCTTATTTCTGTGGAATCTGAGAACAGATATTTCGGATCCCTTTGAAGACTATGGGTCCAAAGGAAATATCGTCCGATAACAAAGAGAAAGAAACGTTCTGAGAAACTTCTTTGTGTTCTGTGAAATCATCTCACAGAGTTACAACTTTCCCCACAAGAAGCCTTTCGCTAAGACAGTTCTTGTGGATTTGGCAAAGTGATATTTGGAAGCCTATCGAGGGCTATGGTGGAAAAGGAAATATGCTCAGATGAAATCTGGAAAGAAGCTTTCTGAGATACTGCTCTGTTATGTGTGACTTCCACTCACAGAGTTACATTTGTATTTTGTGGATCTCTTTGCTGACCTTATTTCTGTGGAATCTGAGAACAGATATTTCGGATCCCTTTGAAGACTATAGGGCCAAAGGAAATATCCTCCAATAACAAAGAGAAAGAAGCTTTCTGAGAAACTTCTTTGTGTTGTGTGAAATCATCTCACAGAGTTACAGCTTTCCGCTCAAGATGCCTTTCGCTAAGACAGTTCTTGTGGAATTGGCAGAGTGATATTTGGAAGCCCATAGAGGGCTATGGTGAAAAAGGAAATATCCTCAGATGAAATCTGGAAAGAAGTATTCTGAGAAACTGCTTTGTGATGTGTGACTTCCACTCACAGAGTTACATCTTTATTTCGTGGATCTCTTTGCTATCCTTATTTCTGTGTAATCTGAGAACAGATATTTCGGATCCCTTTGAAGACTATAGGGCAAAGGAAATATCCTCCGATAACAAAGAGAACGAAGCTTACTGAGAAACTTCTTTGTGTTCTGTGAAATCATCTCACAGAGTTACAGCTTTCCCCTCAAGAAGCCTTTCGCTAAGACAATTCTTGTGGAATTGGCAAAGTGATATTTGGAAGCCCTTAGAGGGCTATGGTGGAAAAGGAAATATCCTCAGATGAAATCTGGAAAGAAGCTTTCTGAGAAACTTCTCTGTGGTGTGTGACTTCCACTCACAGAGTTACATCTGTATTTCGTGGATCTCTTTGCTAGCCTTTTTTCTGTCGAATCTGAGAAGAGATATTTCGGATCCCTTTGAAGAGTATAGGGACAAAGCAAATAACCTCCGATATCAAAGAGAAAAAGCCTTCTGAGAAACTTCTTTGTGTTCTGTGAAATCAACTCACAGAGTTACAGCTTTCCCCTCAAGAAGCCTTTCGCTAAGACAGTTCTTGTGGAATTGGCAAAGTGATATTTGGAAGCCCATAGAGGGCTATGGTGAAAAAGGAAATATCCTCAGATGAAATCTGGAAAGAAGTTTTCTGAGAAACTGATCTGTGATGTGTGACTTCCACTGACAGAGTTACATCTGTATTTTGTGGATCTATTTGCGAGCCTTATTTCTGTGGATTCTGAAATATCCTCCGATTACAATGAGAAAGAAGCTTTCTGAGAGTCTTCTTTGTGCTCTGTGAAATCATCTCACAGAGTTACAGCTTTCCCCTCAAGAAGCCTTTCGATAAGACAGTTCTTGTGGAATTGGCAAAGTGATATTTGGAAGCCCATAGAGGGCTATGGTGAAAAAGGAAATATCCTCAGTGGAAATCTGGAAAGAAGCTTTCTGAGAAACTGCTCTGTGGTGTGTGTCTTCCACTCACAGAGTTACATCTGTATTTCGTGGATCTCTTTGCTAGCCTTATTTCTGTGGAATCTGAGAACAGATATTTCGGATCCCTTTGAAGACTATAGGGCCAAAGGAAATATCCTCCGATAACAAAGAGAAAGAAGCTTTCTGAGAAACTTCTTTGTGTTCTGTGAAATCATCTCACAGAGTTACAGCATTCCTCTCAAGAAGCCTTTCGCTAAGACAGTTCTTGTGGAATTGGCAAAGTGATATTTGGAAGCCCACAGAGGGCTATGGTGAAAAAGGAAATATCCTCAGAGGAAATCTGGAAAGAAGCTTTCTGAGAAACTTCTCTGTTATGTGTGTCTTCCACTCACAGTGTTACATCTGTATTTCGTGGATTTCTTTGCTAGCCCTATTTCTGTGGAATCTGAGAACAGATATTTCGGATCCCTTTGAAGACTATAGGGGCAAAGGAAATATCCTCTGATAACAAACAGAAAGAAGCTGTGTGAGAAACTTCTTTGTGTTCTGTGAAATCATCTCACAGAGTTACAGCTTTCCCCTAAAGAAGCCTTTCGCTAAGACAGTTCTTGTGGAATTGGCAAAGTGATATTTGGAAACCCTTAGACGGCTAAGGTGAAAAAGGAAATATCCTCAGAGGAAATCTGGAAAGAAGCTTTCTGAGAAACTACTCTGTGATGTGTGAGTTCCACTCACAGAGTTACATCTGTATTTCGTGGATCTCTTTGCTAGCCTTATTTCTGTGGAATCTGAGAAGAGATATTTTGGATGCCTTTGAAGACTATAGGGCCAAAGGAAATATCCTCCGATAACAAAGAGAAAGAAGCTTTCTGAGAAACTTCTTTGTGTTCTGTGAAATCATCACCCAGAGTTACAGCTTTCCCCTCAACAAGCCTTTCGCTAAGACAGTTCTTGTGGAATTGGCAAAGTGTTATTTGCAAGCCCATAGAGGGCTATGGTGAAAAAGGAAATATCCTCAGAGGAAATCTGGAAAGAAGCTTTCTGAGAAACTGATCTGTGGTGTGTGTCTTCCACTCACAGAGTTACATCTGTATTTCGTGGATCTCTTGGCTAGCCTTATTTCTCTGGAATCTGAGAACAGATATTTCTTATCCCTTTGAAGACTATAGGGGCAAAGGAAATATCCTCCGATAACAAAGAGAAGGAAGCTTTCTGAGAAACTTCTTTGTGTTCTGTGAAATCATCTCACAGAGTTACAGCTTTCCCCTCAAGAATCCTTTCGCTAAGACAGTTCTTGTGGAATTGGAAAAGTGATATTTGGAAGCCCATAGAGGGCTATGGTGAAAAAGGAAATATCCTCAGAGGAAATCTGGAAAGAAGCTTTCTGAGAAACTACTCTGTGGTGTGTGTCTTCCACTCACAGTGTTACATCTGTATTTCGTGGATCTCTTTGCTAGCCCTATTTCTGTGTAATCTGAGAACAGATATTTCGGATCCCTTTGAAGACTATAGGGGCAAAGGAAATATCCTCCGATAACAAAGAGAAAGAAGCTTTCTGAGAAACTTCTTTGTGTTCTGTGAAATCATCTCACAGAGTTACAGCTTTCCCCTCAAGAAGCCTTTCGCTAAGACAGTTCTTGTGGAATTGGCAAAGTGATATTCGGAAGCCCATAGAGGGCGATGGTGAAAAAGGAAATATCCTCAGATGGAATCTGGAAAGAAGCTTTCTGAGAAACTGCTCTGTGATGTGTGACTTCCACTCACACAGTTACATCTGTATTTCTTGGATCTCTATGCTAGCCTTATTTCTGCGGAATCTGAGAACAGATATTTTGGATCCCTTTGAAGACTATAGGGCCAAAGGAAATATCCTCCGATAACAAAGAGAAAGAAGCTTTCTGAGAAACTTCTTTGTGTTCTGTGAAATCATCTCACAGAGTTACAGCTTTCCCCTCAAGAAGCCTTTCGATAAGACAGTTCTTGTTGAATTGGCAAAGTGATATTTGGAAGCCCATAGAGGGCTATGGTGAAAAAGGAAATATCCTCAGATGAAATCTGGAAAGAAGCTTTCTGAGAAACTGCTCTGTGGTGTGTGACTTCCACTCACAGAGTTACATCTTTATTTCGTGCATCTCTTTGCTAGCCTTATTTCTGTGGAATCTGAGAAGAGATATTTTGGATCCCTTTGAAGACTATACGGCCAAAGGAAATATCCTCCGATTAGAAAGAGAAAGAAGCTTTCTGAGAAACTTCTTTGTGTTCTGTGAAATCATCTCACAGAGTTACAGCTTTCCGCTCAAGAAGCCTTTCGCTAAGACAGTTCTTGTGGAATTGGCAAAGTGATATTTGGAAGCCCATAGAGGGCTATGGTGAAAAAGGAAATATCCTCAGATGAAATCTGGAAAGAAGCTTTCTGAGAAACTGCTTAGTGTTCTGTTAATTCATCTCACAGAGTTACATCTGTGTTTCGTGGATCTCTTTGCTAGCCTTATTTCTGTGGAATCTGGGAAGAGATATTTCGCATCCCTTTGAAGATTATAGGGCCAAAGGAAATATCCTCCGATAACAAAGAGAAAGAAGCTTTTTGTGAAACTTCCTTTTGTTCTGTGAAATCATCTCAAAGAGTTACAGCTTTCCCCTCAAGAAGCCTTTCGCTAAGACAGTTCTTGTGTAATTGGCAAAGTGATATTTGGAAGCCCATAGAGGGCTATGGTGAAAAAGGAAATATCCTCAGATGAAATCTGGAAAGAAGCTTTGTGAGAAACTGCTCTGCGATGAGTGACTTCCACTCACAGAGTTACATCTGTATTTCGTGGATCTCTTTGCTAGCCTTATTTCTGGGGAATCTGAGAACAGATATTTCGGATCCCTTTGAAGACAATAGGGCCAAAGGAAATATCCTCCGATAACAAAGAATAAGAAGCTTTCTGAAAAACTTCTTTGTGTTCTGTGACATCCTCTCACAGAGTTGCAGCTTTCCGCTCAAGAAGCCTTTCGCTAAGAGAGTTCTTGTGGAATTGGCAAAGTGATATTTGGAAGCCCATAGAGGGCTATGGTGAAAAAGGAAATATCCTCAGATGAAATCTGGAAAGAAGCTTTCTGAGAAACTGCTCTGTGATGTGTGACTTCCACTCACAGAGTTACATCTGTATTTCGTGGATCTCTTTGCTAGCCTTTTTTCTGTGGAATCTGAGAACAGATATTTCGGATCCCTTAGAAGACAACAGGGGCAAAGGAAATATCCTCCGATAACAAAGAGAAAGAAGCTTTCTGAGAAACTTCTTTGTGCTCTGTGAAATGATCTCACAGAGTTACATCTTTCCCCTCAAGAAGCCTTTCGATAAGAAAGTTCTTGTGCAATTCGCAAAGTGATATTTGGAAGCCCATAGAGGGCTATGGTGAAAAAGGAAATATCCTCAGTGGAAATCTGGAAAGAAGCTTTCTGAGAAACTGCTCTGTGGTGTGTGTCTTCCACTCACAGAGTTACATCTGTATTTCGTGGATCTCTTTGCAAGCCTTATTTCTGTGGAATCTGAGAACAGATATTTCGGATCCCTTTGAAGACTATAGGGCCAAAGGAAATATCCTCCGATAACAAAGAGAAAGAAGCTTTCTGAGAAACTTCTTTGTGTTCTGTGAAATCATCTCACAGAGTTACAGCTTTCCCCTCAAGAAGCCTTTCGCTAAGACAGTTCTTGTGGAATTTCCAAAGTGATATTTGGAAGCCCAAAGAGGGCTATGGTGAAAAAGGAAATATCCTCAGAGGAAATCTTTAATGAAGCTTTCTGAGAAACTGCTCTGTGGTGTGTGTCTTCCACTCACAGAGTTACATTTGTATTTCGTGGATCTCTTTGCTAGCCTTATTTCTGTGGAATCTGAGAACAGATATTTCGGATCCCTTTGAAGACAATAGGGGCAAAGGAAATATCCTCCGATAACAAAGAGAAAGAAGCTTTCTGAGAAACTTCTTTGCGTTCTGTGAAATCCTCTCACAGAGTTACAGCTTTCCCCTCAAGAAGCCTATCGCTAAGACAGTTCTTGTGGAATTGGCAAAGTGATATTTGGAAGCCCATAGAGGGCTATGGTGAAAAAGGAAATATCCTCAGATGAAATCTGGAAAGAAGTTTTCTGAGAAACTGATCTGTGATGTTGACTTCCACTCACAGAGTTACATCTGTATTTCCTGGATCTCTTTGCTAGCCTTATTTCTGTGGAATCTGAGAAGAGATATTTCGGATCCCTTTGAAGACTACAGGGCCAAAGGAAATATCCTCCGATAAAAAAGAGAAAGAAGCTTTCTGAGAAACTTCTTTGTGTTCTGTGAAATCATCTCACGGAGTTACAGCTTTCCCATCCAGAAGCCTTTCGCTAAGACAGTTCTTGTGGAATTGGCAAAGTGATATTTGGAAGCCCATAGAGGTCTATGGTGAAAAAGGAATTATCCTCAGATGGAATCTGGAAAGAAGATTTCTGAGAAACTGCTCTGTGATGTGTGACTTCCACACACACAGTGTTACATCTGTATTTCTTGGATCCCTTCGCTAGCCTTATTTCTCTGGAATCTGAGAACAGATATTTCGGATCCCTTTGAAGACTATAGGGCAAAAGGAAATATCCTCCGATAACAAAGAGAAAGAAACTTTCTGAGAAACTTCTTTGTGTTCTGTGAAATCATCTCACAGAGTTACAGCTTTCCCCTCAAGAAGCCTTTCGCTAAGACAGTTCTTGTGGAACTGGCAAAGTGATATTTGGAAGCCCATAGAGGGCTATGGTGTAAAAGGAAATATCCTCAGAGGAAATCTGGAAAGAAGCTTTCTGAGAAACTGCTCTGTTATGTGTGTCTTCCACTCACAGTGTTACATCTGTATTTCGTGGATTTCTTTGCTAGCCCTATTTCTGTGGAATCTGAGAACAGATATTTCGGATCCCTTTGAAGACTATAGGGGCAAAGGAAATATCCTCCGATAACAAAGAGAAAGAAGCTTTCTGAGAAACTTCTTTGTGTTCTGTGAAATCGTCTCACAGAGTTACAGCTTTCCCCTCAAGAAGCCTTTCGCTAAGACAGTTCTTGTGGAATTGGCAAAGTGATATTCGGAAGCCCATAGAGGGCTATGGTGAAAAAGGAAATATCCTCAGATGAAATCTGGAAAGAAGCTTTGTGAGAAACTGCTCTGCGATGAGTGACTTCCACTCACAGATTTACATCTGTATTTCGTGGATCTCTTTGCTAGCCTTATTTCTGGGGAATCTGAGAACAGATATTACGGATCCCTTTGAAGACAATAGGGCCAAAGGAAATATCCTCCGATAACAAAGAATAAGAAGCTTTCTGAAAAACTTTTTTGTGTTCTGTGACATCCTCTCACAGAGTTGCAGCTTTTCGCTCAAGAAGCCTTTCGCTAAGACAGTTCTTGTGGAATTGGCAAAGTGATATTTGGAAGCCCGTAGAGGGCTATGGTGAAAAAGGAAATATCCTCAGATGAAATCTGGAAAGAAGCCTTCTGAGAAACTGCTCTGTGATGTGTGACTTCCACTCACAGAGTTACATCTGTATTTAGTGGATCTCTTTGCAAGCCTTATTTCTGTGGAATCTGAGAAGAGATATTTCGGATGCCTTAGAAGACAACAGGGGCAAAGGAAATATCCTCCGATAACAAAGAGAAAGAAGCTTTCTGAGAAACTTCTTTGTGCTCTGTGAAATCATCTCACAGAGTTACATCTTTCCCCTCAAGAAGCCTTTCGATAAGACAGTTCTTGTGCAATTGGCAAAGTGGTATTTGGAAGCCCATAGAGGGCTATGGTGAAAAAGGAAATATCCTCAGTGGAAATCTGGAAAGAAGCTTTCTGAGAAACTGCTCTGTGGTGTGTGACTTCCACTCACAGAGTTACATCTGTATTTCGTGGATCTCTTTGCTAGCCTTATTTCTGTGGAATCTGAGAACAGATATTTCGGATCCCTTTGAAGACTATAGGGCCAAAGGAAATATCCTCCGATAACAAACAGAAAGAAGCTTTCTGAGAAACTTCTTTGTGTTCTGTGAAATCATCTCACAGAGTTACAGCTTTCCCCTCAAGAAGCCTTTGGCTAAGACAGTTCTTGTGGAATTGGCAAAGTGATATTTGGAAGCCCATAGAGGGCTATGTTGAAAAAGGAAATATCCTCAGAGGAAATCTTTAATGAAGCTTTCTGAGAAACTGCTCTCTGGTGTGTGTCTTCCACTCACAGAGTTACATTTGTATTTCGTGGATCTCAATGCTAGCCTTATTTCTGTGGAATCTGAGAACAGATATTTCGGATCCCTTTGAAGACAATAGGAGCAAAGGAAATATCCTCCAATAACAAAGAGAAAGAAGCTTTCTGAGAAACTTCTTTGTGTTCTGTGAAATCATCTCACAGAGTTACAGCTTTCCCCTCAAGAAGTCTATCGCTAAGACAGTTCTTGTGGAATTCGCAAAGTGATATTTGGAAGCCCATAGATGGCTATGGTGAAAAAGGAAATATCCTCAAATGAAATCTGGAAAGAAGTTTTCTGAGAAACTGATCTGTGATGTGTGACTTCCACTCACAGAGTTACATCTGTATTTCGTGGATCTCTTTGCTAGCCTTATTTCTGTGGAATCTGAGAAGAGATATTTCGGATCCCTTTGAAGACTATAGGGCCAAAGGAAATATCCTCCGATAACAAAGAGAAAGAAGCTTTCTGAGAAACTTCTTTGTGTTCTGTGAAATCATCTCACGGACTTACAGCTTTCCCATCCAGAAGCCTTTCGCTAAGACAGTTGTTGTGGAATTGGCAAAGTGATATTTGGAAGCCCATAGAGGGCTATGGTGAAAAAGGAATTATCCTCAGATGGAATCTGGAAAGAAGATTTCTGAGAAACTGCTCTGTGATGTGTTACTTCCACTCACAGACTTACATCTGTATTTCTTGGATCTCTTCGCTAGCCTTATTTCTCTGGAATCTGAGAACAGATATTTCGGATCCCTTTGAAGACTATAGGGGCAAAGGAAATATCCTCCGATAACAAAGCGAAAGAAGCTTTCTGAGAAACTTCTTTGTGTTCTGTGAAATCATCTCAAAGAGTGACAGCTTTCCCCTCAAGAAGCCTTTCGCTAAGACAGTTCTTGTGGAACTGGCAAAGTGATATTTGGAAGCCCATAGAGGGCTAAGATGAAAAAGGAAATATCGTCAGAGGAAATCTGGAAAGAAGCTTTCTGAGAAACTGCTCTGTTATGTGTGTCTTCCACTCACAGTGTTACATCTGTATTTCGTGGATTTCTTTGCTAGCCCTATTTCTGTGGAATCTGAGAACAGATATTTCGGATCCCTTTGAAGACTATAGGGACAAAGGAAATATCCTCCGATAACAAAGAGAAAGAAGCTTTCTGAGAAACTTCTTTGTGTTCTGTGAAATCATCTCACAGAGTTACAGCTTTCCCCTCAAGAAGCCCTTCGCTAAGACAGTTCTTGTGGAATTGGCAAAGTGATATTTGGAAGCCCATAGAGGGCTGAGGTGAAAAAGGAAATATCCTCAGAGGAAATCTGGAAAGAAGCTTTCTGAGAAACTAGTCTGTGATGTGTGACTTCCACTCACAGAGTTACATCTGTATTTCGTGGATCTCTTTGCAAGCCTTATTTCTGTGGAATCTGAGAAGAGATATTTCGGATCCCTTAGAAGACAATAGGGGCAAAGGAAATGTCCTCCGATAACAAAGAGAAAGAAGCTTTCTGAGAAACTTCTTTGTGCTCTAAGAAATCATCTCACAGAGTTACATCTTTCCCCTCAAGAAGCCTTTCGATAAGATAGTTCTTGTGGAATTGGCAAAGTGATATTTGGAAGCCCGTAGAGGGCTATGGTGAAAAACGAAATATCCTCAGTGGAAATCTGGAAAGCAGCTTTCTGAGAAACTGCTCTGTTTTGTGTGTCTTCCACTCACAGAGTTACATCTGTATTTCGTGTACCTCTTTGCTAGCCTTATTTCTGTTGAATCTGAGAACAGATATTTCGGATCCCTTTTAAGACTATAGGGCCAAAGGAAATATCCTCCGATAACAAAGAGAAAGAAGCTTTCTGAGAAACTTCTTTGTGTTCTGTGAAATCATCTCACAGAGTTACAGCTTTCCCCTCCAGAAGCCTTTCGCTAAGACAGTTCTTGTGGAATTGGCAATGTGATATTTGGAAGCCCATTGAGGGCTGTGGTGAAAAAGGAAATATCCTCAGATGAAATCTGGAAAGATGCTTTCTGAGAAACTGCTCTCTGATGTGTGACTTCCACTCACAGAGTTACATCTGTATTTGGTGGATCAGTTTGCCAGCCTTATTTCTGTGGAATCTGAGAACAGATATTTCGGATACCTTTGAAGACTATAGGGCAAAAGGAAATATCCTCCGATAACAAAGAGAAAGAAGCTTTCTGAGAAACTTCTTTGTGTTCTGTGAAATCATCTCACAGAGTTACAGCTTTCGCCTCAAGAAGCCTTTCGCTAAGACAGTTCTTGTGGAATTCGCAAAGTGATATTTGGAAGCCCATAGAGGGCTATGGTGAAAAAGGAAATATCCTCACATGAAATCTGGAAAGAACTTTTCTGAGAAACTGCTCTGTGATGTGTGACTTCCACGCACAGAGTTACATCTGTATTTCGTGGATCTCTTTGCTAGCCTTATTTCTGTGGAATCTGAGAACAGATATTTCGGATCCCTTTGAAGACAATAGGGCCAAAGGAAATATCCTGCGACAACAAAGAGAAAGAAGCTTTCTGAAAAACTTCTTTGTGTTCTGTGACATACTCTCACAGAGTTACAGCTTTCCGCTCAAGAAGCCTTTCGCTAAGACAGTTCTTGTGGAATTGGCAAAGTGATATTTGGAAGCCCATAGAGGGCTATGGTGAAAAAGGAAATATCCTCAGAGGAAATCTGGAAAGAAGCTTTCTGAGAAACTGCTCTGTGATGTGTGACTTCCACTCACAGAGTTACATCTGTATTTCGTGGATCTCTTTGCAAGCCTTATTTCTGTGGAATCTGAGAAGAGATATTTCGGATCCCTTAGAAGACAATAGGGGCAAAGGAAATGTCCTCCGATAACAAAGAGAAAGAAGCTTTCTGAGAAACTTCTTTGTGCTCTGTGAAATCATCTCACAGAGTTACATCTTTCCCCTCAAGAAGCCTTTCGCTAAGACAGTTCTTGTGGAATTGGCAAAGTGATATTTGGAAGCCCATAGAGGGCTATGGTGAAAAAGGAAATATCCTCAGAGGAAATCTGGAAAGAAGCTTTCTGAGAAACTGCTCTGTGGTGTGTGTCTTCCACTCACAGAGTTACATTTGTATTTCGTGGATCTCTTTGCTAGCCTTATTTCTGTGGAATCTGAGAACAGATATTTCGGATCCCTTTGAAGACTATAGGGCCAAAGGAAATATCCTCCGATAACAAAGAGAAAGAAGCTTTCTGAGAAACTTCTTTGTGTTCTGTGAAATCATCTCACAGAGTTACAGCTTTCCCCTCAAGAAGCCTTTCGCTAAGACAGTTCTTGTGGAATTGGCAAAGTGATATTTGGAAGCCCATAGAGGGCTATGGTGAAAAAGGAAATATCCTCAGATGAAATCTGGAAAGAAGCTTTCTGAGAAACTGCTCTGTGATGTGTGACTTCCACTCACAGAGTTACATCTGTATTTGGTGGATCTCTTTTCTAGCCTTATTTCTGTGGAATCTGAGAACAGATATTTCGGATCCCTTTGAAGACTATAGGGCCAAAGGAAATATCCTCCGATAACAAAGAGAAAGAAGCTTTCTGAGAAATTTCTTTGTGTTCTGTGAAATCATCTCACAGAGTTACAGCTTTCCCCTCAAGAAGACTTTCGCTAAGGCAGTTCTTGTGGAATTGGCAGTGTGATATTTGGAAGCCCATTGAGGGCTGTGGTGAAAAAGGAAATATCCTCAGATGAAATCTGGAAAGATGCTTTCTGAGAAACTGCTCTCTGATGTGTGACTTCCACTCACAGAGTTACATCTGTATTTGGTGGATCTCTTTGCTAGCCTTATTTCTGTGGAATCTGAGAACAGATATTTCGGATACCTTTGAAGACTATAGGGCAAAAGGAAATATCCTCCGATAACAAAGAGAAAGAAGCTTTCTGAGAAACTTCTTTGTGTTCTGTGAAATCATCTCACAGAGTTACAGCTTTCCCCTCAAGAAGCCTTTCGCTAAGACAGTTCTTGCGGAATTCGCAAAGTGATATTTGGAAGCCCATAGAGGGCTATGGTGAAAAAGGAAATATCCTCAGATGAAATCTGGAAAGAACTTTTCTGAGAAACTGCTCTGTGATGTGTGACTTCCACGCACAGAGTTACATCTGTATTTCGTGGATCTCTTTGCTAGCCTTATTTCTGTGGAATCTGAGAACAGATATTTCGGATCCCTTTGAAGACAATAGGGCCAAAGGAAATATCCTCCGATAACAATGAGAAAGAAGCTTTTTGAGAAACTTCTTTGTGCTATGTGAAATCATCTCACAGAGTTACAGCTTTCCCCTCAAGAAGCCTTTCGCTAAGACAGTTCTTGTGGAATTGGCAAAGTGATATTTGGAAGCCCATAGAGGACTATGGTGAAAAAGGAAATATCCTCAGTGGAAATCTGGAAAGAAGCTTTCTGAGAAACTGCTCTGTGGTGTGTGTCTTCCACTCACAGAGTTACATCGGTATTTCGTGGATCTCTTTGCTAGCCTTATTTCTGTGGAATCTGAGAACAGATATTTCGGATCCCTTTGAAGACTATAGGGCCAAAGTAAATATCCTCTGATAGCAAAGAGAAAGAAGCTTTCTGAGAAACTTCTTTTTGTTCTGTGAAATCATCTCACAGAGTTACAGCTTTCCGCTCAAGAAGCCTTTCGCTAAGACGGTTCTTGTGGAATTGGCAAAGTGATATTTGGAAGCCCATAGAGGGCTATGGTGAAAAAGGAAATATCCTCAGATGAAATCTGGAAAGAAGTTTTCTGAGAAACTGCTATGTGATGTGTGACTTCCACTCACAGAGTTACATCTGTATTTCGTGGATCTCTTTGCTAGCCTTACTTCTGTGGAATCTGAGAACAGATATTTCGGATCCCTTTGAAGACAATAGGGCCAAAGGAAATATCTTCCGATAACAATGAGAAAGAAGCTTTTAGAGAAACTTCTTTGTGCTCTGTGAAATCATCTCACAGAGTTACAGCTTTCCCCTCAAGAAGCCTTTCGATAAGATACTTCTTGTGGAATTGGCAAACTGATATTTGGAAGCCCATAGAGGACTATGGTGAAAAAGGAAATATCCTCAGATGAAATCTGGAAAGATGCTTTCTGAGAAACTGCTATGCGATGTGTGACTTCCACTCACAGAGTTACATCTGTATTTCGTGGATCTCTTTGCTAGCCTTATTTCTGTGAAATCTGAGAACAGATATTTCGGATCCCTTTGTGACTATAGGGCCAAAGGAAATATCCTCCGATAACAAAGAGAAAGAAGCTTTCTGGGAAACTTCTCTGTGTTCTGTGAAATCATCTCACAGAGTTACAGCTTTCCCCTCAAGAAGCCTTTCGCTAAGACAGTTCTTGTGGAATTGGCAAAGTGATATTTGGAAGTCCATGGAGGGCTACGTGAAAAAGGAAATATCCTCAGAGGAAATCTGGAAAGAAGTTTTCTGAGAAATTGCTCTGTGATGTGTGACTTCTGCTCACAGAGTTACATCTGTATTTCGTGGATCTCTTTGCTAGCCTTATTTCTGTGGAATCTGAGAAGAGATATTTCGGATCCCTTTGAAGACAATAGGGCCAAAGGAAATATCCTCCGATAATAAAGAGAAAGAAGCTGTCTGAGAAGCTTCTTTGTGTTCTGTGAAATCATCTAACAGAGTTACAGCTTTCCCCTCAAGAAGCCTTTCGCTAAGACAGTTCTTGTGGAATTGGCAAAGTGATATTTGGAAGCCCATAGAGGGCTATGTTGAAAAACGAAATATCCTCTGATGAAATCTGGAAAGAAGCTTTCTGAGAAACGGCTCCATGATGTGTGATTTCCACTCACAGAGTTACATCTGTATTCCGTGGATCTCTTTGCTAGCCTTATTTCTGTTGAATCTGAGAACAGATATTTCGGATCCCTTTGAAGACTATAGGGCCAAAGGAAATATCCTCCGATAACTAAGAGAAAGAAGCTTTCTGAGAAACTTCTCTGTGTTCTGTGAAATCATCTCACAGAGATACAGCTTTCCCCTCAAGAAGCCTTTCGCTAAGACAGTTCTTGTGGAATTGGCAAAGTGATATTTGGAAGCCCATAGAGGGCTATGGTGAAAAAGGAAATATCATCAGAGGAAATCTGGAAAGAAGCTTTTAGAGAAACTGCTCTGTGGTGTGTGTCTTCCACTCACAGAATTACATCTGTATTTCGAGGATCTCTTTGCTAGCCTTATTTCTGTGGAATCTGAGAACAGATATTTGGGATCCCTTTGAAGACTGTAGGGGCAAAGGAAATATCCTCCGATAACAAAGAGAAAGATTTCTGAGAAACTTCTTTGTGTTCTGTGAAATCATCTCACAGAGTTACAGCTTTCCCCTCAAGAAGCCTTTCGCTAAGACAGTTCTTGTGGAATTGGCAAAGTGATATTTGGAAGCCCATAGAGGGCTATGGTGAAAAAGGAAATATCCTCAGATGAAATCTGGAAAGAAGCTTTCTGAAATACTGCTCTGTGATGTGTGACTTCCACTCACAGAGTTACATCTGTATTTCGTGGATCTCTTTGCTAGCCTTATTTCTGTGGAATCTGAGAACAGATATTTCGGATCCCTTTGAAGTCTATAGGGCCAAAGGAAATATCCTCCGATAACAAAGAGAAAGAAGCTTTCTGAGAAACTTCTTTGTGTTCTGAGAAATCATCTCACAGAGTTACAGCTTTCCCCTCAAGAAGCCTTTCGCTAAGACAGTTCTTGTTGTATTGGAAAAGTGATATTTGGAAGTCCATGGAGGGCTACGGTGAAAAAGGAAATATCCTCAGAGGAAATCTGGAAAGAAGCTTTCTGAGAAACTGCTCTGTGATGTGTGACTTCTGCTCACAGAGTTACATCTGTATTTCGTGGATCTCTTTGCTAGCCTTATTTCTGTGGAATCTGAGAAGAGATATTTCGGATCCCTTTGAAGACTATAGGGCCAAAGGAAATATCCTCCGATAATAAAGAGAAAGAAGCTTTCTGAGAAGCTTCTTTGTGTTCTGTGAAATCATCTAACAGAGTTACAGCTTTCCCCTCAAGAAGCCTTTCGCTAAGACAGTTCTTATGGAATTGGCAAAGTGATATTTGGAAGCCCAAAGAGGGCTATGGTGAAAAAGGAAATAACCTCAGATGAAATCTGGAAAGAAGCTTTCTGAGAAACTGCTCTGTGATGTGTGACTTCCACTCACAGAGTTACATTTGTATTTCGTCGATCTCTTTGCTAGCCTTATTTCTGTGGAATCTGAGAACAGATATTTTGGATGCCTTTGAAGACTATAAGGCCAAAGGAAATATCCTCCGATAACAAAGAGACAGAAGCTTTCTGAGAAACTTCTTTGTGTTCTGTGAAATCATCTCACAGAGTTACAGCTTTCCCCTCAAGAAGCCTTTCGCTAAGACAGTTCTTGTGGAATTGGCAAAGTGATATTTGGAAGCCCATAGAGGGCTATGGTGAAAAAGGAAATATCCTCAGATGAAATCTGGAAAGAAGCTTTCTGAGAAACGTCTCTGTGGTGTGTGTCTTCCACTCACAGAGTTACATCTGTATTTCGTGGATCTCTTTGCTAGCCTTATTTCTCTGGAATCTGAGAACAGATATTTCGGATCCCTTTGAAGACTATAGGGGCAAAGGAAATATCCTCCGATAAGAAAGAGAAAGAAGCTTTCTGAGAAACTTCTTTGTGTTCTGTGAAATCATCTCACAGAGTTACAGCTTTCACCTCAAGAAGCCTTTCGCTAAGACAGTTCTTGTGGAATTGGCAAAGTGATATTTGGAAGCCCATAGAGGGCTATGGTGAAAAAGGAAATATCCTCAGAGGAAATCTGGAAAGAAGCTTTCAGAGAAACTGCTCTGTGGTGTGTGTCTTCCACTCACAGAGTTACATCTGTATTTCGTGGATCTCTTTGCTAGCCTTATTTCTGTGGAATCTGAGAACAGATATTTGGGATCCCTTTGAAGAGTATAGGGGCAAAGGAAATATCCTCCGATAACAAAGAGAAAGAAGATTTCTGAGAAACTTCTTTGTGTTCTGTGAAATCATCTCACAGAGTTACAGCTTTCCCCTCAAGAAGCCTTTCGCTAAGACAGTTCTTGAGGAATTGGCAAAGTGATATTTGGAAGCCCATAGAGGGCTATGGTGAAAAAGGAAATATCCTCAGATGAAATCTGGAAAGAAGATTTCTGAGAAACTGCTCTGTGATGTGTGACTTCCACTCACAGAGTTACACCTGTATTTCGTGGATCTGTTTGCTAGCCTTATTTCTGTGGAATCTGAGAACAGATATTTCGGATCCCTTTGAAGACTATAGGGCCAAAGAAAATATCCTCGGATAACAAAGAGAAAGAAGATTTCTGAGAAACTTCTTTGTGTTCTGAGAAATCAGCTCACAGAGTTACAGCTTTCCCCTCAAGAAGCCTTTCGCTAAGACAGTTCTTGTGGAATTGGCAAAGTGATATTTGGAAGTCCATGGAGGGCTACGGTGAAAAAGGAAATATCCTCAGAGGAAATCTGGAAAGAAGCTTTCTGAGAAACTGCTCTGTGATGTGTGACTTCCACTCACAGAGTTACATCTGTGTTTCGTGGATCTCTTTGCTAGCCTTATTTCTGTGGAATCTGAGAAGAGATATTTCGGATCCCTTTGAAGACTATAGGGCCAAAGGAAATATCCTCCGATAACAAAGAGAAAGAAGCTTTCTGAGAAACTACTTTGTGTTCTGTGAAATCATCTCACAGAGTTACAGGTTTTCCCTCAAGAAGCCTTTCGCTAAGACAGTTTTTGTGGAATTGGCAAAGTGATATTTGGAAGCCCACAGAGGGCTGTGGTGAAAAAGGAAATATCCTCAGAGGAAATCTGGAAAGAAGCTTTCTGAGAAACTGCTCTGAGGTGTGTGACCTCCACTGACAGAGTTACATCTGTATTTCGTGGATCTCTTTGCTAGCCTTATTTCTGTGGAATCTGAGAACAGATATTTCGGATACCTTTGAAGAATATAAGGCCAAAGGATATATCCTCCGATAACAAAGAGAAAGAAGCTTTCTTAGAAACTTCTTTGTGTTCTGTGAAATCACCTCACAGAGTTACAGCTTTCCCCTCAAGAAGCCTTTCGCTAAGACAATTCTTGTCAAATTCGCAAAGTGATATTAGGAAGCCCATAGAGGGCTATGGTGAAAAAGGAAATATCCTCAGATGAAATCTGGAAAGAAGCTTTCTGAGAAATTGCTTAGTGTTCTGTTAATTCATCTCACAGAGTTACATCTGTATTTCGTGGATCTCCTTGCTAGCCTTATTTCTGTGGAATCTGAGAACAGATATTTCGGATCCCTTTGAAGACTATAGGGCCAAAGGAAATATCCTCCGATATCAAAGAGAAAGAAGCTTTTTGAGAAACTTCTTTGTGTTCTGTGAAATCATCTCTCAGAGTTACAGCTTTCCCCTCAAGAAGCCTTTCGCTAAGACAGTTCTTATGGAATTGGCAAAGTGATATTTGGAAGCCCAAAGAGGGCTATGGTGAAAAAGGAAATAACCTCAGATGAAATCTGGAAAGAAGCTTTCTGAGAAACTGCTCTGTGATGTGTGACTTCCACTCACAGAGTTACATTTGTATTTCGTCGATCTCTTTGCTAGCCTTATTTCTGTGGAATCTGAGAACAGATATTTTGGATGCCTTTGAAGACTATAAGGCCAAAGGAAATATCCTCCGATAACAAAGAGAAAGAAGCTTTCTGAGAAACTTCTTTGTGTTCTGTGAAATCATCTCACAGAGTTACAGCTTTCCCCTCAAGAAGCCTTTCGCTAAGACAGTTCTTGTGGAATTGGCAAAGTGATATTTGGAAGCCCATAGAGGGCTATGGTGAAAAAGGAAATATCCTCAGATGAAATCTGGAAAGAAGCTTTCTGAGAAACGTCTCTGTGGTTTGTGTCTTCCACTCACAGAGTTACATCTGTATTTCGTGGATCTCTTTGCTAGCCTTATTTCTCTGGAATCTGAGAACAGATATTTCGGATCCCTTTGAAGACTATAGGGGCAAAGGAAATATCCTCCGATAACAAAGAGAAAGAAGCTTTCTGAGAAACTTCTTTGTGTTCTGTGAAATCATCTCACAGAGTTACAGCTTTCACCTCAAGAAGCCTTTCGCTAAGACAGTTCTTGTGGAATTGGCAAAGTGATATTTGGAAGCCCATAGAGGGCTATGGTGAAAAAGGAAATATCCTCAGAGGAAATCTGGAAAGAAGCTTTCAGAGAAACTGCTCTGTGGTGTGTGTCTTCCACTCACAGAGTTACATCTGTATTTCGTGGATCTCTTTGCTAGCCTTATTTCTGTTGAATCTGAGAAGAGATATTTGGGATCCCTTTGAAGACTATAGGGGCAAAGGAAATATCCTCCGATAACAAAGAGAAAGAAGATTTCTGAGAAACTTCTTTGTGTTCTGTGAAATCATCTCACAGAGTTACAGCTTTCCCCTCAAGAAGCCTTTCGCTAAGACAGTTCTTGAGGAATTGGCAAAGTGATATTTGGAAGCCCATAGGGGGCTATGGTGAAAAAGGAAATATCCTCAGATGAAATCTGGAAAGAAGATTTCTGAGAAACTGCTCTGTGATGTGTGACTTCCACTCACAGAGTTACACCTGTATTTCGTGGATCTCTTTGCTAGCCTTATTTCTGTGGAATCTGAGAACAGATATTTCGGATCCCTTTGAAGACTATAGGGCCAAAGGAAATATCCTCTGATAACAAAGAGAAAGAAGATTTCTGAGAAACTTCTTTGTGTTCTGAGAAATCAGCTCACAGAGTTACAGCTTTCCCCTCAAGAAGCCTTTCGCTAAGACAGTTCTTGTGGAATTGGCAAAGTGATATTTGGAAGTCCATGGAGGGCTACGGTGAAAAAGGAAATATCCTCAGAGGAAATCTGGAAAGAAGCTTTCTGAGAAACTGCTCTGTGATGTGTGACTTCCACTCACAGAGTTACATCTGTGTTTCGTGGATCTCTTTGCTAGCCTTATTTCTGTGGAATCTGAGAAGAGATATTTCGGATCCCTTTGAAGACTATAGGGCCAAAGGAAATATCCTCCGATAACAAAGAGAAAGAAGCTTTCTGAGAAACTTCTTTGTGTTCTGTGAAATCATCTCACAGAGTTACAGGTTTTCCCTCAAGAAGCCTTTCATAAGACAGTTTTTGTGGAATTGGCAAAGTGATATTTGGAAGCCCACAGAGGGCTGTGGTGAAAAAGGAAATATCCTCAGAGGAAATCTGGAAAGAAGCTTTCTGAGAAACTGCTCTGAGGTGTGTGACCTCCACTGACAGAGTTACATCTGTATTTCGTGGATCTCTTTGCTAGCCTTATTTCTGTGGAATCTGAGAACAGATATTTCGGATACCTTTGAAGAATATAAGGCCAAAGGATATATCCTCCGATAACAAAGAGAAAGAAGCTTTCTTAGAAACTTCTTTGTGTTCTGTGAAATCACCTCACAGAGTTACAGCTTTCCCCTCAAGAAGCCTTTCGCTAAGACAATTCTTGTGGAATTGGCAAAGTGATATTAGGAAGCCCATAGAGGGCTATGGTGAAAAAGGAAATATCCTCAGATGAAATCTGGAAAGAAGCTTTCTGAGAAATTGCTTAGTGTTCTGTTAATTCATCTCACAGAGTTACATCTGTATTTCGTGGATCTCCTTGCTAGCCTTATTTCTGTGGAATCTGAGAACAGATATTTCGGATCCCTTTGAAGACTATAGGGCCAAA
Organism: Macaca mulatta; assembly: GCF_049350105.2. Lineage (NCBI taxonomy): Eukaryota > Metazoa > Chordata > Mammalia > Primates > Cercopithecidae > Macaca > Macaca mulatta. The sequence goes on along the minus strand of NC_133422.1, from coordinate 52,718,913 downwards.
GGAAATATCCTCCGATATCAAAGAGAAAGAAGGTTTTTGAGAAACTTCTTTGTATTCTGTGAAATCATCTCACAGAGTTACAGCTTTCCCCTCAAGAAGCCTTTCGCTAAGACAGTTCTTGTGGAATTGGCAACGTGATATTTGGAAGCCCATAGAGGGCTATGGTGAAAAAGGAAATATCCTCAGATGAAATCTGGAAAGAAGCTTTCTGAGAAACTGCTCTGTAGTGTGTGACTTCCACTCACAGAGTTACATCTGTATTTCGTCGATCTCTTTGCTAGCCTTTTTTCTGTGGAATGTGAGAAGAGATATTTCGGATCCCTTTGAAGACTATAGGGCCAAAGGAAATATCCTCCAATAAAAAAGAGAAAGAAGCTTTCTGAGAAGCTTCTTTGTGTTCTCTGAAATCATCTAACAGAGCTACAGCTTTCCCCTCAAGAAGCCTTTCGCTAAGACAGTTCTTATGGAATTGGCAAAGTGATATTTGGAAGCCCATAAAGGGCTATGGTGAAAAAGGAAATAACCTCAGATGAAATCTGGAAAGAAGCTTTCTGAGAACCTGCTCTGTGATGTGTGACTTCCACTCACAGAGTTACATCTGTATTTCGTGGATCTCTTTGCTAGCCTTATTTCTGTGGAATCTGAGAACAGATATTTCGGATCCCTTTGTGACTATAGGGCCAAAGGAAATATCCTCCGATAACAAAGAGAAAGAAGCTTTCTGAGAAACTTCTTTGTGTTCTGTGACATCCTCTCACAGAGTTACAGCTTTCCCCTCAAGAAGCCTTTCGCTAAGACAGTTCTTGTGGAATTGGCAAAGTGATATTTGGAAGCCCATAGAGGGCTATGGTGAAAAAGGAAATATCCTCAGTGGAAATCTGGAAAGAAGCTTTCTGAGAAACTGCTCTGTGGTGTGTGTCTTCCACTCACAGAGTTACATCGGTATTTCGTGGATCTCTTTGCTAGCCTTATTTCTGTGGAATCTGCGAACAGATATTTCGGATCCCTTTGAAGACTATAGGTCCAAAGGAAATATCCTCCGATAACAAAGAGAAAGAAGCTTTCTGAGAAACTTCTTTGTGTTCTGTGAAATCATCTCACAGAGTTACAGGTTTCCCCTCAAGAAGCCTTTCGCTAAGACAGTTCTTGTGGAATTGGCTAAGTGATATTTGGAAGCCCATAGAGGGCTATGGTGAAAAAGGAAATATCCTCAGATAAATCTGGAAAGAAGCTTTGTGAGAAACTGCTCTGCGATGTGTGAATTCCACTCACAGAGTTACATCTGTATTTCGTGGATCTCTTTGCTAGCCTTATTTCTGTGGAATCCGAGAACAGATATTTCGGATCCCTTTGAAGACAATAGGGCCAAAGGAAATATCCTGCGACAACAAGGAGAAAGAAGCTTTCTGAAAAACTTCTTTGTGTCTGTGACATACTCTCACAGAGTTACAGCTTTCCGCTCAAGAAGCCTTTCGCTAAGACAGTTCTTGTGGAATTGGCAAAGTGATATTTGGAAGCCCATAGAGGGCTATGGTGAAAAAGGAAATATCCTCAGAGGAAATCTGGAAAGAAGCTTTCTGAGAAACTGCTCTGTGATGTGTGACTTCCACTCACAGAGTTACATCTGTATTTCGTGGATCTCTTTGCAAGCCTTATTTCTGTGGAATCTGAGAAGAGATATTTCGGATCCCTTAGAAGACAATAGGGGCAAAGGAAATGTCCTCCGATAACAAAGAGAAAGAAGCTTTCTGAGAAACTTCTTTGTGCTCTGTGAAATCATCTCACAGAGTTACATCTTTCCCCTCAAGAAGCCTTTCGATAAGACAGTTCTTGTGGAATTGGCAAAGTGATATTTTGAAGCCCATAGAGGGCTATGGTGAAAAAGGAAATATCCTCAGAGGAAATCTGGAAAGAAGCTTTCTGAGAAACTGCTCTGTGGTGTGTGTCTTCCACTCACAGAGTTACATTTGTATTTCGTGGATCTCTTTGCTAGCCTTATTTCTGTGGAATCTGAGAACAGATATTTCGGATCCCTTTGAAGACTATAGGGCCAAAGGAAATATCCTCCGATAACAAAGAGAAAGAAGGTTTCTGAGAAACTTCTTTGTGTTCTGTGAAATCATCTCACAGAGTTACAGCTTTCCCCTCAAGAAGCCTTTCGCTAAGACAGTTCTTGTGGAATTGGCAAAGTGATATTTGGAAGCCCATAGAGGGCTATGGTGAAAAAGGAAATATCCTCAGATGAAATCTGGAAAGAAGCTTTCTGAGAAACTGCTCTGTGATGTGTGACTTCCACTCACAGAGTTACATCTGTATTTGGTGGATCTCTTTTCTAGCCTTATTTCTGTGGAATCTGAGAACAGATATTTCGGATCACTTTGAAGACTATAGGGCCAAAGGAAATATCCTCCGATAACAAAGAGAAAGAAGCTTTCTGAGAAATTTCTTTGTGTTCTGTGAAATCATCTCACAGAGTTACAGCTTTCCCCTCAAGAAGACTTTCGCTAAGGCAGTTCTTGTGGAATTGGCAGTGTGATATTTGGAAGCCCATTGAGGGCTGTGGTGAAAAAGGAAATATCCTCAGATGAAATCTGGAAAGATGCTTTCTGAGAAACTGCTCTCTGATGTGTGACTTCCACTCACAGAGTTACATCTGTATTTGGTGGATCTCTTTGCTAGCCTTATTTCTGTGGGATCTGAGAACAGATATTTCGGATACCTTTGAAGACTATAGGGCAAAAGGAAATATCCTCCGATAACAAAGAGAAAGAAGCTTTCTGAGAAACTTCTTTGTGTTCTGTGAAATCATCTCACAGAGTTACAGCTTTCCCCTCAAGAAGCCTTTCGCTAAGACAGTTCTTGTGGAATTCGCAAAGTGATATTTGGAAGCCCATAGAGGGCTATGGTGAAAAAGGAAATATCCTCAGATGAAATCTGGAAAGAACTTTTCTGAGAAACTGCTCTGTGATGTGTGACTTCCACGCACAGAGTTACATCTGTATTTCGTGGATCTCTTTGCTAGCCTTATTTCTGTGGAATCTGAGAACAGATATTTCGGATCCCTTTGAAGACAATAAGGCCAAAGGAAATATCCTCCGATAACAATGAGAAAGAAGCTTTTTGAGAAACTTCTTTGTGCTATGTGAAATCATCTCACAGAGTTACAGCTTTCCCCTCAAGAAGCCTTTCGCTAAGACAGTTCTTGTGGAATTGGCAAAGTGATATTTGGAAGCCCATAGAGGGCTATGGTGAAAAAGGAAATATCCTCAGTGGAAATCTGGAAAGAAGCTTTCTGAGAAACTGCTCTGTGGTGTGTGTCTTCCACTCACAGAGTTACATCGGTATTTCGTGGATCTCTTTGCTAGCCTTATTTCTGTGGAATCTGAGAACAGATATTTCGGATCTCTTTGAAGACTATAGGGCCAAAGTAAATATCCTCTGATAGCAAAGAGAAAGAAGCTTTCTGAGAAACTTCTTTTTGTTCTGTGAAATCATCTCACAGAGTTACAGCTTTCCGCTCAAGAAGCCTGTCGCTAAGACGTTTCTTGTGGAATTGGCAAAGTGATATTTGGAAGCCCATAGAGGGCTATGGTGAAAAAGGAAATATCCTCAGATGAAATCTGGAAAGAAGTTTTCTGAGAAACTGCTATGTGATGTGTGACTTCCACTCACAGAGTTACATCTGTATTTCGTGGATCTCTTTGCTAGCCTTACTTCTGTGGAATCTGAGAACAGATATTTCGGATCCCTTTGAAGACAATAGGGCCAAAGGAAATATCTTCCGATAACAATGAGAAAGAAGCTTTTAGAGAAACTTCTTTGTGCTCTGTGAAATCATCTCACAGAGTTACAGCTTTCCCCTCAAGAAGCCTTTCGATAAGATACTTCTTGTGGAATTGGCAAAGTGATATTTGGAAGCCCATAGAGGACTATGGTGAAAAAGGAAATATCCTCAGATGAAATCTGGAAAGATGTTTTCTGAGAAACTGCTATGCGATGTGTGACTTCCACTCACAGAGTTACATCTGTATTTCGTGGATCTCTTTGCTAGCCTTATTTCTGTGGAATCTGAGAACAGATATTTCGGATCCCTTTGTGACTATAGGGCCAAAGGAAATATCCTCCGATAACAAAGAGAAAGAAGCTTTCTGAGAACCTTCTTTGTGTTCTGTGACATCCTCTCACAGAGTTACAGCTTTCCCCTCAAGAAGCCTTTCGCTAAGACAGTTCTTGTGGAATTGGCAAAGTGATATTTGGAAGCCCATAGAGGGCTATGTTGAAAAACGAAATATCCTCTGATGAAATCTGGAAAGAAGCTTTCTGAGAAACGGCTCCATGATGTGTGATTTCCACTCACAGAGTTACATCTGTATTCCGTGGATCTCTTTGCTAGCCTTATTTCTGTTGAATCTGAGAACAGATATTTCGGATCCCTTTGAAGACTATAGGGCCAAAGGAAATATCCTCCGATAACTAAGAGAAAGAAGCTTTCTGAGAAACTTCTCTGTGTTCTGTGAAATCATCTCACAGAGATACAGCTTTCCCCTCAAGAAGCCTTTCGCTAAGACAGTTCTTGTGGAATTGGCAAAGTGATATTTGGAAGCCCATAGAGGGCTATGGTGAAAAAGGAAATATCATCAGAGGAAATCTGGAAAGAAGCTTTTAGAGAAACTGCTCTGTGGTGTGTGTCTTCCACTCACAGAATTACATCTGTATTTCGAGGATCTCTTTGCTAGCCTTATTTCTGTGGAATCTGAGAACAGATATTTGGGATCCCTTTGAAGACTGTAGGGGCAAAGGAAATATCCTCCGATAACAAAGAGAAAGATTTCTGAGAAACTTCTTTGTGTTCTGTGAAATCATCTCACAGAGTTACAGCTTTCCCCTCAAGAAGCCTTTCGCTAAGACAGTTCTTGTGGAATTGGCAAAGTGATATTTGGAAGCCCATAGAGGGCTATGGTGAAAAAGGAAATATCCTCATATGAAATCTGGAAAGAAGCTTTCAGAAAAACTGCTGTGTGATGTGTGACTTCCACTCACAGAGTTACATCTGTATTTCGTGGATCTCTTTGCTAGCCTTATTTCTGTGGAATCTGAGAACAGATATTTCGGATCCCTTTGAAGTCTATAGGGCCAAAGGAAATATCCTCCGATAACAAAGAGAAAGAAGCTTTCTGAGAAACTTCTTTGTGTTCTGAGAAATCATCTCACAGAGTTACAGCTTTCCCCTCAAGAAGCCTTTCGCTAAGACAGTTCTTGTGGAATTGGCAAAGTGATATTTGGAAGCCCATAGAGGGCTATGGTGAAAAAGGAAATATCCTCAGATGAAATCGGGAAAGAAGCTTTCTGAGAAACTGCTCTGTGATGTGTGTCTTCCACTCACAGAATTACATCTGTATTTCGTGGATCTCTTTGCTAGCCTTATTTCTGTGGAATCTGAGAACAGATATTTGGGATCCCTTTGAAGACTGTAGGGGCAAAGGAAATATCCTCCGATAACAAAGAGAAAGATTTCTGAGAAACTTCTTTGTGTTCTGTGAAATCATCTCACAGAGTTACAGCTTTCCCCTCAAGAAGCCTTTCGCTAAGACAGTTCTTGTGGAATTGGCAAAGTGATATTTGGAAGCCCATAGAGGGCTATGGTGAAAAAGGAAATATCCTCATATGAAATCTGGAAAGAAGCTTTCAGAAAAACTGCTCTGTGATGTGTGACTTCCACTCACAGAGTTACATCTGTATTTCGTGGATCTCTTTGCTAGCCTTATTTCTGTGGAATCTGAGAACAGATATTTCGGATCCCTTTGAAGTCTATAGGGCCAAAGGAAATATCCTCCGATAACAAAGAGAAAGAAGCTTTCTGAGAAACTTCTTTGTGTTCTGAGAAATCATCTCACAGAGTTACAGCTTTCCCCTCAAGAAGCCTTTCGCTAAGACAGTTCTTGTGGAATTGGCAAAGTGATATTTGGAAGTCCATGGAGGGCTACGGTGAAAAAGGAAATATCCTCAGAGGAAATCTGGAAAGAAGCTTTCTGAGAAACTGCTCTGTGATGTGTGACTTCTGCTCACAGAGTTACATCTGTATTTCGTGGATCACTTTGCTAGCCTTATTTCTGTGGAATCTGAGAAGAGATATTTCGGATCCCTTTGAAGACTATAGGGCCAAAGGAAATATCCTCCGATAATAAAGAGAAAGAAGCTTTCTGAGAAGCTTCTTTGTGTTCTGTGAAATCATCTAACAGAGTTACAGCTTTCCCCTCAAGAAGCCTTTCGCTAAGACAGTTCTTATGGAATTGGCAAAGTGATATTTGGAAGCCCAAAGAGGGCTATGGTGAAAAAGGAAATAACCTCAGATGAAATCTGGAAAGAAGCTTTCTGAGAAACTGCTCTGTGATGTGTGACTTCCACTCACAGAGTTACATTTGTATTTCGTCGATCTCTTTGCTAGCCTTATTTCTGTGGAATCTGAGAACAGATATTTTGGATGCCTTTGAAGACTATAAGGCCAAAGGAAATATCCTCCGATAACAAAGAGAAAGAAGCTTTCTGAGAAACTTCTTTGTGTTCCGTGAAATCATCTCACAGAGTTACAGCTTTCCCCTCAAGAAGCCTTTCGCTAAGACAGTTCTTGTGGAATTGGCAAAGTGATATTTGGAAGCCCATAGAGGGCTATGGTGAAAAAGGAAATATCCTCAGAGGAAATCTGGAAAGAAGCTTTCTGAGAAACTGCTCTGTGATGTGTGACTTCTACTCACAGAGTTACATCTGTATTTCGTGGATCTCTTTGCTAGCCTTATTTCTGTGGAATCTGAGAACAGATATTTCGTATCCCTTTGAAGACTATAGGGCCAAAGGAAATATCCTCCGATAACAAAGAGAAAGAAGCTTTCTGAGAAACTTCTTTGTGTTCTGTGATATCATTTCATAGAGTTACAGCTTTCCCCTCAAGAAGCCTTTCGCTAAGACAGTTCTTGTGGAATTGGCAAAGTGATATTTGGAAGCCCATAGAGGGCTATGGTGAAAAAGGAAATATCCTCAGATGAAATCTGGAAAGAAGCTTTCTGAGAAACTGCTCTGTGATGTGTGACTTCCACTCACAGAGTTACATCTGTATTTCGTGGATCTCTTTGCTAGCCTTATTTCTGTGGAATCTGAGAACAGATATTTCGGATCCCTTTGAAGACTATAGGGCCAAAGGAAATATCCTCCGATAACAAAGAGAAAGAAGCTTTCTGAGAAACTTCTTTGTATACTCTGAAATCATCTCACAGAGTTACAGCTTTCCCCTCAAGAAGCCTTTCGTTAAGACAGTTCTTGTGGAATTGGCAACTTGATATTTGGAAGCCCATAGAGGGCTATGGTGAAAAAGGAAATATCCTCAGAGGAAATCTGGAAAGAAGCTTTCTGAGAAACTGCTCTGTGGTGTGTGACTTCCACTCACAGAGTTACATCTGTATTTCGTGGATCTCTTTGCTAGCCTTTTTTCTGTGGAATCTGAGAAGTGATATTTCGGATCCCTTTGAAGACTATAGGGCCAAAGGAAATATCCTCCCATAACAAAGAGAAAGAAGCTTTCTGAGAAGCTTCTTTGTGTTCTGTGAAATCAGCTAACGGAGTTACAGCTTTCCCCTCAAGAAGCCTTTCGCTAAGACAGTTCTTATGGAATTGGCAAAGCGATATTTGGAAGCCCATAGTGGTCTATGGTGAAAAAGGAAATATCCTCAGATGGAATCTGGAAAGAAGCTTTCTGAGAAACATCTCTGTGGTGTGTGACTTCCACTCACAGAGGTACATCTGTATTTATTGGATCTCTTTGCTAGCCTTATTTCTGTGGAATCTGAGAAGAGATATTTCGGATCCCTTTGAAGACTATAGGGCCAAAGGAAATATTCTCCGATAACAAAGAGAAAGAAGCTTTCTGAGAAACTTCTTTGTGTTCTGTGAAATCATCTCACAGAGTTACTGCTTTCCCCTCAAGAATCCTTTCGCTAAGACAGTTCTTGTGGAAATTGCAAAGTGATATTTGGAAGCCCATAGAGGGCTATGATGAAAAAGGAAATACCCTCAGATGAAATCTGGAAAGAATCTTTCTGAGAAACTGCTCTGTGATGTGTGACTTCCAGTCACAGAGTTACATCTGTATTTGTTGATCTCTTTGCTAGCCTTATTTCTGTGGAATCTGAGAACAGATATTTCGGATCCCTTTGAAGACTACAGGGCCAAAGGAAATATCCTAAGATAACAATGAGAAAGAAGCTTTCTGAGAAACTTCTTTGTGTTCTGTGAAATCATCTCACCGAGTAACAGCTTTCCCCTCAAGAGTCCTTTCGCTAAGAGAGTTCTTGTGGAATTGGCAAAGTGATATTTGGAAGCCCATAGAGGGCTATGGTGAAAAAGGTAATATCCTCAGATGAAATCTGGAAAGAAGCTTTCTGAGAAACTGCTCTGTGATGTGTGACTTCCACTCACAGAGTTACATCTGTATTTCGTGGATCTCTTTGCTAACCTTATTTCTGTGGAATCTGAGAAGATATATTTCGGATCCCTTTGAAGACTACAGGGACAAAGGGAATATTCTCCGATAATAAAGAGAAAGAAGCTTTCTGAGAAACTTCTTTGTGTTCTGTGAAACCATCTCACAGAGTTACAGCTTTCCCCTCAGGAAGACTTTCGCTAAGACAGTTCTTGTGGAATTGGAAAAGTGACATTTGGAAGCCCATAGAGGGCTATGTTAAAAAAGGAAATATCCTGAGAGGAAATCTGGAAAGAAGCTTTCTGAGAAACTGCTCTGTGGTGTGTGTCTTCCACTGACAGAGTTACATCTGTATTTCGTGGATCTCTTTGCTAGCCTTATTTCTGTGGAATCTGAGAGCAGATATTTCGGATCCCTTTGAAGACTATAAGGCCAAAGGAAATATCCTCCGATAAGAAAGAGAAAGAAGCTTTCTTAGAAACTTCTTTGTGTTCTGTGAAATCATCTCACAGAGTTACAGCTTTCCCCTCAAGAAGCCTTTCGCTAAGACAATACTTGTGGAATTGGCAAAGTGTTATTTGGAAGCCCATAGAGGTCTATGGAGAAAAAGGAAATATCCTCAGATGAAATCTGGAAAGAAGCTTTCTGAGAAACTGCTCTGTGATGTGTGACTTCCACTCACAGAGTTACATCTGTAGTTCGTGGATCTCTTTCCTAGACTTATTTCTGTGGAATCTGAGAACAGATATTTCGGATCCCTTTGAAGACTATAGGGCCAAAGGAAATATCCTCCGATAACAAAGAGAAAGAAGCTTTTTGAGAAACTTCTTTGTGTTCTGTGAAATCATCTCACAGCGTTACAGCTTTCCCCTGAAGAAGCCTTTCGCTAAGACAGTTCTATTGGAATTGGCAAAGTGATATTTGGAAGCCCAAAGAGGGCTAAGGTGAAAAAGGAAATATCCTCAGATGAAATCTGGAAAGAAGCTTTCTGAGAAACTGCTCTGTGGTGTGTGACTTCCACTCACAGAGTTACATCTGTATTTCGTGTATCTATTTGCTAGCCTTATTTCTGTGGAATCTGAGAACAGATATTTCGGATCCCTTTGGAGACTATAGGGCCAAAGGAAATATCCTCCGATAACAAAGAGAAAGAAGCTTTTTGAGAAACTTCTTTGTGTTCTGTGAAATCATCTCACAGAGTTACAGCTTTCCCCTCAAGAAGCCTTTGGCTAAGACAGTTCTTGTGGAATTGGCAAAGTGATATTTGGAAGCCCAAAGAGGGCTATGGTAAAAAAGGAAATATCCTCAGAGGAAATCTGGAAAGAAGCTTTCTGAGAAACTGCTCTGTGATGTGTGACTTCCAATCACAGAGTTACATCTGTATTTGGTGGATCTCTTTGCTAGCCTTATTTCTGTGGAATCTGAGAACAGATATTTGGGATCCTTTTGAAGACTACAGGGCCAAAGGAAATATCCTCCGATAACAAAGAGAAAGAAGCTTTCTGAGAAACTTCTTTGTGTTCTGTGTAATCATCTCACAGAGTTACAGCTTTACCCTCAAGAAGCCTTTCACTAAGACAGTTCTTGTGGAATTGGCAAAGTGATATTTGGAAGCCCTTAGAGGGCTATGGTGAAAAAGGAAATATCCTCAGATGAAATCTGGAAAGAAGCTTTCTGAGAAATATCTCTGTGGTGTCTGACCTCCACTCACAGAGTTACATCTGTATTTCGTGGATCTCTTTGCTAGACTTATTTCTGTGGAATCTGAGAACAGATATTTCGGATCCCATTGAAGACTATAGGGCCAAAGGAAATGTCCTCCGATAACAAAGAGAAAGAAGCTTTCGGAGAAACTTCTTTGTGTTCTGTGAAATCATCTCACAGAGTTACAGCTTTCCCCTCAAGAAGCCTTTCGCTAAGACAGTTCTTGTGGAATTGGCAAAGTGATATTTGGAAGCCCATAGAGGGCTATGGTAAAAAAGGAAATATCCTCAGAGGAAATCTGGAAAGAAGCTTTCTGAGAAACTGCTCTGTGGTGTGTGTCTTCCACTCACAGAGTTACATCTGTATTTCGTGGATCTCTTTGCTAGCCTTATTTCTGTGGAATCTGAGAACAGATATTTCGGATCCCTTTGAAAACTATACCGCCAAAGGAAATATCCTCCGATAACAAAGAGAAAGAAGCTTTCTGAGAAACTTCTTTGTGTTCTGTGAAATCATCTCACAGAGTTACAGCTTTCCCCTCAGGAAGCCTTTCGCTAAGACAGTTCTTGTGGAATTGGCAAAGTGATATTTGGAAGCCCATAGATGGCTATGGTGAAAAAGGAAATATCCTGAGATGAAATCTGTATAGAAGATTTCTGAGAAGCTGCTCTGTGATGTGTGACTTCCACTCACAGAGTTACATCTGTATTTCGTGGATCTCTTTGCTAACCTTATTTCTGTGGAATCTGAGAACAGATATTTCGGATCCCTTTGAAGACTGTACGGCCAAAGGAAATATCCTCCGATAACAAAGAGAAAGAAGCTTTCTGAGAAACTTCTTTGTGTTCTGTGAAATCATCTCACAGAGTTACAGCTTTCCCCTCAAGAAGCCTTTCCCTAAGACAGTTCTTGTGGAATTTGCAAAGAGATATTTGGAAGCCCATAGACGGCTACGGTGAAAAAGGAAATATACTCAGATGAAATCAGGAAATAAGCTTTCTGAGAAACTTCTCTGTGGTGTGTGACTTCCACTCAAAGAGTTACATCTGTATTTCGCTCATCTCTTTGCTAGCCTTATTTCTGTGGAATCTGAGTACAGATATTTCGAATCCCTTTGAAGACTATAGGGCCAAAGGAAATATTCTCCGATAACAAAGAGAAAGAAGCTTTCTGAGAAACTTCTTTGTGTTCTGTGAAATCATCTCACAGAGTTACAGTTTTCCCCTCAAGAAGCCTTTCGCTAAGACAGTTCTTGTGGAATTGGCAAAGTGATATTTGGAAGCCCATAGAGGGCTATGGTGAAAAAGGAAATATCCTCAGATGAAATCTGGAAAGAAGCTTTCTGAGAAACTGCTCTGTGATGTGTGACTTCCACTCACAGAGTTACATCTGTATTTCGTGGATCTCTCTGCTAGCCTTATTTCTGTGGAATCTGAGAACAGATATTTTGGATCCCTTTGAAGACTATAAGGCCAAAGGAAATATCCTCCGATAACAAAGAGAAAGAAGCTTTCTGAGAAACTTCTTTGTGTTCTGTGAAATCATCTCATAGAGTTACAGCTTTCCCCTCAAGAAGCCTTCCGCTAAGACAGTTCTTGTGTAATTGGCAAAGTGATATTTGGAAGCCCATAGAGGGCTATGGTGAAAAAGGGAATATCCTCAGATGAAATCTGGAAAGAAGCTTTCTGAGAAACTGCTCTGTGATGTGTGACTTCCACTCACAAAGTTACATCTGTATTTCGTTGATCTCTTTGCTAGCCTTATTTCTGTGGAATCTGAGAACAGATATTTCGGATCCCTTTGAAGACTACGGGGCCAAAGGAAATATCCTAAGATAACAATGAGAAAGAAGCTTTCTGAGAAACTTCTTTGTGTTCTGTGAAATCATCTCACCGAGTTACAGCTTTCCCCTCAAGAGTCCTTTCGCTAAGAGAGTTCTTGTTGAATTGGTAAAGGGATATTTGGAAGCCCATAGAGGGCTATGGTGAAAAAGGAAATATCCTCAGATGAAATGTGGAAAGAAGGTTTCTGAGAAACTGCTCTGTTTTGTGTGACTTCCACTCACAGAGTTACATCTGTATTTCGTGGATCTCTTTGCTAACCTTATTTCTGTGGAATCTGAGAAGAGATATTTCGGATCCCTTTGAAGACTACAGGGACAAAGGAAATATTCTCCGATAATAAAGAGAAAGAAGCTTTCTGAGAAACTTCTTTGTGTTCTGTGAAACCACCTCACAGAGTTACAGCTTTCCCCTCAGGAAGACTTTCGCTAAGACAGTTCTTGTGGAATTGGAAAAGTGATATTTGGAAGCCCATAGAGGGCTATGGTAAAAAAGGAAATATCCTCAGAAGAAATCTGGAGAGAAGATTTCTGAGAAACTGCTCTGTGGTGTGTGTCTTCCACTGACAGAGTTACATCTGTATTTCGTGGATTTCTTTGCTAGCCTTATTTCTGTGGAATCTGAGAACAGATATTTCGGATCCCTTTGAAGACTATAAGGCCAAAGGAAATATCCTCCGATAAGAAAGAGAAAGAAGCTTTCTTAGAAACTTCTTTGTGTTCCGTGAAATCATCTCACAAAGTTACAGCTTTCCCCTCAAGAAGCGTTTCGCTAAGACAATACTTGTGGAATTGGCAAAGTGTTATTTGGAAGCCCATAGAGGGCTATCGTGAAAAAGGAAATATCCTCAGATGAAATCTGGAAAGAAGCTTTCTGAGAAACTGCTCTGTGACGTGTGACTTCCACTCACAGAGTTACATCTGTACTTCGTGGATCTCTTTGCTAGCCTTATTTCTGTGGAATCTGAGAACAGATATTTCAGATCCCTTTGAAGACTATAGGGCCAAAGAAAATATCCTCCGATAACAAAGAGAAAGAAGCTTTTTGAGAAACTTCTTTGTGTTCTGTGAAATCATCTCACAGAGTTACAGCTTTCCCCTCAAGAATCCTTTCGCTAAGACAGTTCTAGTGGAATTGGCAAAGTGATATTTGGAAGCCCAAAGAGGGCTAAGGAGAAAAAGGAAATATCCTCAGAGGAAATCTGGAAAGAAGCTTTCTGAGAAACTGCTCTGTGGTGTGTGACTTCCACTCACAGAGTTACATCTGTATTTCGTGTATCTATTTGCTAGCCTTATTTCTGTGGAATATGAGAACAGATATTTCGGATCCCTTTGGAGACTATAGGGCCAATGGAAATATCCTCCGATAACAAAGAGAAAGAAGCTTTTTGAGAAACTTCTTTGTGTTCTGTGAAATCATCCCACAGAGTTACAGCTTTCCCCTCAAGAAGCCTTTGGCTAAGACAGTTCTTGTGGAATTGGCAAAGTGATATTTGGAAGCCCAAAGAGGTCTATGGTAAAAAAGGAAATATCCTCAGAGGAAATCTGGAAAGAAGCTTTCTGAGAAACTGCTCTGTGATGTGTGACTTCCACTCACAGAGTTACATCTGTATTTGGTGGATCTCTTTGCTAGCCTTATTTCTGTGGAATCTGAGAACAGATATTTCGGATCCCCTTGAAGACTATAGGGCCAAAGCAAATATCCTCCGATAACAAAGAGAAAGAAGCTTTCTGAGAAACTTCTTTGTGTTCTGTGAAATCATCTCAAAGAGTTACAGCTTTCCCCTCACGAATCCTTTCGCTAAGACAGTTCTTGTGGAATTGGCAAAGTGATATTTGGAAGCCCATAGAGTTCTATGGTGAAAAAGGAAATATCCTCAGATGAAATCTGGAAAGAAGCTTTCTGAGAAACTGCTCTGTGATGTGTGACTTCCACTCACAGAGTTACATCTGTATTTCGTGTATCTCTTTGCTAGCCTTATTTCTGTGGAATCTGAGAACAGATATTTTGGATCCCTTTGAAGACTATAGGGCCAAAGGAAATATCCTCAGATAACAAAGAGAAAGAAGCTTTCTGAGAACCTTCTTTGTGTTCTGTGACATCATCTCACAGAGTTACAGCTTTGCCGTCAAGAAGCCTTTCGCTAAGACAGTTCTTGTGAAATTGGCAAAGTGATATTAGGAAGCCCTTAGAGGGCTATGTTGAAAAAGGAAATATCCTCAGAGGAAATCTGGAAAGAAGCTTTCTGAGAAACTGCTCTGTGGTGTGTGTCTTCCACTCACAGAGTTACATCTGTATTTCGTGGATCTCCTTGCTAGCCTTATTTCTGTGGAATCTCCGAACAGATATTTGGGATCCCTTTGAAGAATACAGGGGCAAAGGAAATATCCTCCGATAACAAAGAGAAAGAAGCTTTCGGAGAAACTTCTTTGTGTTCTGTGAAATCATCTCACAGAGTTACAGCTTTCGCCTCAAGAAGCCTTTCGCTAAGACATTTCTTGTGGAATTGGCAAAGTGATATTTGGAAGCCCATAGAGGGCTATGGTGAAAAAGGAAATATCCTCAGATTAAATCTGGAAAGAAGTTTTCTGAGAAACTGCTCTGTGATGTGTGACTTCCACTCACAGAGATACATCTGTATTTCGTGGATCTCTTTGTTAGCCTTATTTCTGTGGAATATGAGAAAAGATATTTCGGATCCCATTGAAGACTATAGGGGCAAAGGAAATATCCTCCGATAACAAAGAGAAAGAAGCTTTCGGAGAAAATTCTTTGTGTTCTGTGAAATCATCTCACAGAGTTACAGCTTTCCCCTCAGGAAGCCTTTCGGTAAGACAGTTCTTGTGGAATTGGCAAAGTGATATTTTGAAGCCCATAGAGGGCTATGGTGAAAAAGGAAATATCCTCAGATGAAATCTGGAAAGAAGCTTTCTGAGAAAATGCTCTGGTATGTGTGACTTCCACTCACAGAGTAACATCTGTATTTCGGGGATCTCTTTGCTAGCCTTATTTCTGAGGAATCTGAGAACAGATATTTCGGATCCCTTTGAAGACTATAGGGCCAAAGGAAATATCCTCCGATAACAAAGAGAAAGAAGCTTTCTGAGAAACTTCTTTGTGTTCAGTGAAATCATCTCACAGAGTTACAGCTTTCCCCTCAAGAAGCCTTTCGCTAAGACAATTCTTATGGAATTGGCAAAGTGATATTTGGAAGACCATAGAGGGCTATGGTGAAAAAGGAAATATCCTCAGATGAAATCTGGAAAGAAGTTTTCCTAGAAACTGCTCTGTGGTGTGTGACTTCCACTCACAGAGTTACATCTGTATTTCGTGGATCTCTTTGCTAGCCGTTTTTCTGTGGAAACTGAGAAGAGATATTTCGGATCCCTTTGAAGACTATAGGGCCAAGGAAATATCCTCCGATAACAAAGAGAAAGAAGCTTTCTGAGAAACTTCTTTGTGTTCAGTGAAATCATCTCACAGAGTTACAGCTTTCCACTCAAGAAGCCTTTCGCTAAGACAATTCTTATGGAATTGGCAAAGTGATATTTGGAAGCCCATAGAGGGCTATGGTGAAAAAGGAAATATCCTCAGATGAAATCTTGAAAGAAGCTTTCTGAGAAACTGCTCTGTGGTGTGTGACTTCCACTCAGAGAGTTACATCTGTATTTCGTGGATCTCTTTGCTAGCCGTTTTTCTGTGGAATCTGAGAAGAGATATTTCGGATCCCTTTGAAGACTATAGGGCCAAAGGAAATATCCTCCGATAACAAAGAGAAAGAAGTTTTCTGAGAAGCTTCTTTGTGTTCTCTGAAATCATCTAACAGAGTTACAGCTTTACCCTCAAGAAGCCTTTCGCTAAGACAGTTCTTATGGAATTGGCAAAGTGATATTTGGAAGCCCATAGAGGGCTATGGTGAAAAAGGAAATATCCTCAGAGGAAATCTGGAAAGAAGCTTTCTGAGAAACTGCTCTGTGATGTGTGACTTCCATTCACAGAGTTACATCTGTATTTCGTGGATCTCTTTGCTAGCCTTATTTCTGTGGAATCTGAGAACAGATATTTCGGATCCCTTTGAAGACTATAGGGCCAAAGGAAATATCCTCCGATAACAAAGAGAAAGAAGCTTTTTGAGAAACTTCTTTGTGTTCTGTGAAATCATCTCACAGAGTTACAGCTTTCCCTCAAGAAGCCTTACGCTAAGACAGTTCTTGTGGAATTGGCAAAGTGATATTTGGAAGCCGATAGAGGGCTATGGAGAAATAGGAAATATCCTAAGAGGAATTCTGGAAAGAAGCTTTCTGAGAAACTGCTCTGTCATGTGTGACTTCCACTCACAGAGTTACATCTGTATTTCGTGGATCTCTTTGCTAGCCTTATTTCTGTGGAATCTGAGAAGAGATATTTCGGATCCCTTTGAAGTCTATAGGGCCAAAGGAAATATCCTCCGATAACAAAGAGAAAGAAGCTTTATGAGAAACTTCTTTGTTTACTGTGAAATCATCTCACAGAGTTACAGCTTTCCCCTCAAGAAGCCTTTCGCTAAGACAGTTCTTGTGGAATTGGCAAAGTGATATTTGGAAGCCCATAGAGGGCTATGGTGAAAAGGGAAATATCCTGAGATGAAATCTGGAAAAAAGTTTTCTGAGAAACATCTCTGTGGTGTGTGACTTCCACTCACAGAGTTTCTTCTGTATTTCGTGGATCTCTTTGCTAGCCTTATTTCTGTGGAATCTGAGAAGAGATATTTCGGATCCCTTTGAAGACTATAGGGCTAAAGGAAATATCCTCCGATAACAAAGAGAAGGAAGCTTTCTGAGAAACTTCTTTGTGTTCTGTGAAATCATCTCACAGAGTTACAGCTTTCCCCTCAAGAATTCTTTCGCTAAGACAGTTCTTGTGGAATTGGCAAAGTGATATTTGGAACACCATAGAGGGCTATGGTGAAAAAGGAAATATCCTCAGATGAAATCTGGAAAGAAGATTTCTGAGAAACTGCTCTGTGATGTGTGACTTCCACTCACAGAGTTACATCTGTATTTCGTGGATCTCTTTGCTAGCCTTATTTCTGTGGAATCAGAGAACAGATATTTCGGATCCCTTTAAAACTATATGGCCAAAGGAAATATCCTCCGATAACAAAGAGAAAGAAGCTTTCTGAGAAACTTCTTTGTGTTCTGTGAAATCATCTCACAGAGTTACAGCTTTCCCCTCAAGAAGCCTTTCGCTAGGACAGTTCTTGTGGAATTGGCAACGTGAAATTTGAAGCCCATAGAGGGCTATGTTGAAAAAGGAAATATCCTCAGATGAAATCTGGAAAGAAGCTTTCTGAGAAGCTGCTCTGTGATGTGTGACTTCCACTCACAGAGTTATATCTGTATTTCGTGGATCTCTTTGCTAGCCTTATTTCTGTGGAATCTGAGAACAGATATTTCGGATCCCTTTGAAGACTGCAGGGCCAAAGGAAATATCCTCCGATAACAAAGAGAAAGAAGCTTTCTGAGAAACTTCTTTGTGTTCTGTGAAATCATCTCACAGAGTTACAGCTTTCCCCTCAAGAAACCTTTCTCTAAGACAGTTCTTGTGGTATTTGCAGAGAGATATTTGGAAGCCCATAGAGGGCTATGGTGAAAAAGGAAATATCCTCAGATGAAATCTGTAAAGAAGCTTTCTGAGAAACTACTTAGTGTTCTGTTAATTCATCTCACAGAGTTACATCTGTATTTCGGGGATCTCTCTGCTAGCCTTATTTCTGTGGAATCTGAGAACAGATATTTCGGATCCCTTTGAAGACTATAGGGCCAAAGGAAATATCCTCCGATAACAAAGAGAAAGAAGCTTTCCGAGAAACTTCTTTGTGTTCTGTGAAATCATCTCACAGAGTTACAGCTTTCCCCTCAGGAAGCCTTTCGCTAAGACAGTTCTTGTGGAATTGGCAAAGTGATATTTGGAAGCCCATAGACGGGTGTGGTGAAAAAGGAAATATCCTCAGATGAAATCTGGAAAGAAGCTTTCTGAGAAACTGCTCTGTGATGTGTGACTTCCACTCACAGAGTTACATCTGTATTTCGCGGATCTCTTTGCTAGCCTTATTTCTGTTGTATCTGAGAACAGATATTTCGGATCCCTTTGAAGACTATAGGGCCATAGGAAATATCCTCCGATAACAAAGAGAAAGAAGCTTTCTGAGAAACTTCTTTGTGTTCTGTGAAATCATCTCACAGAGTAACAGCTTTCCCCTCAAGAAGCCTTTCGCCAGGACAGTTCTTGTGGAATTGGCAAACTGATATTTGGAAGCCCATAGAGGGCTATGGTGAAAAAGGAAATATCCCCAGATGAAATCTGGAAAGAAGCATTCTGAGAAACTGCTTAGTGTTCTGTTAATTCATCGCACAGAGTTACATCTGTATTTCGTGGATCTCTTTGCTAGCCTTATTTATGTGGAATCTGAGAAGAGATATTTCGGATCCCTTTGAAGACTATAGGGCCAAAGGAAATATCCTCCGATAACAAAGAGAAAGAAGTTTCTGAGAAACTTCTTTGTGTTCTGTGAAATCATCTCACAGAGTTACAGCTTTCCCCTCAAGAAGACTTTCGCTAAGACAATTCTTGTGGAATTTGCAAAGTGATATTTGGAAGCCCATAGAGGGCTACGGTGAAAAAGGAAATATCCTCAGATGAAATCTGGAAAGAATCTTTCTGAGAAACTGCTCTGTGATGTGTGACTTCCACTCACAGAGTTACATCTGTATTTCGTGGATCTCTTTGCTAGCCTTATTTCTGTGGAATCTGAGAACAGATATTCGGATCCCTTTGAAGACTATAGGGCCAAAGGAAATATCCTCCGATAACAAATAGAAAGAAGCTTTCTGAGAAACTTCTTTGTGTTCTGTGAAATCATCTCACAGAGTTACAGCTTTCCCCTCAAGAAGCCTTTCGCTAAGACAGTTCTTGTGGAATTGGCAAAGTGATATTTGGAAGCCCCTAGAGGGCTATGGTGAAAAAGGAAATATCCTCAGATGAAATCTGGAAAGAAGCTTTCTGAGAAACTGCTCTCTGATGTGTGACTTCAACTCACAGAGTTACATCTGTATTTCGTGGATCTCTTTGCTAGCCTTATTTCTGTGGAATCTGAGAACAGATATTTCGGATCCCTTTGAAGACTGTAGGGCCAAAGGAAATATCCTCCGATAACAAAGAGAAAGAAGCTTTCTGAGAAACTTCTTTGTGTTCTGTGAAATCATCTCACAGAGTTACAGCTTTCCGCTCAAGAAGCCTTTCTCTAAGACAGTTCTTGTGGTATTTGCAAAGAGATATTTGGAAGCCCATAGAGGGCTATGGTGAAAAAGGAAATATCCTCAGATGAAATCTGTAAAGAAGCTTTCTGAGAAACTACTTAGTGTTTTGTTAATTCATCTCACAGAGTTACACCTGTATTTCGTGGATCTCTTTGCTAGCCTTATTTCTGTGGAATCTGAGAAGAGATATTTCAGATCCCTTTGAAGACTATAGGGCCAAAGGAAATATCCTCCGATAACAAAGAGAAAGAAGCTTTATGAGAAACTTATTTGTGTTCTGTGAAATCATCTCACAGAGTTACAGCTTTCCCCTCAAGAAGCCTTTCGCTAAGACAGTTCTTGTGGAATTGGCAAAGTGATATTTGGAAGCCCATAGAGGGCTATGGTGAAAAAGGAAATATCCTCAGATGAAATCTGGAAAGAAGCTTTCTGAGAAACATCTCTGTGGTGTGTGACTTCCACTCACAGAGTGACATCTGTATTTCGTCGATCTCTTTGCTAGCCTTATTTCTGTGGAATCTGAGAACAGATATTTTGGATCCCTTTGAAGACTATAAGGCCAAAGGAAATATCCTCCGATAACAAAGATAAAGAAGCTTTCTTAGAAACTTCTTTGTGTTCTGTGAAATCATCTCACAGAGTTACAGCTTTCCCCTCAAGAAGACTTTCGCTAAGACAATTCTTGTGGAATTGGCAAAGTGATATTTGGAAGCCCATAGAGGGCTATGGTTAAAAAGTAAATATCCTCAGAGGAAATCTGGAAAGAAGCTTTGTGAGAAACTGCTCTGTGATGTGTGACTTCTACTCACAGAGTTACATCTGTATTTCGTGGATCACTTTGCTAGCCTTATTTCTGTGGAATCTGAGAACAGATATTTCGGATCCCTTTGAAGACTATAGGGCCAAAGGAAATATCCTCCGATAACAAAGAGAAAGAAGCTTTCTGAGAAACTTCTTTGTGTTCTGTGAAATCATCTCAGAGAGTTACAGCTTTCCCCTCAAGAAGCCTTTCGCTAAGACAGTTCTTGTGGAATTAGCAAAGTGATATTTGGAAGCCCATAGAGGGCTACGGCGAAAAAGGAAATATCCTCAGATGAAATCTGGAAAGAAGCTTTCTGAGAAAATGCTCTGAGATGTGTGACTTCCACTCACAGAGTTACATCTGTATTTCGTGGATCTCTTTGCTAGCCTTATTTCTGTGGAATCTGAGAACAGATATTTAGGATCCCTTTGAAGACTATAGGGCCAAAGGAAATATCCTCCGATAACAAAGAGAAAGAAGCTTTCTGAGAAACTTCTTTGTGTTCTGTGAAATCATCTCACAGAGTTACAGCTTTCCCCTCAAGAAGCCTTTCTCTAAGACAGTTCTTGTGGTATTTGCAAAGAGATATTTGGAAGCCCATAGAGGGCTATGGTGAAAAAGGAAATATACTCAGATGAAATCTGTAAAGAAGCTTTCTGAGAAACTACTTAGTGTTTTGTTAATTCATCTCACCGAGTTACATCTGTATTTCGGGGACCTCTTTGCTAGCCTTATTTCTGTGGAATCTGAGAAGAGATATTTCGGATCCCTTTGTAGAATATAGGGCCAAAGGAAATATCCTCCGATAACAAAGAGAAAGAAGCTTTATGAGAAACTTATTTGTGTTCTGTGAAATCATCTCACAGAGTTACAGCTTTCCCCTCAAGAATTCTTTCGCTAAGACAGTTCTTGTGGAATTGGCAAAGTGATATTTGGAACACCATAGAGGGCTATGGTGAAAAAGGAAATATCCTCAGATGAAATCTGGAAAGAAGATTTCTGAGAAACTGCTCTGTGATGTGTGACTTCCACTCACAGAGTTACATCTGTATTTCGTCGATCTCTTTGCTAGCCTTATTTCTGTGGAATCTGAGAACAGATATTTTGGATCCCTTTGAAGACTATAAGGCCAAAGGAAATATCCTCCGATAACAAAGATAAAGAAGCTTTCCTGGAAACTTCTTGGTGTTCTGTGAAATCATCTCACAGAGTTACAGCTTTCCCCTCAAGAAGACTTTCGCTAAGACAATTCTTGTTGAATTGGCAAAGTGATATTTGGAAGCCCATAGAGGACTATGGTTAAAAAGGAAATATCCTCAGAGGAAATCTGGAAAGAAGCTTTGTGAGAAACTGCTCTGTGATGTGTGACTTCTACTCACAGAGTTACATCTGTATTTCGTGGATCACTTTGCTAGCCTTATTTCTGTGGAATCTGAGAACAGATATTTCGGATCCCTTTGAAGACTATAGGGCCAAAGGAAATATCCTCCGATAACAAAGAGAAAGAAGCTTTCTGAGAAACTTCTTTGTGTTCTGTGAAATCATCTCAGAGAGTTACAGCTTTCCCCTCAAGAAGCCTTTCGCTAAGACAGTTCTTGTGGAATTAGCAAAGTGATATTTGGAAGCCCATAGAGGGCTATGGTGAAAAAGGAAATATCCTCAGATGAAATCTGGAAAGAAGCTTTCTGAGAAAATGCTCTGAGATGCGTGACTTCCACTCACAGAGTTACATCTGTATTTCGTGGATCTCTTTGCTAGCCTTATTTCTGTGGAATCTGAGAACAGATATTTCGGATCCCTTTGAAGACTATAAGGCCAAAGGAAATATCCTCCGATAACAAAGAGAAAGAAGCTTTCTTAAAAACTTCTTTGTGTTCTGTGAAATCATCTCACAGAGTTACAGCTTTCCCCTCAAGAAGCCTTTCGCTAAGACAGTTCTTGTGGAATTGGCAAAGTGATATTTGGAAGCCCCTAGAGGGCTATGGTGAAAAAGGAAATATCCTCAGATGAAATCTGGAAAGAAGCTTTCTGAGAAACTGCTCTGTGATGTGTGACTTCAACTCACAGAGTTACATCTTTATGTCGTGGATCTCTTTGCTAGCCTTATTTCTGTGGAATCTGAGAACAGATATTTCGGATCCCTTTAAAACTATATGGCCAAAGGAAATATCCTCCGATAACAAAGAGAAAGAAGCTTTCTGAGAAACTTCTTTGTGTTCTGTGAAATCATCTCACAGAGTTACAGCTTTACCCTCAAGAAGCCTTTCGCTAGGACAGTTCTTGTGGAATTGGCAACGTGAAATTTGAAGCCCATAGAGGGCTATGTTGAAAAAGGAAATATCCTCAGATGAAATCTGGAAAGAAACTTTCTGAGAAGCTGCTCTGTGATGTGTGACTTCCACTCACAGAGTTACATCTGTATTTCGTGGATCTCTTTGCTAGCCTTATTTCTGTGGAATCTGAGAACAGATATTTCGGATCCCTTTGAAGACTGTAGGGCCAAAGGAAATATCCTCCGATAACAAAGAGAAAGAAGCTTTCTGAGAAACTTCTTTGTGTTTTGTGAAATCATCTCACAGAGTTACAGCTTTCCCCTCAAGAAGCCTTTCTCTAAGACAGTTCTTGTGGTATTTGCAAAGAGATATTTGGAAGCCCATAGAGGGCTATGGTGAAAAAGGAAATATCCTCAGATGAAATCTGTAAAGAAGCTTTCTGAGAAACTACTTAGTGTTCTGTTAATTCATCTCACAGAGTTACATCTGTATTTCGGGGATCTCTTTGCTAGCCTTATTTCTGTGGAATCTGAGAACAGATATTTCGGATCCCTTTGAAGACTATAGGGCCAAAGGAAATATCCTCCGATAACAAAGAGAAAGAAGCTTTCTGAGAAACTTCTTTGTGTTCTGTGAAATCATCTCACAGAGTTACAGCTTTCCCCTCAGGAAGCCTTTCGCTAAGACAGTTCTTGTGGAATTGGCAAAGTGATATTTGGAAGCCCATAGACGGGTATGGTGAAAAAGGAAATATCCTCAGATGAAATCTGGAAGGAAGCTTTCTGAGAAACTGCTCTGTGATGGGTGACTTCCACTCACAGAGTTACATCTGTATTTCGCAGATCTCTTTGCTAGCCTTATTTCTGTTGTATCTGAGAACAGATATTTCGGATCCCTTTGAAGACTATAGGGCCATAGGAAATATCCTCCGATAACAAAGAGAAAGAAGCTTTCTGAGAAACTTCTTTGTGTTCTGTGAAATCATCTCACAGAGTAACAGCTTTCCCCTCAAGAAGCCTTTCGCTAGGACAGTTCTTGTGGAATTGGCAAAGTGATATTTGGAAGCCCATAGAGGGGTATGGTGAAAAAGGAAATATCCTCAGATGAAATCTGGAAAGAAGATTTCTGAGAAGCTGCTCTGTGATGTGTGACTTCCACTCACAGAGTTACATCTGTATTTCGTGGATCTCTTTGCTAGCCTTATTTCTGTGGAATCTGAGAACAGATATTCGGATCCCTTTGAAGACTACAGGGCCAAAGGAAATATCCTCCGATAACAAAGAGAAAGAAGCTTTCTGAGAAACTTCTTTGTGTTCTGTGAAATCATCTCACAGAGTTACAGCTTTCCCCTCAAGAATCCTTTCGCTAAGACAGTTCTTGTGGAATTGGCAAAGTGATATTTGGAAGCCCATAGTGTTCTATGGTGAAAAAGGAAATATCCTCAGATGAAATCTGGAAAGAAGCTTTCTGAGAAACTGCTCTGTGATGTGTGACTTCCACTCACAGAGTTACATCTGTATTTCGTGGATCTCTTTGCTAGCCTTATTTCTGTGGAATCTGAGAACAGATATTTCGGATCCCTGTGAAGGCTACAGGGCCAAAGGAAATATCCTCTGATAACAAAGATAAAGAAGCTTTCTGAGAAACTTCTTTGTGTTCTGTGAAATCATCTCACAGAGTTACAGCTTTCCCCTCAAGAATCCTTTCGCTAAGACAGTTCTTGTGGAATTGGCAAAGTGATATTTGGAAGCCCATAAAGGGCTATGGTGAAAAAGGAAATATCCTCATATGAAATCTGGAAAGAAGCATTCTGAGAAACTGCGTAGTGTTCTGTTAATTCATCGCACAGAGTTACATCTGTATTTCGTGGATCTCTTTGCTAGCCTTATTTCTGTGGAATCTGAGAAGAGATATTTCGGATCCCTTTGAAGACTATAGGGCCGAAGGAAATATCCTCCGATAACAAAGAGAAAGAATTTTCTGAGAAACTTCTTTGTGTTCTGTGAAATCATCTCACAGAGTTACAGCTTTCCCCTCAAGAATCCTTTCGCTAAGACAGTTCTTGTGGAATTGGCAAAGTGATATTTGTAAGCCCATAGAGGGCTATGGTGAAAAAGGAAATATCCTCAGATGAAATCTGGAAAGAAGCTTTCTGAGAAACTGCTCTGTGATGTGTGACTTCCACTCACAGAGTTACATCTGTATTTCGTGGATCTCTTTGCCAGCCTTATTTCTGTGGAATCTGAGAACAGATATTTCGGATCCCTTTAAAACTATATGGCCAAAGGAAATATCCTCCGATAACAAAGAGAAAGAAGCTTTCTGAGAAACTTCTTTGTGTTCTGTGAAATCATCTCACAGAGTTATAGCTTTCCCCTCAAGAAGCCTTTCGCTAGGACAGTTCTTGTGGAATTGGCAACGTGAAATTTGAAGCCCATAGAGGGCTATGTTGAAAAAGGAAATATCCTCAGATGAAATCTGGAAAGAAGCTTTCTGAGAAGCTGCTCTGTGATGTGTGACTTCCACTCACAGAGTTACATCTGTATTTCGTGGATCTCTTTGCTAGCCTTATTTCTGTGGAATCTGAGAACAGATATTTCGGATCCCTTTGAAGACTGTAGGGCCAAAGGAAATATCCTCTGATAACAAAGAGAAAGAAGCTTTCTGAGAAACTTCTTTGTGTTCTGTGAAATCATCTCACAGAGTTACAGCTTTCCCCTCAAGAAGCCTTTCTCTAAGACAGTTCTTGTGGTATTTGCAAAGAGATATTTGGAAGCCCATGGAGGGCTATGGTGAAAAAGGAAATATCCTCAGATGAAATCTGTAAAGAAGCTTTCTGAGAAACTACTTAGTGTTCTGTTAATTCATCTCACAGAGTTACATCTGTATTTCGGGGATCTCTCTGCTAGCCTTATTTCTGTGGAATCTGAGAACAGATATTTCGGATCCCTTTGAAGACTATAGGGCCAAAGGAAATATCCTCCGATAACAAAGAGAAAGAAGCTTTCTGAGAAACTTCTTTGTGTTCTGTGAAATCATCTCACAGAGTTACAGCTTTCCCCTCAGGAAGCCTTTCGCTAAGACAGTTCTTGTGGAATTGGCAAAGTGATATTTGGAAGCCCATAGACGGGTATGGTGAAAAAGGAAATATCCTCAGACGAAATCTGGAAAGAAGCTTTCTGAGAAACTGCTCTGTGATGTGTGACTTCCACTCACAGAGTTACATCTGTATTTCGCGGATCTCTTTGCTAGCCTCATTTCTGTGGTATCTGAGAACAGATATTTCGGATCCCTTTGAAGACTATAGGGCCATAGGAAATATCCTCCGATAACAAAGAGAAAGAAGCTTTCTGAGAAACTTCTTTGTGTTCTGTGAAATCATCTCACAGAGTTACAGCTTTCCCCTCAATAAGCCTTTCGATAAGACAGTTCTTCTAGAATTTGCAAAGAGATATTTGGAAGCCCATAGAGGGCTATGGTGAAAAAGGAAATATCCTCAGATGAAATCTGTAAAGAAGCTTTCTGAGAAACTGCTTAGTGTTCTGTTAATTCATCTCACAGAGTTACATCTGTATTTCGTGGATCTCTTTGCTAGCCTTATTTCTGTGGAATCTGAGAACAGATATTTAGGATCCCTTTGAAGAATATAGGGCCAAAGGAAATATCCTCCGTTAACAAAGAGAAAGAAGCTTTCTGAGAAACTTCTTTGTGTTCTGTGAAGTCATCTCACAGAGTTACAGCTTTCCCCTAAAGAAGACTTTCGCTAAGACAGTTATTGTGGAATTGGCAAAGTGATATTTGGAAGCCCTTAGAGGGCTAGGGTGAAAAAGGAAATATCTTCAGATGAAATCTGGAAAGAAGCTTTCTGAGAATCTTCTCTGTGGTGTGTGACTTCCACTCACAGAGTTACATCTGTATTTCGCGGATCTCTTTGCTAGCCTTATTTCTGTGTAATCTGAGAACAGATATTCGGATCCCTTTGAAGACTACAGGGCCAAAGGAAATATCCTCTGATAACAAAGAGAAAGAAGCTTTCTGAGAAACTTCTCTGTGATGTATGACTTCCACTCACAGAGTTACATCTGTATTTCGTGGATCTCTTTGCTAGCCTTATTTCTGTGGAATCTGAGAACAGATATTCGGATCCCTTTGAAGACTACAGGGCCAAAGGAAATATCCTCTGATAACAAAGAGAAAGAAGCTTTCTGAGAAACTTCTTTGTGTTCTGTGAAATCATCTCACAGAGTTACAGCTTTCCCCTCAAGAATCCTTTCGCTAAGACAGTTCTTGTGGAATTGGCAAAGTGATATTTGGAAGCCCATAGTGGGCTATGGTGAAAAAGGAAATATCCTCAGATGAAATCTGGAAAGAAGCTTTCTGAGAAACTGCTCTGTGATGTGTGACTTCCACTCACAGAGTTACATCTGTATTTCGTGGATCTCTTTGCTAGCCTTATTTCTGTGGAATCTGAGAACAGATATTTCGGATCCCTTTGAAGACTACAGGGCCAAAGGAAATATCCTCTGATAACAAAGATAAAGTAGCTTTCTGAGAAACTTCTTTGTGTTCTGTGAAATCATCTCACAGAGTTACAGCTTTCCCCTCAAGAATCCTTTCGCTAAGACAGTTCTTGTGGAATTGGCAAAGTGATATTTGGAAGCCCATAAAGGGCTATGGTGAAAAAGGAAATATCCTCATATGAAATCTGGAAAGAAGCATTCTGAGAAACTGCGTAGTGTTCTGTTACTTCATCGCACAGAGTTACATCTGTATTTCGTGGATCTCTTTGCTAGCCTTATTTCTGTGGAATCTGAGAAGAGATATTTCGGATCCCTTTGAAGACTATAGGGCCGAAGGAAATATCCTCCGATAACAAAGAGAAAGAATTTTCTGAGAAACTTCTTTGTGTTCTGTGAAATCATCTCACAGAGTTACAGCTTTCCCCTCAAGAAGCCTTTCTCTAAGACAGTTCTTGTGGTATTTGCAAAGAGATATTTGGAAGCCCATAGAGGGCTATGGTGAAAAAGGAAATATCCTCTGATGAAATCTGTAAAGAAGCTTTCTGAGAAACTACTTAGTGTTCTGTTAATTCATCTCACAGAGTTACATCTGTATTTCGGGGATCTCTTTGCTAGCCTTATTTCTGTGGAATCTGAGAACAGATATTTCGGATCCCTTTGAAGACTATAGGGCCAAAGGAAATATCCTCCGATAACAAAGAGAAAGAAGCTTTCTGAGAAACTTCTTTGTGTTCTGTGAAATCATCTCACAGAGTTACAGCTTTCCCCTCAAGAATCCTTTCGCTAAGACAGTTCTTGTGGAATTGGCAAAGTGATATTTGGAAGCCCATAGTGGGCTATGGTGAAAAAGGAAATATCCTCAGATGAAATCTGGAAAGAAGCTTTCTGAGAAACTGCTCTGTGATGTGTGACTTCCACTCACAGAGTTACATCTGTATTTCGTGGATCTCTTTGCTAGCCTTATTTCTGTGGAATCTGAGAACAGATATTTCGGATCCCTTTGAAGACTACAGGGCCAAAGGAAATATCCTCTGATAACAAAGATAAAGTAGCTTTCTGAGAAACTTCTTTGTGTTCTGTGAAATCATCTCACAGAGTTACAGCTTTCCCCTCAAGAATCCTTTCGCTAAGACAGTTCTTGTGGAATTGGCAAAGTGATATTTGGAAGCCCATAAAGGGCTATGGTGAAAAAGGAAATATCCTCATATGAAATCTGGAAAGAAGCATTCTGAGAAACTGCGTAGTGTTCTGTTACTTCATCGCACAGAGTTACATCTGTACTTCGTGGATCTCTTTGCTAGCCTTATTTCTGTGGAATCTGAGAAGAGATATTTCGGATCCCTTTGAAGACTATAGGGCCGAAGGAAATATCCTCCGATAACAAAGAGAAAGAATTTTCTGAGAAACTTCTTTGTGTTCTGTGAAATCATCTCACAGAGTTACAGCTTTCCCCTCAAGAAGCCTTTCTCTAAGACAGTTCTTGTGGTATTTGCAAAGAGATATTTGGAAGCCCATAGAGGGCTATGGTGAAAAAGGAAATATCCTCTGATGAAATCTGTAAAGAAGCTTTCTGAGAAACTACTTAGTGTTCTGTTAATTCATCTCACAGAGTTACATCTGTATTTCGGGGATCTCTTTGCTAGCCTTATTTCTGTGGAATCTGAGAACAGATATTTCGGATCCCTTTGAAGACTATAGGGCCAAAGGAAATATCCTCCGATAACAAAGAGAAAGAAGCTTTCTGAGAAACTTCTTTGTGTTCTGTGAAATCATCTCACAGAGTTACAGCTTTCCCCTCTGGAAGCCTTTCGCTAAGACAGTTCTTGTGGAATTGGCAAAGTGATATTTGGAAGCCCATAGACGAGTATGGTGAAAAAGGAAATATCCTCAGATGAAATCTGGAAAGAAGCTTTCTGAGAAACTGCTCTGTGATGTGTGACTTCCACTCACAGAGTTACATCTGTATTTCGCGGATCTCTTTGCTAGCCTCATTTCTGTGGTACCTGAGAACAGATATTTCGGATCCCTTTGAAGACTATAGGGCCATAGGAAATATCCTCCGATAACAAAGAGAAAGAAGCTTTCTGAGAAACTTCTTTGTGTTCTCGAAATCATCTCACAGAGTTACAGCTTTCCCCTCAATAAGCCTTTCGATAAGACAGTTCTTCTAGAATTTGCAAAGAGATATTTGGAAGCCCATAGAGGGCTATGGTGAAAAAGGAAATATCCTCAGATGAAATCTGTAAAGAAGCTTTCTGAGAAACTGCTTAGTGTTCTGTTAATTCATCTCACAGAGTTACATCTGTATTTCGTGGATCTCTTTGCTAGCCTTATTTCTGTGGAATCTGAGAACAGATATTTAGGATCCCTTTGAAGAATATAGGGCCAAAGGAAATATCCTCCGATAACAAAGAGAAAGAAGCTTTCTGAGAAACTTCTTTGTGTTCTGTGAAGTCATCTCACAGAGTTACAGCTTTCCCCTAAAGAAGACATTCGCTAAGACAGTTATTGTGGAATTGGCAAAGTGATATTTGGAAGCCCTTAGAGGGCTAGGGTGAAAAAGGAAATATCTTCAGATGAAATCTGGAAAGAAGCTTTCTGAGAATCTTCTCTGTGGTGTGTGACTTCCACTCACAGAGTTACATCTGTATTTCGCGGATCTCTTTGCTAGCCTTATTTCTGTGTAATCTGAGAAGAGATATTTCGGATCCCTTTTGAGACTATAGGGCCAAAGGAAATATCCTCCGATAACAAAGAGAAAGAAGCTTTCTGAGAAACTTCTTTGTGTTCTGTGAAATAATCTCACAGAGTTACAGCTTTCCCCTCAAGAAGCCTTTCCCTAAGACAGTTCTTGTGGAATTTGCAAAGAGATATTTGGAAGCCCATAGACGGCTACGGTGAAAAAGGAAATATCCTCAGATGAAATCTGGAAAGAAGCTTTCTGAGAAACTGCTCTGTGATGTATGACTTCCACTCACAGAGTTACATCTGTATTTCGTGGATCTCTTTGCTAGCCTTATTTCTGTGGAATCTGAGAACAGATATTTCGGATCCCTTTGAAGACTGTAGGGCCAAAGGAAATATCCTCCGATAACAAAGAGAAAGAAGCTTTCTGAGAAACTTCTTTGTGTTCTGTGAAATCATCTCACAGAGTTACAGCTTTCCCCTCAAGAAGCCTTTCGCTAAGACAGTTCTTGTGGAATTTGCAAAGAGATATTTGGAAGCCCATAGAGGACTATGTTGAAAAAGGAAATATCCTCAGATGAAATCGGTAAAGAAGCTTTCTGAGAAACTGCTTAGTGTTCTGTTAATTCATCTCACAGAGTTACATCTGTATTTCGGGGATCTCTTTGCTAGCCTTATTTCTGTGGAATCTGAGAATAGATATTTCGGATCCCTTTGAAGACTATAGGGCCAAAGGAAATATCCCCCGATAACAAAGAGAAAGAAGCTTTCTGAGAAACTTCTTTGTGTTCTGTGAAATCATCTCACAAAGTTACAGCTTTCCCCTGAAGAAGCCATTCGCTAAGACAGTTCTTGGGTAATTGGCAAAGTGATATTTGGAAGCCCTTAGAGGGCTAGGGTGAAAAAGAAAATATCCTCAGATGAAATGTGGAAAGAAGCTTTCTGAGAAACTTCTCTGTGGTGTGTGACTTCTACTCACAGAGTTACATCTGTATTTCGCGGATCTCTTTGCTAGCCTTATTTCTGTGGAATCTGAGAACAGATATTTCGGATACCTTTGAAGACTGTAGGGCCAAAGGAAATATCCTCCGATAACAAAGAGAAAGAAGCTTTCTGAGAAACCTCTTTGTGTTCTGTGAAATCATCTCACAGAGTTACAGCTTTCCCCTCAAGAAGCCTTTCGCTAAGACAGTTCTTGTGGAATTTGCAAAGAGATATTTGGAAGCCCATAGAGGGCTATGGTGAAAAAGGAAATATCCTCAGATGAAATCTGTAAAGAAGCTTTCTGAGAAACTGCTTAGTGTTCTGTTAATTCATCTCACAGAGTTACATCTGTATTTCGGGGATCTCTTTGCTAGCCTTATTTCTGTGGAATCTGAGAATAGATATTTCGAATCCCTTTGAAGAATATAGGGCCAAAGGAAATATCCTCCGATAACAAAGAGAAAGAAGCTTTCTGAGAATCTTCTTTGTGTTCTGTGAAATCATCTCACAGAGTTACAGCTTTCCCCTCAAGAAGCCTTTCGCTAAGACAGTTCTTGTGGAATTGGAAAAGAGATATTTGGAAGCCCATAGACGGCTACGGTGAAAAAGGAAATATCCTCAGATGAAATCTGGAAAGAATCTTTCTGAGAAACTGCTCTGTGATGTGTGACTTCCACTCACAAAGTTACATCTGTATTTCGTGGATCTCTTTGCCAGCCGTATTTCTGTGGAATCTGAGAACAGATATTTCGGATCCCTTTAAAACTATATGGCCAAAGGAAATATCCTCCGATAACAAAGAGAAAGAAGCTTTCTGAGAAACTTCTTTGTGTTCTGTGAAATCATCTCACAGAGTTACAGCTTTCCCCTCAAGAAGCCTTTCGCTAAGACAGTTCTTGTGGAATGGGCAACGTGAAATTTGAAGCCCATAGAGGGCTATGTTGAAAAAGGAAATATCCTCAGATGAAATCTGTAAAGAACCTTTCTGAGAATCTGCTTAGTGTTCTGTTAATTCATCTCACAGAGTTACATCTGTATTTCGGGGATCTCTTTGCTAGCCCTATTTCTGTGGAATCTGAGAACAGATATTTCGGATCCCTTTGAAGACTATAGGGCCAAAGGAAGTATCCTCCGATAACAAAGAGAAAGAAGCTTTCTGAGAAACTTCATTGTGTTCTGTGAAATCATCTCACAGAGTTACAGCTTTCCCCTCAAGAAGCCATTCGCTAAGACAGTTCTTGTGGAATTGGCAAAGTGATATTTGGAAGCCCTTAGAGGGCTATGGTGAAAAAGGAAATATCCTCAGATGAAATCTGGAAGGAACCTTTCTGAGAAACTTCTCTGTGGTGTGTGACTTCCACTCACACAGTTACATCTGTATTTCGCGGATCTCTTTGCTAGCCTTATTTCTGTGGAATCTCAGAACAGATATTTCGGATCCCTTTGAAGACTATAGGGCCAAAGGTAATATCCTCCGATAACAAAGAGAAAGAAGCTTTCTGAGAAACTTCTTTGTGTTCTGCGATATCATCTCACAGATTTACAGCTTTCCCCTCAAGAATCCTTTCGTTAAGACAGTTCTTGTGGAATTGGCAAAGTGATACTTGGAAGCCCATAGAGGGCTATGGTGAAAAAGGAAATATCCTCATATGAAATCTGGAAAGAAGCATTCTGAGAAACTGCTTAGTGTTCTGTTAATTCATCGCACAGAGTTACATCTGTATTTCGTGGATGTCTTTGCTAGCCTTATTTCTGTGGAATCTGAGAAGAGATACTTCGGATCCCTTTGAAGACTATAGGGCCAAAGGAAATATCCTCCGATAACAAAGAGAAAGAAGTTTCTGAGAAACTTCTTTGTGTTCTGTGAAATCATCTCACAGAGTTACAGCTTTCCCCTCAAGAAGCCTTTCGCTAAGACAGTTCTTGTGGAATTGGCAAAGTGATATTTGGAAGCCCCTAGAGGGCTATGGTGAAAAAGGAAATATCCTCAGATGAAATCTGTAAAGAAGCTTTCTGAGAAACTGCTTAGTGATCTGTTAATTCATCTCACAGAGTTACATCTGTATTTCGGGGATCTCTTTCCTAGCCTTATTTCTGTGGAATCTGAGAACAGATATTTCGGATCCCTTTTAAGACTGAAGGGCCAAAGGAAATATCCTCTGATAACAAAGAGAAAGAAGCTTTCTGAGAAACTTCTTTGTGTTCTGTGAAATCATCTCACAGAGTTACAGCTTTCCCCTCAAGAAGCCTTTCTCTAAGACAGTTCTTGTGGTATTTGCAAAGAGATATTTGGAAGCCCATAGAGGGCTATGGTGAAAAAGGAAATATCCTCAGATGAAATCTGTAAAGAAGCTTTCTGAGAAACTGCTCTGTGATGTGTGACTTCCACTCACAGAGTTACATCTGTATTTCGCGGATCTCTTTGCTAGCCTCATTTCTGTGGTATCTGAGAACAGATATTTCGGATCCCTTTGAAGACTATAGGGCCATAGGAAATATCCTCCGATAACAAAGAGAAAGAAGCTTTCTGAGAAACTTCTTTGTGTTCTGTGAAATCATCTCACAGAGTTACAGCTTTCCCCTCAATAAGCCTTTCGATAAGACAGTTCTTCTAGAATTTGCAAAGAGATATTTGGAAGCCCATAGAGGGCTATGGTGAAAAAGGAAATATCCTCAGATGAAATCTGTAAAGAAGCTTTCTGAGAAACTGCTTAGTGTTCTGTTAATTCATCTCACAGAGTTACATCTGTATTTCGTGGATCTCTTTGCTAGCCTTATTTCTGTGGCATCTGAGAACAGATATTTAGGATCCCTTTGAAGAATATAGGGCCAAAGGAAATATCCTCCGATAACAAAGAGAAAGAAGCTTTCTGAGAAACTTCTTTGTGTTCTGTGAAGTCATCTCACAGAGTTACAGCTTTCCCCTAAAGAAGACTTTCGCTAAGACAGTTATTGTGGAATTGGCAAAGTGATATTTGGAAGCCCTTAGAGGGCTAGGGTGAAAAAGGAAATATCTTCAGATGAAATCTGGAAAGAAGCTTTCTGAGAATCTTCTCTGTGGTGTGTGACTTCTACTCACAGAGTTACATCTGTATTTCGCGGATCTCTTTGCTAGCCTTATTTCTGTGGAATCTGAGAACAGATATTTCGGATACCTTTGAAGACTGTAGGGCCAAAGGAAATATCCTCCGATAACAAAGAGAAAGAAGCTTTCTGAGAAACCTCTTTGTGTTCTGTGAAATCATCTCACAGAGTTACAGCTTTCCCCTCAAGAAGCCTTTCGCTAAGACAGTTCTTGTGGAATTTGCAAAGAGATATTTGGAAGCCCATAGAGGGCTATGGTGAAAAAGGAAATATCCTCAGATGAAATCTGTAAAGAAGCTTTCTGAGAAACTGCTTAGTGTTCTGTTAATTCATCTCACAGAGTTACATCTGTATTTCGGGGATCTCTTTGCTAGCCTTATTTCTGTGGAATCTGAGAACAGATATATCGGATCCCTTTGAAGACTATAGGGCCAAAGGAAATATCCTCCGATAACAAAGAGAAAGAAGCTTTCTGAGAAACTTCATTGGGTTCTGTGAAATCATCTCACAGAGTTACAGCTTTCCCCTCAAGAAGACTTTCCCTAAGACAGTTCTTGTGAAATTTGCCAAGAGATATTTGGAAGCCCATAGACGGCTACGGTGAAAAAGGAAATATCCTCAGATGAAATCTGGAAAGAATCTTTCTGAGAAACTGCTCTGTGATGTGTGACTTCCACTCACAGAGTTACATCTGTACTTCGTGGATCTCTTTGCTAGCCTTATTTCTGTGGAATCTGAGAACAGATATTTCGGATCCCTTTGAAGACTATAGGGCCAATTAAATAACCTCTGATAACTAAGAGAAGAAGCTTTCTGAGAAACTTCTTTGTGTTCTGTGAAATCATCTCACAGAGTTACAGCTTTCCCCTCAAGAAGCCTTTCGCTAAGACAGTTCTTGTGGAATTTGCAAAGAGAAATTTGGAAGCCCATAGAGGGCTATGGTGAAAAAGGAAATATCCTCAGATGAAATCGGTAAAGAAGCTTTCTGAGAAACTGCTTAGTGTTCTGTTAATTCATCTCACAGGGTTACATCAGTATTTCGGGGATCTCTTTGCTAGCCTTATTTCTGTGGAATCTGAGAATAGATATTTCGGATCCCTTTGAAGAATATAGGGCCAAAGGAAATATCCTCCGATAACAAAGAGAAAGAAGCTTTCTGAGAAACTTCTTTGTGTTCTGTGAAATCATCTCACAGAGTTACAGCTTTCCCCTCCAGAAACCATTCGCCAAGACAGTTCTTGTGGAATTGGCAAAGTGATATTTGGAAGCCCTTAGAGGGCTAGGGTGAAAAAGAAAATATCCTCAGATGAAATCTGGAAAGAAGCTTTCTGAGAAACTTCTCTGTGGTGTGTGACTTCCACTCACAGAGTTACATCTGTATTTCGTGGATCTCTTTGCTAGCCTTATTTCTGTGGAATCTGAGAACAGATATTTCGGATCCCTTTGAAGACTATAGGGCCAAAGGAAATAACCTCCGATAACAAAGAGAAAGAAGCTTTCTGAGAAACTTCTTTGTGTTCTGTGAAATCATCTCACAGAGTTACAGCTTTCCCCTCAATAAGCCTTTCGATAAGACAGTTCTTCTAGAATTTGCAAAGAGATATTTGGAAGCCCATAGAGGGCTATGGTGAAAAAGGAAATATCCTCAGATGAAATCTGTAAAGAAGCTTTCTGAGAAACTGCTTAGTATTCTGTTAATTCATCTCACAGAGTTACATCTGTATTTCGGGGATCTCTTTGCTAGCCTTATTTCTGTGGAATCTGAGAACAGATATTTCGGATCCCTTTGGGACTGTATGGCCAAAGGAAATATCCTCCGATAACAAAGAGAAAGAAGCTTTCTGAGAAACTTCTTTGTGTTCTGTGAAATAATCTCACAGAGTTACAGCTTTCCCCTCAAGAAGCCTTTCCCTAAGACAGTTCTTGTGGAATTTGCAAAGAGATATTTGGAAGCCAATAGACGGCTACGGTGAAAAAGGAAATATCCTCAGATGAAATCTGGAAAGAAGCTTTCTGAGAAACTGCTCTGTGATGTGTGACTTCCACTCACAGAGTTACATCTGTATTTCGTGGATCTCTTTGCTAGCCTTATTTCTGTGGAATCTGAGAACAGATATTTCGGATCCCTTTGAAGACTATAGGGCCAAAGGAAATATCCTGCGATAACAAAGAGAAAGAAGCTTTCTGAGAAACTTCTTTGTGCTCTGTGAAATCATCTCACAGAGTTTCAGCTGTCCCCTCAAGAAGCCATTCGCCAAGACAGTTCTTGTGGAATTGGCAAAGTGATATTTGGAAGCCCTTAGAGGGCTAGGGTGAAAAAGAAAATATCCTCAGATGAAATCTGGAAAGAAGCTTTCCGAGAAACTTCTCTGTGGTGTGTGACTTCCACTCACAGAGTTACATCTGTATTTCGCGGATCTCTTTGCTAGCCTTATTTCTGTGGAATCTGAGAACAGATATTTCGGATCCCTTTGAAGACTATAGGGCCAAAGGAAATATCCTCCGATAGCAAAGAGAAAGAAGCTTTCTGAGAAACCTCTTTGTGTTCTGTGAAATCATCTCACAGAGTTACAGCTTTCCCCTCAAGAAGCCTTTCGCTAAGACAGTTCTTCTGGAATTTCCAAAGAGATATTTGGAAGCCCATAGAGGGCTATGGTCAAAAAGGAAATATCCTCAGATGAAATCTGTAAAGAAGCTTTCTGAGAAACTGCTTAGTGTTCTGTTAATTCATCTCACAGAGTTACATCTGTATTTCATGGATCTCTTTGCTAGCCTTATTTCTGTGGAATCTGAGAACAGATATTTAGGATCCCTTTGAAGAATATAGGGCCAAAGGAAATATCCTCCGATAACAAAGAAAAAGGAGCTTTCTGAGAAACTTCTTTGTGTTCTGTGAAGTCACCTCACATAGTTACAGCTTTCCCCTCAAGAAGACATTCGCTAAGACAGTTATTGTGGAATTGGCAAAGTGATATTTGGAAGCCCTTAGAGGGCTAGGGTGAAAAATTAAATATCCTCAGATGAAATCTGGAAAGAAGCTTTCTGAGAAACTTCTCTGTGGTGTGTGACTTCCACTGACAGAGTTACATCTGTATTTCGCGGATCTATTTGCTAGCCTTATTTCTGTGTAATCTGAGAAGAGATATTTCGGATCCCTTTAGAGACTATAGGGCCAAAGGAAATATCCTCCGATAACAAAGAGAAAGAAGCTTTCTGAGAAACTTCTTTGTGCTCTGTGAAATCATCTCACAGAGTTACATCTTTCCCCTCAAGAAGCCTTTCGATAAGACAGTTCTTGTGGAATTGGCAAAGTGATATTTGGAAGCCCATAGAGGGCTATGGTGAAAAAGGAAATATCCTAAGTGGAAATCTGGAAAGAAGCTTTCTGAGAAACTGCTCTGTGGTGTGTGTCTTCCACTCACAGAGTTACATCTGTATTTCGTGGATCTCTTTGCTAGCCTTATTTCTGTGGAATCTGAGAACAGATATTTCGGATCCCTTTGAAGACTATAGGGCCAAAGGAAATATCCTCCGATAACAAAGAGAAAGAAGCTTTCTGAGAAACTTCTTTGTGTTCTGTGAAATCAGCTCACAGAGTTACAGCTTTCCCCTCAAGAAGCCTTTCGCTAAGACAGTTCTTGTGGAATTGGCAAAGAGATATTTGGAAGCCCTTAGAGGGCTATGGTGAAAAAGGAAATATCCTCAGAGGAAATCTGGAAAGAAGCTTTCTGAGAAACTGCTCTGTGGTGTGTGTCTTCCACTCACAGAGTTACATTTGCATTTCGTGGATCTCTTTGCTAGCCTTATTTCTGTGGAATCTGAGAACAGATATTTCGGATCCCTTTGAAGACAATAGGGGCAAAGGAAATATCCTCCGATAACAAAGAGAAAGAAGCTTTCTGAGAAACTTCTTTGTGTTCTGTGAAATCATCTCACAGAGTTACAGCTTTCCCCTCAAGAAGCCTTTCGCTAAGACAGTTCTTGTGGAATTCGCAAAGTGATATTTAGAAGCCCATAGAGGGTATGCTGAAAAAGGAAATATCCTCAGATGAAATCTGGAAAGAACTTTTCTGTGAAACTGCTCTGTGATGTGTGACTTCCACGCACAGAGTTACATCTGTATTTCGTGGATCTCATTGCTAGCCTTATTTCTGTGGAATCTGAGAACAGATATTTCGGATCCCTTTGAAGACAATAGGGCCAAAGGAAATATCCTCCGATAACAATGAGAAAGAAGCTTTTTGAGAAACTTCTTTGTGCTCTGTGAAATCATCTCACAGAGTTACAGCTTTCCCCTCAAGAAGCCTTTCGCTAAGACGGTTCTTGTGGAATTTGCAAAGAGATATTTGGAAGCCCATAGATGGCTACGGTGAAAAAGGAAATAACCTCAGATGAAATCTGGAAAGAAGATTTCTGAGAAACTGCTCTGTGATGTGTGACTTCCACTCACAGAGTTACATCTGTATTTCGTGGATCTCTTTGCTAGCCTTATTTCTGTGGAATCTGAGAACAGATATTTCGTATCCCTTTGAAGACTATAGGGCCAAAGGAAATATCCTCTGATAACTAAGAGAAGAAGCTTTCTGAGAAACTTCTTTGTGTTCTGTGAAATCATCTCAGAGAGTTACAGCTTTCCCCTCAAGAAGCCTTTCGCTAAGACAGTTCTTGTGGAATTTGCAAAGAGAAATTTGGAAGCCCATAGAGGGCTATGGTGAAAAAGGAAATATCCTCAGATGAAATCTGTAAAGAAGCTTTCTGAGAAACTGCTTAGTGTTCTGTTAATTCATCTCACAGAGTTACATCTGTATTTCGGGGATCTCTTTGCTAGCCTTATTTCTGTGGAATCTGAGAACAGGTATTTCGGATCCCTTAGAAGACTATAGGGCCAAAGGAAGTATCCTCCGATAACAAAGAGAAAGAAGCTTTCTGAGAAACTTCATTGTGTTCTGTGAAATCATCTCACAGAGTTACAGCTTTCCCCTCAAGAAGCCATTCGCTAAGACAGTTCTTGTGGAATTGGCAAAGTGATATTTGGAAGCCCTTAGAGGGCTATGGTGAAAAAGGAAATATCCTCAGATGAAATCTGGAAGGAAGCTTTCTGAGAAACTTCTCTGTGGTGTGTGATTTCCACTCACAGAGTTACATCTGTATTTCGCGGATCTCTTTGCTAGCCTTATTTCTGTGGAATCTCAGAACAGATATTTCGGATCCCTTTGAAGACTATAGGGCCAAAGGTAATATCCTCCGATAACAAAGAGAAAGAAGCTTTCTGAGAAACTTCTTTGTGTTCTGCGATATCATCTCACAGATTTACAGCTTTCCCCTCAAGAATCCTTTCGTTAAGACAGTTCTTGTGGAATTGGCAAAGTGATATTTGGAAGCCCATAGAGGGCTATGGTGAAAAAGGAAATATCCTCATATGAAATCTGGAAAGAAGCATTCTGAGAAACTGCTTAGTGTTCTGTTAATTCATCGCACAGAGTTACATCTGTATTTCGTGGATCTCTTTGCTAGCCTTATTTCTGTGGAATCTGAGAAGAGATATTTCGGACCCCTTTGAAGACTATAGGGCCAAAGGAAATATCCTCCGATAACAAAGAGAAAGAAGTTTCTGAGAAACTTCTTTGTGTTCTGTGAAATCATCTCACAGAGTTACAGCTTTCCCCTCAAGAAGCCTTTCGCTAAGACGGTTCTTGTGGAATTGGCAAAGTGATATTTGGAAGCCCCTAGAGGGCTATGGTGAAAAAGGAAATATCCTCAGATGAAATCTGTAAAGAATCTTTCTGAGAAACTGCTTAGTGATCTGTTAATTCATCTCACAGAGTTACATCTGTATTTCGGGGATCTCTTTGCTAGCCTTATTTCTGTGGAATCTGAGAACAGATATTTCGGATCCCTTTGGGACTGTATGGCCAAAGGAAATATCCTCCGATAACAAAGAGAAAGAAGCTTTCTGAAAAACTTCTTTGTGTTCTGTGAAATCATCTCACAGAGTTACAGCTTTCCCCTCAAGAAGCCTTTCGCTAAGACAGTTCTTGTGGAATTGGCAAAGTGATATTTGGAAGCCCATAGAGGGCTAAGGTGAAAAAGGAAATATCCTCAGATGAAATCTGGAAAGAAGCTTTCTGAGAAACTGTTCTGTGATGTGTGACTTCCACTCACAGAGTTACATCTGTATTTCGTGGATCTCTTTGCTAGCCTTATTTCTGTGGAATCTGAGAAGAGGTATTTCGGATCCCTTTGAAGACTATAGGGCCAAAGGAAGTATTCTCCGATAACAAAGAGAAAGAAGCTTTCTGAGAAACTTCTTTGTTTACTGTGAAATCATCTCACAGAGTTACAGCTTTCCCCTCAAGAAGCCTTTCGATAAGACAGTTCTTGTGGAATTGCAAAAGTGATATTTGGAAGCCCTTAGAGGGCTATGGTGAAAAAGGAAATATCCTCAGATGAAATCTGGAAAGAAGATTTCTGAGAAGCTGCTCTGTGATGTGTGACTTCCACTCACAGAGTTACATCT
Organism: Macaca mulatta; assembly: GCF_049350105.2. Lineage (NCBI taxonomy): Eukaryota > Metazoa > Chordata > Mammalia > Primates > Cercopithecidae > Macaca > Macaca mulatta. The sequence continues at coordinate 52,678,735 of NC_133422.1, read as the reverse complement.
GTATTTCGTGGAACTCTTTGCTAGCCTTATTTCTGTGGAATCTGAGAACAGATATTTCGGATCCCTTTGAAGACTGTGGGGCCAAAGGAAATATCCTCCGATAACAAAGAGAAAGAAGCTTTCTGAGAAACTTCTTTGTGTTCTGTGAAATCATCTCACAGAGTTACAGCTTTCCCCTCAAGAAGCCTTTCGCTAAGACAGTTCTTGTGGAATTTGCAAAGAGATATTTGGAAGCCCATAGACGGCTACGGTGAAAAAGGAAATATCCTCAGATGAAATCTGGAAAGAAGCTTTCTGAGAAACTTCTTTGTGTTCTGTGAAATCATCTCACAGAGTTACAGCTTTCCCCTCAAGAAGCCTTTCGCTAGGACAGTTCTTGTGGAATTGGCAATGTGATATTTGGAAGCCCATAGAGGGCTATGGTGAAAAAGGAAATATCCTCAGATGAAATCGGTAAAGAAGCTTTCTGAGAAACTGCTTAGTGTTCTGTTAATTCATCTCACAGAGTTACATTTGTATTTCGGGGATCTCTTTGCTAGCCTTATTTCTGTGGAATCTGAGAATAGATATTTCGGATCCCTTTGAAGAATATAGGGCCAAAGGAAATATCCTCCGATAACAAAGAGAAAGAAGCTTTCTGAGAAACTTCTTTGTGTTCTGTGAAATCATCTCACAGAGTTACAGCTTTCCCCTCAAGAAGCCATTCGCCAAGACAGTTCTTGTGGAATTGGCAAAGAGATATTTGGAAGCCCTTAGAGGGCTAGGGTGAAAAAGGAAATATCCTCAGATGAAATCTGGAAAGAAGCTTTCTGAGAAACTGCTCTGTGATGTGTGACTTCCACTCACAGAGTTACATCTGTATTTCGTGGATCTCTTTGCTAGCCTTATTTCTGTGGAATCTGAGAACAGATATTTCGGATCCCTTTGAAGACTATAGGGCCAAAGGAAATATCCTCTGATAACAAAGAGAAAGAAGCTTTCTGAGAAACTTCTTTGTGTTCTGTGAAATCATCTCACAGAGTTACAGCTTTCCCCTCAAGAAGCCATTCGCCAAGATAGTTCTTGTGGAATTGGCAAAGTGATATTTTGAAGCCCTTAGAGGGCTAGGGTGAAAAAGAAAATATCCTCAGATGAAATCTGGAAAGAAGCTTTCTGAGAAACTTCTCTGTGGTGAGTGACTTCCACTCACAGAGTTACATCTGTATTTCGCGGATCTCTTTGCTAGCCTTATTTCTGTGGAATTTGAGAACAGATATTTCGGATCCCTTTGAAGACTATAGGGCCAAAGGAAATATCCTCCAATAACAAAGAGAAAGAAGCTTTCTGAGAAACTTCTTTGTGTTCTGTGAAATCATCTCACAGAGTTTCAGCTTTCCCCTCAAGAAGCCTTTCGCTAAGACAGTTCTTCTGGAATTTGCAAAGAGATATTTGGAAGCCCATAGAGGGCTATGGTGAAAAAGGAAATATCCTCAGATGAAATCTGTAAAGAAGCTTTCTGAGAAACTGCTTAGTGTTCTGTTAATTCATCTCACAGAGTTACATCTGTATTTCGTGGATCTCTTTGCTAGCCTTATTTCTGTGGAATCTGAGAACAGATATTTAGGATCCCTTTGAAGAATATAGGGCCAAAGGAAATATCCTCCGATAACAAAGGGAAAGAAGCTTTCTGAGAAACTTCTTTGTGTTCTATGAAGTCATCTCACAGAGTTACAGCTTTCCCCTAAAGAAGACATTCGCTAAGACAGTTATTGTGGAATTGGCAAAGTGATATTTGGAAGCCCTTAGAGGGCTATGGTGAAAAAGGAAATATCCTCAGGTGAAATCTGGAAGGAAGCTTTCTGAGAAACTTCTCTGTGGTGTGTGACTTCCACTCACAGAGTTACATCTGTATTTCGTGGATCTCTTTGCTAGCCTTATTTCTGTGTAATCTGAGAAGAGATATTTCGGATCCCTTTAGAGACTATAGGGCCAAAGGAAATATCCTCCGATAACAAAGAGAAAGAAGCTTTCTGAGAAACTTCTTTGTGTTCTGTGAAATCATCTCACAGAGTTACAGTTTTCCCCTCAAGAAGCCTTTCGCTAGGACAGTTCTTGTGGAATTGGCAACGTTAAATTTGAAGCACATAGAGGGCTATGTTGAAAAAGGAAATATCCTCAGATCAAATCTGGAAAGAAGCTTTCTGAGAAGCTGCTCTGTGATGTGTGACTTCCACTCACTAGAGTTACATCTGTATTTCGTGGATCTCTTTGCTAGCCTTATTTCTGTGGAATCTGAGAACAGATATTTCGGATCCCTTTGAAGACTGTAGGGCCAAAGGAAATATCCTCCGATAACAAAGAGAAAGAAGCTTTCTGAGAAACTTCTTTGTGTTCTGTGAAATCATCTCACAGAGTTACAGCTTTCCCCTCAAGAAACCTTTCTCTAAGACAGTTCTTGTGGAATTTGCAAAGAGATATTTGGAAGCCCATAGAGGGCTATGTTGAAAAAGGAAATATCCTCAGATGAAATCTGCAAAGAAGCTTTCTGAGAAACTGCTTAGTGTTCTGTTAATTCATCTCACAGAGTTACATCTGTATTTCGGGGATCTCTTTGCTAGCCTTATTTCTGTGGAATCTGAGAACAGATATTTCGGATACCTTTGAAGACTGTAGAGCCAAAGGAAATATCCTCCGATAACAAAGAGAAAGAAGCTTTCTGAGAAACTTCTTTGTGTTCTGTGAAGTCATCTCACAGAGTTACATCTTTCCCCTCTAGGAGCCTTTCGCTAAGACGGCTCTTGTGGAATTTGCAAAGAGATATTTGGAAGCCCATAGACGGCTACGGTGAAAAAGGAAATAACCTCAGATGAAATCTGGAAAGAAGATGTCTGAGAAACTGCTCTGTGATGTGTGACTTCTACTCACAGAGTTACATCTGTATTTCGTGGATCTCTTTGCTAGCCTTATTTCTGTGGAATCTGAGAACAGATATTCGGATCCCTTGAAAACTATAGGGTCAAAGGAAATATCCTCCGATAACAAAGAGAAAGAAGCTTTCTGAAAAACTTCTTTGTGTTCTGTGAAATCATCTCACAGAGTTACAGCTTTCCCCTCAAGAAGCCTTTCGCTAAGACAGTTCTTGTGGAATTGGCAAAGTGATATTTGGAAGCCCATAGAGGGCTAAGGTGAAAAAGGAAATATCCTCAGATGAAATCTGGAAAGAAGCTTTCTGAGAAACTGTTCTGTGATGTGTGACTTCCACTCACAGAGTTACATCTGTATTTCGTGGATCTCTTTGCTAGCCTTATTTCTGTGGAATCTGAGAAGAGGTATTTCGGATCCCTTTGAAGACTATAGGGCCAAAGGAAGTATTCTCCGATAACAAAGAGAAAGAAGCTTTCTGAGAAACTTCTTTGTTTTCTGTGAAATCATCTCACAGAGTTACAGCTTTCCCCTCAAGAATCCTTTCGATAAGACAGTTCTTGTGGAATTGCAAAAGTGATATTTGGAAGCCCTTAGAGGGCCATGGTGAAAAAGGAAATATCCTCAGATGAAATCTGGAAAGAAGCTTTCTGAGAAACTTCTCTGTGGTGTGTGACTTCCACTCACAGAGTTACATCTGTCTTACGTGGATCTCTTTGCTAGCCTTATTTCTGTGGAATCTGAGAACAGATATTTCGGATCCCTTTGAAGTCTATAGGGCCAAAGGAAATATCCTCCGATAACAAAGAGAAAGAAGCTTTCTGAGAAACTTCTTTGTGTTCTGTGAAATCATCTCACAGAGTTACAGCTTTCCCCTCAAGAAGCCTTTCGCTAGGACAGTTCTTGTGGAATTGGCAATGTGATATTTGGAAGCCCATAGAGGGCTATGGTGAAAAAGGAAATATCCTCAGATCAAATCTGGAAAGAAGCTTTCTGAGAAGCTGCTCTGTGATGTGTGACTTCCACTCACAGAGTTACATCTGTATTTCGTGGATCTCTTTGCTAGCCTTATTTCTGTGGAATCTGAGAACAGATATTTCGGATCCCTTTGAAGACTGTAGGGCCAAAGGAAATATCCTCCGATAACAAAGAGAAAGAAGCTTTCTGAGAAACTTCTTTGTGTTCTGTGAAATCATCTCACAGAGTTACAGCTTTCCCCTCAAGAAGCCTTTTGCTAAGACAGTTCTTGTGGAATTTGCAAAGAGATATTTGGAAGCCCATAGACGGCTATGGTGAAAAAGGAAATATCCTCAGATGAAATCTGGAAAGAAGCTTTCTGAGAAACTTCTTTGTGTTCTGTGAAATCATCTCACAGAATTACACCTTTCCCCTCAAGAAGCCTTGCGCTAAGACAGTTCTTGTGGAATTGGCAAAGTGATATTTGGAACCCCTAGAGGGCTATGGTGAAAAAGGAAATATCCTCAGATGAAATCTGGAAAGAAGCTTTCTGAGAAACTGCTCTGTGATGTGGGACTTCCACTCTCAGAGTTACATCTGTATATCGTGGATCTCTTTGATAGCCTTATTTCTCTGGAATCTGAGAAGTGATATTTCAGATCCCTTTGAAGACTATAGGGCCAAAGGAAATATCCTCCGATAACAAAGAGAAAGAAGCTTTCTGAGAAACTTCTTTGTGTTCTGTGATATCATCTCACAGAGTTACAGCTTTCCCCTCAAGAAGCCATTCGCCAAGATAGTTCTTGTGGAATTGGCAAAGTGATATTTTGAAGCCCTTAGAGGGCTAGGGTGAAAAAGAAAATATCCTCAGATGAAATCTGGAAAGAAGCTTTCTGAGAAACTTCTCTGTGGTGAGTGACTTCCACTCACAGAGTTACATCTGTATTTCGCGGATCTCTTTGCTAGCCTTATTTCTGTGGAATTTGAGAACAGATATTTCGGATCCCTTTGAAGACTATAGGGCCAAAGGAAATATCCTCCAATAACAAAGAGAAAGAAGCTTTCTGAGAAACTTCTTTGTGTTCTGTGAAATCATCTCACAGAGTTTCAGCTTTCCCCTCAAGAAGCCTTTCGCTAAGACAGTTCTTCTGGAATTTGCAAAGAGATATTTGGAAGCCCATAGAGGGCTATGGTGAAAAAGGAAATATCCTCAGATGAAATCTGTAAAGAAGCTTTCTGAGAAACTGCTTAGTGTTCTGTTAATTCATCTCACAGAGTTACATCTGTATTTCGTGGATCTCTTTGCTAGCCTTATTTCTGTGGAATCTGAGAACAGATATTTAGGATCCCTTTGAAGAATATAGGGCCAAAGGAAATATCCTCCGATAACAAAGGGAAAGAAGCTTTCTGAGAAACTTCTTTGTGTTCTATGAAGTCATCTCACAGAGTTACAGCTTTCCCCTAAAGAAGACATTCGCTAAGACAGTTATTGTGGAATTGGCAAAGTGATATTTGGAAGCCCTTAGAGGGCTATGGTGAAAAAGGAAATATCCTCAGGTGAAATCTGGAAGGAAGCTTTCTGAGAAACTTCTCTGTGGTGTGTGACTTCCACTCACAGAGTTACATCTGTATTTCGTGGATCTCTTTGCTAGCCTTATTTCTGTGTAATCTGAGAAGAGATATTTCGGATCCCTTTAGAGACTATAGGGCCAAAGGAAATATCCTCCGATAACAAAGAGAAAGAAGCTTTCTGAGAAACTTCTTTGTGTTCTGTGAAATCATCTCACAGAGTTACAGTTTTCCCCTCAAGAAGCCTTTCGCTAGGACAGTTCTTGTGGAATTGGCAACGTTAAATTTGAAGCACATAGAGGGCTATGTTGAAAAAGGAAATATCCTCAGATCAAATCTGGAAAGAAGCTTTCTGAGAAGCTGCTCTGTGATGTGTGACTTCCACTCACTAGAGTTACATCTGTATTTCGTGGATCTCTTTGCTAGCCTTATTTCTGTGGAATCTGAGAACAGATATTTCGGATCCCTTTGAAGACTGTAGGGCCAAAGGAAATATCCTCCGATAACAAAGAGAAAGAAGCTTTCTGAGAAACTTCTTTGTGTTCTGTGAAATCATCTCACAGAGTTACAGCTTTCCCCTCAAGAAACCTTTCTCTAAGACAGTTCTTGTGGAATTTGCAAAGAGATATTTGGAAGCCCATAGAGGGCTATGTTGAAAAAGGAAATATCCTCAGATGAAATCTGCAAAGAAGCTTTCTGAGAAACTGCTTAGTGTTCTGTTAATTCATCTCACAGAGTTACATCTGTATTTCGGGGATCTCTTTGCTAGCCTTATTTCTGTGGAATCTGAGAACAGATATTTCGGATACCTTTGAAGACTGTAGAGCCAAAGGAAATATCCTCCGATAACAAAGAGAAAGAAGCTTTCTGAGAAACTTCTTTGTGTTCTGTGAAGTCATCTCACAGAGTTACATCTTTCCCCTCTAGGAGCCTTTCGCTAAGACGGCTCTTGTGGAATTTGCAAAGAGATATTTGGAAGCACATAGACGGCTACGGTGAAAAAGGAAATAACCTCAGATGAAATCTGGAAAGAAGATGTCTGAGAAACTGCTCTGTGATGTGTGACTTCCACTCACAGAGTTACATCTGTATTTCGTGGATCTCTTTGCTAGCCTTATTTCTGTGGAATCTGAGAACAGATATTCGGATCCCTTGAAAACTATAGGGTCAAAGGAAATATCCTCCGATAACAAAGAGAAAGAAGCTTTCTGAAAAACTTCTTTGTGTTCTGTGAAATCATCTCACAGAGTTACAGCTTTCCCCTCAAGAAGCCTTTCGCTAAGACAGTTCTTGTGGAATTGGCAAAGTGATATTTGGAAGCCCATAGAGGGCTAAGGTGAAAAAGGAAATATCCTCAGATGAAATCTGGAAAGAAGCTTTCTGAGAAACTGTTCTGTGATGTGTGACTTCCACTCACAGAGTTACATCTGTATTTCGTGGATCTCTTTGCTAGCCTTATTTCTGTGGAATCTGAGAAGAGGTATTTCGGATCCCTTTGAAGACTATAGGGCCAAAGGAAGTATTCTCCGATAACAAAGAGGAAGAAGCTTTCTGAGAAACTTCTTTGTTTTCTGTGAAATCATCTCACAGAGTTACAGCTTTCCCCTCAAGAATCCTTTCGATAAGACAGTTCTTGTGGAATTTGCAAAGAGATATTTGGAAGCCCATAGACGGCTATGGTGAAAAAGGAAATGTCCTCAGATGAAATCTGGAAAGAAGCTTTCTGAGAAACTTCTTTGTGTTCTGTGAAATCATCTCACAGAATTACACCTTTCCCCTCAAGAAGCCTTGCGCTAAGACAGTTCTTGTGGAATTGGCAAAGTGATATTTGGAACCCCTAGAGGGCTATGGTGAAAAAGGAAATATCCTCAGATGAAATCTGGAAAGAAGCTTTCTGAGAAACTGCTCTGTGATGTGGGACTTCCACTCTCAGAGTTACATCTGTATATCGTGGATCTCTTTGATAGCCTTATTTCTCTGGAATCTGAGAAGTGATATTTCAGATCCCTTTGAAGGCTATAGGGCCAAAGGAAATATCCTCCGATAACAAAGAGAAAGAAGCTTTCTGAGAAACTTCTTTGTGTTCTGTGATATCATCTAACAGAGTTACAGCTTTCCCCTCAAGAAGCCTTTCGCTAAGACAGTTTTTGTGGAATTGGCAAAGTGATATTTGGAAGCCATTAGAGGACTATGGTGAAAAAGGAAATATCGTCAGATGAAATCTGGAAAGAAGCTTTCTGAGAAACTGCTCTGTGATGTGTGACTTCCACTAACAGAGTTACATCTGTATTTCTTGGGTCTCTTTGCTAGCCTTATTTCTGTGGAATCTGAGAACAGATATTTCGGAACCCTTTGAAGACTATAGGGCCAAAGGAAATATCCTCCGATAACAAAGAGAAAGAAGCTTTCTGAGAAACTTCTTTGTGTTCTGTGAAATCATCTCACAGAGTTACAGCTTTCCCCTCAAGAAGCCTTTCGCTAAGACAGTTTTGTGGAATTGGCAAAGTGATATTTGGAAGCCCATAGAGGGCTATGGTGAAAAAGCAAATATCCTCAGATGAAATCTGTAAAGAAGCTTTCTGAGAAACTGCTTAGTGTTCTGTTAATTCATCTCACAGAGTTACATCTATATTTCGGGGATCTCTTTGCTAGCCTTATTTCTGTGGAATCTGAGAACAGATATTTCGGATCCCTTTGAAGACTATAGGGCCAAAGGAAATATCCTCCGATAACAAAGAGAAAGAAGCTTTCTGAGAAACTTCTTTGTGTTCTGTGAAATCATCTCACAGAGTTACAGCTTTCCCCTCAAGAAGCCTTTCGGTAAGACAGTTCTTGTGGAATTGGCAAAGTGATATTTGGAAGCCCATAGAGGGCTATGGTGAGAAAGGAAATATCCTCAGATGAAATCTGGAAAGAAGCTTTCTGAGAAACTGCTCTGTGATGCGGGACTTCCACTCACAGAGTTACATCGGTATATCGTGGATCTCTTTGCTAGCCTTATTTCTGTGGAATCTGAGAAGTGATATTTCAGATTCCTGTGAAGACTATAGGGCCAAAGGAAATATCCTCCGATAACAATCAGAAAGAAGCTTTCTGAGAAACTTCTTTGTGTTCTGTGAAATCATCTCACAGAGTTACTGCTTTCCCCTCAAGAAGACTTTCTCTAAGACAGTTCTTGTGGAATTGGCAAAGTGATATTTGGAAGCCCACAGAGGGCTATGGTGAAAAAGGAAATATCCTCAGATGAAATCTGGAAAGAAGATTTCTGAGAAACTTCTCGGTGGTGTGTGACTTCCACTCACAGAGTTACATCTGTATTTCGTGGATCTCTTTGCTAGCCTTATTTCTGTGGAATCTGAGAACAGATATTTCGGATCCCTTTGAGGACTGTATTGCCAAAGGAAATATCCTCCGATAACAAAGAGAAAGAAGCTTTCTGAGAAACTTCTTTGTGTTCTGTGAAATCATCTCACAGAGTTACAGCTTTCCCGTCAAGAATCCTTTCGCTAAGACAGTTCTTCTGGAATTGGCAAAGTGATATTTGGAAGCCCATAAAAGCTATGTTGAAAAAGATAATATCCTCAGATGAAATCTGGAAAGAAGCTTTCTGAGAAACTTCTCTGTGGCGTGTGCTTCCACTCACAGAGTTATATCTGTATTTCGTGGATCTCTTTGCTAGCCTTATTTCTGTGGAATCTGAGAACAGATATTTCGGATCCCTTTGAAGACTATAGGGCCAAAGGAAATATCCTCCGATAACAAAGAGAAAGAAGCTTTCTGAGAAACTTCTTTGTGTTCTGTGAAATCATCTCACAGAGTTACAGCTTTGCCCTCAAGAAGCCTTTCGCTAGGACAGTTCTTGTGGAATTGGCAATGTGATATTTGGAAGCCCATAGAGTGCTATGGTGAAAAAGGAAATATCCTCAGATCAAATCTGGAAAGAATCTTTCTGAGAAGCTGCTCTGTGATGTGTGACTTCCACTCACAGAGTTACATCTGTATTTCGTGGATCTCTTTGCTAGCCTTATTTCTGTGGAATCTGAGAACAGATATTTCGGATCCCTTTGAGGACTGTATTGCCAAAGGAAATATCCTCCGATAACAAAGAGAAAGAAGCTTTCTGAGAAACTTCTTAGTGTTCTGTGATATCATCTCACAGAGTTACAGCTTTCCCCTCAAGAAGCCTTTCGCTAAGACGGTTCTTGTGGAATTGGCAAAGTGATATTTGGAAGCCCATAGAGGGCTAAGGTGAAAAAGGAAATATCCTCAGATGAAATCTGGAAAGAAGCTTTCTGAGAAACTGCTTAGTGTTCTGATAATTCATCTCACAGAGTTACATCTGTATTTCGGGGATCTCTTTGCTAGCCTTATTTCTGTGGAATCTCAGAAGTGATATTTCGGATCCCTATGTAGACTATAGGACCAAAGGAAATATCCTCCGATAACAAAGAGAAAGAAGCTTTCTGAGAAACTGCTCTGTGATGTGGGACTTCCACTCACAGAGTTACATCTGTATATCGTGGATCTCTTTGCTAGCCTTATTTCTGTGGAATCTGAGAAGTGATATTTCAGATCCCTTTGAAGACTATAGGGCCAAAGGAAATATCTTCCGATAACAAAGAGAAAGAAGCTTTCTGAGAAACTTCTTTGTGTTCTGTGAAATCATCTCACAGAGTTACAGCTTTCCCCTCAAGAAGCCTTTCTCTAAGACAGTTCTTGTGGAATTGGCAAAGTGATATTTGGAATCCCACAGAGGGATATGGTGAAAAAGGAAATATCCTCAGATGAAATCTGGAAAGAAGCTTTCTGAGAAACTTCTCTGTGGTGTGTGACTTCCACTCACAGAGTTACATCTGTATTTCGTGGATCTCTTTGCTAGCCTTATTTCTGTGGAATCTGAGAACAGATATTTCGGATCCCTTTGAAGACTAAAGGGCCAAAGGAAATATCCTCCGATAACAAAGAGAAAGAAGCTTTCTGCGAAACTTCTTTGTGTTCTGTGATATCACCTCACAGAGTTACAGCTTCCCCTCAAGAAGCCTTTTGCTAAGACATTTCTTGTGGAATTGGTAAAGGGATATTTGGAAGCCAATGGAGGGCTATGGTGAAAAAGGAAATATCCTCTGATGAAATCTGTAAAGAAGCTTTCTGAGAAACTGCTTAGTGTTCTGTTAATTCATCTCACAGAGTTACATCTGTATTTCGTGGATCTCTTTGCTAGCCTTATTTCTGTGGAATCTGAGAACAGATATTTAGGATCCCTTTGAAGAATATAGGGCCAAAGGAAATATCCTCCGATAACAAAGGGAAAGAAGCTTTCTGAGAAACTTCTTTGTGTTCTATGAAGTCATCTCACAGAGTTACAGCTTTCCCCTAAAGAAGACATTCGCTAAGACAGTTATTGTGGAATTGGCAAAGTGATATTTGGAAGCCCTTAGAGGGCTATGGTGAAAAAGGAAATATCCTCAGGTGAAATCTGGAAGGAAGCTTTCTGAGAAACTTCTCTGTGGTGTGTGACTTCCACTCACAGAGTTACATCTGTATTTCGTGGATCTCTTTGCTAGCCTTATTTCTGTGTAATCTGAGAAGAGATATTTCGGATCCCTTTAGAGACTATAGGGCCAAAGGAAATATCCTCCGATAACAAAGAGAAAGAAGCTTTCTGAGAAACTTCTTTGTGTTCTGTGAAATCATCTCACAGAGTTACAGTTTTCCCCTCAAGAAGCCTTTCGCTAGGACAGTTCTTGTGGAATTGGCAACGTTAAATTTGAAGCACATAGAGGGCTATGTTGAAAAAGGAAATATCCTCAGATCAAATCTGGAAAGAAGCTTTCTGAGAAGCTGCTCTGTGATGTGTGACTTCCACTCACTAGAGTTACATCTGTATTTCGTGGATCTCTTTGCTAGCCTTATTTCTGTGGAATCTGAGAACAGATATTTCGGATCCCTTTGAAGACTGTAGGGCCAAAGGAAATATCCTCCGATAACAAAGAGAAAGAAGCTTTCTGAGAAACTTCTTTGTGTTCTGTGAAATCATCTCACAGAGTTACAGCTTTCCCCTCAAGAAACCTTTCTCTAAGACAGTTCTTGTGGAATTTGCAAAGAGATATTTGGAAGCCCATAGAGGGCTATGTTGAAAAAGGAAATATCCTCAGATGAAATCTGCAAAGAAGCTTTCTGAGAAACTGCTTAGTGTTCTGTTAATTCATCTCACAGAGTTACATCTGTATTTCGGGGATCTCTTTGCTAGCCTTATTTCTGTGGAATCTGAGAACAGATATTTCGGATACCTTTGAAGACTGTAGAGCCAAAGGAAATATCCTCCGATAACAAAGAGAAAGAAGCTTTCTGAGAAACTTCTTTGTGTTCTGTGAAGTCATCTCACAGAGTTACATCTTTCCCCTCTAGGAGCCTTTCGCTAAGACGGCTCTTGTGGAATTTGCAAAGAGATATTTGGAAGCACATAGACGGCTACGGTGAAAAAGGAAATAACCTCAGATGAAATCTGGAAAGAAGATGTCTGAGAAACTGCTCTGTGATGTGTGACTTCCACTCACAGAGTTACATCTGTATTTCGTGGATCTCTTTGCTAGCCTTATTTCTGTGGAATCTGAGAACAGATATTCGGATCCCTTGAAAACTATAGGGTCAAAGGAAATATCCTCCGATAACAAAGAGAAAGAAGCTTTCTGAAAAACTTCTTTGTGTTCTGTGAAATCATCTCACAGAGTTACAGCTTTCCCCTCAAGAAGCCTTTCGCTAAGACAGTTCTTGTGGAATTGGCAAAGTGATATTTGGAAGCCCATAGAGGGCTAAGGTGAAAAAGGAAATATCCTCAGATGAAATCTGGAAAGAAGCTTTCTGAGAAACTGTTCTGTGATGTGTGACTTCCACTCACAGAGTTACATCTGTATTTCGTGGATCTCTTTGCTAGCCTTATTTCTGTGGAATCTGAGAAGAGGTATTTCGGATCCCTTTGAAGACTATAGGGCCAAAGGAAGTATTCTCCGATAACAAAGAGGAAGAAGCTTTCTGAGAAACTTCTTTGTTTTCTGTGAAATCATCTCACAGAGTTACAGCTTTCCCCTCAAGAATCCTTTCGATAAGACAGTTCTTGTGGAATTTGCAAAGAGATATTTGGAAGCCCATAGACGGCTATGGTGAAAAAGGAAATATCCTCAGATGAAATCTGGAAAGAAGCTTTCTGAGAAACTTCTTTGTGTTCTGTGAAATCATCTCACAGAATTACACCTTTCCCCTCAAGAAGCCTTGCGCTAAGACAGTTCTTGTGGAATTGGCAAAGTGATATTTGGAACCCCTAGAGGGCTATGGTGAAAAAGGAAATATCCTCAGATGAAATCTGGAAAGAAGCTTTCTGAGAAACTGCTCTGTGATGTGGGACTTCCACTCTCAGAGTTACATCTGTATATCGTGGATCTCTTTGATAGCCTTATTTCTCTGGAATCTGAGAAGTGATATTTCAGATCCCTTTGAAGGCTATAGGGCCAAAGGAAATATCCTCCGATAACAAAGAGAAAGAAGCTTTCTGAGAAACTTCTTTGTGTTCTGTGATATCATCTAACAGAGTTACAGCTTTCCCCTCAAGAAGCCTTTCGCTAAGACAGTTTTTGTGGAATTGGCAAAGTGATATTTGGAAGCCATTAGAGGACTATGGTGAAAAAGGAAATATCGTCAGATGAAATCTGGAAAGAAGCTTTCTGAGAAACTGCTCTGTGATGTGTGACTTCCACTAACAGAGTTACATCTGTATTTCTTGGGTCTCTTTGCTAGCCTTATTTCTGTGGAATCTGAGAACAGATATTTCGGAACCCTTTGAAGACTATAGGGCCAAAGGAAATATCCTCCGATAACAAAGAGAAAGAAGCTTTCTGAGAAACTTCTTTGTGTTCTGTGAAATCATCTCACAGAGTTACAGCTTTCCCCTCAAGAAGCCTTTCGCTAAGACAGTTTTGTGGAATTGGCAAAGTGATATTTGGAAGCCCATAGAGGGCTATGGTGAAAAAGCAAATATCCTCAGATGAAATCTGTAAAGAAGCTTTCTGAGAAACTGCTTAGTGTTCTGTTAATTCATCTCACAGAGTTACATCTATATTTCGGGGATCTCTTTGCTAGCCTTATTTCTGTGGAATCTGAGAACAGATATTTCGGATCCCTTTGAAGACTATAGGGCCAAAGGAAATATCCTCCGATAACAAAGAGAAAGAAGCTTTCTGAGAAACTTCTTTGTGTTCTGTGAAATCATCTCACAGAGTTACAGCTTTCCCCTCAAGAAGCCTTTCGGTAAGACAGTTCTTGTGGAATTGGCAAAGTGATATTTGGAAGCCCATAGAGGGCTATGGTGAGAAAGGAAATATCCTCAGATGAAATCTGGAAAGAAGCTTTCTGAGAAACTGCTCTGTGATGCGGGACTTCCACTCACAGAGTTACATCGGTATATCGTGGATCTCTTTGCTAGCCTTATTTCTGTGGAATCTGAGAAGTGATATTTCAGATTCCTGTGAAGACTATAGGGCCAAAGGAAATATCCTCCGATAACAAGGAGAAAGAAGCTTTCTGAGAAACTTCTTTGTGTTCTGTGAAATCATCTCACAGAGTTACTGCTTTCCCCTCAAGAAGACTTTCTCTAAGACAGTTCTTGTGGAATTGGCAAAGTGATATTTGGAAGCCCACAGAGGGCTATGGTGAAAAAGGAAATATCCTCAGATGAAATCTGGAAAGAAGATTTCTGAGAAACTTCTCGGTGGTGTGTGACTTCCACTCACAGAGTTACATCTGTATTTCGTGGATCTCTTTGCTAGCCTTATTTCTGTGGAATCTGAGAACAGATATTTCGGATCCCTTTGAGGACTGTATTGCCAAAGGAAATATCCTCCGATAACAAAGAGAAAGAAGCTTTCTGAGAAACTTCTTTGTGTTCTGTGAAATCATCTCACAGAGTTACAGCTTTCCCGTCAAGAATCCTTTCGCTAAGACAGTTCTTCTGGAATTGGCAAAGTGATATTTGGAAGCCCATAAAAGCTATGTTGAAAAAGATAATATCCTCAGATGAAATCTGGAAAGAAGCTTTCTGAGAAACTTCTCTGTGGCGTGTGCTTCCACTCACAGAGTTATATCTGTATTTCGTGGATCTCTTTGCTAGCCTTATTTCTGTGGAATCTGAGAACAGATATTTCGGATCCCTTTGAAGACTATAGGGCCAAAGGAAATATCCTCCGATAACAAAGAGAAAGAAGCTTTCTGAGAAACTTCTTTGTGTTCTGTGAAATCATCTCACAGAGTTACAGCTTTGCCCTCAAGAAGCCTTTCGCTAGGACAGTTCTTGTGGAATTGGCAATGTGATATTTGGAAGCCCATAGAGTGCTATGGTGAAAAAGGAAATATCCTCAGATCAAATCTGGAAAGAATCTTTCTGAGAAGCTGCTCTGTGATGTGTGACTTCCACTCACAGAGTTACATCTGTATTTCGTGGATCTCTTTGCTAGCCTTATTTCTGTGGAATCTGAGAACAGATATTTCGGATCCCTTTGAGGACTGTATTGCCAAAGGAAATATCCTCCGATAACAAAGAGAAAGAAGCTTTCTGAGAAACTTCTTAGTGTTCTGTGATATCATCTCACAGAGTTACAGCTTTCCCCTCAAGAAGCCTTTCGCTAAGACGGTTCTTGTGGAATTGGCAAAGTGATATTTGGAAGCCCATAGAGGGCTAAGGTGAAAAAGGAAATATCCTCAGATGAAATCTGGAAAGAAGCTTTCTGAGAAACTGCTTAGTGTTCTGATAATTCATCTCACAGAGTTACATCTGTATTTCGGGGATCTCTTTGCTAGCCTTATTTCTGTGGAATCTCAGAAGTGATATTTCGGATCCCTATGTAGACTATAGGACCAAAGGAAATATCCTCCGATAACAAAGAGAAAGAAGCTTTCTGAGAAACTGCTCTGTGATGTGGGACTTCCACTCACAGAGTTACATCTGTATATCGTGGATCTCTTTGCTAGCCTTATTTCTGTGGAATCTGAGAAGTGATATTTCAGATCCCTTTGAAGACTATAGGGCCAAAGGAAATATCTTCCGATAACAAAGAGAAAGAAGCTTTCTGAGAAACTTCTTTGTGTTCTGTGAAATCATCTCACAGAGTTACAGCTTTCCCCTCAAGAAGCCTTTCTCTAAGACAGTTCTTGTGGAATTGGCAAAGTGATATTTGGAATCCCACAGAGGGATATGGTGAAAAAGGAAATATCCTCAGATGAAATCTGGAAAGAAGCTTTCTGAGAAACTTCTCTGTGGTGTGTGACTTCCACTCACAGAGTTACATCTGTATTTCGTGGATCTCTTTGCTAGCCTTATTTCTGTGGAATCTGAGAACAGATATTTCGGATCCCTTTGAAGACTAAAGGGCCAAAGGAAATATCCTCCGATAACAAAGAGAAAGAAGCTTTCTGCGAAACTTCTTTGTGTTCTGTGATATCACCTCACAGAGTTACAGCTTCCCCTCAAGAAGCCTTTTGCTAAGACATTTCTTGTGGAATTGGTAAAGGGATATTTGGAAGCCAATGGAGGGCTATGGTGAAAAAGGAAATATCCTCTGATGAAATCTGGAAAGAAGCTTTCTGAGAAACTACTTAGTGTTCTGTTATTCATATCACAGTGTTACATCTGTATTTCGGGGATCTCTTTGCTAGCCTTATTTCTGTGGAATCTGAGAACAGATATTTCGGATCCCTTTGAAGACTATAGGGCCAAAGGAACTATCCTCCGATAACAAAGAGATAGAAGCTTTCTGAGAAACTTCTTTGTGTGCTGTGAAATCATCTCACAGTGTTACAGCTTTCCCCTCAAGAAGCCTTTCGCTAAGACAGTTCTTGTGGAATTGGCAAAGTGATATTTGGAAGCCCATAGAGGGCTATGGTGAAAAAGGAAATATCGTCAAGTGAAATCTGGAAAGAAGCTTTCTGAGAAACTGCTCTGTGATGTGGGACTTCCACTCACAGAGTTACATCTGTATATCGTGGATCTCTTTGCTAGCCTGATTTCTGTGGAATCTGAGAAGTGATATTTCAGATCCCTTTGAAGACTATAGGGCCAAAGGAAATATCCTCCGATAACAAAGAGAAAGAAGCTTTCTGAGAAACTTCTTTGTGTTGTGTGAAATCATCTCACAGAGTTACAACTTTCCCTTCAAGAAGCCTTTCGCTAACAGTTCTTGTTGAATTGGCAAAGTGATATTTGGAAGACCATAGAAGGCTATGGTGAAAAAGGAAATATCCTCAGATGAAATCTGGAAAGAAGCTTTCTGAGAAACTGCTCTGTGATGTGTGACTTCCACTCACAGAGTTACAACTGTATTTCGTGGATCTCTTTGCTAGCCTTATTTCTGTGGAATCTGAGAACAGATATTTCGGATCCCTTTGAAGACTATAGGGCCAAAGGAAATATCCTCCGATAACAAAGAGAAAGAAGCCTTCTGAGAAATTTCTTTGTGTTCTTTGAAATCATCTCACAGAGTTACAGCTTTCCCCTCAAGAAGCCTTTCGATAAGACGGTTCTTGTGGAATTTGCAAAGAGATATTTGGAAGCCCATAGACGGATACGGTGAAAAAGGAAATAACTTCAGATGAAATATGGAAAGAAGCTTTCTGAGAAACTGCTCTGTGATGTGTGACTTCCACTCACAGAGTTACATCTGTATTTCGTGGATCTCTTTGCTAGCCTTATTTCTGTGGAATCTGAGAACAAATATTCGGATCCCTTTGAAGACTATAGGGCCAAAGGAAATAACCTCCGATAACGAAGAGAAAGAAGCTTTCTGAAAAACTTCTTTGTGTTCTGTGAAATCATCTCACAGAATTACAGCTTTCCCCTCAAGAAGCCTTTCGCTAAGACAGTTCTTGTGGAATTGGCAAAGTGATATTTGGAAGCCCATAGAGGGCTAAGGTGAAAAAGGAAATATCCTCAGATGAAATCTGGAAAGAAGCTTTCTGAGAAAGTGTTCTGTGATGTGTGACTTCCACTCACAGAGTTACATCTGTATTTCGTGGATCTCTTTGCTAGCCTTATTTCTGTGGAATCTGAGAGGTGATATTTCGGATCCCTTTGAAGACTATAGGGCCAAAGGAAATATTCTCCGATAACAAAGAGAAAGAAGCTTTCTGAGAAACTTCTTTGTGTTCTGTGAAATCATCTCACAGAGTTACAGTTTTCCCTTCAAGAATCCTTTAGCTAAGACGGTTCTTGTGGAATTTGCAAAGAGATATTTGGAAGCCCATAGATGGCTACGGTGAAAAAGGAAATAACCTCAGATGAAATCTGGAAAGAAGATTTCTGAGAAACTGCTCTGTGATGTGTGACTTCCACTCACAGACTTACATCTGTATTTCGTGGATCTCTTTGCTAGCCTTATTTCTGTGGAATCTGAGAACAGATATTCGGATCCCTTGAAGACTATAGGGCCAAAGGAAATATCCTCCGATAACAAAGAGAAAGAAGCTTTCTGAAAAACTTCTTTGTGTTCTGTGAAATCATCTCACAGAGTTACAGCTTTCCCCTCAAGAAGCCTTTCGCTAAGACAGTTCTTGTGGAATTGGCAAAGTGATATTTGGAAGCCCATAGAGGGCTAAGGTGAAAAAGGAAATATCCTCAGATGAAATCTGGAAAGAAGCTTTCTGAGAAACTGTTCTGTGATGTGTGACTTCCACTCACAGAGTTACATCTGTATTTCGTGGATCTCTTTGCTAGCCTTATTTCTGTGGAATCTGAGAAGAGGTATTTCGGATCCCTTTGAAGACTATAGGGCCAAAGGAAGTATTCTCCGATAACAAAGAGAAAGAAGCTTTCTGAGAAACTTCTTTGTTTACTGTGAAATCATCTCACAGAGTTACAGCTTTCCCCTCAAGAAGCCTTTCGATAAGACAGTTCTTGTGGAATTGCAAAAGTGATATTTGGAAGCCCTTAGAGGGCTATGGTGAAAAAGGAAATATCCTCAGATGAAATCTGGAAAGAAGATTTCTGAGAAGCTGCTCTGTGATGTGTGACTTCCACTCACAGAGTTACATCTGTATTTCGTGGAACTCTTTGCTAGCCTTATTTCTGTGGAATCTGAGAACAGATATTTCGGATCCCTTTGAAGACTGTGGGGCCAAAGGAAATATCCTCCGATAACAAAGAGAAAGAAGCTTTCTGAGAAACTTCTTTGTGTTCTGTGAAATCATCTCACAGAGTTACAGCTTTCCCCTCAAGAAGCCTTTCGCTAAGACAGTTCTTGTGGAATTTGCAAAGAGATATTTGGAAGCCCATAGACGGCTACGGTGAAAAAGGAAATATCCTCAGATGAAATCTGGAAAGAAGCTTTCTGAGAAACTTCTTTGTGTTCTGTGAAATCATCTCACACAGTTACAGCTTTCCCCTCAAGAAGCATTTCGCTAGGACAGTTCTTGTGGAATTGGCAATGTGATATTTGGAAGCCCATAGAGGGCTATGGTGAAAAAGGAAATATCCTCAGTTCAAATCTGTATAGCTTTCTGAGAAGCTGCTCTGTGATGTGTGACTTCCACTCACAGAGTTACATATGTATTTCGTGGATCTCTTTGCTAGCCTTATTTCTGTGGAATCTGAGAATAGATATTTCGGATCCCTTTGAAGACCGTAGGGCCAAAGGAAATATCCTCCGATAACAAAGAGAAAGAAGCTTTCTTAGAAACTTCTTTGTGTTCTGTGAAATCATCTCACGGAGTTACAGCTTTCCCCTCAAGAAGCCTTTCGCTAAGACAGTTCTTGTGGAATTGGCAAGGTGATATTTGGAAGCCCATAGAGGACTATGGTGAAAAAGGAAATATCCTCAGATGAAATCTGGAAAGAAGCTTTCTGAGAAACTGCTCTGTGAAGTGTGACTTCCACTCACAGAGTTACATCTGTATTTCGTGAATCTCTCTGCTACCCTTATTTCTGTGGAATCTGAGAACAGATATTTCGGATCCCTTTGAAGGCTATAGGGACAAAGTAAATATCCTCCGATAACAAAGAGAAAGAAGGTTTCTGAGAAACTTCTTTGTGTTCTGTGAAATCATCTCACAGAGTTACAGCTTTCCACTTAAGAAGCCTTTCGCTAAGACGGTTCTTGTGGAATTTGCAAAGAGATATTTGGAAGCCCATAGACGGCTACGGTGAAAAAGGAAATATCCTCAGATGAAATCTGGAAAGAAGCTTTCTGAGAAACTGCTCTGTGATGTGTGACTTCCACTCACAGAGTTACATCTGTATTTCGTGGATCTCTTTGCTAGCCTTATTTCTGTGGAATCTGAGAACAGATATTTCGGATCCCTTTGAAGACTATAGGGCTAAAGGAAATATCCTCCGATAACAAAGAGAAAGAAGCTTTCTGAGAAACTTCTTTGTGTTCTGTGAAATCATCTCACAGAGTTACAGCTTTCCCCTCAAGAAGCCTTTCGCTAAGACAGTTCTTGTGGAATTTGTAAAGAGATATTTGGAAGCCCATAGAGGGCTATGGTGAAAAAGGAAATATCCTCAGATGAAATCGGTAAAGAAGCTTTCTGAGAAACTGCTTAGTGTTCTGTTAATTCATCTCACAGAGTTACATTTGTATTTCGGGGATCACTTTGCTAGCCTTATTTCTGTGGAATCTGAGAATAGATATTTCGGATCCCTTTGAAGAATATAGGGCCAAAGGAAATATCCTCCGATAACAAAGAGAAAGAAGCTTTCTGAGAAACTTCTTTGTGTTCTGTGAAATCATCTCACAGAGTTACAGCTTTCCCCTCAAGAAGCCATTCGCCAAGACAGTTCTTGTGGAATTGGCAAAGAGATATTTGGAAGCCCTTAGAGGGCTAGGGTGAAAAAGGAAATATCCTCAGATGAAATCTGGAAAGAAGCTTTCTGAGAAACTGCTCTGTGATGTGTGACTTCCACTCACAGAGTTACATCTGTATTTCGTGGATCTCTTTGCTAGCCTTATTTCTGTGGAATCTGAGAACAGATATTTCGGATCCCTTTGAAGACTATAGGGCCAAAGGAAATATCCTCTGATAACAAAGAGAAAGAAGCTTTCTGAGAAACTTCTTTGTGTTCTGTGAAATCATCTCACAGAGTTACAGCTTTCCCCTCAAGAAGCCATTCGCCAAGATAGTTCTTGTGGAATTGGCAAAGTGATATTTGGAAGCCCTTAGAGGGCTATGGTGAAAAAGGAAATATCCTCAGGTGAAATCTGGAAGGAAGCTTTCTGAGAAACTTCTCTGTGGTGTGTGACTTCCACTCACAGAGTTACATCTGTATTTCGTGGATCTCTTTGCTAGCCTTATTTCTGTGTAATCTGAGAAGAGATATTTCGGATCCCTTTAGAGACTATAGGGCCAAAGGAAATATCCTCCGATAACAAAGAGAAAGAAGCTTTCTGAGAAACTTCTTTGTGTTCTGTGAAATCATCTCACAGAGTTACAGTTTTCCCCTCAAGAAGCCTTTCGCTAGGACAGTTCTTGTGGAATTGGCAACGTTAAATTTGAAGCACATAGAGGGCTATGTTGAAAAAGGAAATATCCTCAGATCAAATCTGGAAAGAAGCTTTCTGAGAAGCTGCTCTGTGATGTGTGACTTCCACTCACTAGAGTTACATCTGTATTTCGTGGATCTCTTTGCTAGCCTTATTTCTGTGGAATCTGAGAACAGATATTTCGGATCCCTTTGAAGACTGTAGGGCCAAAGGAAATATCCTCCGATAACAAAGAGAAAGAAGCTTTCTGAGAAACTTCTTTGTGTTCTGTGAAATCATCTCACAGAGTTACAGCTTTCCCCTCAAGAAACCTTTCTCTAAGACAGTTCTTGTGGAATTTGCAAAGAGATATTTGGAAGCCCATAGAGGGCTATGTTGAAAAAGGAAATATCCTCAGATGAAATCTGCAAAGAAGCTTTCTGAGAAACTGCTTAGTGTTCTGTTAATTCATCTCACAGAGTTACATCTGTATTTCGGGGATCTCTTTGCTAGCCTTATTTCTGTGGAATCTGAGAACAGATATTTCGGATACCTTTGAAGACTGTAGAGCCAAAGGAAATATCCTCCGATAACAAAGAGAAAGAAGCTTTCTGAGAAACTTCTTTGTGTTCTGTGAAGTCATCTCACAGAGTTACATCTTTCCCCTCTAGGAGCCTTTCGCTAAGACGGCTCTTGTGGAATTTGCAAAGAGATATTTGGAAGCCCATAGACGGCTACGGTGAAAAAGGAAATAACCTCAGATGAAATCTGGAAAGAAGATGTCTGAGAAACTGCTCTGTGATGTGTGACTTCCACTCACAGAGTTACATCTGTATTTCGTGGATCTCTTTGCTAGCCTTATTTCTGTGGAATCTGAGAACAGATATTCGGATCCCTTGAAAACTATAGGGTCAAAGGAAATATCCTCCGATAACAAAGAGAAAGAAGCTTTCTGAAAAACTTCTTTGTGTTCTGTGAAATCATCTCACAGAGTTACAGCTTTCCCCTCAAGAAGCCTTTCGCTAAGACAGTTCTTGTGGAATTGGCAAAGTGATATTTGGAAGCCCATAGAGGGCTAAGGTGAAAAAGGAAATATCCTCAGATGAAATCTGGAAAGAAGCTTTCTGAGAAACTGTTCTGTGATGTGTGACTTCCACTCACAGAGTTACATCTGTATTTCGTGGATCTCTTTGCTAGCCTTATTTCTGTGGAATCTGAGAAGAGGTATTTCGGATCCCTTTGAAGACTATAGGGCCAAAGGAAATATCCTCCGATAACAAAGAGAAAGAAGCTTTCTGAGAAACTTCTTTGTTTTCTGTGAAATCATCTCACAGAGTTACAGCTTTCCCCTCAAGAATCCTTTCGATAAGACAGTTCTTGTGGAATTGCAAAAGTGATATTTGGAAGCCCTTAGAGGGCCATGGTGAAAAAGGAAATATCCTCAGATGAAATCTGGAAAGAAGCTTTCTGAGAAACTTCTCTGTGGTGTGTGACTTCCACTCACAGAGTTACATCTGTCTTACGTGGATCTCTTTGCTAGCCTTATTTCTGTGGAATCTGAGAACAGATATTTCGGATCCCTTTGAAGTCTATAGGGCCAAAGGAAATATCCTCCGATAACAAAGAGAAAGAAGCTTTCTGAGAAACTTCTTTGTGTTCTGTGAAATCATCTCACAGAGTTACAGCTTTCCCCTCAAGAAGCCTTTCGCTAGGACAGTTCTTGTGGAATTGGCAATGTGATATTTGGAAGCCCATAGAGGGCTATGGTGAAAAAGGAAATATCCTCAGATCAAATCTGGAAAGAAGCTTTCTGAGAAGCTGCTCTGTGATGTGTGACTTCCACTCACAGAGTTACATCTGTATTTCGTGGATCTCTTTGCTAGCCTTATTTCTGTGGAATCTGAGAACAGATATTTCGGATCCCTTTGAAGACTGTAGGGCCAAAGGAAATATCCTCCGATAACAAAGAGAAAGAAGCTTTCTGAGAAACTTCTTTGTGTTCTGTGAAATCATCTCACAGAGTTACAGCTTTCCCCTCAAGAAGCCTTTTGCTAAGACAGTTCTTGTGGAATTTGCAAAGAGATATTTGGAAGCCCATAGACGGCTATGGTGAAAAAGGAAATATCCTCAGATGAAATCTGGAAAGAAGCTTTCTGAGAAACTTCTTTGTGTTCTGTGAAATCATCTCACAGAATTACACCTTTCCCCTCAAGAAGCCTTGCGCTAAGACAGTTCTTGTGGAATTGGCAAAGTGATATTTGGAACCCCTAGAGGGCTATGGTGAAAAAGGAAATATCCTCAGATGAAATCTGGAAAGAAGCTTTCTGAGAAACTGCTCTGTGATGTGGGACTTCCACTCTCAGAGTTACATCTGTATATCGTGGATCTCTTTGATAGCCTTATTTCTCTGGAATCTGAGAAGTGATATTTCAGATCCCTTTGAAGACTATAGGGCCAAAGGAAATATCCTCCGATAACAAAGAGAAAGAAGCTTTCTGAGAAACTTCTTTGTGTTCTGTGATATCATCTCACAGAGTTACAGCTTTCCCCTCAAGAAGCCATTCGCCAAGATAGTTCTTGTGGAATTGGCAAAGTGATATTTTGAAGCCCTTAGAGGGCTAGGGTGAAAAAGAAAATATCCTCAGATGAAATCTGGAAAGAAGCTTTCTGAGAAACTTCTCTGTGGTGAGTGACTTCCACTCACAGAGTTACATCTGTATTTCGCGGATCTCTTTGCTAGCCTTATTTCTGTGGAATTTGAGAACAGATATTTCGGATCCCTTTGAAGACTATAGGGCCAAAGGAAATATCCTCCAATAACAAAGAGAAAGAAGCTTTCTGAGAAACTTCTTTGTGTTCTGTGAAATCATCTCACAGAGTTTCAGCTTTCCCCTCAAGAAGCCTTCCGCTAAGACAGTTCTTCTGGAATTTGCAAAGAGATATTTGGAAGCCCATAGAGGGCTATGGTGAAAAAGGAAATATCCTCAGATGAAATCTGTAAAGAAGCTTTCTGAGAAACTGCTTAGTGTTCTGTTAATTCATCTCACAGAGTTACATCTGTATTTCGTGGATCTCTTTGCTAGCCTTATTTCTGTGGAATCTGAGAACAGATATTTAGGATCCCTTTGAAGAATATAGGGCCAAAGGAAATATCCTCCGATAACAAAGGGAAAGAAGCTTTCTGAGAAACTTCTTTGTGTTCTATGAAGTCATCTCACAGAGTTACAGCTTTCCCCTAAAGAAGACATTCGCTAAGACAGTTATTGTGGAATTGGCAAAGTGATATTTGGAAGCCCTTAGAGGGCTATGGTGAAAAAGGAAATATCCTCAGGTGAAATCTGGAAGGAAGCTTTCTGAGAAACTTCTCTGTGGTGTGTGACTTCCACTCACAGAGTTACATCTGTATTTCGTGGATCTCTTTGCTAGCCTTATTTCTGTGTAATCTGAGAAGAGATATTTCGGATCCCTTTAGAGACTATAGGGCCAAAGGAAATATCCTCCGATAACAAAGAGAAAGAAGCTTTCCGAGAAACTTCTTTGTGTTCTGTGAAATCATCTCACAGAGTTACAGTTTTCCCCTCAAGAAGCCTTTCGCTAGGACAGTTCTTGTGGAATTGGCAACGTTAAATTTGAAGCACATAGAGGGCTATGTTGAAAAAGGAAATATCCTCAGATCAAATCTGGAAAGAAGCTTTCTGAGAAGCTGCTCTGTGATGTGTGACTTCCACTCACTAGAGTTACATCTGTATTTCGTGGATCTCTTTGCTAGCCTTATTTCTGTGGAATCTGAGAACAGATATTTCGGATCCCTTTGAAGACTGTAGGGCCAAAGGAAATATCCTCCGATAACAAAGAGAAAGAAGCTTTCTGAGAAACTTCTTTGTGTTCTGTGAAATCATCTCACAGAGTTACAGCTTTCCCCTCAAGAAACCTTTCTCTAAGACAGTTCTTGTGGAATTTGCAAAGAGATATTTGGAAGCCCATAGAGGGCTATGTTGAAAAAGGAAATATCCTCAGATGAAATCTGCAAAGAAGCTTTCTGAGAAACTGCTTAGTGTTCTGTTAATTCATCTCACAGAGTTACATCTGTATTTCGGGGATCTCTTTGCTAGCCTTATTTCTGTGGAATCTGAGAACAGATATTTCGGATACCTTTGAAGACTGTAGAGCCAAAGGAAATATCCTCCGATAACAAAGAGAAAGAAGCTTTCTGAGAAACTTCTTTGTGTTCTGTGAAGTCATCTCACAGAGTTACATCTTTCCCCTCTAGGAGCCTTTCGCTAAGACGGCTCTTGTGGAATTTGCAAAGAGATATTTGGAAGCCCATAGACGGCTACGGTGAAAAAGGAAATAACCTCAGATGAAATCTGGAAAGAAGATGTCTGAGAAACTGCTCTGTGATGTGTGACTTCCACTCACAGAGTTACATCTGTATTTCGTGGATCTCTTTGCTAGCCTTATTTCTGTGGAATCTGAGAACAGATATTCGGATCCCTTGAAAACTATAGGGTCAAAGGAAATATCCTCCGATAACAAAGAGAAAGAAGCTTTCTGAAAAACTTCTTTGTGTTCTGTGAAATCATCTCACAGAGTTACAGCTTTCCCCTCAAGAAGCCTTTCGCTAAGACAGTTCTTGTGGAATTGGCAAAGTGATATTTGGAAGCCCATAGAGGGCTAAGGTGAAAAAGGAAATATCCTCAGATGAAATCTGGAAAGAAGCTTTCTGAGAAACTTCTCTGTGGTGTGTGACTTCCACTCACAGAGTTACATCTGTCTTACGTGGATCTCTTTGCTAGCCTTATTTCTGTGGAATCTGAGAACAGATATTTCGGATCCCTTTGAAGTCTATAGGGCCAAAGGAAATATCCTCCGATAACAAAGAGAAAGAAGCTTTCTGAGAAACTTCTTTGTGTTCTGTGAAATCATCTCACAGAGTTACAGCTTTCCCCTCAAGAAGCCTTTCGCTAGGACAGTTCTTGTGGAATTGGCAATGTGATATTTGGAAGCCCATAGAGGGCTATGGTGAAAAAGGAAATATCCTCAGATCAAATCTGGAAAGAAACTTTCTGAGAAGCTGCTCTGTGATGTGTGACTTCCACTCACAGAGTTACATCTGTATTTCGTGGATCTCTTTGCTAGCCTTATTTCTGTGGAATCTGAGGACAGATATTTCGGATCCCTTTGAAGACTGTAGGGCCAAAGGAAATATCCTCCGATAACAAAGAGAAAGAAGCTTTCTGAGAAACTTCTTTGTGTTCTGTGAAATCATCTCACAGAGTTACAGCTTTCCCCTCAAGAAGCCTTTTGCTAAGTCAGTTCTTGTGGAATTTGCAAAGAGATATTTGGAAGCCCATAGACGGCTATGGTGAAAAAGGAAATATCCTCAGATGAAATCTGGAAAGAAGCTTTCTGAGAAACTTCTTTGTGTTCTGTGAAATCATCTCACAGAATTACACCTTTCCCCTCAAGAAGCCTTGCGCTAAGACAGTTCTTGTGGAATTGGCAAAGTGATATTTGGAACCCCTAGAGGGCTATGGTGAAAAAGGAAATATCCTCAGATGAAATCTGGAAAGAAGCTTTCTGAGAAACTGCTCTGTGATGTGGGACTTCCACTCTCAGAGTTACATCTGTATATCGTGGATCTCTTTGATAGCCTTATTTCTCTGGAATCTGAGAAGTGATATTTCAGATCCCTTTGAAGACTATAGGGCCAAAGGAAATATCCTCCGATAACAAAGAGAAAGAAGCTTTCTGAGAAACTTCTTTGTGTTCTGTGATATCATCTAACAGAGTTACAGCTTTCCCCTCAAGAAGCCTTTCGCTAAGACAGTTTTTGTGGAATTGGCAAAGTGATATTTGGAAGCCATTAGAGGACTATGGTGAAAAAGGAAATATCGTCAGATGAAATCTGGAAAGAAGCTTTCTGAGAAACTGCTCTGTGATGTGTGACTTCCACTAACAGAGTTACATCTGTATTTCTTGGGTCTCTTTGCTAGCCTTATTTCTGTGGAATCTGAGAACAGATATTTCGGAACCCTTTGAAGACTATAGGGCCAAAGGAAATATCCTCCGATAACAAAGAGAAAGAAGCTTTCTGAGAAACTTCTTTGTGTTCTGTGAAATCATCTCACAGAGTTACAGCTTTCCCCTCAAGAAGCCTTTCGCTAAGACAGTTTTGTGGAATTGGCAAAGTGATATTTGGAAGCCCATAGAGGGCTATGGTGAAAAAGCAAATATCCTCAGATGAAATCTGTAAAGAAGCTTTCTGAGAAACTGCTTAGTGTTCTGTTAATTCATCTCACAGAGTTACATCTATATTTCGGGGATCTCTTTGCTAGCCTTATTTCTGTGGAATCTGAGAACAGATATTTCGGATCCCTTTGAAGACTATAGGGCCAAAGGAAATATCCTCCGATAACAAAGAGAAAGAAGCTTTCTGAGAAACTTCTTTGTGTTCTGTGAAATCATCTCACAGAGTTACAGCTTTCCCCTCAAGAAGCCTTTCGGTAAGACAGTTCTTGTGGAATTGGCAAAGTGATATTTGGAAGCCCATAGAGGGCTATGGTGAGAAAGGAAATATCCTCAGATGAAATCTGGAAAGAAGCTTTCTGAGAAACTGCTCTGTGATGCGGGACTTCCACTCACAGAGTTACATCGGTATATCGTGGATCTCTTTGCTAGCCTTATTTCTGTGGAATCTGAGAAGTGATATTTCAGATTCCTGTGCAGACTATAGGGCCAAAGGAAATATCCTCCGATAACAAGGAGAAAGAAGCTTTCTGAGAAACTTCTTTGTGTTCTGTGAAATCATCTCACAGAGTTACTGCTTTCCCCTCAAGAAGCCTTTCTCTAAGACAGTTCTTGTGGAATTGGCAAAGTGATATTTGGAAGCCCACAGAGGGCTATGGTGAAAAAGGAAATATCCTCAGATGAAATCTGGAAAGAAGATTTCTGAGAAACTTCTCGATGGTGTGTGACTTCCACTCACAGAGTTACATCTGTATTTCGTGGATCTCTTTGCTAGCCTTATTTCTGTGGAATCTGAGAACAGATATTTCGGATCCCTTTGAGGACTGTATTGCCAAAGGAAATATCCTCCGATAACAAAGAGAAAGAAGCTTTCTGAGAAACTTCTTTGTGTTCTGTGAAATCATCTCACAGAGTTACAGCTTTCCCGTCAAGAATCCTTTCGCTAAGACAGTTCTTCTGGAATTGGCAAAGTGATATTTGGAAGCCCATAAAAGCTATGTTGAAAAAGATAATATCCTCAGATGAAATCTGGAAAGAAGCTTTCTGAGAAACTTCTCTGTGGCGTGTGCTTCCACTCACAGAGTTATATCTGTATTTCGTGGATCTCTTTGCTAGCCTTATTTCTGTGGAATCTGAGAACAGATATTTCGGATCCCTTTGAAGACTATAGGGCCAAAGGAAATATCCTCCGATAACAAAGAGAAAGAAGCTTTCTGAGAAACTTCTTTGTGTTCTGTGAAATCATCTCACAGAGTTACAGCTTTCCCCTCAAGAAGCCTTTCGCTAGGACAGTTCTTGTGGAATTGGCAATGTGATATTTGGAAGCCCATAGAGTGCTATGGTGAAAAAGGAAATATCCTCAGATCAAATCTGGAAAGAATCTTTCTGAGAAGCTGCTCTGTGATGTGTGACTTCCACTCACAGAGTTACATCTGTATTTCGTGGATCTCTTTGCTAGCCTTATTTCTGTGGAATCTGAGAACAGATATTTCGGATCCCTTTGAGGACTGTATTGCCAAAGGAAATATCCTCCGATAACAAAGAGAAAGAAGCTTTCTGAGAAACTTCTTAGTGTTCTGTGATATCATCTCACAGAGTTACAGCTTTCCCCTCAAGAAGCCTTTCGCTAAGACGGTTCTTGTGGAATTGGCAAAGTGATATTTGGAAGCCCATAGAGGGCTAAGGTGAAAAAGGAAATATCCTCAGATGAAATCTGGAAAGAAGCTTTCTGAGAAACTGCTTAGTGTTCTGATAATTCATCTCACAGAGTTACATCTGTATTTCGGGGATCTCTTTGCTAGCCTTATTTCTGTGGAATCTCAGAAGTGATATTTCGGATCCCTATGTAGACTATAGGACCAAAGGAAATATCCTCCGATAACAAAGAGAAAGAAGCTTTCTGAGAAACTGCTCTGTGATGTGGGACTTCCACTCACAGAGTTACATCTGTATATCGTGGATCTCTTTGCTAGCCTTATTTCTGTGGAATCTGAGAAGTGATATTTCAGATCCCTTTGAAGACTATAGGGCCAAAGGAAATATCTTCCGATAACAAAGAGAAAGAAGCTTTCTGAGAAACTTCTTTGTGTTCTGTGAAATCATCTCACAGAGTTACAGCTTTCCCCTCAAGAAGCCTTTCTCTAAGACAGTTCTTGTGGAATTGGCAAAGTGATATTTGGAATCCCACAGAGGGATATGGTGAAAAAGGAAATATCCTCAGATGAAATCTGGAAAGAAGCTTTCTGAGAAACTTCTCTGTGGTGTGTGACTTCCACTCACAGAGTTACATCTGTATTTCGTGGATCTCTTTGCTAGCCTTATTTCTGTGGAATCTGAGAACAGATATTTCGGATCCCTTTGAAGACTAAAGGGCCAAAGGAAATATCCTCCGATAACAAAGAGAAAGAAGCTTTCTGCGAAACTTCTTTGTGTTCTGTGATATCACCTCACAGAGTTACAGCTTCCCCTCAAGAAGCCTTTTGCTAAGACATTTCTTGTGGAATTGGTAAAGGGATATTTGGAAGCCAATGGAGGGCTATGGTGAAAAAGGAAATATCCTCTGATGAAATCTGGAAAGAAGCTTTCTGAGAAACTACTTAGTGTTCTGTTATTCATATCACAGTGTTACATCTGTATTTCGGGGATCTCTTTGCTAGCCTTATTTCTGTGGCATCTGAGAACAGATATTTCGGATCCCTTTGAAGACTATAGGGCCAAAGGAAATATCCTCCGATAACAAAGAGATAGAAGCTTTCTGAGAAACTTCTTTGTGTGCTGTGAAATCATCTCACAGTGTTACAGCTTTCCCCTCAAGAAGCCTTTCGCTAAGACAGTTCTTGTGGAATTGGCAAAGTGATATTTGGAAGCCCATAGAGGGCTATGGTGAAAAAGGAAATATCGTCAAGTGAAATCTGGAAAGAAGCTTTCTGAGAAACTGCTCTGTGATGTGGGACTTCCACTCACAGAGTTACATCTGTATATCGTGGATCTCTTTGCTAGCCTGATTTCTGTGGAATCTGAGAAGTGATATTTCAGATCCCTTTGAAGACTATAGGGCCAAAGGAAATATCCTCCGATAACAAAGAGAAAGAAGCTTTCTGAGAAACTTCTTTGTGTTGTGTGAAATCATCTCACAGAGTTACAACTTTCCCTTCAAGAAGCCTTTCGCTAACAGTTCTTGTTGAATTGGCAAAGTGATATTTGG
The DNA here is from genome assembly GCF_049350105.2 of Macaca mulatta. NCBI lineage: Eukaryota > Metazoa > Chordata > Mammalia > Primates > Cercopithecidae > Macaca > Macaca mulatta. The sequence goes on along the minus strand of NC_133422.1, from coordinate 52,648,357 downwards.
AAGACCATAGAAGGCTATGGTGAAAAAGGAAATATCCTCAGATGAAATCTGGAAAGAAGCTTTCTGAGAAACTGCTCTGTGATGTGTGACTTCCACTCACAGAGTTACAACTGTATTTCGTGGATCTCTTTGCTAGCCTTATTTCTGTGGAATCTGAGAACAGATATTTCGGATCCCTTTGAAGACTATAGGGCCAAAGGAAATATCCTCCGATAACAAAGAGAAAGAAGCCTTCTGAGAAATTTCTTTGTGTTCTTTGAAATCATCTCACAGAGTTACAGCTTTCCCCTCAAGAAGCCTTTCGATAAGACGGTTCTTGTGGAATTTGCAAAGAGATATTTGGAAGCCCATAGACGGATACGGTGAAAAAGGAAATAACTTCAGATGAAATATGGAAAGAAGCTTTCTGAGAAACTGCTCTGTGATGTGTGACTTCCACTCACAGAGTTACATCTGTATTTCGTGGATCTCTTTGCTAGCCTTATTTCTGTGGAATCTGAGAACAAATATTCGGATCCCTTTGAAGACTATAGGGCCAAAGGAAATAACCTCCGATAACGAAGAGAAAGAAGCTTTCTGAAAAACTTCTTTGTGTTCTGTGAAATCATCTCACAGAATTACAGCTTTCCCCTCAAGAAGCCTTTCGCTAAGACAGTTCTTGTGGAATTGGCAAAGTGATATTTGGAAGCCCATAGAGGGCTAAGGTGAAAAAGGAAATATCCTCAGATGAAATCTGGAAAGAAGCTTTCTGAGAAAGTGTTCTGTGATGTGTGACTTCCACTCACAGAGTTACATCTGTATTTCGTGGATCTCTTTGCTAGCCTTATTTCTGTGGAATCTGAGAGGTGATATTTCGGATCCCTTTGAAGACTATAGGGCCAAAGGAAATATTCTCCGATAACAAAGAGAAAGAAGCTTTCTGAGAAACTTCTTTGTGTTCTGTGAAATCATCTCACAGAGTTACAGCTTTCCCCTCCCTTTCGCTAAGACAGTTCTTGTGGAATTGGAAAGTGATATTTGGAAGCCCTTAGAGGGCTATGGTGAAAAAGGAAATATCCTCAGATGAAATCTGGAAAGAAGCTTTCTGAGAAACTTCTCTGTGGTGTGTGACTTCTACTCACACAGTTACATCTGTCTTTCGTGGATCTCTTTGCTAGCCTTATTTTTGTGGAATCTGAGAAGAGATATTTCGGATCCCTTTGAAGACTATAGGGCCAAAGGAAATATCCTCCGATAACAAAGACAAAGAAGCTTTCTGAGAAATTTCTTTGTGTTCTGTGAAATCATCTCACAGAGTTACAGCTTTCCCCTCAAGAAGCCTTTCGCTAAGACGGTTCTTGTGGAATTTGCAAAGAGATATTTGGAAGCCCATAGACGGATACGGTGAAAAAGGAAATAACCTCAGATGAAATCTGGAAAGAAGCTTTCTGAGAAACTGCTCTGTGATGTGTGACTTCCACTCACAGAGTTACATCTGTATTTCGTGGATCTCTTTGCTAGCCTTATTTCTGTGGAATCTGAGAACAGATATTCGGATCCCTTTGAAGACTATAGGGCCAAAGGAAATATCCTCCGATAACGAAGAGAAAGAAGCTTTCTGAGAAACTTCTTTGTGTTCTGTGAAATCATCTCACAGAGTTACAGCTTTCCCCTCAAGAAGCCATTCGCCAAGACAGTTCTTGTGGAATTGGCAAAGAGATATTTGGAAGCCCTTAGAGGGCTAGGGTGAAAAAGGAAATATCCTCAGATGAAATCTGGAAAGAAGCTTTCCGAGAAACTGCTCTGTGATGTGTGACTTCCACTCACAGAGTTACATCTGTATTTCGTGGATCTCTTTGCTAGCCTTATTTCTGTGGAATCTGAGAACAGATATTTCGGATCCCTTTGAAGACTATAGGGCCAAAGGAAATATCCTCTGATAACAAAGAGAAAGAAGCTTTCTGAGAAACTTCTTTGTGTTCTGTGAAATCATCTCACAGAGTTACAGCTTTCCCCTCAAGAAGCCATTCGCCAAGATAGTTCTTGTGGAATTGGCAAAGTGATATTTTGAAGCCCTTAGAGGGCTAGGGTGAAAAAGGAAATATCCTCAGATGAAATCTGGAAAGAAGCTTTCTGAGAAACTTCTCTGTGGTGAGTGACTTCCACTCACAGAGTTACATCTGTATTTCGCGGATCTCTTTGCTAGCCTTATTTCTGTGGAATTTGAGAACAGATATTTCGGATCCCTTTGAAGACTATAGGGCCAAAGGAAATATCCTCCAATAACAAAGAGAAAGAAGCTTTCTGAGAAACTTCTTTGTGTTCTGTGAAATCATCTCACAGAGTTACAGCTTTCCCTTCAAGAAGCCTTTCGCTAAGACAGTTCTTCTGGAATTTGCAAAGAGATATTTGGAAGCCCATAGAGGGCTATGGTGAAAAAGGAAATATCCTCAGATGAAATCTGTAAAGAAGCTTTCTGAGAAACTGCTTAGTGTTCTGTTAATTCATCTCACAGAGTTACATCTGTATTTCGTGGATCTCTTTGCTAGCCTTATTTCTGTGGAATCTGAGAACAGATATTTAGGATCCCTTTGAAGAATATAGGGCCAAAGGAAATATCCTCCGATAACAAAGAGAAAGAAGCTTTCTGAGAAACTTCTTTGTGTTCTATGAAGTCATCTCACAGAGTTACAGCTTTCCCCTAAAGAAGACATTCGCTAAGACAGTTATTGTGGAATTGGCAAAGTGATATTTGGAAGCCCTTAGAGGGCTAGGGTGAAAAAGGAAATATCTTCAGAAGAAATCTGGAAAGAAGCTTTCTGAGAAACTTCTCTGTGGTGTGTGACTTCCACTCACAGAGTTACATCTGTATTTCGTGGATCTCTTTGCTAGCCTTATTTCTGTGTAATCTGAGAAGAGATATTTCGGATCCCTTTAGAGACTATAGGGCCAAAGGAAATATCCTCCGATAACAAAGAGAAAGAAGCTTTCTGAGAAACTTCTTTGTGTTCTGTGAAATCATCTCACAGAGTTACAGTTTTCCCCTCAAGAAGTCTTTCGCTAGGACAGTTCTTGTGGAATTGGCAACGTTAAATTTGAAGCACATAGAGGGCTATGTTGAAAAAGGAAATATCCTCAGATCAAATCTGGAAAGAAGCTTTCTGAGAAGCTGCTCTGTGATGTGTGACTTCCACTCACTAGAGTTACATCTGTATTTCGTGGATCTCTTTGCTAGCCTTATTTCTGTGGAATCTGAGAACAGATATTTAGGATCCCTTTGAAGAATATAGGGCCAAAGGAAATATCCTCCGATAACAAAGAGAAAGAAGCTTTCTGAGAAACTTCTTTGTGTTCTATGAAGTCATCTCACAGAGTTACAGCTTTCCCCTAAAGAAGACATTCGCTAAGACAGTTATTGTGGAATTGGCAAAGTGATATTTGGAAGCCCTTAGAGGGCTAGGGTGAAAAAGGAAATATCTTCAGAAGAAATCTGGAAAGAAGCTTTCTGAGAAACTTCTCTGTGGTGTGTGACTTCCACTCACAGAGTTACATCTGTATTTCGTGGATCTCTTTGCTAGCCTTATTTCTGTGTAATCTGAGAAGAGATATTTCGGATCCCTTTAGAGACTATAGGGCCAAAGGAAATATCCTCCGATAACAAAGAGAAAGAAGCTTTCTGAGAAACTTCTTTGTGTTCTGTGAAATCATCTCACAGAGTTACAGTTTTCCCCTCAAGAAGCCTTTCGCTAGGACAGTTCTTGTGGAATTGGCAACGTTAAATTTGAAGCACATAGAGGGCTATGTTGAAAAAGGAAATATCCTCAGATCAAATCTGGAAAGAAGCTTTCTGAGAAGCTGCTCTGTGATGTGTGACTTCCACTCACTAGAGTTACATCTGTATTTCGTGGATCTCTTTGCTAGCCTTATTTCTGTGGAATCTGAGAACAGATATTTCGGATCCCTTTGAAGACTGTAGGGCCAAAGGAAATATCCTCCGATAACAAAGAGAAAGAAGCTTTCTGAGAAACTTCTTTGTGTTCTGTGAAATCATCTCACAGAGTTACAGCTTTCCCCTCAAGAAACCTTTCTCTAAGACAGTTCTTGTGGAATTTGCAAAGAGATATTTGGAAGCCCATAGAGGGCTATGGTGAAAAAGGAAATATCCTCAGATGAAATCTGCAAAGAAGCTTTCTGAGAAACTGCTTAGTGTTCTGTTAATTCATCTCACAGAGTTACATCTGTATTTCGGGGATCTCTTTGCTAGCCTTATTTCTGTGGAATCTGAGAACAGATATTTCGGATCCCTTTGAAGACTGTAGAGCCAAAGGAAATATCCTCCGATAACAAAGAGAAAGAAGCTTTCTGAGAAACTTCTTTGTGTTCTGTGAAGTCATCTCACAGAGTTACATCTTTCCCCTCTAGGAGCCTTTCGCTAAGACGGCTCTTGTGGAATTTGCAAAGAGATATTTGGAAGCCCATAGACGGCTACGGTGAAAAAGGAAATAACCTCAGATGAAATCTGGAAAGAAGATGTCTGAGAAACTGCTCTGTGATGTGTGACTTCCACTCACAGAGTTACATCTCTATTTCGTGGATCTCTTTGCTAGCCTTATTTCTGTGGAATCTGAGAACAGATATTCGGATCCCTTGAAAACTATAGGGTCAAAGGAAATATCCTCCGATAACAAAGAGAAAGAAGCTTTCTGAAAAACTTCTTTGTGTTCTGTGAAATCATCTCACAGAGTTACAGCTTTCCCCTCAAGAAGCCTTTCGCTAAGACAGTTCTTGTGGAATTGGCAAAGTGATATTTGGAAGCCCATAGAGGGCTAAGGTGAAAAAGGAAATATCCTCATATGAAATCTGGAAAGAAGCTTTCTGAGAAACTGTTCTGTGATTTGTGACTTCCACTCACAGAGTTACATCTGTATTTCGTGGATTTCTTTGCTAGCCTTATTTCTGTGGAATCTGAGAAGAGGTATTTCGGATCCCTTTGAAGACTATAGGGCCAAAGGAAGTATTCTCCGACAACAAAGAGAAAGAAGCTTTCTGAGAAACTTCTTTGTTTTCTGTGAAATCATCTCACAGAGTTACAGCTTTCCCCTCAAGAATCCTTTCGATAAGACAGTTCTTGTGGAATTGCAAAAGTGATATTTGGAAGCCCTTAGAGGGCCATGGTGAAAAAGGAAATATCCTCAGATGAAATCTGGAAAGAAGCTTTCTGAGAAACTTCTCTGTGGTGTGTGACTTCCACTCACAGAGTTACATCTGTCTTACGTGGATCTCTTTGCTAGCCTTATTTCTGTGGAATCTGAGAACAGATATTTCGGATCCCTTTGAAGTCTATAGGGCCAAAGGAAATATCCTCTGATAACAAAGAGAAAGAAGCTTTCTGAGAAACTTCTTTGTGTTCTGTGAAATCATCTCACAGAGTTACAGCTTTCCCCTCAAGAAGCCTTTCGCTAGGACAGTTCTTGTGGAATTGGCAATGTGATATTTGGAAGCCCATAGAGGGCTATGGTGAAAAAGGAAATATCCTCAGATCAAATCTGGAAAGAAGCTTTCTGAGAAGCTGCTCTGTGATGTGTGACTTCCACTCACAGAGTTACATCTGTATTTCGTGGATCTCTTTGCTAGCCTTATTTCTGTGGAATCTGAGAACAGATATTTCGGATCCCTTTGAAGACTGTAGGGCCAAAGGAAATATCCTCCGATAACAAAGAGAAAGAAGCTTTCTGAGAAACTTCTTTGTGTTCTGTGAAATCATCTCACAGAGTTACAGCTTTCCCCTCAAGAAGCCTTTTGCTAAGACAGTTCTTGTGGAATTTGCAAAGAGATATTTGGAAGCCCATAGACGGCTATGGTGAAAAAGGAAATATCCTCAGATGAAATCTGGAAAGAAGCTTTCTGAGAAACTTCTTTGTGTTCTGTGAAATCATCTCACAGAGTTACACCTTTCCCCTCAAGAAGCCTTGCGCTAAGACAGTTCTTGTGGAATTGGCAAAGTGATATTTGGAACCCCTAGAGGGCTATGGTGAAAAAGGAAATATCCTCAGATGAAATCTGGAAAGAAGCTTTCTGAGAAACTGCTCTGTGATGTGGGACTTCCACTCTCAGAGTTACATCTGTATATCGTGGATCTCTTTGATAGCCTTATTTCTCTGGAATCTGAGAAGTGATATTTCAGATCCCTTTGAAGACTATAGGTCCAAAGGAAATATCCTCCGATAACAAAGAGAAAGAAGCTTTCTGAGAAACTTCTTTGTGTTCTGTGATATCATCTAACAGAGTTACAGCTTTCCCCTCAAGAAGCCTTTCGCTAAGACAGTTTTTGTGGAATTGGCAAAGTGATATTTGGAAGCCATTAGAGGACTATGGTGAAAAAGGAAATATCGTCAGATGAAATCTGGAAAGAAGCTTTCTGAGAAACTGCTCTGTGATGTGTGACTTCCACTAACAGAGTTACATCTGTATTTCTTGGGTCTGTTTGCTAGCCTTATTTCTGTGGAATCTGAGAACAGATATTTCGGAACCCTTTGAAGACTATAGGGCCAAAGGAAATATCCTCCGATAACAAAGAGAAAGAAGCTTTCTGAGAAACTTCTTTGTGTTCTGTGAAATCATCTCACAGAGTTACAGCTTTCCCCTCAAGAAGCCTTTCGCTAAGACAGTTTTGTGGAATTGGCAAAGTGATATTTGGAAGCCCATAGAGGGCTACGGTGAAAAAGCAAATATCCTCAGATGAAATCTGTAAAGAAGCTTTCTGAGAAACTGCTTAGTGTTCTGTTAATTCATCTCACAGAGTTACATCTATATTTCGGGGATCTCTTTGCTAGCCTTATTTCTGTGGAATCTGAGAACAGATATTTCGGATCCCTTTGAAGACTATAGGGCCAATGGAAATATCCTCCGATAACAAAGAGAAAGAAGCTTTCTGAGAAACTTTTTTGTGTTCTGTGAAATCATCTCACAGAGTTACAGCTTTCCCCTCAAGAAGCCTTTCGGTAAGACAGTTCTTGTGGAATTGGCAAAGTGATATTTGGAAGCCCATAGAGGGCTATGGTGAGAAAGGAAATATCCTCAGATGAAATCTGGAAAGAAGCTTTCTGAGAAACTGCTCTGTGATGCGGGACTTCCACTCACAGAGTTACATCGGTATATCGTGGATCTCTTTGCTAGCCTTATTTCTGTGGAATCTGAGAAGTGATATTTCAGATTCCTGTGAAGACTATAGGGCCAAAGGAAATATCCTCCGATAACAAGGAGAAAGAAGCTTTCTGAGAAACTTCTTTGTGTTCTGTGAAATCATCTCACAGAGTTACTGCTTTCCCCTCAAGAAGCCTTTCTCTAAGACAGTTCTTGTGGAATTGGCAAAGTGATATTTGGAAGCCCACAGAGGGCTATGGTGAAAAAGGAAATATCCTCAGATGAAATCTGGAAAGAAGATTTCTGAGAAACTTCTCGGTGGTGTGTGACTTCCACTCACAGAGTTACATCTGTATTTCGTGGATCTCTTTGCTAGCCTTATTTCTGTGGAATCTGAGAACAGATATTTCGGATCCCTTTGAGGACTGTATTGCCAAAGGAAATATCCTCCGATAACAAAGAGAAAGAAGCTTTCTGAGAAACTTCTTTGTGTTCTGTGAAATCATCTCACAGAGTTACAGCTTTCCCGTCAAGAATCCTTTCGCTAAGACAGTTCTTCTGGAATTGGCAAAGTGATATTTGGAAGCCCATAAAAGCTATGTTGAAAAAGATAATATCCTCAGATGAAATCTGGAAAGAAGCTTTCTGAGAAACTGCTTAGTGTTCTGATAATTCATCTCACAGAGTTACATCTGTATTTCGGGGATCTCTTTGCTAGCCTTATTTCTGTGGAATCTCAGAAGTGATATTTCGGATCCCTATGTAGACTATAGGACCAAAGGAAATATCCTCCGATAACAAAGAGAAAGAAGCTTTCTGAGAAACGGCTCTGTGATGTGGGACTTCCACTCACAGAGTTACATCTGTATATCGTGGATCTCTTTGCTAGCCTTATTTCTGTGGAATCTGAGAAGTGATATTTCAGATCCCTTTGAAGACTATAGGGCCAAAGGAAATATCTTCCGATAACAAAGAGAAAGAAGCTTTCTGAGAAACTTCTTTGTGTTCTGTGAAATCATCTCACAGAGTTACAGCTTTCCCCTCAAGAAGCCTTTCTCTAAGACAGTTCTTGTGGAATAGGCAAAGTGATATTTGGAATCCCACAGAGGGATATGGTGAAAAAGGAAATATCCTCAGATGAAATCTGGAAAGAAGCTTTCTGAGAAACTTCTCTGTGGTGTGTGACTTCCACTCACAGAGTTACATCTGTATTTCGTGGATCTCTTTGCTAGCCTTATTTCTGTGGAATCTGAGAACAGATATTTCGGATCCCTTTGAAGACTAAAGGGCCAAAGGAAATATCCTCCGATAACAAAGAGAAAGAAGCTTTCTGCGAAACTTCTTTGTGTTCTGTGATATCACCTCACAGAGTTACAGCTTCCCCTCAAGAAGCCTTTTGCTAAGACATTTCTTGTGGAATTGGTAAAGGGATATTTGGAAGCCAATGGAGGGCTATGGTGAAAAAGGAAATATCCTCTGATGAAATCTGGAAAGAAGCTTTCTGAGAAACTACTTAGTGTTCTGTTATTCATATCACAGTGTTACATCTGTATTTCGGGGATCTCTTTGCTAGCCTTATTTCTGTGGCATCTGAGAACAGATATTTCGGATCCCTTTGAAGACTATAGGGCCAAAGGAAATATCCTCCGATAACAAAGAGATAGAAGCTTTCTGAGAAACTTCTTTGTGTGCTGTGAAATCATCTCACAGAGTTACAGCTTTCCCCTCAAGAAGCCTTTCGCTAAGACAGTTCTTGTGGAATTGGCAAAGTGATATTTGGAAGCCCATAGAGGGCTATGGTGAAAAAGGAAATATCGTCAAGTGAAATCTGGAAAGAAGCTTTCTGAGAAACTGCTCTGTGATGTGGGACTTCCACTCACAGAGTTACATCTGTATATCGTGGATCTCTTTGCTAGCCTGATTTCTGTGGAATCTGAGAAGTGATATTTCAGATCCCTTTGAAGACTATAGGGCCAAAGGAAATATCCTCCGATAACAAAGAGAAAGAAGCTTTCTGAGAAACTTCTTTGTGTTGTGTGAAATCATCTCACAGAGTTACAACTTTCCCTTCAAGAAGCCTTTCGCTAACAGTTCTTGTTGAATTGGCAAAGTGATATTTGGAAGACCATAGAAGGCTATGGTGAAAAAGGAAATATCCTCAGATGAAATCTGGAAAGAAGCTTTCTGAGAAACTGCTCTGTGATGTGTGACTTCCACTCACAGAGTTACAACTGTATTTCGTGGATCTCTTTGCTAGCCTTATTTCTGTGGAATCTGAGAACAGATATTTCGGATCCCTTTGAAGACTATAGGGCCAAAGGAAATATCCTCCGATAACAAAGAGAAAGAAGCTTTCTGAGAAATTTCTTTGTGTTCTGTGAAATCATCTCACAGAGTTACAGCTTTCCCCTCAAGAAGCCTTTCGATAAGACGGTTCTTGTGGAATTTGCAAAGAGATATTTGGAAGCCCATAGACGGATACGGTGAAAAAGGAAATAACTTCAGATGAAATATGGAAAGAAGCTTTCTGAGAAACTGCTCTGTGATGTGTGACTTCCACTCACAGAGTTACATCTCTATTTCGTGGATCTCTTTGCTAGCCTTATTTCTGTGGAATCTGAGAACAGATATTCGGATCCCTTTGAAGACTATAGGGCCAAAGGAAATAACCTCCGATAACGAAGAGAAAGAAGCTTTCTGAAAAACTTCTTTGTGTTCTGTGAAATCATCTCACAGAGTTACAGCTTTCCCCTCAAGAAGCCTTTCGCTAAGACAGTTCTTGTGGAATTGGCAAAGTGATATTTGGAAGCCCATAGAGGGCTAAGGTGAAAAAGGAAATATCCTCAGATGAAATCTGGAAAGAAGCTTTCTGAGAAAGTGTTCTGTGATGTGTGACTTCCACTCACAGAGTTACATCTGTATTTCGTGGATCTCTTTGCTAGCCTTATTTCTGTGGAATCTGAGGGGTGATATTTCGGATCCCTTTGAAGACTATAGGGCCTAATGAAATATTCTCCGATAACAAAGAGAAAGAAGCTTTCTGAGAAACTTCTTTGTGTTCTGTGAAATCATCTCACAGAGTTACAGCTTTCCCCTCAAGAAGCCTTTCGCTAAGACAGTTCTTGTGGAATTGGAAAGTGATATTTGGAAGCCCTTAGAGGGCTATGGTGAAAAAGGAAATATCCTCAGATGAAATCTGGAAAGAAGCTTTCTGAGAAACTTCTCTGTGGTGTGTGACTTCCACTCACACAGTTACATCTGTCTTTCGTGGATCTCTTTGCTAGCCTTATTTTTGTGGAATCTGAGAAGAGATATTTCGGATCCCTTTGAAGACTATAGGGCCAAAGGAAATATCCTCCGATAACAAAGAGAAAGAAGCTTTCTGAGAAATTTCTTTGTGTTCTGTGAAATCATCTCACAGAGTTACAGCTTTCCCCTCAAGAAGCCTTTCGCTAAGACGGTTCTTGTGGAATTTGCAAAGAGATATTTGGAAGCCCATAGACTGATACGGTGAAAAAGGAAATAACCTCAGATGAAATCTGGAAAGAAGCTTTCTGAGAAACTGCTCTGTGATGTGTGACTTCCACTCACAGAGTTACATCTGTATTTCGTGGATCTCTTTGCTAGCCTTATTTCTGTGGAATCTGAGAACAGATATTCGGATCCCTTTGAAGACTATAGGGCCAAAGGAAATATCCTCCGATAACGAAGAGAAAGAAGCTTTCTGAAAAACTTCTTTGTGTTCTGTGAAATCATCTCAGAGAGTTACAGCTTTCCCCTCAAGAAGCCTTTCGCTAGGACAGTTCTTGTGGAATTGGCAATGTGATATTTGGAAGCCCATAGAGGGCTATGTTGAAAAAGGAAACATCCTCAGAGGAAATATGGAAAGAAGCTTTCTGAGAAACTGCTTAGTGTTCTGTTAATTCATCTCACAGAGATACATCTGTATTTCGGGGATCTCATTTCTAGCCTTATTTCTGTGGAATCTGAGAACAGATATTTCGGATCCCTTTGAAGACTATAGGGCCAAAGGAAATATCCTCCGATAACAAAGAGAAAGAAGCTTTCTGAGAAACTTCTTTGTGTTCTGTGAAATCATCTCACAGAGTTACAGCTTTCCCCTCAAGAAGCCTTTCGCTAAGACAGTTCTTGTGGAATTGGCAAAATGATATTTGGAAGCACATAGAGGGCTATGGATAAAAAGGAAATATCCTCAGATGAAATCTGTAAAGAAGCTTTCTGAGAAACTGCTTAGTGTTCTGTTAATTCATCTCACAGAGTTACATCTGTATTTCGGGGATCTCTTTGCTAGCCTTATTTCTGTGGAATCTGAGAACAGATATTTCGGATCCCTTTGAAGACTATAGGGCCAAAGGAAATATCCTCCGATAACAAAGAGAAAGAAGCTTTCTGAGAAACTTCTTTGTGTTCTGTGAAATCATCTCACAGAGTTACAGCTTTCCCCTCAAGAAGCCTTTCGCTAAGACAGTTCTTGTCGAATTGGCAAAGTGATAGTTGGAAGCCCATAGAGGGGTAAACTGAAAAAGGAAATATCCTCAGATGAAATCTGGAAAGAAGCTTTCTGAGAAAGTGTTCTGTGATGTGTGACTTCCACTCACAGAGTTACATCTGTATTTCGTGGATCTCTTTGCTAGCCTTATTTCTGTGGAATCTGAGAAGTGATATTTCGGATCCCTTTGAAGACTATAGGGCCAAAGGAAATATTCTCTGATAACAAAGAGAAAGAAGCTTTCTGAGAAACTTCTTTGTGTTCTGTGAAATCATCTCACAGAGTTACAGCTTTGCCCTCAAGAAGCCTTTCTCTAGGACAGTTCTTGTGGAATTGGCAAAGTGATATTTGGAAGCCCATAGAGTGCTATGGTGAAAAAGGAAATATCCTCAGATGAAATCTGGAAAGAAGCTTTCTGAGAAACTGCTCTGTGATGTGGGACTTCCACTCACAGAGTTACATCTGTATATCGTGGATCTCTTTGCTAGCCTTATTTCTGTGGAATCTGAGAAGTGATATTTCAGATCCCTTTGAAGACTATAGGTCCAAACGAAATATCCTCCGATAACAAAGAGAAAGAAGCTTTCTGAGAAACTTCTTTGTGTTCTGTGATATCATCTCACAGAGTTACAGCTTTCCCCTCAAGAAGCCTTTCGCTAACAGTTCTTGTTGAATTGGCAAAGTGATATTTGGAAGCCCATATAGGGCTATGGTGAAAAAGGAAATATCCTCAAATCAAATCTGGAAAGAAGCTTTCTGAGAAACTGCTCTGTGATATGTGACTTCCACTCACAGAGTTACAACTGTATTTCGTGGATCTCTTTGCTAGCCTTATTTCTGTGGAATCTGAGAACAGATATTTCGGATCCCTTTGAAGACTATAGGGCCAAAGGAAATATCCTCCGATAACAAAGATAAAGAAGCTTTCTGAGAAATTTCTTTGTGTTCTGTGAAATCATCTCACAGAGTTACAGCTTTCCCCTCAAGAAGCCTTTCGATAAGACGGTTCTTGTGGAATTTGCAAAGAGATATTTGGAAGCCCATAGACGGATACGGTGAAAAAGGAAATAACTTCAGATGAAATCTGTAAAGAAGCTTTCTGAGAAACTGCTCTGTGATGTGTGACTTCCACTCACAGAGTTACATCTGTATTTCGTGGATCTCTTTGCTAGCCTTATTTCGGTGGAATCTGAGAACAAATATTCGGATCCCACTGAAGACTATAGGGCCAAAGGAAATATCCTCCGATAACGAAGAGAAAGAAGCTTTCTGAAAAACTTCTTTGTGTTCTGTGAAATCATCTCACAGAGTTACAGCTTTCCCCACAAGAAGCCTTTCGCTAAGACGGTTCTTGTGGAATTGGCAAAGTGATATTTGGAAGCCCATAGAGGGCTATGGTGAAAAAGGAAATATCCTCAGATGAAATCTGGAAAGAAGCTTTCTGAGAAACTGCTCTGTGATGCGGGACTTCCACTCACAGAGTTACATCTGTATATCGTGGATCTCTTTGCTAGCCTTATTTCTGTGGAATCTGAGAAGAGATATTTCAGATTCCTTTGAAGGCTATAGGGCCAAAGGAAATATCCTCCGATAACAAACAGAAAGAAGCTTTCTGAGAAACTTCTTTGTCTTCTGTTAAATCATCTCACAGTGTTACAGCTTTCTCCTCAAGAAGCCTTTCTCTAAGACAGTTCTTGTGGAATTGGCAAAGTGATATTTGGAATCCCACAGAGGGCTATGGTGAAAAAGGAAATATCCTCAGATGAAATCTGGAAAGAAGCTTTCTGAGAAACTTCTCTGTGGTGTGTGACTTCCACTCACAGAGTTACGTCTCTATTTCGTGGATCTCTTTGCTAGCCTTATTTCTATGGAATCTGAAAACAGATATTTCGGAACCCTTTGAAGACAATAGGGCCAAAGGAAATATCCTCCGATAACAAAGAGAAAGAAGCTTTCTGAGAAACTTCTTTGTGTTCTGTGATATCACCTCACAGAGTTACAGCTTTCCCCTCAAGAAGCCTTTCGCTAAGACAGTTCTTGTGGAATTGGTAAAGGGATATTTGGAAGCCAATGGAGGGCTATGGTGAAAAAGGAAATATCCTCTGATGAAATCTGGAAAGAAGCTTTCTGAGAAACTACTTAGTGTTCTCTTAATTCATCTCACAGTGTTACATCTGTATTTCGGGGATCTCTTTGCTAGCCTTATTTCTGTGGCATCTGAGAACAGATATTTCGGATCCCTTTGAAGATTATAGGGCCAAAGGAAATATCCTCCGATAACAAAGAGATAGAAGCTTTCTGAGAAACTTCTTTGTGTGCTGTGAAATCATCTCACAGAGTTACAGCTTTCCCCTCAAGAAGCCTTTCACTAAGACAGTTCTTGTGGAATTGGCAAAGTGATATTTGGAAGCCCATAGAGGGCTATGGTGAAAAAGGAAATATCGTCAAATGAAATCTGGAAAGAAGCTTTCTGAGAAACTGCTCTGTGATGTGGGACTTCCACTCACAGAGTTACATCTGTATATCGTGGATCTCTTTGAAAGCTTTATTTCTGTGGAATCTGAGAAGTGATATTTCAGATCCCTTTGAAGACTATAGGGCCAAAGGAAATATCCTATGACAACAAAGAGAAAGAAGCTTTCTGAGAAAATTCTTTGTGTTCTGTGATATCATCTCACAGAGTTACAGCTTTCCCCTCAAGAAGCCTTTCGCTATCAGTTCTTGTTGAATTGGCAAAGTGATATTTGGAAGCCCATAGAGGGCTATGGTGAAAAAGGAAACATCCTCAGAGGAAATCTGGAAAGAAGCTTTCTGAGAAACTACTTAGTGTTCTGTTAATTCATCTCACAGAGTTACATCTGTATTTCGGGGATCTCTTTGCTAGACTTATTTCTGTGGCATCTGAGAACAGATAGTTCGGATCCCTTTGAAGACTATAGGGCCAAAGGAAATATCCTCCGATAACAAAGAGAAAGAAGCTTTCTGAGAAACTTCTTTGTGTGCTGTGAAATCATCTCACAGAGTTACAGCTTTCCCCTCAAGAAGACTTTCACTAAGACAGTTCTTGTGGAATTGGCAAAGTGATATTTGGAAGCCCATAGAGGGCTATGGTGAAAAAGGAAATATCGTCAAATGAAATCTGGAAAGAAGCTTTCTGAGAAACTGCTCTGTGATGTGGGACTTCCACTCACAGAGTTACATCTGTATATCGTGGATCTCTTTGCTAGCCTTATTTCTGTGGAATCTGAGAAGTGATATTTCAGATCCCTTTGAAGACTATAGGGCCAAAGGAAATATCCTCCGATAACAAAGAGAAAGAAGCTTTCTGAGAAACTTCTTTGTGTTCTGTGATATCATCTCACAGAGTTACAGCTTTCCCCTCAAGAAGCCTTTCGCTAAGGCAGTTCTTGTGGAATTGGAAAAGTGATATTTGGAAGCCCTTAGAGGGCTATGGTGAAAAAGGAAATATCCTCAGATGAAATCTGGAAAGAAGCTTTCTGTGAAACTTCTCTGTGGTGTGTGACTTCCACTCACACAGTTACATCTGTATTTCGTGGATCTCTTTGCTAGCCTTATTTTTGTGGAATCTGAGAACAGATATTTCGGATCCCTTTGAAGACTATAGGGCCAAAGGAAATATCCTCCGATAACAAAGAGAAAGAAGCTTTCTGAGAAACTTCTTTGTGTTGTGTGATATCATCTCACAGAGTTACATCTTTCCCCTCATAAAGCCTTTCGCTAAGACAGTTCTTGTGGAATTGGTAAAGGGATATTTGGAAGCCCATAGAGGGCTATGGTGAAAAAGGAAATATCCTCTGATGAAATCTGGAAAGAAGCTTTCTGAGAAACTACTTAGTGTTCTGTTAATTCATCTCACAGAGTTACATCTGTATTTCGGGGATCTCTTTGCTAGCCTTTTTTCTGTGGCATCTGAGAACAGATATTTCGGACCCCTTTGAAGACTATAGGGCCAAAGGAAATATCCTCTGATAACAAAGAGAAAGAAGCTTTCTGAGAAACTTCTTTGTGTGCTGTGAAATCATCTCACAGAGTTACAGCTTTCCCCTCCAGAAGCCTTTCGCTAAGACAGTTCTTGTGGAATTGGCAAAGTGATATTTGGAAGCCCATAGAGGGCTATGGTGAAAAAGGAAATATCCTCAGATGAAATCTGGAAAGAAGCTTTCTGAGAAACTGCTCTGTGATATGGGACTTCCACTCACAGAGTTACGTCTGTATTTCGTGGGTCTCTTTGCTAGCCTTATTTCTGTGGAATCTGAGAACAGATAATTCGGAACCCTTTGAAGACTATAGGGCCAAAGGAAATATCCTCCGATAACAAAGAGAAAGAAGCTTTCTGAGAAACTTCTTTGTGTTCTGTGATATCATCTCACAGAGTTACAGCTTTGCCCTCAAGAAGCCTTTCGCTAAGACAGTTCTTGTGTAATTGGCAAAGTGATATTTGGGAGCCCATAGAGGACTATGGTGAAAAAGGAAATATCCTCAGATGAAATCTGGAAAGAAGCTTTCTGAGAAACTGCTCTGTGATGTGTGACTTCCACTCACAGAGTTACATCTGTATTTCGTGGGTCTCTTTGCTAGCCTTATTTCTGTGGAATCTGAGAACAGATAATTCGGAACCCTTTGAAGACTATAGGGCCAAAGGAAATATCCTCCGATAACAAAGAGAAAGAAGCTTTCTGAGAAACTTCTTTGTGTTCTGTGAAATCATCTCACAGAGTTACAGCTTTCCCCTCAAGAAACCTTTCGCTAAGACAGTTTTGTGGAATTGGCAAAGTGATATTTGGAAGCCCATAGAGGGCTATGGTGAAAAAGGAAATATCCTCAAATGAAATCTGGAAAGAAGCTTTCTGAGAAACTGCTCGTGATGTGTGACTTCCACTCACAGAGTTACATCTGTATTTCGTGGATCTCTTTGCTAGCCTTATTTCTGTGGAATCTGAGAACAGATATTTCGGATCCCTTTGAAGACTATAGGGCCAAAGGAAATATCCTCCGATAACAAAGAGAAAGAAGCTTTCTGAGAAACTTCTTTGTGTTCTGTGAAATCATCTCACAGAGTTACAGCTTTCCCCTCAAGAAGCCTTTCGCTAGGACAGTTCTTGTGGAATTGGCAAAGTGATATTTGGAAGCCCATAGAGGGCTATGGTGAGAAAGGAAATATCCTCAGAATGAAATTTGGAAAGAAGCTTTCTGAGAAACTGCTCTGTGATGCGGGACTTCCACTCACAGAGTTACATCTGTATATCGTGGATCTCTTTGCTAGCCTTATTTCTGTGGAATCTGAGAAGAGATATTTCAGATCCCTTTGAAGACTATAGGGCCAAAGGGAATATCCTCCGATAACAAAGAGAAAGAACCTTTCTGAGAAACTTCTTTGTGTTCCGTGAAATCATCTCACAGAGTTACAGCTTTCCCCTCAAGAAGCCTTTCGCTAAGACAGTTCTTGTGGAATTGGCAAAGAGATATTTGGAAGCCCATAGAGGGCTATGGTGAAAAAGGAAATATCCTCAGATGAAATCTGGAAAGAAGCTTTCTGCGAAACTTCTCTGTGGTGTGTGACTTCCACTCACAGAGTTACATCTGTATTTCGTGGATCTCTTTGCTAGCCTTATTTCTGTGGAATCTGAGAACAGATATTTCGGATCCCTTTGAAGACTATAGGGCCAAAGGAAATATCCTCCGATAACAAAGAGAAAGAAGCTTTCTGAGAAACTTCTTTGTGTTCTGTGATATCACCTCACAGAGTTACAGCTATCCCCTCAAGAAGCCTTTCGCTAGGACAGTTCTTGTGGAATTGGCAATGTGATATTTGGAAGCCCATAGAGGGCTATGGTGGAAAAGGAAACATCCTCAGAGGAAATCTGGAAAGAAGCTTTCTGAGAAACTGCTTAGTGTTCTGTTAATTCATCTCACAGAGATACATCTGTATTTCGGGGATCTCTTTTCTAGCCTTATTTCTGTGGAATTTGAGAACAGATATTTCGGATCCCTTTGAAGAATATAGGGCCAAAGGAAATATCCTCCAATAACAAAGAGAAAGAAGCTTTATGAGAAACTTCTTTGTGTTCTGTCATATCATCTCACAGAGTTACAGCTTTCCCCTCAAGAAGCCTTTCGCTAAGACAGTTCTTGTGGAATTGGTAAAGGGATATTTGGAAGCCCATAGAGGGCTATGGTGAAAAAGGAAATATCCTCTGATGAAATCTGGAAAGAAGCTTTCTGAGAAACTACATAGTGTCCTGTTAATTCATCTCACAGAGTTACATCTGTATTTCGGGGATCTCTTTGCTAGCCTTATTTCTGTGGTATTTGAGAACAGATATTTCGGATCCCTTTTAAGACTATAGGGCCAAAGGAAATATCCTCCGATAACAAAGAGAAAGAAGCTTTCTGAGAAACTTCTTTGTGTTCTGTGAAATCATCTCACAGAGTTACAGCTTTCCCATCAAGAAGCCTTTCGCTAAGACAGTTCTTGTGGAATTGGCAAAGTGATATTTGGAAGCCCATACAGGGCTATGGTGAAAAAGGAAATATCCTCAGATGAAATCTGGAAAGAAGCCTTCTGAGAAAGTGTTCTGTGATGTGTGACTTCCACTCACAGAGTTACATCTGTATTTCGTGGATCTCTTTGCTAGCCTTATTTCTGTGGAATCTGAGAAGTGATATTTCGGATCCCTTTGAAGACTATAGGGCCAAAGGAAATATTCTCCGATAACAAAGAGAAAGAAGCTTTCTGAGAAACTTCTTTGTGTTCTGTGAAATCACCTCACAGAGTTACAGCTTTCCCCTCAAGAAGCCTTTCGCTAAGACAGTTCTTGTGGAATTGGAAAAGTGATATTTGGAAGCCCTTAGAGGGCTATGGTGAAAAAGGAAATATCCTCAGATGAAATCTGGGAAGAAGCTTTCTGAGAAACTTCTCTGTGGTGTGTGACTTCCACTCACACAGTTACATCTGTCTTTCGTGGATCTCTTTGCTAGACTTATTTTTGTGGAATCTGAGAACAGATATTTCGGATCCCTTTGAAGACTATAGGGCCAAAGGAAATATCCTCAGATAACAAAGAGAAAGAAGCTTTCTGAGAAACTTCTTTGTATTCTGTGAAATCATCTCACAGAGTTACACCTTTCCCCTCAAGAAGCGTTTCACTAAGACAGTTCTTGTGGAAATGGCAAAGTGATATTTGGAATCGCACAGAGGGCTATGGTGAAAAAGGAAATATCCTCAGATGAAATCTGGAAAGAAGCTTTCTGAGAAACTTCTCTGTGGTGTGTGACTTCCACTCACAGAGTTACATCTGTATTTCGTGGATCTCTTTGCTAGCCTTATTTCTGTGGAATCTGAGAACAGATATTTCGGATCTCTTTGAAGACTATAGGGCCAAAGGAAATATCCTCCAATAACAAAGAGAAAGAAGCTTTCTGTGAAACTTCTTTGTGTTCTGTGAAATCATCTCCTGGAGTTACAGCTTTCCCCTCAAGAAGCCTTTCGCTAGGACAGTTCTTGTGGAATTGGCAATGTGATATTTGGAAGCCCATAGAGGGCTATGGTGAAAAAGGAAACATCCTCAGAGGAAATCTGGAAAGAAGCTTTCTGAGAAACTGCTTAGTGTTCTGTTTATTCATCTCACAGAGGTACATCTGTATTTCGGGGATCTCTTTTCTAACCTTATTTCTGTGGAATCTGAGAACAGATATTTCGGATCCCTTTGAAGACTATGGGGCCAAAGGAAATATCCTCCAATAACAAAGAGAAAGAAGCTTTCTGAGAAACTTCTTTGTGTTCTGTGATATCATCTCACAGAGTTACAGCTTTCCCCTCAAGAAGCCTTTCGCTAAGACAGTTCTTGTGGAATTGGTTAAGGGATATTTGGAAGCCCATAGAGGGCTATGGTGAAAAAGCAAATATCATCAGATGAAATCTGTAAAGAAGCTTTCTGAGAAACTGCTTAGTGTTCTGTTAATTCATCTCACAGAGTTACATCTGCATTTCGGGGATCTCTTTGCTGGCCTTATTTCTGTGGAATCTGAGAACAGATATTTCGGATCCCTTTTAAGACTATAGGGCCAAAGGAAATATCCTCCGATAAAGAAGAGAAAGAGTCTTTCTGAAAAACTTCTTTGTGTTCTGTGAAATCATCTCACAGAGTTACAGCTTTCCCCTCAAGAAGCCTTTCGCTAAGACAGCTCTTGTCGAATTGGCAAAGTGATATTTGGAAGCCCATAGAGGGCTAAGGTGAAAAAGGAAATATCCTCAGATGAAATATGGAAAGAAGCTTTCTGAGAAAGTGTTCTGTGATGTGTGACTTCCACTCACAGAGTTACATCTGTATTTCGTGGATCTCTTTGCTAGCCTTATTTCTGTGGAATCTGAGAAGTGATATTTCGGATCCCTTTGAAGACTATAGGGCCAAAGGAAATATCCTCCGATAACAAAGAGAAAGAAGCTTTCTGAGAAACTTCTTTGTGTTGTGTGAAATCATCTCAGAGAGTTACAACTTTCCCTTCAAGAAGCCTTTCGCTAACAGTTCTTGTTGAATTGGCAAAGTGATATTTGGAAGACCATAGAAGGCTATGGTGAAAAAGGAAATATCCTCAGATGAAATCTGGAAAGAAGATTTCTGAGAAACTGCTCTGTGATGTGTGACTTCCACTCACAGAGTTACAACTGTATTTCGTGGATCTCTTTGCTAGCCTTATTTCTGTGGAATCTGAGAACAGATATTTCGGATCCCTTTGAAGACTATAGGGCCAAAGGAAATATCCTCCGATAACAAAGAGAAAGAAGCTTTCTGAGAAATTTCTTTGTGTTCTTTGAAATCATCTCACAGAGTTACAGCTTTCCCCTCAAGAAGCCTTTCGATAAGACGGTTCTTGTGGAATTTGCAAAGAGATATTTGGAAGCCCATAGACGGATACGGTGAAAAAGGAAATAACTTCAGATGAAATATGGAAAGAAGCTTTCTGAGAAACTGCTCTGTGATGTGTGACTTCCACTCACAGAGTTACATCTGTATTTCGTGGATCTCTTTGCTAGCCTTATTTCTGTGGAATCTGAGAACAAATATTCGGAACCCTTTGAAGACTATAGGGCCAAAGGAAATAACCTCCGATAACGAAGAGAAAGAAGCTTTCTGAAAAACTTCTTTGTGTTCTGTGAAATCATCTCACAGAATTACAGCTTTCCCCTCAAGAAGCCTTTCGCTAAGACAGTTCTTGTGGAATTGGCAAAGTGATATTTGGAAGCCCATAGAGGGCTAAGGTGAAAAAGGAAATATCCTCAGATGAAATCTGGAAAGAAGCTTTCTGAGAAAGTGTTCTGTGATGTGTGACTTCCACTCACAGAGTTACATCTGTATTTCGTGGATCTCTTTGCTAGCCTTATTTCTGTGGAATCTGAGAGGTGATATTTCGGATCCCTTTGAAGACTATAGGGCCAAAGGAAATATTCTCCGATAACAAAGAGAAAGAAGCTTTCTGAGAAACTTCTTTGTGTTCTGTGAAATCATCTCACAGAGTTACAGCTTTCCCCTCAAGAAGCCTTTCGCTAAAACAGTTCTTGTGGAATTGGAAAGTGATATTTGGAAGCCCTTAGAGGGCTATGGTGAAAAAGGAAATATCCTCAGATGAAATCTGGAAAGAAGCTTTCTGAGAAACTTCTCTGTGGTGTGTGACTTCCACTCACACAGTTACATCTGTCTTTCGTGGATCTCTTTGCTAGCCTTATTTTTGTGGAATCTGAGAAGAGATATTACAGATCCCTTTGAAGACTATAGGGCCAAAGGAAATATCCTCCGATAACAAAGACAAAGAAGCTTTCTGAGAAATTTCTTTGTGTTCTGTGAAATCATCTCACAGAGTTACAGCTTTCCCCTCAAGAAGCCTTTCGCTAAGACGGTTCTTGTGGAATTTGCAAAGAGATATTTGGAAGCCCATAGACGGATACGGTGAAAAAGGAAATAACCTCAGATGAAATCTGGAAAGAAGCTTTCTGAGAAACTGCTCTGTGATGTGTGACTTCCACTCACAGAGTTACATCTGTATTTCGTGGATCTCTTTGCTAGCCTTATTTCTGTGGAATCTGAGAACAGATATTCGGATCCCTTTGAAGACTATAGGGCCAAAGGAAATATCCTCCGATAACGAAGAGAAAGAAGCTTTCTGAGAAACTTCTTTGTGTTCTGTGAAATCATCTCACAGAGTTACAGCTTTCCCCTCAAGAAGCCATTCGCCAAGACAGTTCTTGTGGAATTGGCAAAGAGATATTTGGAAGCCCTTAGAGGGCTAGGGTGAAAAAGGAAATATCCTCAGATGAAATCTGGAAAGAAGCTTTCTGAGAAACTGCTCTGTGATGTGTGACTTCCACTCACAGAGTTACATCTGTATTTCGTGGATCTCTTTGCTAGCCTTATTTCTGTGGAATCTGAGAACAGATATTTCGGATCCCTTTGAAGACTATAGGGCCAAAGGAAATATCCTCTGATAACAAAGAGAAAGAAGCTTTCTGAGAAACTTCTTTGTGTTCTGTGAAATCATCTCACAGAGTTACAGCTTTCCCCTCAAGAAGCCATTCGCCAAGATAGTTCTTGTGGAATTGGCAAAGTGATATTTTGAAGCCCTTAGAGGGCTAGGGTGAAAAAGGAAATATCCTCAGATGAAATCTGGAAAGAAGCTTTCTGAGAAACTTCTCTGTGGTGAGTGACTTCCACTCACAGAGTTACATCTGTATTTCGCGGATCTCTTTGCTAGCCTTATTTCTGTGGAATTTGAGAACAGATATTTCGGATCCCTTTGAAGACTATAGGGCCAAAGGAAATATCCTCCAATAACAAAGAGAAAGAAGCTTTCTGAGAAACTTCTTTGTGTTCTGTGAAATCATCTCACAGAGTTACAGCTTTCCCTTCAAGAAGCCTTTCGCTAAGACAGTTCTTCTGGAATTTGCAAAGAGATATTTGGAAGCCCATAGAGGGCTATGGTGAAAAAGGAAATATCCTCAGATGAAATCTGTAAAGAAACTTTCTGAGAAACTGCTTAGTGTTCTGTTAATTCATCTCACAGAGTTACATCTGTATTTCGTGGATCTCTTTGCTAGCCTTATTTCTGTGGAATCTGAGAACAGATATTTAGGATCCCTTTGAAGAATATAGGGCCAAAGGAAATATCCTCCGATAACAAAGAGAAAGAAGCTTTCTGAGAAACTTCTTTGTGTTCTATGAAGTCATCTCACAGAGTTACAGCTTTCCCCTAAAGAAGACATTCGCTAAGACAGTTATTGTGGAATTGGCAAAGTGATATTTGGAAGCCCTTAGAGGGCTAGGGTGAAAAAGGAAATATCTTCAGAAGAAATCTGGAAAGAAGCTTTCTGAGAAACTTCTCTGTGGTGTGTGACTTCCACTCACAGAGTTACATCTGTATTTCGTGGATCTCTTTGCTAGCCTTATTTCTGTGTAATCTGAGAAGAGATATTTCGGATCCCTTTAGAGACTATAGGGCCAAAGGAAATATCCTCCGATAACAAAGAGAAAGAAGCTTTCTGAGAAACTTCTTTGTGTTCTGTGAAATCATCTCACAGAGTTACAGTTTTCCCCTCAAGAAGCCTTTCGCTAGGACAGTTCTTGTGGAATTGGCAACGTTAAATTTGAAGCACATAGAGGGCTATGTTGAAAAAGGAAATATCCTCAGATCAAATCTGGAAAGAAGCTTTCTGAGAAGCTGCTCTGTGATGTGTGACTTCCACTCACTAGAGTTACATCTGTATTTCGTGGATCTCTTTGCTAGCCTTATTTCTGTGGAATCTGAGAACAGATATTTCGGATCCCTTTGAAGACTGTAGGGCCAAAGGAAATATCCTCCGATAACAAAGAGAAAGAAGCTTTCTGAGAAACTTCTTTGTGTTCTGTGAAATCATCTCACAGAGTTACAGCTTTCCCCTCAAGAAACCTTTCTCTAAGACAGTTCTTGTGGAATTTGCAAAGAGATATTTGGAAGCCCATAGAGGGCTATGGTGAAAAAGGAAATATCCTCAGATGAAATCTGCAAAGAAGCTTTCTGAGAAACTGCTTAGTGTTCTGTTAATTCATCTCACAGAGTTACATCTGTATTTCGGGGATCTCTTTGCTAGCCTTATTTCTGTGGAATCTGAGAACAGATATTTCGGATCCCTTTGAAGACTGTAGAGCCAAAGGAAATATCCTCCGATAACAAAGAGAAAGAAGCTTTCTGAGAAACTTCTTTGTGTTCTGTGAAGTCATCTCACAGAGTTACATCTTTCCCCTCTAGGAGCCTTTCGCTAAGACGGCTCTTGTGGAATTTGCAAAGAGATATTTGGAAGCCCATAGACGGCTACGGTGAAAAAGGAAATAACCTCAGATGAAATCTGGAAAGAAGATGTCTGAGAAACTGCTCTGTGATGTGTGACTTCCACTCACAGAGTTACATCTCTATTTCGTGGATCTCTTTGCTAGCCTTATTTCTGTGGAATCTGAGAACAGATATTCGGATCCCTTGAAAACTATAGGGTCAAAGGAAATATCCTCCGATAACAAAGAGAAAGAAGCTTTCTGAAAAACTTCTTTGTGTTCTGTGAAATCATCTCACAGAGTTACAGCTTTCCCCTCAAGAAGCCTTTCGCTAAGACAGTTCTTGTGGAATTGGCAAAGTGATATTTGGAAGCCCATAGAGGGCTAAGGTGAAAAAGGAAATATCCTCATATGAAATCTGGAAAGAAGCTTTCTGAGAAACTGTTCTGTGATTTGTGACTTCCACTCACAGAGTTACATCTGTATTTCGTGGATTTCTTTGCTAGCCTTATTTTTGTGGAATCTGAGAAGAGGTATTTCGGATCCCTTTGAAGACTATAGGGCCAAAGGAAGTATTCTCCGATAACAAAGAGAAAGAAGCTTTCTGAGAAACTTCTTTGTTTTCTGTGAAATCATCTCACAGAGTTACAGCTTTCCCCTCAAGAATCCTTTCGATAAGACAGTTCTTGTGGAATTGCAAAAGTGATATTTGGAAGCCCTTAGAGGGCCATGGTGAAAAAGGAAATATCCTCAGATGAAATCTGGAAAGAAGCTTTCTGAGAAACTTCTCTGTGGTGTGTGACTTCCACTCACAGAGTTACATCTGTCTTACGTGGATCTCTTTGCTAGCCTTATTTCTGTGGAATCTGAGAACAGATATTTCGGATCCCTTTGAAGTCTATAGGGCCAAAGGAAATATCCTCTGATAACAAAGAGAAAGAAGCTTTCTGAGAAACTTCTTTGTGTTCTGTGAAATCATCTCACAGAGTTACAGCTTTCCCCTCAAGAAGCCTTTCGCTAGGACAGTTCTTGTGGAATTGGCAATGTGATATTTGGAAGCCCATAGAGGGCTATGGTGAAAAAGGAAATATCCTCAGATCAAATCTGGAAAGAAGCTTTCTGAGAAGCTGCTCTGTGATGTGTGACTTCCACTCACAGAGTTACATCTGTATTTCGTGGATCTCTTTGCTAGCCTTATTTCTGTGGAATCTGAGAACAGATATTTCGGATCCCTTTGAAGACTGTAGGGCCAAAGGAAATATCCTCCGATAACAAAGAGAAAGAAGCTTTCTGAGAAACTTCTTTGTGTTCTGTGAAATCATCTCACAGAGTTACAGCTTTCCCCTCAAGAAGCCTTTTGCTAAGACAGTTCTTGTGGAATTTGCAAAGAGATATTTGGAAGCCCATAGACGGCTATGGTGAAAAAGGAAATATCCTCAGATGAAATCTGGAAAGAAGCTTTCTGAGAAACTTCTTTGTGTTCTGTGAAATCATCTCACAGAGTTACACCTTTCCCCTCAAGAAGCCTTGCGCTAAGACAGTTCTTGTGGAATTGGCAAAGTGATATTTGGAACCCCTAGAGGGCTATGGTGAAAAAGGAAATATCCTCAGATGAAATCTGGAAAGAAGCTTTCTGAGAAACTGCACTGTGATGTGGGACTTCCACTCTCAGAGTTACATCTGTATATCGTGGATCTCTTTGATAGCCTTATTTCTCTGGAATCTGAGAAGTGATATTTCAGATCCCTTTGAAGACTATAGCTCCAAAGGAAATATCCTCCGATAACAAAGAGAAAGAAGCTTTCTGAGAAACTTCTTTGTGTTCTGTGATATCATCTAACAGAGTTACAGCTTTCTCCTCAAGAAGCCTTTCGCTAAGACAGTTTTTGTGGAATTGGCAAAGTGATATTTGGAAGCCATTAGAGGACTATGGTGAAAAAGGAAATATCGTCAGATGAAATCTGGAAAGAAGCTTTCTGAGAAACTGCTCTGTGATGTGTGACTTCCACTA
Source organism: Macaca mulatta (assembly GCF_049350105.2). NCBI lineage: Eukaryota > Metazoa > Chordata > Mammalia > Primates > Cercopithecidae > Macaca > Macaca mulatta. Next base: position 52,622,397 of record NC_133422.1, on the reverse strand, counting down.
ACAGAGTTACATCTGTATTTCTTGGGTCTCTTTGCTAGCCTTATTTCTGTGGAATCTGAGAACAGATATTTCGGAACCCTTTGAAGACTATAGGGCCAAAGGAAATATCCTCCGATAACAAAGAGAAAGAAGCTTTCTGAGAAACTTCTTTGTGTTCTGTGAAATCATCTCACAGAGTTACAGCTTTCCCCTCAAAAAGCCTTTCGCAAAGACAGTTTTGTGGAATTGGCAAAGTGATATTTGGAAGCCCATAGAGGGCTACGGTGAAAAAGCAAATATCCTCAGATGAAATCTGTAAAGAAGCTTTCTGAGAAACTGCTTAGTGTTCTGTTAATTCATCTCACAGAGTTACATCTATATTTCGGGGATCTCTTTGCTAGCCTTATTTCTGTGGAATCTGAGAACAGATATTTCGGATCCCTTTGAAGACTATAGGGCCAATGGAAATATCCTCCGATAACAAAGAGAAAGAAGCTTTCTGAGAAACTTCTTTGTGTTCTGTGAAATCATCTCACAGAGTTACAGCTTTCCCCTCAAGAAGCCTTTCGGTAAGACAGTTCTTGTGGAATTGGCAAAGTGATATTTGGAAGCCCATAGAGGGCTATGGTGAGAAAGGAAATATCCTCAGATGAAATCTGGAAAGAAGCTTTCTGAGAAACTGCTCTGTGATGCGGGACTTCCACTCACAGAGTTACATCGGTATATCGTGGATCTCTTTGCTAGCCTTATTTCTGTGGAATCTGAGAAGTGATATTTCAGATTCCTGTGAAGACTATAGGGCCAAAGGAAATATCCTCCGATAACAAGGAGAAAGAAGCTTTCTGAGAAACTTCTTTGTGTTCTGTGAAATCATCTCACAGAGTTACTGCTTTCCCCTCAAGAAGCCTTTCTCTAAGACAGTTCTTGTGGAATTGGCAAAGTGATATTTGGAAGCCCACAGAGGGCTATGGTGAAAAAGGAAATATCCTCAGATGAAATCTGGAAAGAAGATTTCTGAGAAACTTCTCGGTGGTGTGTGACTTCCACTCACAGAGTTACATCTGTATTTCGTGGATCTCTTTGCTAGCCTTATTTCTGTGGAATCTGAGAACAGATATTTCGGATCCCTTTGAGGACTGTATTGCCAAAGGAAATATCCTCCGATAACAAAGAGAAAGAAGCTTTCTGAGAAACTTCTTTGTGTTCTGTGAAATCATCTCACAGAGTTACAGCTTTCCCGTCAAGAATCCTTTCGCTAAGACAGTTCTTCTGGAATTGGCAAAGTGATATTTGGAAGCCCATAAAAGCTATGTTGAAAAAGATAATATCCTCAGATGAAATCTGGAAAGAAGCTTTCTGAGAAACTTCTCTGTGGCGTGTGCTTCCACTCACAGAGTTATATCTGTATTTCGTGGATCTCTTTGCTAGCCTTATTTCTGTGGAATCTGAGAACAGATATTTCGGATCCCTTTGAAGACTATAGGGCCAAAGGAAATATCCTCCGATAACAAAGAGAAAGAAGCTTTCTGAGAAACTTCTTTGTGTTCTGTGAAATCATCTCACAGAGTTACAGCTTTGCCCTCAAGAAGCCTTTCGCTAGGACAGTTCTTGTGGAATTGGCAATGTGATATTTTGAAGCCCATAGAGTGCTATGGTGAAAAAGGAAGTATCCTCAGATCAAATCTGGAAAGAATCTTTCTGAGAAGCTGCTCTGTGATGTGTGACTTCCACTCACAGAGTTACATCTGTATTTCGTGGATCTCTTTGCTAGCCTTATTTCTGTGGAATCTGAGAACAGATATTTCGGATCCCTTTGAGGACTGTATTGCCAAAGGAAATATCCTCCGATAACAAAGAGAAAGAAGCTTTCTGAGAAACTTCTTAGTGTTCTGTGATATCATCTCACAGAGTTACAGCTTTCCCCTCAAGAAGCCTTTCGCTAAGACGGTTCTTGTGGAATTGGCAAAGTGATATTTGGAAGCCCATAGAGGGCTAAGGTTAAAAAGGAAATATCCTCAGATGAAATGTGGAAAGAAGCTTTCTGAGAAACTGCTTAGTGTTCTGATAATTCATCTCACAGAGTTACATCTGTATTTCGGGGATCTCTTTGCTAGCCTTATTTCTGTGGAATCTCAGAAGTGATATTTCGGATCCCTATGTAGACTATAGGACCAAAGGAAATATCCTCCGATAACAAAGAGAAAGAAGCTTTCTGAGAAACTGCTCTGTGATGTGGGACTTCCACTCACAGAGTTACATCTGTATATCGTGGATCTCTTTGCTAGCCTTATTTCTGTGGAATCTGAGAAGTGATATTTCAGATCCCTTTGAAGACTATAGGGCCAAAGGAAATATCTTCCGATAACAAAGAGAAAGAAGCTTTCTGAGAAACTTCTTTGTGTTCTGTGAAATCATCTCACAGAGTTACAGCTTTCCCCTCAAGAAGCCTTTCTCTAAGACAGTTCTTGTGGAATTGGCAAAGTGATATTTGGAATCCCACAGAGGGATATGGTGAGAAAGGAAATATCCTCAGATGAAATCTGGAAAGAAGCTTTCTGAGAAACTACTTAGTGTTCTGTTATTCATATCACAGTGTTACATCTGTATTTCGGGGATCTCTTTGCTAGCCTTATTTCTGTGGCATCTGAGAACAGATATTTCGGATCCCTTTGAAGACTATAGGGCCAAAGGAAATATCCTCCGATAACAAAGAGATAGAAGCTTTCTGAGAAACTTCTTTGTGTGCTGTGAAATCATCTCACAGAGTTACAGCTTTCCCCTCAAGAAGCCTTTCGCTAAGACAGTTCTTGTGGAATTGGCAAAGTGATATTTGGAAGCCCATAGAGGGCTATGGTGAAAAAGGAAATATCGTCAAGTGAAATCTGGAAAGAAGCTTTCTGAGAAACTGCTCTGTGATGTGGGACTTCCACTCACAGAGTTACATCTGTATATCGTGGATCTCTTTGCTAGCCTGATTTCTGTGGAATCTGAGAAGTGATATTTCAGATCCCTTTGAAGACTATAGGGCCAAAGGAAATATCGTCCGATAACAAAGAGAAAGAAGCTTTCTGAGAAACTTCTTTGTGTTGTGTGAAATCATCTCACAGAGTTACAACTTTCCCTTCAAGAAGCCTTTCGCTAACAGTTCTTGTTGAATTGGCAAAGTGATATTTGGAAGACCATAGAAGGCTATGGTGAAAAAGGAAATATCCTCAGATGAAATCTGGAAAGAAGCTTTCTGAGAAACTGCTCTGTGATGTGTGACTTCCACTCACAGAGTTACAACTGTATTTCGTGGATCTCTTTGCTAGCCTTATTTCTGTGGAATCTGAGAACAGATATTTCGGATCCCTTTGAAGACTATAGGGCCAAAGGAAATATCCTCTGATAACAAAGAGAAAGAAGCTTTCTGAGAAATTTCTTTGTGTTCTGTGAAATCATCTCACAGAGTTACAGCTTTCCCCTCAAGAAGCCTTTCGATAAGACGGTTCTTGTGGAATTTGCAAAGAGATATTTGGAAGCCCATAGACGGATACGGTGAAAAAGGAAATAACTTCAGATGAAATATGGAAAGAAGCTTTCTGAGAAACTGCTCTGTGATGTGTGACTTCCACTCACAGAGTTACATCTCTATTTCGTGGATCTCTTTGCTAGCCTTATTTCTGTGGAATCTGAGAACAGATATTCGGATCCCTTTGAAGGCTATAGGGCCAAAGGAAATAACCTCCGATAACGAAGAGAAAGAAGCTTTCTGAAAAACTTCTTTGTGTTCTGTGAAATCATCTCACAGAGTTACAGCTTTCCCCTCAAGAAGCCTTTCGCTAAGACAGTTCTTGTGGAATTGGCAAAGTGATATTTGGAAGCCCATAGAGGGCTAAGGTGAAAAAGGAAATATCCTCAGATGAAATCTGGAAAGAAGCTTTCTGAGAAAGTGTTCTGTGATGTGTGACTTCCACTCACAGAGTTACATCTGTCTTTCGTGGATCTCTTTGCTAGCCTTATTTCTGTGGAATCTGAGGGGTGATATTTCGGATCCCTTTGAAGACTATAGGGCCAAATGAAATATTCTCCGATAACAAAGAGAAAGAAGCTTTCTGAGAAATTTCTTTGTGTTCTGTGAAATCATCTCACAGAGTTACAGCTTTCCCCTCAAGAAGCCTTTCGCTAAGACGGTTCTTGTGGAATTTGCAAAGAGATATTTGGAAGCCCATAGACTGATACGGTGAAAAAGGAAATAACCTCAGATGAAATCTGGAAAGAAGCTTTCTGAGAAACTGCTCTGTGATGTGTGACTTCCACTCACAGAGTTACATCTGTATTTCGTGGATCTCTTTGCTAGCCTTATTTCTGTGGAATCTGAGAACAGATATTCGGATCCCTTTGAAGACTATAGGGCCAAAGGAAATATCCTCCGATAACGAAGAGAAAGAAGCTTTCTGAAAAACTTCTTTGTGTTCTGTGAAATCATCTCACAGAGTTACAGCTTTCCCCTCAAGAAGCCTTTCGCTAGGACAGTTCTTGTGGAATTGGCAATGTGATATTTGGAAGCCCATAGAGGGCTATGTTGAAAAAGGAAACATCCTCAGAGGAAATATGGAAAGAAGCTTTCTGAGAAACTGCTTAGTGTTCTGTTAATTCATCTCACAGAGATACATCTGTATTTCGGGGATCTCATTTCTAGCCTTATTTCTGTGGAATCTGAGAACAGATATTTCGGATCCCTTTGAAGACTATAGGGCCAAAGGAAATATCCTCCGATAACAAAGAGAAAGAAGCTTTCTGAGAAACTTCTTTGTGTTCTGTGAAATCATCTCACAGAGTTACAGCTTTCCCCTCAAGAAGCCTTTCGCTAAGACAGTTCTTGTGGAATTGGCAAAATGATATTTGGAAGCACATAGAGGGCTATGGATAAAAAGGAAATATCCTCAGATGAAATCTGTAAAGAAGCTTTCTGAGAAACTGCTTAGTGTTCTGTTAATTCATCTCACAGAGTTACATCTTTATTTCGGGGATCTCTTTGCTAGCCTTATTTCTGTGGAATCTGAGAACAGATATTTCGGATCCCTTTGAAGACTATAGGGCCAAAGGAAATATCCTCCGATAACAAAGAGAAAGAAGCTTTCTGAGAAACTTCTTTGTGTTCTGTGAAATCATCTCACAGAGTTACAGCTTTCCCCTCAAGAAGCCTTTCGCTAAGACAGTTCTTGTCGAATTGGCAAAGTGATAGTTGGAAGCCCATAGAGGGGTAAACTGAAAAAGGAAATATCCTCAGATGAAATCTGGAAAGAAGCTTTCTGAGAAAGTGTTCTGTGATGTGTGACTTCCACTCACAGAGTTACATCTGTATTTCGTGGATCTCTTTGCTAGCCTTATTTCTGTGGAATCTGAGAAGTGATATTTCGGATCCATTTGAAGACTATAGGGCCAAAGGAAATATTCTCTGATAACAAAGAGAAAGAAGCTTTCTGAGAAACTTCTTTGTGTTCTGTGAAATCATCTCACAGAGTTACAGCTTTGCCCTCAAGAAGCCTTTCTCTAGGACAGTTCTTGTGGAATTGGCAAAGTGATATTTGGAAGCCCATAGAGTGCTATGGTGAAAAAGGAAATATCCTCAGATGAAATCTGGAAAGAAGCTTTCTGAGAAACTGCTCTGTGATGTGGGACTTCCACTCACAGAGTTACATCTGTATATCGTGGATCTCTTTGCTAGCCTTATTTCTGTGGAATCTGAGAAGTGATATTTCAGATCCCTTTGAAGACTATAGGTCCAAACGAAATATCCTCCGATAACAAAGAGAAAGAAGCTTTCTGAGAAACTTCTTTGTGTTCTGTGATATCATCTCACAGAGTTACAGCTTTCCCCTCAAGAAGCCTTTCGCTAACAGTTCTTGTTGAATTGGCAAAGTGATATTTGGAAGCCCATATAGGGCTATGGTGAAAAAGGAAATATCCTCAAATCAAATCTGGAAAGAAGCTTTCTGAGAAACTGCTCTGTGATATGTGACTTCCACTCACAGAGTTACAACTGTATTTCGTGGATCTCTTTGCTAGCCTTATTTCTGTGGAATCTGAGAACAGATATTTCGGATCCCTTTGAAGACTATAGGGCCAAAGGAAATATCCTCCGATAACAAAGATAAAGAAGCTTTCTGAGAAATTTCTTTGTGTTCTGTGAAATCATCTCACAGAGTTACAGCTTTCCCCTCAAGAAGCCTTTCGATAAGACGGTTCTTGTGGAATTTGCAAAGAGATATTTGGAAGCCCATAGACGGATACGGTGAAAAAGGAAATAACTTCAGATGAAATCTGTAAAGAAGCTTTCTGAGAAACTGCTCTGTGATGTGTGACTTCCACTCACAGAGTTACATCTGTATTTCGTGGATCTCTTTGCTAGCCTTATTTCGGTGGAATCTGAGAACAAATATTCGGATCCCACTGAAGACTATAGGGCCAAAGGAAATATCCTCCGATAACGAAGAGAAAGAAGCTTTCTGAAAAACTTCTTTGTGTTCTGTGAAATCATCTCACAGAGTTACAGCTTTCCCCTCAAGAAGCCTTTCGCTAAGACGGTTCTTGTGGAATTGGCAAAGTGATATTTGGAAGCCCATAGAGGGCTATGGTGAAAAAGGAAATATCCTCAGATGAAATCTGGAAAGAAGCTTTTTGAGAAACTGCTCTGTGATGCGGGACTTCCACTCACAGAGTTACATCTGTATATCGTGGATCTCTTTGCTAGCCTTATTTCTGTGGAATCTGAGAAGAGATATTTCAGATTCCTTTGAAGGCTATAGGGCCAAAGGAAATATCCTCCGATAACAAAGAGAAAGAAGCTTTCTGAGAAACTTCTTTGTCTTCTGTTAAATCATCTCACAGTGTTACAGCTTTCTCCTCAAGAAGCCTTTCTCTAAGACAGTTCTTGTGGAATTGGCAAAGTGATATTTGGAATCCCACAGAGGGCTATGGTGAAAAAGGAAATATCCTCAGATGAAATCTGGAAAGAAGCTTTCTGAGAAACTTCTCTGTGGTGTGTGACTTCCACTCACAGAGTTACGTCTCTATTTCGTGGATCTCTTTGCTAGCCTTATTTCTATGGAATCTGAAAACAGATATTTCGGAACCCTTTGAAGACAATAGGGCCAAAGGAAATATCCTCCGATAACAAAGAGAAAGAAGCTTTCTGAGAAACTTCTTTGTGTTCTGTGATATCACCTCACAGAGTTACAGCTTTCCCCTCAAGAAGCCTTTCGCTAAGACAGTTCTTGTGGAATTGGTAAAGGGATATTTGGAAGCCAATGGAGGGCTATGGTGAAAAAGGAAATATCCTCTGATGAAATCTGGAAAGAAGCTTTCTGAGAAACTACTTAGTGTTCTCTTAATTCATCTCACAGTGTTACATCTGTATTTCGGGGATCTCTTTGCTAGCCTTATTTCTGTGGCATCTGAGAACAGATATTTCGGATCCCTTTGAAGACTATAGGGCCAAAGGAAATATCCTCCGATAACAAAGAGATAGAAGCTTTCTGAGAAACTTCTTTGTGTGCTGTGAAATCATCTCACAGAGTTACAGCTTTCCCCTCAAGAAGCCTTTCACTAAGACAGTTCTTGTGGAATTGGCAAAGTGATATTTGGAAGCCCATAGAGGGCTATGGTGAAAAAGGAAATATCGTCAAATGAAATCTGGAAAGAAGCTTTCTGAGAAACTGCTCTGTGATGTGGGACTTCCACTCACAGAGTTACATCTGTATATCGTGGATCTCTTTGCTAGCTTTATTTCTGTGGAATCTGAGAAGTGATATTTCAGATCCCTTTGAAGACGATAGGGCCAAAGGAAATATCCTATGACAACAAAGAGAAAGAAGCTTTCTGAGAAAATTCTTTGTGTTCTGTGATATCATCTCACAGAGTTACAGCTTTCCCCTCAAGAAGCCTTTCGCTATCAGTTCTTGTTGAATTGGCAAAGTGATATTTGGAAGCCCATAGAGGGCTATGGTGAAAAAGGAAACATCCTCAGAGGAAATCTGGAAAGAAGCTTTCTGAGAAACTACTTAGTGTTCTGTTAATTCATCTCACAGAGTTACATCTGTATTTCGGGGATCTCTTTGCTAGCCTTTTTTCTGTGGCATCTGAGAACAGATATTTCGGACCCCTTTGAAGACTATAGGGCCAAAGGAAATATCCTCTGATAACAAAGAGAAAGAAGCTTTCTGAGAAACTTCTTTGTGTGCTGTGAAATCATCTCACAGAGTTACAGCTTTCCCCTCCAGAAGCCTTTCGCTAAGACAGTTCTTGTGGAATTGGCAAAGTGATATTTGGAAGCCCATAGAGGGCTATGGTGAAAAAGGAAATATCCTCAGATGAAATCTGGAAAGAAGCTTTCTGAGAAACTGCTCTGTGATATGGGACTTCCACTCACAGAGTTACGTCTGTATTTCGTGGGTCTCTTTGCTAGCCTTATTTCTGTGGAATCTGAGAACAGATAATTCGGAACCCTTTGAAGACTATAGGGCCAAAGGAAATATCCTCCGATAACAAAGAGAAAGAAGCTTTCTGAGAAACTTCTTTGTGTTCTGTGATATCATCTCACAGAGTTACAGCTTTGCCCTCAAGAAGCCTTTCGCTAAGACAGTTCTTGTGTAATTGGCAAAGTGATATTTGGAAGCCCATAGAGGACTATGGTGAAAAAGGAAATATCCTCAGATGAAATCTGGAAAGAAGCTTTCTGAGAAACTGCTCTGTGATGTGTGACTTCCACTCACAGAGTTACATCTGTATTTCGTGGGTCTCTTTGCTAGCCTTATTTCTGTGGAATCTGAGAACAGATAATTCGGAACCCTTTGAAGACTATAGGGCCAAAGGAAATATCCTCCGATAACAAAGAGAAAGAAGCTTTCTGAGAAACTTCTTTGTGTTCTGTGAAATCATCTCACAGAGTTACAGCTTTCCCCTCAAGAAACCTTTCGCTAAGACAGTTTTGTGGAATTGGCAAAGTGATATTTGGAAGCCCATAGAGGGCTATGGTGAAAAAGGAAATATCCTCAAATGAAATCTGGAAAGAAGCTTTCTGAGAAACTGCTCTGTGATGTGTGACTTCCACTCACAGAGTTACATCTGTATTTCGTGGATCTCTTTGCTAGCCTTATTTCTGTGGAATCTGAGAACAGATATTTCGGATCCCTTTGAAGACTATAGGGCCAAAGGAAATATCCTCCGATAACAAAGAGAAAGAAGCTTTCTGAGAAACTTCTTTGTGTTCTGTGAAATCATCTCACAGAGTTACAGCTTTCCCCTCAAGAAGCCTTTCGCTACGACAGTTCTTGTGGAATTGGCAAAGTGATATTTGGAAGCCCATAGAGGGCTATGGTGAGAAAGGAAATATCCTCAGAATGAAATTTGGAAAGAAGCTTTCTGAGAAACTGCTCTGTGATGCGGGACTTCCACTCACAGAGTTACATCTGTATATCGTGGATCTCTTTGCTAGCCTTATTTCTGTGGAATCTGAGAAGAGATATTTCAGATCCCTTTGAAGACTATAGGGCCAAAGGGAATATCCTCCGATAACAAAGAGAAAGAACCTTTCTGAGAAACTTCTTTGTGTTCCGTGAAATCATCTCACAGAGTTACAGCTTTCCCCTCAAGAAGCCTTTCGCTAAGACAGTTCTTGTGGAATTGGCAAAGAGATATTTGGAAGCCCATAGAGGGCTATGGTGAAAAAGGAAATATCCTCAGATGAAATCTGGAAAGAAGCTTTCTGCGAAACTTCTCTGTGGTGTGTGACTTCCACTCACAGAGTTACATCTGTATTTCGTGGATCTCTTTGCTAGCCTTATTTCTGTGGAATCTGAGAACAGATATTTCGGATCCCTTTGAAGACTATAGGGCCAAAGGAAATATCCTCCGATAACAAAGAGAAAGAAGCTTTCTGAGAAACTTCTTTGTGTTCTGTGATATCACCTCACAGAGTTACAGCTATCCCCTCAAGAAGCCTTTCGCTAGGACAGTTCTTGTGGAATTGGCAATGTGATATTTGGAAGCCCATAGAGGGCTATGGTGGAAAAGGAAACATCCTCAGAGGAAATCTGGAAAGAAGCTTTCTGAGAAACTGCTTAGTGTTCTGTTAATTCATCTCACAGAGATACATCTGTATTTCGGGGATCTCTTTTCTAGCCTTATTTCTGTGGAATTTGAGAACAGATATTTCGGATCCCTTTGAAGAATATAGGGCCAAAGGAAATATCCTCCAATAACAAAGAGAAAGAAGCTTTATGAGAAACTTCTTTGTGTTCTGTGATATCATCTCACAGAGTTACAGCTTTCCCCTCAAGAAGCCTTTCGCTAAGACAGTTCTTGTGGAATTGGTAAAGGGATATTTGGAAGCCCATAGAGGGCTATGGTGAAAAAGGAAATATCCTCTGATGAAATCTGGAAAGAAGCTTTCTGAGAAACTACATAGTGTCCTGTTAATTCATCTCACAGAGTTACATCTGTATTTCGGGGATCTCTTTGCTAGCCTTATTTCTGTGGTATTTGAGAACAGATATTTCGGATCCCTTTTAAGACTATAGGGCCAAAGGAAATATCCTCCGATAACAAAGAGAAAGAAGCTTTCTGAGAAACTTCTTTGTGTTCTGTGAAATCATCTCACAGAGTTACAGCTTTCCCATCAAGAAGCCTTTCGCTAAGACAGTTCTTGTGGAAGTGGCAAAGTGATATTTGGAAGCCCATACAGGGCTATGGTGAAAAAGGAAATATCCTCAGATGAAATCTGGAAAGAAGCCTTCTGAGAAAGTGTTCTGTGATGTGTGACTTCCACTCACAGAGTTACATCTGTATTTCGTGGATCTCTTTGCTAGCCTTATTTCTGTGGAATCTGAGAAGTGATATTTCGGATCCCTTTGAAGACTATAGGGCCAAAGGAAATATTCTCCGATAACAAAGAGAAAGAAGCTTTCTGAGAAACTTCTTTGTGTTCTGTGAAATCACCTCACAGAGTTACAGCTTTCCCCTCAAGAAGCCTTTCGCTAAGACAGTTCTTGTGGAATTGGAAAAGTGATATTTGGAAGCCCTTAGAGGGCTATGGTGAAAAAGGAAATATCCTCAGATGAAATCTGGGAAGAAGCTTTCTGAGAAACTTCTCTGTGGTGTGTGACTTCCACTCACACAGTTACATCTGTCTTTCGTGGATCTCTTTGCTAGACTTATTTTTGTGGAATCTGAGAACAGATATTTCGGATCCCTTTGAAGACTATAGGGCCAAAGGAAATATCCTCCGATAACAAAGAGAAAGAAGCTTTCTGAGAAACTTCTTTGTATTCTGTGAAATCATCTCACAGAGTTACACCTTTCCCCTCAAGAAGCGTTTCACTAAGACAGTTCTTGTGGAAATGGCAAAGTGATATTTGGAATCGCACAGAGGGCTATGGTGAAAAAGGAAATATCCTCAGATGAAATCTGGAAAGAAGCTTTCAGAGAAACTTCTCTGTGGTGTGTGACTTCCACTCACAGAGTTACATCTGTATTTCGTGGATCTCTTTGCTAGCCTTATTTCTGTGGAATCTGAGAACAGATATTTCGGATCTCTTTGAAGACTATAGGGCCAAAGGAAATATCCTCCAATAACAAAGAGAAAGAAGCTTTCTGAGAAACTTCTTTGTGTTCTGTGAAATCATCGCCTGGAGTTACAGCTTTCCCCTCAAGAAGCCTTTCGCTAGGACAGTTCTTGTGGAATTGGCAATGTGATATTTGGAAGCCCATAGAGGGCTATGGTGAAAAAGGAAACATCCTCAGAGGAAATCTGGAAAGAAGCTTTCTGAGAAACTGCTTAGTGTTCTGTTTATTCATCTCACAGAGGTACTTCTGTATTTCGGGGATCTCTTTTCTAACCTTATTTCTGTGGAATCTGAGAACAGATATTTCGGATCCCTTTGAAGACTATAGGGCCAAAGGAAATATCCTCCAATAACAAAGAGAAAGAAGCTTTCTGAGAAACTTCTTTGTGTTCTGTGATATCATCTCACAGAGTTACAGCTTTCCCCTCAAGAAGCCTTTCGCTAAGACAGTTCTTGTGGAATTGGTTAAGGGATATTTGGAAGCCCATAGAGGGCTATGGTGAAAAAGCAAATATCCTCAGATGAAATCTGTAAAGAAGCTTTCTGAGAAACTGCTTAGTGTTCTGTTAATTCATCTCACAGAGTTACATCTGCATTTCGGGGATCTCTTTGCTAGCCTTATTTCTGTGGAATCTGAGAACAGATATTTCGGATCCCTTTGAAGACTATAGGGCCCAAGGAAATATCCTCCGATAACAAAGAGAAAGAAGCTTTCTGAGAAACTTCTTTGTGTTCTGTGAAATCATCTCACAGAGTTACAGATTTCCCCTCAAGAAGCCTTTCGCTAAGAAAATTCTTGTGGAATTGGCAAAGTGATATTTGGAAGCCCATAGAGGGCTATGGTGAAAAAGGAAATATCCTCAGATGAAATCTGGAAAGAAGCTTTCTGTGAAACTGCTCTGTGATGTGGGACTTCCACTCACAGAGTTACATCTGTATATCGTGGATCTCTTTGCTAGCCTTATTTCTGTGGAATCTGAGAAGTGATATTTCAGATCCCTTTGAAGACTATAGGGCCAAAGGAAATATCCTTCGATAACAAAGAGAAAGAAGCTTTCTGAGAAACTTCTTTGTGTTCTGTGATATCATCTCACAGATTTACAGCTTTCCCCTCAAGAAGCCTTTCGCTAAGACAGTTCCTGTGGAATTGGCAATGTGATATTTGGAAGCCCACAGAGGGCTATGGTGAAAAAGGAAATATCCTCAGATGAAATCTGGAAAGAAGCTTTCTGAGAAACTTCTCTGTGGTGTGTGACTTCCACTCACAGAGTTACATCTGTATTTCGGGGATCTCTTTGCTAGCCTTATTTGTGTGGAATCTGAGAACAGATATTTCGGATCCCTTTGAAGACTATAGGGCCAAAGGAAATATCCTCCGATAACAAAGAGAAAGAAGCTTTCTGAAAAACTTCTTTGTGTTCTGTGAAATCAGCTCACAGAGTTACAGCTTTCCGCACAAGAAGCCTTTCGCTAAGACAGTTCTTGTGGAATTGGCAAAGTGATATTTGGAAGCCCGTAGAGGGCTATGGAGAAAAAGGAAATATCCTCAGAGAAATCTGGAAAGAAGCTTTCTGAGAAACTGCTTAGTGTTCTGTTAATTCATCTCACAGAGTTACATCTGTATTTCGTGGATCTCTTTGCTAGCCTTATTTCTGTGGAATCTGAGAACAGATATTTCGGATCCCTTTGAAGACTATAGGGCCAAAGGAAATATCCTCCGATAACAAAGAGAAAGAAGCTTTCTGAGAAACTTCCTTGTGTTCTGTGAAATCATCTCACAGAGTTACAGCTTTCCCTTCAAGAAGCCTTTCGCTAAGACGGTTCTTGTGGAATTTGCAATGAGATATTTGGAAGCCCATAGACGGATACGGTGAAGAAGGAAATAACCTCAGATGAAATCTGGAAAGAAGCTTTCTGAGAAACTGCTCTGTGATGTGTGACTTCCACTCACAGAGTTACATCTGTATTTCGTGGATCTCTTTGCTAGCCTAATTTCTTTGGAATCTGAGAACAGATATTCGGATCCCTTTGAAGACTATAGGGCCAAAGGAAATATCCTCCGATAACGAAGAGAAAGAAGCTTTATGAAAAACTTCTTTGTGTTCTGTGAAATCATCTCACAGAGTTACAGCTTTCCCCTCAAGAAGCCTTTCGCTAAGACAGTTCTTGTGGTATTGGCAAAGTGATATTTGGAAGCCCATAGAGGGCTAAGGTGAAAAAGGAAATATCCTCAGATGATATCTGGAAAGAAGCTTTCTGAGAAAGTGTTCTGTGATGTGTGACTTCCACTCACAGAGTTACATCTGTATTTCGTGGATCTCTTTGCTAGCCTTATTTCTGTGGAATCTGAGAAGTGATATTTCGAATCCGTTTGAAGACTATAGGGCCAAAGGAAATATCCTCCGATAACAAAGATATAGAAGCTTTCTGAGAAACTTCTTTGTGTTCTGTGAAATCATCTCACAGAGTTACAGCTTTCCCCTCAAGAAGCCTTTCACTAAGACAGTTCTTGTGGAATTGGCAAAGTGATATTTGGAAGCCCACAGAGGGCTACGGTGAAAAAGGAAATATCCTCAGATGAAATTTGGAAAGAAGCTTTCTGAGAGACTTCTCTGTGTTGTGTGACTTCCACTCACAGAGTTACATCTGTATTTCGTGGATCTCTTTGCTAGCCTTATTTCTGTGGAATCTGAGAACAGATATTTCGGATCTCTTTGAAGACTATAGGGCCAAAGGAAATATCCTCCGATAACAAAGAGAAAGAAGCTTTCTGAGAAACTTCTTTGTGTTCTGTGAAATCGTCTCACAGAGTTACAGCTTTCCCCTCAAGAAGCCTTTCGCTAGGAAAGTTCTTGTGGAATTGGCAATGTGATTTTTGGAAGCCCATGGAGGGCTATGGTGAAAAAGGAAATATCCCCAGATGAAATCTGTAAAGAAGCTTTCTGAGAAACTGCTTAGTGTTCTGTTAATTCATCTCACAGAGATACATCTGTATTTCGGGGATCTCTTTGCTAGCCTTATTTCTGTAAAATCTGAGAACAGATATTTCGGATCCCTTTGAAGACTATAGGGCCAAAGGAAATATCCTCCGATAACAAAGAGAAAGAAGCTTTCTGAGAAACTTCTTTGTGTTCTGTGAAATCATCTCACAGAGTTACAGCTTTCCCCTCAAGAAGCCTTTCGCTAAGACAGTTCTTGTGGAATTGGCAAAGTGATATTTGTAAGCCCATAGAGGGCTGCGGTGAAAAAGGAAATATCCTCAGATGAAATCGGGAAAGAACCTTTCTGAGAAACTGCTCTGTGATGTGGGACTTCCACTCACAGAGTTACATCTGTATATCGGGGATCTCTTTGCTAGCCTTATTTCTGTGGAATCTGAGAAGAGATATTTCAGATCCCTTAGAAGACTATAGGGCCAAAGGAAATATCCTCCGATAACAAAGAGAAAGAAGCTTTCTGAGAAACTTCTTTGTGTTCTGTGAAATCATCTCACAGAGTTACAGCTTTCCCCTCAAGAAGCCTTTCGCTAAGACGGTTCTTGTGGAATTGGCAAAGTGATATTTGGAAGCCCATAGAGTGCCACGGTGAAAAAGGAAATATCCTCAGATGAAATCTGGAAAGAAGCTTTCTGCGAAACTTCTCTGTGCAGTGTGACTTCCACTCACAGAGTTACATCTGTATTTCGTGGATCTCTTTGCTAGCCTTATTTCTGTGGAATCTGAGAAGAGATATTTCAGATCCCTTTGAAGACTATAGGGCCAAAGGAAATATCCTCCGATAACAAAGAGAAAGAAGCTTTCTGAGAAACTTCTTTGTGTTCTGTGATATCATCTCACAGAGTTACAGCTTTCCCCTCAAGAAGCCTTTCGCTAAGAGAGTTTTGTGGATTTGGCAAAGTGATATTTGGAAGCCCGTAGAGGGCTACGGTGAAAAAGGAAATATCCTCAGATGAAATCTGGAAAGAAGCTTTCTGAGAAACGTCTCTGTGGTGTGTGACTTCCACTCACAGAGTTACATCTGTATTTCGTGGATCTCTTTGCTAGCCATATTTCTGTGGAATCTCAGAACAGATATTTCGGATCCCTTTGAAGACTATAGGGCCAAAGGAAATATCCTCCGATAACAAAGAGAAAGAAGCTTTCTGAGGAACTTCTTTGTGTTCTGTGATATCATCTCACAGAGTTACAGCTTTCCCCTCAAGAAGCCTTTCGCTAAGACAGTTCTTGTGGAATTTTCAAAGTGATATTTGGAAGCCCATAGAGGGCTATGGTGAAAAAGGAAATATCCTCAGATGAAATCTGGAAAGAAGCTTTCTGAGAAACTGCTCTGTGATGAGTGACTTCCACTCACAGAGTTACAACTGTATTTCGTGGATCTCTTTGCTAGCCTTATTTCTGTGGAATCTGAGAACAGATATTTCGGATCCCTTTGAAGACTATAGGGCCAAAGGAAATATCCTCCGATAACAAAGAGAAAGAAATTTTCTGAGAAATTTCTTTGTGTTCTGTGAAATCATCTCACAGAGTTACAGCTTTCCCCTCAAGAAGCCTTTCGCTAAGACGGTTCTTGTGGAATTTGCAAAGAGATATTTGGAAGCCCATAGACGGATACGTTGAAAAAGGAAATAACCTCAGATGAAATCTGGAAAGAAGCTTTCTGAAAAACTGCTCTGTGATGTGTGACTTCCACTCACAGAGTTACATGTGTATTTCGTGGATCTCTTTGCTAGCCTTATTTCTGTGGAATCTGAGAACAAATATTCAGATCCCTTTGAAGACTATAGGGCCAAAGGAAATATTCTCCGATAACGAAGAGAAAGAAGCTTTCTGAAAAACTTCTTTGTGTTCTGTGAAATCATCTCACAGAGTTACAGCTTTCCCCTCAAGAAGCCTTTCGTTAAGACAGTTCTTGTGGAATTGGCAAAGAGATATTTGGAAGCCCATAGAGGGCTAAGGTGAAAAAGGAAATATCCTCATATGAAATCTGGAAAGAAGCTTTCTGAGAAAGTGTTCTGTGATGTATGACTTCCACTCACAGAGTTACGTCTGTATTTCGTGGATCTCTTTGCTAGCCTTATTTCTGTGGAATCTGAGAACAGATATTTCGGATCCCTTTGAAGACTATAGGGCCAAAGGAAATATTCTCCGATAACAAAGAGAAAGAATCTTTCTGAGAAACTTCTTTGTGTTCTGTGAAATCATCTCACAGAGTTACAGCTTTCCCCTCAAGAAGCCTTTCGCTAAGACAGTTCTTGTGGAATTGGCAAAGTGATATTTGGAAGCCCTTAGAGGGCTATGGTGAAAAAGCAAATATCCTCAGATGAAATCTGGAAAGAAGGTTTCTGAGAAACTTCTCTGTGGTGTGTGATTTCCACTCACACAGTTACATCTGTCTTTCGTGGGTCTCTTTGCTAGCCTTATTTTTGTGGAATCTGAGAACAGATATTTCGGATGCCTTTGAAGAATATAGGGCCAAAGGAAATATCCTCCGATAACAAAGAGAAAGAAGCTTTCTGAGAAACTTCTTTGTGTTTTGTGAAATCATCTCATAGAGTTACAGCTTTCCCCTCAAGAAGCCTTTCGCTAGGACAGTTCTTGTGGAATTGGCAATGTGATGTTTGGAAGCCCATAGAGGGCTATGGTGAAAAAGGAAACATCCTCAGAGGAAATCTGGAAAGAAGCTTTCTGAGAAACTGCTTAGTGTTCTGTTAATTCATCTCACAGAGATACATCTGTATTTCGTGGATCTCTTTGCTAGCCTTATTTCTGTGGAATCTGAGAACAGATATTTCGGATCCCTTTGAAGACTATAGGGCCAATGGAAATATCCTCTGATAACAAAGAGAAAGAAGCTTTCGGAGAAACTTCTTTGTGTTCTTTGATATCATCTCACAGCGTTACAGCTTTGCCCTCAAGAAGCCTTTCGCTAAGACAGTTCTTGTGGAATTGGCAAAGTGATATTTGTAAGCCGATAGAGGGCTATGGTGAAAAAGGAAATATCCTCAGATGAAATCTGGAAAGAAGCTTTCTGAGAAACTGCTCTGTGATGTGGGACTTCCACTCACGGAGTTACATCTGTATTTCGTGGGTCTCTTTGCTAGCCTTATTTCTGTGGAATCTGAGAACAGATATTTCGGAACCCTTTGAAGACTATAGGGCCAAAGGAAATATCCTCCGACAACAAAGAGAAAGAAGCTTTCTGAGAAACTTCTTTGTGTTCTGTGAAATCATCTCACAGAGTTACAGCTTTCCCCTCAAGAAGGCTTTCGCTTAGACCGTTTTGTGGAATTGGCAAAGTGATATTTGGAAGCCCATAGAGTGCCACGGTGAAAAAGGAAATATCCTCAGATGAAATCTGGAAAGAAGCTTTCTGCGAAACTTCTCTGTGCAGTGTGACTTCCACTCACAGAGTTACATCTGTATTTCGTGGATCTCTTTGCTAGCCTTATTTCTGTGGAATCTGAGAAGAGATATTTCAGATCCCTTTGAAGACTATAGGGCCAAAGGAAATATCCTCCGATAACAAAGAGAAAGAAGCTTTCTGAGAAACTTCTTTGTGTTCTGTGATATCATCTCACAGAGTTACAGCTTTCCCCTCAAGAAGCCTTTCGCTAAGAGAGTTTTGTGGATTTGGCAAAGTGATATTTGGATGATCGTAGAGGGCTACGGTGAAAAAGGAAATATCCTCAGATGAAATCTGGAAAGAAGCTTTCTGAGAAACGTCTCTGTGGTGTGTGACTTCCACTCACAGAGTTACATCTGTATTTCGTGGATCTCTTTGCTAGCCATATTTCTGTGGAATCTCAGAACAGATATTTCGGATCCCTTTGAAGACTATAGGGCCAAAGGAAATATCCTCCGATAACAAAGAGAAAGAAGCTTTCTGAGAAACTTCTTTGTGTTCTGTGATATCATCTCACAGAGTTACAGCTTTCCCCTCAAGAAGCCTTTCGCTAAGACAGTTCTTGTGGAATTTTCAAAGTGATATTTGGAAGCCCATAGAGGGCTATGGTGAAAAAGGAAATATCCTCAGATGAAATCTGGAAAGAAGCTTTCTGAGAAACTGCTCTGTGATGAGTGACTTTCACTCACAGAGTTACAACTGTATTTCGTGGATCTCTTTGCTAGCCTTATTTCTGTGGAATCTGAGAAGAGATATTTCAGATCCCTTTGAAGACTATAGGGCCAAAGGAAATATCCTCCGATAACAAAGAGAAAGAAGCTTTCTGAGAAACTTCTTTGTGTTCTGTGATATCATCTCACAGAGTTACAGCTTTCCCCTCAAGAAGCCTTTCGCTAAGAGAGTTTTGTGGATTTGGCAAAGTGATATTTGGATGCCCGTAGAGGGCTACGGTGAAAAAGGAAATATCCTCAGATGAAATCTGGAAAGAAGCTTTCTGAGAAACGTCTCTGTGGTGTGTGACTTCCACTCACAGAGTTACATCTGTATTTCGTGGATCTCTTTGCTAGCCATATTTCTGTGGAATCTCAGAACAGATATTTCGGATCCCTTTGAAGACTATAGGGCCAAAGGAAATATCCTCCGATAACAAAGAGAAAGAAGCTTTCTGAGAAACTTCTTTGTGTTCTGTGATATCATCTCACAGAGTTACAGCTTTCCCCTCAAGAAGCCTTTCGCTAAGACAGTTCTTGTGGAATTTTCAAAGTGATATTTGGAAGCCCATAGAGGGCTATGGTGAAAAAGGAAATATCCTCAGATGAAATCTGGAAAGAAGCTTTCTGAGAAACTGCTCTGTGATGAGTGACTTCCACTCACAGAGTTACAACTGTATTTCGTGGATCTCTTTGCTAGCCTTATTTCTGTGGAATCTGAGAACAGATATTTCGGATCCCTTTGAAGACTATAGGGCCAAAGGAAATATCCTCCGATAACAAAGAGAAAGAAATTTTCTGAGAAATTTCTTTGTGTTCTGTGAAATCATCTCACAGAGTTACAGCTTTCCCCTCAAGAAGCCTTTCGCTAAGACGGTTCTTGTGGAATTTGCAAAGAGATATTTGGAAGCCCATAGACGGATACGTTGAAAAAGGAAATAACCTCAGATGAAATCTGGAAAGAAGCTTTCTGAAAAACTGCTCTGTGATGTGTGACTTCCACTCACAGAGTTACATGTGTATTTCGTGGATCTCTTTGCTAGCCTTATTTCTGTGGAATCTGAGAACAAATATTCAGATCCCTTTGAAGACTATAGGGCCAAAGGAAATATTCTCCGATAACGAAGAGAAAGAAGCTTTCTGAAAAACTTCTTTGTGTTCTGTGAAATCATCTCACAGAGTTACAGCTTTCCCCTCAAGAAGCCTTTCGTTAAGACAGTTCTTGTGGAATTGGCAAAGAGATATTTGGAAGCCCATAGAGGGCTAAGGTGAAAAAGGAAATATCCTCATATGAAATCTGGAAAGAAGCTTTCTGAGAAAGTGTTCTGTGATGTGTGACTTCCACTCACAGAGTTACGTCTGTATTTCGTGGATCTCTTTGCTAGCCTTATTTCTGTGGAATCTGAGAACAGATATTTCGGATCCCTTTGAAGACTATAGGGCCAAAGGAAATATTCTCCGATAACAAAGAGAAAGAATCTTTCTGAGAAACTTCTTTGTGTTCTGTGAAATCATCTCACAGAGTTACAGCTTTCCCCTCAAGAAGCCTTTCGCTAAGACAGTTCTTGTGGAATTGGCAAAGTGATATTTGGAAGCCCTTAGAGGGCTATGGTGAAAAAGCAAATATCCTCAGATGAAATCTGGAAAGAAGGTTTCTGATAAACTTCTCTGTGGTGTGTGACTTCCACTCCCACAGTTACATCTGTCTTTCGTGGGTCTCTTTGCTAGCCTTATTTTTGTGGAATCTGAGAACAGATATTTCGGATGCCTTTGAAGAATATAGGGCCAAAGGAAATATCCTCCGATAACAAAGAGAAAGAAGCTTTCTGAGAAACTTCTTTGTGTTTTGTGAAATCATCTCATAGAGTTACAGCTTTCCCCTCAAGAAGCCTTTCGCTAGGACAGTTCTTGTGGAATTGGCAATGTGATGTTTGGAAGCCCATAGAGGGCTATGGTGAAAAAGGAAACATCCTCAGAGGAAATCTGGAAAGAAGCTTTCTGAGAAACTGCTTAGTGTTCTGTTAATTCATCTCACAGAGATACATCTGTATTTCGTGGATCTCTTTGCTAGCCTTATTTCTGTGGAATCTGAGAACAGATATTTCGGATCCCTTTGAAGACTATAGGGCCAATGGAAATATCCTCTGATAACAAAGAGAAAGAAGCTTTCGGAGAAACTTCTTTGTGTTCTTTGATATCATCTCACAGAGTTACAGCTTTGCCCTCAAGAAGCCTTTCGCTAAGACAGTTCTTGTGGAATTGGCAAAGTGATATTTGTAAGCCCCTAGAGGGCTATGGTGAAAAAGGAAATATCCTCAGATGAAATCTGGAAAGAAGCTTTCTGAGAAACTGCTCTGTGATGTGGGACTTCCACTCACGGAGTTACATCTGTATTTCGTGGGTCTCTTTGCTAGCCTTATTTCTGTGGAATCTGAGAACAGATATTTCGGAACCCTTTGAAGACTATAGGGCCAAAGGAAATATCCTCCGACAACAAAGAGAAAGAAGCTTTCTGAGAAACTTCTTTGTGTTCTGTGAAATCATCTCACAGAGTTACAGCTTTCCCCTCAAGAAGGCTTTCGCTTAGACCGTTTTGTGGAATTGGCAAAGTGATATTTGGAAGCCCATAGAGGGTTATGGTGAAAAAGCAAATATCCTCAGATGAAATCTTTAAAGAAGCTTTCTGAGAAACTGCTTAGTGTTCTGTTAATTCATCTCACAGAGTTACATCTGTATTTCGGGGATCTCTTTGCTAGCCTTATTTCTGTGGAATCTGAGAACAGATATTTCGGATCCCTTTGAAGACTATAGGGCCAAAGGAAATATCCTGCGATAACAAAGAGAAAGAAGCTTTCTGAGAAACTTCTTTGTGTTCTGTGAAATCATCTCACAGAGTTACAGCTTTCCCCGCAAGAAGCCTTTCGCTAAGACAGTTCTTGTGGAATTGGAAAAGTGATATTTGGAAGCCCATAGAGGGCTATGGTGAGAAAGGAAATATCCTCAGAATGAAATCTGGAAAGAAGCTTTCTGAGAAACTGCTGTGCGATGCGGGACTTCCACTCACAGAGTTACATCTGTATATCGTGGATCTCTTGGCTAGCCTTATTTCTGTGGAATCTGAGAAGAGATATTTCAGATCCCTTTGAAGACTATAGGGCCAAAGGGAATATCCTCCGATAACAAAGAGAAAGAAGCTTTCTGAGAAACTTCTTTGTGTTCTGTGAAATCATCTCACAGAGTTACAGCTTTCCCCTCAAGAAGCCTTTCGCTAAGACAGTTCTTGTGGAATTGGCAAAGTGATATTTGGAAGCCCATAAACGGCTATGGTGAAAAAGGAAATATCCTCAGATGAAATCTGGGAAGAAGCTTTCGGCGAAACTTCTCTGTGGTGTGTGACTTCCACTCACAGAGTTACATCTGTATTTCGTGGATCTCTTTGCTAGCCTTATTTCTGTGGAATCTGAGAACAGATATTCGGATCCCTTTGAAGACTATAGGGCCAAAGGAAATATCCTCCGATAACGAAGAGAAAGAAGCTTTCTGAAAAACTTCTTTGTGTTCTGTGAAATCATCTCACAGAGTTACAGCTTTCCCCTCAAGAAGCCTTTCGCTAGGACAGTTCTTGTGGAATTGGCAATGTGATATTTGGAAGCCCATAGAGGGCTATGGTGATAAAGGAAACAACCTCAGAGGAAATCTGGAAAGAAGCTTTCTGAGAAACTGCTTAGTGTTCTGTTAATTCATCTCACAGAGATACATCTGTATTTCGGGGTTCCCTTTGCTAGCCTTATTTCTGTGGAATCTGAGAAGAGATATTTAGGATCCCTTTGAATACTATAGGGCCAAAGGAGATATCCTCCGATAACAAAGAGAAAGAAGCTTTCTCAGAAACTTCTTTGTGTTCTGTGATATCATCTCACAGAGTTACAGCTTTCCCCTCAAGAGGCCTTTCGCTAAGACAGTTCTTGTGGAATTGGCAAAGTGATATTTGGAAGCCCTTAGAGGGCTATGGTGAAAAAGGAAATATCCTCAGATGAAATCTGGAAAGAAGCTTTCTGAGAAACTTCTCTGTGGTGTGTGACTTCCACTCACAGAGTTACATCTGTATTTCGTGGATCTCTTTGCTAGCCTTATTTCTGTGGAATCTGAGAACAGATATTCGGATCCCTTTGAAGACTATAGAGCCAAAGGAAATATCCTCCGATAACGAAGAGAAAGAAGCTTTCTGAAAAACTTCTTTGTGTTCTGTGAAATCATCTCACAGAGTTACAGCTTTCCCCTCAAGAAGCCTTTCGCTAGGCAAGTTCTTGTGGAATTGGCAATGTGATATTTGGAAGCCCATAAAGGGCTATGTTGAAAAAGGAAACATCCTCAGAGGAAATCTGGAAAGAAGCTTTCTGAGAAACTGCTTAGTGTTCCGTTAATTCATCTCACAGAGATACATCTGTATTTCGGGGATCTCTTTGCTAGCCTTATTTCTGTGGAATCTGAGAACAGATATTTCGGATCCCTTTGAAGACTATAGGGCCCAAGGAAATATCCTCCGATAACAAAGAGAAAGAAGCTTTCTGAGAAACTTCTTTGTGTTCTGTGAAATCATCTCACAGAGTTACAGATTTCCCCTCAAGAAGCCTTTCGCTAAGAAAATTCTTGTGGAATTGGCAAAGTGATATTTGGAAGCCCATAGAGGGCTATGGTGAAAAAGGAAATATCCTCAGATGAAATCTGGAAAGAAGCTTTCTGAGAAACTGCTCTGTGATGTGGGACTTCCACTCACAGAGTTACATCTCTATATCGTGGATCTCTTTGCTAGCCTTATTTCTGTGGAATCTGAGAAGTCATATTTCAGATCCCTTTGAAGACTATAGGTCCAAAGGAAATATCCTCCGATAACAAAGAGAAAGAATCTTTCTGAGAAACTTCTTTGTGTTCTGTGATATCATCTCACAGAGTTACAGCTTTCCCCTCAAGAAGACTTTCGCTAAGAGAGTTCTTGTGGAATTGGCAAAGTGATATTTGGAAGCCCATAGAGGGCTATGTTGAAAAAGGAAATATCCTCAGATGAAATCTGGAAAGAAGCTTTCTGAGAAACTTCTCTGTTTTGTGTGACTTCCACTCACAGACTTATATCTGTATTTCGTGGATCTCTTTGCTAGCCTAATTTCTGTGGAGTCTGAGAGCAGATATTCGGATCCCTTTGAAGACTATAGGGCCAAAGGAAATACCCTCCGATAACGAAGAGAAAGAAGCTTTCTGAAAAACTTCTTTGTGTTCTGTGAAATCATCTCACAGAGTTACAGCTTTCCCCTCAAGAAGACTTTCGCTAAGACAGTTCTTGTGGAATTGGCAAAGTGATATTTGGAAGCCCATAGAGGGCTAAGGTAAAAAAGGAAATATCCTCAGATGAAATCTGGAAAGAAGCTTTCTGAGAAAGTGTTCTGTGATGTGAGACTTCCACTCACAGAGTTACATCTGTATTTCGTGGATCTCTTTGCTAGCCTTATTTCTGTGGAATCTGAGAAGTGATATTTCGGATCCCTTTGAAGACTATAGGGCCAAAGGAAATATCCTCCGATAACAAAGAGAAAGAAGCTTTCTGAGAAACTTCTTTGTGTTCTATGAAATCATCTCACAGAGTTACAGCTTTCCCCTCAATAAGCCTTTCGATAAGACAGTTCTTGTGGAATTGGAAAAGTGATATTTGGAAGCCCTTAGAGGGCTATGGTGAAAACCGAAATATTCTCAGATGAAATCTGGAAAGAAGCTTTTTGAGAAACTTCTCTGTGGTGGGTGACTTCCACTCACACAGTTACATCTGTCTTTCGTGGATCTCTTTGCTAGCCTTATTTTTCTGGAATCTGAGAACAGATATTTCGGATCCCTTTGAAGACTATAGGGCCAAAGGAAATATCCTCCGATGACAAAGAGAAAGAAGCTTTGTGAGAAACTTCTTTGTGTTCTGTGAAATCATCTCACAGACTTACACCTTTCCCCTCAAGAAGCCTTTCACTAAGACAGTTCTTGTGGAATTGGCAATGTGATATTTGGAAGCCCACAGAGGGCTATGGTGAAAAAGGAAATATCCTCAGATGAAATCTGGAAAGAAGCTTTCTGAGAAACTTCTCTGTGGTGTGTGACTTCCACTCACAGAGTTACATCTGTATTTCGTGGATCTCTTTGCTAGCCTTATTTCTGTGGAATCTGAGAACAGATATTTCGGATCTCTTTGAAGACTATAGGGCCAAAGGAAATATCCTCCGATAACAAAGAGAAAGAAGCTTTCTGAGAAACTTCTTTATGTTCTGTGAAATCATCTCACAGAGTTACAGCTTTCCCCTCAAGAAGCCTTTCGCTAGGACAGTTCTTGTGGAATTGGCAATGTGATATTTGGAAGCCCATAGAGGGCTATGGTGAAAAAGGAAACATCCTCAGAGGAAATCTGGAAAGAAGCTTTCTGAGAAACTGCTTAGTGTTCTGTTAATTCATCTCACAGAGATACATCTGTATTTCTGGGATCTCTTTGCTAGCCTTATTTCTGTGGAATCTGAGAACAGATATTTCGGATCCCTTTGAAGACAGTAGGGCCCAAGGAAATATCCTCCGATAACAAAGAGAAAGAAGCTTTCTGAGAAACTTCTTTGTGTTCTGTGATATCATCTCACAGAGTTACAGCTTTCCCCTCCAGAAGCCTTTCGCTAAGACAGTTCTTGTGGAATTGGCAAAGTGATATTTGGAAGCCCATAGAGGGCTATGGAGAAAAAGGAAATATCCTCAGATGAAATCTGGAAAGAAGCTTTCTGAGAAACTGCTCTGTGATGTGTGACTTCCACTCACAGAGTTACATCTGTATTTCGTGGATCTCTTTGCTAGCCTTATTTCTGTGGAATCTGAGAACAGATATTCGGATCCCTTTGAAGACTATAGGGCCAAAGGAAATATCCTCCGATTAAGAAGAGAAAGAAGCTTTCTCAAAAACTTCTTTGTGTTCTGTGAAATCATCTCACAGAGTTACAGCTTTCCCCTCAAGAAGCCTTTCGCTAAGACAGTTCCTGTGGAATTGGCAAAGTGATATTTGGAAGCCCATAGAGGGCTAAGGTGAAAAAGGAAATATCCTCAGATGAAATCTGGAAAGAAGCTTTCTGAGAAAGTGTTCTGTGATGTGTGACTTCCACTCACAGAGTTACATCTGTATTTCGTGGATCTCTTTGCTAGCCTTATTTCTGTGGAATCTGAGAAGTGATATTTCGGATCCCTTTGAAGACTATAGGGCCAATGGAAATATTCTCCGATAACAAAGAGACAGAATCTTTCTGAGAAACTTCTTTGTGTTCTGTGAAATCATCTCACAGAGTTAGAGCTTTCTCCTCAAGAAGCCTTTCGCTAAGTCAGTTCTTGTGGAATTGGAAAAGTGATATTTGGAAGCCCTTAGAGGGCTATGGTTAAAAAGGAAATATCCTCAGAGGAAATCTCGAAAGAAGCTTTCTGAGAAACTGCTTAGTGTTCTGTTAATTCATCTCACAGAGATACATCTGTATTTCGGGGATCTCTTTGCTAGCCTTATTTCTGTGGAATCTGAGAACAGATATTTCGGATCCCTTTGAAGACTATAGGGCTAAAGGAAATATCCTCCGATAACAAAGAGAAAGAAGTTTTCTGAGAAACTTCTTTGTGTTCTGTGAAATCATCTCACAGAGTTACAGCTTTCCTCTCAAGAAGACTTTCGCTAAGACAGTTCTTGTGGAATTGGCAAAGTGATATTTGGAAGCCCATAGAGGGCTATGGTGAAAAAGGAAATATCCTCAGATGAAATCTGGAAAGAAGCTTTCTGAGAAACTGCTCTGTGATGTGGGACTTCCACTCACAGAGTTACATCTCTATATCGTGGATCTCTTTGCTAGCCTTATTTCTGTGGAATCTGAGAAGTCATATTTCAGATCCCTTTGAAGACTATAGGTCCAAAGGAAATATCCTCCGATAACAAAGAGAAAGAATCTTTCTGAGAAACTTCTTTGTGTTCTGTGATATCATCTCACAGAGTTACAGCTTTCCCCTCAAGAAGACTTTCGCTAAGAGAGTTCTTGTGGAATTGGCAAAGTGATATTTGGAAGCCCATAGAGGGCTATGTTGAAAAAGGAAATATCCTCAGATGAAATCTGGAAAGAAGCTTTCTGAGAAACTTCTCTGTTTTGTGTGACTTCCACTCACAGACTTATATCTGTATTTCGTGGATCTCTTTGCTAGCCTAATTTCTGTGGAGTCTGAGAGCAGATATTCGGATCCCTTTGAAGACTATAGGGCCAAAGGAAATACCCTCCGATAACGAAGAGAAAGAAGCTTTCTGAAAAACTTCTTTGTGTTCTGTGAAATCATCTCACAGAGTTACAGCTTTCCCCTCAAGAAGACTTTCGCTAAGACAGTTCTTGTGGAATTGGCAAAGTGATATTTGGAAGCCCATAGAGGGCTAAGGTAAAAAAGGAAATATCCTAAGATGAAATCTGGAAAGAAGCTTTCTGAGAAAGTGTTCTGTGATGTGTGACT
Organism: Macaca mulatta; assembly: GCF_049350105.2. NCBI lineage: Eukaryota > Metazoa > Chordata > Mammalia > Primates > Cercopithecidae > Macaca > Macaca mulatta. Next base: position 52,595,162 of record NC_133422.1, on the reverse strand, counting down.
TCCACTCACAGAGTTACATCTGTATTTCGTGGATCTCTTTGCTAGCCTTATTTCTGTGGAATCTGAGAAGTGATATTTCGGATCCCTTTGAAGACTATAGGGCCAAAGGAAATATCCTCCGATAACAATGAGAAAGAAGCTTTCTGAGAAACTTCTTTGTGTTCTATGAAATCATCTCACAGAGTTACAGCTTTCCCCTCAATAAGCCTTTCGATAAGACAGTTCTTGTGGAATTGGAAAAGTGATATTTGGAAGCCCTTAGATGGCTATGGTGAAAACCGAAATATTCTCAGATGAAATCTGGAAAGAAGCTTTTTGAGAAACTTCTCTGTGGTGGGTGACTTCCACTCACACAGTTACATCTGTCTTTCGTGGATCTCTTTGCTAGCCTTATTTTTCTGGAATCTGAGAACAGATATTTCGGATCCCTTTGAAGACTATAGGGCCAAAGAAATATCCTCCGATAACAAAGAGAAAGAAGCTTTCTGAGAAACTTCTTTGTGTTCTGTGAAATCATCTCACAGACTTACACCTTTCCCCTCAAGAAGCCTTTCACTAAGACAGTTCTTGTGGAATTGGCAATGTGATATTTGGAAGCCCACAGAGGGCTATGGTGAAAAAGGAAATATCCTCAGATGAAATCTGGAAAGAAGCTTTCTGAGAAACTTCTCTGTGGTGTGTGACTTCCACTCACAGAGTTACATCTGTATTTCGTGGATCTCTTTGCTAGCCTTATTTCTGTGGAATCTGAGAACAGATATTTCGGATCTCTTTGAAGACTATAGGGCCAAAAGAAATATCCTCCGATAACAAAGAGAAAGAAGCTTTCTGAGAAACTTCTTTATGTTCTGTGAAATCATCTCACAGAGTTACAGCTTTCCCCTCAAGAAGCCTTTCGCTAGGACAGTTCTTGTGGAATTGGCAATGTGATATTTGGAAGCCCATAGAGGGCTATGGTGAAAAAGGAAACATCCTCAGAGGAAATCTGGAAAGAAGCTTTCTGAGAAACTGCTTAGTGTTCTGTTAATTCATCTCACAGAGATACATCTGTATTTCGGGGATCTCTTTGCTAGCCTTATTTCTGTGGAATCTGAGAACAGATATTTCGGATCCCTTTGAAGACAGTAGGGCCCAAGGAAATATCCTCCGTTAACAAAGAGAAAGAAGCTTTCTGAGAAACTTCTTTGTGTTCTGTGATATCATCTCACAGAGTTACAGCTTTCCCCTCAAGAAGCCTTTCGCTAAGACAGTTCCTGTGGAATTGGCAAAGTGATATTTGGAAGCCCATAGAGGGCTAAGGTGAAAAAGGAAATATCCTCAGATGAAATCTGGAAAGAAGCTTTCTGAGAAAGTGTTCTGTGATGTGTGACTTCCACTCACAGAGTTACATCTGTATTTCGTGGATCTCTTTGCTAGCCTTATTTCTGTGGAATCTGAGAAGTGATATTTCGGATCCCTTTGAAGACTATAGGGCCAAAGGAAATATCCTCCGATAACAAAGAGAAAGAAGCTTTCTGAGAAACTTCTTTGTGTTCTATGAAATCATCTCACAGAGTTACAGCTTTCCCCTCAATAAGCCTTTCGATAAGACAGTTCTTGTGGAATTGGAAAAGTGATATTTGGAAGCCCTTAGAGGGCTATGGTGAAAACCGAAATATTCTCAGATGAAATCTGGAAAGAAGCTTTTTGAGAAACTTCTCTGTGGTGGGTGACTTCCACTCACACAGTTACATCTGTCTTTCGTGGATCTCTTTGCTAGCCTTATTTTTCTGGAATCTGAGAACAGATATTTCGGATCCCTTTGAAGACTATAGGGCCAAAGGAAATATCCTCCGATAACAAAGAGAAAGAAGCTTTCTGAGAAACTTCTTTGTGTTCTGTGAAATCATCTCACAGAGTTACAGCTTTCCCCTCAAGAAGACTTTCGCTAAGACAGTTCTTGTGGAATTGGCAAAGTGATATTTGGAAGCCCATAGAGGGCTAAGGTAAAAAAGGAAATATCCTAAGATGAAATCTGGAAAGAAGCTTTCTGAGGAAGTGTTATGTGATGTGTGACTTCCACTCACAGAGTTACATCTGTATTTCGTGGATCTCTTTGCTAGCCTTATTTCTGTGGAATCTGAGAAGTGATATTTCGGATCCCTTTGAAGACTATAGGGCCAAAGGAAATATCCTCCGATAACAAAGAGAAAGAAGCTTTCTGAGAAACTTCTTTGTGTTCTATGAAATCATCTCACAGAGTTACAGCTTTCCCCTCAATAAGCCTTTCGATAAGACAGTTCTTGTGGAATTGGAAAAGTGATATTTGGAAGCCCTTAGAGGGCTATGGTGAAAACCGAAATATTCTCAGATGAAATCTGGAAAGAAGCTTTTTGAGAAACTTCTCTGTGGTGGGTGACTTCCACTCACACAGTTACATCTGTCTTTCGTGGATCTCTTTGCTAGCCTTATTTTTCTGGAATCTGAGAACAGATATTTCGGATCCCTTTGAAGACTATAGGGCCAAAGGAAATATCCTCCGATAACAAAGAGAAAGAAGCTTTCTGAGAAACTTCTTTGTGTTCTGTGAAATCATCTCACAGACTTACACCTTTCCCCTCAAGAAGCCTTTCACTAAGACAGTTCTTGTGGAATTGGCAATGTGATATTTGGAAGCCCACAGAGGGCTATGGTGAAAAAGGAAATATCCTCAGATGAAATCTGGAAAGAAGCTTTCTGAGAAACTTCTCTGTGGTGTGTGACTTCCACTCACAGAGTTACATCTGTATTTCGTGGATCTCTTTGATAGCCTTATTTCTGTGGAATCTGAGAACAGATATTTCGGATCTCTTTGAAGACTATAGGGCCAAAGGAAATATCCTCCGATAACAAAGAGAAAGAAGCTTTCTGAGAAACTTCTTTGTGTTCTGTGAAATCATCTCACAGAGTTACAGCTTTCCCCTCAAGAAGCCTTTCGCTAGGACAGTTCTTGTGGAATTGGCAATGTGATATTTGGAAGCCCATAGAGGGCTATGGTGAAAAAGGAAACATCCTCAGAGGAAATCTTTAAAGAAGCTTTCTGAGAAACTGCTTAGTGTTCTGTTAATTCATCTCACAGAGTTACATCTGTATTTCGGGGATCTCTTTGCTAGCCTTATTTCTGTGGAATCTGAGAACAGATATTTCAGATCCCTTTGAAGACTATAGGGCCAAAGGAAATATCCTCCGATAACAAAGAGAAAGAAGCTTTCTGAGAATCTTCTTTGTGTTCAGTGAAATCATCTCACAGAGTTACAGCTTTCCCCTCAAGAAGCCTTTCGCTAAGACAGTTCTTGTGGAATTGGCAAAGTGATATTTGGAAGCCCATAGAGGGCTATGGTGAGAAAGGAAATATCCTCAGATGAAATCTGGAAAGAAGCTTTCTGAGAAACTGCTCTGTCATGCGGGACTTCCACTCACAGAGTTACATCTGTATATCGTGGATCTCTTTGCTAGCCTTATTTCTGTGGGATCTGAGAAGAGATATTTCAGATCCCTTTGAAGACTATATTGCCAAAGGAAATATCCTTCGATAACAAAGAGAAAGAACCTTTCTGAGAAACTTCTTTGTGTTCTGTGATATCATCTCAGAGAGTTACAGCTTTCCCCTCAAGAAGCCTTTCGCTAAGACAGTTCTTGTGGAATTGGCAAAGTGATATTTGGAAGCCCATAGAGGGCTATGGTGAAAAAGGAAATATCCTCAGATGAAATCTGGAAAGAAGCTTTCTGAGAAACGTCTCTGTGGCGTGTGACTTCCACTCACAGAGTTACATCTGTATTTCGTGGATCTCTTTGCTAGCGTTATTTCTGTGGAATCTCAGAACAGATATTTCGGATCCCTTTGAAGACTATAGGGCCAAAGGAAATATCCTCCGATAACAAAGAGAAAGAAGCTTTCTGAGAAACTTCTTTGTGTTCTGTGATATCATCTCACAGAGTTACAGCTTTCCCCTCAAGAAGCCTTTCGCTAAGACAGTTTTTGTGGAATTGGCAAAGTGATATTTGCAAGCCCATAGAGGGCTATGGTGAAAAAGGAAATATCCTCAGATGAAATCTGGAAAGAAGCTTTCTGAGAAACTGCTCTGTGATGTGGGACTTCCACTCACAGAGTTACATCTGTATTTCGTGAGTCTCTTTGCTAGCCTTATTTCTGTGGAATCTGAGAACTGATATTTCGGAACCCTTTGAAGACTATAGGGCCAAAGGAAATATCCTCCGATAACAAAGAGAAAGAAGCTTTCTGAGAAACTTCTTTGTGTTCTGTGAAATCATCTCACAGAGTTACAGCTTTCCCCTCAAGAAGGCTTTCGCTAAGACAGTTTTGTGGAATTGGCAAAGTGATATTTGGAAGCCCATAGAGGGCTATGGTGAAAAAGCAAATATCCTCAGATGAAATCTTTAAAGAAGCTTTCTGAGAAACTGCTAAGTGTTCTGTTAATTCATCTCACAGAGTTACATCTGTATTTCGGGGATCTCTTTGCTAGCCTTATTTCTGTGGAATCTGAGAACAGATATTTCGGATCCCTTTGAAGAATATAGGGCCAAAGGAAATATCCTCCGATAACAAAGAGAAAGAAGCTTTCTGAGAATCTTCTTTGTGTTCAGTGAAATCATCTCACAGAGTTACAGCTTTCCCCTCAAGAAGCCTTTCGCTAAGACAGTTCTTGTGGAATTGGCAAAGTGATATTTGGAAGCCCATAGAGGGCTATGGTGAGAAAGGAAATATCCTCAGATGAAATCTGGAAAGAAGCTTTCTGAGAAACTGGTTTGTGATGCGGGACTTCCACTCACAGAGTTACATCTGTATATCGTGGATCTCTTTGCTAGCCTTATTTCTGTGGGATCTGAGAAGAGATATTTCAGATCCCTTTGAAGACTATAGGGCAAAAGGAAATATCCTCCGATAACAAATGAAAGAAGCTTTCTGAGAAACTTCTTTGTGTTCTGTGAAATCATCTCACAGAGTTACAGCTTTCCCCTCAACAAGCCTTTCGCTAAGACAGTTCTTGTGGAATTGGCAAAGTGATATTTGGAAGCCCATAGAGGGCTATGGTGAAAAAGGAAATATCCTCAGATGAAATCTGGAAAGAAGCTTTCTGAGAAACTGCTCTGTGATGTGGGACTTCCACTCACAGAGTTACATCTGTATATCGTGGATCTCTTTGCTAGCCTTATTTCTGTGGAATCTGAGAAGTGATATTTCAGATCCCTTTGAAGACTATAGGGCCAAAGGAAATATCCTCCGATAACAAAGAGAAAGAAGCTTTCTGAGAAACTTCTTTGTGTTCTGTGATATCATCTCACCGAGTTACAGCTTTCCCCTCAAGAAGCCTTTCTCTAAGACAGTTCTTGTGGAATTGGCAAAGTGATATTTGGAAGCCCATAGAGGGCTATGGTGAAAAAGGAAATATCCTCAGATGAAATCTGGAAAGAAGCTTTCTGAGAAACTGCTCTGTGATGTGTGACTTCCACTCACAGAGTTACATCTGTATTTCGTGGGTCTCTTTGCTAGCCTTATTTCTGTGGAATCTGAGAACAGATATTTCGGAACCCTTTGAAGACTATAGGGCCAAAGGAAATATCCTGCGATAACAAAGAGAAAGAAGCTTTCTGAGAAACTTCTTTGTATTCTGTGAAATCATCTCACAGAGTTACAGCTTTCCCCTCAAGAAACCTTTCGCTAAGACAGTTTTGTGGAATTGGCAAAGTGATATTTGGAATCCCATAGAGGGCTACGGTGAAAAAGCAAATATCCTCAGATGTAATCTGTAAAGAAGCTTTCTGAGAAACTGCTTAGTGTTCTGTTAACTCATCTCACAGAGTTACATCTGTATTTCGGGGATCTCTTTGCTAGCCTTATTTCTGTGGAATCTGAGAACAGATATTTCGGATCCCTTTGAAGACTATAGGGCCAATGGAAATATCCTCCGATAACAAAGAGAAAGAAGCTTTCTGAGAATCTTCTTTGTGTTCTGTGATATCATCTCACAGAGTTACAGCTTTCCCCTCAAGAAGACTTTCGCTAAGACAGTTCTTGTGGAATTGGTAAAGGGATACTTGGAAGCCCATGGAGGGCTATGGTGAAAAAGGAAATATCGTCAGATAAAATCTGGAAAGAAGCTTTCTGAGAAACTACTTAGTGTTCTGTTAATTCATCTCACAGAGTTACATCTGTATTTCGGGGATCTCTTTGCTAGCCTTATTTCTGTGGCATCTGAGAACAGATATTTCGGATCCCTTTGAAGACTATAGGGCCAAAGGAAATATCCTCCGATAACAAAGAGAAAGAAGCTTTCTGAGAAACTTCTTTGTGTTCTGTGATATCATTTCAGAGAGTTACAGCTTTCCCCTCAAGAAGCCTTACGCTAAGACAGTTCTTGTGGAATTGGCAAAGTGATATTTGGAAGCCCATAGAGGGCTATGGTGAAAAAGGAAATATCCTCAGATGAAATCTGGAAAGAATCTTTCTGAGAAACGTCTCTGTGGCGTGTTACTTACACTCACAGAGTTACATCTGTATTTCGTGGATCTCTTTGCTAGCCTTATTTCTGTGGAATCTGAGAACAGATATTTCGGATCCCTTTGAAGACTACAGGGCCCAAGGAAATATCCTCCGATAACAAAGAGAAAGAAGGTTTCTGAGAAACTTCTTTGTGTGCTGTGAAATCATCTCACAGAGTTACAGCTTTCCCCTCAAGAAGACTTTCGCTAAGACAGTTCTTGTGGAATTGGCAAAGTGATATTTGGAAGCCCATAGAGGGCTACGGTGAAAAAGGAAATATCCTCAGATGAAATCTGGAAAGAAGCTTTCTGAGAAACTGCTCTGTGATGTGTGACTTCCACTCACAGAGTTACATCTGTATTTCGTGGATCTCTTTGCTAGCCTTATATCTGTGGAATCTGAGAACAGATATTTCGGATCCCTTTGAAGACTATAGGGCCAAAGGAAATATCCTCCGTTAACAAAGAGAAAGAAGCTTTCTGAGAAATTTCTTTGTGTTCTGTGAAATCATCTCACAGAGTTACAGCTTTCCCCTCAAGAAGCCTTTCGCTAAGACGGTTCTTGTGGAATTTTCAAAGAGACATTTAGAAGCCCATAGACGGATACGGTGAAAAAGGAAATAACCTCAGATGAAATCTGGAAAGAAGCTTTCTCAGAAACTTCTCTGTGGTGTGTGACTTCCACTCACACAGTTACATCTGTCTTTCATGGATCTCTTTGCTAGCCTTATTTTTGAGGAATCTGAGAACAGATATTTCGGATCCCTTTGAAGACTATAGGGCCAAAGGAAATATCCTCCGATAACAAAGAAAAAGAAGCTTTCTGAGAAACTTCTTTGTGTTCTGTGATATCATCTCACAGAGTTACAGCTTTCCCCTCCAGAAGCCTTTCGCTAAGACAGTTCTTGTGGAATTGGCAAAGTGATATTTGGAAGCCCATAGAGGGCTATGGAGAAAAAGGAAATATCCTCAGATGAAATCTGGAAAGAAGCTTTCTGAGAAACTGCTTAGTGTTCTGTTAATTCATCTCACAGAGTTACATCTGTATATCGTGGATCTCTCCGCTTGCCTTATTTCTGTGGAATCTGAGAACAGATATTTCAGATCCCTTTGAAGACTATAGGGCCAAAGGAAATATCCTCCGATAACAAAGAGAAAGAAGCTTCCTGACAAACTTCTTTGTGTTCTGTGATATCATCTCACAGAGTTACAGCTTTCCCCTCCAGAAGCCTTTCGCTAAGACAGTTCTTGTGGAATTGGCAAAGTGATATTTGGATGCCCATAGAGGGCTATGGTGAAAAAGGAAATATCCTCAGATGAAATCTGGAAAGAAGCTTTCTGAGAAACTTCTCTGTGGTGTGTGACTTCCACTCACAGAGTTACATCTGTATTTCGTGGAACTCTTTGCTAGCCTTATTTCTGTGGAATCTGAGAACAGATATTTCGGATCCCTTTGAAGACTATAGGGCCAAAGGAAATATCCTCCGATAACAAAGAAAAAGAAGCTTTCTGAGAAACTTCTTTGTGTTCTGTGAAATCTTCTCACAGAGTTACACCTTTCCCCTCAAGAAGCCTTTCACTAAGACAGTTCTTGTGGAATTGGCAAAGTGATATTTGGAAGCCCACAGAGGGCTATGGTGAAAAAGGAAATATCCTCAGATGAAATCTGGAAAGAAGCTTTCTGAGAAACTTCTCTGTGGTGTGTGACTTCCACTCAGAGAATTACATCTGTATTTACTGGTTCTCTTTGCTAGCCTTATTTCTGTGGAATCTGAGAACAGATATTTCGGATCTCTTTGAAGACTTTAGGGCCAAAGGAAATATCCTCCGATAACAAAGAGAAAGAAGCTTTCTGAGAAACTTCTTTGTGTTCTGTGAAATCATCTCACAGAGTTACAGCTTTCCCCTCAAGTAGCCTTTCGCTATGACAGTTCTTGTGGAATTGGCAATGTGATATTTGGAAGCCCATAGTGGGCTATGGTGAAAAAGGAAACATCCTCACAGGAAATCTGGAAAGAAGCTTTCTGAGAAACTGCTTAGTGTTCTGTTAATTCATCTCACAGAGATACATCTGTATTTCGGGGATCTCTTTGCTAGCCTTATTTCTGTGGAATCTGAGAACAGATATTTCGGATCTCTTTGAAGACTACAGGGCCAAAGGAAATATCCTCCGATAACAAAGAGAAAGAAGCTTTCTGAGAAACTTCTTTGTGTTCTGTGAAATCATCTCACAGAGTTACAGCTTTCTCCTCAAGAAGCCTTTCGCTAGGACAGTTCTTGTGGAATTGGCAATGTGATATTTGGAAGCCCATAGAGGGCTATGGTGAAAAAGGAAACATCCTCAGAGGAAATCTGGAAAGAAGCTTCTGAGAAACTGCTTAGTGTTCTGTTAATTCATCTCACAGAGATACATCTGTATTTCGGGGATCTCTTTGCTAGCCTTATTTCTGTGGAATCTGAGAAGTGATATTTCAAATCCCTTTGAAGACTATAGGGCCAAAGGAAATATCCTCCGATAACAAAGAGAAAGAAGGTTTCTGGGAAACTTCTTTGTATTCTGTGAAATCATCTCACAGAGTTACACCTTTCCCCTCAAGAAGCCTTTCACTAAGACAGTTCTTGTGGAATTGGCAAAGTGATATTTGGAATCCCACAGAGGGCTATGGTGAAAAAGGAAATATCCACAGATGAAATCTGGAAAGAAGCTTTCTGAGAAACTTCTCTGTGGTGTGTGACTTCCACTTACAGAGTTACATCTGTATTTCGTGGATCTCTTTGCTAGCCTTATTTCTGTGGAATCTGAGAACAGATATTTTAGATCTCTTTGAAGACTATAGGGCCAAAGGAAATATCCTCCGATAACAAAGAGAAAGAAGCTTTCTGAGAAACTTCTTTGTGTTCTGTGAAATCATCTCATAGAGTTACAGCTTTCCCCTCAAGAAGCCTTTCGCTAGGACAGTTCTTGTGGAATTGGCAATGTGATATTTGGAAGCCCATAGAGGGCTATGGTGAAAAAGGAAACATCCTCAGAGGAAATCTGGAAAGAAGCTTTCTGAGAAACTGCTTAGTGTTCTGTTAATTCATCTCACAGAGTTACATCTGTATTTCGGAGGTCTCTTTGCTAGCCTTATTTCTGTGGAATCTGAGAACAGATATTTCGGATCCCTTTGAAGACTATAGGGCCAAAGGAAATATCCTCCGATAACAAAGAGAAAGAAGCTTTCTGAGAATCTTCTTTGTGTTCTGTGATATCATCTCACAGAGTTACCGCTTTCCCCTCAAGAAGCCTTTCGCTAAGACAGTTTTTGTGGAATTGGTAAAGGGATACTTGGAAGCCCTTATAGGGCTATGGTGAAAAAGGAAATATCCTCAGATAAAATCTGGAAAGAAGTTTTCTGAGATACTACTTAGTGTTCTGTTAATTCATCTCACAGAGTTACATCTGTATTTCGGGGATCTCTTTGCTAGCCTTATTTCTGTGGCATCTGAGAACAGATATTTCGGATCCCTTTGAAGACTATAGGGCCAAAGGAAATATCCTCCGATGACAAAGAGAAAGAAGCTTTCTGAGAAACTTCTTTGTGTTCTGTGAAATCATCTCACAGAGTTACAGCTTTCCCCTCCAGAAGCCTTTCGCTAAGACAGTTCTTGTGGAATTGGCAAAGTGATATTTGGAAGCCCATAGAGGACTATTTTGAAAAAGGAAATATCCTCGGATGAAATCTGGAAAGAAGCTTTCTGAGAAACTGCTCTGTGATGTGGGACTTCCACTCACAGAGTTACATCTGTATATCGTGGATCTCTTTGCTAGCCTTATTTCTGTGGAATCTGAGAAGTGGTATTTCAGATCCCTTTGAAGACTATAGGGCCAAAGGAAATATCCTTCGATAACAAAGAGAAAGAAGCTTTCTGAGAAACTTCTATGTGTTCTGTGATATCATTTCAGAGAGTTACAGCTTTCCCCTCAAGAAGCCTTTCGCTAAGACAGTTCTGGTGGAATTGGCAAAGTGATATTTGGAAGCCCATATAGGGCTATGGTGAAAAAGGAAATATCCTCAGATGAAATCTGGAAAGAAGCTTTCTGAGAAACGTCTCTGTTGCGTGTTACTTACACTCACAGAGTTACATCTGTATTTCGTGGATCTCTTTGATAGCCTTATTTCTGTGGAATCTCAGAAAAGATATTTCGGATCCCTTTGAAGACTATAGGGCCAAAGGAAATATCCTCCGATAACAAAGAGAAAGAAGCTTTCTGAGAAACTTCTTTGTGTGCTGTGAAATCATCTCACAGAGTTACAGCTTTCCCCTCAAGAAGCCTTTCGCTAAGACAGTTCTTGTGGAATTGGCAAAGTGATATTTGGAAGCCCATAGAGGGCTATGGTGAAAAAGGAAATATCCTAAGATGAAATCTGGAAAGAAGCTTTCTGAGAAACTGCTCTGTGATGTTTGACTTCCACTCACAGAGATATATCTGTATTTCGTGGATCTCTTTGCTAGCCTTATATCTGTGGAATCTGAGAACAGATATTTCGGAACCCTTTGAAGACTATAGGGCCAAAGGAAATATCCTCCGTTAACAAAGAGAAAGAAGCTTTCTGAGAAATTTCTTTGTGTTCTGTGAAATCATCTCACAGAGTTACAGCTTTCCCCTCAAGAAGCCTTTCGCTAAGACGGTTCTTGTGGAATTTGCAAAGAGACATTTGGAAGTCCATAGACGGATACGGTGAAAAAGGAAATAACCTCAGATGAAATCTGGAAACAAGCTTTCTGAGAAACTGCTCTGTGATGTGTGACTTCCACTCACAGAGTTACATCTGTATTTCGTGGATCTCTTTGCTAGCCTTATTTCTGTGGAATCTGAGAACAGATATTCGGATCCCTTTGAAGACTATAGGGCCAAAGGAAATATCCTCCGATTAAGAAGAGAAAGAAGCTTTCTCAAAAACTTCTTTGTGTTCTGTGAAATCGTCTCACAGAGTTACAGCTTTCCCCTCACGAAGCCTTTCGCTAAGACAGTTCTTGTGGAATTGGCAAAGTGATATTTGGAAGCCCATAGAGGGCTAAGGTGAAAAAGGAAATATCCTCAGATGAAATCTGGAAAGAAGCTTTCTGAGAAAGTGTTCTGTGATGTGTGACTTACACTCACAGAGTTACATCTGCATTTCGTGGATCTCTTTGCTAGCCTTATTTCTGTGGAATCTGAGAAGTGATATTTCGGATCCCTTTAAAGACTATAGGGCCAATGGAAATATTCTCCGATAACAAAGAGAAAGAATCTTTCTGAGAAACTTCTTTGTGTTCTGTGAAATCATCTCACAGAGTTAGAGCTTTCTCCTCAAGAAGCCTTTCGCTAAGTCAGTTCTTGTGGAATTGGAAAAGTGATATTTGGAAGCCCTTAGAGGGCTATGGTTAAAAAGGAAATATCCTCAGAGGAAATCTGGAAAGAAGCTTTCTGAGAAACTGCTTAGTGTTCTGTTAATTCATCTCACAGAGATACATCGGTATTTCGGGGATCTCTTTGCTAGCCTTATTTCTGTGGAATCTGAGAACAGATATTTCGGATCCCTTTGAAGACTATAGGGCCAAAGGAAATATCCTCCGATAACAAAGAGAAAGAAGGTTTCTGAGAAACTTCTTTGTGTTCTGTGAAATCATCTCACAGAGTTACAGCTTTCCCCTCAAGAAGACTTTCGCTAAGACAGTTCTTGTGGAATTGGCAAAGTGATATTTGGAAGCCCATAGAGGGCTATGGTGAAAAAGGAAATATCCTCAGATGAAATCTGGAAAGAAGCTTTCTGAGAAACTGCTCTGTGATGTGGGACTTCCACTCACAGAGTTACATCTCTATATCGTGGATCTCTTTGCTAGCCTTATTTCTGTGGAATCTGAGAAGTGATATTTCAGATCCCTTTGAAGACTATAGGTCCAAAGGAAATATCCTCCGATAACAAAGAGAAAGAAGCTTTCTGAGAAACTTCTTTGTGTTCTGTGATATCATCTCACAGAGTTACAGCTTTCCCCTCAAGAAGCCTTTCGCTAAGACAGTTCTTGTGGAATTGGCAAAATGATATTTGGAAGGCCATAGAGGGCTAAGGTGAAAAAGGAAATATCCGCAGAGGAAATCTGGAAAGAAGCTTTCTGAGAAACTTCTCTGTGGTGTGTGACTTCCACTCACAGAGTTACATCTGTATTTCGTGGATCTCTTTTCTAGCCTTATTTCTGTGGAATCTGAGAACAGATATTTCGGATCCCTTTGAAAACTATAGGGCCAAAGGAAATATCCTCCGATAACAAAGAGAAAGAAGCTTTCTGAGAAACTTCTTTGTGTTCTCTGATATCATCTCACAGAGTTACAGCTTTCCCCTCAAGAAGCCTTTCGCTAAGACAGTTCTTGTGGAATTGGCAAAGTGACATTTGGAAGCCCATAGAGGACTATGTTGAAAAAGGAAATATCCTCAGATGAAATCTGTAAAGAAGCTTTCTGAGAAACTGCTTAGTGTTCTGTTAATTCATCTCACAGAGTTACATCTGCATTTCGGGGATCTCTTTGCTAGCCTTATTTCTGTGGCATCTGAGAACAGATATTTCGGATCCCTTTGAAGACTATAGGGCCTAAGGAAATATCCTCCGATAACAAAGAGAAAGAAGCTTTCTGAGAAACTTCTTTGTGTTCTGTGAAATCATCTCACAGAGTTACACCTTTCCCCTCAAGAAGCCTTTCACTAAGACAGTTCTTGTGGAATTGGCAAAGTGATATTTGGAATCCCACAGAGGGGTATGGTGAAAAAGGAAATATCCTCAGATGAAATCTGGAAAGAAGCTTTCTGAGAAACTTCTCTGTGGTGTGTGACTTCCACTCACAGAGTTACATCTGTATTTCGTGGATCTCTTTGCTAGCCTTATTTCTGTGGAATCTGAGAACAGATATTTCGGATCTCTTTGAAGACTATAGGGCCAAAGGAAATATCCTCCGATAACAAAGAGAAAGAAGCTTTCTGAGGAACTTCTTTGTGTTCTGTGAAATCATCTCATAGAGTTACAGCTTTAACCTCAAGAAGCCTTTCGCTAGGACAGTTCTTGTGGAATTGGCAATGTGATATTTGGAAGCCCATAGAGGGCTATGGTGAAAAAGGAAACATCATCAGAGGAAATCTGGAAAGAAGCTTTCTGAGAAACTGCTTAGTGTTCTGTTAATTCATCTCACAGAGTTACATCTGTATTTCGGGGATCTCTTTGCTAGCCTTATTTCTGTGGAATCTGAGAACAGATATTTCGGATCCCTTTGAAGACTATAGGGCCAAAGGAAATATCCTCCGATAACAAAGAGAAAGAAGCTTTGTGAGAAACTTCTTTGTGTTCTGTGATATCATCTCACAGAGTTACAGCTTTCCCCTCAAGAAGCCTTTCGCTAAGACAGTTCTTGTGGAATTGGTAAAGTAATATTTGGAAGCCCATAGAGGGCTATGGTGAAAAAGGAAATATCCTCATATGAAATCTGGAAAGAAGCTTTCTGAGAAACTGCTCTGTGATGTGGGACTTCCACTCACAGAGTTACATCTGCATTTCGTGGATCTCTTTGCTAGCCTTATTTCTGTGGAATCTGAGAACAGATATTCGGATCCCTTTGAAGACTATAGGGCCAAAGGAAATATTCTCCGATAACAAAGAGAAAGAAGCTTTCTGAGAAACTTCTTTGTGTTCTGTGAAATCATCTCACAGAGTTAGAGCTTTCCCCTCAAGAAGCCTTTCGCTAAGACAGTTCTTGTGCAATTGGCAAAGTGATATTTGGAAGCCCATAGATGGCTATGGTGAAAAAGGAAATATCCTCAGATGAAATCTGGAAAGAAGCTTTCTGAGAAACTGCTCTGTGATGTTGGACTTCCACTCACAGATTTACATCTGTATATCCTGGATCTCTTTGCTAGCCTTATTTCTGTGGAATCTGAGAAGTGATATTTCAGATCCCTTTGAAGACTATAGGGCCAAAGGAAATATCCTCCGATAACAAAGAGAAAGAAGCTTTCTGAGAAACTTCTTTGTGTTCTGTGATATCATCTCACAGAGTTACAGCTTTCCCCTCAAGAAACCTTTCGCTAAGACAGTTCTTGTGGAATTGGCAAAGTGATATTTGGAAGCCCATAGAGGGCTATGGTGAAAAAGGAAATATCCTCAGATGAAATCTGGAAAGAAGCTTTCTGGGAAACTTCTCTGTGGTGTGGGACTTCCACTCACAGAGTTACATCTGTATTTCGTGGATCTCTTTGCTAGCCTTATTTCTGTGGAATATGAGAGCAGATATTCGGATCCCTTTGAAGACTATAGGGCCAAAGGAAATATCCTCCGATAACAAAGAGAAAGAAGCTTTCTGAAAAACTTCTTTGTGTTCTGTGAAATCATCTCACAGAGTTACAGCTTTCCCATCAAGAAGCCTTTCGCTAAGACAGTTCTTGTGGAATTGGCAAAGTGATATTTGGAAGCCCATAGAGGGCTAAGGTAAAAAAGGAAATATCCTAAGATGAAATCTGGAAAGAAGCTTTCTGAGAAAGTGTTCTGTGATGTGTGACTTCCACTCACAGAGTTACATCTGTATTTCATGGATCTCTTTGCTAGCCTCATTTCTGTGGAATCTGAGAAGTGATATTTCGGATCCCTTTGAAGAGTATAGGGCCAAACGAAATATGCTCCGATAACAAAGAGAAAGAAGCTTTCTGAGGAACTTCTTTGTGTTCTGTGAAATCATCTCACAGAGTTACAGCTTTCCCCTCAAGAAGCCTTTCGCTAAGACAGTTCTTGTGGAAATGGCAAAATGATATTTGGAAGGCCATAGAGGGCTAAGGTGAAAAAGGAAATATCCGCAGAGGAAAACTTCTCTGTGGTGTGTGACTTCCACTCACAGAGGTACATCTGTATTTCGGGGATCTCTTTGCTAGCCTTATTTGTGTGGCATCTGAGAACAGATATTTCGGATCCCTTTGAAGACTATAGGGCCAAAGGAAATATCCTCCGATAACAAAGAGAAAGAAGCTTTCTGAGAAACTTCTTTGTGTTCTGTGAAATCATCTCACAGAGTTACACCTTTCCCCTCAAGAAGCCTTTCACTAAGACAGTTCTTGTGGAATTGGCAAAGTGATATTTGGAAGCCCACAGAGGGCTATGGTGAAAAAGGAAATATCCTCAGATGAAATCTGGAAAGAAGCTTTCTGAGAAACTTCTCTGTGGTGTGTGACTTCCACTCACAGAATTACATCTGTATTTCGTGGTTCTCTTTGCTAGCCTTATTTCTGTGGAATCTGAGAACAGATATTTCGGATCTCTTTGAAGACTATAGGGCCAAAGGAAATATCCTCCGATAACAAAGAGAAAGAAGCTTTCTGATAAACTTCTTTGTGTTCTGTGAAATCATCTCACAGAGTTACAGCTTTCCCCTCAAGAAGCCTTTCGCTAGGACAGTTCTTGTGGAATTGGCAATGTGATATTTGGAAGCCCATAGTGGGCTATGGTGAAAAAGGAAACATCCTCAGAGGAAATCTGGAAAGAAGCTTTCTGAGAAACTGCTTAGTGTTCTGTTAATTCATCTCACAGAGATACATCTGTATTTCGGGGATCTCTTTGCTAGCCTTATTTCTGTGGAATCTGAGAACAGATATTTCGGATCCCTTTGAAGACTATAGGGCCAAAGGAAATATCCTCCGATAACAAAGAGAAAGAAGCTTTCTGAGAAACTTCTTTGTGTTCTGTGAAATCAACTCACAGAGTTACAGCTTTCCCCTGAAGAAGACTTTCGCTAAGACAGTTCTTGTGTAATTGGCAAAGTGATATTTGGAAGCCCATAGAGGGCTATGGTGAAAAAGGAAATATCCTCAGATGAAAACTGGAAAGAAGCTTTCTGAGAAACTGTTCTGTGATGTGGGACTTCCACTCACAGAGTTACATCTGTATATAGTGGTTCTCTTTGCTAGCCTTATTTCTGTGGAATCTAAGAAGTGATATTTCAGATCCCTTTGAAGACTATAGGGCCAAAGGAAATATCCTCCGATAACAAAGAGAAAGAAGCTTTCTGAGAAACTTCTTTATTTTCTGTGATATCATCTCACAGAGTTACAGCTTTCCCCTCAAGAAGACTTTCGCTAAGACAGTTCTTGTGGAATTGGCAAAGTGATATTTGGAAGCCCATAGAGGGCTATGGTGAAAAAGGAAATATCCTCAGATGAAATCTGGAAAGAAGCTTTCTGAGAAACTTCTCTGTGGTGTGTGACTTCCAGTCACAGAGTTACATCTGTATTTCGTGGATCTCTTTGCTAGCCTTATTTCTGTGGAATCTGAGAACAGATATTTCGGATCCCTTTGAAGACTATAGGGCCAAAGGAAATATCCTCCGATAACAAGGAGAAAGAAGCTTTCTGAGAAACTTCTTTGTGTTCTGTGAATTCATCTCACAGAGTTACAGCTTTCCCCTCAAGAAACCTTTCGCTAGGACAGTTCTTGTGGAATTGGCAATGTGATATTTGGAAGCCCATAGAGGGCTATGGTGAAAAAGGAAATATCCTGAGATCAAATCTGGAAAGAAGCTTTCTGAGAAACTACTTAGTGTTCTGTGAATTCATCTCACAGAGTTACATCTGTATTTCGGGGATCTCTTTGCTAGCCTTATTTCTGTGGAATCTGAGAACAGATATTTCGGATCCCTTTGAAGACTATAGGGCCAAAGGACATATTCTCCGATAACAAAGAGAAAGAAGCTTTCTGAGAAACTTCTTTGTGTTCTGTGAAATCATCTCACAGAGTTACAGCTTTCCCCTCAAGAAGCCTTTCGCTAAGACAGTTCTTGTGGAATTGGCAAAGTGATATTTGGAAGGCCATAGAGTGCTAAGGTGAAAAAGGAAATATCCGCAGAGGAAATCTGGAAAGAAGCTTTCTGAGAAACTGCTTAGTGTTCTGTTAATTCATCTCACAGAGTTACATCTGTATTTCGGGGGTCTCTTTGCTAGCCTTATTTCTGTGGAATCTGAGAACAGATATTTCGGATCCCTTTGAAGACTATAGGGCCAAAGGAAATATCCTCCGAAACAAAGAGAAAGAAGCTTTCTGAGAAACTTCTTTGTGTTCTGTGAAATCATCTCACAGAGTTACAGCTTTCCCCTCAAGAAGCCTTTCGCTAAGACAGTTCTTGTGGAATTGGCAAAATGATATTTGGAAGGCCATAGAGGGCTAAGGTGAAAAAGGAAATATCCGCAGAGGAAATCTGGAAAGAAGCTTTCTGAGAAACTTCTCTGTGGTGTGTGACTTCCACTCACAGAATTACATCTGTATTTCGTGGATCTCTTTTCTAGCCTTATTTCTGTGGAATCTGAGAACAGATATTTCGGATCCCTTTGAAGACTATAGGGCCAAAGGAAATATCCTCCGATAAGAAAGAGAAAGAAGCTTTCTGAGAAACTTCTTTGTGTTCTGTGATATCATCTCACAGAGTTACAGCTTTCCCCTCAAGAAGCCTTTCGCTAAGACAGTTCTTGTGTAATTGGCAAAGTGATATTTGGAAGCCACTAGAGGGCTATGGTGAAAAAGGAAATATCCTCAGATGAAATCTGGAAAGAAGCTTTCTGAGAAACTGCTTTGTGATGTGCGACTTCCATTCACAGAGTTACATCTGTATTTCGTGGATCTCTTTGCTAGCCTTATTTCTGTGGAATCTGAGAACAGATATTCGGATCCCTTTGAAGACTATAGGGCCAAAGGAAATATCCTCCGATAACAAAGAGAAAGAAGCTTTCTGTGAAACTTCTTTGTGTTCTGTGAAATCATCTCACAGAGTTACAGCTTTCCCCTCAAGAAGCCTTTCGCTAGGACAGTTCTTGTGGAATTGGCAAAGTGATATTTGGAAGCCCATAGAGGGCAATGTTGAAAAAGGAAATATCCTCAGATGAAATCTGGAAAGAAGCTTTCTGAGAAGCTGCTCTGTGATGTGTGACTTCCACTCACAGAGTTACATCTGTATTTCGTGGATCTCTTTGCTAGCCTTATTTCTGTGGAATCTGAGAACAGATATTTCGGATCCCATTTAAGTCTATAGGGCCAAAGGAAATATCCTCCGATAACAAAGAGAAAGAAGCTTTCTGAGAAACTTCTTTGTGTTCTGTGAAATCATCTCACAGAGCTACAGCTTTCCCCTCAAGAAGCCTTTCTCTAAGACAGTTTTGTGGAATTGGCAAAGTGATATTTGGAAGCCCATAGAGGGCTATGGTGAACAAGGAAATATCGTTATATGAAATCCGGAAAGAAGATTTCTGAGAAAATTCTCTGTGGTGTGTGACTTCCACTCACAGAGTTACATCTGTATATCGTGGATCTCTTTGCCAGCCTTATTTCTGTGGAATCTGAGAACAGATATTTCGGATCCCTTTGTAGACTATAGGGCCAAAGTAAATATCCTCCGATAACAAAGAGAAAGAAGCTTTCTGAGAAACTTCTTTGTTGTCTGTGAAATCATCTCACAGAGTTACAGCTTTCCCCTCACGAAGCCTCTCGTACACAGTTCTTGTGGAATTGGCAAAGTGATATTTGGAAGCCCTTAGAGGGCTATGGTGAAAAAGGAAATATACTCAGATGAAATCTGGAAAGAAGCTTTCTGAGAAACTGCTCTGTGATGTGTGACTTCCACTAACAGAGTTGCATCTGTATTTCGTGGATTTCTTTGCTAACCTTATTTCTGTGGAATCTGAGAACAGATATTTCGGATCCCTTTGAAGACTATAGGGCCAAAGGAAATATCCTCCGATAACAAAGAGAAAGAAGCTTTCTGAGAAACTTCTTTGTGTTCTGTGAAATCATCTCACAGATTTACAGCTTTCCCCTCAAGAAGCCTTTCGCTAAGACAGTTCTTATGGAATTGGAAAAGTGATATATGGAACCCCATAGAGGGCTACGGTGAAAAAGGAAATATCCTCAGATGAAATATGGAAAGAATCTTTCTGAGAAACTGCTCTGTGATGTGTGACTTCCACTCACAGAGTTACATCTGTATTTCGTGGATCTCTTTGCTAGCCTTATTTCTGTGGAATCTGAGAACAGATATTTTGGATCCCTTTGAAGACTATAGGGCCAACGGAAATATCCTCCGATAATAAAGAGAAAGAAGCTTTCTGAGAAAATTCTTTGTATTCTGTGAAATCATCTCACAGAGTTACAGCTTTCCCCTCAAGAAGCCTTTCACTAAGAGAGTTCTTGTGGAATTGGCAAAGTGATATTTGGAAGCCCATAGAGGGCTATGGTGAAAAAGGAAATATCCTCAGATGATATCTGGAAACAAGCTTTCTGAGAAAGTGCTCTGTGATGTGTGACTTCCACTCACAGAGTTACATCTGTATGTCGTGGATCTCTTTGCTAGCCTTATTTCTGTGGTATCTAAGAAGAGATATTTCGGATCCTTTGAAGACTATAGGGCCAAAGGAAATATCCTCCGATAACAAAGAGAAAGAAACTTTCTGAGAAACTTCTTTGTGTTCTGTGAAATCATCTCACAGAGTTACAGCTTTCCCCTCTAGAAGTGTTTCGCTAAGACATTTCTTGTGGAATTGTCAAAGTGATATTTGGAAGCCCATAGAGGGCTATGGTGAAAAAGGAAATATCCTGAGATGAAATCTGGAAAGAAGCTTTCTGAGAAACTTCTCTGTTGTGTGTGACTTCCACTCACAGAATTACATCTGTATTTCGTGGATCTCTTTGTTAGCCTTATTTCTGTGGAATCTAGGAACAGATATTTCGGATCGCTTGAAGACTATAGGGCCAAAGGAAATATCCTCCGATAAAAAAGAGAAAGAAGCTTTCTGAGAAACTTCTTTGTGTTCTGTGAAATCATCTCACAGAGTTACAGCTCTCCCCTCAAAAAGCTTTTCACTATGACAGTTCTTGTGGAATTGGCAAAGTGATATTTGGAAGCCCATAGAGGGCTACGGTGAAAAAGGAAATATCCTCAGATCAAACCTGGAAAGAAGCTTTCTGAGAAGCTTCTCTGTGATGTGTGACTTCCACTCACAGAGTTACATCTGTATTTCGTGGATCTCTTTGCTAGCCTTATTTCTGTGGAATCTGAGAACAGATATTTCGGATCCCTTTGAAGACTATAGGGCCAAAGGAAATATCCTCCGATAACAAAGAGAAAGAAGCTTTCTGAGAAACTTCTTTGTGTTCTGTGAAATCATCTCACAGAGTTACAGCTTTCCCCTCAAGAAGCCTTTCGCTAAGACAGTTCGTGTGGAATTGGCACAGTGATATTTGGAAGCCCATAGAGGGCTATGGTGAAAAAGGAAATATCCTCAGATGATATCTGGAAAGAAGCTTTCTGAGAAACTTCTGTGTGGTGTGTGACTTCCACTCACAGGGTTATATCTGTATTTCGTGGATCTCTTTGCTAGCCTTATTTCTGTGGAATCTGAGAACAGATATTTCGGATCCCTTTGAAGACTATAGGGCCAAAGGAAATATTCTCCGATAACAAAGAGAAAGAAGCTTTCTGAGAAACTTCTTTGTGTTCTGTGAAATCATCTCACAGAGTTACAGCTTTCCCCTCAAGAAGCCTTTCGCTAAGACAGTTCTTGTGGAATTGGCAAAGTGATATTTGAAAGCCCCTAGAGGGCTATGGTGAAAAAGGAAATATCCTCAGTTGAAATCTTGAAAGAAGCTTTCTGAGAAACTGCTTAGTGTTCTGTTAATTCATCTCACAGAGTTACACCTGTATATCGTGGAACTCTTTTCTAGCCTTATTTCTGTGGAATCTGAGAACAGATATTTCGGATCCCTTTGAAGACTATAGGGCCAAAGGAAATATCCTCCGATAACAAAGAGAAAGAAGCTTTGTGAGAAACTTCTTTGTGGTCTGTGAAATCATCTCACAGAGTTACAGCTTTCCACTCAAGAAGCCTTTCGCTAAGACAGTTCTTGTGGAATTGGCAAAGTGATATTTGGAAGCCCATAGAGGGCTATG
Organism: Macaca mulatta; assembly: GCF_049350105.2. Taxonomy (NCBI): domain Eukaryota; kingdom Metazoa; phylum Chordata; class Mammalia; order Primates; family Cercopithecidae; genus Macaca; species Macaca mulatta. The sequence goes on along the minus strand of NC_133422.1, from coordinate 52,573,663 downwards.
GTGACAAAGGAAATATCCTCAGATGAAATCTGGAAAGAAGATTTCTGAGAAACTGCTCTGTGATTTGTGACTTCCACTCACAGAGTTACATCTGTATTTCGTGGATCTCTTTGCTAGCCTTATTTCTGTGGCATCTGAGAACAGATATTTAGGATCCCTTTGAAGTCTATAGTGCCAAAGGAAATATCCTCCGATAACAAAGAGAGAGAAGCTTTCTGAGAAACTTCTTTGTGTTCTGTGAAATCATCTCACAGAGTTACAGCTTTCCCCTCAAGAAGCCTTTCGCTAGGACAGTTCTTGTGCAATTGGCAAAGTGATATTTGGAAGCCCATAGAGGGCTATGTTGAAAAAGGAAATATACTCATATGAAATCTGGAAAGAAGCTTACTGAGAAACTGCTCTGTGATGTGTGACTTCCACTCACAGAGTTGGATCTGTATTTCGTGAATTTCTTTGCTAACCTTATTTCTGTGGAATCTGAGAACAGATATTTTGGATCCCTTTGAAGACTATAGGGCCAACGGAAATATCCTCCGATAATAAAGAGAAAGAAGCTTTCTGAGAAACTTCTTTGTATTCTGTGAAATCATCTCACAGAGTTACAGCTTTCCCCTCAAGAAGCCTTTCGCTAAGAGAGTTCTTGTGGAATTGGCAAAGTGATATTTGGAAGCCCGTAGAGGGCTATGGTGAAAAAGGAAATATCCTCAGATGATATCTTGAAACAAGCTTTCTGAGAAAGTGCTCTGTGATGTGTGACTTCCACTCACAGAGTTACATCTGTATTTCGTGGATCTCTTTGCTAGCCTTATTTCTGTGGTATCTAAGATGAGATATTTCGGATCCTTAGAAGAATATAGGGCCAAAGGAAATATCCTCCGATAACAAAGAGAAAGAAGCTTTCTGAGAAACTTCTTTGTGTTCTGTGAAATCATCTCACAGAGTTACAGCTTTCCCCTATGAAGTCTTTCGCTAAGACATTTCTTGTGGAATTGTCAAAGCGATATTTGGAAGCCCATAGAGGGCTATGGTGAAAAAGGAAATATCCTGAGATGAAATCTGGAAAGAAGCTTTCTGAGAAACGTCTCTGTGGTGTGTGACTTCCACTCACAGAATTACATCTGTATTTCGTGGATCTCTTTGTTAGCCTTATTTCTGTGGAATCTGGGAACAGATATTTCGGATCCCTTTGAAGACTATAGGGCCAAAGGAAATATCCTCCGATAACAAAGAGAAAGAAGCTTTCTGAGAAACTTCTTTGTGTTCTGTGAAATCATCTCACAGAGTTACAGCTCTCCCCTCAAAAAGCTTTTCACTATGACAGTTCTTGTGGAATTGGCAAAGTGATATTTGGAAGCCCATAGAGGGCTACGGTGAAAAAGGAAATATCCTCAGATCAAACCTGGAAAGAAGCTTTCTGAGCAGCTTCTCTGTGAGGTGTGACTTCCACTCACAGAGTTACCTCTGTATTTCGTTAATCTCTTTGCTAGCCTTATTTCTGTGGAATCTGAGAACAGATATTTCGGATCACTTTGAAGACTATAGGGCCAAAGGAAATATCCTCCGATAACAAAGAGAAAGAAGCTTTCTGAGAAACTTCTTTGTGTTCTGGAAATCATCTCACAGAGTTACAGCTTTCACTTCAAGAAGCCTTTCGCTAAGACAGTTCTTGTGGAATTGGCACAGTGATATTTGGGAACCCACATAGGGCTATGGTGAAAAAGGAAATATCCTCAGGTGAAATATGGAAAGAAGCTTTCTGAGAAACTTCTCTGTGGTGTGGGAATTCCACTCACAGTGTTACATCTGTATTTCTTGGATCTCTTTGCTAGCCTTATTTCTGGGGAATCTGAGAACAGATATTTCGGATCCCTTTGAAGACTATAGGGCCAAAGGAAATATCCTCCGATAACAAAGTGAAAGAAGCTTTCTGAGAAACTTCTTTGTGTTCTGTGAAATCATCTCACAGAGTTACAGCTTTCCCCTCAAAAAGCTTTTCACTATGACAGTTCTTGTGGAATTGGCAAAGTGATATTTTGAAGCCCATAGAGAGCTATGGTGAAAAAGGAAATATCCTCAGAGGAAATCTGGAAAGAAGCTTTCAGAGAAACTGCTCTGTGATGTGTGACTTGCACTCATAGAGTTACATCTGTATTTCGTGGATCTCTTTGCTAGCCTTATTTCTGTGGAATCTGAGAAGTGATATTTCGGATCCCTTTGAAGACTATAGGGGAAAAGGAAATATCCTCCGATAACAAAGAGAAAGAAGCTTTCTGAGAAACTTCTTTGTGTTCTGTGAAATCATCTCACAGAGTTACAGCTTTCCCCTCAAGAAGACTCTCGTTAAGAAAGTTCTTGTGGAATGGGCAAAGTGATATTTTGAAGCCCATAGAGGGCTATGGTGAAAAAGGAAATATCCTCAGATGAAATCTGGAAAGAACCTTTATGAGATATTGCTCTGTGATGTGTAACTTCCACTCACAGAGTTACATCTGTATATCGTGGATCTCTTTGCCAGCCTTATTTCTGTGGAATCTGAGAACAGATATTTCGGATCCCTTTGAAGACTATAGGGCCAAAGTAAATATCCTCCGATAACAAAGAGAAAGAAGCTTTCTGAGAAACTTCTTTGTGTTCTGTGAAATCATCTCACAGAGTTACAGCTTTTCCCTCAAGAAGCCTTTCGCTAAGACAGTTCTTGTGGAATTGGCAAAGTGTTATTTGGAAGCCCATAGAGGGCTATGGTGAAAGAGGAAATATCCTCAGATGAAATCTGGAAAGAAGCTTTCTGAGAAACTTCTCTGTGGTGTGTGACTTCCACTCACAGAGTTACATCTGTATTTCGTGGATCTCTTTGCTAGCCTTATTTCTGTGGAATCTGAGAACAGATATTTCGGATCCCTTTGAAGACTTTAGGGCTAAAGGAAATATCCTCCGATAACAAAGAGAAAGAAGCTATCTGAGAAACTTCTTTGTGTTCTGTGAAATCATCTCACAGAGTTACAACTTTCCCCTCAAGAAGCCTTTCGTTAAGACAGTTCTTGTGGAATTGGCAAAGTGATATTTGGAAGCCCATAGAGGGTTATGGCGAAAAAGGAAATATCCTCAGAAAAAATCTGGAAAGAAGCTTTCTGAGAAACTGTTTAGTGTTCTGTTAATTCATCTCACAGAGTTATATCTGTATTTCGTGGATCTCTTTGCTAGCCTTATTTCTGTGGAATCTGAGATCAGATATTTCGGATCCCTTTGAAGACTATAGGGCCAAAGGAAATATCCTCCGATAACAAAGAGAAAGAAGCTTTGTGAGAAACTTCTTTGTTTTCTGTGAAATCATCTCACAGAGTTACAGCTTTCCCCTCACGAAGCCTTTCGCTAAACAGTTCTTGTGTAATTGGCAAAGTGATATTTGGAAGCCCATAGAGGGCTATGGTGAAAAAGGAAATATCCTCAGATAAAATCTGGAAAGAAGCTTTCTGAGAAGCTTCTCTGTGATGTGTGACTTCCACTCACATAGTTACATCTGTATTTCGTGGATTCCTTTGCTAACCTTATTTCTGTGGAATCTGAGAACAGATATTTCGGATCCCTTTGAAGACTATAGGGCCAAAGGAAATATCCTACGATAACAAAGAGAAAGAAGCTTTCTGAGAAACTTCTTTGTGTTCTGTGAAATCATCTCACAGATTTACAGCTTTCCCCTCAAGAAGCCTTTCGCTAAGACAGTTTTTATGGAATTGGCAAAGTGATATATGGAAGCCCATAGAGGGCTACGGTGAAAAAGGAAATATCCTCAGATGAAATATGGAAAGAATCTTTCTGAGAAACTGCTCTGTGATGTGTGACTTCCACTCACAGAGTTACATCTGTATTTCGTGGATCTCTTTGCTAGCCTTATTTCTGTGGAATCTGAGAACAGATATTTTGGATCCCTTTGAAGACTATAGGGCCAACGGAAATATCCTCCGATAATAAAGAGAAAGAAGCTTTCTGAGAAACTTCTTTGTATTCTGTGAAATCATCTCACAGAGTTACAGCTTTCCCCTCAAGAAGCCTTTCGCTAAGAGAGTTCTTGTGGAATTGGCAAAGTGATATTTGGAAGCCCATAGAGGGCTATGGTGAAAAAGGAAATATCCTCAGATGATATCTTGAAACAAGCTTTCTGAGAAAGTGCTCTGTGATGTGTGACTTCCACTCACAGAGTTACATCTGTATTTCGTGGATCTCTTTGCTAGCCTTATTTCTGTGGTATCTAAGATGAGATATTTCGGATCCTTAGAAGAATATAGGGCCAAAGGAAATATCCTCCGATAACAAAGAGAAAGAAGCTTTCTGAGAAACTTCTTTGTGTTCTGTGAAATCATCTCACAGAGTTACAGCTTTCCCCTATGAAGTCTTTCGCTAAGACATTTCTTGTGGAATTGTCAAAGTGATATTTGGAAGCCCATAGAGGGCTATGGTGAAAAGGGAAATATCCTGAGATGAAATCTGGAAAGAAGCTTTCTGAGAAACGTCTCTGTGGTGTGTGACTTCCACTCACAGAATTACATCTGTATTTCGTGGATCTCTTTGTTAGCCTTATTTCTGTGGAATCTGGGAACAGATATTTCGGATCCCTTTGAAGACTATAGGGCCAAAGGAAATATCCTCCGATAACAAAGAGAAAGAAGCTTTCTGAGTAACTTCTTTGTGTTCTGTGAAATCATCTCACAGAGTTACAGCTCTCCCCTCAAAAAGCTTTTCACTATGACAGTTCTTGTGGAATTGGCAAAGTGATATTTGGAAGCCCATAGAGGGCTACGGTGAAAAAGGAAATATCCTCAGATGAAACCTGGAAAGAAGCTTTCTGAGCAGCTTCTCTGTGAGGTGTGACTTCCACTCACAGAGTTACCTCTGTATTTCGTGGATCTCTTTGCTAGCCTTATTTCTGTGGAATCTGAGAACAGATATTTCGGATCACTTTGAAGACTATAGGGCCAAAGGAAATATCCTCCGATAACAAAGAGAAAGAAGCTTTCTGAGAAACTTCTTTGTGTTCTGGAAATCATCTCACAGAGTTACAGCTTTCACTTCAAGAAGCCTTTCGCTAAGACAGTTCTTGTGGAATTGGCACAGTGATATTTGGGAACCCACATAGGGCTATGGTGAAAAAGGAAATATCCTCAGGTGAAATATGGAAAGAAGCTTTCTGAGAAACTTCTCTGTGGTGTGGGAATTCCACTCACAGTGTTACATCTGTATTTCTTGGATCTCTTTGCTAGCCTTATTTCTGGGGAATCTGAGAACAGATATTTCGGATCCCTTTGAAGACTATAGGGCCAAAGGAAATATCCTCCGATAACAAAGAGAAAGAAGCTTTCTGAGAAACATCTTTGTTTTCTGTGAAATCATCCCACAGAGTTAGAGCTTTCCCCTTACGAAGCCTTTCGCTAAACAGTTCTTGTGGAATTGGCAAAGTGATATTTGGAAGCCCATAGAGGGCTACGGTGAAAAAGGAAATATCCTCAGATCAAACCTGGAAAGAAGCTTTCTGAGAAGCTTCTCTGTGATGTGTGACTTCCACTCACAGAGTTACATCTGTATTTCGTGGATCTCTTTGCTAGCCTTATTTCTGTGGAATCTGAGAACAGATATGTCGGATCCCTTTGAAGACTATAGGGCCAAAGGAAATATCCTCCGATAACAAAGAGAAAGAAGCTTTCTGAGAAACTTCTTTGTGTTCTGTGAAATCATCTCACAGAGTTACAGCTTTCCCCTCAAGAAGCCTTTCGCTAAGACAGTTCTTGTGGAATTGGCACAGTGATATTTGGAAGCCCATAGAGGGCTATGGTGAAAAAGGAAATATCCTCAGATGATATCTGGAAAGAAGCTTTCTGAGAAACTTCTGTGTGGTGTGTGACTTCCACTCACAGGGTTATATCTGTATTTCGTGGATCTCTTTGCTAGCCTTATTTCTGTGGAATCTGAGAACAGATATTTCGGATCCCTTTGAAGACTATAGGGCCAAAGGAAATATCCTCCGATAACAAAGAGAAAGAAGCTTTCTGAGAAACTTCTTTGTGTTCTGTGAAATCATCTCACAGAGTTACAGCTTTCCCCTCAAGAAGCCTTTCGCTAAGACAGTTCTTGTGGAATTGGCAAAGTGATATTTGAAAGCCCCTAGAGGGCTATGGTGAAAAAGGAAATATCCTCAGTTGAAATCTGGAAAGAAGCTTTCTGAGAAACTGCTTAGTGTTCTGTTAATTCATCTCACAGAGTTACACCTGTATATCGTGGATCTCTTTGCTAGCCTTATTTCTGTGGAATCTGAGAACAGATATTTCGGATCCCTTTGAAGACTATAGGGCCAAAGGAAATATCCTCCGATAACAAAGAGAAAGAAGCTTTCTGAGAAACTTCTTTGTGGTCTGTGAAATCATCTCACAGAGTTACAGCTTTCCACTCAAGAAGCCTTTCGCTAAGACAGTTCTTGTGGAATTGGCAAAGTGATATTTGGAAGCCCATAGAGGGCTATGGTGACAAAGGAAATATCCTCAGATGAAATCTGGAAAGAAGATTTCTGAGAAACTACTCTGTGATGTGTGACTTCCACTCACAGAGTTACATCTGTATTTCGTGGATCTCTTTGCTAGCCTTATTTCTGTGGCATCTGAGAACAGATATTTCGGATCCCTTTGAAGTCTATAGGGCCAAAGGAAATATCCTCCGATAACAAAGAGAGAGAAGCTTTCTGAGAAACTTCTTTGTGTTCTGTGAAATCATCTCACAGAGTTACAGCTTTCCCCTCAAGAAGCCTTTCGCTAGGACAGTTCTTGTGCAATTGGCAAAGTGATATTTGGAAACCCATAGAGGGCTATGTTGAAAAAGGAAATATACTCATATGAAATCTGGAAAGAAGCTTACTGAGAAACTGCTCTGTGATGTGTTACTTCCACTCACAGAGTTGGATCTGTATTTCGTGAATTTCTTTGCTAACCTTATTTCTGTGGAATCTGAGAACAGATATTTCGGATCCCTTTGAAGACTATAGGGCCAAACGAAATATCCTCCGATAACAAAGAGAAAGAAGCTTTCTGAGAAACTTCTTTGTGTTCTGTGAAATCATCTCACAGATTTACAGCTTTCCCCTCAAGAAGTCTTTCGCTAAGACGGTTCTTGTGGAATTGGCAAAGTGATATTTGGAAGCGCATAGAGGGCTATGGTGAACAAGGAAATATCGTCATATGAAATCTGGAAAGAAGCTTTCTGAGAAAATTCTCTGTGTTGTGTGACTTCCACTCACAGAGTTACATCTGTATATCGTGGATCTCTTTGCCAGCCTTATTTCTGTGGAATCTGAGAACAGATATTTCGGATCCCTTTGAAGACTATAGGGCCAAAGTAAATATCCTCCGATAACAAAGAGAAAGAAGCTTTCTGAGAAACTTCTTTGTTTTCTGTGAAACCATCTCACAGAGTTACAGCTTTCCGCTCACGAAGCCTTTCGTTAACAGTTCTTGTGTAATTGGCAAAGTGATATTTGGAAGCCCATAGAGGGCTATGGTGAAAAAGGAAATATCCTCAGATAAAATCTGGAAAGAAGCTTTCTGAGAAGCTTCTCTGTGATGTGAGACTTCCACTCACATAGTTACATCTGTATTTCGTGGATTTCTTTGCTAACCTTATTTCTGTGGAATCTGAGAACAGATATTTCGGATCCCTTTGAAGACTATAGGGCCAAAGGAAATATCCTCCGATAACAAAGAGAACGAAGCTTTCTGAGAAACTTCTTTGTGTTCTGTGAAATCATCTCACAGATTTACAGCTTTCCCCTCAAGAAGCCTTTCGCTAAGACAGTTTTTATGGAATTGGCAAAGTGATATATGGAAGCCCATAGAGGGCTACGGTGAAAAAGGAAATATCCTCAGATGAAATATGGAAAGAATCTTTCTGAGAAACTGCTCTGTGATGTGTGACTTCCACTCACAGAGTTACATTTGTATTTCGTGGATCTCTTTGCTAGCCTTATTTCTGTGGAATCTGAGAACAGATATTTCGGATCCCTTTGAAGACTATAGGGCTAAAGGAAATATCCTCCGATAACAAAGAGAAAGAAGCTTTCTGAGAAACTTCTTTGTGTTCTGTGAAATCATCTCACAGAGTTACAACTTTCCCCTCAACAAGCCTTTCGTTAAGACAGTTCTTGTGGAATTCGCAAAGTGATATTTGGAAGCCCATAGAGGGTTATGGCGAAAAAGGAAATATCCTCAGAAGAAATCTGGAAAGAAGCTTTCTGAGAAACTGTTTAGTGTTCTTTTAATTCATCTCACAGAGTTATATCTGTATTTCGTGGATCTCTTTGCTAGCCTTATTTCTGTGGAATCTGAGAACAGATATTTCGGATCCCTTTGAAGACTATAGGGCCAAAGGAAATATCCTCCGATAACAAAGAGAAAGAAGCTTTCTGAGAAACTTCTTTGTGTTCTGTGAAATCATCTCACAGAGTGACAGCTTTCCCCTCAAGAAGCCTTTCGCTAAGACAGTTCTTGTGGAATTGGCAGAGTGATATTTGGAAGCCCATAGAGGGCTATGGTGAAAAAGGAAATATCCTCAGATCAAATCTGGAAAGAAGCTTTCTGAGAAGCTTCTCTGTGATGTGTGACTTCCACTCACAGAGTTACATCTGTATTTCGTGGATCTCTTTGCTAGCCTTGTTTCTGTGGAATCTGAGAACAGACATTTCGGATACCTTTGAAGACTATAGGGCCAAAGGAAATATCCTCCGATAACAGAGAGAAAGAAGCTTTCTGAGAAACTTTTTTGTGTTCTCTGAAATCATCTCACAGAGTTACAGCTTTCCCCTCAAGAAGCTTTTCACTAAGACAGTTCTTGTGGAATTGGCAAAGTGATATTTAGAAGCCCCTAGAGGGCTATAGTGAAAAAGGAAATATCCTCAGATGAAAACTGGAAAGAAGCTTTCTGAGAAACTTCTCTGTGGTGTGTGACTTCCACTCGCAGAGTTACATCTGTATTTCGTGGATCTCTTTGCTAGCCTTATTTCTGTGGAATCTGAGAACAGATATTTCGGATCCCTTTGAAGACTATAGGGCCAAAGGAAATATCCTCCGATAGCACAGAGAAAGAAGCTTTCTGAGAAACTTCTTTGTGTTCTGTGAAATCATCTCACAGAGTTACAGCTTTCCCCTCAAGAAGCCTTTCGCTAAGACAGTTCTTGTGGAATTGGCAAAGTGATATTTGGAAGCCCTTAGAGAGCTATGGTGAAAAAGGAAATATCCTCAGATGAAATCTGGAAAGAAGCTTTCTGAGAAACTGCTTAGTGTTCTGTTAATTCATCTCACAGTGTTACATCTGTATTTCGTGGATCTCTTTGCTAGCCTTATTTCTGTGGAATCTGAGAAGAGATATTTCGGATCCCTTTGAATACTATAGGGCCAAAGGAAATATCCTCCGATAACAAAGAGAAAGAAGTTTTCTGAGAAACTTCTTTGTGTTCTGTGAAATCATCTCACAGAGTTACAGCTTTCCCCTCAAGAAGCCTTTCGCTAAGACAGTTCTTGTGGAATTGGCAAAGTGATATTTGGAAGCCCATAGAGGGCTATGGTGAAAAAGGAAATATCCTAAGATGATATCTGGAAAGAAGCTTTCTGAGAAACTGCTCTGTGATGTGTGACTTCCACTCACAGAGTTACATCTGTATTTCGTGGATCTCTTTGCTAGCCTTATTTCTGTGGAATCTGAGAACAGATATTTCCTATTCCTTTGAAGAAAATAGGGCCAAAGGATGTATCCTCCGATAACAAAGAGAAAGAAGCTTTCTGAGAAACTTCTTTGTGTTCTGTGAAATCATCTCACAGAGTTACAGCTTTCCCCTCAAGAAGCCTTTCGCTGAGACAGTTCTTTTGGAATTGGCAAAGTGATATTTGGAAGACCATATAGGGCTATGGTGAAAAAGGAAATATCCTCAGATAAAATCTGGAAAGAAGCTTTCTGAGAAACTTCTCTGTGTTGTATGACTTCAACTCACAGAGTTACATCTGTATTTCGTGGATCTATTTGCTAGCCTTATTTCTGTGGAATCTGAGAAGAGATATTTCGGATCCCTTTGAAGACTATAGGGCCAAAGGAAATATCCTCTGATAACAAAGAGAAAGAAGCTTTATGAGAAACTTCTTTGTGTTCTGTGTAATCTTCTCACAGAGTTACAGCTTTCTCCTCAAGAAGTCTTTTGCTAAGACAGTTCTTGTGGAATTGGCAAAGTGATATTTGGAAGCCCTTAGAGGGCTATGGTGAAAAAGGAAATATCCTCAGATGAAATCTGGAAAGAAGCTTTCTGAGAAACTGATTAGTGTTCTGTTAATTCATCTCACAGAGTTACATCTGTATTTCGTGGATCTCTTTGCTAGCCTTATTTCTGTGGAATCTGAGAACAGATATTTCGGATCCCTTTGAAGACTATAGGGCCAAAGGAAATATCCTCCGATAACAAAGAGATAGAAGGTTTCTGAGAAACTTCTTTGTGTTCTGTGAAATCATCTCACAATGTTAAAGCTTTCCCCTCAAGAAGCCTTTCGCTCAGACAGTTCTTGTGGAATTGGCAAAGTGATATTTGGAAGCCCATATAGGGCTATGGTGAAAAAGGAAATATCCTCAGATGAAATCTGGAAAGAAGCTTTCTGAGAAACTTCTCTGTGGCGTGTGACTTCCACTCACAGAGTTACATCTGTATTTCGTGGATCTCTTTCCTAGCCTTATTTCTGTGGAATCTGAGAACAGATATTTCGGATCCCTTTGAAGACTATAGGGCCAAAGAATATATCCTCCGATAACAACGAGAAAGAAGCTTTCTCAGAAACTTCTTTTTGTTCTCTGAAATCATCTCACAGAATTACAGCTTGCCCCTGAAGAAGCCTTTCGTTAAGACAGTTCTTGTGGAATTGGCAAAGTGATATTTGGAAGCCCATAGAGGGTTATGGCGGAAAAGGAAATATCCTCAGAAGAAATCTGGAAAGAAGCTTTCTGAGAAACTGCTTAGTGTTCTGTTAATTCATCTCACAGAGTTACATCTGTATTTCGTGGATCTCTTTGCTAGCCTTATTTCTGTGGAATCTGAGAACAGATATTTCGGATCCCTTTGAAGACTATAGGGCCAAAGGAAATATCCTCCGATAACAAAGAGAAAGAAGCTTTCTGAGAAACTTCTTTGTGTTCTCTGAAATCATCTCACAGAGTTACAGCTTTTCCCTCAAGAAGCTTTTCACTAAGACAGTTCTTGTGGAATTTGCAAAGTGATATTTAGAAGCCCTTAGAGGGCTATGGTGAAAAAGGAAATGTCCTCAGATGAAATCTGGAAACAAGCTTTCTGAGAAACTGCTCTGTGGTGTGTGACTTCCACTCACAGAGTTACATCTGTATTTCGTGTATCTCTTTGCTAGCCTTATTTCTGTGGAATCTGAGAACAGATATTTCGGATCCCTTTGAAGACTATAGGGCTAAAGGAAATATCCTACGATAACAAAGAGAAAGCAGCTTTCTGAGAAACTTCTTTGTGTTCTGTGAAATCATCTCACAGAGTTACAACTTTCCCCTCAACAAGCCTTTCGTTAAGACAGTTCTTGTGGAATTCGCAAAGTGATATTTGGAAGCCCATAGAGGGTTATGGCGAAAAAGGAAATATCCTCAGAAGAAATCTGGAAAGAAGCTTTCTGAGAAACTGTTTAGTGTTCTTTTAATTCATCTCACAGAGTTATATCTGTATTTCGTGGATCTCTTTGCTAGCCTTATTTCTGTGGAATCTGAGAACAGATATTTCGGATCCCTTTGAAGACTGTAGGGCCAAAGGAAATATCCTCCGATAACAAAGAGAAAGAAGCTTTCTGAGAAACTTCTTTGTGTTCTGTGAAATCATCTCACAGAGTTACAGCTTTCCCCTCAAGAAGCCTTTCGCTAAGACATTTCTTGTGGAATTGGCAGAGTGATATTTGGAAGCCCATAGAGGGCTATGGTGAAAAAGGAAATATCCTAAGATGATATCTGGAAAGAAGCTTTCTGAGAAACTGCTCTGTGATGTGTGACTTCCACTCACAGAGTTACAGCTGCATTTCGTGGATCTCTTTGCTAGCCTTATTTCTGTGGAATCTGAGAACAGATATTTCGGATCCCTTTGAAGACTACAGAGCCAAAGGAAATATCCTCCGATAACAAAGAGAAAGAAGCTTTCTGAGAAACTTCTTTGTGTTCTCTGAAATCATCTAACAGAGTTACAGCTTTTCCCTCAAGAAGCTTTTCACTAAGACAGTTCATGTGGAATTTGCAAAGTGATATTTAGAAGCCCTTAGAGGGCTATGGTGAAAAAGGAAATGTCCTCAGATGAAATGTGGAAACAAGCCTTCTGAGAAACTGCTCTGTGGTGTGTGACTTCCACTCACAGAGTTACATCTGCATTTCGTGGATCTCTTTCCTAGCCTACTTTCTGTGGAATCTGAGAACAGATATTTCGGATCCCTTTGAAGACTATAGGGCTAAAGGAAATATCCTCCGATAACAAAGAGAAAGAAGCTTTCTGAGAAACTGCTTTGTGTTCTGTGAAATCATCTCACAGAGTTACAGCTTTCCCCTCAAGAAGCCTTTCGTTAAGACAGTTCTTGTGGAATTCGCACAGTGATATTTGGAAGCCCATAGAGGGTTATGGCGAAAAAGTAAATATCCTCAGAAGAAATCTGGAAAGAAGCTTTCTGAGAAACTCTTTAGTGTTCTGTTAATTCATTATACAGAGTTATATCTGTATTTCGTGGATCTCTTTGCTAGCCTTATTTCTGTGGAATCTGAGAACAGATATTTCGGATCCCTTTGAAGACTATAGGGCCAAAGGAAATATCCTCCGATACAAAAGGAAAGAAGCTTTCTGAGAAACTTCTTTGTGTTCTGAGAATCATCTCACAGAGTTACAGCTTTCCCCTCAAGAAGCCTTTCGCTAAGACAGTTCTTGTGGAATTGGCACAGTGATATTTGGAAGCCCACAGAGGGCTATGATGAAAAAGGAAATATCCTCAGGTGAAATATGGAAAGAAGCTTTCTGAGAAACTTCTCTGTGGTGTGTGACTTCCACTCACAGAGTTACATCTGTATTTCGTGGATCTCTTTGCTACCCTTATTTCTGGGGAGTCTGAGAACAGATATTTCGGATCCCTTTGAAGACGATAGCGCCAAAGGAAATATCCTCCGATAACAAAGAGAAAGAAGCTTTCTGAGAAACTTCTTTGTGTTCTGTGAAATCATCTCACACAGTTACAGCTTTCCCCTAAGAAGCCTTTCGCTAAGACAGTTCTTGTGGAATTGGCAAAGTGATGTTTGGAAGCCCATAGAGGGTTATGGCGAAAAAGGAAATATCCTCAGAAGAAATCTGGAAAGAAGCTTTCTGAGAAACTGCTTAGTGTTCTGTTAATTCATCTCACAGAGTTACATCTGTATTTCGTGGATCTCTTTGCTAGCCTTATTTCTGTGGAATCTGAGAACAGATATTTCGGATCCCTTTGAAGACTATAGGGCCAAAGGAAATATCCTCCGATAACAAAGAGAAAGAAGCTTTCTGAGAAACTTCTTTGGGTTCTGAGAAATTATCTCAGAGAGTTACAGCTTTCCCCTCAAGAAGCCTTTCGCTAAGACAGTTCTTGTGGAATTGGCACAGTGATATTTGGAAGCCCACAGAGGGCTATGATGAAAAAGGAAATATCCTCAGGTGAAATATGGAAAGAAGCTTTCTGAGAAACTTCTCTGTGGTGTGTGACTTCCACTCACAGAGTTACATCTGTATTTCGTGGATCTCTTTGCTAGCCTTATTTCTGGGGAGTCTGAGAACAGATATTTCGGATCCCTTTGAAGACGATAGCGCCAAAGGAAATATCCTCCGATAACAAAGAGAAAGAAGCTTTCTGAGAAACTTCTTTGTGTTCTGTGACATCATCTCACAGAGTTACAGCTTTCCCCTCAAGAAGCTTTTCGTTAAGACAGTTCTTGTGGAATTGGCAAAGTGATATTTGGAAGCCCATAGAGGGTTATGGCGAAAAAGGAAATATCCTCAGAAGAAATCTGTAAAGAAGCTTTCTGAGAAACTGCTTAGTGTTCTGTTAATTCATCTCACAGAGTTACATCTGTATTTCGTGGATCTCTTTGCTAGCCTTATATCTGTGGAATCTGAGAACAGATATTTCGGATCCCTTTGAAGACTATAGGGCCAAAGGAAATATCCTCCGATAACAACGAGAAAGAAGCTTTCTGAGAAACTTCTTTGGGTTCTGAGAAATCATCTCACAGAGTTACAGCTTTCCCCTCAAGAAGCCTTTCGCTAAGACAGTTCTTGTGGAATTGGCACAGTGATATTTGGAAGCCCACAGAGGGCTATGGTGAAAAAGGAAATATCCTCAGGTGAAATATGGAAAGAAGCTTTCTGAGAAACTTCTCTGTGGTGTGTGACTTCCACTCACAGTGTTACATCTGTATTTCGTGGATCTCTTTGCCAGCCTTATTTCTGGGGAATCTGAGAACAGATATTTCTTATCCCTTTGAAGACTATAGGGCCAAAGGAAATATCCTCCGATAACAAAGAGAAAGAAGCTTTCTGAGAAACTTCTTTGTGTTCTGTGAAATCATCTCACAGAGTTACAGCTTTCCCCTCAAGAAGACTTTCGCTAAGACAGTTCTTGTGGAATGGTCAAAGTGATATTTGGAAGCCCATAGAGGGCTATGGTGAAAAAGGAAATATCCTCAGATGATCTGGAAAGAAGCTTTCTGAGAAACTACTCTGTGGTGTGTGACTTCCACTCACAGAGTTACATCTGTATTTCGTGGATCTCTTTGCTAGCCTTATTTCTGTGGAATCTGAGAACAGATATTTCGGATCCCTTTGAAGACTATAGGGCCAAAGGAAATATCCTCCGATAACAAAGGGAAAGAAGCTTTCTGAGAAACTTCTTTGTGTTCTGTGAAATCATCTCACAGTGTTACAGCTTTCCCCTCAAGAAGCCTTTCGCTAAGACACTTCTTGTGGAATTGGCACAGTGATATTTGGAAGCCCATAGAGGGCTATGGTGAAAAAGGAAATACCCTCAGATGAAATCTGGAAAGAAGCTTTCTGAGATATTGCTCTCTGATGTGTGACTTCCACTCACAGAGTTACATCTGTATTTCGTGGATCTCTTTGCTAGCCTTATTTCTGTGGAATCTGAGAACAGATATTTCGGATCCCTTTGAAGACTATAGGGCCAAAGGAAATATCCTCTGATAACAAAGAGAAAGAAGCTTTCTGAGAAACTTCTTTGTGTTCTGTGAAATCATCTCACAGAGTTACAGCTTTCCCCTCAAGAAGCCTTTCGCTAAGACAGTTCTTGTGGAATTGTCACAGTGATATTTGGAAGCCCATAGAGGGCTATGGTGAAAAAGGAAATATCCTAAGATGATATCTGGAAAGAAGCTTTCTGAGAAACTGCTCTCTGATGTGTGACTTCCACTCACAGAGTTACATCTGCATTTCGTGGATCTCTTTGCTAGCCTTATTTCTGTGGAATCTGAGAACAGATATTTCGGATCCCTTTGAAGACTATAGGGCCAAATGAAATATCCTCCGATAACAAAGAGAAAGAAGCTTTCTGAGAAACTTCTTTGTGTTCTGTGAAATCATCTCACAGAGTTACAGCTTTCCCCTCAAGAAGCTTTTCACTAAGACAGTTCTTGTGGAATTTGCAAAGTGATATTTAGAAGCCCTTAGAGGGCTATGGTGAAAAAGGAAATATCCTGAGATGAAATCTGGAAAGAAGCTTTCTGAGAAACTGCTCTGTGGTGTGTGACTTCCACTCACAGAGTTACATCTGTATTTCGTGGATCTCTTTGCTAGCCTTATTTCTGTGGAATCTGAGAACAGATATTTCGGATCCCTTTGAAGACTATAGGGCCAAAGGAAATATCCTCCGATAACAAAGAGAAAGAAGCTTTCTGAGAAACTTCTTTGTGTTCTGTGAAATCATCTCACAGATTTACAGCTTTCCCCTCAAGAAGCCTTTCGTTAAGACAGTTCTTGTGGAATTCGCAAAGTGATATTTGGAAGCCCATAGAGGGTTATGGCGAAAAAGGAAATATCCTCAGAAGAAATCTAGAAAGAAGCTTTATGAGAAACTGCTTAGTCTTCTGTTAATTCATCTCACAGAGTTACATCTGTATTTCGTGGATCTCTTTGCTAGCCTTATTTCTGTGGAATCTGAGAACAGATATTTCGGATCCCTTTGAAGACTATAGGGCCAAAGGAAATATCCTCCGATAACAAAGAGAAAGAAGGGTTCTGAGAAACTTCTTTGTGTTCTGTGAAATCATCTCACAAAGTTAAAGCTTTCCCCTCAAGAAGCCTTTCGCTAAGACAGTTCTTGTGGAATTGGCAAAGTGATATTTGGAAGCCCCTAGAGGGCTATGGTGAAAAAGGAAATATCCTCAGGTGAAATATGGAAAGAAGGTTTCTGAGAAACTTCTCTGTGGTGTGTGACTTCCACTCACAGTGTTACATCTGTATTTCGTGGATCTCTTTGCTACCCTTATTTCTGGGGAATCTGAGAACAGATATTTCGGATCCCTTTGAAGACTATAGGGCCAAAGGAAATATCCTCCGATAACAAAGAGAAAGAAGCTTTCTGAGAAACATCTTTGTGTTCTGTGAAATCATCTCACAGAGTTACAGCTTTCCCCTCAAGAAGCCTTTCGCTAAGACAGTTCTTGGGGAATTGGCAAAGTGATATTTGGAAGCCCATAGAGGGCTATGGTGAAAAAGGAAATATCCTCAGATGAAATCTGGAAAGAAGCTTTCTGAGATATTGCTCTGTGATGTGTGACTTCCACTCACAGAGATACATCTGTATTTCGTGGATCTCTTTGCTAGCCTTATTTCTGGGGAATCTGAGAACAGATATTTCGGATCCCTTTGAAGACTATAGGGCCAAAGGAAATATCCTCCGATAACAAAGAGAAAGAAGCTTTCTGAGAAACTACTTTGTGTTCTGTGAAATCATCTCACAGAGTTACAGCTTTCCCCTCAAGAAGCCTTTCGCTAAGACAGTTCTTGGGGAATTGGCAAAGTGATATTTGGAAGCCCTTAGAGGGCTATGGTGAAAAAGGAAATACCCTCAGATGAAATCTGGAAAGAAGCTTTCTGAGATATTGCTCTGTGATGTGTGACTTCCACTCACAGAGTTACATCTGCATTTCGTGGATCTCTTTGCTAGCATTATTTCTGTGGAATCTGAGAACAGATATTTCGGATCCCTTAGAAGACTATAGGGCCAAAGGAAATATCCTCTGATAACAAAGAGAAAGAAGCTTTCTGAGAAACTTCTTTGTGTTCTGTGAAATCATCTCACAGTGTTACAGCTTTCCCCTCAAGAAGCCTTTCGCTAAGACACTTCTTGTGGAATTGGCACAGTGATATTTGGAAGCCCATAGAGGGCTATGGTGAAAAAGGAAATACCCTCAGATGAAATCTGGAAAGAAGCTTTCTGAGATATTGCTCTCTGATGTGTGACTTCCACTCACAGAGTTACATCTGTATTTCGTGGATCTCTTTGCTAGCCTTATTTCTGTGGAATCTGAGAACAGATATTTCGGATCCCTTTGAAGACTATAGGGCCAAAGGAAATATCCTCTGATAACAAAGAGAAAGAAGCTTTCTGAGAAACTTCTTTGTGTTCTGTGAAATCATCTCACAGAGTTACAGCTTTCCCCTCAAGAAGCCTTTCGCTAAGACAGTTCTTGTGGAATTGTCACAGTGATATTTGGAAGCCCATAGAGGGCTATGGTGAAAAAGGAAATATCCTAAGATGATATCTGGAAAGAAGCTTTCTGAGAAACTGCTCTCTGATGTGTGACTTCCACTCACAGAGTTACATCTGCATTTCGTGGATCTCTTTGCTAGCCTTATTTCTGTGGAATCTGAGAACAGATATTTCGGATCCCTTTGAAGACTATAGGGCCAAATGAAATATCCTCCGATAACAAAGAGAAAGAAGCTTTCTGAGAAACTTCTTTGTGTTCTGTGAAATCATCTCACAGAGTTACAGCTTTCCCCTCAAGAAGCTTTTCACTAAGACAGTTCTTGTGGAATTTGCAAAGTGATATTTAGAAGCCCTTAGAGGGCTATGGTGAAAAAGGAAATATCCTGAGATGAAATCTGGAAAGAAGCTTTCTGAGAAACTGCTCTGTGGTGTGTGACTTCCACTCACAGAGTTACATCTGTATTTCGTGGATCTCTTTGCTAGCCTTATTTCTGTGGAATCTGAGAACAGATATTTCGGATCCCTTTGAAGACTATAGGGCCAAAGGAAATATCCTCCGATAACAAAGAGAAAGAAGCTTTCTGAGAAACTTCTTTGTGTTCTGTGAAATCATCTCACAGATTTACAGCTTTCCCCTCAAGAAGCCTTTCGTTAAGACAGTTCTTGTGGAATTCGCAAAGTGATATTTGGAAGCCCATAGAGGGTTATGGCGAAAAAGGAAATATCCTCAGAAGAAATCTAGAAAGAAGCTTTATGAGAAACTGCTTAGTCTTCTGTTAATTCATCTCACAGAGTTACATCTGTATTTCGTGGATCTCTTTGCTAGCCTTATTTCTGTGGAATCTGAGAACAGATATTTCGGATCCCTTTGAAGACTATAGGGCCAAAGGAAATATCCTCCGATAACAAAGAGAAAGAAGGGTTCTGAGAAACTTCTTTGTGTTCTGTGAAATCATCTCACAAAGTTAAAGCTTTCCCCTCAAGAAGCCTTTCGCTAAGACAGTTCTTGTGGAATTGGCAAAGTGATATTTGGAAGCCCCTAGAGGGCTATGGTGAAAAAGGAAATATCCTCAGGTGAAATATGGAAAGAAGGTTTCTGAGAAACTTCTCTGTGGTGTGTGACTTCCACTCACAGTGTTACATCTGTATTTCGTGGATCTCTTTGCTACCCTTATTTCTGGGGAATCTGAGAACAGATATTTCGGATCCCTTTGAAGACTATAGGGCCAAAGGAAATATCCTCCGATAACAAAGAGAAAGAAGCTTTCTGAGAAACATCTTTGTGTTCTGTGAAATCATCTCACAGAGTTACAGCTTTCCCCTCAAGAAGCCTTTCGCTAAGACAGTTCTTGGGGAATTGGCAAAGTGATATTTGGAAGCCCATAGAGGGCTATGGTGAAAAAGGAAATATCCTCAGATGAAATCTGGAAAGAAGCTTTCTGAGATATTGCTCTGTGATGTGTGACTTCCACTCACAGAGATACATCTGTATTTCGTGGATCTCTTTGCTAGCCTTATTTCTGGGGAATCTGAGAACAGATATTTCGGATCCCTTTGAAGACTATAGGGCCAAAGGAAATATCCTCCGATAACAAAGAGAAAGAAGCTTTCTGAGAAACTACTTTGTGTTCTGTGAAATCATCTCACAGAGTTACAGCTTTCCCCTCAAGAAGCCTTTCGCTAAGACAGTTCTTGGGGAATTGGCAAAGTGATATTTGGAAGCCCTTAGAGGGCTATGGTGAAAAAGGAAATACCCTCAGATGAAATCTGGAAAGAAGCTTTCTGAGATATTGCTCTGTGATGTGTGACTTCCACTCACAGAGTTACATCTGCATTTCGTGGATCTCTTTGCTAGCATTATTTCTGTGGAATCTGAGAACAGATATTTCGGATCCCTTAGAAGACTATAGGGCCAAAGGAAATATCCTCTGATAACAAAGAGAAAGAAGCTTTCTGAGAAACTTCTTTGGGTTCTGAGAAATCATCTCACAGAGTTACAGCTTTCCCCACAAGAAGCCCTTCGCTAAGACAGTTCTTGTGGAATTGGCACAGTGATATTTGGAAGCCCACAGAGGGCTATGGTGAAAAAGGAAATATCCTCAGGTGAAATATGGAAAGAAGCTTTCTGAGAAACTTCTCTGTGGTGTGTGACTTCCACTCACAGTGTTACATCTGTATTTCGTGGATCTCTTTGCTAGCCTTATTTCTGTGGAATCTGAGAACAGATATTTCGGATCCCTTTGAAGACTATAGGGCCAAAGGAAATATCCTCCGATAACAAAGAGAAAGAAGCTTTCTGAGAAACTTCTTTGTGTTCTGTGAAATCACCTCACAGAGTTACAGCTTTCCCCTCAAGAAGCCTTTCGTTTAGACAGTTCTTGTGGAATTGGCAAAGTGATATTTGGAAGCCCATAGAGGGTTATGGCGAAAAAGGAAATATCCTCAGAAGAAATCTGGAAAGAAGCTTTCTGAGAAACTGCTTAGTGTTCTGTTAATTCATCTCCCAGAGTTACATCTGTATTTCGTGGATCTCTTTGCTAGCCTTATATCTGTGGAATCTGAGAACAGATATTTCGGATCCCTTTGAAGACTATAGGGACAAAGGAAATATCCTCCGATAACAAAGAGAAAGAAGCTTTCTGAGTAACTTCTTTGTGTTCTGAGAAATCATCTCACAGAGTTACAGCTTTCCCCTCAAGAAGCCTTTCGCTAAGACAGTTCTTGTGGAATTGACACAGTGATATTTGGAAGCCCACATAGGGCTATGGTGAAAAAGGAAATATCCTCAGGTGAAATATGGAAAGAAGCTTTCTGAGAAACTTCTCTGTGGTGTGTGACTTCCACTCACAGAGTTACATCTGTATTTCGTGGATCTCTTTGCTAGCCTTATTTCTGTGGAATCTGAGAACAGATATTTCGGATCCCTTTGAAGACTATAGGGCCAAAGGAAATATCCTCCGATAACAAAGAGAAAGAAGCTTTCTGAGAAACTTCTTTGTGTTCTGTGAAATCATCTCACAGAGTTACAGCTTTCCCCTCAAGAAGCCTTTCGCTAAGACAGTTCTTGTGGAATTGTCACAGTGATGTTTGGAAGCCCATAGAGCGTTATGGTGAAAAAGGAAATATCCTAAGATGATATCTGGAAAGAAGCTTTCTGAGAAACTGCTCTCTGATGTGTGACTTCCACTCAGAGAGTTACATCTGTATTTCGTTTATCTATTTTCTAGCCTTATTTCTGTGGAATCTGAGAACAGATATTTCGGATCCCGTTGAAGACTATAGGGCCAAAGGAAATATCCTCCGATAGCAAAGAGAAAGAAGCATTCTGAGAAACTTCTTTGTGTTCTGTGAAATCATCTCACAGAGTTACAGCTTTCCCCTCAAGAAGCCTTTCGCTAAGACAGTTCTTGTGGAATTGGCAAAGTGATATTTGGAAGCCCATAGAGGGCTATGGTGAAAAAGGAAATATCCTAAGATGATATCTGGAAAGAAGCTTTCTGAGAAACTGCTCTGTGATGTGTGACTTCCACTCACAGAGTTACATCTGTATTTCGTGGATCTCTTTGCTAACCTTATTTCTTTGGAATCTGAGAAGAGATATTTCCTATTCCTTTGAAGACAATAGGGCCAAAGGAAGTATCCTGCGATAACAAAGAGAAAGAAGCTTTCTGAGAAACTTCTTTGTGTTCTGTGAAATCATCTCACAGAGTTACAGCTTTCCCCTCAAGAAGCCTTTCGCCCAGACAGTTCTTGTGGAATTGGCAAAGTGATATTTGGAAGCCCATATAGGGCTATGGTGAAAAAGGAAATATCCTCAGATGAAATCTGGAAAGAAGATTTCTGAGAAAGTTCTCTGTGGTGTATGACTTCCACTCACAGAGTTACATCTGTATTTCGTGGATATCTTTGCTAGCCTTATTTCTGTGGAATCTGAGAACAGATATTTCGGATCCCTTTGAAGACTATAGGGCCAAAGGAAATATTCTCCGATAACAAAGAGAAAGAAGCTTTCTGAGAAACTTCTTTGTGTTCTCTGAAATCATCTCTCAGAGTTACAGCTTTTCCCTCAAGAAGCTTTTCACTAAGACAGTTCTTGTGGAATTTGCAAAGTGATATTTAGAAGCCCTTAGAGGGCTATGGTGAAAAAGAAAATATCCTCAGATGAAATCTGGAAAGAAGCTTTCTGAGAAACTGCTCTGTGGTGTGTGACTTCCACTCACAGAGTTACATCTGTATTTCGTGGATCTCTTTGCTAGCCTTATTTCTGTGGAATCTGAGAACAGATATTACGGATCCCTTTGAAGACTATAGGGCCAAAGGAAATATCCTCCGATAACAAAGAGAAAGAAGGGTTCTGAGAAACTTCTTTGTGTTCTGTGAAATCATCTCACAAAGTTAATGCTTTCCCCTCAAGAAGCCTTTCGCTAAGACAGTTCTTGTGGAATTGGCAAAGTGATATTTGGAAGCCCATAGAGGGCTATGGTGAAAAAGGAAATATCCTAAGATGATATCTGGAAAGAAGGTTTCTGAGAAACTTCTCTGTGGTGTGTGACTTCCACTCATAGTGTTACATCTGTATTTCGTGGATCTCTTTGCTAGCCTTATTTCTGTGGAATCTGAGAACAGATATTTCGGATCCCTTTGAAGACTATAGGGCCAAAAGAAATATCCTCCGATAACAAAGAGAAAGAAGCTTTCTGAGAAACTTCTTTGTGTTCTGTGAAATCACCTCACAGAGTTACAGCTTTCCCCTCAAGAAGCCTTTCATTTAGACAGTTCTTGTGGAATTGGCAAAGTGATATTTGGAAGCCCATAGAGGGTTATGGCGAAAAAGGAAATATCCTCAGAAGAAATCTGGAAAGAAGCTTTCTGAGAAACTGCTTAGTGTTCTGTTAATTCATCTCCCAGAGTTACATCTGTATTTCGTGGATCTCTTTGCTAGCCTTATATCTGTGGAATCTGAGAACAGATATTTCGGATCCCTTTGAAGACTATAGGGCCAAAGGAAATATCCTCCGATAACAAAGAGAAAGAAGCTTTCTGAGAAACTTCTTTGTGTTCTGAGAAATCATCTCACAGAGTTACAGCTTTCCCCTCAAGAAGCCTTTCGCTAATACAGTTCTTGTGGAATTGACACAGTGATATTTGGAAGCCCACATAGGGCTATGGTGAAAAAGGATATATCCTCAGGTGAAATATGGAAAGAAGCTTTCTGAGAAACTTCTCTGTGGTGTGTGACTTCCACTCACAGTGTTACATCTGTATTTTGTGGATCTCTTTGCTAGCCTTATTTCTGTGGAATCTGAGAACAGATATTTCGGATCCCTTTGAAGACTATAGGGCCAAAGGAAATATCCTCCGATAACAAAGAGAAAGAAGCTTTCTGAGAAACTTCTTTGTGTTCTGTGAAATCATCTCACAGAGTTACAGCTTTCCCCTCAAGAAGCCTTTCGCTAAGACAGTTCTTGTGGAATTGTCACAGTGATATTTGGAAGCCCTTAGAGGGCTATGGTGAAAAAGGAAATATCCTAAGATGATATCTGGAAAGAAGCTTTCTGAGAAACTGCTCTCTGATGTGTGACTTCCACTCAGAGAGTTACATCTGTATTTCGTTTATCTATTTGCTAGCCTTATTTCTGTGGAATCTGAGAACAGATATTTCGGATCCCTTTGAAGACTATAGGGCCAAAGGAAATATCCTCCGATAGCAAAGAGAAAGAAGCATTCTGAGAAACTTCTTTGTGTTCTGTGAAATCATCTCACAGAGTTACAGCTTTCCCCTCAAGAAGCCTTTCGCTAAGACAGTTCTTGTGGAATTGGCAAAGTGATATTTGGAAGCCCATAGAGAGCTATGGTGAAAAAGGAAATATCCTCAGATGAAATCTGGAAAGAAGCTTTCTGAGAAACTGCTTAGTGTTCTGTTAATTCATCTCACAGAGTTACATCTGTATTTCGTGGATCTCTTTGCTAGCCTTATTTCTGTGGAATCTGAGAAGAGATATTTCGGATCCCTTTGAAGACTATAGGGCCAAAGGAAATATCCTCCGATAACAAAGAGAAAGAAGCTTTCTGAGAAACTTCTTTGTGTTCTGTGAAATCATCTCACAGAGTTACAGCTTTCCCCTCAAGAAGCCTTTCGCCCAGACAGTTCTTGTGGAATTGGCAAAGTGATATTTGGAAGCCCATAGAGGGCTATGGTGAAAAAGGAAATATCCTAAGATGATATCTGGAAAGAAGCTTTCTGAGAAACTGCTCTGTGATGTGTGACTTCCACTCACAGAGTTACATCTGTATTTCGTGGATCTCTTTGCTAGCCTTATTTCTTTGGAATCTGAGAAGAGATATTTCCTATTCCTTTGAAGACAATAGGGCCAAAGGAAGTATCCTGCGATAACAAAGAGAAAGAAGCTTTCTGAGAAACTTCTTTGTGTTCTGTGAAATCATCTCACAGAGTTACAGCTTTCCCCTCAAGAAGCCTTTCGCTGAGACAGTTCTTGTGGAATTGGCAAAGTGATATTTGGAAGCCCATATAGGGCTATGGTGAAAAAGGAAATATCCTCAGATGAAATCTGGAAAGAAGATTTCTGAGAAAGTTCTCTGTGGTGTATGACTTCCACTCACAGAGTTACATCTGTATTTCGTGGATCTCTTTGCTAGCCTTATTTCTGTGGAATCTGAGAACAGATATTTTGGATCCCTTTGAAGACTATAGGGCCAAAGGAAATATCCTCCGATAACAAAGAGAAAGAAGCTTTCTGAGAAACTTCTTTTTGTTCTGTGTAATCATCTCACAGAGTTACAGCTTTCCCCTCAAGTAGTCTTTCGCTAAGACAGTTCTTGTGGAATTGGCAAAGTGATATTTGGAAGCCCTTAGAGGGCTACGGTAAAAAAGGAAATATCCTCAGATGAAATCCAGAAAGAAGCTTTCTGAGAAACTGCTTAGTGTTCCGTTAATTCTTCTCACAGAGTTACATCTGTATTTCGTGGATCTCTTTGCTAGCCTTATTTCTGTGGAATCTGAGAACAGATATTTCGGATCCCTTTGAAGACTATAGGGCCAAAGGAAATATCCTCCGATAACAAAGAGAAAGAAGGTTTCTGAGAAACTTCTTTGTGTTCTGTGAAATCATCTCACAAAGTTAAAGCTTTCCCCTCAAGAAGTCTTTCGCTAAGACAGTTCTTGTGGAATAGGCAAAGTGATATTTGGAAGCCCTTAAAGGGCTATGGTGAAAATGGAAATATCCTCAGATGAAATCTGGAAAGAAGCTTTCTGACAAACTTCTCTGTGGTGTGTGACTTCCACTCACAGAGTTACATCTGTATTTCGTGGATCTCTTTACTAGCCTTATTTCTGTGGAATCTGAGAACACATATTTCGGATCCCTTTGAAGACTATAGGGCCAAAGGAAATATCCTCCGATAACAAAGAGAAAGAAGGTTTCTGAGAAACTTCTTTGTGTTCTGTGAAATCATCTTACCGAGTTAAAGCTTTTCCCTCAAGAAGACTTTCGCTAAGACAGTTCTTTTGGAATTGGCAAAGTGATATTTGGAAGCCCATAGAGGGCTATGGTGAAAAAGGAAATGTCCTCATATGAAATCTGGAAAGAAGCTTTCTGAGAAACTGCTTAGTGTTCTGTTAATTCATCTCACAGAGTTAAATCTGTATTTCGTGGATCTCTTTGCTAGCCTTAGTTCTGTGGAATCTGAGAAGAGATATTTCGGATCCCTTTGAAGACTATGGGGCCAAAGGAAATATCCTCCAATAACAAATAGAAAGAAGCATTCTGAGAAACTTCTTTGTGTTCTGTGAAATCATCTCACAGAGTTACACCTTTCCCCTCAAGAAGCCTTTCGCTAAGACAGTTCTTGTGGAATTGGCAAAGTGATATTTGGAAGCCCATAGAGGGCAATGGTGAAAAAGGAAATATCCTCAGATGAAATCTGGAAAGAAGCTTTCTGAGAAACTGCTCTGTGATGTGTGACTTCCACTCACAGAGTTACATCTGTATTTCGTGGATCTCTTTGCAAGCCTTATTTCTGTGGAATCTGAGAACAGATATTTCGGATCCCTTTGAAGACTATAGGGCCAAAGGAAATATCCTCCGATAACAAAGAGAAAGAAGCTTTCTGAGAAACTTCTTTGTGTTCTCTGAAATCATCTCTCAGAGTTACAGCTTTTCCCTCAAGAAGCTTTTCACTAAGACAGTTCTTGTGGAATTTGCAAAGTGATATTTAGAAGCCCTTAGAGGGCTATGGTGAAAAAGAAAATATCCTCAGATGAAATCTGGAAACAAGCTTTCTGAGAAACTGCTCTGTGGTGTGTGACTTCCACTCACAGAGTTACATCTGTATTTCGTGGATATCTTTGCTAGCCTTATTTCTGTGGAATCTGAGAACAGATATTTCGGATCCCTTTGAAGACTATAGGGCTAAAGGAAATATCCTCCGATAACAAAGAGAAAGAAGCTTTCTGAGAAACTTCTTTGTGTTCTGTGAAATCATCTCACAGAGTTACAGCTTTCCCCTCAAGAAGCCTTTCGTTAAGACAGTTCTTGTGGAATTCGCAAAGTGATATTTGGAAGCCCATAGAGGGTTATGGCGAAAAAGGAAATATCCTCAGAAGAAATCTGGAAAGAAGATTTCTGAGAAACTGTTTAGTGTTCTCTTATTTCATCTCACAGAGTTATATCTGTATTTCGTGGATCTCTTTGCTAGCCTTATTTCTGTGGAATCTGAGAACAGATATTTCGGATCCCTTTGAAGACTATAGGGCCAAAGGAAATATCCTCCGATAACAAAGAGAAAGAAGCTTTCTGAGAAACTTCTTTGTGTTCTGAGAATCATCTCTCACAGTTACAGCTTTCCCCTCAAGAAGCCTTTCGCTAAGACAGTTCTTGTGGAATTGGCACAGTGATATTTGGAAGCCCACATAGGGCTATGGTGAAAAAGGAAATATCCTCAGGTGAAATATGGAAAGAAGGTTTCTGAGAAACTTCTCTGTGGTGTGTGACTTCCATTCACAGTGTTACATCTGTATTTCGTGGATCTCTTTGCTAGCCTTATTTCTGTGGAATCTGAGAAGAGATATTTCGGATCCCTTTGAAGACTATAGGGCCAAAGGAAATATCCTCCGATAACAAAGAGAAAGAAGCTTTCTGAGAAACTTCTTTGTGTTCTGTGAAATCATCTCACAGAGTTACAGCTTTCCCCTCAAGAAGCCTTTCGCTAAGACAGTTCTTGTGGAATTGGCAAAGTGATATTTGGAAGCCCTTAGAGGGCTATGGTGAAAAAGGAAATATCCTAAGATGATATCTGGAAAGAAGCTTTCTGAGAAACTGCTCTGTGATGTGTGTCTTCCACTCACAGAGTTCCATCTGTATTTCGTGGATCTCTTTGCTAGCCTTATTTCTGTGGAATATGAGAGAGATATTTCCAATTCCTTTGAAGACAATAGGGCCAAAGGAAGTATCCCCCGATAACAAAGAGAAAGAAGCTTTCTGAGAAACTTCTTTGTGTTCTGTGAAATCATCTCACAGAGTTACAGCTTTCCCCTCAAGAAGCCTTTCGCTAAGACAGTTCTTGTGGAATTGGCAAAGTGATATTTGGAAGCCCATATAGGGCTATGGTGAAAAAGGAAATATCCTCAGATGAAATCTGGAAAGAAGCTTTCTGAGAAACTTCTCTGTGGTGTATGACTTCCACCCACAGAGTTACATCTGTATTTCGTGGATCTCTTTGCTAGCCTTATTTCTGTGGAATCTGAGAACAGATATTTCGGATCCCTTTGATGACTATAGGGCCAAAGGAAATATCCTCCGATAACAAAGAGAAAGAAACTTTCTGAGAAACTTCTTTGTTTTCTGTGTAATCATCTCACAGAGTTACAGCTTTCCCCTCAAGAAGCCTTTCGCTAAGACAGTTCTTGTGGAATTGGCAAAGTGATATTTGGAAGCCCTTAGAGGGCTATGGTGAAAAAGGAAATATCCTCAGATGAAATCTGGAAAGAAGCTTTCTGAGAAACTGCTTAGTGTTCTGTTAATTCATCTCACAGAGTTACATCTGTATTTCTTGGATCTCTTTGCTAGCCTTATTTCTGTGGAATCTGAGAAGAGATATTTCCTATTCCTTTGAAGACAATAGGGCCAAAGGAAGTATCCTACGATAACAAAGAGAAAGAAGCTTTCTGAGTAACTTCTTTGTGTTCTGTGAAATCACCTCACAGAGTTACAGCTTTCCCCTCAAGAAGCCTTTCGCTAAGACAGTTCTTGTGGAATTGGCAAAGTGATATTTGGAAGCCCATATAGGGCTATGGTGAAAAAGGAAATATCCTCAGATGAAATCTGGAAAGAAGCTTTATGAGAAGCTTCTCTGTGGTGTATGACTTCCACTCAAAGATTTACATCTGTATTTCGTGGATCTCTTTGTAGCCTTATTTCTGTGGAATCTGAGAACAGATATTTCGGATCCCTTTGATGAATATAGGGCCAAAGGTAATATCCTCCGATAACAAAGAGAAAGAAGCTTTCTGAGAAACTTCTTTGTTTTCTGTGTAATCATCTCACAGAGTTACAGCTTTCCCCTCAAGAAGCCTTTCGCTAAGACAGTTCTTGTGGAATTGGCAAAGTGATATTTGGAAGCCCTTAGAGGGCTATGGTGAAAAAGGAAATATCCTCAGATGAAATCTGGAAAGAAGCTTTCTGAGAAACTGCTTAGTGTTCTGTTAATTCATCTCACAGAGTTACATCTGTATTTCGTGGATCTCTTTGCTAGCCTTATTTCTGTGGAATCTGAGAACAGATATTTCGGATCCCTTTGAAGACTATAGGGCCAAAGGAAATATCCTCCGATAACAAAGAGAAAGAAGCTTTCTGAGAAACTTCTTTGTGTTCTGTGAAACCATCTCACAAAGTTAAAGCTTTCCCCTCAAGAAGCCTTTCGCTAAGACAGTTCTTGTGGAATTGGCAAAGTGATATTTGGAAGCCCATATAGGGCTATGGTGAAAAAGGAAATATCCTCAGATGAAATCTGGAAAGAAGCTTTATGAGAAACTTCTCTGTGGTGTATGACTTCCATCCACAGAGTTACATCTGTATTTCGTGGATCTCTTTGCTAGCCTTATTTCTGTGGAATCTGAGAACAGATATTTCGGATCCCTTTGATGACTATAGGGCCAAAGGAAATATCCTCCGATAACAAAGAGAAAGAAACTTTCTGAGAAACTTCTTTGTTTTCTGTGTAATCATCTCACAGAGTTACAGCTTTCCCCTCAAGAAGCCTTTCGCTAAGACAGTTCTTGTGGAATTGGCAAAGTGATATTTGGAAGCCCTTAGAGGGCTATGGTGAAAAAGGAAATATCCTCAGATGAAATCTGGAAAGAAGCTTTCTGAGAAACTGCTTAGTGTTCTGTTAATTCATCTCACAGAGTTACATCTGTATTTCTTGGATCTCTTTGCTAGCCTTATTTCTGTGGAATCTGAGAAGAGATATTTCCTATTCCTTTGAAGACAATAGGGCCAAAGGAAGTATCCTACGATAACAAAGAGAAAGAAGCTTTCTCAGAAACTTCTTTGTGTTCTGTGAAATCATCTCACAGAGATACAGCTTTCCCCTCAAGAAGCCTTTCGCTAAGACAGTTCTTGTGGAATTGGCAAAGTGATATTTGGAAGCCCATATAGGGCTATGGTGAAAAAGGAAATATCCTCAGATGAAATCTGGAAAGAAGCTTTATGAGAAGCTTCTCTGTGGTGTATGACTTCCACTCACAGATTTACATCTGTATTTCGTGGATCTCTTTGCTAGCCTTATTTCTGTGGAATCTGAGAACAGATATTTCGGATCCCTTTGATGAATATAGGGCCAAAGGTAATATCCTCCGATAACAAAGAGAAAGAAGCTTTCTGAGAAACTTCTTTGTTTTCTGTGTAATCATCTCACAGAGTTACAGCTTTCCCCTCAAGAAGCCTTTCGCTAAGACAGTTCTTGTGGAATTGGCAAAGTGATATTTGGAAGCCCTTAGAGGGCTATGGTGAAAAAGGAAATATCCTCAGATGAAATCTGGAAAGAAGCTTTCTGAGAAACTGCTTAGTGTTCTGTTAATTCATCTCACAGAGTTACATCTGTATTTCGTGGATCTCTTTGCTAGCCTTATTTCTGTGGAATCTGAGAACAGATATTTCGGATCCCTTTGAAGACTATAGGGCCAAAGGAAATATCCTCCGATAACAAAGAGAAAGAAGCTTTCTGAGAAACTTCTTTGTGTTCTGTGAAACCATCTCACAAAGTTAAAGCTTTCCCCTCAAGAAGCCTTTCGCTAAGACAGTTCTTGTGGAATTGGCAAAATGATATTTGGAAGCCATATAGGGCTATGGTGAAAAAGGAAATAACCTCAGATGAAATCTGGAAAGAAGCTTTCTGAGAAACTTCTCTGTGTTGCGTGACTTCCACTCACGGAGTTACATCTGTATTTCATGGATCTCTTTGCTAGCCTTATTTCTGTGGAATCTGAGAACAGATATTTCAGACCCCTTTGCAGACTATAGGGCCAAAGGAAATATCCTCCGATAACAAAGAGAAAGAAGCTTTCTGAGAAACTTCTTCGTGTTCTCTGAAATCATCTCACAGAGTTACAGCTTTCCCCTCAAGAAGCTTTTCACTAAGACAGTTCTTGTGGAATAGGCAAAGTGATATTTGGAAGCCCTTAAAGGGCTATGGTGAAAATGGAAATATCCTCAGATGAAATCTGGAAAGAAGCTTTCTGACAAACTTCTCTGTGGTGTGTGACTTCCACTCACAGAGTTACATCTGTATTTCGTGGATCTCTTTACTAGCCTTATTTCTGTGGAATCTGAGAACAGATATTTCGGATCCCTTTGAAGACTATAGGGCCAAAGGAAATATCCTCCGATAACAAAGAGAAAGAAGGTTTCTGAGAAACTTCTTTGTGTTCTGTGAAATCATCTCACAGAGTTACAGCTTTCCCCTCAAGAAGCCTTTCGCTAAGACAGTTCTTGTGGAATTGGGAAAGTGATATATGGAAGCCCATAGAGGGCTATGGTGAAAAAGGAAATATCCTCATATGAAATCTGGAAAGAAGCTTTCTGAGAAACTGCTTAGTGTTCTGTTAATTCATCTCACAGAGTTAAATCTGTATTTCGTGGATCTCTTTGCTAGCCTTATTTCTGTGGAATCTGAGAAGAGATATTTCGGATCCCTTTGAAGACTATGGGGCCAAAGGAAATATCCTCCAATAACAAAGAGAAAGAAGCATTCTGAGAAACTTCTTTGTGTTCTGTGAAATCATCTCACAGAGTTACACCTTTCCCCTCAAGAAGCCTTTCGCTAAGACAGTTCTTGTGGAATTGGCAAAGTGATATTTGGAAGCCCATAGAGGGCAATGGTGAAAAAGGAAATATCCTCAGATGAAATCTGGAAAGAAGCTTTCTGAGAAACTGCTCTGTGATGTGTGACTTCCACTCACAGAGTTACATCTGTATTTCGTGGATCTCTTTGCAAGCCTTATTTCTGTGGAATCTGAGAACAGATATTTCGGATCCCTTTGAAGACTATAGGGCCAAAGGAAATATCCTCCGATAACAAAGAGAAAGAAGCTTTCTGAGAAACTTCTTTGTGTTCTCTGAAATCATCTCTCAGAGTTACAGCTTTTCCCTCAAGAAGCCTTTCGCTGAGACAGTTCTTGTGGAATTGGCAAAGTGATATTTGGAAGCCCATATAGGGCTATGGTGAAAAAGGAAATATCCTCAGATGAAATCTGGAAAGAAGATTTCTGATAAAGTTCTCTGTGGTGTATGACTTCCACTCACAGAGTTACATCTGTATTTCGTGGATCTCTTTGCTAGCCTTATTTCTGTGGAATCTGAGAACACATATTTTGGATCCCTTTGAAGACTATAGGGCCAAAGGAAATATCCTCCGATAACAAAGAGAAAGAAGCTTTCTGAGAAACTTCTTTTTGTTCTGTGTAATCATCTCACAGAGTTACAGCTTTCCCCTCAAGTAGTCTTTCGCTAAGACAGTTCTTGTGGAATTTGCAAAGTGATATTTGGAAGCCCTTAGAGGGCTACGGTAAAAAAGGAAATATCCTCAGATGAAATCCAGAAAGAAGCTTTCTGAGAAACTGCTTAGTGTTCCGTTAATTCTTCTCACAGAGTTACATCTGTATTTCGTGGATCTCTTTGCTAGCCTTATTTCTGTGGAATCTGAGAACAGATATTTCGGATCCCTTTGAAGACTATAGGGCCAAAGGAAATATCCTCCGATAACAAAGAGAAAGAAGGTTTCTGAGAAACTTCTTTGTGTTCTGTGAAATCATCTCACAAAGTTAAAGCTTTCCCCTCAAGAAGACTTTCGCTAAGACAGTTCTTGTGGAATAGGCAAAGTGATATTTGGAAGCCCTTAAAGGGCTATGGTGAAAATGGAAATATCCTCAGATGAAATCTGGAAAGAAGCTTTCTGAAAAACTTCTCTGTGGTGTGTGACTTCCACTCACAGAGTTACATCTGTATTTCGTGGATCTCTTTACTAGCCTTATTTCTGTGGAATCTGAGAACACATATTTCGGATCCCTTTGAAGACTATAGGGCCAAAGGAAATATCCTCCGATAACAAAGAGAAAGAAGGTTTCTGAGAAACTTCTTTGTGTTCTGTGAAATCATCTCACCGAGTTAAAGCTTTTCCCTCAAGAAGACTTTCGCTAAGACAGTTCTTGTGGAATTGGCAAAGTGATATTTGGAAGCCCATAGAGGGCTATGGTGAAAAAGGAAATGTCCTCATATGAAATCTGGAAAGAAGCTTTCTGAGAAACTGCTTAGTGTTCTGTTAATTCATCTCACAGAGTTAAATCTGTATTTCGTGGATCTCTTTGCTAGCCTTATTTCTGTGGTATCTGAGAAGAGATATTTCGGATCCCTTTGAAGACTATGGGGCCAAAGGAAATATCCTCCAATAACAAAGAGAAAGAAGCATTCTGAGAAACTTCTTTGTGTTCTGTGAAATCATCTCACAGAGTTACACCTTTCCCCTCAAGAAGCCTTTCGCTAAGACAGTTCTTGTGGAATTGGCAAAGTGATATTTGGAAGCCCATAGAGGGCAATGGTGAAAAAGGAAATATCCTCAGATGAAATCTGGAAAGAAGCTTTCTGAGAAACTGCTCTGTGATGTGTGACTTCCACTCACAGAGTTACATCTGTATTTCGTGGATCTCTTTGCAAGCCTTATTTCTGTGGAATCTGAGAACAGATATTTCGGATCCCTTTGAAGACTATAGGGCCAAAGGAAATATCCTCCAATAACAAAGAGAAAGAAGCTTTCTGAGAAACTTCTTTGTGTTCTCTGAAATCATCTCTCAGAGTTACAGCTTTTCCCTCAAGAAGCTTTTCACTAAGACAGTTCTTGTGGAATTTGCAAAGTGATATTTAGAAGCCCTTAGAGGGCTATGGTGAAAAAGAAAATATCCTCAGATGAAATCTGGAAACAAGCTTTCTGAGAAACTGCTCTGTGGTGTGTGACTTCCACTCACAGAGTTACATCTGCATTTCGTGGATATCTTTGCTAGCCTTATTTCTGTGGAATCTGAGAACAGATATTTCGGATCCCTTTGAAGACTATAGGGCTAAAGGAAATATCCTCCGATAACAAAGAGAAAGAAGCTTTCTGAGAAACTTCTTTGTGTTCTGTGAAATCATCTCACAGAGTTACAGCTTTCCCCTCAAGAAGCCTTTCGTTAAGACAGTTCTTGTGGAATTCGCAAAGTGATATTTGGAAGCCCATAGAGGGTTATGGCGAAAAAGGAAATATCCTCAGAAGAAATCTGGAAAGAAGATTTCTGAGAAACTGTTTAGTGTTCTCTTATTTCATCTCACAGAGTTATATCTGTATTTCGTGGATCTCTTTGCTAGCCTTATTTCTGTGGAATCTGAGAACAGATATTTCGGATCCCTTTGAAGACTATAGGGCCAAAGGAAATATCCTCCGATAACAAAGAGAAAGAAGCTTTCTGAGAAACTTCTTTGTGTTCTGAGAATCATCTCTCACAGTTACAGCTTTCCCCTCAAGAAGCCTTTCGCTAAGACAGTTCTTGTGGAATTGGCACAGTGATATTTGGAAGCCCACATAGGGCTATGGTGAAAAAGGAAATATCCTCAGGTGAAATATGGAAAGAAGGTTTCTGAGAAACTTCTCTGTGGTGTGTGACTTCCATTCACAGTGTTACATCTGTATTTCGTGGATCTCTTTGCTAGCCTTATTTCTGTGGAATCTGAGAAGAGATATTTCGGATCCCTTTGAAGACTATAGGACCAAAGGAAATATCCTCCGATAACAAAGAGAAAGAAGCTTTCTGAGAAACTTCTTTGTGTTCTGTGAAATCATCTCACAGAGTTACAGCTTTCCCCTCAAGAAGCCTTTCGCTAAGACAGTTCTTGTGGAATTGGCAAAGTGATATTTGGAAGCCCTTAGAGGGCTATGGTGAAAAAGGAAATATCCTAAGATGATATCTGGAAAGAAGCTTTCTGAGAAACTGCTCTGTGATGTGTGTCTTCCACTCACAGAGTTCCATCTGTATTTCGTGGATCTCTTTGCTAGCCTTATTTCTGTGGAATCTGAGAAGAGATATTTCCAATTCCTTTGAAGACAATAGGGCCAAAGGAAGTATCCCCCGATAACAAAGAGAAAGAAGCTTTCTGAGAAACTTCTTTGTGTTCTGTGAAATCATCTCACAGAGTTACAGCTTTCCCCTCAAGAAGCCTTTCGCTAAGACAGTTCTTGTGGAATTGGCAAAGTGATATTTGGAAGCCCATATAGGGCTATGGTGAAAAAGGAAATATCCTCAGATGAAATCTGGAAAGAAGCTTTATGAGAAACTTCTCTGTGGTGTATGACTTCCACCCACAGAGTTACATCTGTATTTCGTGGATCTCTTTGCTAGCCTTATTTCTGTGGAATCTGAGAACAGATATTTCGGATCCCTTTGATGACTATAGGGCCAAAGGAAATATCCTCCGATAACAAAGAGAAAGAAACTTTCTGAGAAACTTCTTTGTTTTCTGTGTAATCATCTCACAGAGTTACAGCTTTCCCCTCAAGAAGACTTTCGCTAAGACAGTTCTTGTGGAATTGGCAAAGTGATATTTGGAAGCCCTTAGAGGGCTATGGTGAAAAAGGAAATATCCTCAGATGAAATCTGGAAAGAAGCTTTCTGAGAAACTGCTTAGTGTTCTCTTAATTCATCTCACAGAGTTACATCTGTATTTCTTGGATCTCTTTGCTAGCCTTATTTCTGTGGAATCTGAGAAGAGATATTTCCTATTCCTTTGAAGACAATAGGGCCAAAGGAAGTATCCTACGATAACAAAGAGAAAGAAGCTTTCTGAAAAACTTCTTTGTGTTCTGTGAAATCACCTCACAGAGTTACAGCTTTCCCCTCAAGAAGCCTTTCGCTAAGACAGTTCTTGTGGAATTGGCAAAGTGATATTTGGAAGCCCATATAGGGCTATGGTGAAAAAGGAAATATCCTCAGATGAAATCTGGAAAGAAGCTTTATGAGAAGCTTCTCTGTGGTGTATGACTTCCACTCACAGATTTACATCTGTATTTCGTGGATCTCTTTGCTAGCCTTATTTCTGTGGAATCTGAGAACAGATATTTCGGATCCCTTTGATGAATATAGGGCCAAAGGTAATATCCTCCGATAACAAAGAGAAAGAAGCTTTCTGAGAAACTACTTTGTTTTCTGTGTAACCATCTCACAGAGTTACAGCTTTCCCCTCAAGAAGCCTTTCGCTAAGACAGTTCTTGTGGAATTGGCAAAGTGATATTTGGAAGCCCTTAGAGGGCTATGGTGAAAAAGGAAATATCCTCAGATGAAATCTGGAAAGAAGCTTTCTGAGAAACTGCTTAGTGTTCTGTTAATTCATCTCACAGAGTTACATCTGTATTTCGTGGATCTCTTTGCTAGCCTTATTTCTGTGGAATCTGAGAACAGATATTTCGGATCCCTTTGAAGACTATAGGGCCAAAGGAAATATCCTCCGATAACAAAGAGAAAGAAGCTTTCTGAGAAACTTCTTTGTGTTCTGTGAAACCATCTCACAAAGTTAAAGCTTTCCCCTCAAGAAGCCTTTCGCTAAGACAGTTCTTGTGGAATTGGCAAAGTGATATTTGGAAGCCCATATAGGGCTATGGTGAAAAAGGAAATATCCTCAGATGAAATCTGGAAAGAAGCTTTATGAGAAACTTCTCTGTGGTGTATGACTTCCATCCACAGAGTTACATCTGTATTTCGTGGATCTCTTTGCTAGCCTTATTTCTGTGGAATCTGAGAACAGATATTTCGGATCCCTTTGATGACTATAGGGCCAAAGGAAATATCCTCCGATAACAAAGAGAAAGAAACTTTCTGAGAAACTTCTTTGTTTTCTGTGTAATCATCTCACAGAGTTACAGCTTTCCCCTCAAGAAGCCTTTCGCAAAGACAGTTCTTGTGGAATTGGCAAAGTGATATTTGGAAGCCCTTAGAGGGCTATGGTGAAAAAGGAAATATCCTCAGATGAAATCTGGAAAGAAGCTTTCTGAGAAACTGCTTAGTGTTCTGTTAATTCATCTCTCAGAGTTACATCTGTATTTCTTGGATCTATTTGCTAGCCTTATTTCTGTGGAATCTGAGAAGAGATATTTCCTATTCCTTTGAAGACAATAGGGCCAAAGGAAGTATCCTACGATAACAAAGAGAAAGAAGCTTTCTGAGAAACTTCTTTGTGTTCTGTGAAATCATCTCACAGAGTTACAGCTTTCCCCTCAAGAAGCCTTTCGCTAAGACAGTTCTTGTGGAATTGGCAAAGTGATATTTGGAAGCCCATATAGGGCTATGGTGAAAAAGGAAATATCCTCAGATGAAATCTGGAAAGAAGCTTTATGAGAAGCTTCTCTGTGGTGTATGACTTCCACTCACAGATTTACATCTGTATTTCGTGGATCTCTTTGCTAGCCTTATTTCTGTGGAAACTGAGAACAGATATTTCGGATCCCTTTGATGAATATAGGGCCAAAGGTAATATCCTCCGATAACAAAGAGAAAGAAGCTTTCTGAGAAACTTCTTTGTTTTCTGTGTAATCATCTCACAGAGTTACAGCTTTCCCCTCACGAAGCCTTTCGCTAAGACAGTTCTTGTGGAATTGGCAAAGTGATATTTGGAAGCCCTTAGAGGGCTATGGTGAAAAAGGAAATATCCTCAGATGAAATCTGGAAAGAAGCTTTCTGAGAAACTGCTTAGTGTTCTGTTAATTCATCTCACAGAGTTACATCTGTATTTCGTGGATCTCTTTGCTAGCCTTATTTCTGTGGAATCTGAGAACAGATATTTCGGATCCCTTTGAAGACTATAGGGCCAAAGGAAATATCCTCCGATAACAAAGAGACAGAAGCTTTCTGAGAAACTTCTTTGTGTTCTGTGAAACCATCTCACAAAGTTAAAGCTTTCCCCTCAAGAAGCCTTTCGCTAAGACAGTTCTTGGGGAATTGGCAAAATGATATTTGGAAGCCATATAGGGCTATGGTGAAAAAGGAAATAACCTCAGATGAAATCTGGAAAGAAGCTTTCTGAGAAACTTCTCTGTGTTGCGTGACTTCCACTCACGGAGTTACATCTGTATTTCATGGATCTCTTTGCTAGCCTTATTTCTGTGGAATCTGAGAACAGATATTTCAGACCCCTTTGCAGACTATAGGGCCAAAGGAAATATCCTCCGATAACAAAGAGAAAGAAGCTTTCTGAGAAACTTCTTCGTGTTCTCTGAAATCATCTCACAGAGTTACAGCTTTCCCCTCAAGAAGCTTTTCACTAAGACAGTTCTTGTGGAATTGGCAAAGTGATATTTGGAAGCCCATAGAGGGCTATGGTGAAAAAGGAAATATCCTCATATGAAATCTGGAAAGAAGCTTTCTGAGAAACTGCTTAGTGTTCTGTTAATTCATCTCACAGAGTTAAATCTGTATTTCGTGGATCTCTTTGCTAGCCTTATTTCTGTGGAATCTGAGAAGAGATATTTCGGATCCCTTTGAAGACTATGGGGCCAAAGGAAATATCCTCCAATAACAAAGAGAAAGAAGCATTCTGAGAAACTTCTTTGTGTTCTGTGAAATCATCTCACAGAGTTACACCTTTCCCCTCAAGAAGCCTTTCGCTAAGACAGATCTTGTGGAATTGGCAAAGTGATATTTGGAAGCCCATAGAGGGCTATGGTGAAAAAGGAAATATCCTCCGATGAAATCTGGAAAGAAGGTTTCTGAGAAACTGCTCTGTGATGTGTGACTTCCACTCACAGAGTTACATCTGTATTTCGTGGATCTCTTTGCAAGCCTTATTTCTGTGGAATCTGAGAACAGATATTTCGGATCCCTTTGAAGACTATAGGGCCAAAGGAAATATCCTCCGATAACAAAGAGAAAGAAGCTTTCTGAGAAACTTCTTTGTGTTCTCTGAAATCATCTCTCAGAGTTACAGCTTTTCCCTCAAGAAGCTTTTCACTAAGACAGTTCTTGTGGAATTTGCAAAGTGATATTTAGAAGCCCTTAGAGGGCTATGGTGAAAAAGAAAATATCCTCAGATGAAATCTGGAAACAAGCATTCTGAGAAACTGCTCTGTGGTGTGTGACTTCCACTCACAGAGTTACATCTGTATTTCGTGGATATCTTTGCTAGCCTTATTTCTGTGGAATCTGAGAACTGATATTTCGGATCCCTTTGAAGACTATAGGGCTAAAGGAAATATCCTCCGATAACAAAGAGAAAGAAGCTTTCTGAGAAACTTCTTTGTGTTCTGTGAAATCATCTCACAGAGTTACAGCTTTCCCCTCAAGAAGCCTTTCGTTAAGACAGTTCTTGTGGAATTCGCAAAGTGAGATTTGGAAGCCCATAGAGGGTTATGGCGAAAAAGGAAATATCCTCAGAAGAAATCTGGAAAGAAGATTTCTGAGAAACTGTTTAGTGTTCTCTTATTTCATCTCACAGAGTTATATCTGTATTTCGTGGATCTCTTTGCTAGCCTTATTTCTGTGGAATCTGAGAACAGATATTTCGAATCCCTTTGAAGACTATAGGGCCAAAGGAAATATCCTCCGATAACAATGAGAAAGAAGCTTTCTGAGAAACTTCTTTGTGTTCTGAGAATCATCTCTCACAGTTACAGCTTTCCCCTCAAGAAGCCTTTCGCTAAGACAGTTCTTGTGGAATTGGCACAGTGATATTTGGAAGCCCACATAGGGCTATGGTGAAAAAGGAAATATCCTCAGGTGAAATATGGAA
Organism: Macaca mulatta; assembly: GCF_049350105.2. Taxonomy (NCBI): domain Eukaryota; kingdom Metazoa; phylum Chordata; class Mammalia; order Primates; family Cercopithecidae; genus Macaca; species Macaca mulatta. The sequence continues at coordinate 52,534,548 of NC_133422.1, read as the reverse complement.
AGAAGGTTTCTGAGAAACTTCTCTGTGGTGTGTGACTTCCAATCACAGTGTTACATCTGTATTTCGTGGATCTCTTTGCTAGCCTTATTTCTGTGGAATCTGAGAAGAGATATTTCGGATCCCGTTGAAGACTATAGGGCCAAAGGAAATATCCTCCGATAACAAAGAGAAAGAAGCTTTCTGAGAAACTTCTTTGTGTTCTGTGAAATCATCTCACAGAGTTACAGCTTTCCCCTCAAGAAGCCTTTCGCTAAGACAGTTCTTGTGGAATTGGCAAAGTGATATTTGGAAGCCCATAGAGGGCTATGGTGAAAAAGAAAAATACCCTCAGATGAAATCTGGAAAGAAGCTTTCTGAGATATTGCTCTGTGATGTGTGACTTCCACTCACAGAGTTACATCTGTATTTCGTGGATCTCTTTGCTAGCCTTATTTCTGTGGAATCTGAGAACAGATATTTCGGATCCCTTTGAAGACTATAGGGCCAAAGGAAATATCCTCTGTAAACAAAGAGAAAGAAGCTTTCTGAGAAACTTCTTTGGGTTCTGAGAAATCATCTCACAGAGTTACAGCTTTCCCCACAAGAAGCCTTTCGCTAAGACAGTTCCTGTGGAATTGGCACAGTGATATTTGGAAGCCCACAGAGGGCTATGGTGAAAAAGGAAATATCCTCAGGTGAAATATGGAAAGAAGCTTTCTGATAAACTTCTCTGTGTTGTGTGACTTCCACTCACAGAGTTACATCTGTATTTCGTGGATCTCTCTGCTAGCCTTATTTCTGGGGAATCTGAGAACAGATATTTCATATCCCTTTGAAGACTATAGGGCCAAAGGAAATATCCTCCGATAAGAAAGAGAAAGAAGCTTTCTGAGAAACTTCTTTGTGTTCTGTGAAACCATCTCACAAAGTTAAAGCTTTCCCCTCAAGAAGCCTTTCGTTAAGACAGTTCTTGTGGAATGGGTAAAGTGATATTTGGAAGCCCATAGAGGCCTATGGTGAAAAAAGAAATATCCTCAGATGTAATCTGGAAAGAACCTTTCTGAGATATTGCTCTGTGATGTGTGACTTCCACTCACAGAGTTACATCTGTATTTCGTGGATCTCTTTGCAAGCCTTATTTCTGTGGAATCTGAGAACAGATATTTCGGATCCCTTTGAAGACTATAGGGCCAAAGGAAATATCCTCCGATAACAAAGAGAAAGAAGCTTTCTGAGAAACTTCTTTGTGTTCTGTGAAATCACCTCACAGAGCTACAGCTTTCCCCTCAAGAAGCCTTTCGCTAAGGCAGTTCTTGTGGAATTGGCAAAGTGATATTTGGAAGCCCATAGAGGGTTATGGCGAAAAAGGAAATATCCTCAGAAGAAATCTGGAAAGAAGCTTTCTGAGATATTGCTCTGTGATGTGTGACTTCCACTCACAGAGTTACATCTGTATTTCGTGGATCTCTTTGCTAGCCTTATTTCTGTGGAATCTGACAACAGATATTTCGGATCCCTTTGAAGACTATAGGGCCAAAGGAAATATCCTCCGATGACAAAGAGAAAGAAGGGTTCTGAGAAACTTCTTTGTGTTCTGTGAAATCATCTCACAAAGTTAAAGCTTTCCCCTCAAGAAGCCTTTCGCTAAGGCAGTTCTTGTGGAATTGGCAAAGTGATATTTGGAAGCCCCTAGAGGGCTATGGTGAAAAAGGAAATATCCTCATATGAAATCTGGAAAGAAGCTTTCTGAGAAACTGCTCTGTGATGTGTGACTTCCACTCAGAGAGTTACATCTGTATTCCGTTTATCTATTTGCTAGCCTTATTTCTGTGGAATCTGAGAAAAGATATTTCGGATCCCTTTGAAGACTATATGGCCAAAGGAAATATCCTCCGATAGCAAAGAGAAAGAATCATTCTGAGAAACTTCTTTGTGTTCTGTGAAATCCTCTCACAGAGTTACAGCTTTCCCCTCAAGAAGCCTTTCGCTAAGACAGTTCTTGTTAAATTGGCAAAGTGATATTTGGAAGCCCATAGAGAGCTATGGTGAAAAAGGAAATATCCTCAGTGAAATCTGGAGAAGCTTTCTGAGAAACTGCTTAGTGTTCTGTTAAATCATCTCACAGAGTTACATCTGTATTTCGTGGATCTCTTTGCTAGCCTTATTTCTGTGGAATCTGAGAAGAGATATTTCGGATCCCTTTGAAGACTATAGGGCCAAAGGAAATATCCTCCGATAACAAAGAGAAAGAAGCTTTCTGGGAAACTTCTTTGTGTTCTGTGAAATCATCTCACAGAGTTACAGCTTTCCCCTCAAGAAGCCTTTCGCTAAGACAGTTCTTGTGGAATTGGCACAGTGATATTTGGAAGCCCATAGAGGGCTATGGTGAAAAAGGAAATATCCTAAGATGATATCTGGAAAGAAGCTTTCTGAGAAACTGCTCTGTGATATGTGACTTCCACTCACAGAGTTACATCTGTATTTCGTGGATCTCTTTGCTAGCCTTATTTCTGTGGAATCTGAAAAGAGATGTTTCCTATTCCTTTGAAGACAATAGGCCCAAGGAAGTATCCTCCGATAACAAAGAGAAAGAAGCTTTCTGAGAAACTTCTTTGTGTTTTGTGAAATCATCTCACAGAGTTACAGCTTTCCCCTCAAGAAGTCTTTCGCTAAGACAGTTCTTGTGGAATAGGCAAAGTGATAATTGGAAGCCCTTAGAGGGCTATGGTGAAAAAGGAAATATCCTCAGATGAAATCTGGAAAGAAGCTTTCTGAGAAACTGCTTAGTGTTCCGTTAATTCTTCTCACAGAGTTACATCTGTATTTCGTGGATCTCTTTGCTAGCCTTATTTCTGTGGAATCTGAGAACAGATATTTCGGATCCTTTTGAAGACTAGAGGGCCAAAGGAAATATCCTCCGATAACAAAGAGAAAGAAGCTTTCAGAGAAACTTCTTTGTGTTCTGTGAAATCATCTCACAAAGTTAAAGCTTTCCCCTCAAGAAGCCTTTCGCTCAGACAGTTCTTGTGGAATTGGAAAAGTGATATTTGGAAGCCCATAGAGGGCTATGGTGAAAAAGGAAATATCCTCAGATGAAATCTGGAAAGAAGCTTTCTTAGAAACTTCTTTGTGGTGTGTGACTTCCACTCACAGAGTTACATCTGTATTTCGTGGATCTCTTTGCTAGCCTTATTTCTGTGGAATCTGAGAACAGATATTTCGGATCCCTTTAAAGACTATAGGGCCAAAGGAAATATCCTCCGATAACAAAGAGAAAGAAGGGTTCTGAGAAACTTCTTTGTGTTCTGTGAAATCATCTCACAAAGTTAAAGCTTTCCCCTCAAGAAGCCTTTCGCTAAGACAGTTCTTGTGGAATTGGCAAAGTGATATTTGGAAGCCCCTAGAGGGCTATGGTGAAAAAGGAAATATCCTCATATGAAATCTGGAAAGAAGCTTTCTGAGAAACTGCTCTGTGATGTGTGACTTCCACTCAGAGAGTTACATCTGTATTCCGTTTATCTATTTGCTAGCCTTATTTCTGAGGAATCTTAGAACAGATATTTCGGATCCCTTTGAAGACTATATGGCCAAAGGAAATATCCTCCGATAGCAAAGAGAAAGAATCATTCTGAGAAACTTCTTTGTGTTCTGTGAAATCATCTCACAGAGTTACAGCTTTCCCCTCAAGAAGCCTTTCGCTAAGACAGTTCTTGTTAAATTGGCAAAGTGATATTTGGAAGCCCATAGAGAGCTATGGTGAAAAAGGAAATATCCTCAGTGAAATCTGGAAGAAGCTTTCTGAGAAACTGCTTAGTGTTCTGTTAAATCATCTCACAGAGTTACATCTGTATTTCGTGGATCTCTTTGCTAGCCTTATTTCTGTGGAATCTGAGAACAGATATTTCGGATCCCTTTGAAGACTATAGGGCCAAAGGAAATATCCTCCGATAACAAAGAGAAAGAAGCTTTCTCAGAAACTTCTTTGTGTTCTCTGAAATCATCTCTCAGAGTTACAGCTTTTCCCTCAAGAAGCTTTTCACTAAGACAGTTCTTGTGGAATTTGCAAAGTGATATTTAGAAGCCCTTAGAGGGCTATGGTGAAAAAGAAAATATCCTCAGATGAAATCTGGAAACAAGCTTTCTGAGAAACTGCTCTGTGGTGTGTGACTTCCACTCACAGAGTTACATCTGTATTTCGTGGATATCTTTGCTAGCCTTATTTCTGTGGAATCTGAGAACAGATATTTCGGATCCCTTTGAAGACTATAGGGCTGAAGGAAATATCCTCCGATAACAAAGAGAAAGAAGCTTTCTGAGAAACTTCTTTGTGTTCTGTGAAATCATCTCACAGAGTTACAGCTTTCCCCTCAAGAAGCGTTTCGTTAAGACGGTTCTTGTGGAATTCGCAAAGTGATATTTGTAAGCCCTTAGAGGGTTATGGCGAAAAAGGAAATATCCTCAGAAGAAATCTGGAAACAAGCTTTCTCAGAAACTGTTTAGTGTTCTGTTAATTCAACTCACAGAGTTATATCTCTATTTCGTGGATCTCTCTGCTAGCCTTATTCCTGTGGAATCTGAGAACAGATATTTCGGATCCCTTTGAAGACTATAGGGCCAAAGGAAATATCCTCCGATAACAAAGATATAGAAGCTTTCTGAGAAACTTCTTTGTGTTCTGTGAAATCATCTCACAGAGTTACAGCTTTCCCCTCAAGAAGCCTTTCGCTAAGACAGTTCTTGTGGAATTGGCAAAGTGATATTTGGAAGCCCTTAGAGGGCTATGGTGAAAAAGGAAATATCCTAAGATGATATCTGGAAAGAAGCTTTCTGAGAAACTGCTCTGTGATGTGTGACTTCCACTCACAGAGTTACATCTGTATTTCGTGGATCTCTTTGCTAGCCTTATTTCTGTGGAATCTGAGAACAGATATTTCGGATCCCTTTGAAGACTATAGGGCCATAGGAAATATCCTCCGATAACAAAGAGAAAGAAGCTTTCTGAAAAACTTCTTTGTGTTCTGTGAAATCATCTCACAGAGTTACAGCTTTCCCCTCAAGAAGCCTTTCCCTAAGACAGTTGTTGTGGAATTTTCCAAATGATATTTGGAAGCCCCTATAAGGCTATGGTGAAAAAGGAAATATCCTCAGATGAAATCTGGAAAGAAGCTTTCTGAGAAACTTCTCTGTGGTTTGTGACATCCACTCACAGAGTTACATCTGTATTTCGTGGATCTCTTTCCTAGCCTTATTTCTGTGGAATCTGAGAACAGATATTTCGGATCCTTTTGAAGACAATAGGGCCAAAGGAAATATCCTCCGATAACAAGGAGAAAGAAGCTTTCTGAGAAACTTCTTTGTGTTCTCTGAAATCATCTCACATAGTTACAGCGTTCCACTCTAGAAGCTTTTCACTAAGACAGTTCTTGTGGAATTGGCAAAGTGATATTTAGAAGCCCTTAGAGGGCTATGGTGAAAAAGGAAATATCCTCAGATGAAATCTGGAAAGAAGCTTTCTGAGAAACTTCTCTATGGTGTGTGACTTCCACTCACAGAGTTACATCTGTATTTCGTGGATCTCTTTGCTAGCCTTATTTCTGTGCAATCTGAGAACAGATATTTCGGATCCCTTTGAAGACTATAGGGCCAAAGGAAATATCCTCCGATAACAAAGAGAAAGAAGCTTTCTGAGAAACTTCTTTGTGTTCTGTGAAATCATCTCACAGAGTTACAGATTTCCCCTCAAGAAGCCTTTCGTTAAGACAGTTCTTGTGGAATTGGCAAAGTGATATTTGGAAACCCATAGAGGGTTATGGAGAAAAAGGAAATATCCTCAGATGAAATCTGGAAAGAAGCTTTCTGAGAAACTGCTTAGTGTTCTGTTAATTCATCTCACAGAGTTACATCTGTATTTCGTGGATCTCTTTGCTAGCCTTATTTCTGTGGAATCTGTGAACAGATATTTCGGATCCCTTTGAAGACTATAGGGCCAAAGGAAATATCCTCCGATAACAAAGAGAAAGAAGCTTTCTGAGAAACTTCTTTGTGTTCTGAGAAATCATCTCACAGATTTACAGCATTCCCCTCAAGAAGCCTTTCGCTAAGACAGTTCTTGTGGAATTGACATAGTGATATTTGAAGCCCATAGAGGGCTAAGGTGAAAAAGGAAATATCCTCAGATGAAATCTGGAAAGATGCTTTCTGAGAAACTGCATAGTGTTCTGTTAATTCATCTCACAGAGTTACATCTGTATTTCGTGGATCTCTTTGCTAGCCTTATTTCTGTGGAATCTGAGAAGAGATATTTCGGATCCCTTTGAAGACTATAGGGCCAAAGGAAATATCCTCCGATAACAAAGAGAAAGAAGCTTTCTGGGAAACTTCTTTGTGTTCTGAGAAATCATCTCACAGATTTACAACATTCCCCTCAAGAAGCCTTTCGTTAAGACAGTTCTTGTGGAATTCGCAAAGTGATATTTGGAAGCCCATAGAGGGTTATGGCGAAAAAGGAAATATCCTCAGAAGAAATCTAGAAAGAAGCTTTATGAGAAACTGCTTAGTGTTCTGTTAATTCATCTCACAGAGTTACATCTGTATTTCGTGGATCTCTTTGCTAGCCTTATTTCTGTGATATCTGGAACAGATATTTCAGATCCCTTTGAAGACTATAGGGCCAAAGGAAATATCCTCCGATAAGAAAGAGAAAGAAGGGTTCTGAGAAACTTCTTTGTGTTCTGTGAAATCATCTCACAAAGTTAAAGCTTTCCCCTCAAGAAGCCTTTCGCTAAGGCAGTTCTTGTGGAATTGGCAAAGTGATATTTGGAAGCCCCTAGAGGGCTATGGTGAAAAAGGAAATATCCTCATATGAAATCTGGAAAGAAGCTTTCTGAGAAACTGCTCTGTGATGTGTGACTTCCACTCAGAGAGTTACATCTGTATTCCGTTTATCTATTTGCTAGCCTTATTTCTGTGGAATCTGAGAAAAGATATTTCGGATCCCTTTGAAGACTATATGGCCAAAGGAAATATCCTCCGATAGCAAAGAGAAAGAATCATTCTGAGAAACTTCTTTGTGTTCTGTGAAATCCTCTCACAGAGTTACAGCTTTCCCCTCAAGAAGCCTTTCGCTAAGACAGTTCTTGTTAAATTGGCAAAGTGATATTTGGAAGCCCATAGAGAGCTATGGTGAAAAAGGAAATATCCTCAGTGAAATCTGGAGAAGCTTTCTGAGAAACTGCTTAGTGTTCTGTTAAATCATCTCACAGAGTTACATCTGTATTTCGTGGATCTCTTTGCTAGCCTTATTTCTGTGGAATCTGAGAAGAGATATTTCGGATCCCTTTGAAGACTATAGGGCCAAAGGAAATATCCTCCGATAACAAAGAGAAAGAAGCTTTCTGGGAAACTTCTTTGTGTTCTGTGAAATCATCTCACAGAGTTACAGCTTTCCCCTCAAGAAGCCTTTCGCTAAGACAGTTCTTGTGGAATTGGCACAGTGATATTTGGAAGCCCATAGAGGGCTATGGTGAAAAAGGAAATATCCTAAGATGATATCTGGAAAGAAGCTTTCTGAGAAACTGCTCTGTGATATGTGACTTCCACTCACAGAGTTACATCTGTATTTCGTGGATCTCTTTGCTAGCCTTATTTCTGTGGAATCTGAAAAGAGATGTTTCCTATTCCTTTGAAGACAATAGGCCCAAGGAAGTATCCTCCGATAACAAAGAGAAAGAAGCTTTCTGAGAAACTTCTTTGTGTTTTGTGAAATCATCTCACAGAGTTACAGCTTTCCCCTCAAGAAGTCTTTCGCTAAGACAGTTCTTGTGGAATAGGCAAAGTGATAATTGGAAGCCCTTAGAGGGCTATGGTGAAAAAGGAAATATCCTCAGATGAAATCTGGAAAGAAGCTTTCTGAGAAACTGCTTAGTGTTCCGTTAATTCTTCTCACAGAGTTACATCTGTATTTCGTGGATCTCTTTGCTAGCCTTATTTCTGTGGAATCTGAGAACAGATATTTCGGATCCTTTTGAAGACTAGAGGGCCAAAGGAAATATCCTCCGATAACAAAGAGAAAGAAGCTTTCGGAGAAACTTCTTTGTGTTCTGTGAAATCATCTCACAAAGTTAAAGCTTTCCCCTCAAGAAGCCTTTCGCTCAGACAGTTCTTGTGGAATTGGAAAAGTGATATTTGGAAGCCCATAGAGGGCTATGGTGAAAAAGGAAATATCCTCAGATGAAATCTGGAAAGAAGCTTTCTTAGAAACTTCTTTGTGGTGTGTGACTTCCACTCACAGAGTTACATCTGTATTTCGTGGATCTCTTTGCTAGCCTTATTTCTGTGGAATCTGAGAACAGATATTTCGGATCCCTTTAAAGACTATAGGGCCAAAGGAAATATCCTCCGATAACAAAGAGAAAGAAGGGTTCTGAGAAACTTCTTTGTGTTCTGTGAAATCATCTCACAAAGTTAAAGCTTTCCCCTCAAGAAGCCTTTCGCTAAGACAGTTCTTGTGGAATTGGCAAAGTGATATTTGGAAGCCCCTAGAGGGCTATGGTGAAAAAGGAAATATCCTCATATGAAATCTGGAAAGAAGCTTTCTGAGAAACTGCTCTGTGATGTGTGACTTCCACTCAGAGAGTTACATCTGTATTCCGTTTATCTATTTGCTAGCCTTATTTCTGAGGAATCTTAGAACAGATATTTCGGATCCCTTTGAAGACTATATGGCCAAAGGAAATATCCTCCGATAGCAAAGAGAAAGAATCATTCTGAGAAACTTCTTTGTGTTCTGTGAAATCATCTCACAGAGTTACAGCTTTCCCCTCAAGAAGCCTTTCGCTAAGACAGTTCTTGTTAAATTGGCAAAGTGATATTTGGAAGCCCATAGAGAGCTATGGTGAAAAAGGAAATATCCTCAGTGAAATCTGGAAGAAGCTTTCTGAGAAACTGCTTAGTGTTCTGTTAAATCATCTCACAGAGTTACATCTGTATTTCGTGGATCTCTTTGCTAGCCTTATTTCTGTGGAATCTGAGAACAGATATTTCGGATCCCTTTGAAGACTATAGGGCCAAAGGAAATATCCTCCGATAACAAAGAGAAAGAAGCTTTCTCAGAAACTTCTTTGTGTTCTCTGAAATCATCTCTCAGAGTTACAGCTTTTCCCTCAAGAAGCTTTTCACTAAGACAGTTCTTGTGGAATTTGCAAAGTGATATTTAGAAGCCCTTAGAGGGCTATGGTGAAAAAGAAAATATCCTCAGATGAAATCTGGAAACAAGCTTTCTGAGAAACTGCTCTGTGGTGTGTGACTTCCACTCACAGAGTTACATCTGTATTTCGTGGATATCTTTGCTAGCCTTATTTCTGTGGAATCTGAGAACAGATATTTCGGATCCCTTTGAAGACTATAGGGCTGAAGGAAATATCCTCCGATAACAAAGAGAAAGAAGCTTTCTGAGAAACTTCTTTGTGTTCTGTGAAATCATCTCACAGAGTTACAGCTTTCCCCTCAAGAAGCGTTTCGTTAAGACGGTTCTTGTGGAATTCGCAAAGTGATATTTGTAAGCCCTTAGAGGGTTATGGCGAAAAAGGAAATATCCTCAGAAGAAATCTGGAAACAAGCTTTCTCAGAAACTGTTTAGTGTTCTGTTAATTCAACTCACAGAGTTATATCTCTATTTCGTGGATCTCTCTGCTAGCCTTATTCCTGTGGAATCTGAGAACAGATATTTCGGATCCCTTTGAAGACTATAGGGCCAAAGGAAATATCCTCCGATAACAAAGATATAGAAGCTTTCTGAGAAACTTCTTTGTGTTCTGTGAAATCATCTCACAGAGTTACAGCTTTCCCCTCAAGAAGCCTTTCGCTAAGACAGTTCTTGTGGAATTGGCAAAGTGATATTTGGAAGCCCTTAGAGGGCTATGGTGAAAAAGGAAATATCCTAAGATGATATCTGGAAAGAAGCTTTCTGAGAAACTGCTCTGTGATGTGTGACTTCCACTCACAGAGTTACATCTGTATTTCGTGGATCTCTTTGCTAGCCTTATTTCTGTGGAATCTGAGAACAGATATTTCGGATCCCTTTGAAGACTATAGGGCCATAGGAAATATCCTCCGATAACAAAGAGAAAGAAGCTTTCTGAAAAACTTCTTTGTGTTCTGTGAAATCATCTCACAGAGTTACAGCTTTCCCCTCAAGAAGCCTTTCCCTAAGACAGTTGTTGTGGAATTTTCCAAATGATATTTGGAAGCCCCTATAAGGCTATGGTGAAAAAGGAAATATCCTCAGATGAAATCTGGAAAGAAGCTTTCTGAGAAACTTCTCTGTGGTTTGTGACATCCACTCACAGAGTTACATCTGTATTTCGTGGATCTCTTTCCTAGCCTTATTTCTGTGGAATCTGAGAACAGATATTTCGGATCCTTTTGAAGACAATAGGGCCAAAGGAAATATCCTCCGATAACAAGGAGAAAGAAGCTTTCTGAGAAACTTCTTTGTGTTCTCTGAAATCATCTCACATAGTTACAGCGTTCCACTCTAGAAGCTTTTCACTAAGACAGTTCTTGTGGAATTGGCAAAGTGATATTTAGAAGCCCTTAGAGGGCTATGGTGAAAAAGGAAATATCCTCAGATGAAATCTGGAAAGAAGCTTTCTGAGAAACTTCTCTATGGTGTGTGACTTCCACTCACAGAGTTACATCTGTATTTCGTGGATCTCTTTGCTAGCCTTATTTCTGTGCAATCTGAGAACAGATATTTCGGATCCCTTTGAAGACTATAGGGCCAAAGGAAATATCCTCCGATAACAAAGAGAAAGAAGCTTTCTGAGAAACTTCTTTGTGTTCTGTGAAATCATCTCACAGAGTTACAGATTTCCCCTCAAGAAGCCTTTCGTTAAGACAGTTCTTGTGGAATTGGCAAAGTGATATTTGGAAACCCATAGAGGGTTATGGAGAAAAAGGAAATATCCTCAGATGAAATCTGGAAAGAAGCTTTCTGAGAAACTGCTTAGTGTTCTGTTAATTCATCTCACAGAGTTACATCTGTATTTCGTGGATCTCTTTGCTAGCCTTATTTCTGTGGAATCTGTGAACAGATATTTCGGATCCCTTTGAAGACTATAGGGCCAAAGGAAATATCCTCCGATAACAAAGAGAAAGAAGCTTTCTGAGAAACTTCTTTGTGTTCTGAGAAATCATCTCACAGATTTACAGCATTCCCCTCAAGAAGCCTTTCGCTAAGACAGTTCTTGTGGAATTGACATAGTGATATTTGAAGCCCATAGAGGGCTAAGGTGAAAAAGGAAATATCCTCAGATGAAATCTGGAAAGATGCTTTCTGAGAAACTGCATAGTGTTCTGTTAATTCATCTCACAGAGTTACATCTGTATTTCGTGGATCTCTTTGCTAGCCTTATTTCTGTGGAATCTGAGAAGAGATATTTCGGATCCCTTTGAAGACTATAGGGCCAAAGGAAATATCCTCCGATAACAAAGAGAAAGAAGCTTTCTGGGAAACTTCTTTGTGTTCTGAGAAATCATCTCACAGATTTACAACATTCCCCTCAAGAAGCCTTTCGTTAAGACAGTTCTTGTGGAATTCGCAAAGTGATATTTGGAAGCCCATAGAGGGTTATGGCGAAAAAGGAAATATCCTCAGAAGAAATCTAGAAAGAAGCTTTATGAGAAACTGCTTAGTGTTCTGTTAATTCATCTCACAGAGTTACATCTGTATTTCGTGGATCTCTTTGCTAGCCTTATTTCTGTGATATCTGGAACAGATATTTCAGATCCCTTTGAAGACTATAGGGCCAAAGGAAATATCCTCCGATAAGAAAGAGAAAGAAGGGTTCTGAGAAACTTCTTTGTGTTCTGTGAAATCATCTCACAAAGTTAAAGCTTTCCCCTCAAGAAGCCTTTCGCTAAGGCAGTTCTTGTGGAATTGGCAAAGTGATATTTGGAAGCCCCTAGAGGGCTATGGTGAAAAAGGAAATATCCTCATATGAAATCTGGAAAGAAGCTTTCTGAGAAACTGCTCTGTGATGTGTGACTTCCACTCAGAGAGTTACATCTGTATTCCGTTTATCTATTTGCTAGCCTTATTTCTGTGGAATCTGAGAAAAGATATTTCGGATCCCTTTGAAGACTATATGGCCAAAGGAAATATCCTCCGATAGCAAAGAGAAAGAATCATTCTGAGAAACTTCTTTGTGTTCTGTGAAATCCTCTCACAGAGTTACAGCTTTCCCCTCAAGAAGCCTTTCGCTAAGACAGTTCTTGTTAAATTGGCAAAGTGATATTTGGAAGCCCATAGAGAGCTATGGTGAAAAAGGAAATATCCTCAGTGAAATCTGGAGAAGCTTTCTGAGAAACTGCTTAGTGTTCTGTTAAATCATCTCACAGAGTTACATCTGTATTTCGTGGATCTCTTTGCTAGCCTTATTTCTGTGGAATCTGAGAAGAGATATTTCGGATCCCTTTGAAGACTATAGGGCCAAAGGAAATATCCTCCGATAACAAAGAGAAAGAAGCTTTCTGGGAAACTTCTTTGTGTTCTGTGAAATCATCTCACAGAGTTACAGCTTTCCCCTCAAGAAGCCTTTCGCTAAGACAGTTCTTGTGGAATTGGCACAGTGATATTTGGAAGCCCATAGAGGGCTATGGTGAAAAAGGAAATATCCTAAGATGATATCTGGAAAGAAGCTTTCTGAGAAACTGCTCTGTGATATGTGACTTCCACTCACAGAGTTACATCTGTATTTCGTGGATCTCTTTGCTAGCCTTATTTCTGTGGAATCTGAAAAGAGATGTTTCCTATTCCTTTGAAGACAATAGGCCCAAGGAAGTATCCTCCGATAACAAAGAGAAAGAAGCTTTCTGAGAAACTTCTTTGTGTTTTGTGAAATCATCTCACAGAGTTACAGCTTTCCCCTCAAGAAGTCTTTCGCTAAGACAGTTCTTGTGGAATAGGCAAAGTGATAATTGGAAGCCCTTAGAGGGCTATGGTGAAAAAGGAAATATCCTCAGATGAAATCTGGAAAGAAGCTTTCTGAGAAACTGCTTAGTGTTCCGTTAATTCTTCTCACAGAGTTACATCTGTATTTCGTGGATCTCTTTGCTAGCCTTATTTCTGTGGAATCTGAGAACAGATATTTCGGATCCTTTTGAAGACTAGAGGGCCAAAGGAAATATCCTCCGATAACAAAGAGAAAGAAGCTTTCGGAGAAACTTCTTTGTGTTCTGTGAAATCATCTCACAAAGTTAAAGCTTTCCCCTCAAGAAGCCTTTCGCTCAGACAGTTCTTGTGGAATTGGAAAAGTGATATTTGGAAGCCCATAGAGGGCTATGGTGAAAAAGGAAATATCCTCAGATGAAATCTGGAAAGAAGCTTTCTTAGAAACTTCTTTGTGGTGTGTGACTTCCACTCACAGAGTTACATCTGTATTTCGTGGATCTCTTTGCTAGCCTTATTTCTGTGGAATCTGAGAACAGATATTTCGGATCCCTTTAAAGACTATAGGGCCAAAGGAAATATCCTCCGATAACAAAGAGAAAGAAGGGTTCTGAGAAACTTCTTTGTGTTCTGTGAAATCATCTCACAAAGTTAAAGCTTTCCCCTCAAGAAGCCTTTCGCTAAGACAGTTCTTGTGGAATTGGCAAAGTGATATTTGGAAGCCCCTAGAGGGCTATGGTGAAAAAGGAAATATCCTCATATGAAATCTGGAAAGAAGCTTTCTGAGAAACTGCTCTGTGATGTGTGACTTCCACTCAGAGAGTTACATCTGTATTCCGTTTATCTATTTGCTAGCCTTATTTCTGAGGAATCTTAGAACAGATATTTCGGATCCCTTTGAAGACTATATGGCCAAAGGAAATATCCTCCGATAGCAAAGAGAAAGAATCATTCTGAGAAACTTCTTTGTGTTCTGTGAAATCATCTCACAGAGTTACAGCTTTCCCCTCAAGAAGCCTTTCGCTAAGACAGTTCTTGTTAAATTGGCAAAGTGATATTTGGAAGCCCATAGAGAGCTATGGTGAAAAAGGAAATATCCTCAGTGAAATCTGGAAGAAGCTTTCTGAGAAACTGCTTAGTGTTCTGTTAAATCATCTCACAGAGTTACATCTGTATTTCGTGGATCTCTTTGCTAGCCTTATTTCTGTGGAATCTGAGAACAGATATTTCGGATCCCTTTGAAGACTATAGGGCCAAAGGAAATATCCTCCGATAACAAAGAGAAAGAAGCTTTCTCAGAAACTTCTTTGTGTTCTCTGAAATCATCTCTCAGAGTTACAGCTTTTCCCTCAAGAAGCTTTTCACTAAGACAGTTCTTGTGGAATTTGCAAAGTGATATTTAGAAGCCCTTAGAGGGCTATGGTGAAAAAGAAAATATCCTCAGATGAAATCTGGAAACAAGCTTTCTGAGAAACTGCTCTGTGGTGTGTGACTTCCACTCACAGAGTTACATCTGTATTTCGTGGATATCTTTGCTAGCCTTATTTCTGTGGAATCTGAGAACAGATATTTCGGATCCCTTTGAAGACTATAGGGCTGAAGGAAATATCCTCCGATAACAAAGAGAAAGAAGCTTTCTGAGAAACTTCTTTGTGTTCTGTGAAATCATCTCACAGAGTTACAGCTTTCCCCTCAAGAAGCGTTTCGTTAAGACGGTTCTTGTGGAATTCGCAAAGTGATATTTGTAAGCCCTTAGAGGGTTATGGCGAAAAAGGAAATATCCTCAGAAGAAATCTGGAAACAAGCTTTCTCAGAAACTGTTTAGTGTTCTGTTAATTCAACTCACAGAGTTATATCTCTATTTCGTGGATCTCTCTGCTAGCCTTATTCCTGTGGAATCTGAGAACAGATATTTCGGATCCCTTTGAAGACTATAGGGCCAAAGGAAATATCCTCCGATAACAAAGATATAGAAGCTTTCTGAGAAACTTCTTTGTGTTCTGTGAAATCATCTCACAGAGTTACAGCTTTCCCCTCAAGAAGCCTTTCGCTAAGACAGTTCTTGTGGAATTGGCAAAGTGATATTTGGAAGCCCTTAGAGGGCTATGGTGAAAAAGGAAATATCCTAAGATGATATCTGGAAAGAAGCTTTCTGAGAAACTGCTCTGTGATGTGTGACTTCCACTCACAGAGTTACATCTGTATTTCGTGGATCTCTTTGCTAGCCTTATTTCTGTGGAATCTGAGAACAGATATTTCGGATCCCTTTGAAGACTATAGGGCCATAGGAAATATCCTCCGATAACAAAGAGAAAGAAGCTTTCTGAAAAACTTCTTTGTGTTCTGTGAAATCATCTCACAGAGTTACAGCTTTCCCCTCAAGAAGCCTTTCCCTAAGACAGTTGTTGTGGAATTTTCCAAATGATATTTGGAAGCCCCTATAAGGCTATGGTGAAAAAGGAAATATCCTCAGATGAAATCTGGAAAGAAGCTTTCTGAGAAACTTCTCTGTGGTTTGTGACATCCACTCACAGAGTTACATCTGTATTTCGTGGATCTCTTTCCTAGCCTTATTTCTGTGGAATCTGAGAACAGATATTTCGGATCCTTTTGAAGACAATAGGGCCAAAGGAAATATCCTCCGATAACAAGGAGAAAGAAGCTTTCTGAGAAACTTCTTTGTGTTCTCTGAAATCATCTCACATAGTTACAGCGTTCCACTCTAGAAGCTTTTCACTAAGACAGTTCTTGTGGAATTGGCAAAGTGATATTTAGAAGCCCTTAGAGGGCTATGGTGAAAAAGGAAATATCCTCAGATGAAATCTGGAAAGAAGCTTTCTGAGAAACTTCTCTATGGTGTGTGACTTCCACTCACAGAGTTACATCTGTATTTCGTGGATCTCTTTGCTAGCCTTATTTCTGTGCAATCTGAGAACAGATATTTCGGATCCCTTTGAAGACTATAGGGCCAAAGGAAATATCCTCCGATAACAAAGAGAAAGAAGCTTTCTGAGAAACTTCTTTGTGTTCTGTGAAATCATCTCACAGAGTTACAGATTTCCCCTCAAGAAGCCTTTCGTTAAGACAGTTCTTGTGGAATTGGCAAAGTGATATTTGGAAACCCATAGAGGGTTATGGAGAAAAAGGAAATATCCTCAGATGAAATCTGGAAAGAAGCTTTCTGAGAAACTGCTTAGTGTTCTGTTAATTCATCTCACAGAGTTACATCTGTATTTCGTGGATCTCTTTGCTAGCCTTATTTCTGTGGAATCTGTGAACAGATATTTCGGATCCCTTTGAAGACTATAGGGCCAAAGGAAATATCCTCCGATAACAAAGAGAAAGAAGCTTTCTGAGAAACTTCTTTGTGTTCTGAGAAATCATCTCACAGATTTACAGCATTCCCCTCAAGAAGCCTTTCGCTAAGACAGTTCTTGTGGAATTGACATAGTGATATTTGAAGCCCATAGAGGGCTAAGGTGAAAAAGGAAATATCCTCAGATGAAATCTGGAAAGATGCTTTCTGAGAAACTGCATAGTGTTCTGTTAATTCATCTCACAGAGTTACATCTGTATTTCGTGGATCTCTTTGCTAGCCTTATTTCTGTGGAATCTGAGAAGAGATATTTCGGATCCCTTTGAAGACTATAGGGCCAAAGGAAATATCCTCCGATAACAAAGAGAAAGAAGCTTTCTGGGAAACTTCTTTGTGTTCTGAGAAATCATCTCACAGATTTACAACATTCCCCTCAAGAAGCCTTTCGTTAAGACAGTTCTTGTGGAATTCGCAAAGTGATATTTGGAAGCCCATAGAGGGTTATGGCGAAAAAGGAAATATCCTCAGAAGAAATCTAGAAAGAAGCTTTATGAGAAACTGCTTAGTGTTCTGTTAATTCATCTCACAGAGTTACATCTGTATTTCGTGGATCTCTTTGCTAGCCTTATTTCTGTGATATCTGGAACAGATATTTCAGATCCCTTTGAAGACTATAGGGCCAAAGGAAATATCCTCCGATAAGAAAGAGAAAGAAGGGTTCTGAGAAACTTCTTTGTGTTCTGTGAAATCATCTCACAAAGTTAAAGATTTCCCCTCAAGAAGACTTTCGCTAGGACAGTTCTTGTGGAATTGGCAAAGTGATATTTGGAAGCCCCTAGAGGGCTATGGTGAAAAAGGAAATATCCTCATATGAAATCTGGAAAGAAGCTTTTTGAGAAACTGCTCTGTGATGTGTGACTTCCACTCACAGAGTTACATCTGTATTTCATGGATCTCTTTGCTAGCCTTATTTCTGTGGAATCTGAGAACAGATATTTCGGATCCCTTTGATGACTATAGGGCCAAAGGAAATATCCTCCGATAACAAAGAGAAAGAAGCTTTCTGAGAAACTTCTTTGTGTTCTGTGTAATCATCTCACAGAGTTACAGCTTTTCCCTCAAGAAGCCTTTCGCTAAGACAGTTCTTGTGGAATTGGCAAAGTGATATTTGGAAGCCCTTAGCGGGCTATGGTGAAAAAGGAAATATCCTCAGATGAAATCTGGAAAGAAGCTTTCTGAGAAACTGCTTAGTGTTCTGTTAATTCATCTCACAGAGTTACATCTGTATTTCGTGAATCTCTTTGCTAGCCTTATTTCTGTGGAATCTGAGAACAGATATTTCGGATCCCTTTGAAGACTAAAGGGCCAAAGGAAATATCCTCTGATAACAAAGAGAAAGAAGGTTTCTGAGAAACTTCTTTGTGTTCTGTGAAATCATCTCACAAAGTTAAAGCTTTCCTCTCAAGAAGCCTTTCGCTAAGACAGTTCTTGTGTAATTGGCAAAATGATATTTGGAAGCCCATAGAGGGCTATGGTGAAAAAGGAAATATCCTCAGATGAAATCTGGAAAGAAGCTTTCTGAGAAAATTCTCTGTGTTGCGTGACTTCCACTCACGGAGTTACATCTGTATTTCGTGGATCTCTTTGCTAGCCTTATTTCTGTGAAATCTGAGAACAGATATTTCAGACCCCTTTGAAGACTATGGGGCCAAAGGAAATATCCTCCGATAACAAAGAGAAAGAAGCTTTCTGAGAAACTTCTTCGTGTTCTCTGATATCATCTCACAGAGTTACAGCTTTCCCCTCAAGAAGCTTTTCACTAAGACAGTTCTTGTGGAATTGGCAAAGTCATATTTGGAAGCCCTTAAAGGGCTATGGTGAAAAAGGAAATATCCTCAGATGAAATCTGGAAAGAAGCTTTCTGACAAACTTCTCTGTGGTGTGTGACTTCCACTCACAGTGTTACATCTGTATTTCCTGGATCTCTTTACTAGCCTTATTTCTGTGGAATCTGAGAACAGATATTTCGGATCCCTTTGAAGAGTATAGGGCCAAAGGAAATATCCTCCGATAACAAAGAGAAAGAAGGTTTCTGAGAAACTTCTTTGTGTTCTGTGAAATCATCTCACAGAGTTACAGCTTTCCCCTCAAGAAGCCTTTCGCTAAGACGGTTCTTGTGGAATTGGCAAAGTGATATTTGGAAGCCCATAGAGGGCTATGGTGAAAAAGGAAATATCCTCAGATGAAATCTGGAAAGAAGTTTTCTGAGAAACTGATCTGTGATGTGTGACTTCCACTCACAGAGTTACATCTGTATTTCGTGGATCTCTTTGCTAGACTTATTTCTGTGGAATCTGAGAACAGATATTTCGTATCCCTTTGAAGACTATAGGGCCAAAGGAAATATCCTCCGATAACAAAGAGAAAGAGGCTTTCTGAGAAACTTCTTTGTGTTCTGTGAAATCATCTCACAGAGTTACAGCTATCCCCTCAAGAAGCCTTCCGCTAAGACGGTTCTTGTGGAATTGGCAAAGTGATATTTGGAAGCCCATAGAAAGCTATGGTGAAATAGAAAATATCCTCAGATGAAATCTGGAAAGAAGCTTTCTGAGAAACTGCTCTGTGATGTGTGACTTCCACTCACAGAGTTTCATCTGTATTTCGTGGATCTCTTTGCTAGCCTTATTTCTGTGGAATCTGAGAACAGATATTTCGGATCCCGTTGAATACTATAGGGCCAAGGGAAATATCCTCCGATAACAAGTAGAAAGAAGCTTTCTGAGAAACTTCTTTGTGTTCTGTGAAATAATCTCACAGAGTTACAGCATTCCCCTCAAGAAGCCTTTCGCTAAGACAGTTCTTGTGGAATTGGCAAAGTGATATTTGGAAGCCCATCGAGGGCTAAGTTGAACAAGGAAATATCCTCATATGAAATATGGAAAGTAGCTTTCTGAGAAAATGCTCTGTGATGTGGGACTTCCACTCACAGAGTTTCATCTGTATTTCGTGGATCTCTTTGCTAGCCTTATTTCTGTGGAATCTGAGAACAGATATTTCAGATCCCTTTGAAGACTATAGGGCCAAAGGAAATATCCTCCGATAACAAAGAGAAGGAAGCTTTCTGAGAAACTTCTTTGTGTTCTGTGAAATCATCTCACGGAGTTACAGCTTTCCCCACAAGAAGCCTTTCGTTAAGACAGTTCTTGTGGAATTGGCAAAGTGATATTTGGAAGCCCATAGAGGGCTATGGTGAAAAAGGAAATATCCTCAGATGAAATCTGGAAAGAAGCCTTCTGAGAAACTGCTTAGTGTTCTGTTAATTCATCTCATAGAGTTACATCTGTATTTCGTGGATCTCTTTGCTAGCCTTATTTCTGTGGAATCTGAGAACAGATATTTCGGATCCCTTTGAAGACTATAGGGCCAAAGGAAATATCCTCCGATAACAAAGAGAAAGAAGCTTTCTGAGAAACTTCTTTGTGTTCTGTGAAATCATCGCACGGAGTTACAGCTTTCCCCTCAAGAAGCCTTTCCCTAAGACAGTTCTTGTGGAATTGGCAAAGTGATATTTGGAAGCCCATAGAGGGCTATGGTGAAAAAGGAAATATCCTCAGATGAAATCTGGAAAGAAGCTTTCTGAGATACTGCTCTGTGATGTGTGAATTCCACTCACAGAGTTACATCTGTATTTCGTGGATCTCTTTGCTAGCTTTATTTCTGTGGCATCTGAGAACAGATATTTCGGATCCCTTTGAAGACTATAGGGCCAAAGGAAATATCCTCCGGTAACAAAGAGAAAGAAGCTTTCTGAGAAACTTCTTTTGTGTTCTGTGAAATCATCTCACAGAGTTACAGCTTTCCCCTCAAGAAGCCTTTCGCTAAGACAGTTCTTGTGGAATTGGCAACGTGATATTTGGAAGCCCATAGAGGGCTATGGTGAAAAAGGAAATATCCTCAGATCAAATCTGGAAAGAAGCTTCCTGAGAAGCTGCTCTGTGATGTGTGACTTCCACTCACAGAGTTACATCTGTATTTCGTGGATCTCTTTGCTAGCCTTATTTCTGTGGAATCTGAGAACAGATATTTCGGATCCCTTTGAAGACTATAGGTCCAAAGGAAATATCCTCCGATAACAAAGATAAAGAAGCTTTCTGAGAGACTTCTTGGTGTTCTGTGAAATCATCTCACAGAGTTACAGCTTTCCCCTCAAGTAGCCTTTCGCTAAGACATTTCTTGTGGAATTGGCAAAGTGATATTTGGAAGCCCATAGAGGGCTATGGTGTAAAAGGAAACATCCTCAGATGAAATCTGGAAAGAAGCTTTCTGAGAAACTGCTTAGTGTTCTGTAAATTCATCTAACAGAGTTACATCTGTATTTCGTGGATCTCTTTGCTAGCCTTATTTCTGTGGAATCTGAGAACAAATATTTCGGATCCCTTTGAAGACTATAGGTCCAAAGGAAATATGCTCCGATAACAAAGAGAAAGAAGCTTTCTGAGAAACTTCTTTGTGTTCTGTGAAATCATCTCACAGAGTTACAGCTTTCGCCTCTAGTTGCCTTTCGCAAAGACAGTTCTTGTGGAATTGGCAAAGTGAAATTTGGAAGCCATTGAGGGCTATGGTGAAAAAGGAAATATCCTCAGATGAAATCTGGAAAGAAGCTTTCTGAGAAACTGCTCTGTGATGTGTGACTACCACTCACAGAGTTATATCTGTATTTCTTGGTCTCTTTGCTAGCCTTATTTCTGTGGAATCTGAGAACAGATATTTCGGATCCCTTTGAAGACTATAGGGCCAAAGGAAATATCCTCCGATAACAAAGAGAAAGAAGCTTTCTGAGAAACTTCTTTGTGTTCTGTGAAATCATCTCACAGAGTTACAGCTTTCCCCTCAATAAGCCTTTCGCTAAGACAGTTCTTGTGGAATTGGCAAAGTGATATTTGGAAGCCCATAGAGGGCTATGGTGAAAAAGGAAATATCCTCAGATGAAATCTGGAAAGAAGCTTTCTGAGAAACTTCTCTGTGATGTGTGACTTCCACTCAGAGAGTTACATCTGTATTTCGTGGATCTCTTTGCTAGCCTTATTTCTGGGGAATCTGAGAACAGATATTTCGGATCCCTTTGAAGACTATAGGGCCAAAGGAAATATCCTCCGATAACAAAGAGAAAGAAGCTTTCTGAGAAACTTCTTTGTGTTCTGTGAAATCATCTCACAGAGTTACAGCTTTCCCCTTAAGAAACCTTTCGCTAAGACAGTTCTTGTGGAATTGGCAAAGTGATATTTGGAAGCCCATAGAGGGCTATGGTGAAAAAGGAAATACCCTCAGACGAAATCTGGAAAGAAGCATTCTGAGAAACTGCTCTGTGATGTGTGACTTCCACTCACAGAGTTACATCTGTATTTGGTGGATGTCTTTGCTAGCCTTATTTCTGTGGAATCTGAGAACAGATATTTCCCATCCGTTTGAAGACTATAGGGCCAAAGGAAATATCCTCCGATAACAAAGAGAAAGAAGCTTTCTGAGAAACTTCTTTGTGTTCTGTGAAATCATCTCACAGAGTTACAGCTTTCCTCTCAAGAAGCCTTTCGCTAAACAGTTCTTGTGGAATTGGCAAAGTGATATTTGGAAGCCATTGAGGGCTATGGTGAAAAAGGAAATATCCTCAGATGAAATCTGGAAAGAAGCTTTCTGAGAAACTGCTCTGTGATGTGTGACTTCCACTCACAGAGATATATCTGTATTTCGGGTATCTCTTTGCTATCCTTATTTCTGTGGAATCTGAGAACAGATATTTCGGATCCCTTTGAAGACTATAGGGCCAAAGGAAATATCCTTCGATAACAAAGAGAAAGAAGCTTTCTGAGAAACTTCTTTGTGTTCTGTGAAATCATCTCACAGAGTTACAGCTTTCCTCTCAAGAAGCCTTTCGCTAAGACAGTTCTTGTGGAATTGGCAAAGTGATATTTGGAAGCCCTTAGAGGGCTATGGTGAAAAAGGAAATATCCTCAGGTGAAATCTGGAAGGAAGCTTTCTGAGAAACTTTTCTGTGGTGTGTGACTTCCACTCACAGAGTTACATGTGTATTTCGTGGATCTCTTTAATAGCCTTATTTCTGTGGAATCTGAGAACAGATATTTCAGATCCCTTTGAAGACTATAGGGCCAAAGGAAATATCCTCCGAAAACAAAGAGAAAGAAGCTTTCTGAGAAACTTCTTTTGTGTTCTGTGAAATCATCTCACAGAGTTACAGCTTTCCCCTCAAAAGCCTTTCGCTAAGACAGTTCTTGTGGAATTGGCAAAGTGATATTTGGAAACCCAGAGAGGGCTATGGTGAAAAAGGAAATATCCTCAGATGAAATCTGGAAGGAAGCTTTCTGAGATACTGCTCTGTGATTTGTGATTTCCACTCACAGAGTTACATCTGTATTTCGTGGATCTCTTTGCTAGCCTTATTTCTGTGGCATCTGAGAACAGATATTTCGGATCCCTTTGAAGACAATAGGGCCAAAGGAAATATCCTCCGATTACAAAGAGAAAGAAGCTTTCTGAGAAACTTCTTTGTGTTCTCTGAAATCATCTCACAGAGTTACAGCTTTCCACTCTCTAAGCTTTTCAATAAGACAGTTCTTCTGGAATTGGCAATGTGATATTTAGAAGCCCTTAGAGGGCTATGGTGAAAAAGGAAATATCCTCAGATCAAATCTGGAAAGAAGCCTCCTGAGAAGCTGCTCTGTGATGTGTGACTTCCACTCACATAGTTAAATCTGTATTTCCCGGATCTCTTTGCTAGCCTTATTTCTGTGGAATCTGAGAACAGATATTTCGGATCCCTTTGAAGACTGTAGGGCCAAAGGAAATATCCTCCGATAACAAAGAGAAAGAAGCTTTCTGAGAAACGTCTTTGTGTTCTGTGAAATCATCTCACAGAGTTACAGCTTTCCCCTCAAGAAGCCTTTCGCTAAGACGGTTCTTGTGGAATTTGCAAAGTGATATTTGGAAGCCCATAGAGGGCTATGGTGAAAAAGGAAATATCCTCAGATGAAATCTGGAAAGAAGCTTTCTGAGAAACTGAAATGTGATGTGTGACTTCCACTCATAGAGTTTCATCTGTATTTCGTGGATCTCTTCGCTAGCCTTATTTCTGTGGAATCTGAGAACATATATTTCGGATCCCTTTGAATACTATAGGGCCAAAGGAAATATCCTCCGATAACAAGTAGAAAGAAGCTTTCTGAGAAACTTCTTTGTGTTCTGTGAAATCATCTCACAGAGTTACAGCATTCCCCTCAAGAAGCCTTTCGCTAAGACAGTTCTTGTGGAATTGGCAAAGTGATATTTGGAAGCCCATAGAGGGCTATGTTGAAAAAGGAAATATCCTCAGATGAAATCTGGAAAGAAGCTTTCTGAGATACTGCTCTGTGATGTGTGACTTCCACTCACAGAGTTACATCTGTATTTCGTGTATCTCTTTGCTAGCCTTATTTCTGTGGCATCTGAGAACAGATATTTCGGATCCCTTTGAAGACTATAGGGCCAAAGGAAATATCCTCCGATAACTAAGAGAAAGAAGCTTTCTGAGAAACTTCTTTTGTTTTCTGTGAAATCATCTCACAGAGTTACAGCTTTCCCCTCAAGAAGCCGTTCGCTAAGACAGTTCTTGTGGAATTGGCAACGTGATATTTGGAAGCCCATAGAGGGCTATGGTGAAAAAGGAAATATCCTCAGATCAAATCTGGAAAGAAGCTTCCTGAGAAGCTGCTCTGTGATGTGTGACTTCCACTCACAGAGTTACATCTGTATTTCGTGGATCTCTTTGCTAGACTTATTTCTGTGGAATCTGAGAACAGATATTTCGTATCCCTTTGAAGACTATAGGGCCAAAGGAAATATCCTCCGATAACAAAGAGAAAGAGGCTTTCTGAGAAACTTCTTTGTGTTCTGTGAAATCATCTCACAGAGTTACAGCTATCCCCTCAAGAAGCCTTCCGCTAAGACGGTTCTTGTGGAATTGGCAAAGTGATATTTGGAAGCCCATAGAAAGCTATGGTGAAATAGAAAATATCCTCAGATGAAATCTTGAAAGAAGCTTTCTGAGAAACTGCTCTGTGATGTGTGACTTCCACTCACAGAGTTTCATCTGTATTTCGTGGATCTCTTTGCTAGCCTTATTTCTGTGGAATCTGAGAACAGATATTTCGGATCCCGTTGAATACTATAGGGCCAAGGGAAATATCCTCCGATAACAAGTAGAAAGAAGCTTTCTGAGAAACTTCTTTGTGTTCTGTGAAATAATCTCACAGAGTTACAGCATTCCCCTCAAGAAGCCTTTCGCTAAGACAGTTCTTGTGGAATTGGCAAAGTGATATTTGGAAGCCCATGGAGGGCTAAGTTGAACAAGGAAATATCCTCATATGAAATATGGAAAGTAGCTTTCTGAGAAAATGCTCTGTGATGTGGGACTTCCACTCACAGAGTTTCATCTGTATTTCGTGGATCTCTTTGCTAGCCTTATTTCTGTGGAATCTGAGAACAGATATTTCAGATCCCTTTGAAGACTATAGGGCCAAAGGAAATATCCTCCGATAACAAAGAGAAGGAAGCTTTCTGAGAAACTTCTTTGTGTTCTGTGAAATCATCTCACGGAGTTACAGCTTTCCCCACAAGAAGCCTTTCGTTAAGACAGTTCTTGTGGAATTGGCAAAGTGATATTTGGAAGCCCATAGAGGGCTATGGTGAAAAAGGAAATATCCTCAGATGAAATCTGGAAAGAAGCCTTCTGAGAAACTGCTTAGTGTTCTGTTAATTCATCTCATAGAGTTACATCTGTATTTCGTGGATCTCTTTGCTAGCCTTATTTCTGTGGAATCTGAGAACAGATATTTCGGATCCCTTTGAAGACTATAGGGCCAAAGGAAATATCCTCCGATAACAAAGAGAAAGAAGCTTTCTGAGAAACTTCTTTGTGTTCTGTGAAATCATCGCACGGAGTTACAGCTTTCCCCTCAAGAAGCCTTTCCCTAAGACAGTTCTTGTGGAATTGGCAAAGTGATATTTGGAAGCCCATAGAGGGCTATGGTGAAAAAGGAAATATCCTCAGATGAAATCTGGAAAGAAGCTTTCTGAGATACTGCTCTGTGATGTGTGAATTCCACTCACAGAGTTACATCTGTATTTTGTGGATCTCTTTGCTAGCCTTATTTCTGTGGCATCTGAGAACAGATATTTCGGATCCCTTTGAAGACTATAGGGCCAAAGGAAATATCCTCCGATAACAAAGAGAAAGAAGCATTCTGAGAAACTTGTTTTGTGTTCTGTGAAATCATCTCACAGAGTTACAGCTTTCCCCTCAAGAAGCCTTTCGCTAAGACAGTTCTTGTGGAATTGGCAACGTGATATTTGGAAGCCCATAGAGGGCTATGGTGAAAAAGGAAATATCCTCAGATGAAATCTGGAAAGAAGCTTCCTGAGAAGCTGCTCTGTGATGTGTGACTTCCACTCACAGAGTTACATCTGTTTTTCGTGGATCTCTTTGCTAGCCTTATTTCTGTGGAATCTGAGAACAGATATTTCGGATCCCTTTGAAGACTATAGGTCCAAAGGAAATATCCTCCGATAACAAAGATAAAGAAGCTTTCTGAGAGACTTCTTTGTGTTCTGTGAAATCATCTCACAGAGTTACAGCTTTCCCCTCAAGTAGCCTTTCGCTAAGACATTTCTTGTGGAATTGGCAAAGTGATATTTGGAAGCCCATAGAGGGCTATGGTGTAAAAGGAAACATCCTCAGATGAAATCTGGAAAGAAGCTTTCTGAGAAACTGCTTAGTGTTCTGTAAATTCATCTAACAGAGTTACATCTGTATTTCGTGGATCTCTTTGCTAGCCTTATTTCTGTGGAATCTGAGAACAGATATTTCGGATCCCTTTGAAGACTATAGGTCCAAAGGAAATATGCTCCAATAACAAAGAGAAAGAAGCTTTCTGAGAAACTTCTTTGTGTTCTGTGAAATCATCTCACAGAGTTACAGCTTTCGCCTCTAGTTGCCTTTCGCAAAGACAGTTCTTGTGGAATTGGCAAAGTGAAATTTGGAAGCCATTGAGGGCTATGGTGAAAAAGGAAATATCCTCAGATGAAATCTGGAAAGAAGCTTTCTGAGAAACTGCTCTGTGATGTGTGACTACCACTCACAGAGTTATATCTGTATTTCTTGGTCTCTTTGCTAGCCTTATTTCTGTGGAATCTGAGAACATATATTTCGGATCCCTTTGAAGACTATAGGGCCAAAGGAAATATCCTCCGATAACAAAGAGAAAGAAGCTTTCTGAGAAACTTCTTTGTGTTCTGTGAAATCATCTCACAGAGTTACAGCTTTCCCCTCAATAAGCCTTTCGCTAAGACAGTTCTTGTGGAATTGGCAAAGTGATATTTGGAAGCCCATAGAGGGCTATGGTGAAAAAGGAAATATCCTCAGATGAAATCTGGAAAGAAGCTTTCTGAGAAACTTCTCTGTGATGTGTGACTTCCACTCAGAGAGTTACATCTGTATTTCGTGGATCTCTTTGCTAGCCTTATTTCTGGGGAATCTGAGAACAGATATTTCGGATCCCTTTGAAGACTATAGGGCCAAAGGAAATATCCTCCGATAACAAAGAGAAAGAAGCTTTCTGAGAAACTTCTTTGTGTTCTGTGAAATCATCTCACAGAGTTACAGCTTTCCCCTTAAGAAACCTTTCGCTAAGACAGTTCTTGTGGAATTGGCAAAGTGATATTTGGAAGCCCATAGAGGGCTATGGTGAAAAAGGAAATACCCTCAGATGAAATCTGGAAAGAAGCATTCTGAGAAACTGCTCTGTGATGTGTGACTTCCACTCACAGAGTTACATCTGCATTTCGTGGATCTCTTTGCTAGCCTTATTTCTGTGGAATCTGAGAACAGATATTTCCCATCCGTTTGAAGACTATAGGGCCAAAGGAAATATCCTCCGATAACAAAGAGAAAGAAGCTTTCTGAGAAACTTCTTTGTGTTCTGTGAAATCATCTCACAGAGTTACAGCTTTCCTCTCAAGAAGCCTTTCGCTAAGACAGTTCTTGTGGAATTGGCAAAGTGATATTTGGAAGCCATTGAGGGCTATGGTGAAAAAGGAAATATCCTCAGATGAAATCTGGAAAGAAGCTTTCTGAGAAACTGCTCTGTGATGTGTGACTTCCACTCACAGAGATATATCTGTATTTCGGGTATCTCTTTGCTAGCCTTATTTCTGTGGAATCTGAGAACAGATATTTCGGATCCCTTTGAAGACTGTAGGGCCAAAGGAAATATCCTTCGATAACAAAGAGAAAGAAGCTTTCTGAGAAACTTCTTTGTGTTCTGTGAAATCATCTCACAGAGTTACAGCTTTCCTCTCAAGAAGCCTTTCGCTAAGACAGTTCTTGTGGAATTGGCAAAGTGATATTTGGAAGCCCTTAGAGGGCTATGGTGAAAAAGGAAATATCCTCAGGTGAAATCTGGAAGGAAGCTTTCTGAGAAACTTCTCTGTGGTGTGTGACTTCCACTCACAGAGTTACATCTGTATTTCGTGGATCTCTTTAATAGCCTTATTTCTGTGGAATCTGAGAACAGATATTTCGGATCCCTTTGAAGACTATAGGGCCAAAGGAAATATCCTCCGAAAACAAAGAGAAAGAAGCTTTCTGAGAAACTTCTTTTGTGTTCTGTGAAATCATCTCACAGAGTTACAGCTTTCCCCTCAAAAGCCTTTCGCTAAGACAGTTCTTGTGGAATTGGCAAAGTGATATTTGGAAGCCCAGAGAGGGCTATGGTGAAAAAGGAAATATCCTCAGATGAAATCTGGAAGGAAGCTTTCTGAGATACTGCTCTGTGATTTGTGATTTCCACTCACAGAGTTACATCTGTATTTCGTGGATCTCTTTGCTAGCCTTATTTCTGTGGAATCTGAGAACAGATATTTCGGATCCCTTTGAAGACTATAGGGCCAAAGGAAATATCCTCCGATAACAAAGAGAAAGAAGCTTTCTGAGAAACTTCTTTGTGTTCTGTGAAATCATCTCACAGAGTTACAGCTTTCCCCTCAATAAGCCTTTCGCTAAGACGGTTCTTGTGGAATTGGCAAAGTGATATTTGGAAGCCCATAGAGGGCTATGGTGAAAAAGGAAATATCCTCAGATGAAATCTGGAAAGAAGGTTTCTGAGAAACTGCTCTGTGATGTGGGACTTCCACTCACAGAGTTACATCTGTATTTCGTGGATCTCTTTGCTAGCCTTATTTCTGTGGCATCTGAGAACAGATATTTCGGATCCCTTTGAAGACTATAGGGCCAAAGGAAATATCCTCCGATAACAAATGAAAGAAGCTTTCTGAGAAACTTCTTTGTGTTCTTTGAAATCATCTCACAGAGTTACAGCTTTCCCCTCAAGAAGCCTTTCGCTAAGACGGTTCTTGTGGAATTGGCAAAGTGATATTTGGAAGCCCATAGAGGGCTTTGGTGAAAAAGGAAATATCCTCAGATGAAATCTGGAAAGAAGCCTTCTGAGAAACTGCTTAGTGTTCTGTTAATTCATCTCATATAGTTACATCTGTATTTCGTGGATCTCTTTGCTAGCCTTATTTCTGTGGAATCTGAGAACAGATATTTCGGATCCCTTTGAAGACTATAGGGCCAAAGGATATATCCTCCGATAACAAAGAGAAAGAAGCTTTCTGAGAAACTTCTTTGTGTTCTGTGAAATCATAGCACGGATTTACAGCTTTCCCCTCAAGAAGCCTTTCGCTAAGACAGTTCTTGTGGAATTGGCAAAGTGATATTTGGAAGCCCATGGAGGGCTAAGTTGAACAAGGAAATATCCTCATATGAAATATGGAAAGTAGCTTTCTGAGAAAATGCTCTGTGATGTGGGACTTCCACTCACAGAGTTTCATCTGTATTTCGTGGATCTCTTTGCTAGCCTTATTTCTGTGGAATCTGAGAACAGATATTTCAGATCCCTTTGAAGACTATAGGGCCAAAGGAAATATCCTCCGATAACAAAGAGAAGGAAGCTTTCTGAGAAACTTCTTTGTGTTCTGTGAAATCATCTCACGGAGTTACAGCTTTCCCCACAAGAAGCCTTTCGTTAAGACAGTTCTTCTGGAATTGGCAAAGTGATATTTGGAAGCCCATAGAGGGCTATGGTGAAAAAGGAAATATCCTCAGATGAAATCTGGAAAGAAGCCTTCTGAGAAACTGCTTAGTGTTCTGTTAATTCATCTCATAGAGTTACATCTGTATTTCGTGGATCTCTTTGCTAGCCTTATTTCTGTGGAATCTGAGAACAGATATTTCGGATCCCTTTGAAGACTATAGGGCCAAAGGAAATATCCTCCGATAACAAAGAGAAAGAAGCTTTCTGAGAAACTTCTTTGTGTTCTGTGAAATCATCGCACGGAGTTACAGCTTTCCCCTCAAGAAGCCTTTCCCTAAGACAGTTCTTGTGGAATTGGCAAAGTGATATTTGGAAGCCCATAGAGGGCTATGGTGAAAAAGGAAATATCCTCAGATGAAATCTGGAAAGAAGCTTTCTGAGATACTGCTCTGTGATGTGTGAATTCCACTCACAGAGTTACATCTGTATTTCGTGGATCTCTTTGCTAGCCTTATTTCTGTGGCATCTGAGAACAGATATTTCGGATCCCTTTGAAGACTATAGGGCCAAAGGAAATATCCTCCGATAACAAAGAGAAAGAAGCTTTCTGAGAAACTTCTTTTGTGTTCTGTGAAATCATCTCACAGAGTTACAGCTTTCCCCTCAAGAAGCCTTTCGCTAAGACAGTTCTTGTGGAATTGGCAACGTGATATTTGGAAGCCCATAGAGGGCTATGGTGAAAAAGGAAATATCCTCAGATCAAATCTGGAAAGAAGCTTCCTGAGAAGCTGCTCTGTGATGTGTGACTTCCACTCACAGAGTTACATCTGTTTTTCGTGGATCTCTTTGCTAGCCTTATTTCTGTGGAATCTGAGAACAGATATTTCGGATCCCTTTGAAGACTATAGGTCCAAAGGAAATATCCTCCGATAACAAAGATAAAGAAGCTTTCTGAGAGACTTCTTTGTGTTCTGTGAAATCATCTCACAGAGTTACAGCTTTCCCCTCAAGTAGCCTTTCGCTAAGACATTTCTTGTGGAATTGGCAAAGTGATATTTGGAAGCCCATAGAGGGCTATGGTGTAAAAGGAAACATCCTCAGATGAAATCTGGAAAGAAGCTTTCTGAGAAACTGCTTAGTGTTCTGTAAATTCATCTAACAGAGTTACATCTGTATTTCGTGGATCTCTTTGCTAGCCTTATTTCTGTGGAATCTGAGAACAGATATTTCGGATCCCTTTGAAGACTATAGGTCCAAAGGAAATATGCTCCGATAACAAAGAGAAAGAAGCTTTCTGAGAAACTTCTTTGTGTTCTGTGAAATCATCTCACAGAGTTACAGCTTTCGCCTCTAGTTGCCTTTCGCAAAGACAGTTCTTGTGGAATTGGCAAAGTGAAATTTGGAAGCCATTGAGGGCTATGGTGAAAAAGGAAATATCCTCAGATGAAATCTGGAAAGAAGCTTTCTGAGAAACTGCTCTGTGATGTGTGACTACCACTCACAGAGTTATATCTGTATTTCTTGGTCTCTTTGCTAGCCTTATTTCTGTGGAATCTGAGAACATATATTTCGGATCCCTTTGAAGACTATAGGGCCAAAGGAAATATCCTCCGATAACAAAGAGAAAGAAGCTTTCTGAGAAACTTCTTTGTGTTCTGTGAAATCATCTCACAGAGTTACAGCTTTCCCCTCAATAAGCCTTTCGCTAAGACAGTTCTTGTGGAATTGGCAAAGTGATATTTGGAAGCCCATAGAGGGCTATGGTGAAAAAGGAAATATCCTCAGATGAAATCTGGAAAGAAGCTTTCTGAGAAACTTCTCTGTGATGTGTGACTTCCACTCAGAGAGTTACATCTGTATTTCGTGGATCTCTTTGCTAGCCTTATTTCTGGGGAATCTGAGAACAGATATTTCGGATCCCTTTGAAGACTATAGGGCCAAAGGAAATATCCTCCGATAACAAAGAGAAAGAAGCTTTCTGAGAAACTTCTTTGTGTTCTGTGAAATCATCTCACAGAGTTACAGCTTTCCTCTCAAGAAACCTTTCGCTAAGACAGTTCTTGTGGAATTGGCAAAGTGATATTTGGAAGCCCATAGAGGGCTATGGTGAAAAAGGAAATACCCTCAGATGAAATCTGGAAAGAAGCATTCTGAGAAACTGCTCTGTGATGTGTGACTTCCACTCACAGAGTTACATCTGCATTTCGTGGATCTCTTTGCTAGCCTTATTTCTGTGGAATCTGAGAACAGATATTTCCCATCCGTTTGAAGACTATAGGGCCAAAGGAAATATCCTCCGATAACAAAGAGAAAGAAGCTTTCTGAGAAACTTCTTTGTGTTCTGTGAAATCATCTCACAGAGTTACAGCTTTCCTCTCAAGAAGCCTTTCGCTAAGACAGTTCTTGTGGAATTGGCAAAGTGATATTTGGAAGCCCTTAGAGGGCTATGGTGAAAAAGGAAATATCCTCAGGTGAAATCTGGAAGGAAGCTTTCTGAGAAACTTCTCTGTGGTGTGTGACTTCCACTCACAGAGTTACATCTGTATTTCGTGGATCTCTTTAATAGCCTTATTTCTGTGGAATCTGAGAACAGATATTTCGGATCCCTTTGAAGACTATAGGGCCAAAGGAAATATCCTCCGAAAACAAAGAGAAAGAAGCTTTCTGAGAAACTTCTTTTGTGTTCTGTGAAATCATCTCACAGAGTTACAGCTTTCCCCTCAAAAGCCTTTCGCTAAGACAGTTCTTGTGGAATTGGCAAAGTGATATTTGGAAGCCCAGAGAGGGCTATGGTGAAAAAGGAAATATCCTCAGATGAAATCTGGAAGGAAGCTTTCTGAGATACTGCTCTGTGATTTGTGATTTCCACTCACAGAGTTACATCTGTATTTCGTGGATCTCTTTGCTAGCCTTATTTCTGTGGAATCTGAGAACAGATATTTCGGATCCCTTTGAAGACTATAGGGCCAAAGGAAATATCCTCCGATAACAAAGAGAAAGAAGCTTTCTGAGAAACTTCTTTGTGTTCTGTGAAATCATCTCACAGAGTTACAGGTTTCCCCTCAAGAAGCCTTTCGCTAAGACGGTTCTTGTGGAATTGGCAAAGTGATATTTGGAAGCCCATAGAGGGCTATGGTGAAAAAGGAAATATCCTCAGATGAAATCTGGAAAGAAGGTTTCTGAGAAACTGCTCTGTGATGTGGGACTTCCACTCACAGAGTTACATCTGTATTTCGTGGATCTCTTTGCTAGCCTTATTTCTGTGGCATCTGAGAACAGATATTTCGGATCCCTTTGAAGACTATAGGGCCAAAGGAAATATCCTCTGATAACAAATGAAAGAAGCTTTCTGAGAAACTTCTTTGTGTTCTGTGAAATCATCTCACACAGTTACAGCTTTCCCCTCAAGAAGCCTTTCGCTAAGACGGTTCTTGTGGAATTGGCAAAGTGATATTTGGAAGCCCATAGAGGGCTATGGTGAAAAAGGAAATATCCTCAGATGAAATCTGGAAAGAAGCCTTCTGAGAAACTGCTTAGTGTTCTGTTAATTCATCTCATAGAGTTACATCTGTATTTCGTGGATCTGTTTGCTAGCCTTATTTCTGTGGAATCTGAGAACAGATATTTCGGATCCCTTTGAAGACTATAGGGCCAAAGGATATATCCTCCGATAACAAAGAGAAAGAAGCTTTCTGAGAAACTTCTTTGTGTTCTGTGAAATCATAGCACGGATTTACAGCTTTCCCCTCAAGAAGCCTTTCCCTAAGACAGTTCTTGTGGAATTGGCAAAGTGATATTTGGAAGCCCATAGAGAGCTATGGTGAAAAAGGAAATATCCTCAGATGAAATCTGGAAAGAAGCTTTCTGAGATACTGCTCTGTGATGTGTGAATTCCACTCACAGAGTTACATCTGTATTTCGTGGATCTCTTTGCTAGCCTTATTTCTGTGGCATCTGAGAACAGATATTTCGGATCCCTTTGAAGACTATAGGGCCAAAGGAAATATCCTCCGATAACAAAGAGAAAGAAGCTTTCTGAGAAACTTCTTTTGTGTTCTGTGAAATCATCTCACAGAGTTACAGCTTTCCCCTCAAGAAGCCTTTCGCTAAGACAGTTCTTGTGGAATTGGCAACGTGATATTTGGAAGCCCATAGAGGGCTATGGTGAAAAAGGAAATATCCTCAGATCAAATCTGGAAAGAAGCTTCCTGAGAAGCTGCTCTGTGATGTGTGACTTCCACTCACAGAGTTACATCTGTATTTCGTGGATCTCTTTGCTAGCCTTATTTCTGTGGAATCTGAGAACAGATATTTCGGATCCCTTTGAAGACTATAGGTCCAAAGGAAATATCCTCCGATAACAAAGATAAAGAAGCTTTCTGAGAAACTTCTTTGTGTTCTGTGAAATCATCTCACAGAGTTACAGCTTTCCCCTCAATTAGCCTTTCGCTAAGACGGTTCTTGTGGAATTGGCAAAGTGATATTTGGAAGCCCATAGAGGGCTATGGTGTAAAAGGAAACATCCTCAGATGAAATCTGGAAAGAAGCTTTCTGAGAAACTGCTTAGTGTTCTGTAAATTCATCTAACAGAGTTACATCTGTATTTCGTGGATCTCTTTGCTAGCCTTATTTCTGTGGAATCTGAGAACAGATATTTCGGATCCCTTTGAAGACTATAGGGCCAAAGGAAATATCCTCCGATAACAAAGAGAAAGAAGCTTTCTGAGAAACTTCTTTGTGTTCTGTGAAATCATCTCACAGAGTTACAGCTTTCGCCTCTAGTTGCCTTTCGCAAAGACAGTTCTTTTGGAATTGGCAAAGTGATATTTGGAAGCCATTGAGGGCTATGGTGAAAAAGGAAATATCCTCAGATGAAATCTGGAAAGAAGCATTCTGAGAAACTGCTCTGTGATGTGTGACTACCACTCACAGAGTTATATCTGTATTTCTTGGTCTCTTTGCTAGCCTTATTTCTGTGGAATCTGAGAACAGATATTTCGGATCCCTTTGAAGACTATAGGGCCAAAGGAAATATCCTCCGATAACAAAGAGAAAGAAGCTTTCTGAGAAACTTCTTTGTGTTCTGTGAAATCATCTCACAGAGTTACAGCTTTCCCCTCAATAAGCCTTTCGCTAAGACAGTTCTTGTTGAATTGGCAAAGTGATATTTGGAAGCCCATAGTGATCTATGGTGAAAAAGGAAATATCCTCAGATGAAATCTGGAAAGAAGCTTTCTGAGAAACTTCTCTGTGATGTGTGACTTCCACTCAGAGAGTTACATCTGTATTTCGTGGATCTCTTTGCTAGCCTTATTTCTGTGGAATCTGAGAACAGATATTTCGGATCCCTTTGAAGACTATAGGGCCAAAGGAAATATCCTCCGATAAGAAAGAGAAAGAAGCTTTCTGAGAAACTTCTTTGTGTTCTGTGAAATCATCTCACAGAGTTACAGCTTTCCCCTCAAGAAACCTTTCGCTAAGACAGTTCTTGTGGAATTGGCAAAGTGATATTTGGAAGCCCATAGAGGGCTATGGTGAAAAAGGAAATACCCACAGATGAAATCTGGAAAGAAGCATTCTGAGAAACTGCTCTGTGATGTGTGACTTCCACTCACAGAGTTACATCTGTATTTCGTGGATGTCTTTGCTAGCCTTATTTCTGTGGAATCTGAGAACAGATATTTCCCATCCGTTTGAAGACTATAGGGCCAAAGGAAATATCCTCCGATAACAAAGAGAAAGAAGCTTTCTGCGAAACTTCTTTGTGTTCTGTGAAATCATCTCACAGAGTTACAGCTTTCCTCTCAAGAAGCCTTTCGCTAAGACAGTTCTTGTGGAATTGGCAAAGTGATATTTGGAAGCCATTGAGGGCTATGGTGAAAAAGGAAATATCCTCAGATGAAATCTGGAAAGAAGCCTTCTGAGAAACTGCTTAGTGTTCTGTTAATTCATCTCATAGAGTTACATCTGTATTTCGTGGATCTCTTTGCTAGCCTTATTTCTGTGGAATCTGAGAACAGATATTTCGGATCCCTTTGAAGACTATAGGGCCAAAGGAAATATCCTCCGATAACAAAGAGAAAGAAGCTTTCTGAGAAACTTCTTTGTGTTCTGTGAAATCATAGCACGGATTTACAGCTTTCCCCTCAAGAAGCCTTTCCCTAAGACAGTTCTTGTGGAATTGGCAAAGTGATATTTGGAAGCCCATAGAGGGCTATGGTGAAAAAGGAAATATCCTCAGATGAAATCTGGAAAGAAGCTGCCTGAGATACTGATCTGTGATGTGTGACTTCCACTCACAGAGTTACATCTGTATTTCGTGGATCTCTTTGCTAGCCTTATTTCTGTGGCATCTGAGAACAGATATTTCGGATCCCTTTGAAGACTATAGGGCCAAAGGAAATATCCTCCGATAACAAAGAGAAAGAAGCTTTCTGAGAAACTTCTTTTGTGTTCTGTGAAATCATCTCACAGAATTACAGCTTTCCCCTCAAGAAGCCTTTCGCTAAGACAGTTCTTGTGGAATTGGCAACGTGATATTTGGAAGCCCATAGAGGGCTATGGTGAAAAAGGAAATATCCTCAGATCAAATCTGGAAAGAAGCTTCCTGAGAAGCTGCTCTGTGATGTGTGACTTCCACTCACAGAGTTACATCTGTATTTCGTGGATCTCTTTGCTAGCCTTATTTCTGTGGAATCTGAGAACAGATATTTCGGATCCCTTTGAAGACTATAGGTCCAAAGGAAATATCCTCCGATAACAAAGATAAAGAAGCTTTCTGAGAAACTTCTTTGTGTTCTGTGAAATCATCTCACAGAGTTACAGCTTTCCCCTCAAGTAGCCTTTCGCTAAGACGGTTCTTGTGGAATTGGCAAAGTGATATTTGGAAGCCCATAGAGGGCTATGGTGTAAAAGGAAACATCCTCAGATGAAATCTGGAAAGAAGCTTTCTGAGAAACTGCTTAGTGTTCTGTAAATTCATCTAACAGAGTTACATCTGTATTTCGTGGATCTCTTTGCTAGCCTTATTTCTGTGGAATCTGAGAACAGATATTTCGGATCCCTTTGAAGACTATAGGTCCAAAGGAAATATGCTCCGATAACAAAGAGAAAGAAGCTTTCTGAGAAACTTCTTTGTGTTCTGTGAAATCATCTCACAGAGTTACAGCTTTCGCCTCTAGTTGCCTTTCGCAAAGACAGTTCTTGTGGAATTGGCAAAGTGATATTTGGAAGCCATTGAGGGCTATGGTGAAAAAGGAAATATCCTCAGATGAAATCTGGAAAGAAGCTTTCTGAGAAACTGCTCTGTGATGTGTGACTACCACTCACAGAGTTATATCTGTATTTCTTGGTCTCTTTGCTAGCCTTATTTCTGTGGAATCTGAGAACAGATATTTCGGATCCCTTTGAAGACTATAGGGCCAAAGGAAATATCCTCCGATAACAAAGAGAAAGAAGCTTTCTGAGAAACTTCTTTGTGTTCTGTGAAATCATCTCACAGAGTTACAGCTTTCCCCTCAATAAGCCTTTCGCTAAGAGAGTTCTTGTTGAATTGGCAAAGTGATATTTGGAAGCCCATAGAGATCTATGGTGAAAAAGGAAATATCCTCAGATGAAATCTGGAAAGAAGCTTTCTGAGAAACTTCTCTGTGATGTGTGACTTCCACTCAGAGAGTTACATCTGTATTTCGTGGATCTCTTTGCTAGCCTTATTTCTGTGGAATCTGAGAACAGATATTTCGGATCCCTTTGAAGACTATAGGGCCAAAGGAAATATCCTCCGATAACAAAGAGAAAGAAGCTTTCTGAGAAACTTCTTTGTGTTCTGTGAAATCATCTCACAGAGTTACAGCTTTCCCCTCAAGAAACCTTTCGCTAAGACAGTTCTTGTGGAATTGGCAAAGTGATATTTGGAAGCCCATAGAGGGCTATGGTGAAAAAGGAAATACCCACAGATGAAATCTGGAAAGAAGCATTCTGAGAAACTGCTCTGTGATGTGTGACTTCCACTCACAGAGTTACATCTGTATTTGGTGGATGTTTTTGCTAGCCTTATTTCTGTGGAATCTGAGAACAGATATTTCCCATCCGTTTGAAGACTATAGGGCCAAAGGAAATATCCTCCGATAACAAAGAGAAAGAAGCTTTCTGAGAAACTTCTTTGTGTTCTGTGAAATCATCTCACAGAGTTACAGCTTTCCTCTCAAGAAGCCTTTCGGTAAGACAGTTCTTGTGGAATTGGCAAAGTGATATTTGGAAGCCATTGAGGGCTATGGTGAAAAAGGAAATATCCTCAGATGAAATCTGGAAAGAAGCTTTCTGAGAGACTGCTCTGTGATGTGTGACTTCCACTCACCGAGATATATCTGTATTTCGTGGATCTATTTGCTAGCCTTATTTCTGTGGAATCTGAGAACAGATATTTCGGATCCCTTTGAAGACTAAAGGGCCAAAGGAAATATCCTCCGATAACAAAGAGAAAGAAGCTTTCTGAGAAACTTCTTTGTGTTCTGTGAAATCATCTCACAGAGTTACAGCTTTCCTCTCAAGAAGCCTTTCGCTAAGACAGTTCTTGTGGAATTGGCAAAGTGATATTTGGAAGCCCTTAGAGGGCTATGGTGAAAAAGGAAATATCCTCAGGTGAAATCTGGAAGGAAGCTTTCTGAGAAACTTCTCTGTGGTGTGTGACTTCCACTCACAGAGTTACATCTGTATTTCGTGGATCTCTTTAATAGCCTTATTTCTGTGGAATCTGAGAAGAGATATTTCGGATCCCTTTGAAGACTATAGGGCCAAAGGAAATATCCTCCGAAAACAAAGAGAAAGAAGCTTTCTGAGAAACTTCTTTTGTGTTCTGTGAAATCATCTCACAGAGTTACACCTTTCCCCTCAAAAGCCTTTGCTAAGACAGTTCTTGTGGAATTGGCAAAGTGATATTTGGAAGCCCAGAGAGGGCTATGGTGAAAAAGGAAATCTCCTCTGATGAAATCTGGAAGGAAGCTTTCTGAGAAACTGCTCTGTGATGTGTGACTTCCACTCACAGAGTTACATCTGTATTTCGTGGATCTCTTTGCTAGCCTTATTTCTGTGGAATCTGAGAACAGATATTTCGGATCCCTTTGAAGACTATAGGGCCAAAGGAAATATCCTCCGATAACAAAGAGAAAGAAGCTTTCTGAGAAACTTCTTTGTGTTCCGTGAAATCATCTCACAGAGTTACAGGTTTCCCCTCAAGAAGCCTTTCGCTAAGTCGGTTCTTGTGGAATTGGCAAAGTGATATTTGGAAGCCCATAGAGGGCTAAGGTGAAAAAGGAAATATCCTCAGATGAAATCTGGAAAGAAGGTTTCTGAGAAACTGCTCTGTGATGTGGGACTTCCACTCAAAGAGTTACATCTGTATTTCGTGGATCTCTTTGCTAGCCTTATTTCTGTGGCATCTGAGAACAGATATTTCGGATCCCTTTGAAGACTATAGGTCCAAAGGAAATATCCTCCGATAACAAATGAAAGAAGCTTTCTGAGAAACTTCTTTGTGTTCTGTGAAATCATCTCACAGAGTTACAGCTTTCCCCTCAAGAAGCCTTTCGCTAAGACGGTTCTTGTGGAATTGGCAAAGTGATATTTGGAAGCCCATAGATTGCTATGGTGAAAAAGGAAATATCGTCAGATGAAATCTGGAAAGAAGCTTTCTGAGAAACTGCTCTGTGATGTGTGACTTCCACTCACAGAGTTACATCTGTATTTCGTGGATCTCTTTAATAGCCTTATTTCTGTGGAATCTGAGAACAGATATTTCGGATCCCTTTGAAGACAATAGGGCCAAAGGAAATATCCTCCGATAACAAAGAGAAAGAAGCTTTCTGAGAAACTTCTTTGTGTTCTGTGAAATCATCTCACAGAGTTACACCTTTCCCCTCAAGAAGCCTTTCGCTAAGACAGTTCTTGTGGAATTGGCAAAGTGATATTTGGAAGCCCATAGAGGGCTATGGTGAAAAAGGAAATATCCTCAGATGAAATCTGGAAAGAAGCTTTCTGAGAAACTTCTCTGTGATG
This sequence comes from Macaca mulatta, assembly GCF_049350105.2. Classification (NCBI taxonomy): domain Eukaryota; kingdom Metazoa; phylum Chordata; class Mammalia; order Primates; family Cercopithecidae; genus Macaca; species Macaca mulatta. The sequence continues at coordinate 52,495,109 of NC_133422.1, read as the reverse complement.
TGTGACTTCCACTCACCGAGTTACATCTGTATTTCGTGGATCTCTTTGCTAGCCTTATTTCTGTGGAATCTGAGAACAGATATTTCGGATCCCCTTGAAGACTATAGGGCCAAAGGAAATATCCTCCGATAACAAAGACAAAGAAGCTTTCTGAGAAACTTCTTTGTGTTCTGTGAAATCATCTCACAGAGTTACAGCTTTCCCCTCAAGAAGGCTTTCGCTAAGACGGTTGTTGTGGAATTGGCAAAGTGATATTTGGAAGCCCATAGAGGGCTATGGTGAAAAAGGAAATATCCTCAGATGAAATCTGGAAAGAAGCTTTCTGAGAAACTGCTCTGTGATGTGTGACTTCCACTCACACAGTTACATCTGTATTTCGTGGATCTCTTTGCTAGTCTTATTTCTGTGGAATCTGAGAACAGATATTTCGGATCCCTTTGAAGTCTATAGGGCCAAAGGAAATATCCTCCGATAACAAAGAGAAAGAAGCTTTCTGAGAAACTTCTTTGTGTTCTATGAAATCCTCTCACAGAGTTACTGCTTTCCCCTCAAGAAGGCTTTCGCTAAGACGGTTCTTGTGGAATTGGCAAAGTGATATTTGGAAGACCATAGAGGGCTATGGTGAAAAAGGAAATATCCTCAGATGAAATCTGGAAAGAAGCCTTCTGAGAAACTGCTCTGTGATGTGTGACTTCCACTCAGAAAGTTACATATGTATTTCGTGGATCTCTTTGCTAGCCTTATTTCTGTGGAATCTGAGAACAGATATTTCGGAACTCTTTGAAGACTATAGAGCCAAAGGAAATATCCTCCGATAACAAAGAGAAAGAAGCTTTCTGAGAAACTTCTTTGTGTTCTGTGAAATCATCTCACAGAGTTACAGCTTTCCCCTCAAGAAGGCTTTCGCTAAGACGGTTCTTGTGGAACAGGCAAAGTGATATTTGGAAGCCCATAGAGGGCTATGGTGAAAAAGGAAATATCCTCAGATGAAATCTGGAAAGAAGCATTCTGAGAAACTGCTCTGGGATGTGTGACTTCCACTCACAGAGTTACATCTGTATTTCGTGGATCTCTTTGCTAGCCTTATTTCTGTGGAATCTGAGAACAGATATTTCGGATCCCTTTCAACACTATAGGGCCAAAGGAAATATCCTCCGATAACAAAGAGAAAAAAGCTTTCTGAGAAACCTCTTGTGTTCTGTGAAATCATCTCACAGAGTTACAGCTTTCCCCTCAAGAAGCCTTTCGCTAAGACGGTTCTTGTGGCATTGGCAAAGTGATATTTGGAAGCCCATAAAGGGCTATGGTGTAAAAGGAAACATCCTCAGATGAAATCTGGAAAGAAGCTTTCTGAGAAACTGCTTAGTGTTCTGTAAATTCATCTCACAGATTTACATCTGTATTTCGTGGAACTCTTTGCTAGCCTTATTTCTGTGGAATCTGAGAACAGATATTTCGGATCCCTTTGAAGACTATAGGTCCAAAGGAAATATCCTCCGATAACAAAGAGAAAGAAGCTTTCTGAGAAACTTCTTTGTGTTCTGTGAAATCATCTCACAGAGTTACAGCTTTCGCCTCTAGTAGCCTTTCGCAAAGACTGTTCTTGTGGAATTGGCAAAGTGATATTTGGAAGCCATTGAGGGCTATGGTGAAAAAGGAAATATCCTCAGATGAAATCTGGAAAGAAGCTTTCTGAGAAACTGCTCTGTGATGTGTGACTACCACTCACAGAGTTACATCTGTATTTCTTGGTCTCTTTGCTAGCCTTATTTCTGTTGAATCTGAGAACAGATATTTCGGATCCCTTTGAAGACTATAGGGCCAAAGGAAATATCCTCCGATAACAAAGAGAAAGAAGCTTTCTGAAAAACTTCTTTGTGTTCTGTGAAATCATCTCACAGAGTTACAGCTTTCCCCTCAATAAGCCTTTCGCTAAGACAGTTCTTGTGGAATTGGCAAAGTGATATTTGGAAGCCCCTAGAGGGCTATGGTGAAAAAGGAAATATCCTCAGATGAAATCTGGAAAGAATCTTTCTGAGAAACTTCTCTGTGATGTGTGACTTCCACTCACAGAGGTACATCTGTATTTCGTGGATCTCTTTGCTAGCCTTATTTCTGTGGAATCTGAGAACAGATATTTCGGATCCCTTTGAAGACTATAGTGTCAAAGTAAATATCCTCCGATAACAAAGAGAAAGAAGCTTTCTGAGAAACTTCTTTGTGTTCTCTGAAATCATCTCATAGAGTTACAGGTTTCCCCTCAAGAAACCTTTCGCTAAGACAGTTCTTGTGGAATTGGCAAAGTGATATTTGGAAGCCCATAGAGGGCTATGGTGAGAAAGGAAATACCCTCAGATGAAATCTGGAAAGAAGCATTCTGAGAAACTGCTCTGTGATGTGTGACTTCCCCTCACAGAGTTACATCTGTATTTCTTAGAACTCTTTGCTAGCCTTGTTTCTGTGGAATCTGAGAACAGATATTTCCCATCCGTTTGAAGACTATAGGGCCAAAGGAAATATCCTCCGATAACAAAGAGAAAGAAGCTTTCTCAGAAACTTCTTTGTGTTCTGTGAAATCATCTCACAGAGTTACAGCTTTCCTCTCAAGAAGCCTTTCGCTAAGACAGTTCTTGTGGAATTGGCAAAGTGATATTTGGAAGCCCTTAGAGGGCTATGGTGAAAAAGGAAATATCCTCAGATGAAATCTGGAAAGAAGCTTTCTGAATAACTTCTCAGTGGTGTGTGACTTCCACTCACAGAGTTACATCTGTATTTCGTGGATCTCTTTGCTAGCCTTATTTCTGTGGAATCTGAGAACAGATATTTCGGATCCCTTTGAAGACTATGGGGCCAAAGGAAATATCCTCCGATAACAAAGAGAAAGAAGCTTTCTGAGAAACTTCTTGTGTTCTGTGAAATCATCTCACAGAGTTACAGCTTTCCCCTCAAGAAGCCTTTCGCTAAGACAGTTCTTGTGGAATTGGCAAAGTGATATTTGGAAGCCTTTGAGGGCTATGGTGAAAAAGGGACTATCCTCAGATGAAATCTGGAAAGAAGCTTTCTGAGAAACTGCTCTGTGATGTGGGACTTCCACTCACAGAGTTATAGCTGTATTTCGTGGATCTCTTTGCTAGCCTTATTTCTGTGGAATCTGAGAACAGATATTTCGGATCCCTTTGAAGACTATAGGTCCAAAGGAAATATCCTCCGATAACAAATGAAAGAAGCTTTCTGAGAAACTTCTTTGTGTTCTGTGAAATCATCTCACAGAGTTACAGTTTTCCCCTCAAGAAGCCTTTCGCTAATTGGTTTTTGTGGAATTGGCAAAGTGATATTTGGAAGCCCATAGAGGGCTATGGTGAAAAAGGAATTATCCTCTGTTCAAATCTGGAAAGAAGCTTCCTGAGAAGCTGCTCTGTGATGTGTGACTTCCACTCACAGAGTTAAATCTGTATTTCGTGGATCTCTTTGCTAGCCTTATTTCTGTGGAATCTGAGAACAGATATTTCGGATCCCTTTGAAGACTATAGGGCCATAGGAAATATCCTCCGATAACAAAGAGAAAGAAGCTTTCTGAGAAACTTCTTTGTGTTCTGTGAAATCATCTCACAGAGTTACAGCTTTCCCCTCAAGAAGCCTTTCGCTAAGACAGTTCTTGTGGAATTGGCAAAGTGATATTTGGAAGCCCATACAGGGCTATGGTGAAAAAGGAAATATCCTCAGATGAAATCAGGAAAGAAGCTTTATGAGAAACTGCTCTGTGATGTGTGACTTCCACTCACAGAGTTACATCTGTATTTCGTGGATCTCTTTAATAGCCTTATTTCTGTGGAATCTGAGAACAGATATTTCGGATCCCTTTGAAGTCTATAGGGCCAAAGGAAATATCCTCCGATAACAAAGAGAAAGAAGCTTTCTGAGAAACCTCTTTGTGTTCTGTGAAATCATCTCACAGAGTTACACCTTTCCCCTCAAAAGCCTTTCGCTAAGACAGTTCTTGTGGAATTGGCAAAGTGATATTTGGAAGCCCTTAGAGGGCTCTGGTGAAAAAGGAAATATCCTCAGATGAAATCTGGAAAGAAGCTTTCTGAGAAACTGCTCTGTGATGTGTGACTTCCACTCACAGAGTTACATCTGTATTTCGTGGATCTCTTTGCTAGCCTTATTTCTGTGGAATCTGAGAACAGATATTTCGGATCCCTTTGAAGACTATAGGGCCAAAGGAAATATCCTCCGATAACAAAGAGAAAGAAGCTTTCTGAGAAACTTCTTTGTGTTCCGTGAAATCATCTCACAGAGTTACAGGTTTCCCCTCAAGAAGCCTTTCGCTAAGTCGGTTCTTGTGGAATTGGCAAAGTGATATTTGGAAGCCCATAGAGGGCTAAGGTGAAAAAGGAAATATCCTCAGATGAAATCTGGAAAGAAGGTTTCTGAGAAACTGCTCTGTGATGTGGGACTTCCACTCAAAGAGTTACATCTGTATTTCGTGGATCTCTTTGCTAGCCTTATTTCTGTGGCATCTGAGAACAGATATTTCGGATCCCTTTGAAGACTATAGGTCCAAAGGAAATATCCTCCGATAACAAATGAAAGAAGCTTTCTGAGAAACTTCTTTGTGTTCTGTGAAATCATCTCACAGAGTTACAGCTTTCCCCTCAAGAAGCCTTTCGCTAAGACGGTTCTTGTGGAATTGGCAAAGTGATATTTGGAAGCCCATAGATTGCTATGGTGAAAAAGGAAATATCGTCAGATGAAATCTGGAAAGAAGCTTTCTGAGAAACTGCTCTGTGATGTGTGACTTCCACTCACAGAGTTACATCTGTATTTCGTGGATCTCTTTAATAGCCTTATTTCTGTGGAATCTGAGAACAGATATTTCGGATCCCTTTGAAGACAATAGGGCCAAAGGAAATATCCTCCGATAACAAAGAGAAAGAAGCTTTCTGAGAAACTTCTTTGTGTTCTGTGAAATCATCTCACAGAGTTACACCTTTCCCCTCAAGAAGCCTTTCGCTAAGACAGTTCTTGTGGAATTGGCAAAGTGATATTTGGAAGCCCATAGAGGGCTATGGTGAAAAAGGAAATATCCTCAGATGAAATCTGGAAAGAAGCTTTCTGAGAAACTTCTCTGTGATGTGTGACTTCCACTCACCGAGTTACATCTGTATTTCGTGGATCTCTTTGCTAGCCTTATTTCTGTGGAATCTGAGAACAGATATTTCGGATCCCCTTGAAGACTATAGGGCCAAAGGAAATATCCTCCGATAACAAAGACAAAGAAGCTTTCTGAGAAACTTCTTTGTGTTCTGTGAAATCATCTCACAGAGTTACAGCTTTCCCCTCAAGAAGGCTTTCGCTAAGACGGTTGTTGTGGAATTGGCAAAGTGATATTTGGAAGCCCATAGAGGGCTATGGTGAAAAAGGAAATATCCTCAGATGAAATCTGGAAAGAAGCTTTCTGAGAAACTGCTCTGTGATGTGTGACTTCCACTCACACAGTTACATCTGTATTTCGTGGATCTCTTTGCTAGTCTTATTTCTGTGGAATCTGAGAACAGATATTTCGGATCCCTTTGAAGTCTATAGGGCCAAAGGAAATATCCTCCGATAACAAAGAGAAAGAAGCTTTCTGAGAAACTTCTTTGTGTTCTGTGAAATCCTCTCACAGAGTTACTGCTTTCCCCTCAAGAAGGCTTTCGCTAAGACGGTTCTTGTGGAATTGGCAAAGTGATATTTGGAAGCCCATAGAGGGCTATGGTGAAAAAGGAAATATCCTCAGATGAAATCTGGAAAGAAGCCTTCTGAGAAACTGCTCTGTGATGTGTGACTTCCACTCAGAAAGTTACATATGTATTTCGTGGATCTCTTTGCTAGCCTTATTTCTGTGGAATCTGAGAACAGATATTTCGGAACTCTTTGAAGACTATAGAGCCAAAGGAAATATCCTCCGATAACAAAGAGAAAGAAGCTTTCTGAGAAACTTCTTTGTGTTCTGTGAAATCATCTCACAGAGTTACAGCTTTCCCCTCAAGAAGGCTTTCGCTAAGACGGTTCTTGTGGAACTGGCAAAGTGATATTTGGAAGCCCATAGAGGGCTATGGTGAAAAAGGAAATATCCTCAGATGAAATCTGGAAAGAAGCATTCTGAGAAACTGCTCTGGGATGTGTGACTTCCACTCACAGAGTTACATCTGTATTTCGTGGATCTCTTTGCTAGCCTTATTTCTGTGGAATCTGAGAACAGATATTTCGGATCCCTTTCAACACTATAGGGCCAAAGGAAATATCCTCCGATAACAAAGAGAAAAAAGCTTTCTGAGAAACCTCTTGTGTTCTGTGAAATCATCTCACAGAGTTACAGCTTTCCCCTCAAGAAGCCTTTCGCTAAGACGGTTCTTGTGGCATTGGCAAAGTGATATTTGGAAGCCCATAAAGGGCTATGGTGTAAAAGGAAACATCCTCAGATGAAATCTGGAAAGAAGCTTTCTGAGAAACTGCTTAGTGTTCTGTAAATTCATCTCACAGAGTTACATCTGTATTTCGTGGATCTCTTTGCTAGCCTTATTTCTGTGGAATCTGAGAACAGATATTTCGGATCCCTTTGAAGACTATAGGTCCAAAGGAAATATCCTCCGATAACAAAGAGAAAGAAGCTTTCTGAGAAACTTCTTTGTGTTCTGTGAAATCATCTCACAGAGTTACAGCTTTCGCCTCTAGTAGCCTTTCGCAAAGACTGTTCTTGTGGAATTGGCAAAGTGATATTTGGAAGCCATTGAGGGCTATGGTGAAAAAGGAAATATCCTCAGATGAAATCTGGAAAGAAGCTTTCTGAGAAACTGCTCTGTGATGTGTGACTACCACTCACAGAGTTACATCTGTATTTCTTGGTCTCTTTGCTAGCCTTATTTCTGTTGAATCTGAGAACAGATATTTCGGATCCCTTTGAAGACTATAGGGCCAAAGGAAATATCCTCCGATAACAAAGAGAAAGAAGCTTTCTGAAAAACTTCTTTGTGTTCTGTGAAATCATCTCACAGAGTTACAGCTTTCCCCTCAATAAGCCTTTCGCTAAGACAGTTCTTGTGGAATTGGCAAAGTGATATTTGGAAGCCCCTAGAGGGCTATGGTGAAAAAGGAAATATCCTCAGATGAAATCTGGAAAGAATCTTTCTGAGAAACTTCTCTGTGATGTGTGACTTCCACTCACAGAGGTACATCTGTATTTCGTGGATCTCTTTGCTAGCCTTATTTCTGTGGAATCTGAGAACAGATATTTCGGATCCCTTTGAAGATTATAGTGTCAAAGTAAATATCCTCCGATAACAAAGAGAAAGAAGCTTTCTGAGAAACTTCTTTGTGTTCTCTGAAATCATCTCATAGAGTTACAGGTTTCCCCTCAAGAAACCTTTCGCTAAGACAGTTCTTGTGGAATTGGCAAAGTGATATTTGGAAGCCCATAGAGGGCTATGGTGAGAAAGGAAATACCCTCAGATGAAATCTGGAAAGAAGCATTCTGAGAAACTGCTCTGTGATGTGTGACTTCCCCTCACAGAGTTACATCTGTATTTCTTAGAACTCTTTGCTAGCCTTGTTTCTGTGGAATCTGAGAACAGATATTTCCCATCCGTTTGAAGACTATAGGGCCAAAGGAAATATCCTCCGATAACAAAGAGAAAGAAGCTTTCTCAGAAACTTCTTTGTGTTCTGTGAAATCATCTCACAGAGTTACAGCTTTCCTCTCAAGAAGCCTTTCGCTAAGACAGTTCTTGTGGAATTGGCAAAGTGATATTTGGAAGCCCTTAGAGGGCTATGGTGAAAAAGGAAATATCCTCAGATGAAATCTGGAAAGAAGCTTTCTGAATAACTTCTCAGTGGTGTGTGACTTCCACTCACAGAGTTACATCTGTATTTCGTGGATCTCTTTGCTAGCCTTATTTCTGTGGAATCTGAGAACAGATATTTCGGATCCCTTTGAAGACTATGGGGCCAAAGGAAATATCCTCCGATAACAAAGAGAAAGAAGCTTTCTGAGAAACTTCTTTGTGTTCTGTGAAATCATCTCACAGAGTTACTGCTTTCCCCTCAAGAAGCCTTTCGCTAAGACAGTTCTTGTGGAATTGGCAAAGTGATATTTGGAAGCCTTTGAGGGCTATGGTGAAAAAGGGACTATCCTCAGATGAAATCTGGAAAGAAGCTTTCTGAGAAACTGCTCTGTGATGTGGGACTTCCACTCACAGAGTTATAGCTGTATTTCGTGGATCTCTTTGCTAGCCTTATTTCTGTGGAATCTGAGAACAGATATTTCGGATCCCTTTGAAGACTATAGGTCCAAAGGAAATATCCTCCGATAACAAATGAAAGAAGCTTTCTGAGAAACTTCTTTGTGTTCTGTGAAATCATCTCACAGAGTTACAGTTTTCCCCTCAAGAAGCCTTTCGCTAATTGGTTTTTGTGGAATTGGCAAAGTGATATTTGGAAGCCCATAGAGGGCTATGGTGAAAAAGGAATTATCCTCTGTTCAAATCTGGAAAGAAGCTTCCTGAGAAGCTGCTCTGTGATGTGTGACTTCCACTCACAGAGTTAAATCTGTATTTCGTGGATCTCTTTGCTAGCCTTATTTCTGTGGAATCTGAGAACAGATATTTCGGATCCCTTTGAAGACTATAGGGCCATAGGAAATATCCTCCGATAACAAAGAGAAAGAAGCTTTCTGAGAAACTTCTTTGTGTTCTGTGAAATCATCTCACAGAGTTACAGCTTTCCCCTCAAGAAGCCTTTCGCTAAGACAGTTCTTGTGGAATTGGCAAAGTGATATTTGGAAGCCCATACAGGGCTATGGTGAAAAAGGAAATATCCTCAGATGAAATCAGGAAAGAAGCTTTATGAGAAACTGCTCTGTGATGTGTGACTTCCACTCACAGAGTTACATCTGTATTTCGTGGATCTCTTTAATAGCCTTATTTCTGTGGAATCTGAGAACAGATATTTCGGATCCCTTTGAAGACTATAGGGCCAAAGGAAATATCCTCCGATAACAAAGAGAAAGAAGCTTTCTGAGAAACCTCTTTGTGTTCTGTGAAATCATCTCACAGAGTTACACCTTTCCCCTCAAAAGCCTTTCGCTAAGACAGTTCTTGTGGAATTGGCAAAGTGATATTTGGAAGCCCTTAGAGGGCTCTGGTGAAAAAGGAAATATCCTCAGATGAAATCTGGAAAGAAGCTTTCTGAGAAACTTCTCTGTGATGTGTGACTTCCACTCACAGAGTTACATCTGTATTTCGTGGATCTCTTTGCTAGCCTTATTTCTGTGGAATCTGAGTACATATATTTCGGATCCCTTTGAAGACTATATGGCCAAAGGAAATATCCTCCGAAAACAAGGACAAAGAAGCTTTCTGAGAAACTTCTTTGTGTTCTGTGAAATCATTTCACAGAGTTACAGCTTTCCCCTCAAGAAGGCTTTCGCTAAGACGGTTCTTGTGGAATTGGCAAAGTGATATTTGGAAGCCCATACAGGGCTATGGTGAAAAAGGAAATATCCTCAGATGAAATCAGGAAAGAAGCTTTATGAGAAACTGCTCTGTGATGTGTGACTTCCACTCACAGAGTTACATCTGTATTTCGTGGATCTCTTTAATAGCCTTATTTCTGTGGAATCTGAGAACAGATATTTCGGATCCCTTTGAAGACTATGGGGCCAAAGGAAATATCCTCCGATAACAAAGAGAAAGAAGCTTTCTGAGAAACTTCTTGTGTTCTGTGAAATCATCTCACAGAGTTACAGCTTTCCCCTCAAGAAGCCTTTCGCTAAGACAGTTCTTGTGGAATTGGCAAAGTGATATTTGGAAGCCTTTGAGGGCTATGGTGAAAAAGGGACTATCCTCAGATGAAATCTGGAAAGAAGCTTTCTGAGAAACTGCTCTGTGATGTGGGACTTCCACTCACAGAGTTATAGCTGTATTTCGTGGATCTCTTTGCTAGCCTTATTTCTGTGGAATCTGAGAACAGATATTTCGGATCCCTTTGAAGACTATAGGTCCAAAGGAAATATCCTCCGATAACAAATGAAAGAAGCTTTCTGAGAAACTTCTTTGTGTTCTGTGAAATCATCTCACAGAGTTACAGTTTTCCCCTCAAGAAGCCTTTCGCTAATTGGTTTTTGTGGAATTGGCAAAGTGATATTTGGAAGCCCATAGAGGGCTATGGTGAAAAAGGAATTATCCTCTGTTCAAATCTGGAAAGAAGCTTCCTGAGAAGCTGCTCTGTGATGTGTGACTTCCACTCACAGAGTTAAATCTGTATTTCGTGGATCTCTTTGCTAGCCTTATTTCTGTGGAATCTGAGAACAGATATTTCGGATCCCTTTGAAGACTATAGGGCCATAGGAAATATCCTCCGATAACAAAGAGAAAGAAGCTTTCTGAGAAACTTCTTTGTGTTCTGTGAAATCATCTCACAGAGTTACAGCTTTCCCCTCAAGAAGCCTTTCGCTAAGACAGTTCTTGTGGAATTGGCAAAGTGATATTTGGAAGCCCATACAGGGCTATGGTGAAAAAGGAAATATCCTCAGATGAAATCAGGAAAGAAGCTTTATGAGAAACTGCTCTGTGATGTGTGACTTCCACTCACAGAGTTACATCTGTATTTCGTGGATCTCTTTAATAGCCTTATTTCTGTGGAATCTGAGAACAGATATTTCGGATCCCTTTGAAGTCTATAGGGCCAAAGGAAATATCCTCCGATAACAAAGAGAAAGAAGCTTTCTGAGAAACCTCTTTGTGTTCTGTGAAATCATCTCACAGAGTTACACCTTTCCCCTCAAAAGCCTTTCGCTAAGACAGTTCTTGTGGAATTGGCAAAGTGATATTTGGAAGCCCTTAGAGGGCTCTGGTGAAAAAGGAAATATCCTCAGATGAAATCTGGAAAGAAGCTTTCTGAGAAACTGCTCTGTGATGTGTGACTTCCACTCACAGAGTTACATCTGTATTTCGTGGATCTCTTTGCTAGCCTTATTTCTGTGGAATCTGAGAACAGATATTTCGGATCCCTTTGAAGACTATAGGGCCAAAGGAAATATCCTCCGATAACAAAGAGAAAGAAGCTTTCTGAGAAACTTCTTTGTGTTCCGTGAAATCATCTCACAGAGTTACAGGTTTCCCCTCAAGAAGCCTTTCGCTAAGTCGGTTCTTGTGGAATTGGCAAAGTGATATTTGGAAGCCCATAGAGGGCTAAGGTGAAAAAGGAAATATCCTCAGATGAAATCTGGAAAGAAGGTTTCTGAGAAACTGCTCTGTGATGTGGGACTTCCACTCAAAGAGTTACATCTGTATTTCGTGGATCTCTTTGCTAGCCTTATTTCTGTGGCATCTGAGAACAGATATTTCGGATCCCTTTGAAGACTATAGGTCCAAAGGAAATATCCTCCGATAACAAATGAAAGAAGCTTTCTGAGAAACTTCTTTGTGTTCTGTGAAATCATCTCACAGAGTTACAGCTTTCCCCTCAAGAAGCCTTTCGCTAAGACGGTTCTTGTGGAATTGGCAAAGTGATATTTGGAAGCCCATAGATTGCTATGGTGAAAAAGGAAATATCGTCAGATGAAATCTGGAAAGAAGCTTTCTGAGAAACTGCTCTGTGATGTGTGACTTCCACTCACAGAGTTACATCTGTATTTCGTGGATCTCTTTAATAGCCTTATTTCTGTGGAATCTGAGAACAGATATTTCGGATCCCTTTGAAGACAATAGGGCCAAAGGAAATATCCTCCGATAACAAAGAGAAAGAAGCTTTCTGAGAAACTTCTTTGTGTTCTGTGAAATCATCTCACAGAGTTACACCTTTCCCCTCAAGAAGCCTTTCGCTAAGACAGTTCTTGTGGAATTGGCAAAGTGATATTTGGAAGCCCATAGAGGGCTATGGTGAAAAAGGAAATATCCTCAGATGAAATCTGGAAAGAAGCTTTCTGAGAAACTTCTCTGTGATGTGTGACTTCCACTCACCGAGTTACATCTGTATTTCGTGGATCTCTTTGCTAGCCTTATTTCTGTGGATTCTGAGAACAGATATTTCGGATCCCCTTGAAGACTATAGGGCCAAAGGAAATATCCTCCGATAACAAAGACAAAGAAGCTTTCTGAGAAACTTCTTTGTGTTCTGTGAAATCATCTCACAGAGTTACAGCTTTCCCCTCAAGAAGGCTTTCGCTAAGACGGTTGTTGTGGAATTGGCAAAGTGATATTTGGAAGCCCATAGAGGGCTATGGTGAAAAAGGAAATATCCTCAGATGAAATCTGGAAAGAAGCTTTCTGAGAAACTGCTCTGTGATGTGTGACTTCCACTCACACAGTTACATCTGTATTTCGTGGATCTCTTTGCTAGTCTTATTTCTGTGGAATCTGAGAACAGATATTTCGGATCCCTTTGAAGTCTATAGGGCCAAAGGAAATATCCTCCGATAACAAAGAGAAAGAAGCTTTCTGAGAAACTTCTTTGTGTTCTGTGAAATCCTCTCACAGAGTTACTGCTTTCCCCTCAAGAAGGCTTTCGCTAAGACGGTTCTTGTGGAATTGGCAAAGTGATATTTGGAAGCCCATAGAGGGCTATGGTGAAAAAGGAAATATCCTCAGATGAAATCTGGAAAGAAGCCTTCTGAGAAACTGCTCTGTGATGTGTGACTTCCACTCAGAAAGTTACATATGTATTTCGTGGATCTCTTTGCTAGCCTTATTTCTGTGGAATCTGAGAACAGATATTTCGGAACTCTTTGAAGACTATAGAGCCAAAGGAAATATCCTCCGATAACAAAGAGAAAGAAGCTTTCTGAGAAACTTCTTTGTGTTCTGTGAAATCATCTCACAGAGTTACAGCTTTCCCCTCAAGAAGGCTTTCGCTAAGACGGTTCTTGTGGAACTGGCAAAGTGATATTTGGAAGCCCATAGAGGGCTATGGTGAAAAAGGAAATATCCTCAGATGAAATCTGGAAAGAAGCATTCTGAGAAACTGCTCTGGGATGTGTGACTTCCACTCACAGAGTTACATCTGTATTTCGTGGATCTCTTTGCTAGCCTTATTTCTGTGGAATCTGAGAACAGATATTTCGGATCCCTTTCAACACTATAGGGCCAAAGGAAATATCCTCCGATAACAAAGAGAAAAAAGCTTTCTGAGAAACCTCTTGTGTTCTGTGAAATCATCTCACAGAGTTACAGCTTTCCCCTCAAGAAGCCTTTCGCTAAGACGGTTCTTGTGGCATTGGCAAAGTGATATTTGGAAGCCCATAAAGGGCTATGGTGTAAAAGGAAACATCCTCAGATGAAATCTGGAAAGAAGCTTTCTGAGAAACTGCTTAGTGTTCTGTAAATTCATCTCACAGAGTTACATCTGTATTTCGTGGATCTCTTTGCTAGCCTTATTTCTGTGGAATCTGAGAACAGATATTTCGGATCCCTTTGAAGACTATAGGTCCAAAGGAAATATCCTCCGATAACAAAGAGAAAGAAGCTTTCTGAGAAACTTCTTTGTGTTCTGTGAAATCATCTCACAGAGTTACAGCTTTCGCCTCTAGTAGCCTTTCGCAAAGACTGTTCTTGTGGAATTGGCAAAGTGATATTTGGAAGCCATTGAGGGCTATGGTGAAAAAGGAAATATCCTCAGATGAAATCTGGAAAGAAGCTTTCTGAGAAACTGCTCTGTGATGTGTGACTACCACTCACAGAGTTACATCTGTATTTCTTGGTCTCTTTGCTAGCCTTATTTCTGTTGAATCTGAGAACAGATATTTCGGATCCCTTTGAAGACTATAGGGCCAAAGGAAATATCCTCCGATAACAAAGAGAAAGAAGCTTTCTGAAAAACTTCTTTGTGTTCTGTGAAATCATCTCACAGAGTTACAGCTTTCCCCTCAATAAGCCTTTCGCTAAGACAGTTCTTGTGGAATTGGCAAAGTGATATTTGGAAGCCCCTAGAGGGCTATGGTGAAAAAGGAAATATCCTCAGATGAAATCTGGAAAGAATCTTTCTGAGAAACTTCTCTGTGATGTGTGACTTCCACTCACAGAGGTACATCTGTATTTCGTGGATCTCTTTGCTAGCCTTATTTCTGTGGAATCTGAGAACAGATATTTCGGATCCCTTTGAAGACTATAGTGTCAAAGTAAATATCCTCCGATAACAAAGAGAAAGAAGCTTTCTGAGAAACTTCTTTGTGTTCTCTGAAATCATCTCATAGAGTTACAGGTTTCCCCTCAAGAAACCTTTCGCTAAGACAGTTCTTGTGGAATTGGCAAAGTGATATTTGGAAGCCCATAGAGGGCTATGGTGAGAAAGGAAATACCCTCAGATGAAATCTGGAAAGAAGCATTCTGAGAAACTGCTCTGTGATGTGTGACTTCCCCTCACAGAGTTACATCTGTATTTCTTAGAACTCTTTGCTAGCCTTGTTTCTGTGGAATCTGAGAACAGATATTTCCCATCCGTTTGAAGACTATAGGGCCAAAGGAAATATCCTCCGATAACAAAGAGAAAGAAGCTTTCTCAGAAACTTCTTTGTGTTCTGTGAAATCATCTCACAGAGTTACAGCTTTCCTCTCAAGAAGCCTTTCGCTAAGACAGTTCTTGTGGAATTGGCAAAGTGATATTTGGAAGCCCTTAGAGGGCTATGGTGAAAAAGGAAATATCCTCAGATGAAATCTGGAAAGAAGCTTTCTGAATAACTTCTCAGTGGTGTGTGACTTCCACTCACAGAGTTACATCTGTATTTCGTGGATCTCTTTGCTAGCCTTATTTCTGTGGAATCTGAGAACAGATATTTCGGATCCCTTTGAAGACTATGGGGCCAAAGGAAATATCCTCCGATAACAAAGAGAAAGAAGCTTTCTGAGAAACTTCTTTGTGTTCTGTGAAATCATCTCACAGAGTTACAGCTTTCCCCTCAAGAAGCCTTTCGCTAAGACAGTTCTTGTGGAATTGGCAAAGTGATATTTGGAAGCCTTTGAGGGCTATGGTGAAAAAGGGACTATCCTCAGATGAAATCTGGAAAGAAGCTTTCTGAGAAACTGCTCTGTGATGTGGGACTTCCACTCACAGAGTTATAGCTGTATTTCGTGGATCTCTTTGCTAGCCTTATTTCTGTGGAATCTGAGAACAGATATTTCGGATCCCTTTGAAGACTATAGGTCCAAAGGAAATATCCTCCGATAACAAATGAAAGAAGCTTTCTGAGAAACTTCTTTGTGTTCTGTGAAATCATCTCACAGAGTTACAGTTTTCCCCTCAAGAAGCCTTTCGCTAATTGGTTTTTGTGGAATTGGCAAAGTGATATTTGAAAGCCCATAGAGGGCTATGGTGAAAAAGGAATTATCCTCTGTTCAAATCTGGAAAGAAGCTTCCTGAGAAGCTGCTCTGTGATGTGTGACTTCCACTCACAGAGTTAAATCTGTATTTCGTGGATCTCTTTGCTAGCCTTATTTCTGTGGAATCTGAGAACAGATATTTCGGATCCCTTTGAAGACTATAGGGCCATAGGAAATATCCTCCGATAACAAAGAGAAAGAAGCTTTCTGAGAAACTTCTTTGTGTTCTGTGAAATCATCTCACAGAGTTACAGCTTTCCCCTCAAGAAGCCTTTCGCTAAGACAGTTCTTGTGGAATTGGCAAAGTGATATTTGGAAGCCCATACAGGGCTATGGTGAAAAAGGAAATATCCTCAGATGAAATCAGGAAAGAAGCTTTATGAGAAACTGCTCTGTGATGTGTGACTTCCACTCACAGAGTTACATCTGTATTTCGTGGATCTCTTTAATAGCCTTATTTCTGTGGAATCTGAGAACAGATATTTCGGATCCCTTTGAAGACTATAGGGCCAAAGGAAATATCCTCCGATAACAAAGAGAAAGAAGCTTTCTGAGAAACCTCTTTGTGTTCTGTGAAATCATCTCACAGAGTTACACCTTTCCCCTCAAAAGCCTTTCGCTAAGACAGTTCTTGTGGAATTGGCAAAGTGATATTTGGAAGCCCTTAGAGGGCTCTGGTGAAAAAGGAAATATCCTCAGATGAAATCTGGAAAGAAGCTTTCTGAGAAACTTCTCTGTGATGTGTGACTTCCACTCACAGAGTTACATCTGTATTTCGTGGATCTCTTTGCTAGCCTTATTTCTGTGGAATCTGAGTACATATATTTCGGATCCCTTTGAAGACTATATGGCCAAAGGAAATATCCTCCGAAAACAAGGACAAAGAAGCTTTCTGAGAAACTTCTTTGTGTTCTGTGAAATCATTTCACAGAGTTACAGCTTTCCCCTCAAGAAGGCTTTCGCTAAGACGGTTCTTGTGGAATTGGCAAAGTGATATTTGGAAGCCCATACAGGGCTATGGTGAAAAAGGAAATATCCTCAGATGAAATCAGGAAAGAAGCTTTATGAGAAACTGCTCTGTGATGTGTGACTTCCACTCACAGAGTTACATCTGTATTTCGTGGATCTCTTTAATAGCCTTATTTCTGTGGAATCTGAGAACAGATATTTCGGATCCCTTTGAAGACTATAGGGCCAAAGGAAATATCCTCCGATAACAAAGAGAAAGAAGCTTTCTGAGAAACCTCTTTGTGTTCTGTGAAATCATCTCACAGAGTTACACCTTTCCCCTCAAAAGCCTTTCGCTAAGACAGTTCTTGTGGAATTGGCAAAGTGATATTTGGAAGCCCTTAGAGGGCTCTGGTGAAAAAGGAAATATCCTCAGATGAAATCTGGAAAGAATCTTTCTGAGAAACTTCTCTGTGATGTGTGACTTCCACTCACAGAGGTACATCTGTATTTCGTGGATCTCTTTGCTAGCCTTATTTCTGTGGAATCTGAGAACAGATATTTCGGATCCCTTTGAAGACTATAGTGTCAAAGTAAATATCCTCCGATAACAAAGAGAAAGAAGCTTTCTGAGAAACTTCTTTGTGTTCTCTGAAATCATCTCATAGAGTTACAGGTTTCCCCTCAAGAAACCTTTCGCTAAGACAGTTCTTGTGGAATTGGCAAAGTGATATTTGGAAGCCCATAGAGGGCTATGGTGAGAAAGGAAATACCCTCAGATGAAATCTGGAAAGAAGCATTCTGAGAAACTGCTCTGTGATGTGTGACTTCCCCTCACAGAGTTACATCTGTATTTCTTAGAACTCTTTGCTAGCCTTGTTTCTGTGGAATCTGAGAACAGATATTTCCCATCCGTTTGAAGACTATAGGGCCAAAGGAAATATCCTCCGATAACAAAGAGAAAGAAGCTTTCTCAGAAACTTCTTTGTGTTCTGTGAAATCATCTCACAGAGTTACAGCTTTCCTCTCAAGAAGCCTTTCGCTAAGACAGTTCTTGTGGAATTGGCAAAGTGATATTTGGAAGCCCTTAGAGGGCTATGGTGAAAAAGGAAATATCCTCAGATGAAATCTGGAAAGAAGCTTTCTGAATAACTTCTCAGTGGTGTGTGACTTCCACTCACAGAGTTACATCTGTATTTCGTGGATCTCTTTGCTAGCCTTATTTCTGTGGAATCTGAGAACAGATATTTCGGATCCCTTTGAAGACTATGGGGCCAAAGGAAATATCCTCCGATAACAAAGAGAAAGAAGCTTTCTGAGAAACTTCTTTGTGTTCTGTGAAATCATCTCACAGAGTTACAGCTTTCCCCTCAAGAAGCCTTTCGCTAAGACAGTTCTTGTGGAATTGGCAAAGTGATATTTGGAAGCCTTTGAGGGCTATGGTGAAAAAGGGACTATCCTCAGATGAAATCTGGAAAGAAGCTTTCTGAGAAACTGCTCTGTGATGTGGGACTTCCACTCACAGAGTTATAGCTGTATTTCGTGGATCTCTTTGCTAGCCTTATTTCTGTGGAATCTGAGAACAGATATTTCGGATCCCTTTGAAGACTATAGGTCCAAAGGAAATATCCTCCGATAACAAATGAAAGAAGCTTTCTGAGAAACTTCTTTGTGTTCTGTGAAATCATCTCACAGAGTTACAGTTTTCCCCTCAAGAAGCCTTTCGCTAATTGGTTTTTGTGGAATTGGCAAAGTGATATTTGGAAGCCCATAGAGGGCTATGGTGAAAAAGGAATTATCCTCTGTTCAAATCTGGAAAGAAGCTTCCTGAGAAGCTGCTCTGTGATGTGTGACTTCCACTCACAGAGTTAAATCTGTATTTCGTGGATCTCTTTGCTAGCCTTATTTCTGTGGAATCTGAGAACAGATATTTCGGATCCCTTTGAAGACTATAGGGCCATAGGAAATATCCTCCGATAACAAAGAGAAAGAAGCTTTCTGAGAAACTTCTTTGTGTTCTGTGAAATCATCTCACAGAGTTACAGCTTTCCCCTCAAGAAGCCTTTCGCTAAGACAGTTCTTGTGGAATTGGCAAAGTGATATTTGGAAGCCCATACAGGGCTATGGTGAAAAAGGAAATATCCTCAGATGAAATCAGGAAAGAAGCTTTATGAGAAACTGCTCTGTGATGTGTGACTTCCACTCACAGAGTTACATCTGTATTTCGTGGATCTCTTTAATAGCCTTATTTCTGTGGAATCTGAGAACAGATATTTCGGATCCCTTTGAAGACTATAGGGCCAAAGGAAATATCCTCCGATAACAAAGAGAAAGAAGCTTTCTGAGAAACCTCTTTGTGTTCTGTGAAATCATCTCACAGAGTTACACCTTTCCCCTCAAAAGCCTTTCGCTAAGACAGTTCTTGTGGAATTGGCAAAGTGATATTTGGAAGCCCTTAGAGGGCTCTGGTGAAAAAGGAAATATCCTCAGATGAAATCTGGAAAGAAGCTTTCTGAGAAACTTCTCTGTGATGTGTGACTTCCACTCACAGAGTTACATCTGTATTTCGTGGATCTCTTTGCTAGCCTTATTTCTGTGGAATCTGAGTACATATATTTCGGATCCCTTTGAAGACTATATGGCCAAAGGAAATATCCTCCGAAAACAAGGACAAAGAAGCTTTCTGAGAAACTTCTTTGTGTTCTGTGAAATCATTTCACAGAGTTACAGCTTTCCCCTCAAGAAGGCTTTCGCTAAGACGGTTCTTGTGGAATTGGCAAAGTGATATTTGGAAGCCCATACAGGGCTATGGTGAAAAAGGAAATATCCTCAGATGAAATCAGGAAAGAAGCTTTATGAGAAACTGCTCTGTGATGTGTGACTTCCACTCACAGAGTTACATCTGTATTTCGTGGATCTCTTTAATAGCCTTATTTCTGTGGAATCTGAGAACAGATATTTCGGATCCCTTTGAAGACTATAGGGCCAAAGGAAATATCCTCCGATAACAAAGAGAAAGAAGCTTTCTGAGAAACCTCTTTGTGTTCTGTGAAATCATCTCACAGAGTTACACCTTTCCCCTCAAAAGCCTTTCGCTAAGACAGTTCTTGTGGAATTGGCAAAGTGATATTTGGAAGCCCTTAGAGGGCTCTGGTGAAAAAGGAAATATCCTCAGATGAAATCTGGAAAGAAGCTTTCTGAGAAACTTCTCTGTGATGTGTGACTTCCACTCACAGAGTTACATCTGTATTTCCTGGATCTCTTTGCTAGCCTTATTTCTGTGGAATCTGAGTACATATATTTCGGATCCCTTTGAAGACTATATGGCCAAAGGAAATATCCTCCGATAACAAGGACAAAGAAGCTTTCTGAGAAACTTCTTTGTGTTCTGTGAAATCATCTCACAGAGTTACAGCTTTCCCCTCAAGAAGGCTTTCGCTAAGACGGTTCTTGTGGAATTGGCAAAGTGATATTTGGAAGCCCATAGAGGGCTATGGTGAAAAAGGAAATATCCTCAGATGAAATCTGGAAAGAAGCTTTCTGAGAAACTGCTCTGTGATGTGAGACTTCCACTCACAGAGTTACATCTGTATTTCGTGGATCTCTTTGCTAGTCTTATTTCTGTGGATTCTGAGAACAGATATTTCTGATCCCTTTGAAGACTATAGGGCCAAAGGAAATATCCTCCGATAACAAAGAGAAAGAAGCTTTCTGAGAAACTTCTTTGTGTTCTGTGAAATCATCTCACAGAGTTACAGCTTTCCCCTCAAGAAGGCTTTCGCTAAGACGGTTCTTGTGGAATTGGCAAAGTGATATTTGGAAGCCCATAGAGGGCTATGGTGAAAAAGGAAATATCCTCAGATGAAATCTGGAAAGAAGCCTTCTGAGAAACTGCTCTGTGATGTGTGACTTCCACTCACAGAGTTACATATGTATTTCGTGGATCTCTTTGCTAGCCTTATTTCTGTGGAATCTGAGAACAGATATTTCGGAACTCTTTGAAGACTATAGGGCCAAAGGAAATATCCTCCGATAACAAAGAGAAAGAAGCTTTCTGGGAAACTTGTTTGTGTTCTGTGAAATCATTTCACAGAGTTACAGCTTTCCTCTCAAGAAGCCTTTCGCTAAGACAGTTCTTGTGGAATTGGCAAAGTGATATTTGGAAGCCCTTAGAGGGCTATGGTGAAAAAAGAAATATCCTCAGGTGAAATCTGGAAGGAAGCTTTCTGAGAAACTTCTGTGTGGTGTGTGACTTCCACTCACAGAGTTACATCTGTATTTCGTGGATCTCTTTAATAGCCTTATTTCTGTGGAATCTGAGAACAGATATTTCGGATCCCTTTGAAGACTATAGGGCCAAAGGAAATATCCTCCGATAACAAAGAGAAAGAAGCTTTCTGAGAAACTTCTTTGTGTTCTGTGAAATCATCTCACAGAGTTACAGCTTTCCCCTCAAGAAGTCTTTCGCTAAGACGGTTCTTGTGGAATTGGCAAAGTGATATTTGGAAGCTCAGAGAGGGCTATGGTGAAAAAGGAAATATCCTCAGATGAAATCTGGAAAGAAGCTTTCTGATATACTGCTCTCTGATGTGTGACTTCCACTCACAGAGTTACATCTGTATTTCGTGGATCTCTTTGCTAGCCTTATTTCTGTGGAATCTGAGAACAGATATTTCGGATCCCTTTGAAGACTATAGGGCCAAAGGAAATATCCTCCGATAACAAAGAGAAAGAAGCTTTCTGAGAAACTTCTTTGTGTTCTGTGAAATCATCTCACAGAGTTACAGCTTTCCCCTCAAGAAGCCTTTCGCTAAGACGGTTCTTGTGGAATTGGCAAAGTGATATTTGGAAGCCCATAGAGGGCTATGGTGAAAAAGGAAATATCCTCAGTTCAAATCTGGAAAGAAGCTTCCTGAGAAGGTGCTCTGTGATGTGTGACTTCCACTCACAGAGTTAAATCTGTATTTCGTGGATCTCTTTGCTAGCCTTATTTCTGTGGAATCTGAGAACAGATATATCGGATCCCTTTGAAGACTATAGGGCCATAGGAAATATCCTCCGATAACAAAGAGAAAGAAGCTTTCTGAGAAACTTCTTTGTGTTCTGTGAAATCATCTCACAGAATTACAGCTTTCCCCTCAAGAAGCCTTTCGCTAAGACAGTTCTTGTGGAATTGGCAAAGTGATATTTGGAAGCCCATAGAGGGCTATGGTGAAAAAGGAAATAACATCCGATGAAATCTGGAAAGAAGCATTCGGAGAAACTGCTCTGTGATGTGTGACTTCCACTCACAGAGTTACATCTGTATTTCTTGGAACTCTTTGCTAGCCTTATTTCTGTGGAATCTGAGAACAGATATTTCCCATCCGTTTGAAGACTATAGGGCCAAAGGAAATATCCTCCGATAACAAAGAGAAAGAAGCTTTCTGAGAAACTTCTTTGTGTTCTGTGAAATCATCTCACAGAGTTACAGCTTTCCTCTCAAGAAGCCTTTCGCTAAGACAGTTCTTGTGGAATTGGCAAAGTGATATTTGGAAGCCCTTAGAGGGCTATGGTGAAAAAGGAAATATCCTCAGATGAAATCTGGAAAGAAGCTTTCTGAATAACTTCTCAGTGGTGTGTGACTTCCACTCACAGAGTTACATCTGTATTTCGTGGATCTCTTTAATAGCCTTATTTCTGTGGAATCTGAGAACAGATTTTTCGGATCCCTTTGAAGACTATAGGGCCAAAGGAAATATCCTCCGATAACAAAGAGAAAGAAGCTTTCTGAGAAACTTCTTTGTGTTCTGTGAAATCATCTCACAGAGTTACAGCTTTCCCCTCAAGAAGCCTTTCGCTAAGACAGTTCTTGTGGAATTGGCAAAGTGATATTTGGAAGCCCTTAGAGGGCTATGGTGAAAAAGGAAATATCCTCAGATGAAATCTGGAAAGAAGCCTTCTGAGAAACTGCTCTGTGATGTGTGACTTCCACTCACAGAGTTACATCTGTATTTCGTGGATCTCTTTGCTAGCCTTATTTCTGTGGAATCTGAGTACATATATTTCGGATCCCTTTGAATACTATATGGCCAAAGGAAATATCCTCCGATAACAAAGACAAAGAAGCTTTCTGAGAAACTTCTTTGTGTTCTGTGAAATCATCTCACAGAGTTACAGCTTTCCGCTCAAGAAGGCTTTCGCTAAGACGGTTCTTGTGGAATTGGCAAAGTGATATTTGGAGCCCATAGAGGGCTATTGTGAAAAAGGAAATATCCTCAGATGAAATCTGGAAAGAAGCTTTCTGAGAAACTGCTCTGTGATGTGTGACTTCCACTCACAGAGTTACATCTCTATTTCGTGGATCTCTTTGCTAGTCTTATTTCTGTGGAATCTGAGAACAGATATTTCGGATCCCTTTGAAGACTATAGGGCCAAAGGAAATATCCTCCGATAACAAAGAGAAAGAAGCTTTCTGAGAAACTTCTTTGTGTTCTGTGAAATCATCTCACAGAGTTACAGCTTTCCCCTCAAGAAGGCTTTCGCTAAGACGGTTCTTGTGGAATTGGCAAAGTGATATTTGGAAGCCCTTAGAGGGCTATGGTGAAAAAGGAAATATCCTCCGATGAAATCTGGAAAGAAGCCTTCTGAGAAACTGCTCTGTGATGTGTGACTTCCACTCACAGAGTTACATATGTATTTCGTGGATCTCTTTCCTAGCCTTATTTCTGTGGAATCTGAGAACAGATATTTCGGAACTCTTTGAAGACTATAGGGCCAAAGGAAATATCCTCCGATAACAAAGAGAAAGAAGCTTTCTGAGAAACTTGTTTGTGTTCTGTGAAATCATTTCACAGAGTTACAGCTTTCCTCTCAAGAAGCCTTTCGCTAAGACAGTTCTTGTGGAATTGGCAAAGTGATATTTGGAAGCCCTTAGAGCGCTATGGTGAAAAAGGAAATATCCTCAGGTGAAATCTGGAAGGAAGCTTTCTGAGAAACTTCTCTGTGGTGTGTGACTTCCACTCACAGAGTTACATCTGTATTTCGTGGATCTCTTTAATAGCCTTATTTCTGTGGAATCTGAGAACAGATATTTCGGATCCCTTTGAAGACTATAGGGCCAAAGGAAATATCCTCCGATAACAAAGAGAAAGAAGCTTTCTGAGAAACTTCTTTGTGTTCTGTGAAATCATCTCACAGAGTTACAGCTTTCCCCTCAAGAAGCCTTTCGCTAAGACGGTTCTTGTGGAATTGGCAAAGTGATATTTGGAAGCCCAGAGAGGGCTATGGTGAAAAAGGAAATATCCTCAGATGAAATCTGGAAAGAAGCTTTCTGAGATACTGCTCTGTGATGTGTGACTTCCACTCACAGAGTTACATCTGTATTTCGTGGATCTCTTTGCTAGCCTTATTTCTGTGGAATCTGAGAACAGATATTTCGGATCCCTTTGAAGACTATAGGGCCAAAGGAAATATCCTCCGATAACAAAGAGAAATAAACTTTCTGAGAAACTTCTTTGTGTTCTGTGAAATCATCTCACAGAGTTACAGCTTTCCCCTCAAGAAGCCTTTCGCTAAGACGGTTCTTGTGGAATTGGCAAAGTGATATTTGGAAGCCCATAGAGGGCTATGGTGAAAAAGGAAATATCCTCAGATGAAATCTGGAAAGAAGCTTTCTGAGAAACAGCTCTGTGATGTGGGACTTCCACTCACAGAGTTACATCTGTATTTCGTGGATCTCTTTAATAGCCTTATTTCTGTGGAATCTGAGAACAGATATTTCGGATCCCTTTGAAGACTATAGGGCCAAAGGAAATATCCTCCGATAACAAAGAGAAAGAAGCTTTCTGAGAAACTTCTTTGTGTTCTGTGAAATCATATCACAGAGATTCACCTTTCCCCTCAAAAGTCTTTCGCTAAGACAGTTCTTGTGGAATTGGCAAAGTGATATTTGGAAGCCCTTAGAGGGCTATGGTGAAAAAGGAAATATCCTCAGATGAAATCTGGAAAGAAGCCTTCTGAGAAACTGCTCTGTGATGTGTGACTTCCACTCACAGAGTTACATATGTATTTCGTGGATCTCTTTTCTAGCCTTATTTCTGTGGAATCTGAGTACATATATTTCGGATCCCTTTGAAGACTATATGGCCAAAGGAAATATCCTCCGATAACAAAGACAAAGAAGCTTTCTGAGAAACTTCTTTGTGTTCTGTGAAATCATCTCACAGAGTTACAGCTTTCTGCTCAAGAAGGCTTTCGCTAAGACGGTTCTTGTGGAATGGCAAAGTGATATTTGGAGCCCATAGAGGGCTATTGTGAAAAAGGAAATATCCTCAGATGAAATCTGGAAAGAAGCTTTCTGAGAAACTG
The DNA here is from genome assembly GCF_049350105.2 of Macaca mulatta. Taxonomy (NCBI): domain Eukaryota; kingdom Metazoa; phylum Chordata; class Mammalia; order Primates; family Cercopithecidae; genus Macaca; species Macaca mulatta. Next base: position 52,470,462 of record NC_133422.1, on the reverse strand, counting down.
CTCTGTGATGTGTGACTTCCACTCAGAGAGTTACATCTGTATTTCGTGGATCTCTTTGCTAGTCTTATTTCTGTGGAATCTGAGAACAGATATTTCGGATCCCTTTGAAGACTATAGGGCCAAAGGAAACATCCTCCGATAACAAAGAGAAAGAAGCTTTCTGAGAAACTTCTTTGTGTTCTGTGAAATCATCTCACAGAGTTACAGCTTTCCCCTCAAGAAGGCTTTCGCTAAGACGGTTCTTGTGGAATTGGCAAAGTGATATTTGGAAGCCCATAGAGGGCTATGGTGAAAAAGGAAATATTATCCGATGAAATCTGGAAAGAAGCCTTCTGAGAAACTGCTCTGTGATGTGTGACTTCCACTCACAGAGTTACATATGTATTTCGTGGATCTCTTTGCTAGCCTTATTTCTGTGGAATCTGAGAACAGATATTTCGGAACTCTTTGAAGACTATAGGGCCAAAGGAAATATCCTCCGATAACAAAGAGAAAGAAGCTTTCTGAGAAACTTGTTTGTGTTCTGTGAAATCATTTCACAGAGTTACAGCTTTCCTCTCAAGAAGCCTTTCGCTAAGACAGTTCTTGTGGAATTGGCAAAGTGATATTTGGAAGCCCTTAGAGGGCTATGGTGAAAAAGGAAATATCCTCAGGTGAAATCTGGAAGGAAGCTTTCTGAGAAACTTCTCTGTGGTGTGTGACTTCCACTCACAGAGTTACATCTGTATTTCGTGGATCTCTTTAATAGCCTTATTTCTGTGGAATCTGAGAACAGATATTTCGGATCCCTTTGAAGACTATAGGGCCAAAGGAAATATCCTCCGATAACAAAGAGAAAGAAGCTTTCTGAGAAACTTCTTTGTGTTCTGCGAAATCATCTCACAGAGTTACAGCTTTCCCCTCAAGAAGCCTTTCGCTAAGACGGTTCTTGTGGAATTGGCAAAGTGATATTTGGAAGCCCAGAGAGGGCTATGGTGAAAAAGGAAATATCCTCAGATGAAATCTGGAAAGAAGCTTTCTGAGATACTGCTCTGTGATGTGTGACTTCCACTCACAGAGTTACATCTGTATTTCGTGGATCTCTTTGCTAGCCTTATTTCTGTGGAATCTGAGAACAGATATTTCGGATCCCTTTGAAGACTATAGGGCCAAAGGAAATATCCTCCGATAACAAAGAGAAATAAACTTTCTGAGAAACTTCTTTGTGTTCTGTGAAATCATCTCACAGAGTTACAGCTTTCCCCTCAAGAAGCCTTTCGCTAAGACGGTTCTTGTGGAATTGGCAAAGTGATATTTGGAAGCCCATAGAGGGCTATGGTGAAAAAGGAAATATCCTCAGATGAAATCTGGAAAGAAGCTTTCTGAGAAACAGCCCTGTGATGTGGGACTTCCACTCACAGAGTTACATCTGTATTTCGTGGATCTCTTTGCTAGCCTTATTTCTGTGGAATCTGAGAACAGATATTTCGGATCCCTTTGAATACTATAGGTCCAAAGGAAATATCCTCCGATAACAAATGAAAGAAGCTTTCTGAGAAACTTCTTTGTGTTCTGTGAAATCATCTCACAGAGTTACAGCTTTCCCCTCAAGAAGCCTTTCGCTAATTGGTTCTTGTGGAATTGGCAAAGTGATATTTGGAAGCCCATAGAGGGCTATGGTGAAAAAGGAAATATCCTCAGTTCAAATCTGGAAAGAAGCTTCCTGAGAAGCTGCTCTGTGATGTGTGACTTCCACTCACAGAGTTATATCTGTATTTCGTGGATCTCTTTGCTAGCCTTATTTCTGTGGAATCTGAGAACAGATATTTCGGATCCCTTTGAAGACTATAGGGCCAAAGGAAATATACTCCGATAACAAAGAGAAAGAAGCTTTCTGAGAAATTTCTTTGTGTTCTGTGAAATCATCTCACAGAATTACAGCTTTCCCCTCAAGAAGCCTTTCGCTAAGACAGTTCTTGTGGAATTGGCAAAGTGATATTTGGAAGCCCATACAGGGCTATGGTGAAAAAGGAAATATCCTCAGATGAAATCTGGAAAGAAGCTTTATGAGAAACTACTCTGTGATGTGTGACTTCCACTCACAGAGTTACATCTGTATTTCGTGGATCTCTTTAATAGCCTTATTTCTGTGGAATCTGAGAACAGATATTTCGGATCCCTTTGAAGACTATAGGTCCAAAGGAAATATGCTCCGATAACAAAGAGAAAGAAGCTTTCTGAGAAACTTCTTTGTGTTCTGTGAAATCATCTCACAGAGTTACAGCTTTCCCCTCAAGAAGGCTTTCGCTAAGACGGTTCTTGTGGAATTGGCAAAGTGATATTTGGAAGCCCATAGAGGGCTATGGTGAAAAAGGAAATATCCTCAGATGAAATCTGGAAAGAAGCCTTCTGAGAAACTGCTCTGTGATGTGTGACTTCCACTCACAGAGTTACATATGTATTTCGTGGATCTCTTTGCTAGCCTTATTTCTGTGGAATCTGAGAACAGATATTTCGGAACTCTTTGAAGACTATAGGGCCAAAGGAAATATCCTCCGATAACAAAGAGAAAGAAGCTTTCTGAGAAACTTCTTTGTGTTGTGTGAAATCATCTCACAGAGTTACAGCTTTCCCCTCAAGAAGCCTTTCGCTAAGACAGTTCTTGTGGAATTTCCAAAGTGATATTTGGAAGCCCATAGAGGGCTATGGTGAAAAAGGAAATATCCTCCGATGAAATCTGGAAAGAAGCATTCTGAGAAACTGCTCTGGGATGTGTGACTTCCACTCACAGAGTTACATCTGTACTTCGTGAATCTCTTTGCTAGTCTTATTTCTGTGGAATCTGAGAACAGATATTTCGGATCCCTTTGAAGACTATAGGGCCAAAGGAAATATCCTCCGATAACAAAGAGAAAGAAGCTTTCTGAGAAACTTCTTTGTGTTCTGTGAAATCATCTCACAGAGTTACAGCTTTCCCCTCAAGAAGCCTTTCGCTAAGACAGTTCTTGTGGAATTGGCAAAGTGATATTTGGAAGCCCATAGAGGGCTATGGTGAAAAAGGAAATATCCTCAGATGAAATCTGGAAAGAAGCTTTCTGAGATACTGCTCTGTGATGTGTGACTTCCACTCACAGAGTTACATCTGTATTTAGTGGATCTCTTTGCTAGCCTTATTTCTGTGGAATCTGAGAACAAATATTTCGGATCCCTTTGAAGACTATAGGGCCAAAGGAAATATCCTCCGATAACGAAGAGAAAGAAGCTTTCTGAGAAACTTCTTTGCGTTCTGTGAAATCATCTCACAGAGTTACAGCTTTCCCCTCAAGAAGCCTTTCGCTAAGACAGTTCTTGTGGAATTGGCAAAGTGATATTTGGAAGCCCTTAGAGGGCTATGGTGAAAAAGGAAATATCCTCAGATGAAATCTGGAAAGAAGCTTTCTGAGAAACTTCTCTGTGGTGTGTGACTTCCACTCACAGAGTTACATCTGTATTTCGTGGATCTCTTTGCTAGCCCTATTTCACTGGAATCTGAGAAAAGATATTTCGGATCCCTTTGAAGACTATAGGGCCAAAGGAAATATCCTCGGAAACAAAGAGAAAGAAGCATTCTGAGAAACTTCTTTGTGTTCTGTGAAATCATCTCACAGAGTTACAGCTTTCCCCTCAAGAAGGCTTTCGCTAAGACGGTTCTTGTGGAATTGGCAAAGTGATATTTGGAAGCCCATAGAGGGCTATGGTCAAAAAGGAAATATCCTCAGATGAAATCTGGAAAGAAGCCTTCTGAGAAACTGCTCTGTGATGTGTGACTTCCACTCACAGAGTTACATATGTATTTCGTGGATCTCTTTGCTAGCCTTATTTCTGTGGAATCTGAGAACAGATATTTCGGAACTCTTTGAAGACTATAGGGCCAATGGAAATATCCTCCGATAACAAAGAGAAAGAAGCTTTCTGAGAAACTTGTTTGTGTTCTGTGAAATCATTTCACAGAGTTACAGCTTTCCTCTCAAGAAGCCTTTCGCTAAGACAGTTCTTGTGGAATTGGCAAAGTGATATTTGGAAGCCCTTAGAGCGCTATGGTGAAAAAGGAAATATCCTCAGGTGAAATCTGGAAGGAAGCTTTCTGAGAAACTTCTCTGTGGTGTGTGACTTCCACTCACAGAGTTACATCTGTATTTCGTGGATCTCTTTAATAGCCTTATTTCTGTGGAATCTGAGAACAGATATTTCGGATCCCTTTGAAGACTATAGGGCCAAAGGAAATATCCTCCGATAACAAAGAGAAAGAAGCTTTCTGAGAAACTTCTTTGTGTTCTGTGAAATCATCTCACAGAGTTACAGCTTTCCCCTCAAGAAGCCTTTCGCTAAGACGGTTCTTGTGGAATTGGCAAAGTGATATTTGGAAGCCCAGAGAGGGCTATGGTGAAAAAGGAAATATCCTCAGATGAAATCTGGAAAGAAGCTTTCTGAGATACTGCTCTGTGATGTGTGACTTCCACTCACAGAGTTACATCTGTATTTCGTGGATCTCTTTGCTAGCCTTATTTCTGTGGAATCTGAGAACAGATATTTCGGATCCCTTTGAAGACTAGAGGGCCAAAGGAAATATCCTCCGATAACAAAGAGAAATAAACTTTCTGAGAAACTTCTTTGTGTTCTGTGAAATCATCTCACAGAGTTACAGCTTTCCCCTCAAGAAGCCTTTCGCTAAGACGGTTCTTGTGGAATTGGCAAAGTGATATTTGGAAGCCCATAGAGGGCTATGGTGAAAAAGGAAATATCCTCAGATGAAATCTGGAAAGAAGCTTTCTGAGAAACAGCTCTGTGATGTGGGACTTCCACTCACAGAGTTACATCTGTATTTCGTGGACCTCTTTAATAGCCTTATTTCTGTGGAATGTGAGAACAGATATTTCGGATCCCTTTGAAGACTATAGGGCCAAAGGAAATATCCTCCGATAACAAAGAGAAAGAAGCTTTCTGAGAAACTTCTTTGTGTTCTGTGAAATCATATCACAGAGATTCACCTTTCCCCTCAAAAGTCTTTCGCTAAGACAGTTCTTGTGGAATTGGCAAAGTGATATTTGGAAGCCCTTAGAGGGCTATGGTGAAAAAGGAAATATCCTCAGATGAAATCTGGAAAGAAGCCTTCTGAGAAACTGCTCTGTGATGTGTGACTTCCACTCACAGAGTTACATCTGTATTTCGTGGATCTCTTTGCTAGCCTTATTTCTGTGGAATCTGAGTACATATATTTCGGATCCCTTTGAAGACTATATGGCCAAAGGAAATATCCTCCGATAACAAAGACAAAGAAGCTTTCTGAGAAACTTCTTTGTGTTCTGTGAAATCATCTCACAGAGTTACAGCTTTCCGCTCAAGAAGGCTTTCGCTAAGACGGTTCTTGTGGAATTGGCAAAGTGATATTTGGAGCCCATAGAGGGCTATGGTGAAAAAGGAAATATCCTCAGATGAAATCTGGAAAGAAGCTTTCTGAGAAACTGCTCTGTGATGTGTGACTTCCACTCACAGGGTTACATCTGTATTTCGTGGATCTCTTTGCTTGTCTTATTTCTGTGGAATCTGAGAACAGATATTTCGGATCCCTTTGAAGACTATAGGGCCAAAGGAAATATCCTCCGATAACAAAGAGAAAGAAGCTTTCTGAGAAACTTCTTTGTGTTCTGCGAAATCATCTCACAGAGTTACAGCTTTCCCCTCAAGAAGCCTTTCGCTAAGACGGTTCTTGTGGAATTGGCAAAGTGATATTTGGAAGCCCAGAGAGGGCTATGGTGAAAAAGGAAATATCCTCAGATGAAATCTGGAAAGAAGCTTTCTGAGATACTGCTCTGTGATGTGTGACTTCCACTCACAGAGTTACATCTGTATTTCGTGGATCTCTTTGCTAGCCTTATTTCTGTGGAATCTGAGAACAGATATTTCGGATCCCTTTGAAGGCTATAGGGCCAAAGGAAATATCCTCCGATAACAAAGAGAAATAAACTTTCTGAGAAACTTCTTTGTGTTCTGTGAAATCATCTCACAGAGTTACAGCTTTCCCCTCAAGAAGCCTTTCGCTAAGAAGGTTCTTGTGGAATTGGCAAAGTGATATTTGGAAGCCCATAGAGGGCTATGGTGAAAAAGGAAATATCCTCAGATGAAATCTGGAAAGAAGCTTTCTGAGAAACAGCCCTGTGATGTGGGACTTCCACTCACAGAGTTACATCTGTATTTCGTGGATCTCTTTGCTAGCCTTATTTCTGTGGAATCTGAGAACAGATATTTCGGATCCCTTTGAATACTATAGGTCCAAAGGAAATATCCTCCGATAACAAATGAAAGAAGCTTTCTGAGAAACTTCTTTGTGTTCTGTGAAATCATCTCACAGAGTTACAGCTTTCCCCTCAAGAAGCCTTTCGCTAATTGGTTCTTGTGGAATTGGCAAAGTGATATTTGGAAGCCCATAGAAGGCTATGGTGAAAAAGGAAATATCCTCAGTTCAAATCTGGAAAGAAGCTTCCTGAGAAGCTGCTCTGTGATGTGTGACTTCCACTCACAGAGTTAAATCTGTATTTCGTGGATCTCTTTGCTAGCCTTATTTCTGTGGAATCTGAGAACAGATATTTCGGATCCCTTTGAAGACTATAGGGCCTTAGGAAATATCCTCCGATAACAAAGAGAAAGAAGCTTTCTGAGAAACTTCTTTGTGTTCTGTGAAATCATCTCACAGAATTACAGCTTTCCCCTCAAGAAGCCTTTCGCTAAGACAGTTCTTGTGGAATTGGCAAAGTGACATTTGGAAGCCCAGAGAGGGCTATGGTGAAAAAGGAAATATCCTCAGATGAAATCTGGAAAGAAGCTTTCTGAGATACTGCTCTGTGATGTGGGACTTCCACTCACAGAGTTACATCTGTATTTCGTGGATCTCTTTAATAGCCTTATTTCTGTGGAATCTGAGAACAGATATTTCGGATCCCTTTGAAGACTATAGGGCCAAAGGAAATATCCTCCGATAACAAAGAGAAAGAAGCTTTCTGAGAAACTTCTTTGTGTTCTGTGAAATCATATCACAGAGATTCACCTTTCCCCTCAAAAGTCTTTCGCTAAGACAGTTCTTGTGGAATTGGCAAAGTGATATTTGGAAGCCCTTAGAGGGCTATGGTGAAAAAGGAAATATCCTCAGATGAAATCTGGAAAGAAGCCTTCTGAGAAACTGCTCTGTGATGTGTGACTTCCACTCACAGAGTTACATCTGTATTTCGTGGATCTCTTTGCTAGCCTTATTTCTGTGGAATCTGAGTACATATATTTCGGATCCCTTTGAAGACTATATGGCCAAAGGAAATATCCTCCGATAACAAAGACAAAGAAGCTTTCTGAGAAACTTCTTTGTGTTCTGTGAAATCATCTCACAGAGTTACAGCTTTCTGCTCAAGAAGGCTTTCGCTAAGACGGTTCTTGTGGAATTGGCAAAGTGATATTTGGAGCCCATAGAGGGCTATTGTGAAAAAGGAAATATCCTCAGATGAAATCTGGAAAGAAGCTTTCTGAGAAACTGCTCTGTGATGTGTGACTTCCACTCACAGAGTTACATCTGTATTTCGTGGATCTCTTTGCTGGTCTTATTTCTGTGGAATCTGAGAACAGATATTTCGGATCCCTTTGAAGACTATAGGGCCAAAGGAAATATCCTCCGATAACAAAGAGAAAGAAGCTTTCTGAGAAACTTCTTTGTGTTCTGTGAAATCATCTCACAGAGTTACAGCTTTCCCCTCAAGAAGGCTTTCGCTAAGACGGTTCTTGTGGAATTGGCAAAGTGATATTTGGAAGCCCATAGAGGGCTATGGTGAAAAAGGAAATATCCTCAGATGAAATCTGGAAAGAAGCCTTCTGAGAAACTGCTCTGTGATGTGTGACTTCCACTCACAGAGTTACATATGTATTTCGTGGATCTCTTTGCTAGCCTTATTTCTGTGGAATCTGAGAACAGATATTTCGGAACTCTTTGAAGACTATAGGGCCAAAGGAAATATCCTCCGATAACAAAGAGAAAGAAGCTTTCTGAGAAACTTGTTTGTGTTCTGTGAAATCATTTCACAGAGTTACAGCTTTCCTCTCAAGAAGCCTTTCGCTAAGACAGTTCTTGTGGAATTGGCAAAGTGATATTTGGAAGCCCTTAGAGGGCTATGGTGAAAAAGGAAATATCCTCAGGTGAAATCTGGAAGGAAGCTTTCTGAGAAACTTCTCTGTGGTGTGTGACTTCCACTCACAGAGTTACATCTGTATTTCGTGGATCTCTTTAATAGCCTTATTTCTGTGGAATCTGAGAACAGATATTTCGGATCCCTTTGAAGACTATAGGGCCAAAGGAAATATCCTCCGATAACAAAGAGAAAGAAGCTTTCTGAGAAACTTCTTTGTGTTCTGCGAAATCATCTCACAGAGTTACAGCTTTCCCCTCAAGAAGCCTTTCGCTAAAACGGTTCTTGTGGAATTGGCAAAGTGATATTTGGAAGCCCAGAGAGGGCTATGGTGAAAAACGAAATATCCTCAGATGAAATCTGGAAAGAAGCTTTCTGAGATACTGCTCTGTGATGTGTGACTTCCACTCACAGAGTTACATCTGTATTTCGTGGATCTCTTTGCTAGCCTTATTTCTGTGGAATCTGAGAACAGATATTTCGGATCCCTTTGAAGACTATAGGGCCAAAGGAAATATCCTCCGATAACAAAGAGAAATAAACTTTCTGAGAAACTTCTTTGTGTTCTGTGAAATCATCTCACAGAGTTACAGCTTTCCCCTCAAGAAGCCTTTCGCTAAGACGGTTCTTGTGGAATTGGCAAAGTGATATTTGGAAGCCCAGAGAGGGCTATGGTGAAAAAGGAAATATCCTCAGATGAAATCTGGAAAGAAGCTTTCTGAGAAACAGCCCTGTGATGTGGGACTTCCACTCACAGAGTTACATCTGTATTTCGTGGATCTCTTTGCTAGCCTTATTTCTGCGGAATCTGAGAACAGATATTTCGGATCCCTTTGAATACTATAGGTCCAAAGGAAATATCCTCCGATAACAAATGAAAGAAGCTTTCTGAGAAACTTCTTTGTGTTCTGTGAAATCATCTCACAGAGTTACAGCTTTCCCCTCAAGAAGCCTTTCGCTAATTGGTTCTTGTGGAATTGGCAAAGTGATATTTGGAAGCCCATAGAGGGCTATGGTGAAAAAGGAAATATCCTCAGTTCAAATCTGGAAAGAAGCTTCCTGAGAAGCTGCTCTGTGATGTGTGACTTCCACTCACAGAGTTAAATCTGTATTTCGTGGATCTCTTTGCTAGCCTTATTTCTGTGGAATCTGAGAACAGATATTTCGGATCCCTTTGAAGACTATAGGGCCAAAGGAAATATCCTCCGATAACAAAGAGAAAGAAGCTTTCTGAGAAACTTCTTTGTGTTCTGTGAAATCATCTCACAGAATTACAGCTTTCCCCTCAAGAAGCCTTTCGCTAAGACAGTTCTTGTGGAATTGGCAAAGTGATATTTGGAAGCCCATACAGGGCTATGGTGAAAAAGGAAATATCCTCAGATGAAATCTGGAAAGAAGCTTTATGAGAAACTGCTCTGTGATGTGTGACTTCCACTCACAGAGTTACATCTGTATTTCGTGGATCTCTTTAATAGCCTTATTTCTGTGGAATCTGAGAACAGATATTTCGGATCCCTTTGAAGACTATAGGGCCAAAGGAAATATCCTCCGATAACAAAGAGAAAGAAGCTTTCTGAGAAACTTCTTTGCGTTCTGTGAAATCATCTCACAGAGTTACACCTTTCCCCTCAAAAGCCTTTCGCAAAGACAGTTCTTGTGGAATTGGCAAAGTGATATTTGGAAGCCCTTAGAGGGCTATGGTGAAAAAGGAAATATCCTCAGATGAAATCTGGAAAGAAGCTTTCTGAGAAACTTCTCTGTGATGTGTGACTTCCACTCACAGAGTTACATCTGTATTTCGTGGATCTCTTTGCTAGCCTTATTTCTGTGGAATCTGAGAACAGATATTTCGGATCCCTTTGAAGAATATATGGCCAAAGGAAATATCCTCCGATAACAAAGACAAAGAAGCTTTCTGAGAAACTTCTTTGTGTTCTGTGAAATCATCTCACAGAGTTACAGCTTTCCCCTCAAGAAGGCTTTCGCTAAGACGTTTCTTGTGGAATTGGCAAAGTGATATTTGGAAGCCCATAGAGGGCTATGGTGAAAAAGGAAATATGCTCAGATGAAATCTGGAAAGAAGTTTTCTGAGAAACTGCTCTGTGATGTGTGACTTCCACTCACAGAGTTACATCTGTATTTCGTGGATCTCTTTGCTAGTCTTATTTCTGTGGAATCTGAGAACAGATATTTCGGATCCCTTTGAAGACTATAGGTCCAAAGGAAATATCCTCCGATAACAAAGAGAAAGAAGCTTTCTGAGAAACTTCTTTGTGTTCTGTGAAATCATCTCACAGAGTTACAGCTTTCCCCTCAAGAAGGCTTTCGCTAAGACGGTTCTTGTGGAATTGGCAAAGTGATATTTGGAAGCCCATAGAGGGCTATGGTGAAAAAGGAAATATCCTCAGATGAAATCTGGAAAGAAGCCTTCTGAGAAACTGCTCTGTGATGTGTGACTTCCACTCACAGAGTTACATATGTATTTCGTGGATCTCTTTGCTAGCCTTATTTCTGTGGAATCTGAGAACAGATATTTCGGAACTCTTTGAAGACTATAGGGCCAAAGGAAATATCCTCCGATAACAAAGAGAAAGAAGCTTTCTGAGAAACTTCTTTGTGTTGTGTGAAATCATCTCACAGAGTTACAGCTTTCCCCTCAAGAAGCCTTTCGCTAAGACAGTTCTTGTGGAATTTCCAAAGTGATATTTGGAAGCCCATAGAGGGCTATGGTGAAAAAGGAAATATCCTCCGATGAAATCTGGAAAGAAGCATTCTGAGAAACTGCTCTGGGATGTGTGACTTCCACTCACAGAGTTACATCTGTACTTCGTGGATCTCTTTGCTAGTCTTATTTCTGTGGAATCTGAGAACAGATATTTCGGATCCCTTTGAAGACTATAGGGCCAAAGGAAATATCCTCCGATAACAAAGAGAAAGAAGGTTTCTGAGAAACTTCTTTGTGTTCTGTGAAATCATCTCACAGAGTTACAGCTTTCCCCTCAAGAAGCCTTTCGCTAAGACAGTTCTTGTGGAATTGGCAAAGTGATATTTGGAAGCCCATAGAGGGCTATGGTGAAAAAGGAAATATCCTCAGATGAAATCTGGAAAGAAGCTTTCTGAGATACTGCTCTGTGATGTGTGACTTCCACTCACAGAGTTACATCTGTATTTAGTGGATCTCTTTGCTAGCCTTATTTCTGTGGAATCTGAGAACAAATATTTCGGATCCCTTTGAAGACTATAGGGCCAAAGGAAATATCCTCCGATAACGAAGAGAAAGAAGCTTTCTGAGAAACTTCTTTGCGTTCTGTGAAATCATCTCACAGAGTTACAGCTTTCCCCTCAAGAAGCCTTTCGCTAAGACAGTTCTTGTGGAATTGGCAAAGTGATATTTGGAAGCCCTTAGAGGGCTATGGTGAAAAAGGAAATATCCTCAGATGAAATCTGGAAAGAAGCTTTCTGAGAAACTTCTCTGTGGTGTGTGACTTCCACTCACAGAGTTACATCTGTATTTCGTGGATCTCTTTGCTAGCCCTATTTCACTGGAATCTGAGAAAAGATATTTCGGATCCCTTTGAAGACTATAGGGCCAAAGGAAATATCCTCGGAAACAAAGAGAAAGAAGCATTCTGAGAAACTTCTTTGTGTTCTGTGAAATCATCTCACAGAGTTACAGCTTTCCCCTCAAGAAGGCTTTCGCTAAGACGGTTCTTGTGGAATTGGCAAAGTGATATTTGGAAGCCCATAGAGGGCTATGGTCAAAAAGGAAATATCCTCAGATGAAATCTGGAAAGAAGCCTTCTGAGAAACTGCTCTGTGATGTGTGACTTCCACTCACAGAGTTACATATGTATTTCGTGGATCTCTTTGCTAGCCTTATTTCTGTGGAATCTGAGAACAGACATTTCGGAACTCTTTGAAGACTATAGGGCCAAAGGAAATATCCTCCGATAACAAAGAGAAAGAAGCTTTCTGAGAAACTTGTTTGTGTTCTGTGAAATCATTTCACAGAGTTACAGCTTTCCTCTCAAGAAGCCTTTCGCTAAGACAGTTCTTGTGGAATTGGCAAAGTGATATTTGGAAGCCCTTAGAGCGCTATGGTGAAAAAGGAAATATCCTCAGGTGAAATCTGGAAGGAAGCTTTCTGAGAAACTTCTCTGTGGTGTGTGACTTCCACTCACAGAGTTACATCTGTATTTCGTGGATCTCTTTAATAGCCTTATTTCTGTGGAATCTGAGAACAGATATTTCGGATCCCTTTGAAGACTATAGGGCCAAAGGAAATATCCTCCGATAACAAAGAGAAAGAAGCTTTCTGAGAAACTTCTTTGTGTTCTGTGAAATCATCTCACAGAGTTACAGCTTTCCCCTCAAGAAGCCTTTCGCTAAGACGGTTCTTGTGGAATTGGCAAAGTGATATTTGGAAGCCCAGAGAGGGCTATGGTGAAAAAGGAAATATCCTCAGATGAAATCTGGAAAGAAGCTTTCTGAGATACTGCTCTGTGATGTGTGACTTCCACTCACAGAGTTACATCTGTATTTCGTGGATCTCTTTGCTAGCCTTATTTCTGTGGAATCTGAGAACAGATATTTCGGATCCCTTTGAAGACTATAGGGCCAAAGGAAATATCCTCCGATAACAAAGAGAAATAAACTTTCTGAGAAACTTCTTTGTGTTCTGTGAAATCATCTCACAGAGTTACAGCTTTCCCCTCAAGAAGCCTTTCGCTAAGACGGTTCTTGTGGAATTGGCAAAGTGATATTTGGAAGCCCATAGAGGGCTATGGTGAAAAAGGAAATATCCTCAGATGAAATCTGGAAAGAAGCTTTCTGAGAAACAGCTCTGTGATGTGGGACTTCCACTCACAGAGTTACATCTGTATTTCGTGGATCTCTTTGCTAGACTTATTTCTGTGGAATCTGAGAACAGATATTTCGGAACTCTTTGAAGACTATAGGGCCAAAGGAAATATCCTCGGAAACAAAGAGAAAGAAGCTTTCTGAGAAACCTCTTGTGTTCTGTGAAATCATCTCACAGAGTTACAGCTTTCCCCTCAAGAAGCCTTTCGCTAAGACGGTTCTTGTGGCATTGGCAAAGTGATATTTGGAAGCCCATAGAGGGCTATGGTGAAAAGGAAATATCCTCAGATGAAATCTGGAAAGAAGCTTTATGAGAAACTGCTCTGTGATGTGTGACTTCCACTCACAGAGTTACATCTGTATTTCGTGGATCTCTTTAATAGCCTTATTTCTGTGGAATCTGAGAACAGATATTTCGGATCCCTTTGAAGACTATAGGGCCAAAGGAAATATCCTCCGATAACAAAGAGAAAGAAGCTTTCTGAGAAACTTCTTTGTGTTCTGTGAAATCATCTCACAGAGTTACAGCTTTCCTCTCAAGAAGCCTTTCGCTAAGACAGTTCTTGTGGAATTGGCAAAGTGATATTTGGAAGCCCATAGAGGGCTATGATTAAAAAGGAAATATCCTCAGATGAAATCTGGAAAGAAGCTTTCTGAGAAACTGCTCTGTGATGTGGGACTTCCACTCACAGAGTTACATCTGTATTTCGTGGATCTCTTTGCTAGCCTTATTTCTGTGGCATCTGAGAACAGATATTTCGGATCCCTTTGAAGACTATAGGGCCATAGGAAATATCCTCCGATAACAAAGAGAAAGAAGCTTTCTGAGAAACTTCTTTGTGTTCTGTGAAATCATCTCACAGAGTTACAGCTTTCCCTTCAAGAAGCCTTTCGCTAAGACAGTTCTTGTGGAATTGGCAAAGTGATATTTGGAAGCCCATAGAGGGCTATGGTGAAAAATGAAATATCCTCAGATGAAATCTGGAAAGAAGCTTTATGAGAAACTGCTCTGTGATGTGTGACTTCCACTCACAGAGTTACATCTGTTTCGTGGATCTCTTTAATAGCCTTATTTCTGTGGAATCTGAGAACAGATATTTCGGATCCCTTTGAAGACTCTAGGGCCAAAGGAAATATCCTCCGATAACAAAGAGAAAGAAGCTTTCTGAGAAACTTCTTTGTGTTCTGTGAAATCATCTCACAGAGTTACACCTTTCCCCTCAAGAAGCCTTTCGCTAAGACAGTTCTTGTGGAATTGGCAAAGTGATATTTGGAAGCCCATAGAGGGCTATGGTGAAAAAGGAAATATCCTCAGATGAAATCTGGATAGAAGCTTTCTGAGAAACTTCTCTGCGATGTGTGACTTCCACTCACCGAGTTACATCTGTATTTCGTGGATCTCTTTGCTAGCCTTATTTCTGTGGAATCTGAGAACAGATATTTCGGATCCCTTTGAAGACTATAGGGCCAAAGGAAATATCCTCCGATAACAAAGACAAAGAAGCTTTCTGAGAAACTTCTTTGTGTTCTGTGAAATCATCTCACAGAGTTACAGCTTTCCCCTCAAGAAGGCTTTCGCTAAGACGGTTCTTGTGGAACTGGCAAAGTGATATTTGGAAGCCCATAGAGGGCTATGGTGAAAAAGGAAATATCCTCAGATGAAATCTGGAAAGAAGCATTCTGAGAAACTGCTCTGGGATGTGTGACTTCCACTCACAGAGTTACATCTGTATTTCGTGGATCTCTTTGCTAGCCTTATTTCTGTGGAATCTGAGAACAGATACTTCGGATCCCTTTTAACACTATAGGGCCAAAGGAAATATCCTCCGATAACAAAGAGAAAGAAGCTTTCTGAGAAACCTCTTGTGTTCTGTGAAATCATCTCACAGAGTTACAGCTTTCCCCTCAAGAAGCCTTTCGCTAAGACGGTTCTTGTGGCATTGGCAAAGTGATATTTGGAAGCCCTTAAAGGGCTATGGTGTAAAAGGAAACATCCTCAGATGAAATCTGGAAAGAAGCTTTCTGAGAAACTGCTTAGTGTTCTGTAAATTCATCTCACAGAGTTACATCTGTATTTCGTGGATCTCTTTGCTAGCCTTATTTCTGTGGAATCTGACAACAGATATTTCGGATCCCTTTGAAGACTATAGGTCCAAAGGAAATATCCTCCGATAACAAAGAGAAAGAAGCTTTCTGAGAAACTTCTTTGTGTTCTGTGAAATCATCTCACAGAGTTACAGCTTTCGCCTCTAGTAGCCTTTCGCAAAGACAGTTCTTGTGGAATTGGCAAAGTGATATTTGGAAGCCATTGAGGGCTATGGTGAAAAAGGAAATATCCTCAGATGAAATCTGGAAAGAAGCTTTCTGAGAAACTGCTCTGTGATGTGTGACTACCACTCACAGAGTTACATCTGTATTTCTTGGTCTCTTTGCTAGCCTTATTTCTGTTGAATCTGAGAACAGATATTTCGGATCCCTTTGAAGACTATAGGGCCAAAGGAAATATCCTCCGATAACAAAGAGAAAGAAGCTTTCTGAAAAACTTCTTTGTGTTCTGTGAAATCATCTCACAGAGTTACAGCTTTCCTCTCAAAAAGCCTTTCGCTAAGACAGTTCTTGTGGAATTGGCAAAGTGATATTTGGAAGCCCCTAGAGGGCTATGGTGAAAAAGGAAATATCCTCAGATGAAATCTGGAAAGAATCTTTCTGAGAAACTTCTCTGTGATGTGTGACTTCCACTCACAGAGGTACATCTGTATTTCGTGGATCTCTTTGCTAGCCTTATTTCTGTGGAATCTGAGAACAGATATTTCGGATCCCTTTGAAGACTATAGTGTCAAAGTAAATATCCTCCGATAACAAAGAGAAAGAAGCTTTCTGAGAAACTTCTTTGTGTTCTCTGAAATCATCTCATAGAGTTACAGGTTTCCCCTAAAGAAACCTTTCGCTAAGACAGTTCTTGTGGAATTGGCAAAGTGATATTTGGAAGCCCATAGAGGGCTATGGTGAAAAAGGAAATACCCTCAGATGAAATCTGGAAAGAAGCATTCTGAGAAACTGCTCTGTGATGTGTGACTTCCACTCACAGAGTTACATCTGTATTTCTTGGAACTCTTTGCTAGCCTTATTTCTGTGGAATCTGAGAACAGATATTTCCCGTCCGTTTGAAGACTATAGGGCCAAAGGAAATATCCTCCGATAACAAAGAGAAAGAAGCTTTCTCAGAAACTTCTTTGTGTTCTGTGAAATCATCTCACAGAGTTACAGCTTTCCTCTCAAGAAGCCTTTCGCTAAGACAGTTCTTGTGGAATTGGCAAAGTGATATTTGGAAGCCCTTAGAGGGCTATGGTGAAAAAGGAAATATCCTCAGATGAAATCTGGAAAGAAGCTTTCTGAATAACTTCTCAGTGGTGTGTGACTTCCACTCACAGAGTTACATCTGTATTTCGTGGATCTCTTTGCTAGCCTTATTTCTGTGGAATCTGAGAACAGATATTTCGGATCCCTTTGAAGACTATGGGGCCAAAGGAAATATCCTCCGATAACAAAGAGAAAGAAGCTTTCTGAGAAACTTCTTTGTGTTCTGTGAAATCATCTCACAGAGTTACAGCTATCCCCTCAAGAAGCCTTTCGCTAAGACAGTTCTTGTGGAATTGGCAAAGTGATATTTGGAAGCCTTTGAGGGCTATGGTGAAAAAGGGACTATCCTCAGATGAAATCTGGAAAGAAGCTTTCTGAGAAACTGCTCTGTGATGTGGGACTTCCACTCACAGAGTTATAGCTGTATTTCGTGGATCTCTTTGCTAGCCTTATTTCTGTGGAATCTGAGAACAGATATTTCGGATCCCTTTGAAGACTATAGGTCCAAAGGAAATATCCTCCGATAACAAATGAATGAAGCTTTCTGAGAAACTTCTTTGTGTTCTGTGAAATCATCTCACAGAGTTACAGTTTTCCCCTCAAGAAGCCTTTCGCTAATTGGTTTTTGTGGAATTGGCAAAGTGATATTTGGAAGCCCATAGAGGGCTATGGTGAAAAAGGAAATATCCTCTGTTCAAATCTGGAAAGAAGCTTCCTGAGAAGCTGCTCGGTGATGTGTGACTTCCACTCACAGAGTTAAATCTGTATTTCGTGGATCTCTTTGCTAGCCTTATTTCTGTGGAATCTGAGAACAGATATTTCGGATCCCTTTAAAGACTATAGGGCCATAGGAAATATCCTCCGATAACAAAGAGAAAGAAGCTTTCTGAGAAACTTCTTTGTGTTCTGTGAAATCATCTCACAGAGCTACAGCTTTCCCCTCAAGAAGCCTTTCGCTAAGACAGTTCTTGTGGAATTGGCAAAGTGATATTTGGAAGCCCATACAGGGCTATGGTGAAAAAGGAAATATCCTCAGATGAAATCAGGAAAGAAGTTTTATGAGAAACTGCTCTGTGATGTGTGACTTCCACTCACAGAGTTACATCTGTGTTTCGTGGATCTCTTTAATAGCCTTATTTCTGTGGAATCTGAGAACAGATATTTCGGATCCCTTTGAAGACTATAGGGCCAAAGGAAATATCCTCCGATAACAAAGAGAAAGAAGCTTTCTGAGAAACCTCTTTGTGTTCTGTGAAATCATCTCACAGAGTTACACCTTTCCCCTCAAAAGCCTTTCGCTAAGACAGTTCTTGTGGAATTGGCAAAGTGATATTTGGAAGCCCTTAGAGGGCTCTGGTGAAAAAGGAAATATCCTCAGATGAAATCTGGAAAGAAGCTTTCTGAGAAACTTCTCTGTGATGTGTGACTTCCACTCACAGAGTTACATCTGTATTTCGTGGATCTCTTTGCTAGCCTTATTTCTGTGGAATCTGAGTACATATATTTCGGATCCCTTTGAAGACTATATGGCCAAAGGAAATATCCTCCGATAACAAGGACAAAGAAGCTTTCTGAGAAACTTCTTTGTGTTCTATGAAATCATCTCACAGAGTTACAGCTTTCCCCTCAAGAAGGCTTTCGCTAAGACGGTTCTTTTGGAATTGGCAAAGTGATATTTGGAAGCCCATAGAGGGCTATGGTGAAAAAGGAAATATCCTCAGATGAAATCTGGAAAGAAGCTTTCTGAGAAAGTGCTCTGTGATGTGAGACTTCCACTCACAGAGTTACATCTGTATTTCGTGGATCTCTTTGCTAGTCTTATTTCTGTGGAATCTGAGAACAGATATTTCTGATCCCTTTGAAGACTATAGGGCCAAAGGAAATATCCTCCGATAACAAAGAGAAAGAAGCTTTCTGAGAAACTTCTTTGTGTTCTGTGAAATCATCTCACAGAGTTACAGCTTTCCCCTCAAGAAGGCTTTCGCTAAGACGGTTCTTGTGGAATTGGCAAAGTGATATTTGGAAGCCCATAGAGGGCTATGGTGAAAAAGGAAATATCCTCAGATGAAATCTGGAAAGAAGCCTTCTGAGAAACTGCTCTGTGATGTGTGACTTCCACTCACAGAGTTACATATGTATTTCGTGGATCTCTTTTCTAGCCTTATTTCTGTGGAATCTGAGAACAGATATTTCGGAACTCTTTGAAGACTATAGGGCCAAAGGAAATATCCTCCGATAACAAAGAGAAAGAAGCTTTCTGGGAAACTTGTTTGTGTTCTGTGAAATCATTTCACAGAGTTACAGCTTTCCACTCAAGAAGCCTTTCGCTAAGACAGTTCTTGTGGAATTGGCAAAGTGATATTTGGAAGCCCTTAGAGGGCTATGGTGAAAAAAGAAATATCCTCAGGTGAAATCTGGAAGGAAGCTTTCTGAGAAACTTCTGTGTGGTGTGTGACTTCCACTCACAGAGTTACATCTGTATTTCGTGGATCTCTTTAATAGCCTTATTTCTGTGGAATCTGAGAACAGATATTTCGGATCCCTTTGAAGACTATAGGGCCAAAGGAAATATCCTCCGATAACAAAGAGAAAGAAGCTTTCTGAGAAACTTCTTTGTGTTCTGTGAAATCATCTCACAGAGTTACAGCTTTCCCCTCAAGAAGTCTTTCGCTAAGACGGTTCTTGTGGAATTGGCAAAGAGATATTTGGAAGCTCAGAGAGGGCTATGGTGAAAAAGGAAATATCCTCAGATGAAATCTGGAAAGAAGCTTTCTGATATACTGCTCTGTGATGTGTGACTTCCACTCACAGAGTTACATCTGTATTTCGTGGATCTCTTTGCTAGCCTTATTTCTGTGGAATCTGAGAACAGATATTTCGGATCCCTTTGAAGACTATAGGGCCAAAGGAAATATCCTCCGATAACAAAGAGAAATAAGCTTTCTGAGAAACTTCTTTGTGTTCTGTGAAATCATCTCACAGAGTTACAGCTTTCCCCTCAAGAAGCCTTTCGCTAAGACGGTTCTTGTGGAATTGGCAAAGTGATATTTGGAAGCCCATAGAGGGCTATGGTGAAAAAGGAAATATCCTCAGATGAAATCTGGAAAGAAGCTTTCTGAGAAACTGCTCTGTCATGTGGGACTTCCACTCACAGAGTTACATCTGTATTTCGTGGATCTCTTTGCTAGTCTTATTTCTGTGGAATCTGAGAACAGATATTTCGGATCCCTTTGAATACTATAGGTCCAAAGGAAATATCCTCCGATAACAAATGAAAGAAGCTTTCTGAGAAACTTCTTTGTGTTCTGTGAAATCATCTCACAGAGTTACAGCTTTCCCCTCAAGAAGCCTTTCGCTAATTGGTTCTTGTGGAATTGGCAAAGTGATATTTGGAAGCCCATAGAGGGCTATGGTGAAAAAGGAAATATCCTCAGTTCAAATCTGGAAAGAAGCTTCCTGAGAAGCTGCTCTGTGATGTGTGACTTCCACTCACAGAGTTAAATCTGTATTTCGTGGATCTCTTTGCTAGCCTTATTTCTGTGGAATCTGAGAACAGATATTTCGGATCCCTTTGAAGACTATAGGGCCATAGGAAATATCCTACGATAACAAAGAGAAAGAAGCTTTCTGAGAAACTTCTTTGTGTTCTGTGAAATCATCTCACAGAATTACAGCTTTCCCCTCAAGAAGCCTTTCGCTAAGACAGTTCTTGTGGAATTGGCAAAGTGATATTTGGAAGCCCATAGAGGGCTATGTTGAAAAAGGAAATACTATCCGATGAAATCTGGAAAGAAGCATTCGGAGAAACTGCTCTGTGATGTGTGACTTCCACTCACAGAGTTACATCTGTATTTCTTGGAACTCTTTGCTAGCCTTATTTCTGTGGAATCTGAGAACAGATATTTCCCATCCGTTTGAAGACTATAGGGCCAAAGGAAATATCCTCCGATAACAAAGAGAAAGAAGCTTTCTGAGAAACTTCTTTGTGTTCTGTGAAATCATCTCACAGAGTTACAGCTTTCCTCTCAAGAAGCCTTTCGCTAAGACAGTTCTTGTGGAATTGGCAAAGTGATATTTGGAAGCCCTTAGAGGGCTATGGTGAAAAAGGAAATATCCTCAGATGAAATCTGGAAAGAAGCTTTCTGAATAACTTCTCAGTGGTGTGTGACTTCCACTCACAGAGTTACATCTGTATTTCGTGGAACTCTTTGCTAGCCTTATTTCTGTGGAATCTGAGAACAGATATTTCGGATCCCTTTGAAGACTATGGGGCCAAAGGAAATATCCTCCGATAACAAAGAGAAAGAAGCTTTCTGAGAAACTTCTTTGTGTTCTGTGAAATAATCTCACAGAGTTACAGCTTTCCCCTCAAGAAGCCTTTCGCTAAGACAGTTCTTGTGGAATTGGCAAAGTGATATTTGGACGCCATTGAGGGCTATGGTGAAAAAGGAAATATCCTCAGATGAAATCTGGAAAGAAGCTTTCTGAGAAACTGCTCTGTGATGTGTGACTTCCACACACAGAGATATATCTGTATTTCGGGTATCTCTTTGCTAGCCTTATTTCTGTGGAATCTGAGAACAGATATTTCGGATCCCTTTGAAGACTATAGGGCCAAAGGAAATATCCTTCGATAACAAAGAGAAAGAAGCTTTCTGAGAAACTTCTTTGTGTTCTGAGAAATCATCTCATAGAGTTACAGCTTTCCCCTTAAGAAGCCTTTCACTAAGACAGTTCTTGTGGAATTGGCAAAGTGATATTTGGAAGCCCATAGAGGGCTATGGTGAAAAAGGAAATATCCTCAGATGAAATCTGGAAAGAAGCTTTCTGAGAAACTGCTCTGTGATGTGTGACTTCCACTCACAGAGGTACATCTGTATTTCGTGCATCTCTTTGCTAGCCTTATTTCTGTGGAATCTGAGAACAGATATTTCGGATCCCTTTGAAGACTATAGGGCCAAAGGAAATATCCTCCGATAACAAAGAGAAAGAAGCTTTCTGAGAAACTTCTTTGTGTTCTGTGAAATCATCTCACAGAGTTACAGCTTTCCTCTCAAGAAGCCTTTCGCTAAGACAGTTCTTGTGGAATTGGCAAAGTGATATTTGGAAGCCCTTAGAGGGCTATGGTGAAAAAGGAAATATCCTCAGGTGAAATCTGGAAGGAAGCTTTCTGAGAAACTTCTCTGTGGTGTGTGACTTCCACTCACAGAGTTACATCTGTATTTCGTGGATCTCTTTAATAGCCTTATTTCTGTGGAATCTGAGAACAGATTTTTCGGATCCCTTTGAAGACTATAGGGCCAAAGGAAATATCCTCCGATAACAAAGAGAAAGAAGCTTTCTGAGAAACTTCTTTGTGTTCTGTGAAATCATCTCACAGAGTTACAGCTTTCCCCTCAAGAAGCCTTTCGCTAAGACGGTTCTTGTGGAATTGGCAAAGTGACATTTGGAACCCCATAGAGGGCTATGGTGAAAAAGGAAATATCCTCAGATGAAATCTGGAAAGAAGCTTTCTGAGAAACTGCTCTGTGATGTGGGACTTCCACTCACAGAGTTATATCTGTATTTCGTGGATCTCTTTGCTAGCCTTATTTCTGTGGAATCTGAGAACAGATATTTCGGATCCCTTTGAAGACTATAGGTCCAAAGGAAATATCCTCCGATAACAAATGAAAGAAGCTTTCTGAGAAACTTCTTTGTGTTCTGTGAAATCATCTCACAGAGTTACAGCTTTCCCCTCAAGAAGCCTTTCGCTAATTGGTTCTTGTGGAATTGGCAAAGTGATATTTGGAAGCCCATAGAGGGCTATGGTGAAAAAGGAAATATCCTCTGTTCAATCTGGAAAGAAGCTTCCTGAGAAGCTGCTCTGTGATGTGTGACTTCCACTCACAGAGTTACATCTGTATTTCGTGGATCTCTTTGCTAGCCTTATTTCTGTGGAATCTGAGAACAGATATTTCGGATCCCTTTGAAGACTATAGGGCCATAGGAAATATCCTCCGATAAGAAAGAGAAAGAAGCTTTCTGAGAAACTTCTTTGTGTTCTGTGAAATCATCTCACAGAGTTACAGCTTTCCCCTCAAGAAGCCTTTCGCTAAGACAGTTCTTGTGGAATTGGGAAAGTGATATTTGGAAGCCCATACAGGGCTATGGTGAAAAAGGAAATATCCTCAGATGAAATCTGGAAAGAAGCTTTATGAGAAACTGCTCTGTGATGTGTGACTTCCACTCACAGAGTTACATCTGTATTTCGTGGATCTCTTTAATAGCCTTATTTCTGTGGAATCTGAGAACAGATATTTCGGATCCCTTTGAAGACTATAGGGCCAAAGGAAATATCCTCCGATAACAAAGAGAAAGAAGCTTTCTGAGAAACTTCTTTGTGTTCTGTGAATTCATCTCAGAGAGTTACACCTTTCCCCTCAAAAGCCTTTCGCTAAGACAGTTCTTGTGGAATTGGCAAAGTGATATTTGGAAGCCCTTAGAGGGCTCTGGTGAAAAAGGAAATATCCTCAGATGAAATCTGGAAAGAAGCTTTCTGAGAAACTTCTCTGTGATGTGTGACTTCCACTCACAGATTTACATCTGTATTTCGTGGATCTCTTTGCTAGCCTTATTTCTGTGGAATCTGAGTACATATATTCCGGATCCCTTTGAAGACTATATGGCCAAAGGAAATATCATCCGATAACAAAGACAAAGAAGCTTTCTGAGAAACTTCTTTGTGTTCTGTGAAATCATCTCACAGAGTTACAGCTTTCCCCTCAAGAAGGCTTTCGCTAAGACGGTTCTTGTGGAATTGGCAAAGTGATATTTGGAAGCCCATAGAGGGCTATGGTGAAAAAGGAAATATCCTCAGATGAAATCTGGAAAGAAGCCTTCTGAGAAACTGCTCTGTGATGTGTGACTTCCACTCACAGAGTTACATATGTATTTCGTGGATCTCTTTGCTAGCCTTATTTCTGTGGAATCTGAGAACAGATATTTCGGAACTCTTTGAAGACTATAGGGCCAAAGGAAATATCCTCCGATAACAAAGAGAAAGAAGCTTTCTGAGAAACTTGTTTGTGTTCTGTGAAATCATTTCACAGAGTTACAGCTTTCCCCTCAAGAAGCCTTTCGCTAAGACAGTTCTTGTGGAATTGGCAAAGTGATATTTGGAAGCCCTTAGAGGGCTATGGTGAAAAAGGAAATATCCTCAGGTGAAATCTGGAAGGAAGCTTTCTGAGAAACTTCTCTGTGGTGTGTGACTTCCACTCACAGAGTTACATCTGTATTTCGTGGATCTCTTTAATAGCCTTATTTCTGTGGAATCTGAGAACAGATATTTCGGATCCCTTTGAAGACTATAGGGCCAAAGGAAATATCCTCCGATAACAAAGAGAAAGAAGCTTTCTGAGAAACTTCTTTGTGTTCTGTGAAATCATCTCACAGAGTTACAGCTTTCCCCTCAAGAAGCCTTTCGCTAAGACGGTTCTTGTGGAATTGGCAAAGTGATATTTGGAAGCCCAGAGAGGGCTATGGTGAAAAAGGAAATATCCTCAGATGAAATCTGGAAAGAAGCTTTCTGAGATACTGCTCTGTGATGTGTGACTTCCACTCACAGAGTTACATCTGTATTTCGTGGATCTCTTTGCTAGCCTTATTTCTGTGGAATCTGAGAACAGATATTTCGGATCCCTTTGAAGACTATAGGGCCAAAGGAAATATCCTCCGATAACAAAGAGAAATAAGCTTTCTGAGAAACTTCTTTGTGTTCTGTGTAATCATCTCACAGACTTACAGCTTTCCCCTCAAGAAGCCTTTCGCTAAGACGGTTCTTGTGGAATTGGCAAAGTGATATTTGGAAGCCCATAGAGGGCTATGGTGAAAAAGGAAATATCCTCAGATGAAATCTGGAAAGAAGCTTTATGAGAAACTGCTCTGTGATGTGTGACTTCCACTCACAGAGTTACATCTGTATTTCGTGGATCTCTTTAATAGCCTTATTTCTGTGGAATCTGAGAACAGATATTTCGGATCCCTTTGAAGACTATAGGGCCAAAGGAAATATCCTCCGATAACAAAGAGAAAGAAGCTTTCTGAGAAACTTCTTTGTGTTCTGTGAAATCATATCACAGAGATTCACCTTTCCCCTCAAAAGTCTTTCGCTAAGACAGTTCTTGTGGAATTGGCAAAGTGATATTTGGAAGCCCTTAGAGGGCTATGGTGAAAAAGGAAATATCCTCAGATGAAATCTGGAAAGAAGCCTTCTGAGAAACTGCTCTGTGATGTGTGACTTCCACTCACAGAGTTACATCTGTATTTCGTGGATCTCTTTGCTAGCCTTATTTCTGTGGAATCTGAGTACATATATTTCGGATCCCTTTGAAGACTATATGGCCAAAGGAAATATCCTCCGATAACAAAGACAAAGAAGCTTTCTGAGAAACTTCTTTGTGTTCTGTGAAATCATCTCACAGAGTTACAGCTTTCCGCTCAAGAAGGCTTTCGCTAAGACTGTTCTTGTGGAATTGGCAAAGTGATATTTGGAGCCCTTAGAGGTCTATGGTGAAAAAGGAAATATCCTCAGATGAAATCTGGAAAGAAGCTTTCTGAGAAACTGCTCTGTGATGTGTGACTTCCACTCACAGAGTTACATCTGTATTTCGTGGATCTCTTTGCTAGTCTTATTTCTGTGGAATCTGAGAACAGATATTTCGGATCCCTTTGAAGACTATAGGGCCAAAGGAAATATCCTCCGATAACAAAGAGAAAGAAGCTTTCTGAGAAACTTCTTTGTGTTCTGTGAAATCATCTCACAGAGTTACAGCTTTCCCCTCAAGAAGGCTTTCGCTAAGACGGTTCTTGTGGAATTGGCAAAGTGATATTTGGAAGCCCATAGAGGGCTATGGTGAAAAAGGAAATATCCTCAGATGAAATCTGGAAAGAAGCCTTCTGAGAAAGTGCTCTGTGATGTGTGACTTCCACTCACAGAGTTACATATGTATTTCGTGGATCTCTTTGCTAGCCTTATTTCTGTGGAATCTGAGAACAGATATTTCGGAACTCTTTGAAGACTATAGGGCCAAAGGACATATCCTCCGATAACAAAGAGAAAGAAGCTTTCTGAGAAACTTGTTTGTGTTCTGTGAAATCATTTCACAGAGTTACAGCTTTCCTCTCAAGAAGCTTTCGCTAAGACAGTTCTTGTGGAATTGGCAAAGTGATATTTGGAAGCCCTTAGAGCGCTATGGTGAAAAAGGAAATATCCTCAGGTGAAATCTGGAAGGAAGCTTTCTGAGAAACTTCTCTGTGGTGTGTGACTTCCACTCACAGAGTTACATCTGTATTTCGTGGATCTCTTTAAAAGCCTTATTTCTGTGGAATCTGAGAACAGATATTTCGGATCCCTTTGAAGACTATAGGGCCAAAGGAAATATCCTCCGATAACAAAGAGAAAGAAGCTTTCTGAGAAACTTCTTTGTGTTCTGTGAAATCATCTCACAGAGTTACAGCTTTCCCCTCAAGAAGCCTTTCGCTAAGACGGTTCTTGTGGAATTGGCAAAGTGATATTTGGAAGCCCAGAGAGGGCTATGGTGAAAAAGGAAATATCCTCAGATGAAATCTGGAAAGAAGCTTTCTGAGATACTGCTCTGTGATGTGTGACTTCCACTCACAGAGTTACATCTGTATTTCGTGGATCTCTTTGCTAGCCTTATTTCTGTGGAATCTGAGAACAGATATTTCGGATCCCTTTGAAGACTATAGGGCCAAAGGAAATATCCTCCGATAACAAAGAGAAATAAACTTTCTGAGAAACTTCTTTGTGTTCTGTGAAATCATCTCACAGAGTTACAGCTTTCCCCTCAAGAAGCCTTTCGCTAAGACGGTTCTTGTGGAATTGGCAAAGTGATATTTGGAAGCCCATAGAGGGCTATGGTGAAAAAGGAAATATCCTCAGATGAAATCTGGAAAGAAGCTTTCTGAGAAACAGCTCTGTGATGTGGGACTTCCACTCACAGAGTTACATCTGTATTTCGTGGATCTCTTTAATAGCCTTATTTCTGTGGAATCTGAGAACAGATATTTCGGATCCCTTTGAAGACTATAGGGCCAAAGGAAATATCCTCCAATAACAAAGAGAAAGAAGCTTTCTGAGAAACTTCTTTGTGTTCTGTGAACTCATATCACAGAGATTCACCTTTCCCCTCAAAAGTCTTTCGCTAAGACAGTTCTTGTGGAATTGGCAAAGTGATATTTGGAAGCCCTTAGAGGGCTATGGTGAAAAAGGAAATATCCTCAGATGAAATCTGGAAAGAAGCCTTCTGAGAAACTGCTCTGTGATGTGTGACTTCCACACACAGAGTTACATCTGTATTTCGTGGATCTCTTTGCTAGCCTTATTTCTGTGGAATCTGAGTACATATATTTCGGATCCCTTTGAAGACTATATGGCCAAAGGAAATATCCTCCGATAACAAAGACAAAGAAGCTTTCTGAGAAACTTCTTTGTGTTCTGTGAAATCATCTCACAGAGTTACAGCTTTCCGCTCTAGAAGGCTTTCGCTAAGACGGTTCTTGTGGAATTGGCAAAGTGATATTTGGAGCCCATAGAGGGCTATGGTGAAAAAGGAAATATCCTCAGATGAAATCTGGAAAGAAGCTTTCTGAGAAACTGCTCTGTGATGTGTGACTTCCACTCACAGAGTTACATCTGTATTTCTTGGATCTCTTTGCTAGTCTTATTTCTGTGGAATCTGAGAACAGATATTTCGGATCCCTTTGAAGACTATAGGGCCAAAGGAAATATCCTCCGATAACAAAGAGAAAGAAGCTTTCTGAGAAACTTCTTTGTGTTCTGTGAAATCATCTCACAGAGTTACAGCTTTCCCCTCAAGAAGGCTTTCGCTAAGACGGTTCTTGTGGAATTGGCAAAGTGTTATTTGGAAGCCCATAGAGGGCTATGGTGAAAAAGGAAATATCCTCAGATGAAATCTGGAAAGAAGCTTTCTGAGAAACTGCTCTGTGATGTGTGACTTCCACACACAGAGATATATCTGTATTTCGGGTATCTCTTTGCTAGCCTTATTTCTGTGGAATCTGAGAACAGATATTTCGGATCCCTTTGAAGACTATAGGGCCAGAGGAAATATCCTTCGATAACAAAGAGAAAGAAGCTTTCTGAGAAACTTCTTTGTGTTCTGAGAAATCATCTCATAGAGTTACAGCTTTCCCCTTAAGAAGCCTTTCACTAAGACAGTTCTTGTGGAATTGGCAAAGTGATATTTGGAAGCCCATAGAGGGCTATGGTGAAAAAGGAAATATCCTCAGATGAAATCTGGAAAGAAGCTTTCTGAGAAACTGCTCTGTGATGTGTGACTTCCACTCACAGAGGTACATCTGTATTTCGTGCATCTCTTTGCTAGCCTTATTTCTGTGGAATCTGAGAACAGATATTTCGGATCCCTTTGAAGACTATAGGGCCAAAGGAAATATCCTCCGATAACAAAGAGAAAGAAGCTTTCTGAGAAACTTCTTTGTGTTCTGTGAAATCATCTCACAGAGTTACAGCTTTCCTCTCAAGAAGCCTTTCGCTAAGACAGTTCTTGTGGAATTGGCAAAGTGATATTTGGAAGCCCTTAGAGGGCTATGGTGAAAAAGGAAATATCCTCAGGTGAAATCTGGAAGGAAGCTTTCTGAGAAACTTCTCTGTGGTGTGTGACTTCCACTCACAGAGTTACATCTGTATTTCGTGGATCTCTTTAATAGCCTTATTTCTGTGGAATCTGAGAACAGATTTTTCGGATCCCTTTGAAGACTATAGGGCCAAAGGAAATATCCTCCGATAACAAAGAGAAAGAAGCTTTCTGAGAAACTTCTTTGTGTTCTGTGAAATCATCTCACAGAGTTACAGCTTTCCCCTCAAGAAGCCTTTCGCTAAGACGGTTCTTGTGGAATTGGCAAAGTGACATTTGGAACCCCATAGAGGGCTATGGTGAAAAAGGAAATATCCTCAGATGAAATCTGGAAAGAAGCTTTCTGAGAAACTGCTCTGTGATGTGTGACTTCCACTCACAGAGTTATATCTGTATTTCGTGGATCTCTTTGCTAGCCTTATTTCTGTGGAATCTGAGAACAGATATTTCGGATCCCTTTGAAGACTATAGGTCCAAAGGAAATATCCTCCAATAACAAATGAAAGAAGCTTTCTGAGAAACTTCTTTGTGTTCTGTGAAATCATCTCACAGAGTTACAGCTTTCCCCTCAAGAAGCCTTTCGCTAATTGGTTCTTGTGGAATTGGCAAAGTGATATTTGGAAGCCCATAGAGGGCTATGGTGAAAAAGGAAATATCCTCTGTTCAATCTGGAAAGAAGCTTCCTGAGAAGCTGCTCTGTGATGTGTGACTTCCACTCACAGAGTTACATCTGTATTTCGTGGATCTCTTTGCTAGCCTTATTTCTGTGGAATCTGAGAACAGATATTTCGGATCCCTTTGAAGACTATAGGGCCATAGGAAATATCCTCCGATAAGAAAGAGAAAGAAGCTTTCTGAGAAACTTCTTTGTGTTCTGTGAAATCATCTCACAGAGTTACAGCTTTCCCCTCAAGAAGCCTTTCGCTAAGACAGTTCTTGTGGAATTGGGAAAGTGATATTTGGAAGCCCATACAGGGCTATGGTGAAAAAGGAAATATCCTCAGATGAAATCTGGAAAGAAGCTTTATGAGAAACTGCTCTGTGATGTGTGACTTCCACTCACAGAGTTACATCTGTATTTCGTGGATCTCTTTAATAGCCTTATTTCTGTGGAATCTGAGAACAGATATTTCGGATCCCTTTGAAGACTATAGGGCCAAAGGAAATATCCTCCGATAACAAAGAGAAAGAAGCTTTCTGAGAAACTTCTTTGTGTTCTGTGAATTCATCTCACAGAGTTACAGCTTTCCCCTCAAAAGCCTTTCGCTAAGACAGTTCTTGTGGAATTGGCAAAGTGATATTTGGAAGCCCTTAGAGGGCTCTGGTGAAAAAGGAAATATCCTCAGATGAAATATGGAAAGAAGCTTTCTGAGAAACTTCTCTGTGATGTGTGACTTCCACTCACAGATTTACATCTGTATTTCGTGGATCTCTTTGCTAGCCTTATTTCTGTGGAATCTGAGTACATATATTCCGGATCCCTTTGAAGACTATATGGCCAAAGGAAATATCATCCGATAACAAAGACAAAGAAGCTTTCTGAGAAACTTCTTTGTGTTCTGTGAAATCATCTCACAGAGTTACAGCTTTCCCCTCAAGAAGGCTTTCGCTAAGACGGTTCTTGTGGAATTGGCAAAGTGATATTTGGAAGCCCATAGAGGGCTATGGTGAAAAAGGAAATATCCTCAGATGAAATCTGGAAAGAAGCCTTCTGAGAAACTGCTCTGTGATGTGTGACTTCCACTCACAGAGTTACATATGTATTTCGTGATTCTCTTTGCTAGCCTTATTTCTGTGGAATCTGAGAACAGATATTTCGGAACTCTTTGAAGACTATAGGGCCAAAGGAAATATCCTCCGATAACAAAGAGAAAGAAGCTTTCTGAGAAACTTGTTTGTGTTCTGTGAAATCATTTCACAGAGTTACAGCTTTCCCCTCAAGAAGCCTTTCGCTAAGACAGTTCTTGTGGAATTGGCAAAGTGATATTTGGAAGCCCTTAGAGGGCTATGGTGAAAAAGGAAATATCCTCAGGTGAAATCTGGAAGGAAGCTTTCTGAGAAACTTCTCTGTGGTGTGTGACTTCCACTCACAGAGTTACATCTGTATTTCGTGGATCTCTTTAATAGCCTTATTTCTGTGGAATCTGAGAACAGATATTTCGGATCCCTTTGAAGACTATAGGGCCAAAGGAAATATCCTCCGATAACAAAGAGAAAGAAGCTTTCTGAGAAACTTCTTTGTGTTCTGTGAAATCATCTCACAGAGTTACAGCTTTCCCCTCAAGAAGCCTTTCGCTAAGACGGTTCTTGTGGAATTGGCAAAGTGATATTTGGAAGCCCAGAGAGGGCTATGGTGAAAAAGGAAATATCCTCAGATGAAATCTGGAAAGAAGCTTTCTGAGATACTGCTCTGTGATGTGTGACTTCCACTCACAGAGTTACATCTGTATTTCGTGGATCTCTTTGCTAGCCTTATTTCTGTGGAATCTGAGAACAGATATTTCGGATCCCTTTGAAGACTATAGGGCCAAAGGAAATATCCTCCGATAACAAAGAGAAATAAGCTTTCTGAGAAACTTCTTTGTGTTCTGTGTAATCATCTCACAGACTTACAGCTTTCCCCTCAAGAAGCCTTTCGCTAAGACGGTTCTTGTGGAATTGGCAAAGTGATATTTGGAAGCCCATAGAGGGCTATGGTGAAAAAGGAAATATCCTCAGATGAAATCTGGAAAGAAGCTTTATGAGAAACTGCTCTGTGATGTGTGACTTCCACTCACAGAGTTACATCTGTATTTCGTGGATCTCTTTAATAGCCTTATTTCTGTGGAATCTGAGAACAGATATTTCGGATCCCTTTGAAGACTATAGGGCCAAAGGAAATATCCTCCGATAACAAAGAGAAAGAAGCTTTCTGAGAAACTTCTTTGTGTTCTGTGAAATCATATCACAGAGATTCACCTTTCCCCTCAAAAGTCTTTCGCTAAGACAGTTCTTGTGGAATTGGCAAAGTGATATTTGGAAGCCCTTAGAGGGCTATGGTGAAAAAGGAAATATCCTCAGATGAAATCTGGAAAGAAGCCTTCTGAGAAACTGCTCTGTGATGTGTGACTTCCACTCACAGAGTTACATCTGTATTTCGTGGATCTCTTTGCTAGCCTTATTTCTGTGGAATCTGAGTACATATATTTCGGATCCCTTTGAAGACTATATGGCCAAAGGAAATATCCTCCGATAACAAAGACAAAGAAGCTTTCTGAGAAACTTCTTTGTGTTCTGTGAAATCATCTCACAGAGTTACAGCTTTCCGCTCAAGAAGGCTTTCGCTAAGACGGTTCTTGTGGAATTGGCAAAGTGATATTTGGAGCCCTTAGAGGTCTATGGTGAAAAAGGAAATATCCTCAGATGAAATCTGGAAAGAAGCTTTCTGAGAAACTGCTCTGTGATGTGTGACTTCCACTCACAGAGTTACATCTGTATTTCGTGGATCTCTTTGCTAGTCTTATTTCTGTGGAATCTGAGAACAGATATTTCGGATCCCTTTGAAGACTATAGGGCCAAAGGAAATATCCTCCGATAACAAAGAGAAAGAAGCTTTCTGAGAAACTTCTTTGTGTTCTGTGAAATCATCTCACAGAGTTACAGCTTTCCCCTCAAGAAGGCTTTCGCTAAGACGGTTCTTGTGGAATTGGCAAAGTGATATTTGGAAGCCCATAGAGGGCTATGGTGAAAAAGGAAATATCCTCAGATGAAATCTGGAAAGAAGCCTTCTGAGAAAGTGCTCTGTGAGGTGTGACTTCCACTCACAGAGTTACATATGTATTTCGTGGATCTCTTTGCTAGCCTTATTTCTGTGGAATCTGAGAACAGATATTTCGGAACTCTTTGAAGACTATAGGGCCAAAGGAAATATCCTCCGATAACAAAGAGAAAGAAGCTTTCTGAGAAACTTGTTTGTGTTCTGTGAAATCATTTCACAGAGTTACAGCTTTCCTCTCAAGAAGCTTTCGCTAAGACAGTTCTTGTGGAATTGGCAAAGTGATATTTGGAAGCCCTTAGAGCGCTATGGTGAAAAAGGAAATATCCTCAGGTGAAATCTGGAAGGAAGCTTTCTGAGAAACTTCTCTGTGGTGTGTGACTTCCACTCACAGAGTTACATCTGTATTTCGTGGATCTCTTTAAAAGCCTTATTTCTGTGGAATCTGAGAACAGATATTTCGGATCCCTTTGAAGACTATAGGGCCAAAGGAAATATCCTCCGATAACAAAGAGAAAGAAGCTTTCTGAGAAACTTCTTTGTGTTCTGTGAAATCATCTCACAGAGTTACAGCTTTCCCCTCAAGAAGCCTTTCGCTAAGACGGTTCTTGTGGAATTGGCAAAGTGATATTTGGAAGCCCAGAGAGGGCTATGGTGAAAAAGGAAATATCCTCAGATGAAATCTGGAAAGAAGCTTTCTGAGATACTGCTCTGTGATGTGTGACTTCCACTCACAGAGTTACATCTGTATTTCGTGGATCTCTTTGCTAGCCTTATTTCTGTGGAATCTGAGAACAGATATTTCGGATCCCTTTGAAGACTATAGGGCCAAAGGAAATATCCTCCGATAACAAAGAGAAATAAACTTTCTGAGAAACTTCTTTGTGTTCTGTGAAATCATCTCACAGAGTTACAGCTTTCCCCTCAAGAAGCCTTTCGCTAAGACGGTTCTTGTGGAATTGGCAAAGTGATATTTGGAAGCCCATAGAGGGCTATGGTGAAAAAGGAAATATCCTCAGATGAAATCTGGAAAGAAGCTTTCTGAGAAACAGCTCTGTGATGTGGGACTTCCACTCACAGAGTTACATCTGTATTTCGTGGATCTCTTTAATAGCCTTATTTCTGTGGAATCTGAGAACAGATATTTCGGATCCCTTTGAAGACTATAGGGCCAAAGGAAATATCCTCCAATAACAAAGAGAAAGAAGCTTTCTGAGAAACTTCTTTGTGTTCTGTGAACTCATATCACAGAGATTCACCTTTCCCCTCAAAAGTCCTTCGCTAAGACAGTTCTTGTGGAATTGGCAAAGTGATATTTGGAAGCCCTTAGAGGGCTATGGTGAAAAAGGAAATATCCTCAGATGAAATCTGGAAAGAAGCCTTCTGAGAAACTGCTCTGTGATGTGTGACTTCCACACACAGAGTTACATCTGTATTTCGTGGATCTCTTTGCTAGCCTTATTTCTGTGGAATCTGAGTACATATATTTCGGATCCCTTTGAAGACTATATGGCCAAAGGAAATATCCTCCGATAACAAAGACAAAGAAGCTTTCTGAGAAACTTCTTTGTGTTCTGTGAAATCATCTCACAGAGTTACAGCTTTCCGCTCAAGAAGGCTTTCGCTAAGACGGTTCTTGTGGAATTGGCAAAGTGATATTTGGAGCCCATAGAGGGCTATGGTGAAAAAGGAAATATCCTCAGATGAAATCTGGAAAGAAGCTTTCTGAGAAACTGCTCTGTGATGTGTGACTTCCACTCACAGAGTTACATCTGTATTTCTTGGATCTCTTTGCTAGTCTTATTTCTGTGGAATCTGAGAACAGATATTTCGGATCCCTTTGAAGACTATAGGGCCAAAGGAAATATCCTCCGATAACAAAGAGAAAGAAGCTTTCTGAGAAACTTCTTTGTGTTCTGTGAAATCATCTCACAGAGTTACAGCTTTCCCCTCAAGAAGGCTTTCGCTAAGACGGTTCTTGTGGAATTGGCAAAGTGTTATTTGGAAGCCCATAGAGGGCTATGGTGAAAAAGGAAATATCCTCAGATGAAATCTGGAAAGAAGCCTTCTGAGAAACTGCTCTGTGATGTGTGACTTCCACTCACAGAGTTACATATGTATTTCGTGGATCTCTTTGCTAGCCTTATTTCTGTGGAATCTGAGAACAGATATTTCGGAACTCTTTGAAGACTATAGGGCCAAAGGAAATATCCTCCGATAACAAAGAGAAAGAAGCTTTCTGAGAAACTTGTTTGTGTTCTGTGAAATCATTTCACAGAGTTACAGCTTTCCTCTCAAGAAGCCTTTCGCTGAGACAGTTCTTGTGGAATTGGCAAAGTGATATTTGGAAGCCCTTAGAGGGCAATGGTGAAAAAGGAAATATCCTCAGGTGAAATCTGGAAGGAAGCTTTCTGAGAAACTTCTCTGTGGTGTGTGACTTCCACTCACAGAGTTACATCTGTATTTCGTGGATCTCTTTAATAGCCTTATTTCTGTGGAATCTGAGAACAGATATTTCGGATCCCTTTGAAGACTATAGGGCCAAAGGAAATATCCTCCGATAACAAAGAGAAAGAAGCTTTCTGAGAAACTTCTTTGTGTTCTGCGAAATCATCTCACAGAGTTACAGCTTTCCCCTCAAGAAGCCTTTCGCTAAGACGGTTCTTGTGGAATTGGCAAAGTGATATTTGGAAGCCCAGAGAGGGCTATGGTGAAAAAGGAAATATCCTCAGATGAAATCTGGAAAGAAGCTTTCTGAGATACTGCTCTGTGATGTGTGACTTCCACTCACAGAGTTACATCTGTATTTCGTGGATCTCTTTGCTAGCCTTATTTCTGTGGAATCTGAGAACAGATATTTCGGATCCCTTTGAAGACTATAGGGCCAAAGGAAATATCCTCCGATAACAAAGAGAAATAAACTTTCTGAGAAACTTCTTTGTGTTCTGTGAAATCATCTCACAGAGTTACAGCTTTCCCCTCAAGAAGCCTTTCGCTAAGACGGTTCTTGTGGAATTGGCAAAGTGATATTTGGAAGCCCATAGAGGGCTATGGTGAAAAAGGAAATATCCTCAGATGAAATCTGGAAAGAAGCTTTCTGAGAAACAGCCCTGTGATGTGGGACTTCCACTCACAGAGTTACATCTGTATTTCGTGGATCTCTTTGCTAGCCTTATTTCTGTGGAATCTGAGAACAGATATTTCGGATCCCTTTGAATACTATAGGTCCAAAGGAAATATCCTCCGATAACAAATGAAAGAAGCTTTCTGAGAAACTTCTTTGTGTTCTGTGAAATCATCTCACAGAGTTACAGCTTTCCCCTCAAGAAGCCTTTCGCTAATTGGTTCTTGTGGAATTGGCAAAGTGATATTTGGAAGCCCATAGAGGGCTATGGTGAAAAAGGAAATATCCTCTGTTCAAATCTGGAAAGAAGCTTCCTGAGAAGCTGCTCTGTGATGTGTGACTTCCACTCACAGAGTTAAATCTGTATTTCGTGGATCTCTTTTCTAGCATTATTTCTGTGGAATCTGAGAACAGATATTTCGGATCCCTGTGAAGACTATAGGGCCTTAGGAAATATCCTCCGATAACAAAGAGAAAGAAGCTTTCTGAGAAACTTCTTTGTGTTCTGTGAAATCATCTCACAGAATTACAGCTTTCCCCTTAAGAAGCCTTTCGCTAAGACAGTTCTTGTGGAATTGGCAAAGTGATATTTGGAAGCCCATACAGGGCTATGGTGAAAAAGGAAATATCCTCAGATGAAATCTGGAAAGAAGCTTTATGAGAAACTGCTCTGTGATGTGTGACTTCCACTCACAGAGTTACATCTGTATTTCGTGGATCTCTTTAATAGCCTTATTTCTGTGGAATCTGAGAACAGATATTTCGGATCCCTTTGAAGACTATAGGGCCAAAGGAAATATCCTCCGATAACAAAGAGAAAGAAGCTTTCTGAGAAACTTCTTTGTGTTCTGTGAAATCATCTCACAGAGTTACACCTTTCCCCTCAAAAGCCTTTCGCTAAGACAGTTCTTGTGGAATTGGCAAAGTGATATTTGGAAGCCCTTAGAGGGCTATGGTGAAAAAGGAAATATCCTCAGATGAAATCTGGAAAGAAGCTTTCTGATAAACTTCTCTGTGATGTGTGACTTCCACTCACAGAGTTACATCTGTATTTCGTGGATCTCTTTGCTAGCCTTATTTCTGTGGAATCTGAGAACAGATATTTCGGATCCCTTTGAAGACTATATGGCCAAAGGAAATATCCTCCGATAACAAAGACAAAGAAGCTTTCTGAGAAACTTCTTTGTGTTCTGTGAAATCATCTCACAGAGTTACAGCTTTCCACTCAAGAAGGCTTTCGCTAAGACGGTTCTTGTGGAATTGGCAAAGTGATATTTGGAAGCCCATAGAGGGCTATGGTGAAAAAGGAAATATCCTCAGATGAAATCTGGAAAGAAGTTTTCTGAGAAACTGCTCTGTGATGTGTGACTTCCACTCACAGAGTTACATCTGTATTTCGTGGATCTCTTTGCTAGTCTTGTTTCTGTGGAATCTGAGAACAGATATTTCGGATCCCTTTGAAGACTATAGGTCCAAAGGAAATATCCTCCGATAACAAAGAGAAAGAAGCTTTCTGAGAAACTTCTTTGTGTTCTGTGAAATCATCTCACAGAGTTACAGCTTTCCCCTCAAGAAGGCTTTCGCTAAGACGGTTCTTGTGGAATTGGCAAAGTGATATTTGGAAGCCCATAGAGGGCTATGGTGAAAAAGGAAATATCCTCAGATGAAATCTGGAAAGAAGCCTTCTGAGAAACTGCTCTGTGATGTGTGACTTCCACTCACAGAGTTACATATGTATTTCGTGGATCTCTTTGCTAGCCTTATTTCTGTGGAATCTGAGAACAGATATTTCGGAACTCTTTGAAGACTATAGGGCCAAAGGAAATATCCTCCGATAACAAAGAGAAAGAAGCTTTCTGAGAAACTTCTTTGTGTTCTGTGAAATCATCTCACAGAGTTACAGCTTTCCCCTCAAGAAGCCTTTCGCTAAGACGGTTCTTGTGGAATTGGCAAAGTGATATTTGGAAGCCCATAGAGGGCTATGGTGAAAAAGGAAATATCCTCAGATGAAATCTGGAAAGAAGCTTTCTGAGAAACTGCTCTGTGATGTGGGACTTCCACTCACAGAGTTACATCTGTATTTAGTGGATCTCTTTGCTAGCCTTATTTCTGTGAAATCTGAGAACAGATATTTCGGATCCCTTTGAAGACTATAGGTCCAAAGGAAATATCCTCCGATAACAAATGAAAGAAGCTTTCTGAGAAACTTCTTTGTGTTCTGTGAAATCATCTCACAGAGTTACAGCTTTCCCCTCAAGAAGCCTTTCGCTAAGACGGTTCTTGTGGAATTGGCAAAGAGATATTTGGAAGCCCTTAGAGGGCTATGGTGAAAAAGGAAATATCCTCAGATGAAATCTGGAAAGAAGCTTTCTGAGATACTGCTCTGTGATGTGTGACTTCCACTCACAGAGTTACACCTGTATTTCGTGGATCTCTTTGCTAGACTTATTTCTGTGGAATCTGAGAACAGATATTTCGGATCCCTTTGAAGACTATAGGGCCAAAGGAAATATCCTCTGATAACAAAGAGAAAGAAGCATTCTGAGAAACTTCTTGTGTCTGTGAAATCATCTCACAGAGTTACTGCTTTCCCCTCAAGAAGCCTTTCGCTAAGACGGTTCTTGTGGAATTGGCAAAGTGATATTTGGAAGCCCATAGAGGGCTATGGGGAAAAGGAAATATCCTCAGATGAAATCTGGAAAGAAGCTTTCTGAGAAACTGCTCTGTGATGTGTGACTTCCTCTCACAGAGTTACATCTGTATTTCGTGGATCTCTTTGCTAGCCTTATTTCTGTGGAATCTGACAACAGATATTTCGGATCCCTTTGAAGACTATAGGGCCAAAGGAAATATCCTCCGATAACAAAGAGAAAGAAGCTTTCTGAGAAACTTCTTTGTGTTCTGTGAAATCATCTCACAGAGTTACAGCTTTCCCCTCAAGAAGCCTTTCGCTAAGACAGTTCTTGTGGAATTGGCAAAGTGATATTTGAAAGCCCATAGAGGGCTATGTTGAAAAAGGAAATATCCTCAGATCAAATCTGGAAAGAAGCTTCCTATAAAGCTGCTCTGTGATGTGTGACTTCCACTCACAGAGTTACATCCGTATTTCGTGGATCTCTTTGCTAGCCTTATTTCTGTGGAATCTGAGAACTGATATTTCGGATCCCTTTGAAGACTATAGGGCCAAAGGAAATATCCTCCGATAACAAAGAGAAAGAAACTTTCCGAGAAACTTCTTTGTGTTCTGTGAAATCATCTCACAGAGTTACAGCTTTCCCCTGAAGAAGCCTTTCGCTAAGACAGTTCTTGTGGAATTGGCAAAGTGATATTTGGAAGCCCATAGAGGGCTATGGTGAAAAAGGAAATATCCTCAGATGAAATCTGGAAAGAAGCTTTCTGAGATACTGCTCTGTGATGTTTGACTTCCACTCACAGAGTTACATCTGTATTTCGTGGATCTCTTTGCTAGCCTTATTTCTGTGGAATCTGAGAACAAATATTTCGGATCCCTTTGAAGACTATAGGGCCAAAGGAAATATCCTCCGATAACGAAGAGAAAGAAGCTTTTTGAGAAACTTCTTTGTGTTCTGTGAAATCATCTCCCAGAGTTACATCTTTCCCCTCAAGAAGCCTTTCGCTAAGACAGTTCTTGTGGAATTGGCAAAGTGATATTTGGAAGCCCTTAGAGGGCTATGGTCAAAAAGGAAATATCCTCAGATGAAATCTGGAAAGAAGCTTTCTGAGAAACTTCTCTGTGGTGTGTGACTTCCACTCACAGAGTTACATCTGTATTTCGTGGATCTCTTTGCTAGCCCTATTTCAGTGGAATCTGAGAAAAGATATTTCGGATCCCTTTGAAGACTATAGGGCCAAAGGAAATATCCTCCGATAACAAAGAGAAAGAAGCTTTCTGAGAAACTTCTTTGTGTTCTGTGATATCATCTCACAGAGTTACAGCTTTCCCCTCAAGAAGCCTTTCGCTAAGACAGTTCTTGTGGAATTGGCAAAGTGATATTCGGAAGCCCATAGAGGGCGATGGTGAAAAAGGAAATATCCTCAGATGGAATCTGGAAAGAAGCTTTCGGAGAAACTGCTCTGTGATGTGTGACTTCCACTCACAGAGTTACATCTGTATTTCGTGGATCTCTATGCTAGCCTTATTTCTGCGGAATCTGAGAACAGATATTTCGGATCCCTTTGAAGACTATAGGGCCAAAGGAAATATCCTCCGATAACAAAGAGAAAGAAGCTTTCTGAGAAACTTCTTTGTGTTCTGTGAAATCATCTCACAGAGTTACAGCTTTCCCCTCAAGAAGCCTTTCGATAAGACAGTTCTTGTGGAATTGGCAAAGTGATATTTTGAAGCCCATGGAGGGCTATGGTGAAAAAGGAAATATCCTCAGATGAAATCTGGAAAGAAGCTTTCTGAGAAACTGCTCTGTGGTGTGTGACTTCCACTCACAGAGTTAC
Source organism: Macaca mulatta (assembly GCF_049350105.2). Taxonomy (NCBI): domain Eukaryota; kingdom Metazoa; phylum Chordata; class Mammalia; order Primates; family Cercopithecidae; genus Macaca; species Macaca mulatta. The sequence continues at coordinate 52,431,036 of NC_133422.1, read as the reverse complement.
ATCTGTATTTCGTGGATCTCTTTGCTAGCCTTATTTCTGTGGAATCTGAGAAGAGATATTTTGGATCCCTTTGAAGACTATACGGCCAAAGGAAATATCCTCCGATAACAAAGAGAAAGAAGCTTTCTGAGAAACTTCTTTTTGTTCTGTGAAATCATCTCACAGAGTTACAGCTTTCCCCTCAAGACGCCTTTCGCTAAGACAGTTCTTGTGGAATTGGCAAAGTGATATTTGGAAGCCCATAGAGGGCTATGGTGAAAAAGGAAATATCCTCAGATGAAATCTGGAAAGAAGCTTTCTGAGAAACTGCTTAGTGTTCTGTTAATTCATCTCACAGAGTTACGTCTGTGTTTCGTGGATCTCTTTGCAACCTTATTTCTGTGGAATCTGAGAAGAGATATTTCGGATCCCTTTGAAGATTAAAGGGCCAAAGGAAATATCCTCCGATAACAAAGAGAAAGAAGCTTTTTGTGAAACTTCCTTTTGTTCTGTGAAATCATCTCAAAGAGTTACAGCTTTCCACTCAAGAAGCCTTTCGCTAAGACAGTTCTTGTAGAATTGGCAAAGTGATATTTGGAAGCCCATAGAGGGCTATGGTGAAAAAGGAAATATCCTCAGATGAAATCTGGAAAGAAGCTTTGTGAGAAACTGCTCTGCGATGAGTGACTTCCACTCACAGAGTTACATCTGTATTTCGTGGATCTCTTTGCTAGCCTTATTTCTGGGAAATCTGAGAACAGATATTTCGGATCCCTTTGAAGACAATAGGGCCAAAGGAAATATCCTCCGATAACAAAGAATAAGAAGCTTTCTGAAAAACTTCTTTGTGTTCTGTGACATCCTCTCACAGAGTTGCAGCTTTCCACTCAAGAAGCCTTTCGCTAAGACAGTTCTTGTGGAATTGGCAAAGTGATATTTGGAAGCCCATAGAGGGCTATGGTGAAAAAGGAAATATCCTCAGATGAAATCTGGAAAGAAGCTTTCTGAGAAACTGCTCTGTGATGTGTGACTTCCACTCACAGAGTTACATCTGTATTTCGTGGATCCCTTTGCAAGCCTTATTTCTGTGGAATCCGAGAAGAGATATTTCGGATCCCTTAGAAGACAACAGGGGCAAAGGAAATATCCTCCGATAACAAAGAGAAAGAAGCTTTCTGAGAAACTTCTTTGTGCTCTGTGAAATCATCTCACAGAGTTACATCTTTCCCCTCAAGAAGCCTTTCGATAAGACCGTTCTTGTGCAATTGGCAAAGTGATATTTTGAAGCCCATAGAGGGCTATGGTGAAAAAGGAAGTATCCTCAGTGGAAATCTGGAAAGAAGCTTTCTGAGAAACTGCTCTGTGGTGTGTGTCTTCCACTCACAGAGTTACATCTGTATTTCGTGGATCTCTTTGCAAGCCTTATTTCTGTGGAATCTGAGAACAGATATTTCGGATCCCTTTGAAGACTATAGGGCCAAAGGAAATATCCTCTGATAACAAAGAGAAAGAAGCTTTCTGAGAAACTTCTTTGTGTTCTGTGAAATCATCTCACAGAGTTACAGCTTTCCCCTCAAGAAGCCTTTCGCTAAGACAGTTCTTGTGGAATTGGCAAAGTGATATTTGGAAGCCCATAGAGGGCTATGGTGAAAAAGGAAATATCCTCAGAGGAAATCTTTAATGAAGCTTTCTGAGAAACTGCTCTGTGGTGTGTGTCTTCCACTCACAGAGTTACATCTGTATTTCGTGGATCTCTTTGCTAGCCTTATTTCTGTGGAATCTGAGAACAGATATTTCGGATCCCTTTGAAGACTATAGGGCCAAAGGAAATATCCTCCGATAACAAAGAGAAAGAAGCTTTCTGAGAAACTTCTTTGTGTTCTGTGAAATCATCTCACAGAGTTACAGCTTTCCCCTCAAGAAGCCTTTCGCTAAGACAGTTCTTGTGGTATTGGCAAAGTGATATTTGCAAGCCCATAGAGGGCTATGGTGAAAAAGGAAATATCCTCAGAGGAAATCTGGAAAGAAGCTTTCTGAGAAACTACTCTGTGATGTGTGACTTCCACTCACAGAGTTACATCTGTATTTCGTGGATCTCTTTGCTAGCCTTATTTCTGTGGAATCTGAGAACAGATATTTTGGATGCCTTTGAAGACTATAGGGCCAAAGGAAATATCCTCCGATAACAAAGAGAAAGAAGCTTTCTGAGAAACTTCTTTGTGTTCTGTGAAATCATCACCCAGAGTCATAGCTTTCCCCTCAACAAGCCTTTCGCTAAGACAGTTCTTGTGGTATTGGCAAAGTGATATTTGCAAGCCCATAGAGGGCTATGGTGAAAAAGGAAATATCCTCAGAGGAAATCTGGAAAGAAGCTTTCTGAGGAACTGCTCTGTGGTGTGTGTCTTCCACTCACAGAGTTACATCTGTATTTCGTGGATCTCTTGGCTAGCCTTATTTCTCTGGAATCTGAGAACAGATATTTCGGATCCCTTTGAAGACTAAAGGGGCAAAGGAAATATCCTCCGATAACAAAGAGAAGGAAGCTTTCTGAGAAGCTTCTTTGTGTTCTGTGAAATCATCTCACAGAGTTACAGCTTTCCCCTCAAGTAGCCTTTCCCTAAGACAGTTCTTGTGGAATTGGCAAAGTGATATTTGGAAACCCATAGAGGGCTAATGTGAAAAAGGAAATATCCTCAGATGAAATCTGGAAAGAAGCTTTCTGAGAAACGGCTCTATGATGTGTGATTTCCACTCACAGAGTTACATCTGCATTTGGTGGATCTCTTTCCTAGCCTTATTTCTGTGGAATCTGAGAACAGATATTTCGGATCCCTTTGAAGACTATAGGGCCAAAGGAAATATCCTCCGATAACAAAGAGAAAGAAGCTTTCTGAGAAACTTCTTTGTGTTCTGTGAAATCATCTCACAGAGTTACAGCTTTCCCCTCAAGAAGCCTTTCGCTAAGACAGTTCTTGTGGAATTGGAGAAGTGATATTTGGAAGCCCATAGAGGGCTATGGTGAAAAAGGAAATATCCTCAGAGGAAATCTGGAAAGAAGCTTTCTGAGAAACTACTCTGTGGTGTGTGTCTTCCACTCACAGTGTTACATCTGTATTTCGTGGATCTCTTTGCTAGCCCTATTTCTGTGTAATCTGAGAACAGATATTTCGGATCCCTTTGAAGACTATAGGGGCAAAGGAAATATCCTCCGATAACAAAGAGAAAGAAGCTTTCTGAGAAACTTCTTTGTGTTCTGTGAAATCATCTCACAGAGTTACAGCTTTCCCCTCAAGAAGCCTTTCGCTAAGACAGTTCTTGTGGAATTGGCAAAGTGATATTCGGAAGCCCATAGAGGGCGATGGTGAAAAAGGAAATATCCTCAGATGGAATCTGGAAAGAAGCTTTCTGAGAAACTGCTCTGTGATGTGTGACTTCCACTCACAGAGTTACATCTGTATTTCGTGGATCTCTATGCTAGCCTTATTTCTGCGGAATCTGAGAACAGATATTTCGGATCCCTTTGAAGACTATAGGGCCAAAGGAAATATCCTCCGATAACAAAGAGAAAGAAGCTTTCTGAGAAACTTCTTTGTGTTCTGTGAAATCATCTCACAGAGTTACAGCTTTCCCCTCAAGAAGCGTTTCGATAAGACAGTTCTTGTGGAATTGGCAAAGTGATATTCGGAAGCCCATAGAGGGCGATGGTGAAAAAGGAAATATCCTCAGATGGAATCTGGAAAGAAGCTTTCTGAGAAACTGCTCTGTGATGTGTGACTTCCACTCACAGAGTTACATCTGTATTTCGTGGATCTCTATGCTAGCCTTATTTCTGCGGAATCTGAGAACAGATATTTCGGATCCCTTTGAAGACTATAGGGCCAAAGGAAATATCCTCCGATAACAAAGAGAAAGAAGCTTTCTGAGAAACTTCTTTGTGTTCTGTGAAATCATCTCACAGAGTTACAGCTTTCCCCTCAAGAAGCCTTTCGATAAGACAGTTCTTGTGGAATTGGCAAAGTGATATTTTGAAGCCCATGGAGGGCTATGGTGAAAAAGGAAATATCCTCAGATGAAATCTGGAAAGAAGCTTTCTGAGAAACTGCTTAGTGTTCTGTTAATTCATCTCACAGAGTTACGTCTGTGTTTCGTGGATCTCTTTGCTAGCCTTATTTCTGTGGAATCTGAGAAGAGATATTTCGGATCCCTTTGAAGATTAAAGGGCCAAAGGAAATATCCTCCGATAACAAAGAGAAAGAAGCTTTTTGTGAAACTTCCTTTTGTTCTGTGAAATCATCTCAAAGAGTTACAGCTTTCCCCTCAAGAAGCCTTTCGCTAAGACAGTTCTTGTGGAATTGGCAAAGTGATATTTGGAAGCCCTTAGAGGGCTATGGTGAAAAAGGAAATATCCTCAGATGAAATCTGGAAAGAAGCTTTCTGAGATACTGCTCTGTGATGTGTGACTTCCACTCACAGAGTTACATCTGTATTTCGTGGATCTCTTTGCTTGACTTATTTCTGTGGAATCTGAGAACAGATATTTCGGATCCCTTTTAAGAGTATAGGGCCAAAGGAAATATCCTCCGATAACAAAGAGAAAGAAGCTTTCTGAGAAACTTCTTGTGTCTGTGAAATCATCTCACAGATTTACAGCTTTCCCCTCAAGAAGCCTTTCGCTAAGACGGTTCTTGTGGAATTGGCAAAGTGTTATTTGGAAGCCCATAGAGGGCTATGGGGAAAAGGAAATATCCTCAGATGAAATCTGGAAAGAAGCTTTCTGAGAAACTGCTCTGTGATGTGTGACTTCCACTCACAGAGTTACATCTGTATTTCGTGGATCTCTTTGCTAGCCTTATTTCTGTGGAATCTGACAACAGATATTTCGGATCCCTTTGAAGACTATAGGGCCAAAGGAAATATCCTCCGATAACAAAGAGAAAGAAGCTTTCTGAGAAACTTCTTTATGTTCTGTGAAATCATCTCACAGAGTTACAGCTTTCCCCTCAAGAAGCCTTTCGCTAAGACAGTTCTTGTGGAATTGGCAAAGTGATATTTGGAAGCCCATAGAGGGCTATGTTGAAAAAGGAAATATCCTCAGATCAAATCTGGAAAGAAGCTTCCTGAAAAGCTGCTCTGTGATGTGTGACTTCCACTCACAGAGTTACATCCGTATTTCGTGGATCTCTTTGCTAGCCTTATTTCTGTGGAATCTGAGAACAGATATTTCGGATCCCTTTGAAGACTATAGGGCCAGGGGAAATATCCTCCGATAACAAAGAGAAAGAAGCTTTCGAGAAACTTCTTTGTGTTCTGTGAAATCATCTCACAGAGTTACAGCTTTCCCCTCAAGAAGCCTTTCGCTAAGACGGTTCTTGTGGAATTGGCAAAGTGACATTTGGAACCCCATAGAGGGCTAAGGTGAAAAAGGAAATATCCTCAGATGAAATCTGGAAAGAAGCTTTCTGAGAAACTGCTCTGTGATGTGGGACTTCCACTCACAGAGTTATATCTGTATTTCGTGGATCTCTTTGCTAGCCTTATTTCTGTGGAATCTGAGAACAGATATTTCGGATCCCTTTGAAGACTATAGGTCCAAAGGAAATATCCTCCGATAACAAATGAAAGAAGCTTTCTGAGAAACTTCTTTGTGTTCTGTGAAATCATCTCACAGAGTTACAGCTTTCCCCTCAAGAAGCCTTTCGCTAAGACAGTTCTTGTGGAATTGGCAAAGTGATATTTGGAAGCCCTTAGAGGGCTATGGTGAAAAAGGAAATATCCTCAGATGAAATCTGGAAAGAAGCTTTCTAAGATACTGCTCTGTGATGTGTGACTTCCACTCACAGAGTTACATCTGTATTTCGTGGATCTCTTTGCTAGACTTATTTCTGTGGAATCTGAGAACAGATATTTCGGATCCCTTTGAAGACTATAGGGCCAAAGGAAATATCCTCCGATAACAAAGAGAAAGAAGCTTGCTGAGAAACTTCTTGTGTCTGTGAAATCATCTCACAGATTTACAGCTTTCCCCTCAAGAAGCCTTTCGCTAAGACGGTTCTTGTGGAATTGGCAAAGTGTTATTTGGAAGCCCATAGAGGGCTATGGGGAAAAGGAAATATCCTCAGATGAAATCTGGAAAGAAGCTTTCTGAGAAACTGCTCTGTGATGTGTGATTTCCACTCACAGAGTTACATCTGTATTTCGTGGATCTCTTTGCTAGCCTTATTTCTGTGGAATCTGACAACAGATATTTCGGATCCCTTTGAAGACTATAGGGCCAAAGGAAATATCCTCCGATAACAAAGAGAAAGAAGCTTTCTGAGAAACTTCTTTGTGTTCTGTGAAATCATCTCACAGAGTTACAGCTTTCCCCTCAAGAAGCCTTTCGCTAAGACAGTTCTTGTGGAATTGGCAAAGTGATATTTGGAAGCCCATAGAGGGCTATGTTGAAAAAGGAAATATCCTCAGATCAAATCTGGAAAGAAGCTTCCTGAAAAGCTGCTCTGTGATGTGTGACTTCCACTCACAGAGTTCCATCCGTATTTCGTGGATCTCTTTGCTAGCCTTATTTCTATGGAATCTGAGAACAGATATTTCGGATCCCTTTGAAGACTATAGGGCCAAAGGAAATATCCTCCGATAACAAAGAGAAAGAAGCTTTCAGAGAAACTTCTTTGTGTTCTGTGAAATCATCTCACAGAGTTACAGCTTTCCCCTCAAGAAGCCTTTCGCTAAGACGGTTCTTGTGGAATTGGCAAAGTGATATTTGGAAGCCCAGAGAGGGCTATGGTGAAACAGGAAATATCCTCAGATGAAATCTGGAAAGAAGCTTTCTGAGATACTGCTCTGTGATGTGTGACTTCCACTCACAGAGTTACATCTGTATTTCGTGGATCTCTTTGCTAGCCTTATTTCTGTGGAATCTGAGAACAGATATTTCGGATCCCTTTGAAGACTATAGGGCCAAAGGAAATATCCTCCGATAACAAAGAGAAAGAAGCTTTCTGAGAAACTTCTTTGTGTTCTGTGAAATCATCTCACAGAGTTACAGCTTTCCCCTCAAGAAGCCTTTCGCTAAGACGGTTCTTGTGGAATTGGCAAAGTGACATTTGGAACCCCATAGAGGGCTATGGTGAAAAAGGAAATATCCTCAGATGAAATCTGGAAAGAAGCTTTCTGAGAAACTGCTCTGTGATGTGGGACTTCCACTCACAGAGTTATATCTGTATTTCGTGGATCTCTTTGCTAGCCTTATTTCTGTGGAATCTGAGAACAGATATTTCGGATCCCTTTGAAGACTATAGGTCTAAAGGAAATATCCTCCGATAGCAAATGAAAGAAGCTTTCTGAGAAACTTCTTTGTGTTCTGTGAAATCATCTCACAGAGTTACAGCTTTCCCCTCAAGAAGCCTTTCGCTAATTGGTTCTTGTGGAATTGGCAAAGTGATATTTGGAAGCCCATAGAGGGCTATTTTGAAAAAGGAAATATCCTCTGTTCAAATCTGGAAAGAAGCTTCCTGAGAAGCTGCTCTGTGATGTGTGACTTCCACTCACCGAGTTACATCTGTATTTCGTGGATCTCTTTGCTAGCCTTATTTCTGTGGTATCTGAGAACAGATATTTCGGATCCCTTTGAAGACTATAGGGCCATAGGAAATATACTCCGATAACAAAGAGAAAGAAGCTTTCTGAGAAACTTCTTTTGTGTTCTGTGAAATCATCTCACAGAGTTACAGCTTTCCCCTCAAGAAGCCTTCCGCTAAGACAGTTCTTGTGGAATTGGCAAAGTGATATTTGGAAGCCCATACAGGGCTATGGTGAAAAAGGAAATATCCTCAGATGAAATCTGGAAAGAAGCATTCTGAGAAACTGCTCTGTGATGTGTGACTTCCACTCACAGAGTTACATCTGTATTTCGTGGATCTCTTGGCTAGCCTTATTTCTGTGGAATCTGAGAACAGATATTTCGGATCCCTTTGAAGACTATAGGGCCAAAGGAAATATCCTCCGATAACAAAGAGAAAGAAGCTTTCTGAGAAACTTCTTTGTGTTCTGTGAAATCATATCACAGAGATACACCTTTCCCCTCAAAAGGCTTTCGCTAAGACAGTTCTTGTGGAATTGGCAAAGTGATATTTGGAAGCCCTTAGAGGGCTATGGTGAAAAAGGAAATATCCTCAGATGAAATCTGGAAAGAAGCTTTCTGAGAAACTTCTCTGTGATGTGTGACTTCCACTCACAGAGTTACATCTGTATTTCGTGGATCTCTTTGCTAGCCTTATTTCTGTGGAATCTGAGTACATATATTTCGGATCCCTTTGAAGACTATATGGCCAAAGGAAATATCCTCCGATAACAAAGACAAAGAAGCTTTCTGAGAAACTTCTTTGTGTTCTGTGAAATCATCTCACAGAGTTACAGCTTTCCGCTCAAGAAGGCTTTCGCTAAGACGGTTCTTGTGGAATTGGCAAAGTGATATTTGGAAGCCCATAGAGGGCTATGGTGAAAAAGGAAATATCCTCAGATGAAATCTGGAAAGAAGCTTTCTGAGAAACTGCTCTGTGATGTGTGACTTCCACTCACAGAGTTACATCTGTATTTCGTGGATCTCTTTGCTAGTCTTATTTCTGTGGAATCTGAGAACACATATTTCGGATCCCTTTGAAGACTATAGGGCCAAAGGAAATATCCTCCGATAACAAAGAGAAAGAAGCTTTCTGAGAAACTTCTTTGTGTTCTGTGAAATCATCTCACAGAGTTACAGCTTTCCCCTCAAGAAGGCTTTCGCTAAGACGGTTCTTGTGGAATTGGCAAAGTGATATTTGGAATCCCATAGAGGGCTATGGTGAAAAAGGAAATATCCTCAGATGAAATCTGGAAAGAAGCCTTCTGAGAAACTGCTCTGTGATGTGTGACTTCCACTCACAGAGTTACATCTGTATTTCGTGGATCTCTTTGCTAGCCTTATTTCTGTGGAATCTGAGAACAGATATTTCGGAACTCTTTGAAGACTATAGGGCCAAAGGAAATATCCTCCGATAACAAAGAGAAAGAAGCTTTCTGAGAAACTTGTTTGTGTTCTGTGAAATCATTTCACAGAGTTACAGCTTTCCTCTCAAGAAGCCTTTCGCTAAGACAGTTCTTGTGGAATTGGCAAAGTGATATTTGGCAGCCCTTAGAGGGCTATGGTGAAAAAGGAAATATCCTCAGGTGAAATCTGGAAGGAAGCTTTCTGAGAAACTTCTCTGTGGTGTGTGACTTCCACTCACAGAGTTACATCTGTATTTCGTGGATCTCTTTAATAGCCTTATTTCTGTGGAATCTGAGAACAGATATTTCGGATCCCTTTGAAGACTATAGGGACAAAGGAAATATCCTCCGATAACAAAGAGAAAGAAGCTTTCTGAGAAACTTCTTTGTGTTCTGTGAAATCATCTCACAGAGTTACAGCTTTCCCCTCAAGAAGCCTTTCGCTAAGACGGTTCTTGTGGAATTGGCAAAGTGATATTTGGAAGCCCAGAGAGGGCTAAGGTGAAAAAGGAAATATCCTCAGATGAAATCTGGAAAGAAGCTTTCTGAGATACTGCTCTGTGATGTGTGACTTCCACTCACAGAGTTACATCTGTATTTCGTGGATCTCTTTGCTAGCCTTATTTCTGTGGAATTTGAGAACAGATATTTCGGATCCCTTTCAAGACTATAGGGCCAAAGGAAATATCCTCCGATAACAAAGAGAAATAAACTTTCTGAGAAACTTCTTTGTGTTCTGTGAAATCATCTCACAGAGTTACAGCTTTCCCCTCAAGAAGCCTTTCGCTAAGACGGTTCTTGTGGAATTGGCAAAGTGATATTTGGAAGCCCATAGAGGGCTATGGTGAAAAAGGAAATATCCTCAGATGAAATCTGGAAAGAAGCTTTCTGAGAAACAGCTCTGTGATGTGGGACTTCCACTCACAGAGTTACATCTGTATTTCGTGGATCTCTTTGCTAGCCTTATTTCTGTGGAATCTGAGAACAGATATTTCGGATCCCTTTGAATACTATAGGTCTAAAGGAAATATCCTCCGATAACAAATGAAAGAAGCTTTCTGAGAAACTTCTTTGTGTTCTGTGAAATCATCTCACAGAGTTACAGCTTTCCCCTCAAGAAGCCTTTCGCTAATTGGTTCTTGTGGAATTGGCAAAGTGATATTTGGAAGCCCATAGAGGGCTATGGTGAAAAAGGAAATATCCTCAGAGGAAATCTGGTAAGAAGCTTCCTGAGAAGCTGCTCTGTGATGTGTGACTTCCACTCACAGAGTTAAATCTGTATTTCGTGGATCTCTTTGCTAGCCTTATTTCTGTGGAATCTGAGAACAGATATTTCGGATCCCTTTGAAGACTATAGGGCCATAGGAAATATACTCCGATAACAAAGAGAAAGAAGCTTTCTGAGAAACTTCTTTGTGTTCTGTGAAATCATCTCACAGAGTTACAGCTTTCCCCTCAAGAAGCCTTTCGCTAAGACAGTTCTTGTGGAATTGGCAAAGTGATATTTGGAAGCCCATACAGGGCTATGGTGAAAAAGGAAATATCCTCAGATGAAATCTGGAAAGAAGCATTCTGAGAAACTGCTCTGTGATGTGTGACTTCCACTCACAGAGTTACATCTGTATTTCGTGGATCTCTTTAATAGCCTTATTTCTGTGGAATCTGAGAACAGATATTTCGGATCCCTTTGAAGACTATAGGGCCAAAGGAAATATCCTCCGATAACAAAGAGAAAGAAGCTTTCTGAGAAACTTCTTTGTGTTCTGTGAAATCATATCACAGAGATACACCTTTCCCCTCAAAAGTCTTTCGCTAAGACAGTTCTTGTGGAATTGGCAAAGTGATATTTGGAAGCCCTTAGAGGGCTATGGTGAAAAAGGAAATATCCTCAGATGAAATCTGGAAAGAAGCTTTCTGAGAAACTTCTCTGTGATGTGTGACTTCCACTCACAGAGTTACATCTGTATTTCGTGGATCTCTTTGCTAGCCTAATTTCTGTGGAATCTGAGTACATATATTTCGGATCCCTTTGAAGACTATATGGCCAAAGGAAATATCCTCCGATAACAAAGACAAAGAAGCTTTCTGAGAAACTTCTTTGTGTTCTGTGAAATCATCTCACAGAGTTACAGCTTTCCCCTCAAGAAGCCTTTCGCTAAGACGGTTCTTGTGGAATTGGCAAAGTGATATTTGGAAGCCCATAGAGGGCTATGGTGAAAAAGGAAATATCCTCAGATGAAATCTGGAAAGAAGCTTTCTGAGAAACTGCTCTGTGATGTGTGACTTCCACTCACAGAGTTACATCTGTATTTCGTGGATCTCTTTGCTAGTCTTATTTCTGTGGAATCTGAGAACACATATTTCGGATCCCTTTGAAGACTATAGGGCCAAAGGAAATATCCTCCGATAACAAAGAGAAAGAAGCTTTCTGAGAAACTTCTTTGTGTTCTGTGAAATCATCTCACAGAGTTACAGCTTTCCCCTCAAGAAGGCTTTCGCTAAGACGGTTCTTGTGGAATTGGCAAAGTGATATTTGGAAGCCCATAGAGGGCTATGTTGAAAAAGGAAATATCCTCAGATGAAATCTGGAAAGAAGCCTTCTGAGAAACTGCTCTGTGATGTGTGACTTCCACTCACAGAGTTACATATGTATTTCGTGGATCTCTTTGCTAGCCTTATTTCTGTGGAATCTGAGAACAGATATTTCGGAACTCTTTGAAGACTATAGGGCCAAAGGAAATATCCTCCGATAACAAAGAGAAAGAAGCTTTCTGAGAAACTTGTTTGTGTTCTGTGAAATCATTTCACAGAGTTACAGCTTTCCTCTCAAGAAGCCTTTCGCTAAGACAGTTCTTGTGGAATTGGCAAAGTGATATTTGGCAGTCCTTAGAGGGCTATGGTGAAAAAGGAAATATCCTCAGGTGAAATCTGGAAGGAAGCTTTCTGAGAAACTTCTCTGTGGTGTGTGACTTCCACTCACAGAGTTACATCTGTATTTCGTGGATCTCTTTAATAGCCTTATTTCTGTGGAATCTGAGAACAGATATTTCGGATCCCTTTGAAGACTATAGGGACAAAGGAAATATCCTCCGATAACAAAGAGAAAGAAGCTTTCTGAGAAACTTCTTTGTGTTCTGTGAAATCATCTCACAGAGTTACAGCTTTCCCCTCAAGAAGCCTTTCGCTAAGACAGTTCTTGTGGAATTGGCAAAGTGATATTTGGAAGCCCTTAGAGGGCTATGGTGAAAAAGGAAATATCCTCAGATGAAATCTGGAAAGAAGCTTTCTGAGATACTGCTCTGTGATGTGTGACTTCCACTCACAGAGTTACATCTTATTTCGTGGATCTCTTTGCTAGACTTATTTCTGTGGAATCTGAGAACAGATATTTCGGATCCCTTTGAAGACTATAGGGCCAAAGGAAATATCCTCCGATAACAAAGAGAAAGAAGCTTTCTGAGAAACTTCTTGTGTCTGTGAAATCATCTCACAGATTTACAGCTTTCCCCTCAAGAATCCTTTCGCTAAGACGGTTCTTGTGGAATTGGCAAAGTGTTATTTGGAAGCCCATAGAGGGCTATGGGGAAAAGGAAATATCCTCAGATGAAATCTGGAAAGAAGCTTTCTGTGAAACTGCTCTGTGATGTGTGACTTCCACTCACAGAGTTACATCTGTATTTCGTGGATCTCTTTGCTAGCCTTATTTCTGTGGAATCTGACAACAGATATTTCGGATCACTTTGAAGACTATAGGGCCAAAGCAAATATCCTCCGATAACAAAGAGAAAGAAGCTTTCTGAGAAACTTCTTTGTGTTCTGTGAAATCATCTCACAGAGTTACAGCTTTCCCCTCAAGAAGCCTTTCGCTAAGACAGTTCTTGTGGAATTGGCAAAGTGATATTTGGAAGCCCATAGAGGGCTATGTTGAAAAAGGAAATATCCTCAGATCAAATCTGGAAAGAAGCTTCCTGAAAAGCTGCTCTGTGATGTGTGACTTCCACTCACAGAGTTACATCCGTATTTCGTGGATCTCTTTGCTAGCCTTATTTCTGTGGAATCTGAGAACAGATATTTCGGATCCCTTTGAAGACTATAGGGTCAAAGGAAATATCCTCCGATAACAAAGAGAAAGAAGCTTTCCGAGAAACTTCTTTGTGTTCTGTGAAATCATCTCACAGAGTTACAGCTTTCCCCTCAAGAAGCCTTTCGCTAAGACAGTTCTTGTGGAATTGGCAAAGTGATATTTGGAAGCCCTTAGAGGGCTATGGTGAAAAAGGAAATATCCTCAGATGAAATCTGGAAAGAAGCTTTCTGAGATACTGCTCTGTGATGTGTGACTTCCACTCACAGAGTTACATCTGTATTTCGTGGATCTCTTTGCTAGCCTTATTTCTGTGGAATCTGAGAACAAATATTTCGGATCCCTTTGAAGACTATAGGGCCAAAGGAAATATCCTCCGATAACGAAGAGAAAGAAGCTTTCTGAGAAACTTCTTTGTGTTCTGTGAAATCATCTCACAGAGTTACAGCTTTCCCCTCAAGAAGCCTTTCGCTAAGACAGTTCTTGTGGAATTGGCAAAGTGATATTTGGAAGCCCTTAGAGGGCTATGGTGAAAAAGGAAATATCCTCAGATGAAATATGGAAAGAAGCTTTCTGAGAAACTCCTCTGTGGTGTGTGACTTCCACTCACAGAATTACATCTGTATTTCGTGGATCTCTTTGCTAGCCCTATTTCAGTGGAATCTGAGAAAAGATATTTCGGATCCCTTTGAAGACTATAGGGCCAATGGAAATATCCTCGGAAACAAAGAGAAAGAAGCTTTCTGAGAAACTTCTTTGTGTTCTGTGAAATCATCTCACAGAGTTACAGCTTTCCCCTCAAGAAGCCTTTCGCTAAGACAGTTCTTGTGGAATTGGCAAAGTGATATTTGAAGCCCATACAGGGCTATGGTGAAAAGGGAAATATGCTCAGATGAAATCTGGAAAGAAGCTTTCTGAGATACTGCTGTGTGATGTGTGACTTCCACTCACAGAGTTTAATCTGTATTTCGTTGATCTCTTTGCTAGCCTTATTTCTGTGGAATCTGAGAACAGATATTTCGGATCCCTTTGAAGACTATAGGGCCATAGGAAATATCCTCCGATAACAAAGAGAAAGAATCTTTCTGAGAAACTTATTTGTATTCTGTGAAATCATCTCACAAAGTTACAGCTTTCCCCTAAAGTAGCCTTTCGCTAAGACGGTTCTTGTGGAAATGGCAAAGTGATATTTGGAAGCCATTGAGGGCTATGGTGAAAATGGAAATATGCTCAGATGAAATCTGGAAAGAAGCTTTCTGAGAAACTGCTCTGTGATGTGTAACTTCCACTCACAGAGATATATCTGTATTTCGTGGATCTCTTTGCTAGCCTTATTTCTGTGGAATCTGAGAACAGATATTTCGGATCCTTTTGAAGACTATAGGGCCAAAGGAAATATCCTCCGATAACAAAGAGAAAGAAGCTTTCTGAGAAACTTCTTTGTGTTCTGTGAAATCATCTCACAGAGTTACAGCTTTCCCCTCAAGAAGCCTTTCGCTAAGACAGTTCTTGTGGAATTGGCAAAGTGATATTTGGAAGCCCATAGAGGGCTATGGTGAAAAAGGAAATATCCTCAGATGAAATCTGGAAAGAAGCTTTCTGAGAAACTGCTCTGTGATGTGGGACTTCCACTCACAGAGTTACATCTGTATTTCGTGGATCTCTTTGCTAGCCTTATTTCTGTGGAATCTGAGAACAGATATTTCGGATCCCTTTGAAGACTATAGGTCCAAAGGAAATATCCTCCGATAACAAATGAAAGAAGCTTTCTGAGAAACTTCTTTGTGTTCTGTGAAATCATCTCACAGAGTTACAGCTTTCCCCTCAAGAAGCCTTTCGCTAAGACAGTTCTTGTGGAATTGGCAAAGTGATATTTGGAAGCCCTTAGAGGGCAATGGTGAAAAAGGAAATATCCTCAGATGAAATCTGGAAAGAAGCTTTCTGAGATACTGCTCTGTGATGTGTGACTTCCACTCACAGAGTTACACCTGTATTTCGTGGATCTCTTTGCTAGAATTATTTCTGTGGAATCTGAGAACAGATATTTCGGATCCCTTTGAAGACTATAGGGCCAAAGGAAATATCCTCCGATAACAAAGAGAAAGAAGCTTTCTGAGAAACTTCTTGTGTCTGTGAAATCATCTCACAGAGTTACAGCTTTCCCCTCAAGAAGCCTTTCGCTAAGACGGTTCTTGTGGAATTGGCAAAGTGATATTTGGAAGCCCATAGAGGGCTATGGGGAAAAGGAAATATCCTCAGATGAAATCTGGAAAGAAGCTTTCTGAGAAACTGCTCTGTGATGTGTGACTTCCACTCACAGAGTTACATCTGTATTTCGTGGATCTCTTTGCTAGCCTTATTTCTCTGGAATCTGACAACAGATATTTCGGATCCCTTTGAAGACTATAGGGCCAAAGGAAGTATCCTCCGATAACAAAGAGAAAGAAGCTTTCTGAGAAACTTCTTTGTGTTCTGTGAAATCATCTCACAGAGTTACAGCTTTCCCCTCAAGAAGCCTTTCGCTAAGACAGTTCTTGTGGAATTGGCAAAGTGATATTTGGAAGCCCTTAGAGGGCTATGGTGAAAAAGGAAATATCCTCAGATGAAATCTGGAAAGAAGCTTTCTGAGATACTGCTCTGTGATGTGTGACTTCCACTCACAGAGTTACATCTTATTTCGTGGATCTCTTTGCTAGACTTATTTCTGTGGAATCTGAGAACAGATATTTCGGATCCCTTTGAAGACTATAGGGCCAAAGGAAATATCCTCCGATAACAAAGAGAAAGAAGCTTTCTGAGAAACTTCTTGTGTCTGTGAAATCATCTCACAGATTTACAGCTTTCCCCTCAAGAATCCTTTCGCTAAGACGGTTCTTGTGGAATTGGCAAAGTGTTATTTGGAAGCCCATAGAGGGCTATGGGGAAAAGGAAATATCCTCAGATGAAATCTGGAAAGAAGCTTTCTGTGAAACTGCTCTGTGATGTGTGACTTCCACTCACAGAGTTACATCTGTATTTCGTGGATCTCTTTGCTAGCCTTATTTCTGTGGAATCTGACAACAGATATTTCGGATCACTTTGAAGACTATAGGGCCAAAGCAAATATCCTCCGATAACAAAGAGAAAGAAGCTTTCTGAGAAACTTCTTTGTGTTCTGTGAAATCATCTCACAGAGTTACAGCTTTCCCCTCAAGAAGCCTTTCGCTAAGACAGTTCTTGTGGAATTGGCAAAGTGATATTTGGAAGCCCATAGAGGGCTACGTTGAAAAAGGAAATATCCTCAGATCAAATCTGGAAAGAAGCTTCCTGAAAAGCTGCTCTGTGATGTGTGACTTCCACTCACAGAGTTACATCCGTATTTCGTGGATCTCTTTGCTAGCCTTATTTCTGTGGAATCTGAGAACAGATATTTCGGATCCCTTTGAAGACTATAGGGTCAAAGGAAATATCCTCCGATAACAAAGAGAAAGAAGCTTTCCGAGAAACTTCTTTGTGTTCTGTGAAATCATCTCACAGAGTTACAGCTTTCCCCTCAAGAAGCCTTTCGCTAAGGCAGTTCTTGTGGAATTGGCAAAGTGATATTTGGAAGCCCATAGAGGGCTATGTTGAAAAAGGAAATATCCTCAGATGAAATCTGGAAAGAAGCTTTCTGAGATACTGCTCTGTGATGTGTGACTTCCACTCACAGAGTTACATCTGTATTTCGTGGATCTCTTTGCTAGCCTTATTTCTGTGGAATCTGAGAACAAATATTTCGGATCCCTTTGAAGACTATAGGGCCAAAGGAAATATCCTCCGATAACGAAGAGAAAGAAGCTTTCTGAGAAACTTCTTTGTGTTCTGTGAAATCATCTCACAGAGTTACAGCTTTCCCCTCAAGAAGCCTTTCGCTAAGACAGTTCTTGTGGAATTGGCAAAGTGATATTTGGAAGCCCTTAGAGGGCTATGGTGAAAAAGGAAATATCCTCAGATGAAATCTGGAAAGAAGCTTTCTGAGAAACTCCTCTGTGGTGTGTGACTTCCACTCACAGAATTACATCTGTATTTCGTGGATCTCTTTGCTAGCCCTATTTCAGTGGAATCTGAGAAAAGATATTTCGGATCCCTTTGAAGACTATAGGGCCAAAGGAAATATCCTCGGAAACAAAGAGAAAGAAGCTTTCTGAGAAACTTCTTTGTGTTCTGTGAAATCATCTCACAGAGTTACAGCTTTCCCCTCAAGAAGCCTTTCGCTAAGACAGTTCTTGTGGAATTGGCAAAGTGATATTTGAAGCCCATACAGGGCTATGGTGAAAAGGGAAATATGCTCAGATGAAATCTGGAAAGAAGCTTTCTGAGATACTGCTGTGTGATGTGTGACTTCCACTCACAGAGTTTAATCTGTATTTCGTTGATCTCTTTGCTAGCCTTATTTCTGTGGAATCTGAGAACAGATATTTCGGATCCCTTTGAAGACTATAGGGCCATAGGAAATATCCTCCGATAACAAAGAGAAAGAATCTTTCTGAGAAACTTATTTGTATTCTGTGAAATCATCTCACAAAGTTACAGCTTTCCCCTAAAGTAGCCTTTCGCTAAGACGGTTCTTGTGGAATTGGCAAAGTGATATTTGGAAGCCATTGAGGGCTATGGTGAAAATGGAAATATGCTCAGATGAAATCTGGAAAGAAGCTTTCTGAGAAACTGCTCTGTGATGTGTAACTTCCACTCACAGAGATATATCTGTATTTCGTGGATCTCTTTGCTAGCCTTATTTCTGTGGAATCTGAGAACAGATATTTCGGATCCTTTTGAAGACTATAGGGCCAAAGGAAATATCCTCCGATAACAAAGAGAAAGAAGCTTTCTGAGAAACTTCTTTGTGTTCTGTGAAATCATCTCACAGAGTTACAGCTTTCCCCTCAAGAAGCCTTTCGCTAAGACGGTTCTTGTGGAATTGGCAAAGTGATATTTGGAAGCCCATAGAGGGCTATGGTGAAAAAGGAAATATCCTCAGATGAAATCTGGAAAGAAGCTTTCTGAGAAACTGCTCTGTGATGTGGGACTTCCACTCACAGAGTTACATCTGTATTTCGTGGATCTCTTTGCTAGCCTTATTTCTGTGGAATCTGAGAACAGATATTTCGGATCCCTTTGAAGACTATAGGTCCAAAGGAAATATCCTCCGATAACAAATGAAAGAAGCTTTCTGAGAAACTTCTTTGTGTTCTGTGAAATCATCTCACAGAGTTACAGCTTTCCCCTCAAGAAGCCTTTCGCTAAGACAGTTCTTGTGGAATTGGCAAAGTGATATTTGGAAGCCCTTAGAGGGCTATGGTGAAAAAGGAAATATCCTCAGATGAAATCTGGAAAGAAGCTTTCTGAGATACTGCTCTGTGATGTGTGACTTCCACTCACAGAGTTACACCTGTATTTCGTGGATCTCTTTGCTAGAATTATTTCTGTGGAATCTGAGAACAGATATTTCGGATCCCTTTGAAGACTATAGGGCCAAAGGAAATATCCTCCGATAACAAAGAGAAAGAAGCTTTCTGAGAAACTTCTTGTGTCTGTGAAATCATCTCACAGAGTTACAGCTTTCCCCTCAAGAAGCCTTTCGCTAAGACGGTTCTTGTGGAATTGGCAAAGTGATATTTGGAAGCCCATAGAGGGCTATGGGGAAAAGGAAATATCCTCAGATGAAATCTGGAAAGAAGCTTTCTGAGAAACTGCTCTGTGATGTGTGACTTCCACTCACAGAGTTACATCTGTATTTCGTGGATCTCTTTGCTAGCCTTATTTCTCTGGAATCTGACAACAGATATTTCGGATCCCTTTGAAGACTATAGGGCCAAAGGAAGTATCCTCCGATAACAAAGAGAAAGAAGCTTTCTGAGAAACTTCTTTGTGTTCTGTGAAATCATCTCACAGAGTTACAGCTTTCCCCTCAAGAAGCCTTTCGCTAAGACAGTTCTTGTGGAATTGGCAAACTGATATTTGGAAGCCCTTAGAGGGCTATGATCAAAAAGGAAATATCCTCAGATGAAATCTGGAAAGAAGCTTTCTGAGAAACTTCTCTGTGGTGTGTGACTTCCACTCACAGAGTTACATCTGTATTTCGTGGATCTCTTTGCTAGCCTTATTTCTGTGGAATCTGAGAACAGATATTTCGGATCCCTTTGAATACTATACGGCCAAAGAAATATCCTCCGATAACAAGTAGAAAGAAGCTTTCTGAGAAACTTCTTTGTGTTCTGTGAAATCATCTCACAGAGTTACAGCTTTCCCCTCAAGAAGCCTTTCGCTAAGACGGTTCTTGTGGAATTGGCAAAGTGATATTTGGAAGCCCATAGAGGGCTATGGTGAAAAAGGAAATATCCTCAGATGAAATCTGGAAAGAAGCCTTCTGAGAAACTGCTCTGTGATGTGTGACTTCCACTCACAGAGTTACATATGTATTTCGTGGATCTCTTTGCTAGCCTTATTTCTGTGGAATCTGAGAACAGATAATTCGGAACTCTTTGAAGACTATAGGGCCAAAGGAAATATCCTCCGATAACAAAGAGAAAGAAGCTTTCTGAGAAACTTCTTTGTGTTGTGTGAAATCATCTCACAGAGTTACAGCTTTCCCCTCAAGAAGCCTTTCGCTAAGACAGTTCTTGTGGAATTTCCAAAGTGATATTTGGAAGCCCATAGAGGGCTATGGTGAAAAAGGAAATATCCTCAGATGAAATCTGGAAAGAAGCATTCTGAGAAACTGCTCTGGGATGTGTGACTTCCACTCACAGAGTTACATCTGTATTTCGTGGATCTCTTTGCTAGTCTTATTTCTGTGGAATCTGAGAACAGATATTTCGGATTCCTTTGAAGACTATAGGGCCAAAGGAAATATCCTCCGATAACAAAGAGAAAGAAGCTTTCTGAGAAACTTCTTTGTGTTCTGTGAAATCATCTCACAGAGTTACAGCTTTCCCCTCAAGAAGCCTTTCGCTAAGACAGTTCTTGTGGAATTGGCAAAGTGATATTTGGAAGCCCTTAGAGGGCTATGGTGAAAAAGGAAATATCCTCAGATGAAATCTGGAAAGAAGCTTTCTGAGATACTGCTCTGTGATGTGTGACTTCCACTCACAGAGTTACATCTTTATTTCGTGGATCTCTTTGCTAGCCTTATTTCTGTGGAATCTGAGAACAGATATTTCGGATCCCTTTGAAGACTATAGGGCCAAAGGAAATATCCTCCGATAACAAAGAGAAAGAAGCTTTCTGAGAAACTTCTTGTGTTCTGTGAAATCATCTCACAGAGTAACAGCTTTCCCCTCAAGAAGTCTTTCGCTAAAACGGTTCTTGTGGAATTGGCAAAGTGTTATTTGGAAGCCTATAGAGGGCTATGGGGAAAAGGAAATATCCTCAGACGAAATCTGGAAAGAAGCTTTCTGAGAAACTGCTCTGTGATGTGTGACTTCCACTCACAGAGTTACATCTGTATTTCGTGGATCTCTTTGCTAGCCTTATTTCTGTGGAATCTGACAACAGATATTTCGGATCCCTTTGAAGACTATAGGGCCAAAGGAAATATCCTCCGATAACAAAGAGAAAGAAGCTTTCTGAGAAACTTCTTTGTGTTCTGTGAAATCATCTCACAGAGTTACAGCTTTCCCCTCAAGAAGCCTTTCGCTAAGACAGTTCTTGTGGAATTGGCAAAGTGATATTTGGAAGCCCATAGAGGGCTATGTTGAAAAAGGAAATATCCTCAGATCAAATCTGGAAAGAAGCTTCCTGAAAAGCTGCTCTGTGATGTGTGACTTCCACTCACAGAGTTACATCCGTATTTCGTGGATCTCATTGCTAGCCTTATTTCTGTGGAATCTGAGAACAGATATTTCGGATCCCTTTGAAGACTATAGGGCCAAAGGAAATATCCTCCGATAACAAAGAGAAAGAAGCTTTCTGAGAAACTTCTTTGTGTTCTGTGAAATCATCTCACAGAGTTACAGCTTTCCCCTCAAGAAGCCTTTCGATAAGACAGTTCTTGTGGAGTTGGCAAAGTTATATTTGGAAGCCCATAGAGGGCTATGGTGAAAAAGGAAATATCCTCAGATGAAATCTGGAAAGAAGCTTTCTGAGAAACTTCTCTGTGATGTGTGACTTCCACTCACAGAGTTACATCTGTATTTCGTGGATCTCTTTGCTAGCCTTATTTCTGTGGAATCTGAGAACAGATATTTCGGATCCCTTTGAAGACTACAGGGCCAAAGGAAATATCCTCCGATAACAAAGAGAAAGAAGCTTTCTGAGAAACTTCTTTGTGTTCTGTGAAATCATCTCACAGAGTTACAGCTTTCCCCTCAAGAAGGCTTTCGCTAAGACATTTCTTGTGGAATTGCCAAAGTGATATTTGGAAGCCCATAGAGGGCTATGGTGAAAAAGGAAATATCCTCAGATGAAATCTGGAAAGAAGCTTTCTGAGAAACTGCTCTGTGATGTGTGACTTCCACTCACAGAGTTACATCTGTATTTCGTGGATCTCTTTGCTAGTCTTATTTCTGTGGAATCTGAGAACAGATATTTCGGATCCCTTTGAAGACTATAGGGCCAAAGGAAATATCCTCCGATAACAAAGAGAAAGAAGTTTTCTGAGAAACTTCTTTGTGTTCTGTGAAATCATCTCACAGAATTACAGCTTTCCCCTCAAGAAGCCTTTCGCTAAGACGGTTCTTGTGGAATTGGCAAAGTGATATTTGGAAGCCCATAGAGGGCTATGGTGAAAAAGGAAATATCCTCAGATGAAATCTGGAAAGAAGCCTTCTGAGAAACTGCTCTGTGATGTGTGACTTCCACTCACAGAGTTACATATGTATTTCGTGGATCTCTTTGCTAGCCTTATTTCTGTGGAATCTGAGAACAGATATTTCGGAACTCTTTGAAGACTATAGGGCCAAAGGAAATATCCTCCGATAACAAAGAGAAAGAAGCTTTCTGAGAAACTTCTTTGTGTTGTGTGAAATCATCTCACAGAGTTACAGCTTTCCTCTCAAGAAGCCTTTCGCTACGACAGTTCTTGTGGAATTTCCAAAGTGATATTTGGAAGCCCATAGAGGGCTATGGTGAAAAAGGAAATATCCTCAGATGAAATCTGGAAAGAAGCATTCTGAGAAACTGCTCTGGGATGTGTGACTTCCACTCACAGAGTTACATCTGTATTTCGTGGATCTCTTTGCTAGTCTTATTTCTGTGGAATCTGAGAACAGATATTTCGGATTCCTTTGAAGACTATAGGGCCAAAGGAAATATCCTCCGATAACAAAGAGAAAGAAGCTTTCTGAGAAACTTCTTTGTGTTCTGTGAAATCATCTCACAGAGTTACAGCTTTCCCCTCAAGAAAGCTTTCGCTAAGACTTTTCTTGTGGAATTGGCAAAGTGATATTTGGAAGCCCATAGAGGGCTATGGTGAAAAAGGAAATATCCTCAGATGAAATCTGGAAAGAAGCTTTCTGAGAAACTGCTCTGTGATGTGTGACTTCCACTCACAGAGTTACATCTGTATTTCGTGGATCTCTTTGCTAGTCTTATTTCTGTGGAATCTGAGAACAGATATTTCGGATCCCTTTGAAGACTATAGGGCCAAAGGAAATATCCTCCGATAACAAAGAGAAAGAAGCTTTCTGAGAAACTTCTTTGTGTTCTGTGAAATCATCTCACAGAGTTACAGCTTTCCCCTCTAGAAGCCTTTCGCTAAGACAGTTCTTGTGGAATTGGCAAAGTGATATTTGGAAGCCCATAGAGGGCTATGGTGAAAAAGGAAATATCCTCAGATGAAATCTGGAAAGAAGCCTTCTGAGAAACTGCTCTGTGATGTGTGACTTCCACTCACAGAGTTACATATGTATTTCGTGGATCTCTTTGCTAGCCTTATTTCTGTGGAATCTGAGAACAGATATTTCGGAACTCTTTGAAGACTATAGGGCCAAAGGAAATATCCTCCGATAACAAAGAGAAAGAAGCTTTCTGAGAAACTTCTTTGTGTTGTGTGAAATCATCTCACAGAGTTACAGCTTTCCTCTCAAGAAGCCTTTCGCTAAGACAGTTCTTGTGGAATTTCCAAAGTGATATTTGGAAGCCCATAGAGGGCTATGGTGAAAAAGGAAATATCCTCAGATCAAATCTGGAAAGAAGCATTCTGAGAAACTGCTCTGGGATGTGTGACTTCCACTCACAGAGTTACATCTGTATTTCGTGGATCTCTTTGCTAGTCTTATTTCTGTGGAATCTGAGAACAGATATTTCGGATTCCTTTGAAGACTATAGGGCCAAAGGAAATATCCTCCGATAACAAAGAGAAAGAAGCTTTCTGAGAAACTTCTTTGTGTTCTGTGAAATCATCTCACAGAGTTACAGCTTTCCCCTCAAGAAGCCTTTCGCTAAGACAGTTCTTGTGGAATTGGCAAAGTGATATTTGGAAGCCCTTAGAGGGCTATGGTGAAAAAGGAAATATCCTCAGATGAAATCTGGAAAGAAGCTTTCTGAGATACTGCTCTGTGATGTGTGACTTCCACTCACAGAGTTACATCTGTATTTCGTGGATCTCTTTGCTAGACTTATTTCTGTGGAATCTGAGAACAGATATTTCGGATCCCTTTGAAGACTATAGGGCCAAAGGAAATATCCTCCGATAACAAAGAGAAAGAAGCTTTCTGAGAAACTTCTTGTGTTCTGTGAAATCATCTCACAGAGTAACAGCTTTCCCCTCAAGAAGTCTTTCGCTAAGACGGTTCTTGTAGAATTGGCAAAGTGTTATTTGGAAGCCCATAGAGGGCTATGGGGAAAAGGAAATATCCTCAGACGAAATCTGGAAAGAAGCTTTCTGAGAAACTGCTCTGTGATGTGTGACTTCCACTCACAGAGTTACATCTGTATTTCGTGGATCTCTTTGCTAGCCTTATTTCTGTGGAATCTGACAACAGATATTTCGGATCCCTTTGAAGACTATAGGGCCAAAGGAAATATCCTCCGATAACAAAGAGAAAGAAGCTTTCTGAGAAACTTCTTTGTGTTCTGTGAAATCATCTCACAGAGTTACAGCTTTCCCCTCAAGAAGCCTTTCGCTAAGACAGTTCTTGTGGAATTGGCAAAGTGATATTTGGAAGCCCATAGAGGGCTATGTTGAAAAAGGAAATATCCTCAGATCAAATCTGGAAAGAAGCTTCCTGAAAAGCTGCTCTGTGATGTGTGACTTCCACTCACACAGTTACATCTGTATTTCGTGGATCTCTTTGCTAGCCTTATTTCTGTGGAATCTGAGAACAGATATTTCGGATCCCTTTGAAGACTATAGGGCCAAAGGAAATATCCTCCGATAACAAAGAGAAAGAAGCTTTCCGAGAATCTTCTTTGTGTTCTGTGAAATCATCTCACAGAGTTACAGCTTTCCCCTCAAGAAGCCTTTCGATAAGACAGTTCTTGTGGAATTGGCAAAGTTATATTTGGAAGCCCATAGAGGGCTATGTTGAAAAAGGAAATATCCTCAGATGAAATCTGGAAAGAAGCTTTCTGAGATACTGCTCTGTGATGTGTGACTTCCACTCACAGAGTTACAACTGTATTTCGTGGATCTCTTTGCTAGCCTTATTTCTGTGGAATCTGAGAACAAATATTTCGGATCCCTTTGAAGACTATAGGGCCAAAGGAAATATCCTCCGATAACAAAGAGAAAGAAGCTTTCTGAGAAACTTCTTTGTGTTGTGTGAAATCATCTCACAGAGTTACAGCTTTCCTCTCAAGAAGCCTTTCGCTAAGACAGTTCTTGTGGAATTTCCAAAGTGATATTTGGAAGCCCATAGAGGGCTATGGTGAAAAAGGAAATATCCTCAGATCAAATCTGGAAAGAAGCATTCTGAGAAACTGCTCTGGGATGTGTGACTTCCACTCACAGAGTTACATCTGTATTTCGTGGATCTCTTTGCTAGTCTTATTTCTGTGGAATCTGAGAACAGATATTTCGGATTCCTTCGAAGACTATAGGGCCAAAGGAAATATCCTCCGATAACAAAGAGAAAGAAGCTTTCTGAGAAACTTCTTTGTGTTCTGTGAAATCATCTCACAGAGTTACAGCTTTCCCCTCAAGAAGCCTTTCGCTAAGACAGTTCTTGTGGAATTGGCAAAGTGATATTTGGAAGCCCTTAGAGGGCTATGGTGAAAAAGGAAATATCCTCAGATGAAATCTGGAAAGAAGCTTTCTGAGATACTGCTCTGTGATGTGTGACTTCCACTCACAGAGTTACACCTGTATTTCGTGGATCTCTTTGCTAGACTTATTTCTGTGGAATCTGAGAACAGATATTTCGGATCCCTTTGAAGACTATAGGGCCAAAGGAAATATCCTCCGATAACAAAGAGAAAGAAGCTTTCTGAGAAACTTCTTGTGTTCTGTGAAATCATCTCACAGAGTAACAGCTTTCCCCTCAAGAAGTCTTTCGCTAAGACGGTTCTTGTAGAATTGGCAAAGTGTTATTTGGAAGCCCATAGAGGGCTATGGGGAAAAGGAAATATCCTCAGACGAAATCTGGAAAGAAGCTTTCTGAGAAACTGCTCTGTGATGTGTGACTTCCACTCACAGAGTTACATCTGTATTTCGTGGATCTCTTTGCTAGCCTTATTTCTGTGGAATCTGACAACAGATATTTCGGATCCCTTTGAAGACTATAGGGCCAAAGGAAATATCCTCCGATAACAAAGAGAAAGAAGCTTTCTGAGAAACTTCTTTGTGTTCTGTGAAATCATCTCACAGAGTTACAGCTTTCCCCTCAAGAAGCCTTTCGCTAAGACAGTTCTTGTGGAATTGGCAAAGTGATATTTGGAAGCCCATAGAGGGCTATGTTGAAAAAGGAAATATCCTCAGATCAAATCTGGAAAGAAGCTTCCTGAAAAGCTGCTCTGTGATGTGTGACTTCCACTCACAGAGTTACATCTGTATTTCGTGGATCTCTTTGCTAGCCTTATTTCTGTGGAATCTGAGAACAGATATTTCGGATCCCTTTGAAGACTATAGGGCCAAAGGAAATATCCTCCGATAACAAAGAGAAAGAAGCTTTCCGAGAATCTTCTTTGTGTTCTGTGAAATCATCTCACAGAGTTACAGCTTTCCCCTCAAGAAGCCTTTCGATAAGACAGTTCTTGTGGAATTGGCAAAGTTATATTTGGAAGCCCATAGAGGGCTATGTTGAAAAAGGAAATATCCTCAGATGAAATCTGGAAAGAAGCTTTCTGAGATACTGCTCTGTGATGTGTGACTTCCACTCACAGAGTTACAACTGTATTTCGTGGATCTCTTTGCTAGCCTTATTTCTGTGGAATCTGAGAACAGATATTTCGGATCCCTTTGAAGACTATAGGGTCAAAGGAAATATCCTCCGATAACAAAGAGAAAGAAGCTTTCCGAGAAACTTCTTTGTGTTCTGTGAAATCATCTCACAGAGTTACAGCTTTCCCCTCAAGAAGCCTTTCGCTAAGACAGTTCTTGTGGAATTGGCAAAGTGATATTTGGAAGCCCATAGAGGGCTATGGTGAAAAAGGAAATATCCTCAGATGAAATCTGGAAAGAAGCTTTCTGAGATACTGCTCTGTGATGTGTGACTTCCACTCACAGAGTTACATCTGTATTTCGTGGATCTCTTTGCTAGCCTTATTTCTGTGGAATCTGAGAACAAATATTTCGGATCCCTTTGAAGACTATAGGGCCAAAGGAAATATCCTCCGATAACGAAGAGAAAGAAGCTTTCTGAGAAACTTCTTTGTGTTCTGTGAAATCATCTCACAGAGTTACAGCTTTCCCCTCAAGAAGCCTTTCGCTAAGACAGTTCTTGTGGAATTGGCAAAGTGATATTTGGAAGCCCTTAGAGGGCTATGGTGAAAAAGGAAATATCCTCAGATGAAATATGGAAAGAAGCTTTCTGAGAAACTCCTCTGTGGTGTGTGACTTCCACTCACAGAATTACATCTGTATTTCGTGGATCTCTTTGCTAGCCCTATTTCAGTGGAATCTGAGAAAAGATATTTCGGATCCCTTTGAAGACTATAGGGCCAATGGAAATATCCTCGGAAACAAAGAGAAAGAAGCTTTCTGAGAAACTTCTTTGTGTTCTGTGAAATCATCTCACAGAGTTACAGCTTTCCCCTCAAGAAGCCTTTCGCTAAGACAGTTCTTGTGGAATTGGCAAAGTGATATTTGAAGCCCATACAGGGCTATGGTGAAAAGGGAAATATGCTCAGATGAAATCTGGAAAGAAGCTTTCTGAGATACTGCTGTGTGATGTGTGACTTCCACTCACAGAGTTTAATCTGTATTTCGTTGATCTCTTTGCTAGCCTTATTTCTGTGGAATCTGAGAACAGATATTTCGGATCCCTTTGAAGACTATAGGGCCATAGGAAATATCCTCCGATAACAAAGAGAAAGAATCTTTCTGAGAAACTTATTTGTATTCTGTGAAATCATCTCACAAAGTTACAGCTTTCCCCTAAAGTAGCCTTTCGCTAAGACGGTTCTTGTGGAAATGGCAAAGTGATATTTGGAAGCCATTGAGGGCTATGGTGAAAATGGAAATATGCTCAGATGAAATCTGGAAAGAAGCTTTCTGAGAAACTGCTCTGTGATGTGTAACTTCCACTCACAGAGATATATCTGTATTTCGTGGATCTCTTTGCTAGCCTTATTTCTGTGGAATCTGAGAACAGATATTTCGGATCCTTTTGAAGACTATAGGGCCAAAGGAAATATCCTCCGATAACAAAGAGAAAGAAGCTTTCTGAGAAACTTCTTTGTGTTCTGTGAAATCATCTCACAGAGTTACAGCTTTCCCCTCAAGAAGCCTTTCGCTAAGACGGTTCTTGTGGAATTGGCAAAGTGATATTTGGAAGCCCATAGAGGGCTATGGTGAAAAAGGAAATATCCTCAGATGAAATCTGGAAAGAAGCTTTCTGAGAAACTGCTCTGTGATGTGGGACTTCCACTCACAGAGTTACATCTGTATTTCGTGGATCTCTTTGCTAGCCTTATTTCTGTGGAATCTGAGAACAGATATTTCGGATCCCTTTGAAGACTATAGGTCCAAAGGAAATATCCTCCGATAACAAATGAAAGAAGCTTTCTGAGAAACTTCTTTGTGTTCTGTGAAATCATCTCACAGAGTTACAGCTTTCCCCTCAAGAAGCCTTTCGCTAAGACAGTTCTTGTGGAATTGGCAAAGTGATATTTGGAAGCCCTTAGAGGGCAATGGTGAAAAAGGAAATATCCTCAGATGAAATCTGGAAAGAAGCTTTCTGAGATACTGCTCTGTGATGTGTGACTTCCACTCACAGAGTTACACCTGTATTTCGTGGATCTCTTTGCTAGAATTATTTCTGTGGAATCTGAGAACAGATATTTCGGATCCCTTTGAAGACTATAGGGCCAAAGGAAATATCCTCCGATAACAAAGAGAAAGAAGCTTTCTGAGAAACTTCTTGTGTCTGTGAAATCATCTCACAGAGTTACAGCTTTCCCCTCAAGAAGCCTTTCGCTAAGACGGTTCTTGTGGAATTGGCAAAGTGATATTTGGAAGCCCATAGAGGGCTATGGGGAAAAGGAAATATCCTCAGATGAAATCTGGAAAGAAGCTTTCTGAGAAACTGCTCTGTGATGTGTGACTTCCACTCACAGAGTTACATCTGTATTTCGTGGATCTCTTTGCTAGCCTTATTTCTCTGGAATCTGACAACAGATATTTCGGATCCCTTTGAAGACTATAGGGCCAAAGGAAGTATCCTCCGATAACAAAGAGAAAGAAGCTTTCTGAGAAACTTCTTTGTGTTCTGTGAAATCATCTCACAGAGTTACAGCTTTCCCCTCAAGAAGCCTTTCGCTAAGACAGTTCTTGTGGAATTGGCAAAGTGATATTTGGAAGCCCTTAGAGGGCTATGGTGAAAAAGGAAATATCCTCAGATGAAATCTGGAAAGAAGCTTTCTGAGATACTGCTCTGTGATGTGTGACTTCCACTCACAGAGTTACATCTTATTTCGTGGATCTCTTTGCTAGACTTATTTCTGTGGAATCTGAGAACAGATATTTCGGATCCCTTTGAAGACTATAGGGCCAAAGGAAATATCCTCCGATAACAAAGAGAAAGAAGCTTTCTGAGAAACTTCTTGTGTCTGTGAAATCATCTCACAGATTTACAGCTTTCCCCTCAAGAATCCTTTCGCTAAGACGGTTCTTGTGGAATTGGCAAAGTGTTATTTGGAAGCCCATAGAGGGCTATGGGGAAAAGGAAATATCCTCAGATGAAATCTGGAAAGAAGCTTTCTGTGAAACTGCTCTGTGATGTGTGACTTCCACTCACAGAGTTACATCTGTATTTCGTGGATCTCTTTGCTAGCCTTATTTCTGTGGAATCTGACAACAGATATTTCGGATCACTTTGAAGACTATAGGGCCAAAGCAAATATCCTCCGATAACAAAGAGAAAGAAGCTTTCTGAGAAACTTCTTTGTGTTCTGTGAAATCATCTCACAGAGTTACAGCTTTCCCCTCAAGAAGCCTTTCGCTAAGACAGTTCTTGTGGAATTGGCAAAGTGATATTTGGAAGCCCATAGAGGGCTACGTTGAAAAAGGAAATATCCTCAGATCAAATCTGGAAAGAAGCTTCCTGAAAAGCTGCTCTGTGATGTGTGACTTCCACTCACAGAGTTACATCCGTATTTCGTGGATCTCTTTGCTAGCCTTATTTCTGTGGAATCTGAGAACAGATATTTCGGATCCCTTTGAAGACTATAGGGTCAAAGGAAATATCCTCCGATAACAAAGAGAAAGAAGCTTTCCGAGAAACTTCTTTGTGTTCTGTGAAATCATCTCACAGAGTTACAGCTTTCCCCTCAAGAAGCCTTTCGCTAAGGCAGTTCTTGTGGAATTGGCAAAGTGATATTTGGAAGCCCATAGAGGGCTATGGTGAAAAAGGAAATATCCTCAGATGAAATCTGGAAAGAAGCTTTCTGAGATACTGCTCTGTGATGTGTGACTTCCACTCACAGAGTTACATCTGTATTTCGTGGATCTCTTTGCTAGCCTTATTTCTGTGGAATCTGAGAACAAATATTTCGGATCCCTTTGAAGACTATAGGGCCAAAGGAAATATCCTCCGATAACGAAGAGAAAGAAGCTTTCTGAGAAACTTCTTTGTGTTCTGTGAAATCATCTCACAGAGTTACAGCTTTCCCCTCAAGAAGCCTTTCGCTAAGACAGTTCTTGTGGAATTGGCAAAGTGATATTTGGAAGCCCTTAGAGGGCTATGGTGAAAAAGGAAATATCCTCAGATGAAATCTGGAAAG
Source organism: Macaca mulatta (assembly GCF_049350105.2). NCBI lineage: Eukaryota > Metazoa > Chordata > Mammalia > Primates > Cercopithecidae > Macaca > Macaca mulatta. Next base: position 52,400,615 of record NC_133422.1, on the reverse strand, counting down.
AAGCTTTCTGAGAAACTCCTCTGTGGTGTGTGACTTCCACTCACAGAATTACATCTGTATTTCGTGGATCTCTTTGCTAGCCCTATTTCAGTGGAATCTGAGAAAAGATATTTCGGATCCCTTTGAAGACTATAGGGCCAAAGGAAATATCCTCGGAAACAAAGAGAAAGAAGCTTTCTGAGAAACTTCTTTGTGTTCTGTGAAATCATCTCACAGAGTTACAGCTTTCCCCTCAAGAAGCCTTTCGCTAAGACAGTTCTTGTGGAATTGGCAAAGTGATATTTGAAGCCCATACAGGGCTATGGTGAAAAGGGAAATATGCTCAGATGAAATCTGGAAAGAAGCTTTCTGAGATACTGCTGTGTGATGTGTGACTTCCACTCACAGAGTTTAATCTGTATTTCGTTGATCTCTTTGCTAGCCTTATTTCTGTGGAATCTGAGAACAGATATTTCGGATCCCTTTGAAGACTATAGGGCCATAGGAAATATCCTCCGATAACAAAGAGAAAGAATCTTTCTGAGAAACTTATTTGTATTCTGTGAAATCATCTCACAAAGTTACAGCTTTCCCCTAAAGTAGCCTTTCGCTAAGACGGTTCTTGTGGAATTGGCAAAGTGATATTTGGAAGCCATTGAGGGCTATGGTGAAAATGGAAATATGCTCAGATGAAATCTGGAAAGAAGCTTTCTGAGAAACTGCTCTGTGATGTGTAACTTCCACTCACAGAGATATATCTGTATTTCGTGGATCTCTTTGCTAGCCTTATTTCTGTGGAATCTGAGAACAGATATTTCGGATCCTTTTGAAGACTATAGGGCCAAAGGAAATATCCTCCGATAACAAAGAGAAAGAAGCTTTCTGAGAAACTTCTTTGTGTTCTGTGAAATCATCTCACAGAGTTACAGCTTTCCCCTCAAGAAGCCTTTCGCTAAGACGGTTCTTGTGGAATTGGCAAAGTGATATTTGGAAGCCCATAGAGGGCTATGGTGAAAAAGGAAATATCCTCAGATGAAATCTGGAAAGAAGCTTTCTGAGAAACTGCTCTGTGATGTGGGACTTCCACTCACAGAGTTACATCTGTATTTCGTGGATCTCTTTGCTAGCCTTATTTCTGTGGAATCTGAGAACAGATATTTCGGATCCCTTTGAAGACTATAGGTCCAAAGGAAATATCCTCCGATAACAAATGAAAGAAGCTTTCTGAGAAACTTCTTTGTGTTCTGTGAAATCATCTCACAGAGTTACAGCTTTCCCCTCAAGAAGCCTTTCGCTAAGACAGTTCTTGTGGAATTGGCAAAGTGATATTTGGAAGCCCTTAGAGGGCTATGGTGAAAAAGGAAATATCCTCAGATGAAATCTGGAAAGAAGCTTTCTGAGATACTGCTCTGTGATGTGTGACTTCCACTCACAGAGTTACACCTGTATTTCGTGGATCTCTTTGCTAGAATTATTTCTGTGGAATCTGAGAACAGATATTTCGGATCCCTTTGAAGACTATAGGGCCAAAGGAAATATCCTCCGATAACAAAGAGAAAGAAGCTTTCTGAGAAACTTCTTGTGTCTGTGAAATCATCTCACAGAGTTACAGCTTTCCCCTCAAGAAGCCTTTCGCTAAGACGGTTCTTGTGGAATTGGCAAAGTGATATTTGGAAGCCCATAGAGGGCTATGGGGAAAAGGAAATATCCTCAGATGAAATCTGGAAAGAAGCTTTCTGAGAAACTGCTCTGTGATGTGTGACTTCCACTCACAGAGTTACATCTGTATTTCGTGGATCTCTTTGCTAGCCTTATTTCTCTGGAATCTGACAACAGATATTTCGGATCCCTTTGAAGACTATAGGGCCAAAGGAAGTATCCTCCGATAACAAAGAGAAAGAAGCTTTCTGAGAAACTTCTTTGTGTTCTGTGAAATCATCTCACAGAGTTACAGCTTTCCCCTCAAGAAGCCTTTCGCTAAGACAGTTCTTGTGGAATTGGCAAACTGATATTTGGAAGCCCTTAGAGGGCTATGATCAAAAAGGAAATATCCTCAGATGAAATCTGGAAAGAAGCTTTCTGAGAAACTTCTCTGTGGTGTGTGACTTCCACTCACAGAGTTACATCTGTATTTCGTGGATCTCTTTGCTAGCCTTATTTCTGTGGAATCTGAGAACAGATATTTCGGATCCCTTTGAATACTATACGGCCAAAGAAATATCCTCCGATAACAAGTAGAAAGAAGCTTTCTGAGAAACTTCTTTGTGTTCTGTGAAATCATCTCACAGAGTTACAGCTTTCCCCTCAAGAAGCCTTTCGCTAAGACGGTTCTTGTGGAATTGGCAAAGTGATATTTGGAAGCCCATAGAGGGCTATGGTGAAAAAGGAAATATCCTCAGATGAAATCTGGAAAGAAGCCTTCTGAGAAACTGCTCTGTGATGTGTGACTTCCACTCACAGAGTTACATATGTATTTCGTGGATCTCTTTGCTAGCCTTATTTCTGTGGAATCTGAGAACAGATAATTCGGAACTCTTTGAAGACTATAGGGCCAAAGGAAATATCCTCCGATAACAAAGAGAAAGAAGCTTTCTGAGAAACTTCTTTGTGTTGTGTGAAATCATCTCACAGAGTTACAGCTTTCCCCTCAAGAAGCCTTTCGCTAAGACAGTTCTTGTGGAATTTCCAAAGTGATATTTGGAAGCCCATAGAGGGCTATGGTGAAAAAGGAAATATCCTCAGATGAAATCTGGAAAGAAGCATTCTGAGAAACTGCTCTGGGATGTGTGACTTCCACTCACAGAGTTACATCTGTATTTCGTGGATCTCTTTGCTAGTCTTATTTCTGTGGAATCTGAGAACAGATATTTCGGATTCCTTTGAAGACTATAGGGCCAAAGGAAATATCCTCCGATAACAAAGAGAAAGAAGCTTTCTGAGAAACTTCTTTGTGTTCTGTGAAATCATCTCACAGAGTTACAGCTTTCCCCTCAAGAAGCCTTTCGCTAAGACAGTTCTTGTGGAATTGGCAAAGTGATATTTGGAAGCCCTTAGAGGGCTATGGTGAAAAAGGAAATATCCTCAGATGAAATCTGGAAAGAAGCTTTCTGAGATACTGCTCTGTGATGTGTGACTTCCACTCACAGAGTTACATCTTTATTTCGTGGATCTCTTTGCTAGCCTTATTTCTGTGGAATCTGAGAACAGATATTTCGGATCCCTTTGAAGACTATAGGGCCAAAGGAAATATCCTCCGATAACAAAGAGAAAGAAGCTTTCTGAGAAACTTCTTGTGTTCTGTGAAATCATCTCACAGAGTAACAGCTTTCCCCTCAAGAAGTCTTTCGCTAAAACGGTTCTTGTGGAATTGGCAAAGTGTTATTTGGAAGCCTATAGAGGGCTATGGGGAAAAGGAAATATCCTCAGACGAAATCTGGAAAGAAGCTTTCTGAGAAACTGCTCTGTGATGTGTGACTTCCACTCACAGAGTTACATCTGTATTTCGTGGATCTCTTTGCTAGCCTTATTTCTGTGGAATCTGACAACAGATATTTCGGATCCCTTTGAAGACTATAGGGCCAAAGGAAATATCCTCCGATAACAAAGAGAAAGAAGCTTTCTGAGAAACTTCTTTGTGTTCTGTGAAATCATCTCACAGAGTTACAGCTTTCCCCTCAAGAAGCCTTTCGCTAAGACAGTTCTTGTGGAATTGGCAAAGTGATATTTGGAAGCCCATAGAGGGCTATGTTGAAAAAGGAAATATCCTCAGATCAAATCTGGAAAGAAGCTTCCTGAAAAGCTGCTCTGTGATGTGTGACTTCCACTCACAGAGTTACATCCGTATTTCGTGGATCTCATTGCTAGCCTTATTTCTGTGGAATCTGAGAACAGATATTTCGGATCCCTTTGAAGACTATAGGGCCAAAGGAAATATCCTCCGATAACAAAGAGAAAGAAGCTTTCTGAGAAACTTCTTTGTGTTCTGTGAAATCATCTCACAGAGTTACAGCTTTCCCCTCAAGAAGCCTTTCGATAAGACAGTTCTTGTGGAGTTGGCAAAGTTATATTTGGAAGCCCATAGAGGGCTATGGTGAAAAAGGAAATATCCTCAGATGAAATCTGGAAAGAAGCTTTCTGAGAAACTTCTCTGTGATGTGTGACTTCCACTCACAGAGTTACATCTGTATTTCGTGGATCTCTTTGCTAGCCTTATTTCTGTGGAATCTGAGAACAGATATTTCGGATCCCTTTGAAGACTACAGGGCCAAAGGAAATATCCTCCGATAACAAAGAGAAAGAAGCTTTCTGAGAAACTTCTTTGTGTTCTGTGAAATCATCTCACAGAGTTACAGCTTTCCCCTCAAGAAGGCTTTCGCTAAGACATTTCTTGTGGAATTGCCAAAGTGATATTTGGAAGCCCATAGAGGGCTATGGTGAAAAAGGAAATATCCTCAGATGAAATCTGGAAAGAAGCTTTCTGAGAAACTGCTCTGTGATGTGTGACTTCCACTCACAGAGTTACATCTGTATTTCGTGGATCTCTTTGCTAGTCTTATTTCTGTGGAATCTGAGAACAGATATTTCGGATCCCTTTGAAGACTATAGGGCCAAAGGAAATATCCTCCGATAACAAAGAGAAAGAAGTTTTCTGAGAAACTTCTTTGTGTTCTGTGAAATCATCTCACAGAATTACAGCTTTCCCCTCAAGAAGCCTTTCGCTAAGACGGTTCTTGTGGAATTGGCAAAGTGATATTTGGAAGCCCATAGAGGGCTATGGTGAAAAAGGAAATATCCTCAGATGAAATCTGGAAAGAAGCCTTCTGAGAAACTGCTCTGTGATGTGTGACTTCCACTCACAGAGTTACATATGTATTTCGTGGATCTCTTTGCTAGCCTTATTTCTGTGGAATCTGAGAACAGATATTTCGGAACTCTTTGAAGACTAAAGGGCCAAAGGAAATATCCTCCGATAACAAAGAGAAAGAAGCTTTCTGAGAAACTTCTTTGTGTTGTGTGAAATCATCTCACAGAGTTACAGCTTTCCTCTCAAGAAGCCTTTCGCTACGACAGTTCTTGTGGAATTTCCAAAGTGATATTTGGAAGCCCATAGAGGGCTATGGTGAAAAAGGAAATATCCTCAGATGAAATCTGGAAAGAAGCATTCTGAGAAACTGCTCTGGGATGTGTGACTTCCACTCACAGAGTTACATCTGTATTTCGTGGATCTCTTTGCTAGTCTTATTTCTGTGGAATCTGAGAACAGATATTTCGGATTCCTTTGAAGACTATAGGGCCAAAGGAAATATCCTCCGATAACAAAGAGAAAGAAGCTTTCTGAGAAACTTCTTTGTGTTCTGTGAAATCATCTCACAGAGTTACAGCTTTCCCCTCAAGAAAGCTTTCGCTAAGACTTTTCTTGTGGAATTGGCAAAGTGATATTTGGAAGCCCATAGAGGGCTATGGTGAAAAAGGAAATATCCTCAGATGAAATCTGGAAAGAAGCTTTCTGAGAAACTGCTCTGTGATGTGTGACTTCCACTCACAGAGTTACATCTGTATTTCGTGGATCTCTTTGCTAGTCTTATTTCTGTGGAATCTGAGAACAGATATTTCGGATCCCTTTGAAGACTATAGGGCCAAAGGAAATATCCTCCGATAACAAAGAGAAAGAAGCTTTCTGAGAAACTTCTTTGTGTTCTGTGAAATCATCTCACAGAGTTACAGCTTTCCCCTCTAGAAGCCTTTCGCTAAGACGGTTCTTGTGGAATTGGCAAAGTGATATTTGGAAGCCCATAGAGGGCTATGGTGAAAAAGGAAATATCCTCAGATGAAATCTGGAAAGAAGCCTTCTGAGAAACTGCTCTGTGATGTGTGACTTCCACTCACAGAGTTACATATGTATTTCGTGGATCTCTTTGCTAGCCTTATTTCTGTGGAATCTGAGAACAGATATTTCGGAACTCTTTGAAGACTATAGGGCCAAAGGAAATATCCTCCGATAACAAAGAGAAAGAAGCTTTCTGAGAAACTTCTTTGTGTTGTGTGAAATCATCTCACAGAGTTACAGCTTTCCTCTCAAGAAGCCTTTCGCTAAGACAGTTCTTGTGGAATTTCCAAAGTGATATTTGGAAGCCCATAGAGGGCTATGGTGAAAAAGGAAATATCCTCAGATCAAATCTGGAAAGAAGCATTCTGAGAAACTGCTCTGGGATGTGTGACTTCCACTCACAGAGTTACATCTGTATTTCGTGGATCTCTTTGCTAGTCTTATTTCTGTGGAATCTGAGAACAGATATTTCGGATTCCTTTGAAGACTATAGGGCCAAAGGAAATATCCTCCGATAACAAAGAGAAAGAAGCTTTCTGAGAAACTTCTTTGTGTTCTGTGAAATCATCTCACAGAGTTACAGCTTTCCCCTCAAGAAGCCTTTCGCTAAGACAGTTCTTGTGGAATTGGCAAAGTGATATTTGGAAGCCCTTAGAGGGCTATGGTGAAAAAGGAAATATCCTCAGATGAAATCTGGAAAGAAGCTTTCTGAGATACTGCTCTGTGATGTGTGACTTCCACTCACAGAGTTACATCTGTATTTCGTGGATCTCTTTGCTAGACTTATTTCTGTGGAATCTGAGAACAGATATTTCGGATCCCTTTGAAGACTATAGGGCCAAAGGAAATATCCTCCGATAACAAAGAGAAAGAAGCTTTCTGAGAAACTTCTTGTGTTCTGTGAAATCATCTCACAGAGTAACAGCTTTCCCCTCAAGAAGTCTTTCGCTAAGACGGTTCTTGTAGAATTGGCAAAGTGTTATTTGGAAGCCCATAGAGGGCTATGGGGAAAAGGAAATATCCTCAGACGAAATCTGGAAAGAAGCTTTCTGAGAAACTGCTCTGTGATGTGTGACTTCCACTCACAGAGTTACATCTGTATTTCGTGGATCTCTTTGCTAGCCTTATTTCTGTGGAATCTGACAACAGATATTTCGGATCCCTTTGAAGACTATAGGGCCAAAGGAAATATCCTCCGATAACAAAGAGAAAGAAGCTTTCTGAGAAACTTCTTTGTGTTCTGTGAAATCATCTCACAGAGTTACAGCTTTCCCCTCAAGAAGCCTTTCGCTAAGACAGTTCTTGTGGAATTGGCAAAGTGATATTTGGAAGCCCATAGAGGGCTATGTTGAAAAAGGAAATATCCTCAGATCAAATCTGGAAAGAAGCTTCCTGAAAAGCTGCTCTGTGATGTGTGACTTCCACTCACACAGTTACATCTGTATTTCGTGGATCTCTTTGCTAGCCTTATTTCTGTGGAATCTGAGAACAGATATTTCGGATCCCTTTGAAGACTATAGGGCCAAAGGAAATATCCTCCGATAACAAAGAGAAAGAAGCTTTCCGAGAATCTTCTTTGTGTTCTGTGAAATCATCTCACAGAGTTACAGCTTTCCCCTCAAGAAGCCTTTCGATAAGACAGTTCTTGTGGAATTGGCAAAGTTATATTTGGAAGCCCATAGAGGGCTATGTTGAAAAAGGAAATATCCTCAGATGAAATCTGGAAAGAAGCTTTCTGAGATACTGCTCTGTGATGTGTGACTTCCACTCACAGAGTTACAACTGTATTTCGTGGATCTCTTTGCTAGCCTTATTTCTGTGGAATCTGAGAACAAATATTTCGGATCCCTTTGAAGACTATAGGGCCAAAGGAAATATCCTCCGATAACAAAGAGAAAGAAGCTTTCTGAGAAACTTCTTTGTGTTGTGTGAAATCATCTCACAGAGTTACAGCTTTCCTCTCAAGAAGCCTTTCGCTAAGACAGTTCTTGTGGAATTTCCAAAGTGATATTTGGAAGCCCATAGAGGGCTATGGTGAAAAAGGAAATATCCTCAGATCAAATCTGGAAAGAAGCATTCTGAGAAACTGCTCTGGGATGTGTGACTTCCACTCACAGAGTTACATCTGTATTTCGTGGATCTCTTTGCTAGTCTTATTTCTGTGGAATCTGAGAACAGATATTTCGGATTCCTTCGAAGACTATAGGGCCAAAGGAAATATCCTCCGATAACAAAGAGAAAGAAGCTTTCTGAGAAACTTCTTTGTGTTCTGTGAAATCATCTCACAGAGTTACAGCTTTCCCCTCAAGAAGCCTTTCGCTAAGACAGTTCTTGTGGAATTGGCAAAGTGATATTTGGAAGCCCTTAGAGGGCTATGGTGAAAAAGGAAATATCCTCAGATGAAATCTGGAAAGAAGCTTTCTGAGATACTGCTCTGTGATGTGTGACTTCCACTCACAGAGTTACATCTGTATTTCGTGGATCTCTTTGCTAGACTTATTTCTGTGGAATCTGAGAACAGATATTTCGGATCCCTTTGAAGACTATAGGGCCAAAGGAAATATCCTCCGATAACAAAGAGAAAGAAGCTTTCTGAGAAACTTCTTGTGTTCTGTGAAATCATCTCACAGAGTAACAGCTTTCCCCTCAAGAAGTCTTTCGCTAAGACGGTTCTTGTAGAATTGGCAAAGTGTTATTTGGAAGCCCATAGAGGGCTATGGGGAAAAGGAAATATCCTCAGACGAAATCTGGAAAGAAGCTTTCTGAGAAACTGCTCTGTGATGTGTGACTTCCACTCACAGAGTTACATCTGTATTTCGTGGATCTCTTTGCTAGCCTTATTTCTGTGGAATCTGACAACAGATATTTCGGATCCCTTTGAAGACTATAGGGCCAAAGGAAATATCCTCCGATAACAAAGAGAAAGAAGCTTTCTGAGAAACTTCTTTGTGTTCTGTGAAATCATCTCACAGAGTTACAGCTTTCCCCTCAAGAAGCCTTTCGCTAAGACAGTTCTTGTGGAATTGGCAAAGTGATATTTGGAAGCCCATAGAGGGCTATGTTGAAAAAGGAAATATCCTCAGATCAAATCTGGAAAGAAGCTTCCTGAAAAGCTGCTCTGTGATGTGTGACTTCCACTCACAGAGTTACATCTGTATTTCGTGGATCTCTTTGCTAGCCTTATTTCTGTGGAATCTGAGAACAGATATTTCGGATCCCTTTGAAGACTATAGGGCCAAAGGAAATATCCTCCGATAACAAAGAGAAAGAAGCTTTCCGAGAATCTTCTTTGTGTTCTGTGAAATCATCTCACAGAGTTACAGCTTTCCCCTCAAGAAGCCTTTCGATAAGACAGTTCTTGTGGAATTGGCAAAGTTATATTTGGAAGCCCATAGAGGGCTATGTTGAAAAAGGAAATATCCTCAGATGAAATCTGGAAAGAAGCTTTCTGAGATACTGCTCTGTGATGTGTGACTTCCACTCACAGAGTTACAACTGTATTTCGTGGATCTCTTTGCTAGCCTTATTTCTGTGGAATCTGAGAACAAATATTTCGGATCCCTTTGAAGACTATAGGGCCAAAGGAAATATCCTCCGATAACGAAGAGAAAGAAGCTTTCTGAGAAACTTCTTTGTGTTCTGTGAAATCATCTCACAGAGTTACAGCTTTCCCCTCAAGAAGCCTTTCGCTAAGACAGTTCTTGTGGAATTGGCAAAGTGATATTTGGAAGCCCTTAGAGGACTATGGTGAAAAAGGAAATATCCTCAGATGAAATCTGGAAAGAAGCTTTCTGAGAAACTTCTCTGTGGTGTGTGACTTCCACTCACAGAGTTACATCTGTATTTCGTGGATCTCTTTGCTAGCCCTATTTCTGTGGAATCTGAGAAACGATATTTCGGATCCCTTTGAGGACTATAGGGCCAAAGGAAATATCCTCCGATAACAAAGAGAAAGAAGCTTTCTGAGAAACTTCTTTGTGTTCTGTGAAATCATCTCACAGAGTTACAGCTTTCCCCTCAAGAAGCCTTTCGCTAAGACAGTTCTTGTGGAATTGGCAAAGTGATATTTGGAAGCCCAAATAGGGCTATGGTGAAAAAGGAAATATCCTCAGATGAAATCTGGAAAGACGATTTCTGAGATACTGCTGTGTGATGTGTGACTTCCACTCACGGAGTTTAATCTGTATTTCGTGGATCTCTTTGCTAGCCTTATTTCTGTGGAATCTGAGAACAGATATTTCGGATCCCTTTGAACACTATAGGGCCATAGGAAATATCCTCCGATAACAAAGATAAAGAAGCTTTCTGAGAAACTTATTTGTGTTCTGTGAAATCATCTCACACAGTTACAGCTTTCCCCTCAAGAAGCCTTTCGATAAGTCGGTTCTTGTGGAATTTGCAAAGTGATATTTGGAAGCCCATAGAAGGATACGGTGAAAAAGGAAATATCCTCAGATGAAATGTGGAAAGAAGCCTTCTGAGAAACTGCTCTGTGATGTGTGACTTCCACTCACAGAGTTACATCTGTATTTCGTGGATCTCTTTGCTAGCCTTATTTCTGTGGAATCTGAGAACAGATATTTCGGAACTCTTTGAAGACTTTAGGGCCAAGGGAAATATCCTCCGATAACAAAGAGAAAGAAGCTTTCTGAGAAACTTCTTTGTGTTCTGTGAAATCATCTCACAGAGTTACAGCTTTCCCCTCAAGAAGCCCTTCGCTAAGACAGTTCTTGTGGAATTTCCAAAGTGATATTTGGAAGCCCATAGAGGGCTATGGTGAAAAAGGAAATATCCTCAGATCAAATCTGGAAAGAAGCTTTCTGAGAAACTGCTTAGTGTTCTGTTAATTCATCTCACAGAGTTACATCTGTATTTCGTGGATCTCTTTGCTAGCCTTATTTCTGTGGAATCTGAGAAGAGATATTTCGGATTCCTTTGAAGACTATAGGGCCAAAGGAAATATCCTCCGATAACAAAGAGAAAGAAGCTTTCTGAGAAACTTCTTTGTGTTCTGTGAAATCATCTCACAGAGTTACAGCTTTCCCCTCAAGAAGCCTTTCGCTAAGACAGTTCTTGTGGAATTGGCATAGTGATATTTGGAAGCCCACAGAGAGCTGAGGTGAAAAAGGAAATATCCTCAGAGGAAATCTGGAAAGAAGCTTTCTGAGAAACTACTCTGTGATGTGTGACTTCCACTCACAGAGTTACATCTGTATTTCGTGGATCTCTTTGCTAGCCTTATTTCTGTGGAATCTGAGAAGAGATATTTTGAATGCCTTTGAAGACTATAGGGCCAAAGGAAATATCCTCCGATAACAAAGAGAAAGAAGCTTTCTGAGAAACTTCTTTGTGTTCTGTGAAATCATCTCACAGAGTTACAGCTTTCCCCTCAAGAAGCCTTTCGCTAAGACAGTTCTTGTGGAATTGGCAAAGTGATATTTGGAAGCCCATACAGGGATACGGTGAAAAAGGAAATATCCTCCGATGAAATCTGGAAAGAAGCTTTCTGAGATACTGCTGTGTGATGTGTGACTTCCACTCACGGAGTTTAATCTGTATTTCGTGGATCTCTTTGCTAGCCTTATTTCTGTGGAATCTGAGAACAGATATTTCGGATCCCTTTGAAGACTATAGGGCCATAGGAAATATCCTCCGATAACAAAGAGAAAGAAGCTTTCTGAGAAACATATTTGTGTTCTGTGAAATCATCTCACACAGTTACAGCTTTCCCCTCAAGTAGCCTTTCGCTAAGACGGTTCTTGTGGAATTGGCAAAGTGTTATTTGGAAGCCCATAGAGGGCTAAGGGGAAAAGGAAATATCCTCAGATGAAATCTGGAAAGAAGCTTTCTGAGAAACTGCTCTGTGATGTGTGACTTCCACTCACAGAGTTACATCCGTATTTCGTGGATCTCATTGCTAGCCTTATTTCTGTGGAATCTGAGAACAGATATTTCGGATCCCTTTGAAGACTATAGGGCCAAAGGAAATATCCTCCGATAACAAAGAGAAAGAAGCTTTCTGAGAAACTTCTTTGTGTTCTGTGAAATCATCTCACAGAGTTACAGCTTTCCCCTCAAGAAGCCTTTCGATAAGACAGTTCTTGTGGAATTGGCAAAGTTATATTTGGAAGCCCATAGAGGGCTATGGTGAAAAAGGAAATATCCTCAGATGAAATCTGGAAAGAAGCTTTCTGAGAAACTTCTCTGTGATGTGTGACTTCCACTCACAGAGTTACATCTGTATTTCGTGGATCTCTTTGCTAGCCTTATTTCTGTGGAATCTGAGAACAGATATTTCGGATCCCTTTGAAGACTACAGGGCCAAAGGAAATATCCTCCGATAACAAAGAGAAAGAAGCTTTCTGAGAAACTTCTTTGTGTTCTGTGAAATCATCTCACAGAGTTACAGCTTTCCCCTCAAGAAGGCTTTCGCTAAGACATTTCTTGTGGAATTGTCAAAGTGATATTTGGAAGCCCATAGAGGGCTATGGTGAAAAAGGAAATATCCTCAGATGAAATCTGGAAAGAAGCTTTCTGAGAAACTGCTCTGTGATGTGTGACTTCCACTCACAGAGTTACATCTGTATTTCGTGGATCTCTTTGCTAGTCTTATTTCTGTGGAATCTGAGAACAGATATTTCGGATCCCTTTGAAGACTATAGGGCCAAAGGAAATATCCTCCGATAACAAAGAGAAAGAAGCTTTCTGAGAAACTTCTTTGTGTTCTGTGAAATCATCTCACAGAATTACAGCTTTCCCCTCAAGAAGCCTTTCGCTAAGACGGTTCTTGTGGAATTGGCAAAGTGATATTTGGAAGCCCATAGAGGGCTATGGTGAAAAAGGAAATATCCTCAGATGAAATCTGGAAAGAAGCCTTCTGAGAAACTGCTCTGTGATGTGTGACTTCCACTCACAGAGTTACATATGTATTTCGTGGATCTCTTTGCTAGCCTTATTTCTGTGGAATCTGAGAACAGATATTTCGGAACTCTTTGAAGACTATAGGGCCAAAGGAAATATCCTCCGATAACAAAGAGAAAGAAGCTTTCTGAGAAACTTCTTTGTGTTGTGTGAAATCATCTCACAGAGTTACAGCTTTCCTCTCAAGAAGCCTTTCGCTACGACAGTTCTTGTGGAATTTCCAAAGTGATATTTGGAAGCCCATAGAGGGCTATGGTGAAAAAGGAAATATCCTCAGATGAAATCTGGAAAGAAGCATTCTGAGAAACTGCTCTGGGATGTGTGACTTCCACTCACAGAGTTACATCTGTATTTCGTGGATCTCTTTGCTAGTCTTATTTCTGTGGAATCTGAGAACAGATATTTCGGATTCCTTTGAAGACTATAGGGCCAAAGGAAATATAATCCGATAACAAAGAGAAAGAAGCTTTCTGAGAAACTTCTTTGTGTTCTGTGAAATCATCTCACAGAGTTACAGCTTTCCCCTCTAGAAGCCTTTCGCTAAGACGGTTCTTGTGGAATTGGCAAAGTGATATTTGGAAGCCCATAGAGGGCTATGGTGAAAAAGGAAATATCCTCAGATGAAATCTGGAAAGAAGCCTTCTGAGAAACTGCTCTGTGATGTGTGACTTCCACTCACAGAGTTACATATGTATTTCGTGGATCTCTTTGCTAGCCTTATTTCTGTGGAATCTGAGAACAGATATTTCGGAACTCTTTGAAGACTATAGGGCCAAAGGAAATATCCTCCGATAACAAAGAGAAAGAAGCTTTCTGAGAAACTTCTTTGTGTTGTGTGAAATCATCTCACAGAGTTACAGCTTTCCTCTCAAGAAGCCTTTCTCTAAGACAGTTCTTGTGGAATTTCCAAAGTGATATTTGGAAGCCCATAGAGGGCTATGGTGAAAAAGGAAATATCCTCAGATCAAATCTGGAAAGAAGCATTCTGAGAAACTGCTCTGGGATGTGTGACTTCCACTCACAGAGTTACATCTGTATTTCGTGGATCTCTTTGCTAGTCTTATTTCTGTGGAATCTGAGAACAGATATTTCGGATTCCTTTGAAGACTATAGGGCCAAAGGAAATATCCTCCGATAACAAAGAGAAAGAAGCTTTCTGAGAAACTTCTTTGTGTTCTGTGAAATCATCTCACAGAGTTACAGCTTTCCCCTCAAGAAGCCTTTCGCTAAGACAGTTCTTGTGGAATTGGCAAAGTGATATTTGGAAGCCCTTAGAGGGCTATGGTGAAATAGGAAATATCCTCAGATGAAATCTGGAAAGAAGCTTTCTGAGATACTGCTCTGTGATGTGTGACTTCCACTCACAGAGTTACATCTGTATTTCGTGGATCTCTTTGCTAGACTTATTTCTGTGGAATCTGAGAACAGATATTTCGGATCCCTTTGAAGACTATAGGGCCAAAGGAAATATCCTCCGATAACAAAGAGAAAGAAGCTTTCTGAGAAACTTCTTGTGTTCTGTGAAATCATCTCACAGAGTAACAGCTTTCCCCTCAAGAAGTCTTTCGCTAAGACGGTTCTTGTAGAATTGGCAAAGTGTTATTTGGAAGCCCATAGAGGGCTATGGGGAAAAGGAAATATCCTCAGACGAAATCTGGAAAGAAGCTTTCTGAGAAACTGCTCTGTGATGTGTGACTTCCACTCACAGAGTTACATCTGTATTTCGTGGATCTCTTTGCTAGCCTTATTTCTGTGGAATCTGACAACAGATATTTCGGATCCCTTTGAAGACTATAGGGCCAAAGGAAATATCCTCCGATAACAAAGAGAAAGAAGCTTTCTGAGAAACTTCTTTGTGTTCTGTGAAATCATCTCACAGAGTTACAGCTTTCCCCTCAAGAAGCCTTTCGCTAAGACAGTTCTTGTGGAATTGGCAAAGTGATATTTGGAAGCCCATAGAGGGCTATGTTGAAAAAGGAAATATCCTCAGATCAAATCTGGAAAGAAGCTTCCTGAAAAGCTGCTCTGTGATGTGTGACTTCCACTCACAGAGTTACATCTGTATTTCGTGGATCTCTTTGCTAGCCTTATTTCTGTGGAATCTGAGAACAGATATTTCGGATCCCTTTGAAGACTATAGGGCCAAAGGAAATATCCTCCGATAACAAAGAGAAAGAAGCTTTCCGAGAATCTTCTTTGTGTTCTGTGAAATCATCTCACAGAGTTACAGCTTTCCCCTCAAGAAGCCTTTCGATAAGACAGTTCTTGTGGAATTGGCAAAGTTATATTTGGAAGCCCATAGAGGGCTATGTTGAAAAAGGAAATATCCTCAGATGAAATCTGGAAAGAAGCTTTCTGAGATACTGCTCTGTGATGTGTGACTTCCACTCACAGAGTTACAACTGTATTTCGTGGATCTCTTTGCTAGCCTTATTTCTGTGGAATCTGAGAACAAATATTTCGGATCCCTTTGAAGACTATAGGGCCAAAGGAAATATCCTCCGATAACGAAGAGAAAGAAGCTTTCTGAGAAACTTCTTTGTGTTCTGTGAAATCATCTCACAGAGTTACAGCTTTCCCCTCAAGAAGCCTTTCGCTAAGACAGTTCTTGTGGAATTGGCAAAGTGATATTTGGAAGCCCTTAGAGGACTATGGTGAAAAAGGAAATATCCTCAGATGAAATCTGGAAAGAAGCTTTCTGAGAAACTTCTCTGTGATGTGTGACTTCCACTCACAGAGTTACATCTGTATTTCGTGGATCTCTTTGCTAGCCTTATTTCTGTGGAATCTGAGAACAGATATTTCGGATCCCTTTGAATACTATACGGCCAAAGAAATATCCTCCGATAACAAGTAGAAAGAAGCTTTCTGGGAAACTTCTTTGTGTTCTGTGAAATCATCTCACAGAGTTACAGCTTTCCCCTCAAGAAGCCTTTCGATAAGTCGGTTCTTGTGGAATTTGCAAAGTGATATTTGGAAGCCCATAGAAGGCTACGGTGAAAAAGGAAATATCCTCAGATGAAATGTGGAAAGAAGCCTTCTGAGAAACTGCTCTGTGATGTGTGACTTCCACTCACAGAGTTACATCTGTATTTCGTGGATCTCTTTGCTAGCCTTATTTCTGTGGAATCTGAGAACAGATATTTCGGAACTCTTTGAAGACTATAGGGCCAAAGGAAATATCCTCCGATAACAAAGAGAAAGAAGCTTTCTGAGAAACTTCTTTGTGTTCTCTGAAATCATCTCACAGAGTTACAGCTTTCCCCTCAAGAAGCCCTTCGCTAAGACAGTTCTTGTGGAATTTCCAAAGTGATATTTGGAAGCCCATAGAGGGCTATGGTGAAAAAGGAAATATCCTCAGATCAAATCTGGAAAGAAGCTTCCTGAAAAGCTGCTCTGTGATGTGTGACTTCCACTCACAGAGTTACATCTGTATTTCGTGGATCTCTTTGCTAGCCTTATTTCTGTGGAATCTGAGAAGAGATATTTCGGATTCCTTTGAAGACTATAGGGCCAAAGGAAATATCCTCCGATAACAAAGAGAAAGAAGCTTTCTGAGAAACTTCTTTGTGTTCTGTGAAATCATCTCACAGAGTTACAGCTTTCCCCTCAAGAAGCCTTTCGCTAAGACAGTTCTTGTGGAATTGGCATAGTGATATTTGGAAGCCCACAGAGAGCTGAGGTGAAAAAGGAAATATCCTCAGAGGAAATCTGGAAAGAAGCTTTCTGAGAAACTACTCTGTGATGTGTGACTTCCACTCACAGAGTTACATCTGTATTTCGTGGATCTCTTTGCTAGCCTTATTTCTGTGGAATCTGAGAAGAGATATTTTGAATGCCTTTGAAGACTATAGGGCCAAAGGAAATATCCTCCGATAACAAAGAGAAAGAAGCTTTCTGAGAAACTTCTTTGTGTTCTGTGAAATCATCTCACAGAGTTACAGCTTTCCCCTCAAGAAGCCTTTCGCTAAGACAGTTCTTGTGGAATTGGCAAAGTGATATTTGGAAGCCCATACAGGGATACGGTGAAAAAGGAAATATCCTCCGATGAAATCTGGAAAGAAGCTTTCTGAGATACTGCTGTGTGATGTGTGACTTCCACTCACGGAGTTTAATCTGTATTTCGTGGATCTCTTTGCTAGCCTTATTTCTGTGGAATCTGAGAACAGATATTTCGGATCCCTTTGAAGACTATAGGGCCATAGGAAATATCCTCCGATAACAAAGAGAAAGAAGCTTTCTGAGAAACATATTTGTGTTCTGTGAAATCATCTCACACAGTTACAGCTTTCCCCTCAAGTAGCCTTTCGCTAAGACGGTTCTTGTGGAATTGGCAAAGTGTTATTTGGAAGCCCATAGAGGGCTAAGGGGAAAAGGAAATATCCTCAGATGAAATCTGGAAAGAAGCTTTCTGAGAAACTGCTCTGTGATGTGTGACTTCCACTCACAGAGTTACATCCGTATTTCGTGGATCTCATTGCTAGCCTTATTTCTGTGTAATCTGAGAACAGATATTTCGGATCCCTTTGAAGACTATAGGGCCAAAGGAAATATCCTCCGATAACAAAGAGAAAGAAGCTTTCTGAGAAACTTCTTTGTGTTCTGTGAAATCATCTCACAGAGTTACAGCTTTCCCCTCAAGAAGCCTTTCGATAAGACAGTTCTTGTGGAATTGGCAAAGTTATATTTGGAAGCCCATAGAGGGCTATGGTGAAAAAGGAAATATCCTCAGATGAAATCTGGAAAGAAGCTTTCTGAGAAACTTCTCTGTGATGTGTGACTTCCACTCACAGAGTTACATCTGTATTTCGTGGATCTCTTTGCTAGCCTTATTTCTGTGGAATCTGAGAACAGATATTTCGGATCCCTTTGAAGACTACAGGGCCAAAGGAAATATCCTCCGATAACAAAGAGAAAGAAGCTTTCTGAGAAACTTCTTTGTGTTCTGTGAAATCATCTCACAGAGTTACAGCTTTCCCCTCAAGAAGGCTTTCGCTAAGACATTTCTTGTGGAATTGTCAAAGTGATATTTGGAAGCCCATAGAGGGCTATGGTGAAAAAGGAAATATCCTCAGATGAAATCTGGAAAGAAGCTTTCTGAGAAACTGCTCTGTGATGTGTGACTTCCACTCACAGAGTTACATCTGTATTTCGTGGATCTCTTTGCTAGTCTTATTTCTGTGGAATCTGAGAACAGATATTTCGGATCCCTTTGAAGACTATAGGGCCAAAGGAAATATCCTCCGATAACAAAGAGAAAGAAGCTTTCTGAGAAACTTCTTTGTGTTCTGTGAAATCATCTCACAGAATTACAGCTTTCCCCTCAAGAAGCCTTTCGCTAAGACGGTTCTTGTGGAATTGGCAAAGTGATATTTGGAAGCCCATAGAGGGCTATGGTGAAAAAGGAAATATCCTCAGATGAAATCTGGAAAGAAGCCTTCTGAGAAACTGCTCTGTGATGTGTGACTTCCACTCACAGAGTTACATATGTATTTCGTGGATCTCTTTGCTAGCCTTATTTCTGTGGAATCTGAGAACAGATATTTCGGAACTCTTTGAAGACTATAGGGCCAAAGGAAATATCCTCCGATAACAAAGAGAAAGAAGCTTTCTGAGAAACTTCTTTGTGTTGTGTGAAATCATCTCACAGAGTTACAGCTTTCCTCTCAAGAAGCCTTTCGCTACGACAGTTCTTGTGGAATTTCCAAAGTGATATTTGGAAGCCCTTAGAGGGCTATGGTGAAAAAGGAAATATCCTCAGATGAAATCTGGAAAGAAGCATTCTGAGAAACTGCTCTGGGATGTGTGACTTCCACTCACAGAGTTACATCTGTATTTCGTGGATCTCTTTGCTAGTCTTATTTCTGTGGAATCTGAGAACAGATATTTCGGATTCCTTTGAAGACTATAGGGCCAAAGGAAATATCCTCCGATAACAAAGAGAAAGAAGCTTTCTGAGAAACTTCTTTGTGTTCTGTGAAATCATCTCACAGAGTTACACCTTTCCCCTCAAGAAGCCTTTCGCAAAGATAGTTCTTGTGGAATTGGCAAAGTGATATTTGGAAGCCCATGGAGGGCTATGGTCAAAAAGGAAATATCCTCCGATGAAATCTGGAAAGAAGCTTTCTGAGATACTGCTCTGTGATGTGTGACTTCCACTCACAGAGTTACATCTGTATATCGTGGATCTCTTTCCTAGCCTTATTTCTGTGGAATCTGAGAACAGATATTTCGGATACCTTTGAAGACTATAGGGCCAAAGGAAATATCCTCCGATAACAAAGAGAAAGAAGCTTTCTGAGAAACTTCTTTGTGTTCTGTGAAATCATCTCACAGAGTTACAGCTTTCCCCTCAAGAAGCCTTTCGCTAAGAAAGTTCTTGTCGAATTGGCAAAGTGATATTTGGAAGCCCATAGAGGGCTATCGTGAAGAAGGAAATATCCTCCGATGAAATCTGGAAAGAAGCTTTCTGAGAAACTTCTCTGTGATGTGTGACTTCCACTCACAGAGTTACATCTGTATTTCGTGGATCTCTTTGCTAGCCTTATTTCTGTGGAATCTGAGAACAGATATTTCGGATCCCTTTGAATACTATACGGCCAAAGAAATATCCTCCGATAACAAGTAGAAAGAAGCTTTCTGGGAAACTTCTTTGTGTTCTGTGAAATCATCTCACAGAGTTACAGCTTTCCCCTCAAGAAGCCTTTCGATAAGTCGGTTCTTGTGGAATTTGCAAAGTGATATTTGGAAGCCCATAGAAGGCTACGGTGAAAAAGGAAATATCCTCAGATGAAATGTGGAAAGAAGCCTTCTGAGAAACTGCTCTGTGATGTGTGACTTCCACTCACAGAGTTACATCTGTATTTCGTGGATCTCTTTGCTAGCCTTATTTCTGTGGAATCTGAGAACAGATATTTCGGAACTCTTTGAAGACTATAGGGCCAAAGGAAATATCCTCCGATAACAAAGAGAAAGAAGCTTTCTGAGAAACTTCTTTGTGTTCTCTGAAATCATCTCACAGAGTTACAGCTTTCCCCTCAAGAAGCCCTTCGCTAAGACAGTTCTTGTGGAATTTCCAAAGTGATATTTGGAAGCCCATAGAGGGCTATGGTGAAAAAGGAAATATCCTCAGATCAAATCTGGAAAGAAGCTTCCTGAAAAGCTGCTCTGTGATGTGTGACTTCCACTCACAGAGTTACATCTGTATTTCGTGGATCTCTTTGCTAGCCTTATTTCTGTGGAATCTGAGAAGAGATATTTCGGATTCCTTTGAAGACTATAGGGCCAAAGGAAATATCCTCCGATAACAAAGAGAAAGAAGCTTTCTGAGAAACTTCTTTGTGTTCTGTGAAATCATCTCACAGAGTTACAGCTTTCCCCTCAAGAAGCCTTTCGCTAAGACAGTTCTTGTGGAATTGGCATAGTGATATTTGGAAGCCCACAGAGAGCTGAGGTGAAAAAGGAAATATCCTCAGAGGAAATCTGGAAAGAAGCTTTCTGAGAAACTACTCTGTGATGTGTGACTTCCACTCACAGAGTTACATCTGTATTTCGTGGATCTCTTTGCTAGCCTTATTTCTGTGGAATCTGAGAAGAGATATTTTGAATGCCTTTGAAGACTATAGGGCCAAAGGAAATATCCTCCGATAACAAAGAGAAAGAAGCTTTCTGAGAAACTTCTTTGTGTTCTGTGAAATCATCTCACAGAGTTACAGCTTTCCCCTCAAGAAGCCTTTCGCTAAGACAGTTCTTGTGGAATTGGCAAAGTGATATTTGGAAGCCCATACAGGGATACGGTGAAAAAGGAAATATCCTCCGATGAAATCTGGAAAGAAGCTTTCTGAGATACTGCTGTGTGATGTGTGACTTCCACTCACGGAGTTTAATCTGTATTTCGTGGATCTCTTTGCTAGCCTTATTTCTGTGGAATCTGAGAACAGATATTTCGGATCCCTTTGAAGACTATAGGGCCATAGGAAATATCCTCCGATAACAAAGAGAAAGAAGCTTTCTGAGAAACATATTTGTGTTCTGTGAAATCATCTCACACAGTTACAGCTTTCCCCTCAAGTAGCCTTTCGCTAAGACGGTTCTTGTGGAATTGGCAAAGTGTTATTTGGAAGCCCATAGAGGGCTAAGGGGAAAAGGAAATATCCTCAGATGAAATCTGGAAAGAAGCTTTCTGAGAAACTGCTCTGTGATGTGTGACTTCCACTCACAGAGTTACATCCGTATTTCGTGGATCTCATTGCTAGCCTTATTTCTGTGGAATCTGAGAACAGATATTTCGGATCCCTTTGAAGACTATAGGGCCAAAGGAAATATCCTCCGATAACAAAGAGAAAGAAGCTTTCTGAGAAACTTCTTTGTGTTCTGTGAAATCATCTCACAGAGTTACAGCTTTCCCCTCAAGAAGCCTTTCGATAAGACAGTTCTTGTGGAATTGGCAAAGTTATATTTGGAAGCCCATAGAGGGCTATGGTGAAAAAGGAAATATCCTCAGATGAAATCTGGAAAGAAGCTTTCTGAGAAACTTCTCTGTGATGTGTGACTTCCACTCACAGAGTTACATCTGTATTTCGTGGATCTCTTTGCTAGCCTTATTTCTGTGGAATCTGAGAACAGATATTTCGGATCCCTTTGAAGACTACAGGGCCAAAGGAAATATCCTCCGATAACAAAGAGAAAGAAGCTTTCTGAGAAACTTCTTTGTGTTCTGTGAAATCATCTCACAGAGTTACAGCTTTCCCCTCAAGAAGGCTTTCGCTAAGACATTTCTTGTGGAATTGTCAAAGTGATATTTGGAAGCCCATAGAGGGCTATGGTGAAAAAGGAAATATCCTCAGATGAAATCTGGAAAGAAGCCTTCTGAGAAACTGCTCTGTGATGTGTGACTTCCACTCACAGAGTTACATATGTATTTCGTGGATCTCTTTGCTAGCCTTATTTCTGTGGAATCTGAGAACAGATATTTCGGAACTCTTTGAAGACTATAGGGCCAAAGGAAATATCCTCCGATAACAAAGAGAAAGAAGCTTTCTGAGAAACTTCTTTGTGTTGTGTGAAATCATCTCACAGAGTTACAGCTTTCCTCTCAAGAAGCCTTTCGCTAAGACAGTTCTTGTGGAATTTCCAAAGTGATATTTGGAAGCCCATAGAGGGCTATGGTGAAAAAGGAAATATCCTCAGATCAAATCTGGAAAGAAGCATTCTGAGAAACTGCTCTGGGATGTGTGACTTCCACTCACAGAGTTACATCTGTATTTCGTGGATCTCTTTGCTAGTCTTATTTCTGTGGAATCTGAGAACAGATATTTCGGATTCCTTTGAAGACTATAGGGCCAAAGGAAATATCCTCCGATAACAAAGAGAAAGAAGCTTTCTGAGAAACTTCTTTGTGTTCTGTGAAATCATCTCACAGAGTTACAGCTTTCCCCTCAAGAAGCCTTTCGCTAAGACAGTTCTTGTGGAATTGGCAAAGTGATATTTGGAAGCCCTTAGAGGGCTATGGTGAAATAGGAAATATCCTCAGATGAAATCTGGAAAGAAGCTTTCTGAGATACTGCTCTGTGATGTGTGACTTCCACTCACAGAGTTACATCTGTATTTCGTGGATCTCTTTGCTAGACTTATTTCTGTGGAATCTGAGAACAGATATTTCGGATCCCTTTGAAGACTATAGGGCCAAAGGAAATATCCTCCGATAACAAAGAGAAAGAAGCTTTCTGAGAAACTTCTTGTGTTCTGTGAAATCATCTCACAGAGTAACAGCTTTCCCCTCAAGAAGTCTTTCGCTAAGACGGTTCTTGTAGAATTGGCAAAGTGTTATTTGGAAGCCCATAGAGGGCTATGGGGAAAAGGAAATATCCTCAGACGAAATCTGGAAAGAAGCTTTCTGAGAAACTGCTCTGTGATGTGTGACTTCCACTCACAGAGTTACATCTGTATTTCGTGGATCTCTTTGCTAGCCTTATTTCTGTGGAATCTGACAACAGATATTTCGGATCCCTTTGAAGACTATAGGGCCAAAGGAAATATCCTCCGATAACAAAGAGAAAGAAGCTTTCTGAGAAACTTCTTTGTGTTCTGTGAAATCATCTCACAGAGTTAGAGCTTTCCCCTCAAGAAGCCTTTCGCTAAGACAGTTCTTGTGGAATTGGCAAAGTGATATTTGGAAGCCCATAGAGGGCTATGTTGAAAAAGGAAATATCCTCAGATCAAATCTGGAAAGAAGCTTCCTGAAAAGCTGCTCTGTGATGTGTGACTTCCACTCACAGAGTTACATCTGTATTTCGTGGATCTCTTTGCTAGCCTTATTTCTGTGGAATCTGAGAACAGATATTTCGGATCCCTTTGAAGACTATAGGGCCAAAGGAAATATCCTCCGATAACAAAGAGAAAGAAGCTTTCCGAGAATCTTCTTTGTGTTCTGTGAAATCATCTCACAGAGTTACAGCTTTCCCCTCAAGAAGCCTTTCGATAAGACAGTTCTTGTGGAATTGGCAAAGTTATATTTGGAAGCCCATAGAGGGCTATGTTGAAAAAGGAAATATCCTCAGATGAAATCTGGAAAGAAGCTTTCTGAGATACTGCTCTGTGATGTGTGACTTCCACTCACAGAGTTACAACTGTATTTCGTGGATCTCTTTGCTAGCCTTATTTCTGTGGAATCTGAGAACAAATATTTCGGATCCCTTTGAAGACTATAGGGCCAAAGGAAATATCCTCCGATAACGAAGAGAAAGAAGCTTTCTGAGAAACTTCTTTGTGTTCTGTGAAATCATCTCACAGAGTTACAGCTTTCCCCTCAAGAAGCCTTTCGCTAAGACAGTTCTTGTGGAATTGGCAAAGTGATATTTGGAAGCCCTTAGAGGACTATGGTGAAAAAGGAAATATCCTCAGATGAAATCTGGAAAGAAGCTTTCTGAGAAACTTCTCTGTGGTGTGTGACTTCCACTCACAGAGTTACATCTGTATTTCGTGGATCTCTTTGCTAGCCCTATTTCTGTGGAATCTGAGAAACGATATTTCGGATCCCTTTGAGGACTATAGGGCCAAAGGAAATATCCTCCGATAACAAAGAGAAAGAAGCTTTCTGAGAAACTTCTTTGTGTTCTGTGAAATCATCTCACAGAGTTACAGCTTTCCCCTCAAGAAGCCTTTCGCTAAGACAGTTCTTGTGGAATTGGCAAAGTGATATTTGGAAGCCCAAATAGGGCTATGGTGAAAAAGGAAATATCCTCAGATGAAATCTGGAAAGACGATTTCTGAGATACTGCTGTGTGATGTGTGACTTCCACTCACGGAGTTTAATCTGTATTTCGTGGATCTCTTTGCTAGCCTTATTTCTGTGGAATCTGAGAACAGATATTTCGGATCCCTTTGAACACTATAGGGCCATAGGAAATATCCTCCGATAACAAAGATAAAGAAGCTTTCTGAGAAACTTATTTGTGTTCTGTGAAATCATCTCACACAGTTACAGCTTTCCCCTCAAGAAGCCTTTCGATAAGTCGGTTCTTGTGGAATTTGCAAAGTGATATTTGGAAGCCCATAGAAGGATACGGTGAAAAAGGAAATATCCTCAGATGAAATGTGGAAAGAAGCCTTCTGAGAAACTGCTCTGTGATGTGTGACTTCCACTCACAGAGTTACATCTGTATTTCGTGGATCTCTTTGCTAGCCTTATTTCTGTGGAATCTGAGAACAGATATTTCGGAACTCTTTGAAGACTTTAGGGCCAAAGGAAATATCCTCCGATAACAAAGAGAAAGAAGCTTTCTGAGAAACTTCTTTGTGTTCTGTGAAATCATCTCACAGAGTTACAGCTTTCCCCTCAAGAAGCCCTTCGCTAAGACAGTTCTTGTGGAATTTCCAAAGTGATATTTGGAAGCCCATAGAGGGCTATGGTGAAAAAGGAAATATCCTCAGATCAAATCTGGAAAGAAGCTTCCTGAAAAGCTGCTCTGTGATGTGTGACTTCCACTCACAGAGTTACATCTGTATTTCGTGGATCTCTTTGCTAGCCTTATTTCTGTGGAATCT
This sequence comes from Macaca mulatta, assembly GCF_049350105.2. Classification (NCBI taxonomy): domain Eukaryota; kingdom Metazoa; phylum Chordata; class Mammalia; order Primates; family Cercopithecidae; genus Macaca; species Macaca mulatta. The sequence continues at coordinate 52,375,843 of NC_133422.1, read as the reverse complement.
GAGAAGAGATATTTCGGATCCCTTTGAAGGCTATAGGGCCAAAGGAAATATCCTCCGATAACAAAGAGAAAGAAGCTTTCTGAGAAACTTCTTTGTGTTCTGTGAAATCATCTCACAGAGTTACAGCTTTCCCCTCAAGAAGCCTTTCGCTAAGACAGTTCTTGTGGAATTGGCAAAGTGATATTTGGAAGCCCACAGAGAGCTGAGGTGAAAAAGGAAATATCCTCAGAGGAAATCTGGAAAGAAGCTTTCTGAGAAACTACTCTGTGATGTGTGACTTCCACTCACAGAGTTACATCTGTATTTCGTGGATCTCTTTGCTAGCCTTATTTCTGTGGAATCTGAGAAGAGATATTTTGAATGCCTTTGAAGACTATAGGGCCAAAGGAAATATCCTCCGATAACAAAGAGAAAGAAGCTTTCTGAGAACCTTCTTTGTGTTCTGTGAAATCATCTCACAGAGTTACAGCTTTCCCCTCAAGAAGACTTTCGCTAAGACAGTTCTTGTGGAATTGGCAAAGTGATATTTGGAAGCCCATACAGAGCTATGGTGAAAAAGGAAATATCCTCAGATGAAATCTGGAAAGAAGCTTTCTGAGATACTGCTGTGTGATGTGTGACTTCCACTCACGGAGTTTAATCTGTATTTCGTGGATCTCTTTGCTAGCCTTATTTCTGTGGAATCTGAGAACAGATATTTCGGATCCCTTTGAAGACTATAGGTCCATAGGAAATATCCTCCGATAACAAAGAGAAAGAAGCTTTCTGAGAAACTTATTTGTGTTCTGTGAAATCATCTCACACAGTTACAGCTTTCCCCTCAAGTAGCCTTTCGCTAAGACGGTTCTTGTGGAATTGGCAAAGTGTTATTTGGAAGCCCATAGAGGGCTAAGGGGAAAAGGAAATATCCTCAGATGAAATCTGGAAAGAAGCTTTCTGAGAAACTGCTCTGTGATGTGTGACTTCCACTCACAGAGTTACATCTGTTTTTCGTGGATCTCTTTGCAAGCCTTATTTCTGTGGAATCTGAGAACAGATATTTCGGATCCCTTTGAAGACTATTGGGCCAAAGGTAATATCCTCTGATAACAAAGAGAAAGAAGCTTTCTGAGAAACTTCTTTGTGTTCTGTGAAATCATCTCACAAAGTTACAGCGTTCCCCTCAAGTAGCCTTTCGCTAAGACGGTTCTTGTGGAATTGGCAAAGTGATATTTGGAAGCCATTGAGGGCTATGGTGAAAAAGGAAATATGCTCAGATGAAATCTCTAAAGAAGCTTTCTGAGAAACTGCTCTGTGATGTGTGACTTCCACTCACAGAGATATATCTGTATTTCGTGGATCTCTTTGCTAGCCTTATTTCTGTGGAATCTGAGAACAGATATTTCGGATCCTTTTGAAGACTATAGGGCCAAAGGAAATATCCTCCGATAACAAAGAGAAAGAAGCTTTCTGAGAAACTTCTTTGTGTTCTGTGAAATCATCTCACAGAGTTACACCTTTCCCCTCAAGAAGCCTTTCGCAAAGATAGTTCTTGTGGAATTGGCAAAGTGATATTTGGAAGCCCATGGAGGGCTATGGTCAAAAAGGAAATATCCTCCGATGAAATCTGGAAAGAAGCTTTCTGAGATACTGCTCTGTGATGTGTGACTTCCACTCACAGAGTTACATCTGTATATCGTGGATCTCTTTCCTAGCCTTATTTCTGTGGAATCTGAGAACAGATATTTCGGATCCCTTTGAAGACTATAGGGCCAAAGGAAATATCCTCCGATAACAAAGAGAAAGAAGCTTTCTGAGAAACTTCTTTGTGTTCTGTGAAATCATCTCACAGAGTTACAGCTTTCCCCTCAAGAAGCCTTTCGCTAAGAAAGTTCTTGTCGAATTGGCAAAGTGATATTTGGAAGCCCATAGAGGGCTATCGTGAAAAAGGAAATATCCTCCGATGAAATCTGGAAAGAAGCTTTCTGAGAAACTTCTCTGTGATGTGTGACTTCCACTCACAGAGTTACATCTGTATTTCGTGGATCTCTTTGCTAGCCTTATTTCTGTGGAATCTGAGAACAGATATTTCGGATCCCTTTGAATACTATACGGCCAAAGAAATATCCTCCGATAACAAGTAGAAAGAAGCTTTCTGGGAAACTTCTTTGTGTTCTGTGAAATCATCTCACAGAGTTACAGCTTTCCCCTCAAGAAGCCTTTCGATAAGTCGGTTCTTGTGGAATTTGCAAAGTGATATTTGGAAGCCCATAGAAGGCTACGGTGAAAAAGGAAATATCCTCAGATGAAATGTGGAAAGAAGCCTTCTGAGAAACTGCTCTGTGATGTGTGACTTCCACTCACAGAGTTACATCTGTATTTCGTGGATCTCTTTGCTAGCCTTATTTCTGTGGAATCTGAGAACAGATATTTCGGAACTCTTTGAAGACTATAGGGCCAAAGGAAATATCCTCCGATAACAAAGAGAAAGAAGCTTTCTGAGAAACTTCTTTGTGTTCTGTGAAATCATCTCACAGAGTTACAGCTTTCCCCTCAAGAAGCCCTTCGCTAAGACAGTTCTTGTGGAATTTCCAAAGTGATATTTGGAAGCCCATAGAGGGCTATGGTGAAAAAGGAAATATCCTCAGATCAAATCTGGAAAGAAGCTTCCTGAAAAGCTGCTCTGTGATGTGTGACTTCCACTCACAGAGTTACATCTGTATTTCGTGGATCTCTTTGCTAGCCTTATTTCTGTGGAATCTGAGAAGAGATATTTCGGATTCCTTTGAAGACTATAGAGCCAAAGGAAATATCCTCCGATAACAAAGAGAAAGAAGCTTTCTGAGAAACTTCTTTGTGTTCTGTGAAATCATCTCACAGAGTTACAGCTTTCCCCTCAAGAAGCCTTTCGCTAAGACAGTTCTTGTGGAATTGGCATAGTGATATTTGGAAGCCCACAGAGAGCTGAGGTGAAAAAGGAAATATCCTCAGAGGAAATCTGGAAAGAAGCTTTCTGAGAAACTACTCTGTGATGTGTGACTTCCACTCACAGAGTTACATCTGTATTTCGTGGATCTCTTTGCTAGCCTTATTTCTGTGGAATCTGAGAAGAGATATTTTGAATGCCTTTGAAGACTATAGGGCCAAAGGAAATATCCTCCGATAACAAAGAGAAAGAAGCTTTCTGAGAAACTTCTTTGTGTTCTGTGAAATCATCTCACAGAGTTACAGCTTTCCGCTCAAGAAGCCTTTCGCTAAGACAGTTCTTGTGGAATTGGCAAAGTGATATTTGGAAGCCCTTAGTGGGCTATGGTGGAAAAGGAAATATCCTCAGATGAAATCTGGAAAGAAGCTTTCTGAGAAACTTCTCTGTGGTGTGTGACTTCCACTCACAGAGTTACATCTGTATTTCGTGGATCTCTTTGCTAGTCTTATTTCTGTGGAATCTGAGAACAGATATTTCGGATCCCTTTGAAGACTTTAGGGCCAAAGCCAATAACCTCCGATATCAAAGAGAAAAAGCCTTCTGAGAAACTTCTTTGTGTTCTGTGAAATCAACTCACAGAGTTACAGCTTTCCCCTCAAGAAGCCTTCCGCTAAGACAGTTCTTGTGGAATTGGCAACGTGATATTTGGAAGCCCATAGAGGGCTATGGTGAAAAAGGAAATATCCTCAGATCAAATCTGGAAAGAAGCTTCCTGAGAAGCTGCTCTGTGATGTGTGACTTCCACTCACAGAGTTAAATCTGTATTTCGTGGATCTCTTTGCTAGCCTTATTTCTGTGGAATCTGAGAACAGATATTTCGGATCCCTTTGAAGACTATAGGGCAAAAGGAAATATCCTCCGATAACAAAGAGAAAGAAGCTTTCTGAGAAACTTCTTTGTGTTCTGTGAAATCATCTCACAGAGTTACAGCTTTCCCCTCAATAAACCTTTCGCTAAGACAGTTCTTGTGGAATTGGCAAAGTGATATTTGGAAGCCCTTAGAGGGCTATGGTGAAAATGGAAATATCCTCATATGAAATCTGGAAAGAAGCTTTCTGAGAAACTTCTCTGTGGTGTGTGACTTCCACTCACAGAGTTACATCTGTTTTTCGTGGATCTCTTTGCTAGCCTTATTTCTGTGGAATCTGAGAACAGATATTTCGGATCCCTTTGAAGACTCTAGGGCCAAAGGAAATATCCTCCGATAACAAAGAGAACGAAGCTTTCTGAGAAACTTCTTTGTGTTCTGTGAAATCATCTCACAGAGTTACAGCTTTCCCCTGAAGAAGCCTTTCGCTAAGACGGTTCTTGTGGAATTGGCAAAGTGATGTTTGGAAGCCCATAGAGGGCTATGGTGAAAAAGGAAATATCCTCAGATGAAATCTGGAAAGAAGCTTTCTGAGAAACTGCTCTGTGATGTGTGACTTCCACTCACAGAGTTACATCTGTATTTCGTGGATCACTTTGCTAGCCTTATTTCTGTAAAATCTGAGAACAGATATTTCGGATCCCTTTGAAGACTATAGGGCCAAAGGAAATATCCTCCGATAACAAAGAGAAAGAAGCTTTCTGAGAAACTTCTTCGTGTTCTGTGAAATCATCTCACAGAGTTACAGCTTTCCCCTCAAGAAGCCTTTCGCTAAGACGGCTCTTGTGGAATTGGCAAAGTGTTATTTGGAAGCCCATAGAGGGCTAAGGGGAAAAGGAAATATCCTCAGATGAAATCTGGAAAGAAGCTTTCTGAGAAACTGCTCTGTGATGTGTGACTTCCACTCACAGAGTTACATCTGTTTTTCGTGGATCTCTTTGCAAGCTTTATTTCTGTGGAGTCTGAGAACAGATATTTCGGATCCCTTTGAAGACTATTGGGCCAAAGGAAATATCATCTGATAACAAAGAGAAAGAAGCTTTTTGAGAAACTTCTTTGTGTTCTGTGAAATCATCTCACAAAGTTACAGCGTTCCCCTCAAGTAGCCTTTCGCTAAGACGGTTCTTGTGGAATTGGCAAAGTGATATTTGGAAGCCATTGAGGGCTATGGTGAAAAAGGAAATATGCTCAGATGAAATCTGGAAAGAAGCTTTCTGAGAAACTGCTCTGTGATGTGTGACTTCCACTCACAGAGATTTATCTGTATTTCGTGGATCTCTTTGCTAGCCTTATTTCTGTGGAATCTGAGAACAGATATTTCGGAACCTTTTGAAGACTATAGGGCCAAAGGAAATATCCTCCTATAACAAAGAGAAAGAAGCTTTCTGAGAAACTTCTTTGTGTTCTGTGAAATCATCTCACAGAGTTACAGCTTTCCCCTTAAGAAGCCTTTTGCTAAGACAGTTCTTGTGGAATTGGCAAAGTGATATTTGGAAGCCCATAGAGGGCTATGGTGAAAAAGGAAATATCCTCAGATGAAATCTGGAAAGAAGTTTTCTGAGAAACTGATCTGTGATGTGTGACTTCCACTCACAGAGTTACATCTGTATTTTGTGGATCTATTTGCGAGCCTTATTTCTGTGGATTCTGAAATATCCTCCGATAACAATGAGAAAGAAGCTTTGTGAGAAACTTCTTTGTGCTCTGTGAAATCATCTCACAGAGTTACAGCTTTCCCCTCAAGAAGCCTTTCGATAAGACAGTTCTTGTGGTATTGGCAAAGTGATATTTGGAAGCCCATAGAGGGCTATGGTGAAAAAGGAAATATCCTCAGTGGAAATCTGGAAAGAAGCTTTCTGAGAAACTTCTCTGCGGTGTGTGTCTTCCACTCACAGAGTTACATCTGAATTTCGTGGATCTCTTTGCTAGCCTTATTTCTGTGGAATCTGAGAAGAGATATTTCGGATCCCTTTGAAGACTATAGGGCCAAAGGAAATATCCTCCGATAACAAAGAGAAAGAAGCTTTCTGAGAAACTTCTTTGTGTTCTGTGAAATCATCTCACAGAGTTACAGCTTTCCCCTCAAGAAGCCTTTCGCTAAGACAGTTCTTGTGGAATTGGCAAAGTGATATTTGGAAGCCCTTAGAGGGCTATGGTGAAAAAGGAAATATCCTCAGATGAAATCTGGAAAGAAGCTTTCTGAGAAACTGCTCTGTGATGTGTGACTTCCACTCACAGAGTTACATCTGTATTTCGTGGATCTCTTTGCTAGCCTTATTTCTGTGGAATCTGACAACAGATATTTCGGATCCCTTTGAAGACTATAGGGCCAAAGGAAATATCCTCCGATAACAAAGAGAAAGAAGCTTTCTGAGAAACTTCTTTATGTTCTGTGAAATCATCTCACAGAGTTACAGCTTTCCCCTCAAGAAGCCTTTAGCTAAGACAGTTCTTGTGGAATTGGCAAAGTGATATTTGGAAGCCCATAGAGGGCTATGTTGAAAAAGGAAATATCCTCAGATCAAATCTGGAAAGAAGCTTCCTGAAAAGCTGCTCTGTGATGTGTGACTTCCACTCACAGAGTTACATCCGTATTTCGTGGATCTCTTTGCTAGCCTTATTTCTGTGGAATCTGAGAACAGATATTTCGGATCCCTTTGAAGACTATAGGGCCAAAGGAAATATCCTCCGATAACAAAGAGAAAGAAGCTTTCCGAGAAACTTCTTTGTGTTCTGTGAAATCATCTCACAGAGTTACAGCTTTCCCCTCAATAAACCTTTCGCTAAGACAGTTCTTGTGGAATTGGCAAAGTGATATTTGGAAGCCCTTAGAGGGCTATGGTGAAAATGGAAATATCCTCATATGAAATCTGGAAAGAAGCTTTCTGAGAAACTTCTCTGTGGTGTGTGACTTCCACTCACAGAGTTACATCTGTATTTCGTGGATCTCTTTGCTAGCCTTATTTCTGTGGAATCTGAGAACAGATATTTCGGATCCCTTTGAAGACTCTAGGGCCAAAGGAAATATCCTCCGATAACAAAGAGAACGAAGCTTTCTGAGAAACTTCTTTGTGTTCTGTGAAATCATCTCACAGAGTTACAGCTTTCCCCTCAAGAAGCCTTTCGCTAAGACGGTTCTTGTGGAATTGGCAAAGTAATATTTGGAAGCCCATAGAGGGCTATGGTGAAAAAGGAAATATCCTCAGATGAAATCTGGAAAGAAGTTTTCTGAGAAACTGATCTGTGATGTGTGACTTCCACTCACAGAGTTACATCTGTATTTTGTGGATCTATTTGCGAGCCTTATTTCTGTGGATTCTGAAATATCCTCCGATAACAATGAGAAAGAAGCTTTGTGAGAAACTTCTTTGTGCTCTGTGAAATCATCTCACAGAGTTACAGCTTTCCCCTCAAGAAGCCTTTCGATAAGACAGTTCTTGTGGAATTGGCAAAGTGATATTTGGAAGCCCATAGAGGGCTATGGTGAAAAAGGAAATATCCTCAGTGGAAATCTGGAAAGAAGCTTTCTGAGAAACTGCTCTGCGGTGTGTGTCTTCCACTGACAGAGTTACATCTGTATTTCGTGGATCTCTTTGCTAGCCTTATTTCTGTGGAATCTGAGAACAGATATTTCGGATCCCTTTGAAGACTATAGGGCCAAAGGAAATATCCTCCGATAACAAAGAGAAAGAAGCTTTCTGAGAAACTTCTTTGTGTTCTGTGAAATCATCTCACAGAGTTACAGCTTTCCCCTCAAGAAGCCTTTCGCTAAGACAGTTCTTGTTTAATTGGCAAAGTGATATTTGGAAGCCCATAGAGGGCTATGGTGAAAAAGGAAATATCCTCAGAGGAAATCTGGAAAGAAGCTTTCTGAGAAACTGCTCTGTGATGTGTGACTTCCACTCACAGAGTTACATCTGTATTTCGTGGATCTCTTTGCTAGCCTTATTTCTGTGGAATCTGAGAAGAGATATTTTGAATGCCTTTGAAGACTATAGGGCCAAAGGAAATATCCTCCGATAACAAAGAGAAAGAAGCTTTCTGAGAAACTTCTTTGTGTTCTGTGAAATCATCTCACAGAGTTACAGCTTTCCCCTCAAGAAGCCTTTCGCTAAGACAGTTCTTGTGGAATTGGCAAAGTGATATTTGGAAGCCCATACAGGGATACGGTGAAAAAGGAAATATCCTCCGATGAAATCTGGAAAGAAGCTTTCTGAGATACTGCTGTGTGATGTGTGACTTCCACTCACGGAGTTTAATCTGTATTTCGTGGATCTCTTTGCTAGCCTTATTTCTGTGGAATCTGAGAACAGATATTTCGGATCCCTTTGAAGACTATAGGGCCATAGGAAATATCCTCCGATAACAAAGAGAAAGAAGCTTTCTGAGAAACATATTTGTGTTCTGTGAAATCATCTCACACAGTTACAGCTTTCCCCTCAAGTAGCCTTTCGCTAAGACGGTTCTTGTGGAATTGGCAAAGTGTTATTTGGAAGCCCATAGAGGGCTAAGGGGAAAAGGAAATATCCTCAGATGAAATCTGGAAAGAAGCTTTCTGAGAAACTGCTCTGTGATGTGTGACTTCCACTCACAGAGTTACATCCGTATTTCGTGGATCTCATTGCTAGCCTTATTTCTGTGGAATCTGAGAACAGATATTTCGGATCCCTTTGAAGACTATAGGGCCAAAGGAAATATCCTCCGATAACAAAGAGAAAGAAGCTTTCTGAGAAACTTCTTTGTGTTCTGTGAAATCATCTCACAGAGTTACAGCTTTCCCCTCAAGAAGCCTTTCGATAAGACAGTTCTTGTGGAATTGGCAAAGTTATATTTGGAAGCCCAAAGAGGGCTATGGTGAAAAAGGAAATATCCTCAGATGAAATCTGGAAAGAAGCTTTCTGAGAAACTTCTCTGTGATGTGTGACTTCCACTCACAGAGTTACATCTGTATTTCGTGGATCTCTTTGCTAGCCTTATTTCTGTGGAATCTGAGAACAGATATTTCGGATCCCTTTGAAGACTACAGGGCCAAAGGAAATATCCTCCGATAACAAAGAGAAAGAAGCTTTCTGAGAAACTTCTTTGTGTTCTGTGAAATCATCTCACAGAGTTACAGCTTTCCCCTCAAGAAGGCTTTCGCTAAGACATTTCTTGTGGAATTGTCAAAGTGATATTTGGAAGCCCATAGAGGGCTATGGTGAAAAAGGAAATATCCTCAGATGAAATCTGGAAAGAAGCTTTCTGAGAAACTGCTCTGTGATGTGTGACTTCCACTCACAGAGTTACATCTGTATTTCGTGGATCTCTTTGCTAGTCTTATTTCTGTGGAATCTGAGAACAGATATTTCGGATCCCTTTGAAGACTATAGGGCCAAAGGAAATATCCTCCGATAACAAAGAGAAAGAAGCTTTCTGAGAAACTTCTTTGTGTTCTGTGAAATCATCTCACAGAATTACAGCTTTCCCCTCAAGAAGCCTTTCGCTAAGACGGTTCTTGTGGAATTGGCAAAGTGATATTTGGAAGCCCATAGAGGGCTATGGTGAAAAAGGAAATATCCTCAGATGAAATCTGGAAAGAAGCCTTCTGAGAAACTGCTCTGTGATGTGTGACTTCCACTCACAGAGTTACATATGTATTTCGTGGATCTCTTTGCTAGCCTTATTTCTGTGGAATCTGAGAACAGATATTTCGGAACTCTTTGAAGACTATAGGGCCAAAGGAAATATCCTCCGATAACAAAGAGAAAGAAGCTTTCTGAGAAACTTCTTTGTGTTGTGTGAAATCATCTCACAGAGTTACAGCTTTCCTCTCAAGAAGCCTTTCGCTACGACAGTTCTTGTGGAATTTCCAAAGTGATATTTGGAAGCCCATAGAGGGCTATGGTGAAAAAGGAAATATCCTCAGATGAAATCTGGAAAGAAGCATTCTGAGAAACTGCTCTGGGATGTGTGACTTCCACTCACAGAGTTACATCTGTATTTCGTGGATCTCTTTGCTAGTCTTATTTCTGTGGAATCTGAGAACAGATATTTCGGATTCCTTTGAAGACTATAGGGCCAAAGGAAATATCCTCCGATAACAAAGAGAAAGAAGCTTTCTGAGAAACTTCTTTGTGTTCTGTGAAATCATCTCACAGAGTTACAGCTTTCCCCTCTAGAAGCCTTTCGCTAAGACAGTTCTTGTGGAATTTCCAAAGTGATATTTGGAAGCCCATAGAGGGCTATGGTGAAAAAGGAAATATCCTCAGATCAAATCTGGAAAGAAGCTTCCTGAAAAGCTGCTCTGTGATGTGTGACTTCCACTCACAGAGTTACATCTGTATTTCGTGGATCTCTTTGCTAGCCTTATTTCTGTGGAATCTGAGAAGAGATATTTCGGATTCCTTTGAAGACTATAGAGCCAAAGGAAATATCCTCCGATAACAAAGAGAAAGAAGCTTTCTGAGAAACTTCTTTGTGTTCTGTGAAATCATCTCACAGAGTTACAGCTTTCCCCTCAAGAAGCCTTTCGCTAAGACAGTTCTTGTGGAATTGGCATAGTGATATTTGGAAGCCCACAGAGAGCTGAGGTGAAAAAGGAAATATCCTCAGAGGAAATCTGGAAAGAAGCTTTCTGAGAAACTACTCTGTGATGTGTGACTTCCACTCACAGAGTTACATCTGTATTTCGTGGATCTCTTTGCTAGCCTTATTTCTGTGGAATCTGAGAAGAGATATTTTGAATGCCTTTGAAGACTATAGGGCCAAAGGAAATATCCTCCGATAACAAAGAGAAAGAAGCTTTCTGAGAAACTTCTTTGTGTTCTGTGAAATCATCTCACAGAGTTACAGCTTTCCGCTCAAGAAGCCTTTCGCTAAGACAGTTCTTGTGGAATTGGCAAAGTGATATTTGGAAGCCCTTAGTGGGCTATGGTGGAAAAGGAAATATCCTCAGATGAAATCTGGAAAGAAGCTTTCTGAGAAACTTCTCTGTGGTGTGTGACTTCCACTCACAGAGTTACATCTGTATTTCGTGGATCTCTTTGCTAGTCTTATTTCTGTGGAATCTGAGAACAGATATTTCGGATCCCTTTGAAGACTTTAGGGCCAAAGCCAATAACCTCCGATATCAAAGAGAAAAAGCCTTCTGAGAAACTTCTTTGTGTTCTGTGAAATCAACTCACAGAGTTACAGCTTTCCCCTCAAGAAGCCTTCCGCTAAGACAGTTCTTGTGGAATTGGCAACGTGATATTTGGAAGCCCATAGAGGGCTATGGTGAAAAAGGAAATATCCTCAGATCAAATCTGGAAAGAAGCTTCCTGAGAAGCTGCTCTGTGATGTGTGACTTCCACTCACAGAGTTAAATCTGTATTTCGTGGATCTCTTTGCTAGCCTTATTTCTGTGGAATCTGAGAACAGATATTTCGGATCCCTTTGAAGACTATAGGGCAAAAGGAAATATCCTCCGATAACAAAGAGAAAGAAGCTTTCTGAGAAACTTCTTTGTGTTCTGTGAAATCATCTCACAGAGTTACAGCTTTCCCCTCAAGAAGCCTTTCGCTAAGACAGTTCTTGTGGAATTGGCATAGTGATATTTGGAAGCCCACAGAGAGCTGAGGTGAAAAAGGAAATATCCTCAGAGGAAATCTGGAAAGAAGCTTTCTGAGAAACTACTCTGTGATGTGTGACTTCCACTCACAGAGTTACATCTGTATTTCGTGGATCTCTTTGCTAGCCTTATTTCTGTGGAATCTGAGAAGAGATATTTTGAATGCCTTTGAAGACTATAGGGCCAAAGGAAATATCCTCCGATAACAAAGAGAAAGAAGCTTTCTGAGAAACTTCTTTGTGTTCTGTGAAATCATCTCACAGAGTTACAGCTTTCCGCTCAAGAAGCCTTTCGCTAAGACAGTTCTTGTGGAATTGGCAAAGTGATATTTGGAAGCCCTTAGTGGGCTATGGTGGAAAAGGAAATATCCTCAGATGAAATCTGGAAAGAAGCTTTCTGAGAAACTTCTCTGTGGTGTGTGACTTCCACTCACAGAGTTACATCTGTATTTCGTGGATCTCTTTGCTAGTCTTATTTCTGTGGAATCTGAGAACAGATATTTCGGATCCCTTTGAAGACTTTAGGGCCAAAGCCAATAACCTCCGATATCAAAGAGAAAAAGCCTTCTGAGAAACTTCTTTGTGTTCTGTGAAATCAACTCACAGAGTTACAGCTTTCCCCTCAAGAAGCCTTCCGCTAAGACAGTTCTTGTGGAATTGGCAACGTGATATTTGGAAGCCCATAGAGGGCTATGGTGAAAAAGGAAATATCCTCAGATCAAATCTGGAAAGAAGCTTTCTGAGAAACTTCTCTGTGGTGTGTGACTTCCACTCACAGAGTTACATCCGTATTTCGTGGATCTCATTGCTAGCCTTATTTCTGTGGAATCTGAGAACAGATATTTCGGATCCCTTTGAAGACTATAGGGCCAAAGGAAATATCCTCCGATAACAAAGAGAAAGAAGCTTTCTGAGAAACTTCTTTGTGTTCTGTGAAATCATCTCACAGAGTTACAGCTTTCCCCTCAAGAAGCCTTTCGATAAGACAGTTCTTGTGGAATTGGCAAAGTTATATTTGGAAGCCCAAAGAGGGCTATGGTGAAAAAGGAAATATCCTCAGATGAAATCTGGAAAGAAGCTTTCTGAGAAACTTCTCTGTGATGTGTGACTTCCACTCACAGAGTTACATCTGTATTTCGTGGATCTCTTTGCTAGCCTTATTTCTGTGGAATCTGAGAACAGATATTTCGGATCCCTTTGAAGACTACAGGGCCAAAGGAAATATCCTCCGATAACAAAGAGAAAGAAGCTTTCTGAGAAACTTCTTTGTGTTCTGTGAAATCATCTCACAGAGTTACAGCTTTCCCCTCAAGAAGGCTTTCGCTAAGACATTTCTTGTGGAATTGTCAAAGTGATATTTGGAAGCCCATAGAGGGCTATGGTGAAAAAGGAAATATCCTCAGATGAAATCTGGAAAGAAGCTTTCTGAGAAACTGCTCTGTGATGTGTGACTTCCACTCACAGAGTTACATCTGTATTTCGTGGATCTCTTTGCTAGTCTTATTTCTGTGGAATCTGAGAACAGATATTTCGGATCCCTTTGAAGACTATAGGGCCAAAGGAAATATCCTCCGATAACAAAGAGAAAGAAGCTTTCTGAGAAACTTCTTTGTGTTCTGTGAAATCATCTCACAGAATTACAGCTTTCCCCTCAAGAAGCCTTTCGCTAAGACGGTTCTTGTGGAATTGGCAAAGTGATATTTGGAAGCCCATAGAGGGCTATGGTGAAAAAGGAAATATCCTCAGATGAAATCTGGAAAGAAGCCTTCTGAGAAACTGCTCTGTGATGTGTGACTTCCACTCACAGAGTTACATATGTATTTCGTGGATCTCTTTGCTAGCCTTATTTCTGTGGAATCTGAGAACAGATATTTCGGAACTCTTTGAAGACTATAGGGCCAAAGGAAATATCCTCCGATAACAAAGAGAAAGAAGCTTTCTGAGAAACTTCTTTGTGTTGTGTGAAATCATCTCACAGAGTTACAGCTTTCCTCTCAAGAAGCCTTTCGCTACGACAGTTCTTGTGGAATTTCCAAAGTGATATTTGGAAGCCCATAGAGGGCTATGGTGAAAAAGGAAATATCCTCAGATGAAATCTGGAAAGAAGCATTCTGAGAAACTGCTCTGGGATGTGTGACTTCCACTCACAGAGTTACATCTGTATTTCGTGGATCTCTTTGCTAGTCTTATTTCTGTGGAATCTGAGAACAGATATTTCGGATTCCTTTGAAGACTATAGGGCCAAAGGAAATATCCTCCGATAACAAAGAGAAAGAAGCTTTCTGAGAAACTTCTTTGTGTTCTGTGAAATCATCTCACAGAGTTACAGCTTTCCCCTCTAGAAGCCTTTCGCTAAGACAGTTCTTGTGGAATTTCCAAAGTGATATTTGGAAGCCCATAGAGGGCTATGGTGAAAAAGGAAATATCCTCAGATCAAATCTGGAAAGAAGCTTCCTGAAAAGCTGCTCTGTGATGTGTGACTTCCACTCACAGAGTTACATCTGTATTTCGTGGATCTCTTTGCTAGCCTTATTTCTGTGGAATCTGAGAAGAGATATTTCGGATTCCTTTGAAGACTATAGAGCCAAAGGAAATATCCTCCGATAACAAAGAGAAAGAAGCTTTCTGAGAAACTTCTTTGTGTTCTGTGAAATCATCTCACAGAGTTACAGCTTTCCCCTCAAGAAGCCTTTCGCTAAGACAGTTCTTGTGGAATTGGCATAGTGATATTTGGAAGCCCACAGAGAGCTGAGGTGAAAAAGGAAATATCCTCAGAGGAAATCTGGAAAGAAGCTTTCTGAGAAACTACTCTGTGATGTGTGACTTCCACTCACAGAGTTACATCTGTATTTCGTGGATCTCTTTGCTAGCCTTATTTCTGTGGAATCTGAGAAGAGATATTTTGAATGCCTTTGAAGACTATAGGGCCAAAGGAAATATCCTCCGATAACAAAGAGAAAGAAGCTTTCTGAGAAACTTCTTTGTGTTCTGTGAAATCATCTCACAGAGTTACAGCTTTCCGCTCAAGAAGCCTTTCGCTAAGACAGTTCTTGTGGAATTGGCAAAGTGATATTTGGAAGCCCTTAGTGGGCTATGGTGGAAAAGGAAATATCCTCAGATGAAATCTGGAAAGAAGCTTTCTGAGAAACTTCTCTGTGGTGTGTGACTTCCACTCACAGAGTTACATCTGTATTTCGTGGATCTCTTTGCTAGTCTTATTTCTGTGGAATCTGAGAACAGATATTTCGGATCCCTTTGAAGACTTTAGGGCCAAAGCCAATAACCTCCGATATCAAAGAGAAAAAGCCTTCTGAGAAACTTCTTTGTGTTCTGTGAAATCAACTCACAGAGTTACAGCTTTCCCCTCAAGAAGCCTTCCGCTAAGACAGTTCTTGTGGAATTGGCAACGTGATATTTGGAAGCCCATAGAGGGCTATGGTGAAAAAGGAAATATCCTCAGATCAAATCTGGAAAGAAGCTTCCTGAGAAGCTGCTCTGTGATGTGTGACTTCCACTCACAGAGTTAAATCTGTATTTCGTGGATCTCTTTGCTAGCCTTATTTCTGTGGAATCTGAGAACAGATATTTCGGATCCCTTTGAAGACTATAGGGCAAAAGGAAATATCCTCCGATAACAAAGAGAAAGAAGCTTTCTGAGAAACTTCTTTGTGTTCTGTGAAATCATCTCACAGAGTTACAGCTTTCCCCTCAAGAAGCCTTTCGCTAAGACAGTTCTTGTGGAATTGGCATAGTGATATTTGGAAGCCCACAGAGAGCTGAGGTGAAAAAGGAAATATCCTCAGAGGAAATCTGGAAAGAAGCTTTCTGAGAAACTACTCTGTGATGTGTGACTTCCACTCACAGAGTTACATCTGTATTTCGTGGATCTCTTTGCTAGCCTTATTTCTGTGGAATCTGAGAAGAGATATTTTGAATGCCTTTGAAGACTATAGGGCCAAAGGAAATATCCTCCGATAACAAAGAGAAAGAAGCTTTCTGAGAAACTTCTTTGTGTTCTGTGAAATCATCTCACAGAGTTACAGCTTTCCGCTCAAGAAGCCTTTCGCTAAGACAGTTCTTGTGGAATTGGCAAAGTGATATTTGGAAGCCCTTAGTGGGCTATGGTGGAAAAGGAAATATCCTCAGATGAAATCTGGAAAGAAGCTTTCTGAGAAACTTCTCTGTGGTGTGTGACTTCCACTCACAGAGTTACATCTGTATTTCGTGGATCTCTTTGCTAGTCTTATTTCTGTGGAATCTGAGAACAGATATTTCGGATCCCTTTGAAGACTTTAGGGCCAAAGCCAATAACCTCCGATATCAAAGAGAAAAAGCCTTCTGAGAAACTTCTTTGTGTTCTGTGAAATCAACTCACAGAGTTACAGCTTTCCCCTCAAGAAGCCTTCCGCTAAGACAGTTCTTGTGGAATTGGCAACGTGATATTTGGAAGCCCATAGAGGGCTATGGTGAAAAAGGAAATATCCTCAGATCAAATCTGGAAAGAAGCTTCCTGAGAAGCTGCTCTGTGATGTGTGACTTCGGCTCACAGAGTTAAATCTGTATTTCGTGGATCTCTTTGCTAGCCTTATTTCTGTGGAATCTGAGAACAGATATTTCGGATCCCTTTGAAGACTATAGGGCAAAAGGAAATATCCTCCGATAACAAAGAGAAAGAAGCTTTCTGAGAAACTTCTTTGTGTTCTGTGAAATCATCTCACAGAGTTACAGCTTTCCCCTCAATAAACCTTTCGCTAAGACAGTTCTTGTGGAATTGGCAAAGTGATATTTGGAAGCCCTTAGAGGGCTATGGTGAAAATGGAAATATCCTCATATGAAATCTGGAAAGAAGCTTTCTGAGAAACTTCTCTGTGGTGTGTGACTTCCACTCACAGAGTTACATCTGTTTTTCGTGGATCTCTTTGCTAGCCTTATTTCTGTGGAATCTGAGAACAGATATTTCGGATCCCGTTGAAGACTCTAGGGCCAAAGGAAATATCCTCCGATAACAAAGAGAACGAAGCTTTCTGAGAAACTTCTTTGTGTTCTGTGAAATCATCTCACAGAGTTACAGCTTTCCCCTGAAGAAGCCTTTCGCTAAGACGGTTCTTGTGGAATTGGCAAAGTGATGTTTGGAAGCCCATAGAGGGCTATGGTGAAAAAGGAAATATCCTCAGATGAAATCTGGAAAGAAGCTTTCTGAGAAACTGCTCTGTGATGTGTGACTTCCACTCACAGAGTTACATCTGTATTTCGTGGATCACTTTGCTAGCCTTATTTCTGTAAAATCTGAGAACAGATATTTCGGATCCCTTTGAAGACTATAGGGCCAAAGGAAATATCCTCCGATAACAAAGAGAAAGAAGCTTTCTGAGAAACTTCTTCGTGTTCTGTGAAATCATCTCACAGAGTTACAGCTTTCCCCTCAAGAAGCCTTTCGCTAAGACGGCTCTTGTGGAATTGGCAAAGTGTTATTTGGAAGCCCATAGAGGGCTAAGGGGAAAAGGAAATATCCTCAGATGAAATCTGGAAAGAAGCTTTCTGAGAAACTGCTCTGTGATGTGTGACTTCCACTCACAGAGTTACATCTGTTTTTCGTGGATCTCTTTGCAAGCTTTATTTCTGTGGAGTCTGAGAACAGATATTTCGGATCCCTTTGAAGACTATTGGGCCAAAGGAAATATCATCTGATAACAAAGAGAAAGAAGCTTTTTGAGAAACTTCTTTGTGTTCTGTGAAATCATCTCACAAAGTTACAGCGTTCCCCTCAAGTAGCCTTTCGCTAAGACGGTTCTTGTGGAATTGGCAAAGTGATATTTGGAAGCCATTGAGGGCTATGGTGAAAAAGGAAATATGCTCAGATGAAATCTGGAAAGAAGCTTTCTGAGAAACTGCTCTGTGATGTGTGACTTCCACTCACAGAGATTTATCTGTATTTCGTGGATCTCTTTGCTAGCCTTATTTCTGTGGAATCTGAGAACAGATATTTCGGAACCTTTTGAAGACTATAGGGCCAAAGGAAATATCCTCCTATAACAAAGAGAAAGAAGCTTTCTGAGAAACTTCTTTGTGTTCTGTGAAATCATCTCACAGAGTTACAGCTTTCCCCTTAAGAAGCCTTTTGCTAAGACAGTTCTTGTGGAATTGGCAAAGTGATATTTGGAAGCCCATAGAGGGCTATGGTGAAAAAGGAAATATCCTCAGATGAAATCTGGAAAGAAGTTTTCTGAGAAACTGATCTGTGATGTGTGACTTCCACTCACAGAGTTACATCTGTATTTTGTGGATCTATTTGCGAGCCTTATTTCTGTGGATTCTGAAATATCCTCCGATAACAATGAGAAAGAAGCTTTGTGAGAAACTTCTTTGTGCTCTGTGAAATCATCTCACAGAGTTACAGCTTTCCCCTCAAGAAGCCTTTCGATAAGACAGTTCTTGTGGTATTGGCAAAGTGATATTTGGAAGCCCATAGAGGGCTATGGTGAAAAAGGAAATATCCTCAGTGGAAATCTGGAAAGAAGCTTTCTGAGAAACTTCTCTGCGGTGTGTGTCTTCCACTCACAGAGTTACATCTGAATTTCGTGGATCTCTTTGCTAGCCTTATTTCTGTGGAATCTGAGAAGAGATATTTCGGATCCCTTTGAAGACTATAGGGCCAAAGGAAATATCCTCCGATAACAAAGAGAAAGAAGCTTTCTGAGAAACTTCTTTGTGTTCTGTGAAATCATCTCACAGAGTTACAGCTTTCCCCTCAAGAAGCCTTTCGCTAAGACAGTTCTTGTGGAATTGGCAAAGTGATATTTGGAAGCCCTTAGAGGGCTATGGTGAAAAAGGAAATATCCTCAGATGAAATCTGGAAAGAAGCTTTCTGAGAAACTGCTCTGTGATGTGTGACTTCCACTCACAGAGTTACATCTGTATTTCGTGGATCTCTTTGCTAGCCTTATTTCTGTGGAATCTGACAACAGATATTTCGGATCCCTTTGAAGACTATAGGGCCAAAGGAAATATCCTCCGATAACAAAGAGAAAGAAGCTTTCTGAGAAACTTCTTTATGTTCTGTGAAATCATCTCACAGAGTTACAGCTTTCCCCTCAAGAAGCCTTTAGCTAAGACAGTTCTTGTGGAATTGGCAAAGTGATATTTGGAAGCCCATAGAGGGCTATGTTGAAAAAGGAAATATCCTCAGATCAAATCTGGAAAGAAGCTTCCTGAAAAGCTGCTCTGTGATGTGTGACTTCCACTCACAGAGTTACATCCGTATTTCGTGGATCTCTTTGCTAGCCTTATTTCTGTGGAATCTGAGAACAGATATTTCGGATCCCTTTGAAGACTATAGGGCCAAAGGAAATATCCTCCGATAACAAAGAGAAAGAAGCTTTCCGAGAAACTTCTTTGTGTTCTGTGAAATCATCTCACAGAGTTACAGCTTTCCCCTCAATAAACCTTTCGCTAAGACAGTTCTTGTGGAATTGGCAAAGTGATATTTGGAAGCCCTTAGAGGGCTATGGTGAAAATGGAAATATCCTCATATGAAATCTGGAAAGAAGCTTTCTGAGAAACTTCTCTGTGGTGTGTGACTTCCACTCACAGAGTTACATCTGTATTTCGTGGATCTCTTTGCTAGCCTTATTTCTGTGGAATCTGAGAACAGATATTTCGGATCCCTTTGAAGACTCTAGGGCCAAAGGAAATATCCTCCGATAACAAAGAGAACGAAGCTTTCTGAGAAACTTCTTTGTGTTCTGTGAAATCATCTCACAGAGTTACAGCTTTCCCCTCAAGAAGCCTTTCGCTAAGACGGTTCTTGTGGAATTGGCAAAGTAATATTTGGAAGCCCATAGAGGGCTATGGTGAAAAAGGAAATATCCTCAGATGAAATCTGGAAAGAAGTTTTCTGAGAAACTGATCTGTGATGTGTGACTTCCACTCACAGAGTTACATCTGTATTTTGTGGATCTATTTGCGAGCCTTATTTCTGTGGATTCTGAAATATCCTCCGATAACAATGAGAAAGAAGCTTTGTGAGAAACTTCTTTGTGCTCTGTGAAATCATCTCACAGAGTTACAGCTTTCCCCTCAAGAAGCCTTTCGATAAGACAGTTCTTGTGGAATTGGCAAAGTGATATTTGGAAGCCCATAGAGGGCTATGGTGAAAAAGGAAATATCCTCAGTGGAAATCTGGAAAGAAGCTTTCTGAGAAACTGCTCTGCGGTGTGTGTCTTCCACTGACAGAGTTACATCTGTATTTCGTGGATCTCTTTGCTAGCCTTATTTCTGTGGAATCTGAGAACAGATATTTCGGATCCCTTTGAAGACTATAGGGCCAAAGGAAATATCCTCCGATAACAAAGAGAAAGAAGCTTTCTGAGAAACTTCTTTGTGTTCTGTGAAATCATCTCACAGAGTTACAGCTTTCCCCTCAAGAAGCCTTTCGCTAAGACAGTTCTTGTGGAATTGGCAAAGTGATATTTGGAAGCCCATAGAGGGCTATGGTGAAAAAGGAAATATCCTCAGAGGAAATCTGGAAAGAAGCTTTCTGAGAAACTGCTCTGTGATGTGTGACTTCCACTCACAGAGTTACATCTGTATTTCGTGGATCTCTTTGCTAGCCTTATTTCTGTGGAATCTGAGAAGAGATATTTTGAATGCCTTTGAAGACTATAGGGCCAAAGGAAATATCCTCCGATAACAAAGAGAAAGAAGCTTTCTGAGAAACTTCTTTGTGTTCTGTGAAATCATCTCACAGAGTTACAGCTTTCCCCTCAAGAAGCCTTTCGCTAAGACAGTTCTTGTGGAATTGGCAAAGTGATATTTGGAAGCCCATACAGGGATACGGTGAAAAAGGAAATATCCTCCGATGAAATCTGGAAAGAAGCTTTCTGAGATACTGCTGTGTGATGTGTGACTTCCACTCACGGAGTTTAATCTGTATTTCGTGGATCTCTTTGCTAGCCTTATTTCTGTGGAATCTGAGAACAGATATTTCGGATCCCTTTGAAGACTATAGGGCCATAGGAAATATCCTCCGATAACAAAGAGAAAGAAGCTTTCTGAGAAACATATTTGTGTTCTGTGAAATCATCTCACACAGTTACAGCTTTCCCCTCAAGTAGCCTTTCGCTAAGACGGTTCTTGTGGAATTGGCAAAGTGTTATTTGGAAGCCCATAGAGGGCTAAGGGGAAAAGGAAATATCCTCAGATGAAATCTGGAAAGAAGCTTTCTGAGAAACTGCTCTGTGATGTGTGACTTCCACTCACAGAGTTACATCCGTATTTCGTGGATCTCATTGCTAGCCTTATTTCTGTGGAATCTGAGAACAGATATTTCGGATCCCTTTGAAGACTATAGGGCCAAAGGAAATATCCTCCGATAACAAAGAGAAAGAAGCTTTCTGAGAAACTTCTTTGTGTTCTGTGAAATCATCTCACAGAGTTACAGCTTTCCCCTCAAGAAGCCTTTCGATAAGACAGTTCTTGTGGAATTGGCAAAGTTATATTTGGAAGCCCAAAGAGGGCTATGGTGAAAAAGGAAATATCCTCAGATGAAATCTGGAAAGAAGCTTTCTGAGAAACTTCTCTGTGATGTGTGACTTCCACTCACAGAGTTACATCTGTATTTCGTGGATCTCTTTGCTAGCCTTATTTCTGTGGAATCTGAGAACAGATATTTCGGATCCCTTTGAAGACTACAGGGCCAAAGGAAATATCCTCCGATAACAAAGAGAAAGAAGCTTTCTGAGAAACTTCTTTGTGTTCTGTGAAATCATCTCACAGAGTTACAGCTTTCCCCTCAAGAAGGCTTTCGCTAAGACATTTCTTGTGGAATTGTCAAAGTGATATTTGGAAGCCCATAGAGGGCTATGGTGAAAAAGGAAATATCCTCAGATGAAATCTGGAAAGAAGCTTTCTGAGAAACTGCTCTGTGATGTGTGACTTCCACTCACAGAGTTACATCTGTATTTCGTGGATCTCTTTGCTAGTCTTATTTCTGTGGAATCTGAGAACAGATATTTCGGATCCCTTTGAAGACTATAGGGCCAAAGGAAATATCCTCCGATAACAAAGAGAAAGAAGCTTTCTGAGAAACTTCTTTGTGTTCTGTGAAATCATCTCACAGAATTACAGCTTTCCCCTCAAGAAGCCTTTCGCTAAGACGGTTCTTGTGGAATTGGCAAAGTGATATTTGGAAGCCCATAGAGGGCTATGGTGAAAAAGGAAATATCCTCAGATGAAATCTGGAAAGAAGCCTTCTGAGAAACTGCTCTGTGATGTGTGACTTCCACTCACAGAGTTACATATGTATTTCGTGGATCTCTTTGCTAGCCTTATTTCTGTGGAATCTGAGAACAGATATTTCGGAACTCTTTGAAGACTATAGGGCCAAAGGAAATATCCTCCGATAACAAAGAGAAAGAAGCTTTCTGAGAAACTTCTTTGTGTTGTGTGAAATCATCTCACAGAGTTACAGCTTTCCTCTCAAGAAGCCTTTCGCTACGACAGTTCTTGTGGAATTTCCAAAGTGATATTTGGAAGCCCATAGAGGGCTATGGTGAAAAAGGAAATATCCTCAGATGAAATCTGGAAAGAAGCATTCTGAGAAACTGCTCTGGGATGTGTGACTTCCACTCACAGAGTTACATCTGTATTTCGTGGATCTCTTTGCTAGTCTTATTTCTGTGGAATCTGAGAACAGATATTTCGGATTCCTTTGAAGACTATAGGGCCAAAGGAAATATCCTCCGATAACAAAGAGAAAGAAGCTTTCTGAGAAACTTCTTTGTGTTCTCTGAAATCATCTCACAGAGTTACAGCTTTCCCCTCTAGAAGCCTTTCGCTAAGACGGTTCTTGTGGAATTGGCAAAGTGATATTTGGAAGCCCATAGAGGGCTATGGTGAAAAAGGAAATATCCTCAGATGAAATCTGGAAAGAAGCCTTCTGAGAAACTGCTCTGTGATGTGTGACTTCCACTCACAGAGTTACATATGTATTTCGTGGATCTCTTTGCTAGCCTTATTTCTGTGGAATCTGAGAACAGATATTTCGGAACTCTTTGAAGACTATAGGGCCAAAGGAAATATCCTCCGATAACAAAGAGAAAGAAGCTTTCTGAGAAACTTCTTTGTGTTGTGTGAAATCATCTCACAGAGTTACAGCTTTCCTCTCAAGAAGCCTTTCGCTAAGACAGTTCTTGTGGAATTTCCAAAGTGATATTTGGAAGCCCATAGAGGGCTATGGTGAAAAAGGAAATATCCTCAGATCAAATCTGGAAAGAAGCATTCTGAGAAACTGCTCTGGGATGTGTGACTTCCACTCACAGAGTTACATCTGTATTTCGTGGATCTCTTTGCTAGTCTTATTTCTGTGGAATCTGAGAACAGATATTTCGGATTCCTTTGAAGACTATAGGGCCAAAGGAAATATCCTCCGATAACAAAGAGAAAGAAGCTTTCTGAGAAACTTCTTTGTGTTCTGTGAAATCATCTCACAGAGTTACAGCTTTCCCCTCAAGAAGCCTTTCGCTAAGACAGTTCTTGTGGAATTGGCAAAGTGATATTTGGAAGCCCTTAGAGGGCTATGGTGAAATAGGAAATATCCTCAGATGAAATCTGGAAAGAAGCTTTCTGAGATACTGCTCTGTGATGTGTGACTTCCACTCACAGAGTTACATCTGTATTTCGTGGATCTCTTTGCTAGACTTATTTCTGTGGAATCTGAGAACAGATATTTCGGATCCCTTTGAAGACTATAGGGCCAAAGGAAATATCCTCCGATAACAAAGAGAAAGAAGCTTTCTGAGAAACTTCTTGTGTTCTGTGAAATCATCTCACAGAGTAACAGCTTTCCCCTCAAGAAGTCTTTCGCTAAGACGGTTCTTGTAGAATTGGCAAAGTGTTATTTGGAAGCCCATAGAGGGCTATGGGGAAAAGGAAATATCCTCAGACGAAATCTGGAAAGAAGCTTTCTGAGAAACTGCTCTGTGATGTGTGACTTCCACTCACAGAGTTACATCTGTATTTCGTGGATCTCTTTGCTAGCCTTATTTCTGTGGAATCTGACAACAGATATTTCGGATCCCTTTGAAGACTATAGGGCCAAAGGAAATATCCTCCGATAACAAAGAGAAAGAAGCTTTCTGAGAAACTTCTTTGTGTTCTGTGAAATCATCTCACAGAGTTAGAGCTTTCCCCTCAAGAAGCCTTTCGCTAAGACAGTTCTTGTGGAATTGGCAAAGTGATATTTGGAAGCCCATAGAGGGCTATGTTGAAAAAGGAAATATCCTCAGATCAAATCTGGAAAGAAGCTTCCTGAAAAGCTGCTCTGTGATGTGTGACTTCCACTCACAGAGTTACATCTGTATTTCGTGGATCTCTTTGCTAGCCTTATTTCTGTGGAATCTGAGAACAGATATTTCGGATCCCTTTGAAGACTATAGGGCCAAAGGAAATATCCTCCGATAACAAAGAGAAAGAAGCTTTCCGAGAATCTTCTTTGTGTTCTGTGAAATCATCTCACAGAGTTACAGCTTTCCCCTCAAGAAGCCTTTCGATAAGACAGTTCTTGTGGAATTGGCAAAGTTATATTTGGAAGCCCATAGAGGGCTATGTTGAAAAAGGAAATATCCTCAGATGAAATCTGGAAAGAAGCTTTCTGAGATACTGCTCTGTGATGTGTGACTTCCACTCACAGAGTTACAACTGTATTTCGTGGATCTCTTTGCTAGCCTTATTTCTGTGGAATCTGAGAACAAATATTTCGGATCCCTTTGAAGACTATAGGGCCAAAGGAAATATCCTCCGATAACGAAGAGAAAGAAGCTTTCTGAGAAACTTCTTTGTGTTCTGTGAAATCATCTCACAGAGTTACACCTTTCCCCTCAAGAAGCCTTTCGCTAAGACAGTTCTTGTGGAATTGGCAAAGTGATATTTGGAAGCCCTTAGAGGACTATGGTGAAAAAGGAAATATCCTCAGATGAAATCTGGAAAGAAGCTTTCTGAGAAACTTCTCTGTGGTGTGTGACTTCCACTCACAGAGTTACATCTGTATTTCGTGGATCTCTTTGCTAGCCCTATTTCTGTGGAATCTGAGAAACGATATTTCGGATCCCTTTGAGGACTATAGGGCCAAAGGAAATATCCTCCGATAACAAAGAGAAAGAAGCTTTCTGAGAAACTTCTTAGTGTTCTGTGAAATCATCTCACAGAGTTACAGCTTTCCCCTCAAGAAGCCTTTCGCTAAGACAGTTCTTGTGGAATTGGCAAAGTGATATTTGGAAGCCCAAATAGGGCTATGGTGAAAAAGGAAATATCCTCAGATGAAATCTGGAAAGACGATTTCTGAGATACTGCTGTGTGATGTGTGACTTCCACTCACGGAGTTTAATCTGTATTTCGTGGATCTCTTTGCTAGCCTTATTTCTGTGGAATCTGAGAACAGATATTTCGGATCCCTTTGAACACTATAGGGCCATAGGAAATATCCTCCGATAACAAAGATAAAGAAGCTTTCTGAGAAACTTATTTGTGTTCTGTGAAATCATCTCACACAGTTACAGCTTTCCCCTCAAGAAGCCTTTCGATAAGTCGGTTCTTGTGGAATTTGCAAAGTGATATTTGGAAGCCCATAGAAGGATACGGTGAAAAAGGAAATATCCTCAGATGAAATGTGGAAAGAAGCCTTCTGAGAAACTGCTCTGTGATGTGTGACTTCCACTCACAGAGTTACATCTGTATTTCGTGGATCTCTTTGCTAGCCTTATTTCTGTGGAATCTGAGAACAGATATTTCGGAACTCTTTGAAGACTTTAGGGCCAAAGGAAATATCCTCCGATAACAAAGAGAAAGAAGCTTTCTGAGAAACTTCTTTGTGTTCTGTGAAATCATCTCACAGAGTTACAGCTTTCCCCTCAAGAAGCCCTTCGCTAAGACAGTTCTTGTGGAATTTCCAAAGTGATATTTGGAAGCCCATAGAGGGCTATGGTGAAAAAGGAAATATCCTCAGATCAAATCTGGAAAGAAGCTTCCTGAAAAGCTGCTCTGTGATGTGTGACTTCCACTCACAGAGTTACATCTGTATTTCGTGGATCTCTTTGCTAGCCTTATTTCTGTGGAATCTGAGAAGAGATATTTCGGATCCCTTTGAAGGCTATAGGGCCAAAGGAAATATCCTCCGATAACAAAGAGAAAGAAGCTTTCTGAGAAACTTCTTTGTGTTCTGTGAAATCATCTCACAGAGTTACAGCTTTCCCCTCAAGAAGCCTTTCGCTAAGACAGTTCTTGTGGAATTGGCAAAGTGATATTTGGAAGCCCACAGAGAGCTGAGGTGAAAAAGGAAATATCCTCAGAGGAAATCTGGAAAGAAGCTTTCTGAGAAACTACTCTGTGATGTGTGACTTCCACTCACAGAGTTACATCTGTATTTCGTGGATCTCTTTGCTAGCCTTATTTCTGTGGAATCTGAGAAGAGATATTTTGAATGCCTTTGAAGACTATAGGGCCAAAGGAAATATCCTCCGATAACAAAGAGAAAGAAGCTTTCTGAGAACCTTCTTTGTGTTCTGTGAAATCATCTCACAGAGTTACAGCTTTCCCCTCAAGAAGACTTTCGCTAAGACAGTTCTTGTGGAATTGGCAAAGTGATATTTGGAAGCCCATACAGAGCTATGGTGAAAAAGGAAATATCCTCAGATGAAATCTGGAAAGAAGCTTTCTGAGATACTGCTGTGTGATGTGTGACTTCCACTCACGGAGTTTAATCTGTATTTCGTGGATCTCTTTGCTAGCCTTATTTCTGTGGAATCTGAGAACAGATATTTCGGATCCCTTTGAAGACTATAGGGCCATAGGAAATATCCTCCGATAACAAAGAGAAAGAAGCTTTCTGAGAAACTTATTTGTGTTCTGTGAAATCATCTCACACAGTTACAGCTTTCCCCTCAAGTAGCCTTTCGCTAAGACGGTTCTTGTGGAATTGGCAAAGTGTTATTTGGAAGCCCATAGAGGGCTAAGGGGAAAAGGAAATATCCTCAGATGAAATCTGGAAAGAAGCTTTCTGAGAAACTGCTCTGTGATGTGTGACTTCCACTCACAGAGTTACATCTGTTTTTCGTGGATCTCTTTGCAAGCCTTATTTCTGTGGAATCTGAGAACAGATATTTCGGATCCCTTTGAAGACTATTGGGCCAAAGGTAATATCCTCTGATAACAAAGAGAAAGAAGCTTTCTGAGAAACTTCTTTGTGTTCTGTGAAATCATCTCACAAAGTTACAGCGTTCCCCTCAAGTAGCCTTTCGCTAAGACGGTTCTTGTGGAATTGGCAAAGTGATATTTGGAAGCCATTGAGGGCTATGGTGAAAAAGGAAATATGCTCAGATGAAATCTCTAAAGAAGCTTTCTGAGAAACTGCTCTGTGATGTGTGACTTCCACTCACAGAGATATATCTGTATTTCGTGGATCTCTTTGCTAGCCTTATTTCTGTGGAATCTGAGAACAGATATTTCGGATCCTTTTGAAGACTATAGGGCCAAAGGAAATATCCTCCGATAACAAAGAGAAAGAAGCTTTCTGAGAAACTTCTTTGTGTTCTGTGAAATCATCTCACAGAGTTACACCTTTCCCCTCAAGAAGCCTTTCGCAAAGATAGTTCTTGTGGAATTGGCAAAGTGATATTTGGAAGCCCATGGAGGGCTATGGTCAAAAAGGAAATATCCTCCGATGAAATCTGGAAAGAAGCTTTCTGAGATACTGCTCTGTGATGTGTGACTTCCACTCACAGAGTTACATCTGTATATCGTGGATCTCTTTCCTAGCCTTATTTCTGTGGAATCTGAGAACAGATATTTCGGATCCCTTTGAAGACTATAGGGCCAAAGGAAATATCCTCCGATAACAAAGAGAAAGAAGCTTTCTGAGAAACTTCTTTGTGTTCTGTGAAATCATCTCACAGAGTTACAGCTTTCCCCTCAAGAAGCCTTTCGCTAAGAAAGTTCTTGTCGAATTGGCAAAGTGATATTTGGAAGCCCATAGAGGGCTATCGTGAAAAAGGAAATATCCTCCGATGAAATCTGGAAACAAGCTTTCTGAGAAACTTCTCTGTGATGTGTGACTTCCACTCACAGAGTTACATCTGTATTTCGTGGATCTCTTTGCTAGCCTTATTTCTGTGGAATCTGAGAACAGATATTTCGGATCCCTTTGAATACTATACGGCCAAAGAAATATCCTCCGATAACAAGTAGAAAGAAGCTTTCTGGGAAACTTCTTTGTGTTCTGTGAAATCATCTCACAGAGTTACAGCTTTCCCCTCAAGAAGCCTTTCGATAAGTCGGTTCTTGTGGAATTTGCAAAGTGATATTTGGAAGCCCATAGAAGGCTACGGTGAAAAAGGAAATATCCTCAGATGAAATGTGGAAAGAAGCCTTCTGAGAAACTGCTCTGTGATGTGTGACTTCCACTCACAGAGTTACATCTGTATTTCGTGGATCTCTTTGCTAGCCTTATTTCTGTGGAATCTGAGAACAGATATTTCGGAACTCTTTGAAGACTATAGGGCCAAAGGAAATATCCTCCGATAACAAAGAGAAAGAAGCTTTCTGAGAAACTTCTTTGTGTTCTGTGAAATCATCTCACAGAGTTACAGCTTTCCCCTCAAGAAGCCCTTCGCTAAGACAGTTCTTGTGGAATTTCCAAAGTGATATTTGGAAGCCCATAGAGGGCTATGGTGAAAAAGGAAATATCCTCAGATCAAATCTGGAAAGAAGCTTCCTGAAAAGCTGCTCTGTGATGTGTGACTTCCACTCACAGAGTTACATCTGTATTTCGTGGATCTCTTTGCTAGCCTTATTTCTGTGGAATCTGAGAAGAGATATTTCGGATTCCTTTGAAGACTATAGAGCCAAAGGAAATATCCTCCGATAACAAAGAGAAAGAAGCTTTCTGAGAAACTTCTTTGTGTTCTGTGAAATCATCTCACAGAGTTACAGCTTTCCCCTCAAGAAGCCTTTCGCTAAGACAGTTCTTGTGGAATTGGCATAGTGATATTTGGAAGCCCACAGAGAGCTGAGGTGAAAAAGGAAATATCCTCAGAGGAAATCTGGAAAGAAGCTTTCTGAGAAACTACTCTGTGATGTGTGACTTCCACTCACAGAGTTACATCTGTATTTCGTGGATCTCTTTGCTAGCCTTATTTCTGTGGAATCTGAGAAGAGATATTTTGAATGCCTTTGAAGACTATAGGGCCAAAGGAAATATCCTCCGATAACAAAGAGAAAGAAGCTTTCTGAGAAACTTCTTTGTGTTCTGTGAAATCATCTCACAGAGTTACAGCTTTCCGCTCAAGAAGCCTTTCGCTAAGACAGTTCTTGTGGAATTGGCAAAGTGATATTTGGAAGCCCTTAGTGGGCTATGGTGGAAAAGGAAATATCCTCAGATGAAATCTGGAAAGAAGCTTTCTGAGAAACTTCTCTGTGGTGTGTGACTTCCACTCACAGAGTTA
This sequence comes from Macaca mulatta, assembly GCF_049350105.2. Lineage (NCBI taxonomy): Eukaryota > Metazoa > Chordata > Mammalia > Primates > Cercopithecidae > Macaca > Macaca mulatta. Next base: position 52,346,931 of record NC_133422.1, on the reverse strand, counting down.
CATCTGTATTTCGTGGATCTCTTTGCTAGTCTTATTTCTGTGGAATCTGAGAACAGATATTTCGGATCCCTTTGAAGACTTTAGGGCCAAAGCCAATAACCTCCGATATCAAAGAGAAAAAGCCTTCTGAGAAACTTCTTTGTGTTCTGTGAAATCAACTCACAGAGTTACAGCTTTCCCCTCAAGAAGCCTTCCGCTAAGACAGTTCTTGTGGAATTGGCAACGTGATATTTGGAAGCCCATAGAGGGCTATGGTGAAAAAGGAAATATCCTCAGATCAAATCTGGAAAGAAGCTTCCTGAGAAGCTGCTCTGTGATGTGTGACTTCCACTCACAGAGTTAAATCTGTATTTCGTGGATCTCTTTGCTAGCCTTATTTCTGTGGAATCTGAGAACAGATATTTCGGATCCCTTTGAAGACTATAGGGCAAAAGGAAATATCCTCCGATAACAAAGAGAAAGAAGCTTTCTGAGAAACTTCTTTGTGTTCTGTGAAATCATCTCACAGAGTTACAGCTTTCCCCTCAATAAACCTTTCGCTAAGACAGTTCTTGTGGAATTGGCAAAGTGATATTTGGAAGCCCTTAGAGGGCTATGGTGAAAATGGAAATATCCTCATATGAAATCTGGAAAGAAGCTTTCTGAGAAACTTCTCTGTGGTGTGTGACTTCCACTCACAGAGTTACATCTGTTTTTCGTGGATCTCTTTGCTAGCCTTATTTCTGTGGAATCTGAGAACAGATATTTCGGATCCCTTTGAAGACTCTAGGGCCAAAGGAAATATCCTCCGATAACAAAGAGAACGAAGCTTTCTGAGAAACTTCTTTGTGTTCTGTGAAATCATCTCACAGAGTTACAGCTTTCCCCTGAAGAAGCCTTTCGCTAAGACGGTTCTTGTGGAATTGGCAAAGTGATGTTTGGAAGCCCATAGAGGGCTATGGTGAAAAAGGAAATATCCTCAGATGAAATCTGGAAAGAAGCTTTCTGAGAAACTGCTCTGTGATGTGTGACTTCCACTCACAGAGTTACATCTGTATTTCGTGGATCACTTTGCTAGCCTTATTTCTGTAAAATCTGAGAACAGATATTTCGGATCCCTTTGAAGACTATAGGGCCAAAGGAAATATCCTCCGATAACAAAGAGAAAGAAGCTTTCTGAGAAACTTCTTTGTGTTCTGTGAAATCATCTCACAGAGTTACAGCTTTCCCCTCAAGAAGCCTTTCGCTAAGACGGCTCTTGTGGAATTGGCAAAGTGTTATTTGGAAGCCCATAGAGGGCTAAGGGGAAAAGGAAATATCCTCAGATGAAATCTGGAAAGAAGCTTTCTGAGAAACTGCTCTGTGATGTGTGACTTCCACTCACAGAGTTACATCTGTTTTTCGTGGATCTCTTTGCAAGCTTTATTTCTGTGGAGTCTGAGAACAGATATTTCGGATCCCTTTGAAGACTATTGGGCCAAAGGAAATATCATCTGATAACAAAGAGAAAGAAGCTTTTTGAGAAACTTCTTTGTGTTCTGTGAAATCATCTCACAAAGTTACAGCGTTCCCCTCAAGTAGCCTTTCGCTAAGACGGTTCTTGTGGAATTGGCAAAGTGATATTTGGAAGCCATTGAGGGCTATGGTGAAAAAGGAAATATGCTCAGATGAAATCTGGAAAGAAGCTTTCTGAGAAACTGCTCTGTGATGTGTGACTTCCACTCACAGAGATTTATCTGTATTTCGTGGATCTCTTTGCTAGCCTTATTTCTGTGGAATCTGAGAACAGATATTTCGGAACCTTTTGAAGACTATAGGGCCAAAGGAAATATCCTCCTATAACAAAGAGAAAGAAGCTTTCTGAGAAACTTCTTTGTGTTCTGTGAAATCATCTCACAGAGTTACAGCTTTCCCCTTAAGAAGCCTTTTGCTAAGACAGTTCTTGTGGAATTGGCAAAGTGATATTTGGAAGCCCATAGAGGGCTATGGTGAAAAAGGAAATATCCTCAGATGAAATCTGGAAAGAAGTTTTCTGAGAAACTGATCTGTGATGTGTGACTTCCACTCACAGAGTTACATCTGTATTTTGTGGATCTATTTGCGAGCCTTATTTCTGTGGATTCTGAAATATCCTCCGATAACAATGAGAAAGAAGCTTTGTGAGAAACTTCTTTGTGCTCTGTGAAATCATCTCACAGAGTTACAGCTTTCCCCTCAAGAAGCCTTTCGATAAGACAGTTCTTGTGGTATTGGCAAAGTGATATTTGGAAGCCCATAGAGGGCTATGGTGAAAAAGGAAATATCCTCAGTGGAAATCTGGAAAGAAGCTTTCTGAGAAACTTCTCTGCGGTGTGTGTCTTCCACTCACAGAGTTACATCTGAATTTCGTGGATCTCTTTGCTAGCCTTATTTTTGTGGAATCTGAGAAGAGATATTTCGGATCCCTTTGAAGACTATAGGGCCAAAGGAAATATCCTCCGATAACAAAGAGAAAGAAGCTTTCTGAGAAACTTCTTTGTGTTCTGTGAAATCATCTCACAAAGTTACAGCTTTCCCCTCAAGAAGCCTTTCGCTAAGACAGTTCTTGTGGAATTGGCAAAGTGATATTTGGAAGCCCTTAGAGGGCTATGGTGAAAAAGGAAATATCCTCAGATGAAATCTGGAAAGAAGCTTTCTGAGAAACTGCTCTGTGATGTGTGACTTCCACTCACAGAGTTACATCTGTATTTCGTGGATCTCTTTGCTAGCCTTATTTCTGTGGAATCTGACAACAGATATTTCGGATCCCTTTGAAGACTATAGGGCCAAAGGAAATATCCTCCGATAACAAAGAGAAAGAAGCTTACTGAGAAACTTCTTTATGTTCTGTGAAATCATCTCACAGAGTTACAGCTTTCCCCTCAAGAAGCCTTTAGCTAAGACAGTTCTTGTGGAATTGGCAAAGTGATATTTGGAAGCCCATAGAGGGCTATGTTGAAAAAGGAAATATCCTCAGATCAAATCTGGAAAGAAGCTTCCTGAAAAGCTGCTCTGTGATGTGTGACTTCCACTCACAGAGTTACATCCGTATTTCGTGGATCTCTTTGCTAGCCTTATTTCTGTGGAATCTGAGAACAGATATTTCGGATCCCTTTGAAGACTATAGGGCCAAAGGAAATATCCTCCGATAACAAAGAGAAAGAAGCTTTCCGAGAAACTTCTTTGTGTTCTGTGAAATCATCTCACAGAGTTACAGCTTTCCCCTCAATAAACCTTTCGCTAAGACAGTTCTTGTGGAATTGGCAAAGTGATATTTGGAAGCCCTTAGAGGGCTATGGTGAAAATGGAAATATCCTCATATGAAATCTGGAAAGAAGCTTTCTGAGAAACTTCTCTGTGGTGTGTGACTTCCACTCACAGAGTTACATCTGTATTTCGTGGATCTCTTTGCTAGCCTTATTTCTGTGGAATCTGAGAACAGATATTTCGGATCCCTTTGAAGACTCTAGGGCCAAAGGAAATATCCTCCGATAACAAAGAGAACGAAGCTTTCTGAGAAACTTCTTTGTGTTCTGTGAAATCATCTCACAGAGTTACAGCTTTCCCCTCAAGAAGCCTTTCGCTAAGACGGTTCTTGTGGAATTGGCAAAGTAATATTTGGAAGCCCATAGAGGGCTATGGTGAAAAAGGAAATATCCTCAGATGAAATCTGGAAAGAAGTTTTCTGAGAAACTGATCTGTGATGTGTGACTTCCACTCACAGAGTTACATCTGTATTTTGTGGATCTATTTGCGAGCCTTATTTCTGTGGATTCTGAAATATCCTCCGATAACAATGAGAAAGAAGCTTTGTGAGAAACTTCTTTGTGCTCTGTGAAATCATCTCACAGAGTTACAGCTTTCCCCTCAAGAAGCCTTTCGATAAGACAGTTCTTGTGGAATTGGCAAAGTGATATTTGGAAGCCCATAGAGGGCTATGGTGAAAAAGGAAATATCCTCAGTGGAAATCTGGAAAGAAGCTTTCTGAGAAACTGCTCTGCGGTGTGTGTCTTCCACTGACAGAGTTACATCTGTATTTCGTGGATCTCTTTGCTAGCCTTATTTCTGTGGAATCTGAGAACAGATATTTCGGATCCCTTTGAAGACTATAGGGCCAAAGGAAATATCCTCCGATAACAAAGAGAAAGAAGCTTTCTGAGAAACTTCTTTGTGTTCTGTGAAATCATCTCACAGAGTTACAGCTTTCCCCTCAAGAAGCCTTTCGCTAAGACAGTTCTTGTGGAATTGGCAAAGTGATATTTGGAAGCCCATAGAGGGCTATGGTGAAAAAGGAAATATCCTCAGAGGAAATCTGGAAAGAAGCTTTCTGAGAAACTGCTCTGTGATGTGTGACTTCCACTCACAGAGTTACATCTGTATTTCGTGGATCTCTTTGCTAGCCTTATTTCTGTGGAATCTGAGAAGAGATATTTCGGATCCCTTTGAAGACTATAGGGCGAAAGGAAATATCCTCCGATAACAAAGAGAAAGAAGCTTTCTGAGAAACTTCTTTGTGTTCTGTGAAATCATCTCACAGAGTTACAGCTTTCCCCTCAAGAAGCCTTTCGCTAAGACAGTTCTTCTGGAATTGGCAAAGAGATATTTGGAAGCCCTTAGAGGGCTATGGTGAAAAAGGAAATATCCTCAGATGAAATCTGGAAAGAAGCTTTGTGAGAAACTGCTCTGTGATGTGTGACTTCCACTCACAGAGTTACATCTGTATTTCGTGGATCTCTTTGCTAGCCTTATTTCTGTGGAATCTGACAACAGATATTTCGGATCCCTTTGAAGACTATAGGGCCAAAGGAAATATCCTCCGATAACAAAGAGAAAGAAGCTTTCTGAGAAACTTCTTTATGTTCTGTGAAATCATCTCACAGAGTTACAGCTTTCCCCTCAAGAAGCCTTTCGCTAAGACAGTTCTTGTGGAATTGGCAAAGTGATATTTGGAAGCCCATAGAGGGCTATGTTGAAAAAGGAAATATCCTCAGATCAAATCTGGAAAGAAGCTTCCTGAAAAGCTGCTCTGTGATGTGTGACTTCCATTCACAGAGTTACATCCGTATTTCGTGGATCTCTTTGCTAGCCTTATTTCTGTGGAATCTGAGAACAGATATTTCGGATCCCTTTGAAGACTATAGGGCCAAAGGAAATATCCTCCGATAACAAAGAGAAAGAAGCTTTCCGAGAAACTTCTTTGTGTTCTGTGAAATCATCTCACAGAGTTACAGCTTTCCCGTCAAGAAGCCTTTCGCTAAGACAGTTCTTGTGGAATTGGCAAAGTGAAATTTGGAAACCCATAGAGGGTTATGGTGAAAAAGGAAATATCCTCAGATGAAATCTGGAAAGAAGCTTTCTTAGAAACGGCTCTATGATGTGTGATTTCCACCCACAGAATTACATCAGTATTTGGTGGATCTCTTTGCTAGCCTTATTTCTGTGGAATCTGAGAAGAGATATTTCGGATCCCTTTGAAGACTCTAGGGCCAAAGGAAATATCCTCCGATAACAAAGAGAAAGAAGCTTTCTGAGAAACTTCTTTGTGTTCTGTGAAATCATCTCACAGAGTTACAGCTTTCCCCTCAAGAAGCCTTTCGCTAAGACAGTTCTTGTGGAATTGGCAAAGTGATATTTGGAAGCCCTTAGAGGGCTATGGTGAAAAAGGAAATATCCTCAGATGAAATCTGGAAAGAAGCTTTCTGAGAAACTGCTCTGTGATGTGTGACTTCCACTCACAGAGTTACATCTGTATTTCGTGGATCTCTTTGCTAGCCTTATTTCTGTGGAATCTGACAACAGATATTTCGGATCCCTTTGAAGACTATAGGGCCAAAGGAAATATCCTCCGATAACAAAGAGAAAGAAGCTTTCTGAGAAACTTCTTTATGTTCTGTGAAATCATCTCACAGAGTTACAGCTTTCCCCTCAAGAAGCCTTTCGCTAAGACAGTTCTTGTGGAATTGGCAAAGTGATATTTGGAAGCCCATAGAGGGCTATGTTGAAAAAGGAAATATCCTCAGATCAAATCTGGAAAGAAGCTTCCTGAAAAGCTGCTCTGTGATGTGTGACTTCCACTCACAGAGTTACATCCGTATTTCGTGGATCTCTTTGCTAGCCTTATTTCTGTGGAATCTGAGAACAGATATTTCGGATCCCTTTGAAGACTATAGGGCCAAAGGAAATATCCTCCGATAACAAAGAGAAAGAAGCTTTCCGAGAAACTTCTTTGTGTTCTGTGAAATCATCTCACAGAGTTACAGCTTTCCCCTCAATAAACCTTTCGCTAAGACAGTTCTTGTGGAATTGGCAAAGTGATATTTGGAAGCCCTTAGAGGGCTATGGTGAAAATGGAAATATCCTCATATGAAATCTGGAAAGAAGCTTTCTGAGAAACTTCTCTGTGGTGTGTGACTTCCACTCACAGAGTTACATCTGTATTTCGTGGATCTCTTTGCTAGCCTTATTTCTGTGGAATCTGAGAACAGATATTTCGGATCCCTTTGAAGACTCTAGGGCCAAAGGAAATATCCTCCGATAACAAAGAGAACGAAGCTTTCTGAGAAACTTCTTTGTGTTCTGTGAAATCATCTCACAGAGTTACAGCTTTCCCCTCAAGAAGCCTTTCGCTAAGACGGTTCTTGTGGAATTGGCAAAGTAATATTTGGAAGCCCATAGAGGGCTATGGTGAAAAAGGAAATATCCTCAGATGAAATCTGGAAAGAAGTTTTCTGAGAAACTGATCTGTGATGTGTGACTTCCACTCACAGAGTTACATCTGTATTTTGTGGATCTATTTGCGAGCCTTATTTCTGTGGATTCTGAAATATCCTCCGATAACAATGAGAAAGAAGCTTTGTGAGAAACTTCTTTGTGCTCTGTGAAATCATCTCACAGAGTTACAGCTTTCCCCTCAAGAAGCCTTTCGATAAGACAGTTCTTGTGGAATTGGCAAAGTGATATTTGGAAGCCCATAGAGGGCTATGGTGAAAAAGGAAATATCCTCAGTGGAAATCTGGAAAGAAGCTTTCTGAGAAACTGCTCTGCGGTGTGTGTCTTCCACTGACAGAGTTACATCTGTATTTCGTGGATCTCTTTGCTAGCCTTATTTCTGTGGAATCTGAGAACAGATATTTCGGATCCCTTTGAAGACTATAGGGCCAAACGAAATATCCTCCGATAACAAAGAGAAAGAAGCTTTCTGAGAAACTTCTTTGTGTTCTCTGAAATCATCTCACAGAGTTACAGCTTTCCCCTCAAGAAGCCTTTCGCTAAGACAGTTCTTGTGGAATTGGCAAAGTGATATTTGGAAGCCCATAGAGGGCTATGGTGAAAAAGGAAATATCCTCAGAGGAAATCTGGAAAGAAGCTTTCTGAGAAACTGCTCTGTGATGTGTGACTTCCACTCACAGAGTTACATCTGTATTTCGTGGATCTCTTTGCTAGCCTTATTTCTGTGGAATCTGAGAAGAGATATTTCGGATCCCTTTGAAGACTATAGGGCGAAAGGAAATATCCTCCGATAACAAAGAGAAAGAAGCTTTCTGAGAAACTTCTTTGTGTTCTGTGAAATCATCTCACAGAGTTACAGCTTTCCCCTCAAGAAGCCTTTCGCTAAGACAGTTCTTCTGGAATTGGCAAAGAGATATTTGGAAGCCCATAGAGGTCTATGGTGAAAAAGGAAATATCCTCAGATGGAATCTGGAAAGAAGCTTTCTGAGAAACTGCTCTGTGATGTGGGACTTCCACTCACAGCGTTATATCTGTATTTCTTGGATCTCTTCGCTAGCCTTATTTCTCTGGAATCTGAGAACAGATATTTCGGATCCCTTTGAAGACTATGGGGGCAAAGGAAATATCCTCCGATAACAAAGAGAAAGAAGCTTTCTGAGAAACTTCTTTGTGTTCTGTGAAATCATCTCACAGACTTACAGCTTTTCCCTCAAGAAGCCTTTCGCTAAGACAGTTCTTGTGGAATTGGCAAAGTGATATTTGGAAACCCATAGAGGGTTATGGTGAAAAAGGAAATATCCTCAGAGGAAATCTGGAAAGAAGCTTTCTGAGAAACGGCTCTATGATGTGTGATTTCCACCCACAGAATTACATCAGTATTTGGTGGATCTCTTTGCTAGCCTTATTTCTGTGGAATCTGAGAAGAGATATTTCGGATCCCTTTGAAGACTATAGGGCCAAAGGAAATATCCTCCGATAACAAAGAGAAAGAAGCTTTCTGAGAAACTTCTTTGTGTTCTGTGAAATCATCTCACAGAGTTACAGCTTTCCCCTCAAGAAGCCTTTCGCTAAGACAGTTCTTGTGGAATTGGCAAAGTGATATTTGGAAGCCCATAGAGGGCAATGGTGAAAAAGGAAATATCCTCAGAGGAAATCTGGAAAGAAGCTTTCTGAGAAACTTCTCTGTTATGTGTGTCTTCCACTCACAGTGTTACATCTGTATTTCGTGGATTTCTTTGCTAGCCCTATTTCTGTGGAATCTGAAGACAGATATTTCGGATCCCTTTGAAGACTATAGGGCCAAAGGAAATATCCTCCGATAACGAAGAGAAAGAAGCTTTCTGAGAAACTTCTTTGTGTTCTGTGAAATCATCTCACAGAGTTACAGCTTTCCCCTCAAGAAGCCTTTCGCTAAGACAGTTCTTGTGGAATTGGCAAAGTGATATTTGAAAGCCCTTAGAGGGCTATGGTGAAAAAGGAAATATCCTCAGATGAAATCTGGAAAGAAGCTTTGTGAGAAACTGCTCTGTGATGTGTGACTTCCACTCACAGAGTTACATCTGTATTTCGTGGATCTCTTTGCTAGCCTTATTTCTGTGGAATCTGACAACAGATATTTCGGATCCCTTTGAAGACTCTAGGGCCAAAGGAAATATCCTCCGATAACAAAGAGAACGAAGCTTTCTGAGAAACTTCTTTGTGTTCTGTGAAATCATCTCACAGAGTTACAGCTTTCCCCTCAAGAAGCCTTTCGCTAAGACGGTTCTTGTGGAATTGGCAAAGTAATATTTGGAAGCCCATAGAGGGCTATGGTGAAAAAGGAAATATCCTCAGATGAAATCTGGAAAGAAGTTTTCTGAGAAACTGATCTGTGATGTGTGACTTCCACTCACAGAGTTACATCTGTATTTTGTGGATCTATTTGCGAGCCTTATTTCTGTGGATTCTGAAATATCCTCCGATAACAATGAGAAAGAAGCTTTGTGAGAAACTTCTTTGTGCTCTGTGAAATCATCTCACAGAGTTACAGCTTTCCCCTCAAGAAGCCTTTCGATAAGACAGTTCTTGTGGAATTGGCAAAGTGATATTTGGAAGCCCATAGAGGGCTATGGTGAAAAAGGAAATATCCTCAGTGGAAATCTGGAAAGAAGCTTTCTGAGAAACTGCTCTGCGGTGTGTGTCTTCCACTGACAGAGTTACATCTGTATTTCGTGGATCTCTTTGCTAGCCTTATTTCTGTGGAATCTGAGAACAGATATTTCGGATCCCTTTGAAGACTATAGGGCCAAACGAAATATCCTGCGATAACAAAGAGAAAGAAGCTTTCTGAGAAACTTCTTTGTGTTCTCTGAAATCATCTCACAGAGTTACAGCTTTCCCCTCAAGAAGCCTTTCGCTAAGACAGTTCTTGTGGAATTGGCAAAGTGATATTTGGAAGCCCATAGAGGGCTATGGTGAAAAAGGAAATATCCTCAGAGGAAATCTGGAAAGAAGCTTTCTGAGAAACTGCTCTGTGATGTGTGACTTCCACTCACAGAGTTACATCTGTATTTCGTGGATCTCTTTGCTAGCCTTATTTCTGTGGAATCTGAGAAGAGATATTTCGGATCCCTTTGAAGACTATAGGGCGAAAGGAAATATCCTCCGATAACAAAGAGAAAGAAGCTTTCTGAGAAACTTCTTTGTGTTCTGTGAAATCATCTCACAGAGTTACAGCTTTCCCCTCAAGAAGCCTTTCGCTAAGACAGTTCTTCTGGAATTGGCAAAGAGATATTTGGAAGCCCATAGAGGTCTATGGTGAAAAAGGAAATATCCTCAGATGGAATCTGGAAAGAAGCTTTCTGAGAAACTGCTCTGTGATGTGGGACTTCCACTCACAGCGTTATATCTGTATTTCTTGGATCTCTTCGCTAGCCTTATTTCTCTGGAATCTGAGAACAGATATTTCGGATCCCTTTGAAGACTATGGGGGCAAAGGAAATATCCTCCGATAACAAAGAGAAAGAAGCTTTCTGAGAAACTTCTTTGTGTTCTGTGAAATCATCTCACAGACTTACAGCTTTTCCCTCAAGAAGCCTTTCGCTAAGACAGTTCTTGTGGAATTGGCAAAGTGATATTTGGAAACCCATAGAGGGTTATGGTGAAAAAGGAAATATCCTCAGAGGAAATCTGGAAAGAAGCTTTCTGAGAAACGGCTCTATGATGTGTGATTTCCACCCACAGAATTACATCAGTATTTGGTGGATCTCTTTGCTAGCCTTATTTCTGTGGAATCTGAGAAGAGATATTTCGGATCCCTTTGAAGACTATAGGGCCAAAGGAAATATCCTCCGATAACAAAGAGAAAGAAGCTTTCTGAGAAACTTCTTTGTGTTCTGTGAAATCATCTCACAGAGTTACAGCTTTCCCCTCAAGAAGCCTTTCGCTAAGACAGTTCTTGTGGAATTGGCAAAGTGATATTTGGAAGCCCATAGAGGGCAATGGTGAAAAAGGAAATATCCTCAGAGGAAATCTGGAAAGAAGCTTTCTGAGAAACTTCTCTGTTATGTGTGTCTTCCACTCACAGTGTTACATCTGTATTTCGTGGATTTCTTTGCTAGCCCTATTTCTGTGGAATCTGAAGACAGATATTTCGGATCCCTTTGAAGACTATAGGGCCAAAGGAAATATCCTCCGATAACGAAGAGAAAGAAGCTTTCTGAGAAACTTCTTTGTGTTCTGTGAAATCATCTCACAGAGTTACAGCTTTCCCCTCAAGAAGCCTTTCGCTAAGACAGTTCTTGTGGAATTGGCAAAGTGATATTTGAAAGCCCTTAGAGGGCTATGGTGAAAAAGGAAATATCCTCAGATGAAATCTGGAAAGAAGCTTTGTGAGAAACTGCTCTGTGATGTGTGACTTCCACTCACAGAGTTACATCTGTATTTCGTGGATCTCTTTGCTAGCCTTATTTCTGTGGAATCTGACAACAGATATTTCGGATCCCTTTGAAGACTATAGGGCCAAAGGAAATATCCTCCGATAACAAAGAGAAAGAAGCTTTCTGAGAAACTTCTTTATGTTCTGTGAAATCATCTCACAGAGTTACAGCTTTCCCCTCAAGAAGCCTTTCGCTAAGACAGTTCTTGTGGAATTGGCAAAGTGATATTTGGAAGCCCATAGAGGGCTATGTTGAAAAAGGAAATATCCTCAGATCAAATCTGGAAAGAAGCTTCCTGAAAAGCTGCTCTGTGATGTGTGACTTCCATTCACAGAGTTACATCCGTATTTCGTGGATCTCTTTGCTAGCCTTATTTCTGTGGAATCTGAGAACAGATATTTCGGATCCCTTTGAAGACTATAGGGCCAAAGGAAATATCCTCCGATAACAAAGAGAAAGAAGCTTTCCGAGAAACTTCTTTGTGTTCTGTGAAATCATCTCACAGAGTTACAGCTTTCCCGTCAAGAAGCCTTTCGCTAAGACAGTTCTTGTGGAATTGGCAAAGTGATATTTGGAAACCCATAGAGGGTTATGGTGAAAAAGGAAATATCCTCAGATGAAATCTGGAAAGAAGCTTTCTGAGAAACGGCTCTATGATGTGTGATTTCCACCCACAGAATTACATCAGTATTTGGTGGATCTCTTTGCTAGCCTTATTTCTGTGGAATCTGAGAAGAGATATTTCGGATCCCTTTGAAGACTATAGGGCCAAAGGAAATATCCTCCGATAACAAAGAGAAAGAAGCTTTCTGAGAAACTTCTTTGTGTTCTGTGAAATCATCTCACAGAGTTACAGCTTTCCCCTCAAGAAGCCTTTCGCTAAGACAGTTCTTGTGGAATTGGCAAAGTGATATTTGGAAGCCCATAGAGGGCTATGGTGAAAAAGGAAATATCCTCAGAGGAAATCTGGAAAGAAGCTTTCTGAGAAACTTCTCTGTTATGTGTGTCTTCCACTCACAGAGTTACATCTGTATTTCGTGGATCTCTTTGCTAGCCTTATTTCTGTGGAATCTGACAACAGATATTTCGGATCCCTTTGAAGACTATAGGGCCAAAGGAAATATCCTCCGATAACAAAGAGAAAGAAGCTTTCTGAGAAACTTCTTTATGTTCTGTGAAATCATCTCACAGAGTTACAGCTTTCCCCTCAAGAAGCCTTTCGCTAAGACAGTTCTTGTGGAATTGGCAAAGTGATATTTGGAAGCCCATAGAGGGCTATGTTGAAAAAGGAAATATCCTCAGATCAAATCTGGAAAGAAGCTTCCTGAAAAGCTGCTCTGTGATGTGTGACTTCCATTCACAGAGTTACATCCGTATTTCGTGGATCTCTTTGCTAGCCTTATTTCTGTGGAATCTGAGAACAGATATTTCGGATCCCTTTGAAGACTATAGGGCCAAAGGAAATATCCTCCGATAACAAAGAGAAAGAAGCTTTCCGAGAAACTTCTTTGTGTTCTGTGAAATCATCTCACAGAGTTACAGCTTTCCCGTCAAGAAGCCTTTCGCTAAGACAGTTCTTGTGGAATTGGCAAAGTGATATTTGGAAACCCATAGAGGGTTATGGTGAAAAAGGAAATATCCTCAGATGAAATCTGGAAAGAAGCTTTCTGAGAAACGGCTCTATGATGTGTGATTTCCACCCACAGAATTACATCAGTATTTGGTGGATCTCTTTGCTAGCCTTATTTCTGTGGAATCTGAGAAGAGATATTTCGGATCCCTTTGAAGACTATAGGGCCAAAGGAAATATCCTCCGATAACAAAGAGAAAGAAGCTTTCTGAGAAACTTCTTTGTGTTCTGTGAAATCATCTCACAGAGTTACAGCTTTCCCCTCAAGAAGCCTTTCGCTAAGACAGTTCTTGTGGAATTGGCAAAGTGATATTTGGAAGCCCATAGAGGGCTATGGTGAAAAAGGAAATATCCTCAGAGGAAATCTGGAAAGAAGCTTTCTGAGAAACTTCTCTGTTATGTGTGTCTTCCACTCACAGTGTTACATCTGTATTTCGTGGATTTCTTTGCTAGCCCTATTTCTGTGGAATCTGAGGACAGATATTTCGGATCCCTTTGAAGACTATAGGGCCAAACGAAATATCCTCCGATAACGAAGAGAAAGAAGCTTTCTGAGAAACTTCTTTGTGTTCTGTGAAATCATCTCACAGAGTTACAGCTTTCCCCTCAAGAAGCCTTTCGCTAAGACAGTTCTTGTGGAATTGGCAAAGTGATATTTGGAAGCCCTTAGAGGGCTATGGTGAAAAAGGAAATATCCTCAGATGAAATCTGGAAAGAAGCTTTCTGAGAAACTGCTCTGTGATGTGTGACTTCCACTCACAGAGTTACATCTGTATTTCGTGGATCTCTTTGCTAGCCTTATTTCTGTGGAATCTGACAACAGATATTTCGGATCCCTTTGAAGACTATAGGGCCAAAGGAAATATCCTCCGATAACAAAGAGAAAGAAGCTTTCTGAGAAACTTCTTTGTGTTCTGTGAAATCATCTCACAGAGTTACAGCTTTCCCCTCAAGAAGCCTTTCGCTAAGACAGTTCTTGTGGAATTGGCAAAGTGATATTTGGAAGCCCATAGAGGGCTATGTTGAAAAAGGAAATATCCTCAGATCAAATCTGGAAAGAAGCTTCCTGAAAAGCTGCTCTGTGATGTGTGACTTCCACTCACAGAGTTACATCCGTATTTCGTGGATCTCTTTGCTAGCCTTATTTCTGTGGAATCTGAGAACAGATATTTCGGATCCCTTTGAAGTCTATAGGGCCAAAGGAAATATCCTCCGATAACAAAGAGAAAGAAGCTTTCCGAGAAACTTCTTTGTGTTCTGTGAAATCATCTCACAGAGTTACAGCTTTCCCGTCAAGAAGCCTTTCGCTAAGACAGTTCTTGTGGAATTGGCAAAGTGATATTTGGAAGAACATAGAGGGCTATGGTGAAAAAGGAAATATCCTCACATGAAATATGGAAAGAAGCTTTCTGAGATACTGCTCTGTGATGTGTGACTTCCACTCACAGAATTACATCTGTATTTCGTGGATCTCTTTGCTAGCCTTATTTCTGTGGAATCTGAGAACAAATATTTCGGATCCCTTTGAAGACTATAGGGCCAAAGGAAATATCCTCCGATAACGAAGAGAAAGAAGCTTTCTGAGAAACTTCTTTGTGTTCTGTGAAATCATCTCACAGAGTTACAGCTTTCCCCTCAAGAAGCCTTTCGCTAAGACAGTTCTTGTGGAATTGGCAAAGTGATATTTGGAAGCCCTTAGAGGGCTATGGTGAAAAAGGAAATATCCTCAGATGAAATCTGGAAAGAAGCTTTCTGAGAAACTTCTCTGTGGTGTGTGACTTCCACTCACAGAGTTACATCTGTATTTCGTGGATCTCTTTGCTAGCCCTATTTCAGTGGAATCTGAGAAAAGATATTTCGGATCCCTTTGAAGATTATAGGGCCAAAGGAAATATCCTCCGAAAACAAAGAGAAAGAAGCTTTCTGAGAAACTTCTTTGTGTTCTGTGAAATCATCTCACAGAGTTACAGCTTTCCCCTCAAGAAGCCTTTCGCTAAGACAGTTCTTGTGGAATTGGCAAAGTGATATTTGGAAGCCCATACAGGGCTATGGTGAAAAAGGAAATATCCTCAGATGAAATCTGGAAAGAAGCTTTCTGAGATACTGCTCTGTGATGTGTGACTTCCACTCACGGAGTTTAATCTGTATTTCGTGGATCTCTTTGCTAGTCTTATTTCTGTGGAATCTGAGAAAAGATATTTCGGATCCCTTTGAAGACTTTAGGGCCAAAGCAAATAACCTCCGATATCAAAGAGAAAAAGCCTTCTGAGAAACTTCTTTGTGTTCTGTGAAATCAACTCACAGAGTTACAGCTTTCCCCTCAAGAAGCCTTTCGCTAAGACAGTTCTTGTGGAATTGGCAACGTGATATTTGGAAGCCCATAGAGGGCTATGGTGAAAAAGGAAATATCCTCAGATCAAATCTGGAAAGAAGCTTCCTGAGAAGCTGCTCTGTGATGTGTGACTTCCACTCACAGAGTTAAATCTGTATTTCGTGGATCTCTTTGCTAGCCTTATTTCTGTGGAATCTGAGAACAGATATTTCGGATCCCTTTGAAGACTATAGGGCAAAAGGAAATATCCTCCGATAACAAAGAGAAAGAAGCTTTCTGAGAAACTTCTTTGTGTTCTGTGAAATCATCTCACAGAGTTACAGCTTTCCCCTCAATAAACCTTTCGCTAAGACAGTTCTTGTGGAATTGGCAAAGTGATATTTGGAAGCCCTTAGATGGCTATGGTGAAAATGGAAATATCCTCATATGAAATCTGGAAAGAAGCTTTCTGAGAAACTTCTCTGTGGTGTGTGACTTCCACTCACAGAGTTACATCTGTATTTCGTGGATCTCTTTGCTAGCCTTATTTCTGTGGAATCTGAGAACAGATATTTCGGATCCCTTTGAAGACTCTAGGGCCAAAGGAAATATCCTCCGATAACAAAGAGAACGAAGCTTTCTGAGAAACTTCTTTGTGTTCTGTGAAATCATCTCACAGAGTTACAGCTTTCCCCTGAAGAAGCCTTTCGCTAAGACGGTTCTTGTGGAATTGGCAAAGTGATGTTTGGAAGCCCATAGAGGGCTATGGTGAAAAAGGAAATATCCTCAGATGAAATCTGGAAAGAAGCTTTCTGAGAAACTGCTCTATGATGTGTGACTTCCACTCACAGAGTTACATCTGTATTTCGTGGATCTCTTTGCTAGCCTTATTTCTGTATAATCTGAGAACAGATATTTCGGATCCCTTTGAAGACTATAGGGCCAAAGGAAATATCCTCCGATAACAAAGAGAAAGAAACTTTCTGAGAAACTTCTTTGTGTTCTGTGAAATCATCTCACAGAGTTACAGCTTTCCCCTCAAGAAGCCTTTCGCTAAGACGGTTCTTGTGGAATTGGCAAAGTAATATTTGGAAGCCCATAGAGGGCTATGGTGAAAAAGGAAATATCCTCAGATGAAATCTGGAAAGAAGTTTTCTGAGAAACTGATCTGTGATGTGTGACTTCCACTCACAGAGTTACATCTGTATTTTGTGGATCTATTTGCGAGCCTTATTTCTGTGGATTCTGAAATATCCTCCGATAACAATGAGAAAGAAGCTTTGTGAGAAACTTCTTTGTGCTCTGTGAAATCATCTCACAGAGTTACAGCTTTCCCCTCAAGAAGCCTTTCGATAAGACAGTTCTTGTGGAATTGGCAAAGTGATATTTGGAAGCCCATAGAGGGCTATGGTGAAAAAGGAAATATCCTCAGTGGAAATCTGGAAAGAAGCTTTCTGAGAAACTGCTCTGCGGTGTGTGTCTTCCACTCACAGAGTTACATCTGTATTTCGTGGATCTCTTTGCTAGCCTTATTTCTGTGGAATCTGAGAACAGATATTTCGGATCCCTTTGAAGACTATAGGGCCAAAGGAAATATCCTCCGATAACAAAGAGAAAGAAGCTTTCTGAGAAACTTCTTTGTGTTCTGTGAAATCATCTCACAGATTTACAGCTTTCCCCTCAAGAAGCCTTTCGCTAAGACAGTTCTTGGGGAATTGGCAAAGTGATATTTGGAAGCCCATAGAGGGCTATGGTGAAAAAGGAAATATCCTCAGAGGAAATCTGGAAAGAAGCTTTCTGAGAAACTGCTCTGTGATGTGTGACTTCCACTCACAGAGTTACATCTGTATTTCGTGGATCTCTTTGCTAGCCTTATTTCTGTGGAATCTGAGAAGAGATATTTTGGATCCCTTTGAAGACTATAGGGCGAAAGGAAATATCCTCCGATAACAAAGAGAAAGAAGCTTTCTGAGAAACTTCTTTGTGTTCTGTGAAATGATCTCACAGAGTTACAGCTTTCCCCTCAAGAAGCCTTTCGCTAAGACAGTTCTTGTGGAATTGGCAAAGTGATATTTGGAAGCCCATAAAGGGCTATGGTGAAAAAGGAAATATCCTCAGAGGAAATCTTTAATGAAGCTTTCTGAGAAACTTCTCTGTGGTGTGTGTCTTCCACTCACAGAGTTACATTTGTGTTTCGTGGATCTCTTTGCTAGCCTTATTTCTGTGGAATCTGAGAACAGATATTTCGGATCCCTTTGAAGACAATAGGGGCAAAGGAAATATCCTCCGATAACAAAGAGAAAGAAGCTTTCTGAGAAACTTCTTTGTGTTCTGTGAAATCATCTCACAGAGTTACAGCTTTCCCCTCAAGAAGCCTATCGCTAAGACAGTTCTTGTGGAATTGGCAAAGTGCTATTTGGAAGCCCATAGAGGGCTATGGTGAAAAAGGAAATATCCTCAGATGAAATCTGGAAAGAAGTTTTCTGAGAAACTGATCTGTGATGTGTGACTTCCACTCAAAGAGTTACATCTGTATTTCGTGGATCTCTGTGCTAGCCTTATTTCTGTGGAATCTGAGAAGAGATATTTCGGATCCCTTTGAAGACTATAGGGCCAAAGGAAATATCCTCCGATAACAAAGAGAAAGAAGCTTTCTGAGAAACTTCTTTGTGTTCTGTGAAATCATCTCACGGAGTTACAGCTTTCCCCTCAAGAAGCCTTTCGCTAAGACAGTTCTTCTGGAATTGGCAAAGAGATATTTGGAAGCCCATAGAGGTCTATGGTGAAAAAGGAAATATCCTCAGATGGAATCTGGAAAGAAGCTTTCTGAGAAACTGCTCTGTGATGTGTGACTTCCACTCACAGAGTTACATCTGTATTTCTTGGATCTCTTCGCTAGCCTTATTTCTCTGGAATCTGAGAACAGATATTTCGGATCCCTTTGAAGACTATAGGGGCAAAGGAAATATCCTCCGATAACAAAGAGAAAGAAGCTTTCTGAGAAACTTCTTTGTGTTCTGTGAAATCATCTCACAGAGCTACAGCTTTCCCCTCAAGAAGCCTTTCGCTAAGACAGTTCTTGTGGAATTGGCAAAGTGATATTTGGAAACCCATAGAGGGTTATGGTGAAAAAGGAAATATCCTCAGAGGAAATCTGGAAAGAAGCTTTCTGAGAAACGGCTCTATGATGTGTGATTTCCACCCACAGAGTTACATCTGTATTTGGTGGATCTCTTTGCTAGCCTTATTTCTGTGGAATCTGAGAAGAGATATTTCGGATCCCTTTGAAGACTATAGGGCCAAAGGAAATATCCTCCGATAACAAAGAGAAAGAAGCTTTCTGAGAAACTTCTTTGTGTTCTGTGAAATCATCTCACAGAGTTACAGCTTTCCCCTCAAGAAGCCTTTCGCTAAGACAGTTCTTGTGGAATTGGCAAAGTGATATTTGGAAGTCCATAGAGGGCTATGCTGAAAAAGGAAATACCCTCAGAGGAAATCTGGAAAGAAGCTTTCTGAGAAACTTCTCTGTTATGTGTGTCTTCCACTCAGAGAGTTACATCTGTATTTCGTGGATTTCTTTGCTAGCCCTATTTCTGTGGAATCTGAGAACAGATATTTCGGATCCCTTTGAAGACTATAGGGGCAAAGGAAATATCCTCCGATAACAAACAGAAAGAAGCTGTGTGAGAAACTTCTTTGTGTTCTGTGAAATCATCTCACAGAGTTACAGCTTTCCCCTCAAGAAGCCTTTCGCTAAGACAATTCTTGTGGAATTGGCAAAGTGATATTTGGAAGCCCTTAGAGGGCTAAGGTGAAAAAGGAAATATCCTCAGAGGAAATCTGGAAAGAAGCTTTCTGAGAAACTACTCTGTGATGTGTGACTTCCACTCACAGAGTTACATCTGTATTTCGTGGATCTCTTTGCTAGCCTTATTTCTGTGGAATCTGAGAACAGATATTTTGGATGCCTTTGAAGACTACAGGGCCAAAGGAAATATCCTCCGATAACAAAGAGAAAGAAGCTTTCTGAGAAACTTCTTTGTGTTCTGTGAAATCATCACCCAGAGTCACAGCTTTCCCCTCAACAAGCCTTTCGCTAAGACAGTTCTTGTGGAATTGGCAAAGTGATATTTGCAAGCCCATAGAGGGCTATGGTGAAAAAGGAAATATCCTCAGAGGAAATCTGGAAAGAAGCTTTCTGAGAAACTGCTCTGTGGTGTGTGTCTTCCACTCACAGAGTTACATCTGTATTTCGTGGATCTCTTGGCTAGCCTTATTTCTCTGGAATCTGAGAACAGATATTTCGGATCCCTTTGAAGACTAAAGGGGCAAAGGAAATATCCTCCGATAACAAAGAGAAGGAAGCTTTCTGAGAAGCTTCTTTGTGTTCTGTGAAATCATCTCACAGAGTTACAGCTTTCCCCTCAAGTAGCCTTTCCCTAAGACAGTTCTTGTGGAATTGGCAAAGTGATATTTGGAAACCCATAGAGGGCTAATGTGAAAAAGGAAATATCCTCAGATGAAATCTGGAAAGAAGCTTTCTGAGAAACGGCTCTATGATGTGTGATTTCCACTCACAGAGTTCCATCTGCATTTGGTGGATCTCTTTCCTAGCCTTATTTCTGTGGAATCTGAGAACAGATATTTCGGATCCCTTTGAAGACTATAGGGCCAAAGGAAATATCCTCCGATAACAAAGAGAAAGAAGCTTTCTGAGAAACTTCTTTGTGTTCTGTGAAATCATCTCACAGAGTTACAGCTTTCCCCTCAAGAAGCCTTTCGCTAAGACAGTTCTTGTGGAATTGGAAAAGTGATATTTGGAAGCCCATAGAGGGCTATGGTGAAAAAGGAAATATCCTCAGAGGAAATCTGGAAAGAAGCTTTCTGAGAAACTACTCTGTGGTGTGTGTCTTCCACTCACAGTGTTACATCTGTATTTCGTGGATCTCTTTGCTAGCCCTATTTCTGTGTAATCTGAGAACAGATATTTCGGATCCCTTTGAAGACTATAGGGGCAAAGGAAATATCCTCCGATAACAAAGAGAAAGAAGCTTTCTGAGAAACTTCTTTGTGTTCTGTGAAATCATCTCACAGAGTTACAGCTTTCCCCTCAAGAAGCCTTTCGATAAGACAGTTCTTGTGGAATTGGCAAAGTGATATTTTGAAGCCCATGTAGGGCTATGGTGAAAAAGGAAATATCCTCAGATGAAATCTGGAAAGAAGCTTTCTGAGAAACTGCTCTGTGGTGTGTGACTTCCACTCACAGAGTTACATCTGTATTTCGTGGATCTCTTTGCTAGCCTTATTTCTGTGGAATCTGAGAAGAGATATTTTGGATCCCTTTGAAGACTATACGGCCAAAGGAAATATCCTCCGATAACAAAGAGAAAGAAGCTTTCTGAGAAACTTCTTTGTGTTCTGTGAAATCATCTCACAGAGTTACAGCTTTCCCCTCAAGACGCCTTTCGCTAAGACAGTTCTTGTGGAATTGGCAAAGTGATATTTGGAAGCCCATAGAGGGCTATGGTGAAAAAGGAAATATCCTCAGATGAAATCTGGAAAGAAGCTTTCTGAGAAACTGCTTAGTGTTCTGTTAATTCATCCCACAGAGTTACGTCTGTGTTTCGTGGATCTCTTTGCTAGCCTTATTTCTGTGGAATCTGAGAAGAGATATTTCGGATCCCTTTGAAGATTAAAGGGCCAAAGGAAATATCCTCCGATAACAAAGAGAAAGAAGCTTTTTGTGAAACTTCCTTTTGTTCTGTGAAATCATCTCAATGAGTTACAGCTTTCCCCTCAAGAAGACTTTCGCTAAGACAGTTCTTGTGGAATTGGCAAAGTGATATTTGGAAGCCCATAGAGGGCTATGGTGAAAAAGGAAATATCCTCAGATGAAATCTGGAAAGAAGCTTTGTGAGAAACTGCTCTGCGATGAGTGACTTCCACTCACAGAGTTACATCTGTATTTCGTGGATCTCTTTGCTAGCCTTATTTCTGGGAAATCTGAGAACAGATATTTCGGATCCCTTTGAAGACTATAGGGCCAAAGGAAATATCCTCCGATAACAAAGAGAAAGAAACTTTCTGAGAAACTTCTTTGTGTTCTGTGAAATCATCTCACAGAGTTACAGCTTTCCCCTCAAGAAGCCTTTCGCTAAGACGGTTCTTGTGGAATTGGCAAAGTAATATTTGGAAGCCCATAGAGGGCTATGGTGAAAAAGGAAATATCCTCAGATGAAATCTGGAAAGAAGTTTTCTGAGAAACTGATCTGTGATGTGTGACTTCCACTCACAGAGTTACATCTGTATTTTGTGGATCTATTTGCGAGCCTTATTTCTGTGGATTCTGAAATATCCTCCGATAACAATGAGAAAGAAGCTTTGTGAGAAACTTCTTTGTGCTCTGTGAAATCATCTCACAGAGTTACAGCTTTCCCCTCAAGAAGCCTTTCGATAAGACAGTTCTTGTGGAATTGGCAAAGTGATATTTGGAAGCCCATAGAGGGCTATGGTGAAAAAGGAAATATCCTCAGTGGAAATCTGGAAAGAAGCTTTCTGAGAAACTGCTCTGCGGTGTGTGTCTTCCACTCACAGAGTTACATCTGTATTTCGTGGATCTCTTTGCTAGCCTTATTTCTGTGGAATCTGAGAACAGATATTTCGGATCCCTTTGAAGACTATAGGGCCAAAGGAAATATCCTCCGATAACAAAGAGAAAGAAGCTTTCTGAGAAACTTCTTTGTGTTCTGTGAAATCATCTCACAGATTTACAGCTTTCCCCTCAAGAAGCCTTTCGCTAAGACAGTTCTTGGGGAATTGGCAAAGTGATATTTGGAAGCCCATAGAGGGCTATGGTGAAAAAGGAAATATCCTCAGAGGAAATCTGGAAAGAAGCTTTCTGAGAAACTGCTCTGTGATGTGTGACTTCCACTCACAGAGTTACATCTGTATTTCGTGGATCTCTTTGCTAGCCTTATTTCTGTGGAATCTGAGAAGAGATATTTTGGATCCCTTTGAAGACTATAGGGCGAAAGGAAATATCCTCCGATAACAAAGAGAAAGAAGCTTTCTGAGAAACTTCTTTGTGTTCTGTGAAATCATCTCACAGAGTTACAGCTTTCCCCTCAAGAAGCCTTTCGCTAAGACAGTTCTTGTGGAATTGGCAAAGTGATATTTGGAAGCCCATAAAGGGCTATGGTGAAAAAGGAAATATCCTCAGAGGAAATCTTTAATGAAGCTTTCTGAGAAACTTCTCTGTGGTGTGTGTCTTCCACTCACAGAGTTACATTTGTGTTTCGTGGATCTCTTTGCTAGCCTTATTTCTGTGGAATCTGAGAACAGATATTTCGGATCCCTTTGAAGACAATAGGGGCAAAGGAAATATCCTCCGATAACAAAGAGAAAGAAGCTTTCTGAGAAACTTCTTTGTGTTCTGTGAAATCATCTCACAGAGTTACAGCTTTCCCCTCAAGAAGCCTATCGCTAAGACAGTTCTTGTGGAATTGGCAAAGTGCTATTTGGAAGCCCATAGAGGGCTATGGTGAAAAAGGAAATATCCTCAGATGAAATCTGGAAAGAAGTTTTCTGAGAAACTGATCTGTGATGTGTGACTTCCACTCAAAGAGTTACATCTGTATTTCGTGGATCTCTGTGCTAGCCTTATTTCTGTGGAATCTGAGAAGAGATATTTCGGATCCCTTTGAAGACTATAGGGCCAAAGGAAATATCCTCCGATAACAAAGAGAAAGAAGCTTTCTGAGAAACTTCTTTGTGTTCTGTGAAATCATCTCACGGAGTTACAGCTTTCCCCTCAAGAAGCCTTTCGCTAAGACAGTTCTTCTGGAATTGGCAAAGAGATATTTGGAAGCCCATAGAGGTCTATGGTGAAAAAGGAAATATCCTCAGATGGAATCTGGAAAGAAGCTTTCTGAGAAACTGCTCTGTGATGTGTGACTTCCACTCACAGAGTTACATCTGTATTTCTTGGATCTCTTCGCTAGCCTTATTTCTCTGGAATCTGAGAACAGATATTTCGGATCCCTTTGAAGACTATAGGGGCAAAGGAAATATCCTCCGATAACAAAGAGAAAGAAGCTTTCTGAGAAACTTCTTTGTGTTCTGTGAAATCATCTCACAGAGCTACAGCTTTCCCCTCAAGAAGCCTTTCGCTAAGACAGTTCTTGTGGAATTGGCAAAGTGATATTTGGAAACCCATAGAGGGTTATGGTGAAAAAGGAAATATCCTCAGAGGAAATCTGGAAAGAAGCTTTCTGAGAAACTGCTTAGTGTTCTGTTAATTCATCCCACAGAGTTACGTCTGTGTTTCGTGGATCTCTTTGCTAGCCTTATTTCTGTGGAATCTGAGAAGAGATATTTCGGATCCCTTTGAAGATTAAAGGGCCAAAGGAAATATCCTCCGATAACAAAGAGAAAGAAGCTTTTTGTGAAACTTCCTTTTGTTCTGTGAAATCATCTCAATGAGTTACAGCTTTCCCCTCAAGAAGCCTTTCGCTAAGACAGTTCTTGTGGAATTGGCAAAGTGATATTTGGAAGCCCATAGAGGGCTATGGTGAAAAAGGAAATATCCTCAGATGAAATCTGGAAAGAAGCTTTGTGAGAAACTGCTCTGCGATGAGTGACTTCCACTCACAGAGTTACATCTGTATTTCGTGGATCTCTTTGCTAGCCTTATTTCTGGGAAATCTGAGAACAGATATTTCGGATCCCTTTGAAGACAATAGGGCCAAAGGAAATATCCTCCGATAACAAAGAATAAGAAGCTTTCTGAAAAACTTCTTTGTGTTCTGTGACATCCTCTCACAGAGTTGCAGCTTTCCGCTCAAGAAGCCTTTCGCTAAGACAGTTCTTGTGGAATTGGCAAAGTGATATTTGGAAGCCCATAGAGGGCTATGGTGAAAAAGGAAATATCCTCAGATGAAATCTGGAAAGAAGCTTTCTGAGAAACTGCTCTGTGATGTGTGACTTCCACTCACAGAGTTACATCTGTATTTCGTGGATCCCTTTGCAAGCCTTATTTCTGTGGAATCCGAGAAGAGATATTTCGGATCCCTTAGAAGACAACAGTGGCAAAGGAAATATCCTCCGATAACAAAGAGAAAGAAGCTTTCTGAGAAACTTCTTTGTGCTCTGTGAAATCATCTCACAGAGTTACATCTTTCCCCTCAAGAAGCCTTTCGATAAGACCGTTCTTGTGCAATTGGCAAAGTGATATTTGGAAGCCCATAGAGGGCTATGGTGAAAAAGGAAGTATCCTCAGTGGAAATCTGGAAAGAAGCTTTCTGAGAAACTGCTCTGTGGTGTGTGTCTTCCACTCACAGAGTTACATCTGTATTTCGTGGATCTCTTTGCAAGCCTTATTTCTGTGGAATCTGAGAACAGATATTTCGGATCCCTTTGAAGACTATAGGGCCAAAGGAAATATCCTCTGATAACAAAGAGAAAGAAGCTTTCTGAGAAACTTCTTTGTGTTCTGTGAAATCATCTCACAGAGTTACAGCTTTCCCCTCAAGAAGCCTTTCGCTAAGACAGTTCTTGTGGAATTGGCAAAGTGATATTTGGAAGCCCATAGAGGGCTATGGTGAAAAAGGAAATATCCTCAGAGGAAATCTTTAATGAAGCTTTCTGAGAAACTGCTCTGTGGTGTGTGTCTTCCACTCACAGAGTTACATCTGTATTTCGTGGATCTCTTTGCTAGCCTTATTTCTGTGGAATCTGAGAACAGATATTTCGGATCCCTTTGAAGACTATAGGGCCAAAGGAAATATCCTCCGATAACAAAGAGAAAGAAGCTTTCTGAGAAACTTCTTTGTGTTCTGTGAAATCATCTCACAGAGTTACAGCTTTCCCCTCAAGAAGCCTTTCGCTAAGACAATTCTTGTGGAATTGGCAAAGTGATATTTGGAAGCCCTTAGAGGGCTAAGGTGAAAAAGGAAATATCCTCAGAGGAAATCTGGAAAGAAGCTTTCTGAGAAACTACTCTGTGATGTGTGACTTCCACTCACAGAGTTACATCTGTATTTCGTGGATCTCTTTGCTAGCCTTATTTCTGTGGAATCTGAGAACAGATATTTTGGATGCCTTTGAAGACTATAGGGCCAAAGGAAATATCCTCCGATAACAAAGAGAAAGAAGCTTTCTGAGAAACTTCTTTGTGTTCTGTGAAATCATCACCCAGAGTCACAGCTTTCCCCTCAACAAGCCTTTCGCTAAGACAGTTCTTGTGGTATTGGCAAAGTGATATTTGCAAGCCCATAGAGGGCTATGGTGAAAAAGGAAATATCCTCAGAGGAAATCTGGAAAGAAGCTTTCTGAGGAACTGCTCTGTGGTGTGTGTCTTCCACTCACAGAGTTACATCTGTATTTCGTGGATCTCTTGGCTAGCCTTATTTCTCTGTAATCTGAGAACAGATATTTCGGATCCCTTTGAAGACTAAAGGGGCAAAGGAAATATCCTCCGATAACAAAGAGAAGGAAGCTTTCTGAGAAGCTTCTTTGTGTTCTGTGACATCATCTCACAGAGTTACAGCTTTCCCCTCAAGTAGCCTTTCCCTAAGACAGTTCTTGTGGAATTGGCAAAGTGATATTTGGAAACCCATAGAGGGCTAATGTGAAAAAGGAAATATCCTCAGATGAAATCTGGAAAGAAGCTTTCTGAGAAACGGCTCTATGATGTGTGATTTCCACTCACAGAGTTACATCTGCATTTGGTGGATCTCTTTCCTAGCCTTATTTCTGTGGAATCTGAGAACAGATATTTCGGATCCCTTTGAAGACTATAGGGCCAAAGGAAATATCCTCCGATAACAAAGAGAAAGAAGCTTTCTGAGAAACTTCTTTGTGTTCTGTGAAATCATCTCACCGAGTTACAGCTTTCCCCTCAAGAAGCCTTTCGCTAAGACAGTTCTTGTGGAATTGGAAAAGTGATATTTGGAAGCCCATAGAGGGCTATGGTGAAAAAGGAAGTATCCTCAGTGGAAATCTGGAAAGAAGCTTTCTGAGAAACTGCTCTGTGGTGTGTGTCTTCCACTCACAGAGTTACATCTGTATTTCGTGGATCTCTTTGCAAGCCTTATTTCTGTGGAATCTGAGAACAGATATTTCGGATCCCTTTGAAGACTATAGGGCCAAAGGAAATATCCTCTGATAACAAAGAGAAAGAAGCTTTCTGAGAAACTTCTTTGTGTTCTGTGAAATCATCTCACAGAGTTACAGCTTTCCCCTCAACAAGCCTTTCGCTAAGACAGTTCTTGTGGAATTGGCAAAGTGATATTTGGAAGCCCATAGAGGGCTATGGTGAAAAAGGAAATATCCTCAGAGGAAATCTTTAATGAAGCTTTCTGAGAAACTGCTCTGTGGTGTGTGTCTTCCACTCACAGAGTTACATCTGTATTTCGTGGATCTCTTTGCTAGCCTTATTTCTGTGGAATCTGAGAACAGATATTTCGGATCCCTTTGAAGACTATAGGGCCAAAGGAAATATCCTCCGATAACAAAGAGAAAGAAGCTTTCTGAGAAACTTCTTTGTGTTCTGTGAAATCATCTCACAGAGTTACAGCTTTCCCCTCAAGAAGCCTTTCGCTAAGACAGTTCTTGTGGAATTGGCAAAGTGATATTTGGAAGCCCATAGAGGGCTATGGTGAAAAAGGAAATATCCTCAGAGGAAATCTTTAATGAAGCTTTCTGAGAAACTTCTCTGTGGTGTGTGTCTTCCACTCACAGAGTTACATTTGTATTTCGTGGATCTCTTTGCTAGCCTTATTTCTGTGGAATCTGAGAACAGATATTTCGGATCCCTTTGAAGACAATAGGGGCAAAGGAAATATCCTCCGATAACAAAGAGAAAGAAGCTTTCTGAGAAACTTCTTTGTGTTCTGTGAAATCATCTCACAGAGTTACAGCTTTCCCCTCAAGAAGCCTATCGCTAAGACAGTTCTTGTGGAATTGGCCAAGTTGTATTGGGAAGCCCATAGAGGGCTATGGTGAAAAAGGAAATATCCTCAGATGAAATCTGGAAAGAAGTTTTCTGAGAAACTGATCTGTGATGTGTGACTTCCACTCAAAGAGTTACATCTGTATTTCGTGGATCTCTTTGCTAGCCTTATTTCTGTGGAATCTGAGAAGAGATATTTCGGATCCCTTTGAAGACTATAGGGCCAAAGGAAATATCCTCCGATAACAAAGAGAAAGAAGCTTTCTGAGAAACTTCTTTGTGTTCTGTGAAATCATCTCACGGAGTTACAGCTTTCCCCTCAAGAAGCCTTTCGCTAAGACAGTTCTTCTGGAATTGGCAAAGAGATATTTGGAAGCCCATAGAGGTCTATGGTGAAAAAGGAAATATCCTCAGATGGAATCTGGAAAGAAGCTTTCTGAGAAACTGCTCTGTGATGTGGGACTTCCACTCACAGCGTTATATCTGTATTTCTTGGATCTCTTCGCTAGCCTTATTTCTCTGGAATCTGAGAACAGATATTTCGGATCCCTTTGAAGACTATGGGGGCAAAGGAAATATCCTCCGATAACAAAGAGAAAGAAGCTTTCTGAGAAACTTCTTTGTGTTCTGTGAAATCATCTCACAGACTTACAGCTTTTCCCTCAAGAAGCCTTTCGCTAAGACAGTTCTTGTGGAATTGGCAAAGTGATATTTGGAAACCCATAGAGGGTTATGGTGAAAAAGGAAATATCCTCAGAGGAAATCTGGAAAGAAGCTTTCTGAGAAACGGCTCTATGATGTGTGATTTCCACCCACAGAATTACATCAGTATTTGGTGGATCTCTTTGCTAGCTTTATTTCTGTGGAATCTGAGAAGAGATATTTCGGATCCCTTTGAAGACTATAGGGCCAAAGGAAATATCCTCCGATAACAAAGAGAAAGAAGCTTTCTGAGAAACTTCTTTGTGTTCTGTGAAATCATCTCACAGAGTTACAGCTTTCCCCTCAAGAAGCCTTTCGCTAAGACAGTTCTTGTGGAATTGGCAAAGTGATATTTGGAAGCCCATAGAGGGCTATGGTGAAAAAGGAAATATCCTCAGAGGAAATCTGGAAAGAAGCTTTCTGAGAAACTTCTCTGTTATGTGTGTCTTCCACTCACAGTGTTACATCTGTATTTCGTGGATTTCTTTGCTAGCCCTATTTCTGTGGAATCTGAGGACAGATATTTCGGATCCCTTTGAAGACTATAGGGCCAAAGGAAATATCCTCCGATAACGAAGAGAAAGAAGCTTTCTGAGAAACTTCTTTGTGTTCTGTGAAATCATCTCACAGAGTTACAGCTTTCCCCTCAAGAAGCCTTTCGCTAAGACAGTTCTTGTGGAATTGGCAAAGTGATATTTGGAAGCCCTTAGAGGGCTATGGTGAAAAAGGAAATATCCTCAGATGAAATCTGGAAAGAAGCTTTCTGAGAAACTGCTCTGTGATGTGTGACTTCCACTCACAGAGTTACTTCTGTATTTCGTGGATCTCTTTGCTAGCCTTATTTCTGTGGAATCTGACAACAGATATTTCGGATCCCTTTGAAGACTATAGGGCCAAAGGAAATATCCTCCGATAACAAAGAGAAAGAAGCTTTCTGAGAAACTTCTTTATGTTCTGTGAAATCATCTCACAGAGTTACAGCTTTCCCCTCAAGAAGCCTTTCGCTAAGACAGTTCTTGTGGAATTGGCAAAGTGATATTTGGAAGCCCATAGAGGGCTATGTTGAAAAAGGAAATATCCTCAGATCAAATCTGGAAAGAAGCTTCCTGAAAAGCTGCTCTGTGATGTGTGACTTCCATTCACAGAGTTACATCCGTATTTCGTGGATCTCTTTGCTAGCCTTATTTCTGTGGAATCTGAGAACAGATATTTCGGATCCCTTTGAAGACTATAGGGCCAAAGGAAATATCCTCCGATAACAAAGAGAAAGAAGCTTTCCGAGAAACTTCTTTGTGTTCTGTGAAATCATCTCACAGAGTTACAGCTTTCCCGTCAAGAAGCCTTTCGCTAAGACAGTTCTTGTGGAATTGGCAAAGTGATATTTGGAAACCCATAGAGGGTTATGGTGAAAAAGGAAATATCCTCAGATGAAATCTGGAAAGAAGCTTTCTGAGAAACGGCTCTATGATGTGTGATTTCCACCCACAGAATTACATCAGTATTTGGTGGATCTCTTTGCTAGCCTTATTTCTGTGGAATCTGAGAAGAGATATTTCGGATCCCTTTGAAGACTATAGGGCCAAAGGAAATATCCTCCGATAACAAAGAGAAAGAAGCTTTCTGAGAAACTTCTTTGTGTTCTGTGAAATCATCTCACAGAGTTACAGCTTTCCCCTCAAGAAGCCTTTCGCTAAGACAGTTCTTGTGGAATTGGCAAAGTGATATTTGGAAGCCCATAGAGGGCTATGGTGAAAAAGGAAATATCCTCAGAGGAAATCTGGAAAGAAGCTTTCTGAGAAACTTCTCTGTTATGTGTGTCTTCCACTCACAGTGTTACATCTGTATTTCGTGGATTTCTTTGCTAGCCCTATTTCTGTGGAATCTGAGGACAGATATTTCGGATCCCTTTGAAGACTATAGGGCCAAACGAAATATCCTCCGATAACGAAGAGAAAGAAGCTTTCTGAGAAACTTCTTTGTGTTCTGTGAAATCATCTCACAGAGTTACAGCTTTCCCCTCAAGAAGCCTTTCGCTAAGACAGTTCTTGTGGAATTGGCAAAGTGATATTTGGAAGCCCATAGAGGGCTATGGTGAAAAAGGAAATATCCTCAGAGGAAATCTTTAATGAAGCTTTCTGAGAAACTGCTCTGTGGTGTGTGTCTTCCACTCACAGAGTTACATCTGTATTTCGTGGATCTCTTTGCTAGCCTTATTTCTGTGGAATCTGAGAACAGATATTTCGGATCCCTTTGAAGACTATAGGGCCAAAGGAAATATCCTCCGATAACAAAGAGAAAGAAGCTTTCTGAGAAACTTCTTTGTGTTCTGTGAAATCATCTCACAGAGTTACAGCTTTCCCCTCAAGAAGCCTTTCGCTAAGACAGTTCTTGTGGAATTGGCAAAGTGATATTTGGAAGCCCATAGAGGGCTATGGTGAAAAAGGAAATATCCTCAGAGGAAATCTTTAATGAAGCTTTCTGAGAAACTTCTCTGTGGTGTGTGTCTTCCACTCACAGAGTTACATTTGTATTTCGTGGATCTCTTTGCTAGCCTTATTTCTGTGGAATCTGAGAACAGATATTTCGGATCCCTTTGAAGACAATAGGGGCAAAGGAAATATCCTCCGATAACAAAGAGAAAGAAGCTTTCTGAGAAACTTCTTTGTGTTCTGTGAAATCATCTCACAGAGTTACAGCTTTCCCCTCAAGAAGCCTATCGCTAAGACAGTTCTTGTGGAATTGGCAAAGTGCTATTGGGAAGCCCATAGAGGGCTATGGTGAAAAAGGAAATATCCTCAGATGAAATCTGGAAAGAAGTTTTCTGAGAAACTGATCTGTGATGTGTGACTTCCACTCAAAGAGTTACATCTGTATTTCGTGGATCTCTTTGCTAGCCTTATTTCTGTGGAATCTGAGAAGAGATATTTCGGATCCCTTTGAAGACTATAGGGCCAAAGGAAATATCCTCCGATAACAAAGAGAAAGAAGCTTTCTGAGAAACTTCTTTGTGTTCTGTGAAATCATCTCACGGAGTTACAGCTTTCCCCTCAAGAAGCCTTTCGCTAAGACAGTTCTTCTGGAATTGGCAAAGAGATATTTGGAAGCCCATAGAGGTCTATGGTGAAAAAGGAAATATCCTCAGATGGAATCTGGAAAGAAGCTTTCTGAGAAACTGCTCTGTGATGTGGGACTTCCACTCACAGCGTTATATCTGTATTTCTTGGATCTCTTCGCTAGCCTTATTTCTCTGGAATCTGAGAACAGATATTTCGGATCCCTTTGAAGACTATGGGGGCAAAGGAAATATCCTCCGATAACAAAGAGAAAGAAGCTTTCTGAGAAACTTCTTTGTGTTCTGTGAAATCATCTCACAGACTTACAGCTTTTCCCTCAAGAAGCCTTTCGCTAAGACAGTTCTTGTGGAATTGGCAAAGTGATATTTGGAAACCCATAGAGGGTTATGGTGAAAAAGGAAATATCCTCAGAGGAAATCTGGAAAGAAGCTTTCTGAGAAACGGCTCTATGATGTGTGATTTCCACCCACAGAATTACATCAGTATTTGGTGGATCTCTTTGCTAGCTTTATTTCTGTGGAATCTGAGAAGAGATATTTCGGATCCCTTTGAAGACTATAGGGCCAAAGGAAATATCCTCCGATAACAAAGAGAAAGAAGCTTTCTGAGAAACTTCTTTGTGTTCTGTGAAATCATCTCACAGAGTTACCGCTTTCCCCTCAAGAAGCCTTTCGCTAAGACAGTTCTTGTGGAATTGGCAAAGTGATATTTGGAAGCCCATAGAGGGCTATGGTGAAAAAGGAAATATCCTCAGAGGAAATCTGGAAAGAAGCTTTCTGAGAAACTTCTCTGTTATGTGTGTCTTCCACTCACAGTGTTACATCTGTATTTCGTGGATTTCTTTGCTAGCCCTATTTCTGTGGAATCTGAGGACAGATATTTCGGATCCCTTTGAAGACTATAGGGCCAAAGGAAATATCCTCCGATAACGAAGAGAAAGAAGCTTTCTGAGAAACTTCTTTGTGTTCTGTGAAATCATCTCACAGAGTTACAGCTTTCCCCTCAAGAAGCCTTTCGCTAAGACAGTTCTTGTGGAATTGGCAAAGTGATATTTGGAAGCCCTTAGAGGGCTATGGTGAAAAAGGAAATATCCTCAGATGAAATCTGGAAAGAAGCTTTCTGAGAAACTGCTCTGTGATGTGTGACTTCCACTCACAGAGTTACATCTGTATTTCGTGGATCTCTTTGCTAGCCTTATTTCTGTGGAATCTGACAACAGATATTTCGGATCCCTTTGAAGACTATAGGGCCAAAGGAAATATCCTCCGATAACAAAGAGAAAGAAGCTTTCTGAGAAACTTCTTTATGTTCTGTGAAATCATCTCACAGAGTTACAGCTTTCCCCTCAAGAAGCCTTTCGCTAAGACAGTTCTTGTGGAATTGGCAAAGTGATATTTGGAAGCCCATAGAGGGCTATGTTGAAAAAGGAAATATCCTCAGATCAAATCTGGAAAGAAGCTTCCTGAAAAGCTGCTCTGTGATGTGTGACTTCCATTCACAGAGTTACATCCGTATTTCGTGGATCTCTTTGCCAGCCTTATTTCTGTGGAATCTGAGAACAGATATTTCGGATCCCTTTGAAGACTATAGGGCCAAAGGAAATATCCTCCGATAACAAAGAGAAAGAAGCTTTCCGAGAAACTTCTTTGTGTTCTGTGAAATCATCTCACAGAGTTACAGCTTTCCCGTCAAGAAGCCTTTCGCTAAGACAGTTCTTGTGGAATTGGCAAAGTGATATTTGGAAACCCATAGAGGGTTATGGTGAAAAAGGAAATATCCTCAGATGAAATCTGGAAAGAAGCTTTCTGAGAAACGGCTCTATGATGTGTGATTTCCACCCACAGAATTACATCAGTATTTGGTGGATCTCTTTGCTAGCCTTATTTCTGTGGAATCTGAGAAGAGATATTTCGGATCCCTTTGAAGACTATAGGGCCAAAGGAAATATCCTCCGATAACAAAGAGAAAGAAGCTTTCTGAGAAACTTCTTTGTGTTCTGTGAAATCATCTCACAGAGTTACAGCTTTCCCCTCAAGAAGCCTTTCGCTAAGACAGTTCTTGTGGAATTGGCAAAGTGATATTTGGAAGCCCATAGAGGGCTATGGTGAAAAAGGAAATATCCTCAGAGGAAATCTGGAAAGAAGCTTTCTGAGAAACTGCTCTGTGATGTGTGACTTCTACTCACAGAGTTACATCTGTATTTCGTGGATCTCTTTGCTAGCCTTATTTCTGTGGAATCTGACAACAGATATTTCGGATCCCTTTGAAGACTATAGGGCCAAAGGAAATATCCTCCGATAACAAAGAGAAAGAAGCTTTCTGAGAAACTTCTTTATGTTCTGTGAAATCATCTCACAGAGTTACAGCTTTCCCCTCAAGAAGCCTTTCGCTAAGACAGTTCTTGTGGAATTGGCAAAGTGATATTTGGAAGCCCATAGAGGGCTATGTTGAAAAAGGAAATATCCTCAGATCAAATCTGGAAAGAAGCTTCCTGAAAAGCTGCTCTGTGGTGTGTGTCTTCCACTCACAGAGTTACATCTGTATTTCGTGGATCTCTTGGCTAGCCTTATTTCTCTGGAATCTGAGAACAGATATTTCGGATCCCTTTGAAGACTAAAGGGGCAAAGGAAATATCCTCCGATAACAAAGAGAAGGAAGCTTTCTGAGAAGCTTCTTTGTGTTCTGTGAAATCATCTCATAGAGTTACAGCTTTCCCCTCAAGTAGCCTTTCCCTAAGACAGTTCTTGTGGAATTGGCAAAGTGATATTTGGAAACCCATAGAGGGCTAATGTGAAAAAGGAAATATCCTCAGATGAAATCTGGAAAGAAGCTTTCTGAGAAACGGCTCTATGATGTGTGATTTCCACTCACAGAGTTACATCTGCATTTGGTGGATCTCTTTCCTAGCCTTATTTCTGTGGAATCTGAGAACAGATATTTCGGATCCCTTTGAAGACTATAGGGCCAAAGGAAATATCCTCCGATAACAAAGAGAAAGAAGCTTTCTGAGAAACTTCTTTGTGTTCTGTGAAATCATCTCACAGAGTTACAGCTTTCCCCTCAAGAAGCCTTTCGCTAAGACAGTTCTTGTGGAATTGGAAAAGTGATATTTGGAAGCCCATAGAGGGCTATGGTGAAAAAGGAAATATCCTCAGAGGAAATCTGGAAAGAAGCTTTCTGAGAAACTACTCTGTGGTGTGTGTCTTCCACTCACAGTGTTACATCTGTATTTCGTGGATCTCTTTGCTAGCCCTATTTCTGTGTAATCTGAGAACAGATATTTCGGATCCCTTTGAAGACTATAGGGGCAAAGGAAATATCCTCCGATAACAAAGAGAAAGAAGCTTTCTGAGAAACTTCTTTGTGTTCTGTGAAATCATCTCACAGAGTTACAGCTTTCCCCTCAAGAAGCCTTTCGCTAAGACAGTTCTTGTGGAATTGGCAAAGTGATATTCGGAAGCCCGTAGAGGGCGATGGTGAAAAAGGAAATATCCTCAGATGGAATCTGGAAAGAAGCTTTCTGAGAAACTGCTCTGTGATGGGTGACTTCCACTCACAGAGTTACATCTGTATTTCGTGGATCTCTATGCTAGCCTTATTTCTGCGGAATCTGAGAACAGATATTTCGGATCCCTTTGAAGACTATAGGGCCAAAGGAAATATCCTCCGATAACAAAGAGAAAGAAGCTTTCTGAGAAACGTCTTTGTGTTCTGTGAAATCATCTCACAGAGTTACAGCTTTCCCCTCAAGAAGCCTTTCGATAAGACAGTTCTTGTGGAATTGGCAAAGTGATATTTTGAAGCCCATGTAGGGCTATGGTGAAAAAGGAAATATCCTCAGATGAAATCTGGAAAGAAGCTTTCTGAGAAACTGCTCTGTGGTGTGTGACTTCCACTCACAGAGTTACATCTGTATTTCGTGGATCTCTTTGCTAGCCTTATTTCTGTGGAATCTGAGAAGAGATATTTTGGATCCCTTTGAAGACTATACGGCCAAAGGAAATATCTTCCGATAACAAAGAGAAAGAAGCTTTCTGAGAAACTTCTTTTTGTTCTGTGAAATCATCTCACAGAGTTACAGCTTTCCCCTCAAGACGCCTTTCGCTAAGACAGTTCTTGTGGAATTGGCAAAGTGATATTTGGAAGCCCATAGAGGGCTATGGTGAAAAAGGAAATATCCTCAGATGAAATCTGCAAAGAAGCTTTCTGAGAAACTGCTTAGTGTTCTGTTAATTCATCCCACAGAGTTACGTCTGTGTTTCGTGGATCTCTTTGCTAG
The DNA here is from genome assembly GCF_049350105.2 of Macaca mulatta. Lineage (NCBI taxonomy): Eukaryota > Metazoa > Chordata > Mammalia > Primates > Cercopithecidae > Macaca > Macaca mulatta. Next base: position 52,311,841 of record NC_133422.1, on the reverse strand, counting down.
CCTTATTTCTGTGGAATCTGAGAAGAGATATTTCGGATCCCTTTGAAGATTAAAGGGCCAAAGGAAATATCCTCCGATAACAAAGAGAAAGAAGCTTTTTGTGAAACTTCCTTTTGTTCTGTGAAATCATCTCAATGAGTTACAGCTTTCCCCTCAAGAAGCCTTTCGCTAAGACAGTTCTTGTGGAATTGGCAAAGTGATATTTGGAAGCCCATAGAGGGCTATGTTGAAAAAGGAAATATCCTCAGATGAAATCTGGAAAGAAGCTTTGTGAGAAACTGCTCTGCGATGAGTGACTTCCACTCACAGAGTTACATCTGTATTTCGTGGATCTCTTTGCTAGCCTTATTTCTGTGAAATCTGAGAACAGATATTTCGGATCCCTTTGAAGACAATAGGGCCAAAGGAAATATCCTCCGATAACAAAGAATAAGAAGCTTTCTGAAAAACTTCTTTGTGTTCTGTGACATCCTCTCACAGAGTTGCAGCTTTCCGCTCAAGAAGCCTTTCGCTAAGACAGTTCTTGTGGAATTGGCAAAGTGATATTTGGAAGCCCATAGAGGGCTATGGTGAAAAAGGAAATATCCTCAGATGAAATCTGGAAAGAAGCTTTCTGAGAAACTGCTCTGTGATGTGTGACTTCCACTCACAGAGTTACATCTGTATTTCGTGGATCCCTTTGCAACCCTTATTTCTGTGGAATCCGAGAAGAGATACTTCGGATCCCTTAGAAGACAACAGGGGCAAAGGAAATATCCTCCGATAACAAAGAGAAAGAAGCTTTCTGAGAAACTTCTTTGTGCTCTGTGAAATCATCTCACAGAGTTACATCTTTCCCCTCAAGAAGCCTTTCGATAAGACCGTTCTTGTGCAATTGGCAAAGTGATATTTGGAAGCCCATAGAGGGCTATGGTGAAAAAGGAAGTATCCTCAGTGGAAATCTGGAAAGAAGCTTTCTGAGAAACTGCTCTGTGGTGTGTGTCTTCCACTCACAGAGTTACATCTGTATTTCGTGGATCTCTTTGCAAGCCTTATTTCTGTGGAATCTGAGAACAGATATTTCGGATCCCTTTGAAGACTATAGGGCCAAAGGAAATATCCTCTGATAACAAAGAGAAAGAAGCTTTCTGAGAAACTTCTTTGTGTTCTGTGAAATCATCTCACAGAGTTACAGCTTTCCCCTCAAGAAGCCTTTCGCTAAGACAGTTCTTGTGGAATTGGCAAAGTGATATTTGGAAGCCCATAGAGGGCTATGTTGAAAAAGGAAATATCCTCAGAGGAAATCTTTAATGAAGCTTTCTGAGAAACTGCTCTGTGGTGTGTGTCTTCCACTCACAGAGTTACATCTGTATTTCGTGGATCTCTTTGCTAGCCCTATTTCTGTGTAATCTGAGAACAGATATTTCGGATCCCTTTGAAGACTATAGGGGCAAAGGAAATATCCTCCGATAACAAAGAGAAAGAAGCTTTCTGAGAAACTTCTTTGTGTTCTGTGAAATCATCTCACAGAGTTACAGCTTTCCCCTCAAGAAGCCTTTCGCTAAGACAGTTCTTGTGGAATTGGCAAAGTGATATTCGGAAGCCCGTAGAGGGCGATGGTGAAAAAGGAAATATCCTCAGATGGAATCTGGAAAGAAGCTTTCTGAGAAACTGCTCTGTGATGGGTGACTTCCACTCACAGAGTTACATCTGTATTTCGTGGATCTCTATGCTAGCCTTATTTCTGCGGAATCTGAGAACAGATATTTCGGATCCCTTTGAAGACTATAGGGCCAAAGGAAATATCCTCCGATAACAAAGAGAAAGAAGCTTTCTGAGAAACTTCTTTGTGTTCTGTGAAATCATCTCACAGAGTTACAGCTTTCCCCTCAAGAAGCCTTTCGATAAGACAGTTCTTGTGGAATTGGCAAAGTGATATTTTGAGCCCATGTAGGGCTATGGTGAAAAAGGAAATATCCTCAGATGAAATCTGGAAAGAAGCTTTCTGAGAAACTGCTCTGTGGTGTGTGACTTCCACTCACAGAGTTACATCTGTATTTCGTGGATCTCTTTGCTAGCCTTATTTCTGTGGAATCTGAGAAGAGATATTTTGGATCAATTTGAAGACTATACGGCCAAAGGAAATATCCTCCGATAACAAAGAGAAAGAAGCTTTCTGAGAAACTTCTTTTTGTTCTGTGAAATCATCTCACAGAGTTACAGCTTTCCCCTCAAGACGCCTTTCGCTAAGACAGATCTTGTGTAATTGGCAAAGTGATATTTGGAAGCCCATAGAGGGCTATGTTGAAAAAGGAAATATCCTCAGATGAAATCTGCAAAGAAGCTTTCTGAGAAACTGCTTAGTGTTCTGTTAATTCATCCCACAGAGTTACGTCTGTGTTTCGTGGATCTCTTTGCTAGCCTTATTTCTGTGGAATCTGAGAAGAGATATTTCGGATCCCTTTGAAGATTAAAGGGCCAAAGGAAATATCCTCCGATAACAAAGAGAAAGAAGCTTTTTGTGAAACTTCCTTTTGTTCTGTGAAATCATCTCAATGAGTTACAGCTTTCCCCTCAAGAAGCCTTTCGCTAAGACAGTTCTTGTGGAATTGGCAAAGTGATATTTGGAAGCCCATAGAGGGCTATGGTGAAAAAGGAAATATCCTCAGATGAAATCTGGAAAGAAGCTTTGTGAGAAACTGCTCTGCGATGAGTGACTTCCACTCACAGAGTTACATCTGTATTTCGTGGATCTCTTTGCTAGCCTTATTTCTGGGAAATCTGAGAACAGATATTTCGGGTCCCTTTGAAGACAATAGGGCCAAAGGAAATATCCTCCGATAACAAAGAATAAGAAGCTTTCTGAAAAACTTCTTTGTGTTCTGTGACATCCTCTCACAGAGTTGCAGCTTTCCGCTCAAGAAGCCTTTCGCTAAGACAGTTCTTGTGGAATTGGCAAAGTGATATTTGGAAGCCCATAGAGGGCTATGGTGAAAAAGGAAATATCCTCAGATGAAATCTGGAAAGAAGCTTTCTGAGAAACTGCTCTGTGATGTGTGACTTCCACTCACAGAGTTACATCTGTATTTCGTGGATCCCTTTGCAACCCTTATTTCTGTGGAATCCGAGAAGAGATATTTCGGATCCCTTAGAAGACAACAGGGGCAAAGGAAATATCCTCCGATAACAAAGAGAAAGAAGCTTTCTGAGAAACTTCTTTGTGCTCTGTGAAATCATCTCACAGAGTTACATCTTTCCCCTCAAGAAGCCTTTCGATAAGACCGTTCTTGTGCAATTGGCAAAGTGATATTTGGAAGCCCATAGAGGGCTATGGTGAAAAAGGAAGTATCCTCAGTGGAAATCTGGAAAGAAGCTTTCTGAGAAACTGCTCTGTGGTGTGTGTCTTCCACTCACAGAGTTACATCTGTATTTCGTGGATCTCTTTGCAAGCCTTATTTCTGTGGAATCTGAGAACAGATATTTCGGATCCCTTTGAAGACTACAGGGCCAAAGGAAATATCCTCTGATAACAAAGAGAAAGAAGCTTTCTGAGAAACTTCTTTGTGTTCTGTGAAATCATCTCACAGAGTTACAGCTTTCCCCTCAAGAAGCCTTTCGCTAAGACAGTTCTTGTGGAATTGGCAAAGTGATATTTGGAAGCCCATAGAGGGCTATGTTGAAAAAGGAAATATCCTCAGAGGAAATCTTTAATGAAGCTTTCTGAGAAACTGCTCTGTGGTGTGTGTCTTCCACTCACAGAGTTACATCTGTATTTCGTGGATTTCTTTGCTAGCCTTATTTCTGTGGCATCTGAGAACAGATATTTCGGATCCCTTTGAAGACTATAGGGCCAAAGGAAATATCCTCCGATAACAAAGAGAAAGAAGCTTTCTGAGAAACTTCTTTGTGTTCTGTGAAATCATCTCACAGAGTTACAGCTTTCCCCTCAAGAAGCCTTTCGCTAAGACAATTCTTGTGGAATTGGCAAAGTGATATTTGGAAGCCCTTAGAGGGCTAAGGTGAAAAAGGAAATATCCTCAGAGGAAATCTGGAAAGAAGCTTTCTGAGAAACTACTCTGTGATGTGTGACTTCCACTCACAGAGTTACATCTGTATTTCGTGGATCTCTTTGCTAGCCTTATTTCTGTGGAATCTGAGAACAGATATTTTGGATGCCTTTGAAGACTATAGGGCCAAAGGAAATATCCTCCGATAACAAAGAGAAAGAAGCTTTCTGAGAAACTTCTTTGTGTTCTGTGAAATCATCACCCAGAGTCACAGCTTTCCCCTCAACAAGCCTTTCGCTAAGACAGTTCTTGTGGTATTGGCAAAGTGATATTTGCAAGCCCATAGAGGGCTATGGTGAAAAAGGAAATATCCTCAGAGGAAATCTGGAAAGAAGCTTTCTGAGGAACTGCTCTGTGGTGTGTGTCTTCCACTCACAGAGTTACATCTGTATTTCGTGGATCTCTTGGCTAGCCTTATTTCTCTGGAATCTGAGAACAGATATTTCGGATCCCTTTGAAGACTAAAGGGGCAAAGGAAATATCCTCCGATAACAAAGAGAAGGAAGCTTTCTGAGAAGCTTCTTTGTGTTCTGTGAAATCATCTCACAGAGTTACAGCTTTCCCCTCAAGTAGCCTTTCCCTAAGACAGTTCTTGTGGAATTGGCAAAGTGATATTTGGAAACCCATAGAGGGCTAATGTGAAAAAGGAAATATCCTCAGATGAAATCTGGAAAGAAGCTTTCTGAGAAACGGCTCTATGATGTGTGATTTCCACTCACAGAGTTACATCTGCATTTGGTGGATCTCTTTCCTAGCCTTATTTCTGTGGAATCTGAGAACAGATATTTCGGATCCCTTTGAAGACTATAGGGCCAAAGGAAATATCCTCCGATAACAAAGAGAAAGAAGCTTTCTGAGAAACTTCTTTGTGTTCTGTGAAATCATCTCACAGAGTTACAGCTTTCCCCTCAAGAAGCCTTTCGCTAAGACAGTTCTTGTGGAATTGGAAAAGTGATATTTGGAAGCCCATAGAGGGCTATGGTGAAAAAGGAAATATCCTCAGAGGAAATCTGGAAAGAAGCTTTCTGAGAAACTACTCTGTGGTGTGTGTCTTCCACTCACAGTGTTACATCTGTATTTCGTGGATCTCTTTGCTAGCCCTATTTCTGTGTAATCTGAGAACAGATATTTCGGATCCCTTTGAAGACTATAGGGGCAAAGGAAATATCCTCCGATAACAAAGAGAAAGAAGCTTTCTGAGAAACTTCTTTGTGTTCTGTGAAATCATCTCACAGAGTTACAGCTTTCCCCTCAAGAAGCCTTTCGATAAGACAGTTCTTGTGGAATTGGCAAAGTGATATTTTGAAGCCCATGGAGGGCTATGGTGAAAAAGGAAATATCCTCAGATGAAATCTGGAAAGAAGCTTTCTGAGAAACTGCTCTGTGGTGTGTGACTTCCACTCACAGAGTTACATCTGTATTTCGTGGATCTCTTTGCTAGCCTTATTTCTGTGGAATCTGAGAAGAGATATTTTGGATCCCTTTGAAGACTATACGGCCAAAGGAAATATCCTCCGATAACAAAGAGAAAGAAGCTTTCTGAGAAACTTCTTTGTGTTCTGTGAAATCATCTCACAGAGTTACAGCTTTCCCCTCAAGACGCCTTCCGCTAAGACAGTTCTTGTGGAATTGGCAAAGGGATATTTGGAAGCCCATAGAGGGCTATGGTGAAAAAGGAAATATCCTCAGATGAAATCTGGAAAGAAGCTTTCTGAGAAACTGCTTAGTGTTCTGTTAATTCATCTCACAGAGTTACGTCTGTGTTTCGTGGATCTCTTTGCTAGCCTTATTTCTGTGGAATCTGAGAAGAGATATTTCGGATCCCTTTGAAGATTAAAGGGCCAAAGGAAATATCCTCCGAAAACAAAGAGAAAGAAGCTTTTTGTGAAACTTCCTTTTGTTCTGTGAAATCATCTCAAAGAGTTACAGCTTTCCACTCAAGAAGCCTTTCGCTAAGACAGTTCTTGTGGAATTGGCAAAGTGATATTTGGAAGCCCTTAGAGGGCTATGGTGAAAAAGGAAATATCCTCAGATGAAATCTGGAAAGAAGCTTTCTGAGAAACTGCTCTGTGATGTGTGACTTCCACTCACAGAGTTACATCTGTATTTCGTGGATCTCTTTGCAAGCCTTATTTCTGTGGAATCCGAGAAGAGATATTTCGGATCCCTTAGAAGACAACAGGGGCAAAGGAAATATCCTCCGATAACAAAGAGAAAGAAGCTTTCTGAGAAACTTCTTTGTGCTCTGTGAAATCATCTCACAGAGTTACATCTTTCCCCTCAAGAAGCCTTTCGATAAGACCGTTCTTGTGCAATTGGCAAAGTGATATTTGGAAGCCCATAGAGGGCTATGGTGAAAAAGGAAGTATCCTCAGTGGAAATCTGGAAAGAAGCTTTCTGAGAAACTGCTCTGTGGTGTGTGTCTTCCACTCACAGAGTTACATCTGTATTTCGTGGATCTCTTTGCAAGCCTTATTTCTGTGGAATCTGAGAACAGATATTTCGGATCCCTTTGAAGACTATAGGGCCAAAGGAAATATCCTCTGATAACAAAGAGAAAGAAGCTTTCTGAGAAACTTCTTTGTGTTCTGTGAAATCATCTCACAGAGTTACAGCTTTCCCCTCAAGAAGCCTTTCGCTAAGACAGTTCTTGTGGAATTGGCAAAGTGATATTTGGAAGCCCATAGAGGGCTATGGTGAAAAAGGAAATATCCTCAGAGGAAATCTTTAATGAAGCTTTCTGAGAAACTGCTCTGTGGTGTGTGTCTTCCACTCACAGAGTTACATCTGTATTTCGTGGATCTCTTTGCTAGCCTTATTTCTGTGGAATCTGAGAACAGATATTTCGGATCCCTTTGAAGACTATAGGGCCAAAGGAAATATCCTCCGATAACAAAGAGAAAGAAGCTTTCTGAGAAACTTCTTTGTGTTCTGTGAAATCATCTCACAGAGTTACAGCTTTCCCCTCAAGAAGCCTTTCGCTAAGACAGTTCTTGTGGAATTGGCAAAGTGATATTTGGAAGCCCATAGAGGGCTATGGTGAAAAAGGAAATATCCTCAGAGGAAATCTTTAATGAAGCTTTCTGAGAAACTGCTCTGTGGTGTGTGTCTTCCACTCACAGAGTTACATTTGTATTTCGTGGATCTCTTTGCTAGCCTTATTTCTGTGGAATCTGAGAACAGATATTTCGGATCCCTTTGAAGACAATAGGGGCAAAGGAAATATCCTTCGATAACAAAGAGAAAGAAGCTTTCTGAGAAACTTCTTTGTGTTCTGTGAAATCATCTCACAGAGTTACAGCTTTCCCCTCAAGAAGCCTATCGCTAAGACAGTTCTTGTGGAATTGGCAAAGTGCTATTGGGAAGCCCATAGAGGGCTATGGTGAAAAAGGAAATATCCTCAGATGAAATCTGGAAAGAAGTTTTCTAAGAAACTGATCTGTGATGTGTGACTTCCACTCAAAGAGTTACATCTGTATTTCGTGGATCTCTTTGCTAGCCTTATTTCTGTGGAATCTGAGAAGAGATATTTCGGATCCCTTTGAAGACTATAGGGCCAAAGGAAATATCCTCCGATAACAAAGAGAAAGAAGCTTTCTGAGAAACTTCTTTGTGTTCTGTGAAATCATCTCACGGAGTTACAGCTTTCCCCTCAAGAAGCCTTTCGCTAAGACAGTTCTTCTGGAATTGGCAAAGAGATATTTGGAAGCCCATAGAGGTCTATGGTGAAAAAGGAAATATCCTCAGATGGAATCTGGAAAGAAGCTTTCTGAGAAACTGCTCTGTGATGTGGGACTTCCACTCACAGCGTTATATCTGTATTTCTTGGATCTCTTCGCTAGCCTTATTTCTCTGGAATCTGAGAACAGATATTTCGGATCCCTTTGAAGACTATGGGGGCAAAGGAAATATCCTCCGATAACAAAGAGAAAGAAGCTTTCTGAGAAACTTCTTTGTGTTCTGTGAAATCATCTCACAGACTTACAGCTTTTCCCTCAAGAAGCCTTTCGCTAAGACAGTTCTTGTGGAATTGGCAAAGTGATATTTGGAAACCCATAGAGGGTTATGGTGAAAAAGGAAATATCCTCAGAGGAAATCTGGAAAGAAGCTTTCTGAGAAACGGCTCTATGATGTGTGATTTCCACCCACAGAATTACATCAGTATTTGGTGGATCTCTTTGCTAGCTTTATTTCTGTGGAATCTGAGAAGAGATATTTCGGATCCCTTTGAAGACTATAGGGCCAAAGGAAATATCCTCCGATAACAAAGAGAAAGAAGCTTTCTGAGAAACTTCTTTGTGTTCTGTGAAATCATCTCACAGAGTTACAGCTTTCCCCTCAAGAAGCCTTTCGCTAAGACAGTTCTTGTGGAATTGGCAAAGTGATATTTGGAAGCCCATAGAGGGCTATGGTGAAAAAGGAAATATCCTCAGAAGAAATCTGGAAAGAAGCTTTCTGAGAAACTTCTCTGTTATGTGTGTCTTCCACTCACAGTGTTACATCTGTATTTCGTGGATTTCTTTGCTAGCCCTATTTCTGTGGAATCTGAGGACAGATATTTCGGATCCCTTTGAAGACTATAGGGCCAAAGGAAATATCCTCCGATAACGAAGAGAAAGAAGCTTTCTGAGAAACTTCTTTGTGTTCTGTGAAATCATCTCACAGAGTTACAGCTTTCCCCTCAAGAAGCCTTTCGCTAAGACAGTTCTTGTGGAATTGGCAAAGTGATATTTGGAAGCCCTTAGAGGGCTATGGTGAAAAAGGAAATATCCTCAGATGAAATCTGGAAAGAAGCTTTCTGAGAAACTGCTCTGTGATGTGTGACTTCCACTCACAGAGTTACATCTGTATTTCGTGGATCTCTTTGCTAGCCTTATTTCTGTGGAATCTGAGAACAGATATTTCGGATCCTTTTGAAAACTATAGGGCCAAAGGAAATATCCTCCGATAACAAAGAGAAAGAAGCTTTCTGAGAAACTTCTTTGTGTTATGTGAAATCATCTCACAGAGTTACAGCTTTCCCCTTAAGAATCCTTTTGCTAAGACAGTTCTTGTGGAATTGGCAAAGTGATATTTGGAAGCCCATAGAGGGCTATGGTGAAAAAGGAAATATCCTCGGATGAAATCTGGAAAGAAGCTTTCTGAGAAACTGCTCTGTGATGTGCGACTTCCACTCACAGAGGTACATCTGTATTTCGTGGATCTCTTTGCTAGCCTTATTTCTGCGGAATCTGTGAACAGATATTTCGGATCCCTTTGAAGACTATAGATCCAAAGGAATTATCCTCCGATAACAAAGAGAAAGAAACTTTCTGAGAAACTTCTTTGTGTTCTGTGAAATCATCTCACAGAGTTACAGCTTTCCGCTCAAGAAGCCTTTCGCTAAGACAGTTCTTGTGGAATTGGCAAAGTGATATTTGGAAGCCCATAGGGGGCTATGGTGAAAAAGGAAATATCCTCAGATGAAATCTGGAAAGAAGCTTTCTGAGAAACTGCTCTGTGATGTGGGACTTCCACTCACAGAGTTACGTCTGTATTTCGTGGAACTCTTTGCTAGCCTTATTTCTGTGGAATCTGAGAACAGATATTTCCCATCCATTTGAAGACTATAGGGCCAAAGGAAATATCCTCCGATAACAAAGAGAAAGAAGCTTTCTGAGAAACTTCTTTGTGTTCTGTGAAATCATCTCACAGAGTTACACCTTTCCCCTCAAGAAGCCTTTCGCTAAGACGGTTCTTGTGGAATTGGCAAAGTGATATTTGGAAGCCCATGGAGGGCTATGGTCAAAAAGGAAATATCCTCCGATGAAATCTGGAAAGAAGCTTTCTGAGATACTGCTCTGTGATGTGTGACTTCCACTCACAGAGTTACATCTGTATATCGTGGATTTCTTTACTAGCCTTATTTCTGTGGAATCTGAGAACAGATATTTCGGATCCCTTTGAAGACAATAGGGTCAAAGGAAATATCCTCCGATAACAAAGAGAAAGAAGCTTTCTGAGAAACTTCTTTGTGTTCTGTGAAATCATCTCACAGAGTTACAGCTTTCCCCTTAAGAAGCCTTTCGCTAAGACAGTTCTTGTGGAATTGGCAAAGTGATATTTGGAAGCCCATAGAGGGCTGAGGTGAAAAAGGAAATATCCTCAGAGGAAATCTGGAAAGAAGCTTTCTGAGAAACTACTCTGTGATGTGTGACTTCCACTCACAGAGTTACATCTGTATTTCGTGGATCTCTTTGCTAGCCTTATTTCTGTGGAATCTGAGAACAGATATTTTGAATGCCTTTGAAGACTATAGGGCCAAAGGAAATATCCTCCGATAACAAAGAGAAAGAAGCTTTCTGAGAAACTTCTTTGTGTTCTGTGAAATCATCTCACAGAGTTACAGCTTTCCCCTCAAGAAGCCTTTCGCTAAGACAGTTCTTGTGGAATTGGCAAAGTGATATTTGGAAGCCCATACATAGCTATGGTGAAAAAGGAAATATCCTCCGATGAAATCTGGAAAGAAGCTTTCTGAGATACTGCTGTGTGATGTGTGACTTCCACTCACGGAGTTTAATCTGTATTTCGTGGATCTCTTTGCTAGCCTTATTTCTCTGGAATCTGAGAACAGATATTTCGGATCCCTTTGAAGACTATAGGGCCATAGGAAATATCTTCCGATAACAAAGAGAAAGAAGCTTTCTGAGAAACTTATTTGTGTTCTGTGAAATCATCTCACACAGTTACAGCTTTCCCCTCAAGTAGCCTTTCCCTAAGACGGTTCTTGTGGAATTGGCAAAGTGTTATTTGGAAGCCCATAGAGGGCTAAGGGGAAAAGGAAATATCCTCAGATGAAATCTGGAAAGAAGCTTTCTGAGAAACTGCTCTGTGATGTGTGACTTCCACTCACAGAGTTACATCTGTTTTTTCGTGGATCTCTTTGCAAGCCTTATTTCTGTGGAATCTGAGAACAGATATTTCGGATCCCTTTGAAGACTATTGGGCCAAAGGAAATATCCTCTGATAACAAAGAGAAAGAAGCTTTCTGAGAAACTTCTTTGTGTTCTGTGAAATCATCTCACAAAGTTACAGCGTTCCCCTCAAGTAACCTTTCGCTAAGACAGTTCTTGTGGAATTGGCAAAGTGATATTTGGAAGCCCATAGAGGGCTATGGTGAAAAAGGAAATATCCTCAGATGAAATCTGGAAAGAAGCTTTCTGAGAAACTGCTCTGTGATGTGCGACTTCCACTCACAGAGGTACATCTGTATTTCGTGGATCTCTTTGCTAGCCTTATTTCTGTGGAATCTGAGAACAGATATTTCGGATCCCTTTGAAGACTATAGGGCCAAAGGAATTATCCTTCGATAACAAAGAGAAAGAAACTTTCTGAGAAACTTCTTTGTGTTCTGTGAAATCATCTCACAGAGTTACAGCTTTCCGCTCAAGAAGCCTTTCGCTAAGACAGTTCTTGTGGAATTGGCAAAGTGATATTTGGAAGCCCATAGAGGGCTATGGTGAAAAAGGAAATATCCTCAGATGAAATCTGGAAAGAAGCTTTCTGAGAAACTGCTCTGTGATGTGGGACTTCCACACACAGAGTTACATCTGTATTTCTTGGAACTCTTTGCTAGCCTTATTTCTGTGGAATCTGAGAACAGATATTTCCCATCCATTTGAAGACTATAGGGCCAAAGGAAATATCCTCCGATAACAAAGAGAAAGAAGCTTTCTGAGAAACTTCTTTGTGTTCTGTGAAATCATCTCACAGAGTTACAGCTTTCCCCTCAAGAAGCCCTTCGCTAAGACAGTTCTTCTGGAATTTCCAAAGTGATATTTGGAAGCCCATAGAGGGCTATGGTGAAAAAGGAAATGTCCTCAGATCAAATCTGGAAAGAAGCTTCCTGAAAAGCTGCTCTGTGATGTGTGACTTCCACTCACAGAGTTACATCTGTATTTCGTGGATCTCTTTGCTAGCCTTATTTCTGTGGAATCTGAGAACAGATATTTCGGATCCCTTTGAAGACTATAGGGCCAAAGGAAATATCCTCCGATAACAAAGAGAAAGAAGCTTTCTGAGAAACTTCTTTGTGTTCTGTGAAATCATCTCACAGAGTTACAGCTTTCCCCTCAAGAAGCCTTTCGCTAAGACAGTTCTTGTGGAATTGGCAAAGTGATATTTGGAAGCCCATAGAGGGCTGAGGTCAAAAAGGAAATATCCTCAGAGGAAATCTGGAAAGAAGCTTTCTGAGAAACTACTCTGTGATGTGTGACTTCCACTCACAGAGTTACATCTGTATTTCGTGGATCTCTTTGCTAGCCTTATTTCTGTGGAATCTGAGAAGAGATATTTTGAATGCCTTTGAAGACTATAGGGCCAAAGGAAATATCCTCCGATAACAAAGAGAAAGAAGCTTTCTGAGAAACTTCTTTGTGTTCTGTGAAATCATCTCACAGAGTTACAGCTTTCCGCTCAAGATGCCTTTCGCTAAGACAGTTCTTGTGGAATTGGCAGAGTGATATTTGGAAGCCCATAGAGGGCTATGGTGAAAAAGGAAATATCCTCAGATGAAATCTGGAAAGAAGTATTCTGAGAAACTGCTTTGTGATGTGTGACTTCCACTCACAGAGTTACATCTTTATTTCGTGGATCTCTTTGCTAGCCTTATTTCTGTGGAATCTGAGAACAGATATTTCGGATCCCTTTGAAGACTATAGGGCCAAAGGAAATATCCTCCGATAACAAAGAGAAAGAAGCTTACTGAGAAACTTCTTTGTGTTCTGTGAAATCATCTCACAGAGTTACAGCTTTTCCCTCAAGAAGCCTTTCGCTAAGACAGTTCTTGTGGAATTGGCAAAGGGATATTTGGAAGCCCTTAGAGGGCTATGGTGGAAAAGGAAATATCCTCAGATGAAATCTGGAAAGAAGCTTTCTGAGAAACTGCTCTGTGGTGTGTGACTTCCACTCACAGAGTTACATCTGTATTTCGTGGATCTCTTTGCTACTCTTATTTCTGTGGAATCTGAGAACAGATATTTCGGATCCCTTTGAAGACTTTAGGTCCAAAGCAAATAACCTCCGATATCAAAGAGAAAAAGCCTTCTGAGAAACTTCTTTGTGTTCTGTGAAATCAACTCACAGAGTTACAGCTTTCCCCTCAAGAAGCCTTTCGCTAAGACAGTTCTTGTGGAATTGGCAACGTGATATTTGGAAGCCCATAGAGGGCTAAGGTGAAAAAGGAAATATCCTCAGATCAAATCTGGAAAGAAGCTTCCTGAGAAGCTGCTCTGTGATGTGTGACTTCCACTCACAGAGTTAAATCTGTATTTCGTGGATCTCTTTGCTAGCCTTATTTCTGTGGAATCTGAGAACAGATATTTCGGATCCCTTTGAAGACTATAGGGCCAAAGGAAATATCCTCCGATAACAAAGAGAAAGAAGCTTTCTGAGAAACTTCTTTGTGTTCTGTGAAATCATCTCACAGAGTTACAGCTTTCCCCTCAATAAGCCTTTCGCTAAGACAGTTCTTGTGGAATTGGCAAAGTGATATTTGGAAGCCCTTAGAGGGCTATGGTGAAAATGGAAATATCCTCATATGAAATCTGGAAAGAAGCTTTCTGAGAAACTTCTCTGTGGTGTGTGACTTCCACTCACAGAGTTACATCTGTATTTCGTGGATCTCTTTGCTAGCCTTATTTCTGTGGAATCTGAGAACAGATATTTCGGATCCCTTTGAAGACTATAGGGCCAAAGGAAATATCCTCCGATAACAAAGAGAAAGAAGCTTTCTGAGAAACTTCTTTGTGTTCTGTGAAATCATCTCACAGAGTTACAGCTTTCCCCGCAAGAAGCCTTTCGCTAAGACGGTTCTTTTGCAATTGGCAAAGTGATGTTTGGAAGCCCATAGAGGGCTATGGTGAAAAAGGAAATATCCTCAGATGAAATCTGGAAAGAAGATTTCTGAGAAACTGCTCTGTGATGTGTGACTTCCACTCACAGAGTTACATCTGTATTTCGTGGATCTCTTTGCTAGCCTTATTTCTGTGGAATCTGAGAACAGATATTTCGGATCCCTTTGAAGACTATAGGGCCAAAGGAAATATCCTCCGATAACAAACAGAAAGAAGCTTTCTGAGAAACTTCTTTGTGTTCTGTGAAGTCATCTCACAGAGTTACAGCTTTCCCCTCAAGAAGCCTTTCGCTAAGACGGTTCTTTTGGAATTGGCAAAGTGATATTTGGAAACCCATAGAGGGCTATGGTGAAAAAGGAAATATCCTCAGATGAAATCTGGAAAGAAGTTTTCTGAGAAACTGATCTGTGATGTGTGACTTCCACTCACAGAGTTACATCTGTATTTTGTGGATCTATTTGCGAGCCTTATTTCTGTGGATTCTGAAATATCCTCCGATAACAATGAGAAAGAAGCTTTCTGAGAAACTTCTTTGTGCTCTGTGAAATCATCTCACAGAGTTACAGCTTTCCCCTCAAGAAGCCTTTCGATAAGACAGTTCTTGTGTAATTGGCAAAGTGATATTTGGAAGCCCATAGAGGGCTATGGTGAAAAAGGAAATATCCTCAGTGGAAATCTGGAAAGAAGCTTTCTGAGAAACTGCTCTGCGGTGTGTGTCTTCCACTCACAGAGTTACATCTGTATTTCGTTAATCTCTTTCCTAGCCTTATTTCTGTGGAATCTGAGAACAGATATTTCGGATCCCTTTGAAGACTATAGGGCCAAAGGAAATATCCTCCGATAACAAAGAGAAAGAAGCTTTCTGAGAAACTTCTTTGTGTTCTGTGAAATCATCTCACAGAGTTACAGCTTTCCCTTCAAGAAGCCTTTCGTAAGACAGTTCTTGTGGAATTGGCAAAGTGATATTTGGAAGCCCATAGAGGGCTATGGTGAAAAAGGAAATATCCTCAGAGGAAATCTGGAAAGAAGCTTTCTGAGAAACTACGCTGTGATGTGTGACTTCAACTCACAGAGTTACATCTGTATTTCGGGGATCTCTTTGCTAGCCTTATTTCTGTGGAATCTGAAATATCCTCCGATAACAATGAGAAAGAAGCTTTCTGAGAAACTTCTTTGTGCTCTGTGAAATCATCTCACAGAGTTACAGCTTTCCCCTCAAGAAGCCTTTCGATAAGACAGTTCTTGTGTAATAGGCAAAGTGATATTTGGAAGCCCATAGAGGGCTATGGTGAAAAAGGAAATATCCTCAGTGGAAATCTGGAAAGAAGCTTTCTGAGAAACTGCTTAGTGTTCTGTTAATTCATCTCACAGAGTTACATCTGTGTTTCGTGGATCTCTTTGCTAGCCTTATTTCTGTGGAATCTGAGAAGAGATATTTCGGATCCCTTTGAAGATTATAGGGCCAAAGGAAATATCCTCCGATAACAAAGAGAAAGAAGCTTTTTGTGAAACTTCCTTTTGTTCTGTGAATTCATCTCAAAGAGTTACAGCTTTAACCTCAAGAAGACTTTCGCTAAGACAGTTCTTGTGGAATTGGCAAAGTGATATTTGGAAGCCCATAGAGGGCTATGGTGAAAAAGGAAATATCCTCAGATGAAATCTGGAAAGAAGCTTTGTGAGAAACTGCTCTGCGATGAGTGACTTCCACTCACAGAGTTACATCTGTATTTCGTGGATCTCTTTGCTAGCCTTATTTCTGGGGAATCTTAGAACAGATATTTCGGATCCCTTTGAAGACAATAGGGCCAAAGGAAATATCCTCCGATAACAAAGAATAAGAAGCTTTCTGAAAAACTTCTTTGTGTTCTGTGACATCCTCTCACAGAGTGGCAGCTTTCCGCTCAAGAAGCCTTTCGCTAAGACAGTTCTTGTGGAATTGGCAAAGTGATATTTGGAAGCCCATAGAGGGGTATGGTGAAAAAGGAAATATCCTCAGATGAAATCTGGAAAGAAGCTTTCTGAGAAACTGCTCTGTGATGTGTGACTTCCACTCACAGAGTTACGTCTGCATTTCGTGGATCTCTTTGCAAGCCTTATTTCTGTGGAATCTGAGAAGAGATATTTCGGATCCCTTAGAAGACAACAGGGGCAAAGGAAATATACTCCGATAACAAAGAGAAAGAAGCTTTCTGAGAAACTTCTTTGTGCTCTGTGAAATCATCTCACAGAGTTACATCTTTCCCCTCAAGAAGCCTTTCGAAAAGACAGTTCTTGTGCAATTGGCAAAGTGATATTTGGAAGCCCATAGAGGGCTATGGTGAAAAAGGAAATATCCTCAGTGGAAATCTGGAAAGAAGCTTTCTGAGAAACTGCTCTGTGGTGTGTGTCTTCCACTCACAGAGTTACATCTGTATTTCGTGGATCTCTTTGCAAGCCTTATTTCTGTGGAATCTGAGAACAGATATTTCGGATCCCTTTGAAGACTATAGGGCCAAAGGAAATATCCTCCGATATCAAAGAGAAAGAAGCTTTCTGAGAAACTTCTTTGTGTTCTGTGAAATCATCTCACAGAGTTACAGCTTTCCCCTCAAGAAGCCTTTCGCTAAGACAGTTCTTGTGGAATTGGCAAAGTGATATTTGGAAGCCCATAGAGGGCTATTGTGAAAAAGGAAATATCCTCAGAGGAAATCTTTAATGAAGCTTTCTGAGAAACTGCTCTGTGGTGTGTGTCTTCCACTCACAGAGTTACACTTGTATTTCGTGGATCTCTTTGCTAGCCTTATTTCTGTGGAATCTGAGAACAGATATTTCGGATCCCTTTGAAGACAATAGGGGCAAAGGAAATACCCTCCGATAACAAAGAGAAAGAAGCTTTCTGAGAAACTTCTTTGTGTTCTGTGAAATCATCTCACAGAGTTACAGCTTTCCCCTCAAGAAGCCTATCGCTAAGACAGTTCTTGTGGAATTGGCAAAGTGATATTTGGAAGCCCATAGAGGGCTATGGTGAAAAAGGAAATATCCTCAGATGAAATCTGGAAAGAAGTTTTCTGAGAAACTGATCTGTGATGTGTGACTTCCACTCACAGAGTTACATCTGTATTTCGTGGATCTCTTTGCTAGCCTTATTTCTGTGGAATCTGAGAAGAGATATTTCGGATCCCTTTGAAGACTATAGGGCCAAAGGAAATATCCTCCGATAACAAAGAGAAAGAAGCTTTCTGAGAAACTTCTTTGTGTTCTGTGAAATCATCTCACGGAGTTACAGCTTTCCCATCCAGAAGCCTTTCGCTAAGACAGTTCTTGTGGAATTGGCAAAGTGATATTTGGAAGCCCGTAGAGGTCTATGGTGAAAAAGGAATTATCCTCAGATGGAATCTGGAAAGAAGATTTCTGAGAAACTGCTCTGTGATGTGTGACTTCCACTCACAGAGTTACATCTGTATTTCTTGGATCTCTTCGCTAGCCTTATTACTCTGGAATCTGAGAACAGATATTTCGGATCCCTTTGAAGACTATGGGGCCAAAGGAAATATCCTCCGATAACAAAGAGAAAGAAGCTTTCTGAGAAACTTCTTTGTGTTCTGTGAAATCATCTCACAGAGTTACAGCTTTCCCCTCAAGAAGCCTTTCGCTAAGACAGTTCTTGTGGAATTGGCAAAGTGATATTCGGAAGCCCATAGAGGGCTATGGTGAAAAAGGAAATAACCTCAGATGAAATCTGGAAAGAAGCTTTGTGAGAAACTGCTCTGCGATGAGTGACTTCCACTCACAGAGTTACATCTGTATTTCGTGGATCTCTTTGCTAGCCTTATTTCTGGGGAATCTGAGAACAGATATTTCGGATCCCTTTGAAGACAATAGGGCCAAAGGAAATATCCTCCGATAACAAAGAATAAGAAGCTTTCTGAAAAACTTCTTTGTGTTCTGTGACATCCTCTCACAGAGTTGCCGCTTTCCGCTCAAGAAGCCTTTCGCTAAGACAGTTCTTGTGGAATTGGCAAAGTGATATTTGGAAGCCCGTAGAGGGTTATGGTGAAAAAGGAAATATCCTCAGATGAAATCTGGAAAGAAGCCTTCTGAGAAACTGCTCTGTGATGTGTGACTTCCACTCACAGAGTTACATCTGTATTTCGTGGATCTCTTTGCAAGCCTTATTTCTGTGGAATCTGAGAAGAGATATTTCGGATGCCTTAGAAGACAACAGGGGCAAAGGAAATATCCTCCGATAACAAAGAGAAAGAAGTTTTCTGAGAAACTTCTTTGTGCTCTGTGAAATCATCTCACAGAGTTACAGCTTTCCCCTCAAGAAGCCTTTCGATAAGACAGTTCTCGTGCAATTGGCAAAGTGATATTTGGAAGCCCATAGAGGGCTATGGTGAAAAAGGAAATATCCTCAGTGGAAATCTGGAAAGAAGCTTTCTGAGAAACTGCTCTGTGGTGTGTGTCTTCCACATACAGAGTTACATCTGTATTTCGTGGATCTCTTTGCTAGCCTTATTTCTGTGGAATCTGAGAACAGATATTTCGGATCCCTTTGAAGACTATAGGGCCAAAGGAAATATCCTCCGATAACAAAGAGAAAGAAGCTTTCTGAGAAACTTCTTTGTGTTCTGTGAAATCATCTCACAGAGTTACAGCTTTCCCCTCAAGAAGCCTTTCGCTAAGACAGTTCTTGTGGAATTGGCAAAGTGATATTTGGAAGCCCATAGAGGGCTATGGTGAAAAAGGAAATATCCTCAGAGGAAATCTTTAATGAAGCTTTCTGAGAAACTGCTCTGTGGTGTGTGTCTTCCACTCACAGAGTTACATTTGTATTTCGTGGAT
Source organism: Macaca mulatta (assembly GCF_049350105.2). NCBI lineage: Eukaryota > Metazoa > Chordata > Mammalia > Primates > Cercopithecidae > Macaca > Macaca mulatta. The sequence continues at coordinate 52,293,078 of NC_133422.1, read as the reverse complement.
CTCTTTGCTAGCCTTATTTCTGTGGAATCTGAGAACAGATATTTCGGATCCCTTTGAAGACAATAGGGGCAAAGGAAATATCCTCCGAAAACAAAGAGAAAGAAGCTTTCTGAGAAACTTCTTTGTGTTTTGTGAAATCATCTCACAGAGTTACAGCTTTCCCCTCAAGAAGCCTATCGCTAAGACAGTTCTTGTGGAATTGGCAAAGTGATATTTGGAAGCCCATAGAGGGCTATGGTGAAAAAGGAAATATCCTCAGATGAAATCTGGAAAGAAGTTTTCTGAGAAACTGATCTGTGATGTGTGACTTCCTCTCACAGAGTTACATCTCTATTTCGTGGATCTCTTTGCTAGCCTTATTTCTGTGGAATCTGAGAAGAGATATTTCGGATCCCTTTGAAGACTATAGGGCCAAAGGAAATATCCTCCGATAACAAAGAGAAAGAAGCTTTCTGAGAAACTTCTTTGTGTTCTGTGAAATCATCTCACGAAGTTACAGCTTTCCCATCCAGAAGCCTTTCGCTAAGACAGTTCTTGTGGAATTGGCAAAGTGATATTTGGAAGCCCATAGAGGTCTATGGTGAAAAAGGAAATATCCTCAGATGAAATCTGGAAAGAAGCTTTCTGAGAAACTGCTCTGTGATGTGTGACTTCCACTCACAGAGTTACATCTGTTTTTCGTGGATCTCTTTGCAAGCCTTATTTCTGTGGAATCTGAGAACAGATATTTCGGATCCCTTTGAAGACTATTGGGCCAAAGGAAATATCCTCTGATAACAAAGAGAAAGAAGCTTTCTGAGAAACTTCTTTGTGTTCTGTGAAATCATCTCACAAAGTTACAGCGTTCCCCTCAAGTAGCCTTTCGCTAAGACGGTTCTTGTGGAATTGGCAAAGTGATATTTGGAAGCCCATAGAGGGCTATGGTGAAAAAGGAAATATCCTCAGATGAAATCTGGAAAGAAGCTTTCTGAGAAACTGCTCTGTGATGTGCGACTTCCACTCACAGAGGTACATCTGTATTTCGTGGATCTCTTTGCTAGCCTTATTTCTGTGGAATCTGAGAACAGATATTTCGGATCCCTTTGAAGACTATAGGGCCAAAGGAATTATCCTCCGATAACAAAGAGAAAGAAGCTTTCTGAGAAACTTCTTTGTGTTCTGTGAAATCATCTCACAGAGTTACAGCTTTCCGCTCAAGAAGCCTTTCGCTAAGACAGTTCTTGTGGAATTGGCAAAGTGATATTTGGAAGCCCATAGAGGGCTATGGTGAAAAAGGAAATATCCTCAGATGAAATCTGGAAAGAAGCTTTCTGAGAAACTGCTCTGTAATGTGGGACTTCCACTCACAGAGTTACATCTGTATTTCGTGGAACTCTTTGCTAGCCTTATTTCTGTGGAATCTGAGAACAGATATTTCCCATCCATTTGAAGACTATAGGGCCAAAGGAAATATCCTCCGATAACAAAGAGAAAGAAGCTTTCTGAGAAACTTCTTTGTGTTCTGTGAAATCATCTCACAGAGTTACACCTTTCCCCTCAAGAAGCCTTTCGCTAAGACAGTTCTTGTGGAATTGGCAAAGTGATATTTGGAAGCCCATGGAGGGCTATGGTCAAAAAGGAAATATCCTCCGATGAAATCTGTAAAGAAGCTTTCTGAGATCCTGCTCTGTGATGTGTGACTTCCACTCACAGAGTTACATCTGTATATCGTGGATCTCTTTCCTAGCCTTATTTCTGTGGAATCTGAGAACAGATATTTCGGATCCCTTTGAAGACTATAGGGCCAAAGGAAATAACCTCCGATAACAAAGAGAAAGAAGCTTTCTGAGAAACTTCTTTGTGTTCTGTGAAATCATCTCACAGAGTTACAGCTTTCCCCTCAAGAAGCCTTTCGCAAAGAAAGTTCTTGTGGAATTGGCAAAGTGATATTTGGAAGCCCATAGAGGGCTATGGTGAAAAAGGAAATATCCTCCGATGAAATCTGGAAAGAATCTTTCTGAGAAACTTCTCTGTGATGTGTGACTTCCACTCACAGAGTTACATCTGTATTTCGTGGATCTCTTTGCTAGCCTTATTTCTGTGGAATCTGAGAACAGATATTTCGGATCCCTTTGAATACTATACAGCCAAAGAAATATCCTCCGATAACAAGTAGAAAGAAGCTTTCTGGGAAACTTCTTTGTGTTCTGTGAAATCATCTCACAGAGTTACAGCTTTCCCCTCAAGAAGCCTTTCGATAAGTCGGTTCTTGTGGAATTGGCAAAGTGATATTTGGAAGCCCATAGAAGGCTACGGTGAAAAAGGAAATATCCTCAGATGAAATCTGGAAAGAAGCCTTCTGAGAAACTGCACTGTGATGTGTGACTTCCACTCACAGAGTTACATCTGTATTTCGTGGATCTCTTTGCTAGCCTTATTTCTGTGGAATCTGAGAACAGATATTTCGGATCCCTTTGAAGACTATAGGGCCAAAGGAAATATCCTCCGATAACAAAGAGAAAGAAGCTTTCTGAGAAACTTCTTTGTGTTCTGTGAAATCATCTCACAGAGTTACAGCTTTCCCCTCAAGAAGCCTTTCGCTAAGACAGTTCTTGTGGAATTGGCAAAGTGATATTTGGAAGCCCATAGAGGGCTGAGGTGAAAAAGGAAATATCCTCAGTGGAAATCTGGAAAGAAGCTTTCTGAGAAACTACTCTGTGATGTATGACTTCCACTCACAGAGTTACATCTGTATTTCGTGGATCTCTTTGCTAGCCTTATTACTGTGGAATCTGAGAAGAGATGTTTTGAACGCCTTTGAAGACTATAGGGCCAAAGGAAATATCCTCCGATAACAAAGAGAAAGAAGCTTTCTGAGAAACTTCTTTGTGTTCTGTGAAATCATCTCACAGAGTTACAGCTTTCCGCTCAAGATGCCTTTCGCTAAGACAGTTCTTGTGTAATTGGCAGAGTGATATTTGGAAGCCCATAGAGGGCTATGGTGAAAAAGGAAATATCCTCAGATGAAATCTGGAAAGAAGTATTCTGAGAAACTGCTTTGTGATGTGTGACTTCCACTCACAGAGTTACATCTTTATTTCGTGGATCTCTTTGCTAGCCTTATTTCTGTGGAATCTGAGAACAGATATTTCGGATCCCTTTGAAGACTATAGGGCCAAAGGAAATATCCTCCGATAACAAAGAGAAAGAAGCTTTCTGAGAAACTTCTTTGTGTTCTGTGAAATCATCTCACAGAGTTACAGCTTTCCCCGCAGGAAGCCTTTCGCTAAGACGGTTCTTTTGCAATTGGCAAAGTGATGTTTGGAAGCCCATAGAGGGCTATGGTGAAAAAGGAAATATCCTCAGATGAAATCTGGAAAGAAGATTTCTGAGAAACTGCTCTGTGATGTGTGACTTCCACTCACAGAGTTACATCTGTATTTCGTGGATCTCTTTGCTAGCCTTATTTCTGTGGAATCTGAGAACAGATATTTCGGATCCCTTTGAATACTATAGGGCCAAAGGAAATATCCTCCGATAACAAACAGAAAGAAGCTTTCTGAGAAACTTCTTTGTGTTCTGTGAAGTCATCTCACAGAGTTACAGCTTTCCCCTCAAGAAGCCTTTCGCTAAGACGGTTCTTTTGGAATTGGCAAAGTGATATTTGGAAACCCATAGAGGGCTATGGTGAAAAAGGAAATATCCTCAGATGAAATCTGGAAAGAAGTTTTCTGAGAAACTGATCTGTGATGTGTGACTTCCACTCACAGAGTTACATCTGTATTTTGTGGATCTATTTGCGAGCCTTATTTCTGTGGATTCTGAAATATCCTCCGATAACAATGAGAAAGAAGCTTTCTGAGAAACTTCTTTGTTCTCTGTGAAATCATCTCACAGAGTTACAGCTTTCCCCTCAAGAAGCCTTTCGATAAGACAGTTCTTGTGTAATTGGCAAAGTGATATTTGGAAGCCCATAGAGGGCTATGGTGAAAAAGGAAATATCCTCAGTGGAAATCTGGAAAGAAGCTTTCTGAGAAACTGCTCTGCGGTGTGTGTCTTCCACTCACAGAGTTACATCTGTATTTCGTGGATCTCTTTCCTAGCCTTATTTCTGTGGAATCTGAGAACAGATATTTCGGATCCCTTTGAAGACTATAGGGCCAAAGGAAATATCCTCCGATAACAAAGAGAAAGAAGCTTTCTGAGAAACTTCTTTGTGTTCTGTGAAATCATCTCACAGAGTTACAGCTTTCCCCTCAAGAAGCCTTTCGCTAAGACAGTTTTTGTGGAATTGGCAAAGTGATATTTGGAAGCCCATAGAGGGCTATGGTGAAAAAGGAAATATCCTCAGAGGAAATCTGGAAAGAAGCTTTCTGAGAAACTACGCTGTGATGTGTGACTTCAACTCACAGAGTTACATCTGTATTTCGGGGATCTCTTTGCTAGCCTTATTTCTGTGGAATCTGAAATATCCTCCGATAACAATGAGAAAGAAGCTTTCTGAGAAACTTCTTTGTGCTCTGTGAAATCATCTCACAGAGTTACAGCTTTCCCCTCAAGAAGCCTTTCGATAAGACAGTTCTTGTGTAATTGGCAAAGTGATATTTGGAAGCCCATAGAGGGCTATGGTGAAAAAGGAAATATCCTCAGTGGAAATCTGGAAAGAAGCTTTCTGAGAAACTGCTTAGTGTTCTGTTAATTCATCTCACAGAGTTACATCTGTGTTTCGTGGATCTCTTTGCTAGCCTTATTTCTGTGGAATCTGAGAAGAGATATTTCGGATCCCTTTGAAGATTATAGGGCCAAAGGAAATATCCTCCGATAACAAAGAGAAAGAAGCTTTTTGTGAAACTTCCTTTTGTTCTGTGAATTCATCTCAAAGAGTTACAGCTTTAACCTCAAGAAGACTTTCGCTAAGACAGTTCTTGTGGAATTGGCAAAGTGATATTTGGAAGCCCATAGAGGGCTATGGTGAAAAAGGAAATATCCTCAGATGAAATCTGGAAAGAAGCTTTGTGAGAAACTGCTCTGCGATGAGTGACTTCCACTCACAGAGTTACATCTGTATTTCGTGGATCTCTTTGCTAGCCTTATTTCTGGGGAATCTTAGAACAGATATTTCGGATCCCTTTGAAGACAATAGGGCCAAAGGAAATATCCTCCGATAACAAAGAATAAGAAGCTTTCTGAAAAACTTCTTTGTGTTCTGTGACATCCTCTCACAGAGTGGCAGCTTTCCGCTCAAGAAGCCTTTCGCTAAGACAGTTCTTGTGGAATTGGCAAAGTGATATTTGGAAGCCCATAGAGGGGTATGGTGAAAAAGGAAATATCCTCAGATGAAATCTGGAAAGAAGCTTTCTGAGAAACTGCTCTGTGATGTGTGACTTCCACTCACAGAGTTACGTCTGCATTTCGTGGATCTCTTTGCAAGCCTTATTTCTGTGGAATCTGAGAAGAGATATTTCGGATCCCTTAGAAGACAACAGGGGCAAAGGAAATATACTCCGATAACAAAGAGAAAGAAGCTTTCTGAGAAACTTCTTTGTGCTCTGTGAAATCATCTCACAGAGTTACATCTTTCCCCTCAAGAAGCCTTTCGAAAAGACAGTTCTTGTGCAATTGGCAAAGTGATATTTGGAAGCCCATAGAGGGCTATGGTGAAAAAGGAAATATCCTCAGTGGAAATCTGGAAAGAAGCTTTCTGAGAAACTGCTCTGTGGTGTGTGTCTTCCACTCACAGAGTTACATCTGTATTTCGTGGATCTCTTTGCAAGCCTTATTTCTGTGGAATCTGAGAACAGATATTTCGGATCCCTTTGAAGACTATAGGGCCAAAGGAAATATCCTCCGATATCAAAGAGAAAGAAGCTTTCTGAGAAACTTCTTTGTGTTCTGTGAAATCATCTCACAGAGTTACAGCTTTCCCCTCAAGAAGCCTTTCGCTAAGACAGTTCTTGTGGAATTGGCAAAGTGATATTTGGAAGCCCATAGAGGGCTATTGTGAAAAAGGAAATATCCTCAGAGGAAATCTTTAATGAAGCTTTCTGAGAAACTGCTCTGTGGTGTGTGTCTTCCACTCACAGAGTTACACTTGTATTTCGTGGATCTCTTTGCTAGCCTTATTTCTGTGGAATCTGAGAACAGATATTTCGGATCCCTTTGAAGACAATAGGGGCAAAGGAAATACCCTCCGATAACAAAGAGAAAGAAGCTTTCTGAGAAACTTCTTTGTGTTCTGTGAAATCATCTCACAGAGTTACAGCTTTCCCCTCAAGAAGCCTATCGCTAAGACAGTTCTTGTGGAATTGGCAAAGTGATATTTGGAAGCCCATAGAGGGCTATGGTGAAAAAGGAAATATCCTCAGATGAAATCTGGAAAGAAGTTTTCTGAGAAACTGATCTGTGATGTGTGACTTCCACTCACAGAGTTACATCTGTATTTCGTGGATCTCTTTGCTAGCCTTATTTCTGTGGAATCTGAGAAGAGATATTTCGGATCCCTTTGAAGACTATAGGGCCAAAGGAAATATCCTCCGATAACAAAGAGAAAGAAGCTTTCTGAGAAACTTCTTTGTGTTCTGTGAAATCATCTCACGGAGTTACAGCTTTCCCATCCAGAAGCCTTTCGCTAAGACAGTTCTTGTGGAATTGGCAAAGTGATATTTGGAAGCCCATAGAGGTCTATGGTGAAAAAGGAATTATCCTCAGATGGAATCTGGAAAGAAGATTTCTGAGAAACTGCTCTGTGATGTGTGACTTCCACTCACAGAGTTACATCTGTATTTCTTGGATCTCTTCGCTAGCCTTATTTCTCTGGAATCTGAGAACAGATATTTCGGATCCCTTTGAAGACTATGGGGCCAAAGGAAATATCCTCCGATAACAAAGAGAAAGAAGCTTTCTGAGAAACTTCTTTGTGTTCTGTGAAATCATCTCAAAGAGTTACAGCTTTCCCCTCAAGAAGCCTTTCGCTACACAGTTCTTGTGGAACTGGCAAAGTGATATTTGGAAGCCCATAGAGGGCCATGGTGAAAAAGGAAATATCCTCAGAGGAAATCTGGAAAGAAGCTTTCTGAGAAACTGCTCTGTTATGTGTGTCTTCCACTCACAGAGTTACATCTGTATTTCGTGGATTTCTTTGCTAGCCCTCTTTCTGTGGAATCTGAGAACAGATATTTCGGATCCCTTTGAAGACTATAGGGGCAAAGGAAATATCCTCCGATAACAAAGAGAAAGAAGCTTTCTGAGAAACTTCTTTGTGTTCTGTGAAATCATCTCACAGAGTTACAGCTTTCCCCTCAAGAAGCCTTTCGCTAAGACAGTTCTTGTGGAATTGGCAAAGTGATATTCGGAAGCCCATAGAGGGCTATGGTGAAAAAGGAAATAACCTCAGATGAAATCTGGAAAGAAGCTTTGTGAGAAACTGCTCTGCGATGAGTGACTTCCACTCACAGAGTTACATCTGTATTTCGTGGATCTCTTTGCTAGCCTTATTTCTGGGGAATCTGAGAACAGATATTTCGGATCCCTTTGAAGACAATAGGGCCAAAGGAAATATCCTCCGATAACAAAGAATAAGAAGCTTTCTGAAAAACTTCTTTGTGTTCTGTGACATCCTCTCACAGAGTTGCAGCTTTCCGCTCAAGAAGCCTTTCGCTAAGACAGTTCTTGTGGAATTGGCAAAGTGATATTTGGAAGCCCGTAGAGGGTTATGGTGAAAAAGGAAATATCCTCAGATGAAATCTGGAAAGAAGCCTTCTGAGAAACTGCTCTGTGATGTGTGACTTCCACTCACAGAGTTACATCTGTATTTCGTGGATCTCTTTGCAAGCCTTATTTCTGTGGAATCTGAGAAGAGATATTTCGGATGCCTTAGAAGACAACAGGGGCAAAGGAAATATCCTCCGATAACAAAGAGAAAGAAGTTTTCTGAGAAACTTCTTTGTGCTCTGTGAAATCATCTCACAGAGTTACAGCTTTCCCCTCAAGAAGCCTTTCGATAAGACAGTTCTCGTGCAATTGGCAAAGTGATATTTGGAAGCCCATAGAGGGCTATGGTGAAAAAGGAAATATCCTCAGTGGAAATCTGGAAAGAAGCTTTCTGAGAAACTGCTCTGTGGTGTGTGTCTTCCACATACAGAGTTACATCTGTATTTCGTGGATCTCTTTGCTAGCCTTATTTCTGTGGAATCTGAGAACAGATATTTCGGATCCCTTTGAAGACTATAGGGCCAAAGGAAATATCCTCCGATAACAAAGAGAAAGAAGCTTTCTGAGAAACTTCTTTGTGTTCTGTGAAATCATCTCACAGAGTTACAGCTTTCCCCTCAAGAAGCCTTTCGCTAAGACAGTTCTTGTGGAATTGGCAAAGTGATATTTGGAAGCCCATAGAGGGCTATGGTGAAAAAGGAAATATCCTCAGAGGAAATCTTTAATGAAGCTTTCTGAGAAACTGCTCTGTGGTGTGTGTCTTCCACTCACAGAGTTACATTTGTATTTCGTGGATCTCTTTGCTAGCCTTATTTCTGTGGAATCTGAGAACAGATATTTCGGATCCCTTTGAAGACAATAGGGGCAAAGGAAATATCCTCCGAAAACAAAGAGAAAGAAGCTTTCTGAGAAACTTCTTTGTGTTTTGTGAAATCATCTCACAGAGTTACAGCTTTCCCCTCAAGAAGCCTATCGCTAAGACAGTTCTTGTGGAATTGGCAAAGTGATATTTGGAAGCCCATAGAGGGCTATGGTGAAAAAGGAAATATCCTCAGATGAAATCTGGAAAGAAGTTTTCTGAGAAACTGATCTGTGATGTGTGACTTCCTCTCACAGAGTTACATCTCTATTTCGTGGATCTCTTTGCTAGCCTTATTTCTGTGGAATCTGAGAAGAGATATTTCGGATCCCTTTGAAGACTATAGGGCCAAAGGAAATATCCTCCGATAACAAAGAGAAAGAAGCTTTCTGAGAAACTTCTTTGTGTTCTGTGAAATCATCTCACGAAGTTACAGCTTTCCCATCCAGAAGCCTTTCGCTAAGACAGTTCTTGTGGAATTGGCAAAGTGATATTTGGAAGCCCATAGAGGTCTATGGTGAAAAAGGAAATATCCTCAGATGAAATCTGGAAAGAAGCTTTCTGAGAAACTGCTCTGTGATGTGTGACTTCCACTCACAGAGTTACATCTGTTTTTCGTGGATCTCTTTGCAAGCCTTATTTCTGTGGAATCTGAGAACAGATATTTCGGATCCCTTTGAAGACTATTGGGCCAAAGGAAATATCCTCTGATAACAAAGAGAAAGAAGCTTTCTGAGAAACTTCTTTGTGTTCTGTGAAATCATCTCACAAAGTTACAGCGTTCCCCTCAAGTAGCCTTTCGCTAAGACGGTTCTTGTGGAATTGGCAAAGTGATATTTGGAAGCCCATAGAGGGCTATGGTGAAAAAGGAAATATCCTCAGATGAAATCTGGAAAGAAGCTTTCTGAGAAACTGCTCTGTGATGTGCGACTTCCACTCACAGAGGTACATCTGTATTTCGTGGATTTCTTTGCTAGCCTTATTTCTGTGGAATCTGAGAACAGATATTTCGGATCCCTTTGAAGACTATAGGGCCAAAGGAATTATCCTCCGATAACAAAGAGAAAGAAGCTTTCTGAGAAACTTCTTTGTGTTCTGTGAAATCATCTCACAGAGTTACAGCTTTCCGCTCAAGAAGCCTTTCGCTAAGACAGTTCTTGTGGAATTGGCAAAGTGATATTTGGAAGCCCATAGAGGGCTATGGTGAAAAAGGAAATATCCTCAGATGAAATCTGGAAAGAAGCTTTCTGAGAAACTGCTCTGTAATGTGGGACTTCCACTCACAGAGTTACATCTGTATTTCGTGGAACTCTTTGCTAGCCTTATTTCTGTGGAATCTGAGAACAGATATTTCCCATCCATTTGAAGACTATAGGGCCAAAGGAAATATCCTCCGATAACAAAGAGAAAGAAGCTTTCTGAGAAACTTCTTTGTGTTCTGTGAAATCATCTCACAGAGTTACACCTTTCCCCTCAAGAAGCCTTTCGCTAAGACAGTTCTTGTGGAATTGGCAAAGTGATATTTGGAAGCCCATGGAGGGCTATGGTCAAAAAGGAAATATCCTCCGATGAAATCTGTAAAGAAGCTTTCTGAGATCCTGCTCTGTGATGTGTGACTTCCACTCACAGAGTTACATCTGTATATCGTGGATCTCTTTCCTAGCCTTATTTCTGTGGAATCTGAGAACAGATATTTCGGATCCCTTTGAAGACTATAGGGCCAAAGGAAATAACCTCCGATAACAAAGAGAAAGAAGCTTTCTGAGAAACTTCTTTGTGTTCTGTGAAATCATCTCACAGAGTTACAGCTTTCCCCTCAAGAAGCCTTTCGCAAAGAAAGTTCTTGTGGAATTGGCAAAGTGATATTTGGAAGCCCATAGAGGGCTATGGTGAAAAAGGAAATATCCTCCGATGAAATCTGGAAAGAATCTTTCTGAGAAACTTCTCTGTGATGTGTGACTTCCACTCACAGAGTTACATCTGTATTTCGTGGATCTCTTTGCTAGCCTTATTTCTGTGGAATCTGAGAACAGATATTTCGGATCCCTTTGAATACTATACGGCCAAAGAAATATCCTCCGATAACAAGTAGAAAGAAGCTTTCTGGGAAACTTCTTTGTGTTCTGTGAAATCATCTCACAGAGTTACAGCTTTCCCCTCAAGAAGCCTTTCGATAAGTCGGTTCTTGTGGAATTGGCAAAGTGATATTTGGAAGCCCATAGAAGGCTACGGTGAAAAAGGAAATATCCTCAGATGAAATCTGGAAAGAAGCCTTCTGAGAAACTGCACTGTGATGTGTGACTTCCACTCACAGAGTTACATCTGTATTTCGTGGATCTCTTTGCTAGCCTTATTTCTGTGGAATCTGAGAACAGATATTTCGGATCCCTTTGAAGACTATAGGGCCAAAGGAAATATCCTCCGATAACAAAGAGAAAGAAGCTTTCTGAGAAACTTCTTTGTGTTCTGTGAAATCATCTCACAGAGTTACAGCTTTCCCCTCAAGAAGCCTTTCGCTAAGACAGTTCTTGTGGAATTGGCAAAGTGATATTTGGAAGCCCATAGAGGGCTGAGGTGAAAAAGGAAATATCCTCAGTGGAAATCTGGAAAGAAGCTTTCTGAGAAACTACTCTGTGATGTATGACTTCCACTCACAGAGTTACATCTGTATTTCGTGGATCTCTTTGCTAGCCTTATTACTGTGGAATCTGAGAAGAGATGTTTTGAACGCCTTTGAAGACTATAGGGCCAAAGGAAATATCCTCCGATAACAAAGAGAAAGAAGCTTTCTCAGAAACTTCTTTGTGTTCTGTGAAATCATCTCACAGAGTTACAGCTTTCCGCTCAAGATGCCTTTCGCTAAGACAGTTCTTGTGTAATTGGCAGAGTGATATTTGGAAGCCCATAGAGGGCTATGGTGAAAAAGGAAATATCCTCAGATGAAATCTGGAAAGAAGTATTCTGAGAAACTGCTTTGTGATGTGTGACTTCCACTCACAGAGTTACATCTTTATTTCGTGGATCTCTTTGCTAGCCTTATTTCTGTGGAATCTGAGAACAGATATTTCGGATCCCTTTGAAGACTATAGGGCCAAAGGAAATATCCTCCGATAACAAAGAGAAAGAAGCTTTCTGAGAAACTTCTTTGTGTTCTGTGAAATCATCTCACAGAGTTACAGCTTTCCCCGCAGGAAGCCTTTCGCTAAGACGGTTCTTTTGCAATTGGCAAAGTGATGTTTGGAAGCCCATAGAGGGCTACGGTGAAAAAGGAAATATCCTCAGATGAAATCTGGAAAGAAGATTTCTGAGAAACTGCTCTGTGATGTGTGACTTCCACTCACAGAGTTACATCTGTATTTCGTGGATCTCTTTGCTAGCCTTATTTCTGTGGAATCTGAGAACAGATATTTCGGATCCCTTTGAAGACTATAGGGCCAAAGGAAATATCCTCCGATAACAAACAGAAAGAAGCTTTCTGAGAAACTTCTTTGTGTTCTGTGAAGTCATCTCACAGAGTTACAGCTTTCCCCTCAAGAAGCCTTTCGCTAAGACGGTTCTTTTGGAATTGGCAAAGTGATATTTGGAAACCCATAGAGGGCTATGGTGAAAAAGGAAATATCCTCAGATGAAATCTGGAAAGAAGTTTTCTGAGAAACTGATCTGTGATGTGTGACTTCCACTCACAGAGTTACATCTGTATTTTGTGGATCTATTTGCGAGCCTTATTTCTGTGGATTCTGAAATATCCTCCGATAACAATGAGAAAGAAGCTTTCTGAGAAACTTCTTTGTGCTCTGTGAAATCATCTCACAGAGTTACAGCTTTCCCCTCAAGAAGCCTTTCGATAAGACAGTTCTTGTGTAATTGGCAAACTGATATTTGGAAGCCCATAGAGGGCTATGGTGAAAAAGGAAATATCCTCAGTGGAAATCTGGAAAGAAGCTTTCTGAGAAACTGCTCTGCGGTGTGTGTCTTCCACTCACAGAGTTACATCTGTATTTCGTGGATCTCTTTCCTAGCCTTATTTCTGTGGAATCTGAGAACAGATATTTCGGATCCCTTTGAAGACTATAGGGCCAAAGGAAATATCCTCCGATAACAAAGAGAAAGAAGCTTTCTGAGAAACTTCTTTGTGTTCTGTGAAATCATCTCACAGAGTTACAGCTTTCCCCTCAAGAAGCCTTTCGCTAAGACAGTTTTTGTGGAATTGGCAAAGTGATATTTGGAAGCCCATAGAGGGCTATGGTGAAAAAGGAAATATCCTCAGAGGAAATCTGGAAAGAAGCTTTCTGAGAAACTACGCTGTGATGTGTGACTTCAACTCACAGAGTTACATCTGTATTTCGGGGATCTCTTTGCTAGCCTTATTTCTGTGGAATCTGAAATATCCTCCGATAACAATGAGAAAGAAGCTTTCTGAGAAACTTCTTTGTGCTCTGTGAAATCATCTCACAGAGTTACAGCTTTCCCCTCAAGAAGCCTTTCGATAAGACAGTTCTTGTGTAATTGGCAAAGTGATATTTGGAAGCCCATAGAGGGCTATGGTGAAAAAGGAAATATCCTCAGTGGAAATCTGGAAAGAAGCTTTCTGAGAAACTGCTTAGTGTTCTGTTAATTCATCTCACAGAGTTACATCTGTGTTTCGTGGATCTCTTTGCTAGCCTTATTTCTGTGGAATCTGAGAAGAGATATTTCGGATCCCTTTGAAGATTATAGGGCCAAAGGAAATATCCTCCGATAACAAAGAGAAATAAGCTTTTTGTGAAACTTCCTTTTTTTCTGTGAAATCATCTCAAAGAGTTACAGCTTTAACCTCAAGAAGACTTTCGCTAAGACAGTTCTTGTGGAATTGGCAAAGTGATATTTGGAAGCCCATAGAGGGCTATGGTGAAAAAGGAAATATCCTCAGATGAAATCTGGAAAGAAGCTTTGTGAGAAACTGCTCTGCGATGAGTGACTTCCACTCACAGAGTTACATCTGTATTTCGTGGATCTCTTTGCTAGCCTTATTTCTGGGGAATCTTAGAACAGATATTTCTTATCCCTTTGAAGACAATAGGGCCAAAGGAAATATCCTCCGATAACAAAGAATAAGAAGCTTTCTGAAAAACTTCTTTGTGTTCTGTGACATCCTCTCACAGAGTGGCAGCTTTCCGCTCAAGAAGCCTTTCGCTAAGACAGTTCTTGTGGAATTGGCAAAGTGATATTTGGAAGCCCATAGAGGGGTATGGTGAAAAAGGAAATATCCTCAGATGAAATCTGGAAAGAAGCTTTCTGAGAAACTGCTCTGTGATGTGTGACTTCCACTCACAGAGTTACGTCTGTATTTCGTGGATCTCTTTGCAAGCCTTATTTCTGTGGAATCTGAGAAGAGATATTTCGGATCCCTTAGAAGACAACAGGGGCAAAGGAAATATACTCCGATAACAAAGAGAAAGAAGCTTTCTGAGAAACTTCTTTGTGCTCTGTGAAATCATCTCACAGAGTTACATCTTTCCCCTCAAGAAGCCTTTCGAAAAGACAGTTCTTGTGCAATTGGCAAAGTGATATTTGGAAGCCCATAGAGGGCTATGGTGAAAAAGGAAATATCCTCAGTGGAAATCTGGAAAGAAGCTTTCTGAGAAACTGCTCTGTGGTGTGTGTCTTCCACTCACAGAGTTACATCTGTATTTCGTGGATCTCTTTGCAAGCCTTATTTCTGTGGAATCTGAGAACAGATATTTCGGATCCCTTTGAAGACTATAGGGACAAAGGAAATATCCTCCGATATCAAAGAGAAAGAAGCTTTCTGAGAAACTTCTTTGTGTTCTGTGAAATCATCTCACAGAGTTACAGCTTTCCCCTCAAGAAGCCTTTCGCTAAGACAGTTCTTGTGGAATTGGCAAAGTGATATTTGGAAGCCCATAGAGGGCTATTGTGAAAAAGGAAATATCCTCAGAGGAAATCTTTAATGAAGCTTTCTGAGAAACTGCTCTGTGGTGTGTGTCTTCCACTCACAGAGTTACACTTGTATTTCGTGGATCTCTTTGCTAGCCTTATTTCTGTGGAATCTGAGAACAGATATTTCGGATCCCTTTGAAGACAATAGGGGCAAAGGAAATACCCTCCGATAACAAAGAGAAAGAAGCTTTCTGAGAAACTTCTTTGTGTTCTGTGAAATCATCTCACAGAGTTACAGCTTTCCCCTCAAGAAGCCTATCGCTAAGACAGTTCTTGTGGAATTGGCAAAGTGATATTTGGAAGCCCATAGAGGGCTATGGTGAAAAAGGAAATATCCTCAGATGAAATCTGGAAAGAAGTTTTCTGAGAAACTGATCTGTGATGTGTGACTTCCACTCACAGAGTTACATCTGTATTTCGTGGATCTCTTTGCTAGCCTTATTTCTGTGGAATCTGAGAAGAGATATTTCGGATCCCTTTGAAGACTATAGGGCCAAAGGAAATATCCTCCGATAAAAAAGAGAAAGAAGCTTTCTGAGAAACTTCTTTGTGTTCTGTGAAATCATCTCACGGAGTTACAGCTTTCCCATCCAGAAGCCTTTCGCTAAGACAGTTCTTGTGGAATTGGCAAAGTGATATTTGGAAGCCCATAGAGGTCTATGGTGAAAAAGGAATTATCCTCAGATGGAATCTGGAAAGAAGATTTCTGAGAAACTGCTCTGTGATGTGTGACTTCCACTCACAGAGTTACATCTGTATTTCTTGGATCTCTTCGCTAGCCTTATTTCTCTGGAATCTGAGAACAGATATTTCGGATCCCTTTGAAGACTATGGGGCCAAAGGAAATATCCTCCGATAACAAAGAGAAAGAAGCTTTCTGAGAAACTTCTTTGTGTTCTGTGAAATCATCTCAAAGAGTTACAGCTTTCCCCTCAAGAAGCCTTTCGCTAAACAGTTCTTGTGGAACTGGCAAAGTGATATTTGGAAGCCCATAGAGGGCCATGGTGAAAAAGGAAATATCCTCAGAGGAAATCTGGAAAGAAGCTTTCTGAGAAACTACTCTGTTATGTGTGTCTTCCACTCACAGAGTTACATCTGTATTTCGTGGATTTCTTTGCTAGCCCTCTTTCTGTGGAATCTGAGAACAGATATTTCGGATCCCTTTGAAGACTACAGGGGCAAAGGAAATATCCTCCGATAACAAAGAGAAAGAAGGTTTCTGAGAAACTTCTTTGTGTTCTGTGAAATCATCTCACAGAGTTACAGCTTTCCCCTCAAGAAGCCTTTCGCTAAGACAGTTCTTGTGGATTTGGCAAAGTGATATTCGGAAGCCCATAGAGGGCTATGGTGAAAAAGGAAATAACCTCATATGAAATCTGGAAAGAAGCTTTGTGAGAAACTGCTCTGCGATGAGTGACTTCCACTCACAGAGTTACATCTGTATTTCGTGGATCTCTTTGCTAGCCTTATTTCTGGGGAATCTGAGAAGAGATATTTCGGATCCCTTTGAAGACAATAGGGCCAAAGGAAATATCCTCCGATAACAAAGAATAAGAAGCTTTCTGAAAAACTTCTTTGTGTTCTGTGACATCCTCTCACAGAGTTGCAGCTTTCCGCTCAAGAAGCCTTTCGCTAAGACAGTTCTTGTGGAATTGGCAAAGTGATATTTGGAAGCCCGTAGAGGGTTATGGTGAAAAAGGAAATATCCTCAGATGAAATCTGGAAAGAAGCCTTCTGAGAAACTGCTCTGTGATGTGTGACTTCCACTCACAGGGTTACATCTGTATTTCGTGGATCTCTTTGCAAGCCTTATTTCTGTGGAATCTGAGAAGAGATATTTCGGATGCCTTAGAAGACAACAGGGGCAAAGGAAATATCCTCCGATAACAAAGAGAAAGAAGTTTTCTGAGAAACTTCTTTGTGCTCTGTGAAATCATCTCACAGAGTTACAGCTTTCCCCTCAAGAAGCCTTTCGATAAGACAGTTCTCGTGCAATTGGCAAAGTGATATTTGGAAGCCCATAGAGGGCTATGGTGAAAAAGGAAATATCCTCAGTGGAAATCTGGAAAGAAGCTTTCTGAGAAACTGCTCTGTGGTGTGTGTCTTCCACATACAGAGTTACATCTGTATTTCGTGGATCTCTTTGCTAGCCTTATTTCTGTGGAATCTGAGAACAGATATTTCGGATCCCTTTGAAGACTATAGGGCCAAAGGAAATATCCTCCGATAACAAAGAGAAAGAAGCTTTCTGAGAAACTTCTTTGTGTTCTGTGAAATCATCTCACAGAGTTACAGCTTTCCCCTCAAGAAGCCTTTCGCTAAGACAGTTCTTGTGGAATTGGCAAAGTGATATTTGGAAGCCCATAGAGGGCTATGGTGAAAAAGGAAATATCCTCAGAGGAAATCTTTAATGAAGCTTTCTGAGAAACTGCTCTGTGGTGTGTGTCTTCCACTCACAGAGTTACATTTGTATTTCGTGGATCTCTTTGCTAGCCTTATTTCTGTGGAATCTGAGAACAGATATTTCGGATCCCTTTGAAGACAATAGGGGCAAAGGAAATATCCTCCGAAAACAAAGAGAAAGAAGCTTTCTGAGAAACTTCTTTGTGTTTTGTGAAATCATCTCACAGAGTTACAGCTTTCCCCTCAAGAAGCCTATCGCTAAGACAGTTCTTGTGGAATTGGCAAAGTGATATTTGGAAGCCCATAGAGGGCTATGGTGAAAAAGGAAATATCCTCAGATGAAATCTGGAAAGAAGTTTTCTGAGAAACTGATCTGTGATGTGTGACTTCCTCTCACAGAGTTACATCTCTATTTCGTGGATCTCTTTGCTAGCCTTATTTCTGTGGAATCTGAGAAGAGATATTTCGGATCCCTTTGAAGACTATAGGGCCAAAGGAAATATCCTCCGATAACAAAGAGAAAGAAGCTTTCTGAGAAACTTCTTTGTGTTCTGTGAAATCATCTCACAAAGTTACAGCGTTCCCCTCAAGTAGCCTTTCGCTAAGACGGTTCTTGTGGAATTGGCAAAGTGATATTTGGAAGCCCATAGAGGGCTATGGTGAAAAAGGAAATATCCTCAGATGAAATCTGGAAAGAAGCTTTCTGAGAAACTGCTCTGTGATGTGCGACTTCCACTCACAGAGGTACATCTGTATTTCGTGGATCTCTTTGCTAGCCTTATTTCTGTGGAATCTGAGAACAGATATTTCGGATCCCTTTGAAGACTATAGGGCCAAAGGAAATAACCTCCGATAACAAAGAGAAAGAAGCTTTCTGAGAAACTTCTTTGTGTTCTGTGAAATCATCTCACAGAGTTACAGCTTTCCCCTCAAGAAGCCTTTCGCAAAGAAAGTTCTTGTGGAATTGGCAAAGTGATATTTGGAAGCCCATAGAGGGCTATGGTGAAAAAGGAAATATCCTCCGATGAAATCTGGAAAGAATCTTTCTGAGAAACTTCTCTGTGATGTGTGACTTCCACTCACAGAGTTACATCTGTATTTCGTGGATCTCTTTGCTAGCCTTATTTCTGTGGAATCTGAGAACAGATATTTCGGATCCCTTTGAATACTATACGGCCAAAGAAATATCCTCCGATAACAAGTAGAAAGAAGCTTTCTGGGAAACTTCTTTGTGTTCTGTGAAATCATCTCACAGAGTTACAGCTTTCCCCTCAAGAAGCCTTTCGATAAGTCGGTTCTTGTGGAATTGGCAAAGTGATATTTGGAAGCCCATAGAAGGCTACGGTGAAAAAGGAAATATCCTCAGATGAAATCTGGAAAGAAGCCTTCTGAGAAACTGCACTGTGATGTGTGACTTCCACTCACAGAGTTACATCTGTATTTCGTGGATCTCTTTGCTAGCCTTATTTCTGTGGAATCTGAGAACAGATATTTCGGATCCCTTTGAAGACTATAGGGCCAAAGGAAATATCCTCCGATAACAAAGAGAAAGAAGCTTTCTGAGAAACTTCTTTGTGTTCTGTGAAATCATCTCACAGAGTTACAGCTTTCCCCTCAAGAAGCCTTTCGCTAAGACAGTTCTTGTGGAATTGGCAAAGTGATATTTGGAAGCCCATAGAGGGCTGAGGTGAAAAAGGAAATATCCTCAGTGGAAATCTGGAAAGAAGCTTTCTGAGAAACTACTCTGTGATGTATGACTTCCACTCACAGAGTTACATCTGTATTTCGTGGATCTCTTTGCTAGCCTTATTACTGTGGAATCTGAGAAGAGATGTTTTGAACGCCTTTGAAGACTATAGGGCCAAAGGAAATATCCTCCGATAACAAAGAGAAAGAAGCTTTCTGAGAAACTTCTTTGTGTTCTGTGAAATCATCTCACAGAGTTACAGCTTTCCGCTCAAGATGCCTTTCGCTAAGACAGTTCTTGTGTAATTGGCAGAGTGATATTTGGAAGCCCATAGAGGGCTATGGTGAAAAAGGAAATATCCTCAGATGAAATCTGGAAAGAAGTATTCTGAGAAACTGCTTTGTGATGTGTGACTTCCACTCACAGAGTTACATCTTTATTTCGTGGATCTCTTTGCTAGCCTTATTTCTGTGGAATCTGAGAACAGATATTTCGGATCCCTTTGAAGACTATAGGGCCAAAGGAAATATCCTCCGATAACAAAGAGAAAGAAGCTTTCTGAGAAACTTCTTTGTGTTCTGTGAAATCATCTCACAGAGTTACAGCTTTCCCCGCAGGAAGCCTTTCGCTAAGACGGTTCTTTTGCAATTGGCAAAGTGATGTTTGGAAGCCCTAGAGGGCTATGGTGAAAAAGGAAATATCCTCAGATGAAATCTGGAAAGAAGATTTCTGAGAAACTGCTCTGTGATGTGTGACTTCCACTCACAGAGTTACATCTGTATTTCGTGGATCTCTTTGCTAGCCTTATTTCTGTGGAATCTGAGAACAGATATTTCGGATCCCTTTGAAGACTATAGGGCCAAAGGAAATATCCTCCGATAACAAACAGAAAGAAGCTTTCTGAGAAACTTCTTTGTGTTCTGTGAAGTCATCTCACAGAGTTACAGCTTTCCCCTCAAGAAGCCTTTCGCTAAGACGGTTCTTTTGGAATTGGCAAAGTGATATTTGGAAACCCATAGAGGGCTATGGTGAAAAAGGAAATATCCTCAGATGAAATCTGGAAAGAAGTTTTCTGAGAAACTGATCTGTGATGTGTGACTTCCACTCACAGAGTTACATCTGTATTTTGTGGATCTATTTGCGAGCCTTATTTCTGTGGATTCTGAAATATCCTCCGATAACAATGAGAAAGAAGCTTTCTGAGAAACTTCTTTGTGCTCTGTGAAATCATCTCACAGAGTTACAGCTTTCCCCTCAAGAAGCCTTTCGATAAGACAGTTCTTGTGTAATTGGCAAAGTGATATTTGGAAGCCCATAGAGGGCTATGGTGAAAAAGGAAATATCCTCAGTGGAAATCTGGAAAGAAGCTTTCTGAGAAACTGCTCTGCGGTGTGTGTCTTCCACTCACAGAGTTACATCTGTATTTCGTGGATCTCTTTCCTAGCCTTATTTCTGTGGAATCTGAGAACAGATATTTCGGATCCCTTTGAAGACTATAGGGCCAAAGGAAATATCCTCCGATAACAAAGAGAAAGAAGCTTTCTGAGAAACTTCTTTGTGTTCTGTGAAATCATCTCACAGAGTTACAGCTTTCCCCTCAAGAAGCCTTTCGCTAAGACAGTTTTTGTGGAATTGGCAAAGTGATATTTCGAAGCCCATAGAGGGCTATGGTGAAAAAGGAAATATCCTCAGAGGAAATCTGGAAAGAAGCTTTCTGAGAAACTACGCTGTGATGTGTGACTTCAACTCACAGAGTTACATCTGTATTTCGGGGATCTCTTTGCTAGCCTTATTTCTGTGGAATCTGAAATATCCTCCGATAACAATGAGAAAGAAGCTTTCTGAGAAACTTCTTTGTGCTCTGTGAAATCATCTCACAGAGTTACAGCTTTCCCCTCAAGAAGCCTTTCGATAAGACAGTTCTTGTGTAATTGGCAAAGTGATATTTGGAAGCCCATAGAGGGCTATGGTGAAAAAGGAAATATCCTCAGTGGAAATCTGGAAAGAAGCTTTCTGAGAAACTGCTTAGTGTTCTGTTAATTCATCTCACAGAGTTACATCTGTGTTTCGTGGATCTCTTTGCTAGCCTTATTTCTGTGGAATCTGAGAAGAGATATTTCGGATCCCTTTGAAGATTATAGGGCCAAAGGAAATATCCTCCGATAACAAAGAGAAAGAAGCTTTTTGTGAAACTTCCTTTTTTTCTGTGAAATCATCTCAAAGAGTTACAGCGTTAACCTCAAGAAGACTTTCGCTAAGACAGTTCTTGTGGAATTGGCAAAGTGATATTTGGAAGCCCATAGAGGGCTATGGTGAAAAAGGAAATATCCTCAGATGAAATCTGGAAAGAAGCTTTGTGAGAAACTGCTCTGCGATGAGTGACTTCCACTCACAGAGTTACATCTGTATTTCGTGGATCTCTTTGCTAGCCTTATTTCTGGGGAATCTTAGAACAGATATTTCTTATCCCTTTGAAGACAATAGGGCCAAAGGAAATATCCTCCGATAACAAAGAATAAGAAGCTTTCTGAAAAACTTCTTTGTGTTCTGTGACATCCTCTCACAGAGTGGCAGCTTTCCGCTCAAGAAGCCTTTCGCTAAGACAGTTCTTGTGGAATTGGCAAAGTGATATTTGGAAGCCCATAGAGGGGTATGGTGAAAAAGGAAATATCCTCAGATGAAATCTGGAAAGAAGCTTTCTGAGAAACTGCTCTGTGATGTGTGACTTCCACTCACAGAGTTACGTCTGTATTTCGTGGATCTCTTTGCAAGTCTTATTTCTGTGGAATCTGAGAAGAGATATTTCGGATCCCTTAGAAGACAACAGGGGCAAAGGAAATATACTCCGATAACAAAGAGAAAGAAGCTTTCTGAGAAACTTCTTTGTGCTCTGTGAAATCATCTCACAGAGTTACATCTTTCCCCTCAAGAAGCCTTTCGAAAAGACAGTTCTTGTGCAATTGGCAAAGTGATATTTGGAAGCCCATAGAGGGCTATGGTGAAAAAGGAAATATCCTCAGTGGAAATCTGGAAAGAAGCTTTCTGAGAAACTGCTCTGTGGTGTGTGTCTTCCACTCACAGAGTTACATCTGTATTTCGTGGATCTCTTTGCAAGCCTTATTTCTGTGGAATCTGAGAACAGATATTTCGGATCCCTTTGAAGACTATAGGGCCAAAGGAAATATCCTCCGATATCAAAGAGAAAGAAGCTTTCTGAGAAACTTCTTTGTGTTCTGTGAAATCATCTCACAGAGTTACAGCTTTCCCCTCAAGAAGCCTTTCGCTAAGACAGTTCTTGTGGAATTGGCAAAGTGATATTTGGAAGCCCATAGAGGGCTATTGTGAAAAAGGAAATATCCTCAGAGGAAATCTTTAATGAAGCTTTCTGAGAAACTGCTCTGTGGTGTGTGTCTTCCACTCACAGAGTTACACTTGTATTTCGTGGATCTCTTTGCTAGCCTTATTTCTGTGGAATCTGAGAACAGATATTTCGGATCCCTTTGAAGACAATAGGGGCAAAGGAAATACCCTCCGATAACAAAGAGAAAGAAGCTTTCTGAGAAACTTCTTTGTGTTCTGTGAAATCATCTCACAGAGTTACAGCTTTCCCCTCAAGAAGCCTATCGCTAAGACAGTTCTTGTGGAATTGGCAAAGTGATATTTGGAAGCCCATAGAGGGCTATGGTGAAAAAGGAAATATCCTCAGATGAAATCTGGAAAGAAGTTTTCTGAGAAACTGATCTGTGATGTGTGACTTCCACTCACAGAGTTACATCTGTATTTCGTGGATCTCTTTGCTAGCCTTATTTCTGTGGAATCTGAGAAGAGATATTTCGGATCCCTTTGAAGACTATAGGGCCAAAGGAAATATCCTCCGATAAAAAAGAGAAAGAAGCTTTCTGAGAAACTTCTTTGTGTTCTGTGAAATCATCTCACGGAGTTACAGCTTTCCCATCCAGAAGCCTTTCGCTAAGACAGTTCTTGTGGAATTGGCAAAGTGATATTTGGAAGCCCATAGAGGTCTATGGTGAAAAAGGAATTATCCTCAGATGGAATCTGGAAAGAAGATTTCTGAGAAACTGCTCTGTGATGTGTGACTTCCACTCACAGAGTTACATCTGTATTTCTTGGATCTCTTCGCTAGCCTTATTTCTCTGGAATCTGAGAACAGATATTTCGGATCCCTTTGAAGACTATGGGGCCAAAGGAAATATCCTCCGATAACAAAGAGAAAGAAGCTTTCTGAGAAACTTCTTTGTGTTCTGTGAAATCATCTCAAAGAGTTACAGCTTTCCCCTCAAGAAGCCTTTCGCTAAACAGTTCTTGTGGAACTGGCAAAGTGATATTTGGAAGCCCATAGAGGGCCATGGTGAAAAAGGAAATATCCTCAGAGGAAATCTGGAAAGAAGCTTTCTGAGAAACTACTCTGTTATGTGTGTCTTCCACTCACAGAGTTACATCTGTATTTCGTGGATTTCTTTGCTAGCCCTCTTTCTGTGGAATCTGAGAACAGATATTTCGGATCCCTTTGAAGACTATAGGGGCAAAGGAAATATCCTCCGATAACAAAGAGAAAGAAGGTTTCTGAGAAACTTCTTTGTGTTCTGTGAAATCATCTCACAGAGTTACAGCTTTCCCCTCAAGAAGCCTTTCGCTAAGACAGTTCTTGTGGATTTGGCAAAGTGATATTCGGAAGCCCATAGAGGGCTATGGTGAAAAAGGAAATAACCTCAGATGAAATCTGGAAAGAAGCTTTGTGAGAAACTGCTCTGCGATGAGTGACTTCCACTCACAGAGTTACATCTGTATTTCGTGGATCTCTTTGCTAGCCTTATTTCTGGGGAATCTGAGAAGAGATATTTCGGATCCCTTTGAAGACAATAGGGCCAAAGGAAATATCCTCCGATAACAAAGAATAAGAAGCTTTCTGAAAAACTTCTTTGTGTTCTGTGACATCCTCTCACAGAGTTGCAGCTTTCCGCTCAAGAAGCCTTTCGCTAAGACAGTTCTTGTGGAATTGGCAAAGTGATATTTGGAAGCCCGTAGAGGGTTATGGTGAAAAAGGAAATATCCTCAGATGAAATCTGGAAAGAAGCCTTCTGAGAAACTGCTCTGTGATGTGTGACTTCCACTCACAGAGTTACATCTGTATTTCGTGGATCTCTTTGCAAGCCTTATTTCTGTGGAATCTGAGAAGAGATATTTCGGATGCCTTAGAAGACAACAGGGGCAAAGGAAATATCCTCCGATAACAAAGAGAAAGAAGTTTTCTGAGAAACTTCTTTGTGCTCTGTGAAATCATCTCACAGAGTTACAGCTTTCCCCTCAAGAAGCCTTTCGATAAGACAGTTCTCGTGCAATTGGCAAAGTGATATTTGGAAGCCCATAGAGGGCTATGGTGAAAAAGGAAATATCCTCAGTGGAAATCTGGAAAGAAGCTTTCTGAGAAACTGCTCTGTGGTGTGTGTCTTCCACATACAGAGTTACATCTGTATTTCGTGGATCTCTTTGCTAGCCTTATTTCTGTGGAATCTGAGAACAGATATTTCGGATCCCTTTGAAGACTATAGGGCCAAAGGAAATATCCTCCGATAACAAAGAGAAAGAAGCTTTCTGAGAAACTTCTTTGTGTTCTGTGAAATCATCTCACAGAGTTACAGCTTTCCCCTCAAGAAGCCTTTCGCTAAGACAGTTCTTGTGGAATTGGCAAAGTGATATTTGGAAGCCCATAGGGGGCTATGGTGAAAAAGGAAATATCCTCAGAGGAAATCTTTAATGAAGCTTTCTGAGAAACTGCTCTGTGGTGTGTGTCTTCCACTCACAGAGTTACATTTGTATTTCGTGGATCTCTTTGCTAGCCTTATTTCTGTGGAATCTGAGAAGAGATATTTCGGATCCCTTTGAAGACAATAGGGGCAAAGGAAATATCCTCCGAAAACAAAGAGAAAGAAGCTTTCTGAGAAACTTCTTTGTGTTTTGTGAAATCATCTCACAGAGTTACAGCTTTCCCCTCAAGAAGCCTATCGCTAAGACAGTTCTTGTGGAATTGGCAAAGTGATATTTGGAAGCCCATAGAGGGCTATGGTGAAAAAGGAAATATCCTCAGATGAAATCTGGAAAGAAGTTTTCTGAGAAACTGATCTGTGATGTGTGACTTCCTCTCACAGAGTTACATCTCTATTTCGTGGATCTCTTTGCTAGCCTTATTTCTGTGGAATCTGAGAAGAGATATTTCGGATCCCTTTGAAGACTATAGGGCCAAAGGAAATATCCTCCGATAACAAAGAGAAAGAAGCTTTCTGAGAAACTTCTTTGTGTTCTGTGAAATCATCTCACGAAGTTACAGCTTTCCCATCCAGAAGCCTTTCGCTAAGACAGTTCTTGTGGAATTGGCAAAGTGATATTTGGAAGCCCATAGAGGTCTATGGTGAAAAAGGAAATATCCTCAGATGAAATCTGGAAAGAAGCTTTCTGAGAAACTGCTCTGTGATGTGTGACTTCCACTCACAGAGTTACATCTGTTTTTCGTGGATCTCTTTGCAAGCCTTATTTCTGTGGAATCTGAGAACAGATATTTCGGATCCCTTTGAAGACTATTGGGCCAAAGGAAATATCCTCTGATAACAAAGAGAAAGAAGCTTTCTGAGAAACTTCTTTGTGTTCTGTGAAATCATCTCACAAAGTTACAGCGTTCCCCTCAAGTAGCCTTTCGCTAAGACGGTTCTTGTGGAATTGGCAAAGTGATATTTGGAAGCCCATAGAGGGCTATGGTGAAAAAGGAAATATCCTCAGATGAAATCTGGAAAGAAGCTTTCTGAGAAACTGCTCTGTGATGTGCGACTTCCACTCACAGAGGTACATCTGTATTTCGTGGATCTCTTTGCTAGCCTTATTTCTGTGGAATCTGAGAACAGATATTTCGGATCCCTTTGAAGACTATAGGGCCAAAGGAATTATCCTCCGATAACAAAGAGAAAGAAACTTTCTGAGAAACTTCTTTGTGTTCTGTGAAATCATCTCACAGAGTTACAGCTTTCCGCTCAAGAAGCCTTTCGCTAAGACAGTTCTTGTGGAATTGGCAAAGTGATATTTGGAAGCCCATAGAGGGCTATGGTGAAAAAGGAAATATCCTCAGATGAAATCTGGAAAGAAGCTTTCTGAGAAACTGCTCTGTAATGTGGGACTTCCACTCACAGAGTTACATCTGTATTTCGTGGAACTCTTTGCTAGCCTTATTTCTGTGGAATCTGAGAACAGATATTTCCCATCCATTTGAAGACTATAGGGCCAAAGGAAATATCCTCCGATAACAAAGAGAAAGAAGCTTTCTGAGAAACTTCTTTGTGTTCTGTGAAATCATCTCACAGAGTTACACCTTTCCCCTCAAGAAGCCTTTCGCTAAGACAGTTCTTGTGGAATTGGCAAAGTGATATTTGGAAGCCCATGGAGGGCTATGGTCAAAAAGGAAATATCCTCCGATGAAATCTGTAAAGAAGCTTTCTGAGATCCTGCTCTGTGATGTGTGACTTCCACTCACAGAGTTACATCTGTATATCGTGGATCTCTTTCCTAGCCTTATTTCTGTGGAATCTGAGAACAGATATTTCGGATCCCTTTGAAGACTATAGGGCCAAAGGAAATAACCTCCGATAACAAAGAGAAAGAAGCTTTCTGAGAAACTTCTTTGTGTTCTGTGAAATCATCTCACAGAGTTACAGCTTTCCCCTCAAGAAGCCTTTCGCAAAGAAAGTTCTTGTGGAATTGGCAAAGTGATATTTGGAAGCCCATAGAGGGCTATGGTGAAAAAGGAAATATCCTCCGATGAAATCTGGAAAGAATCTTTCTGAGAAACTTCTCTGTGATGTGTGACTTCCACTCACAGAGTTACATCTGTATTTCGTGGATCTCTTTGCTAGCCTTATTTCTGTGGAATCTGAGAACAGATATTTCGGATCCCTTTGAATACTATACGGCCAAAGAAATATCCTCCGATAACAAGTAGAAAGAAGCTTTCTGGGAAACTTCTTTGTGTTCTGTGAAATCATCTCACAGAGTTACAGCTTTCCCCTCAAGAAGCCTTTCGATAAGTCGGTTCTTGTGGAATTGGCAAAGTGATATTTGGAAGCCCATAGAAGGCTACGGTGAAAAAGGAAATATCCTCAGAGGAAATCTGGAAAGAAGCTTTCTGAGAAACTACTCTGTGATGTATGACTTCCACTCACAGAGTTACATCTGTATTTCGTGGATCTCTTTGCTAGCCTTATTTCTGTGGAATCTGAGAAGAGATGTTTTGAACGCCTTTGAAGACTATAGGGCCAAAGGAAATATCCTCCGATAACAAAGAGAAAGAAGCTTTCTGAGAAACTTCTTTGTGTTCTGTGAAATCATCTCACAGAGTTACAGCTTTCCGCTCAAGATGCCTTTCGCTAAGACAGTTCTTGTGTAATTGGCAGAGTGATATTTGGAAGCCCATAGAGGGCTATGGTGAAAAAGGAAATATCCTCAGATGAAATCTGGAAAGAAGTATTCTGAGAAACTGCTTTGTGATGTGTGACTTCCACTCACAGAGTTACATCTTTATTTCGTGGATCTCTTTGCTAGCCTTATTTCTGTGGAATCTGAGAACAGATATTTCGGATCCCTTTGAAGACTATAGGGCCAAAGGAAATATCCTCCGATAACAAAGAGAAAGAAGCTTTCTGAGAAACTTCTTTGTGTTCTGTGAAATCATCTCACAGAGTTACAGCTTTCCCCTCAAGAAGCCTTTCGCTAAGACGGTTCTTGTGGAATTGGCAAAGTGATATTTGGAAGCCCATAGAGGACTATGGTGAAAAAGGAAATATCCTCAGATGAAATCTGGAAAGAAGTTTTCTGAGAAACTGATCTGTGATGTGTGACTTCCACTCACAGAGTTACATCTGTATTTTGTGGATCTATTTGCGAGCCTTATTTCTGTGGATTCTGAAATATCCTCCGATAACAATGAGAAAGAAGCTTTCTGAGAAACTTCTTTGTGCTCTGTGAAATCATCTCACAGAGTTACAGCTTTCCCCTCTAGAAGCCTTTCGATAAGACAGTTCTTGTGTAATTGGCAAAGTGATATTTGGAAGCCCATAGAGGGCTATGGTGAAAAAGGAAATATCCTCAGTGGAAATCTGGAAAGAAGCTTTCTGAGAAACTGCTCTGCGGTGTGTGTCTTCCACTCACAGAGTTACATCTGTTTTTCGTGGATCTCTTTGCTAGTCTTATTTCTGTGGAATCTGAGAACAGATATTTCGGATCCCTTTGAAGACTTTAGGGCCAAAGCAAATAACCTCCGATATCAAAGAGAAAAAGCCTTCTGAGAAACTTCTTTGTGTTCTGTGAAATCAACTCACAGAGTTACAGCTGTCCCCTCAAGAAGCCTTTCGCTAAGACAGTTCTTGTGGAATTGGCAACGTGATATTTGGAAGCCCATAGAGGGCTATGGTGAAAAAGGAAATATCCTCAGATCAAATCTGGAAAGAAGCTTCCTGAGAAGCTGCTCTGTGATGTGTGACTTCCACTCACAGAGTTAAATCTGTATTTCGTGGATCTCTTTGCTAGCCTTATTTCTGTGGAATCTGTGAACAGATATTTCGGATCCCTTTGAAGGCTATAGGGCAAAAGGAAATATCCTCCGATAACAAAGAGAAAGAAGCTTTCTGAGAAACTTCTTTGTGTTCTGTGAAATCATCTCACAGAGTTACAGCTTTCCCCTCAATAAGCCTTTCGCTAAGACAGTTCTTGTGGAATTGGCAAAGTGATATTTGGAAGCCCTTAGAGGGCTTTGGTGAAAATGGAAATATCCTCATATGAAATCTGGAAAGAAGCTTTCTGAGAAACTTCTCTGTGGTGTGTGACTTCCACTCACAGAGTTACATCTGTATTTCGTGGATCTCTTTGCTAGCTTTATTTCTGTGGAATCTGAGAACAGATATTTCGGATCCCTTTGAAGACTATAGGGCCAAAGGAAATATCCTCCGATAACAAAGAGAAAGAAGCTTTCTGAGAAACTTCTTTGTGTTCTGTGAAATCATCTCACAGAGTTACAGCTTTCCCCGCAAGAAGCCTTTCGCTAAGACGGTTCTTGTGCAATTGGCAAAGTGATGTTTGGAAGCCCATAGAGGGCTATGGTGAAAAAGGAAATATCCTCAGATGAAATCTGGAAAGAAGCTTTCTGAGAAACTGATCTGTGATGTGTGACTTCCACTCACAGAGTTACATCTGTATTTCGTGGATCTCTTTGCTAGCCTTATTTCTGTGGAATCTGAGAACAGATATTTCGGATCCCTTTGAAGACTATAGGGCCAAAGGAAATATCCTCCGATAACAAAGAGAAAGAAGCTTTCTGAGAAACTTCTTTGTGTTCTGTGAAATCATCTCACAGAGTTACAGCTTTCCCCTCAAGAAGCCTTTCGCTAAGACGGTTCTTGTGGAATTGGCAAAGTGATATTTGGAAGCCCTTAGAGGACTATGGTGAAAAAGGAAATATCCTCAGATGAAATCTGGAAAGAAGTTTTCTGAGAAACTGATCTGTGATGTGTGACTTCCACTCACAAAGTTACATCTGTATTTTGTGGATCTATTTGCGAGCCTTATTTCTGTGGATTCTGAAATATCCTCCGATAACAATGAGAAAGAAGCTTTCTGAGAAACTTCTTTGTGCTCTGTGAAATCATCTCACAGAGTTACAGCTTTCCCCTCAAGAAGCCTTTCGATAAGCCAGTTCTTGTGTAATTGGCAAAGTGATATTTGGAAGCCCATAGAGGGCTATGGTGAAAAAGGAAATATCCTCAGTGGAAATCTGGAAAGAAGCTTTCTGAGAAACGTCTCTGTGGTGTGTGACTTCGACTCACAGAGTTACATCTGTATTTCGTGGATCTCTTTGCTAGCCTTATTTCTGTGGAATCTGAGAAGAGTTATCTTGGATCCCTTTGAAGACTATAGGGCCAAAGGAAATATCCTCCGATAACAAAGAGAAAGAAGCTTTCTGAGAAACTTCTTTGTGTTCTGTGAAATCATCTCACAGAGTTACAGCTTTCCCCTCAAGAAGCCTTTCGCTAAGACAGTTCTTGTGGAATTGGCAAAGTGATATTTGGAAGCCCATAGAGGGCTATGGTGAAAAAGGAAATATCCTCAGAGGAAATCTTTAATGAAGCTTTCTGAGAAACTTCTCTGTGGTGTGTGTCTTCCACTCACAGAGTTACATTTGTGTTTCGTGGATCTCTTTGCTAGCCTTATTTCTGTGGAATCTGAGAACAGATATTTCGGATCCCTTTGAAGACAATAGGGGCAAAGGAAATATCCTCCGATAACAAAGAGAAAGAAGCTTTCTGAGAAACTTCTTTGTGTTCTCTGAAATCATCTCACAGAGTTACAGCTTTCCCCTCAAGAAGCCTATCGCGAAGACAGTACTTGTGGAATTGGCAAAGTGCTATTTGGAAGCCCATAGAGGGCTATGGTGAAAAAGGAAATATCCTCAGATGAAATCTGGAAAGAAGTTTAATGAGAAACTGATCTGTGATGTGTGACTTCCACTCAAAGAGTTACATCTGTATTTCGTGGATCTCTGTGCTAGCCTTATTTCTGTGGAATCTGAGAAGAGATATTTCGGATCCCTTTGAAGACTATAGGGCCAAAGGAAATATCCTCCGATAACAAAGAGAAAGAAGCTTTCTGAGAAACTTCTTTGTGTTCTGTGAAATCATCTCACGGAGTTACAGCTTTCCCCTCAAGAAGCCTTTCGCTAAGACAGTTCTTCTGGAATTGGCAAAGAGATATTTGGAAGCCCATAGAGGTCTATGGTGAAAAAGGAAATATCCTCAGATGGAATTTGGAAAGAAGCTTTCTGAGAAACTGCTCTGTGATGTGTGACTTCCACTCACAGAGTTACATCTGTATTTCTTGGATCTCTTCGCTAGCCTTATTTCTCTGGAATCTGAGAACAGATATTTCGGATCCCTTTGAAGACTATAGGGGCAAAGGAAATATCCTCTGATAACAAAGAGAAAGAAGCTTTCTGAGAAACTTCTTTGTGTTCTGTGAAATCAACTCACAGAGTTACAGCTTTCCCCTCAAGAAGCCTTTCGCTAAGACGGTTCTTGTGGAATTGGCAAAGTGATATTTGGAAGCCCATAGAGGGCTCTGGTGAAAAAGGAAATATCCTCAGATGAAATCTGCAAAGAAGCTTTCTGAGAAACTGCTTAGTGTTCTGTTAATTCATCTCACAGAGTTACATCTGTGTTTCGTGGATCTCTTTGCTAGCCTTATTTCTGGGGAATCTGAGAACAGATATTTCGGATCCCTTTGAAGACAATAGGGCCAAAGGAAATATCCTCCGATAACAAAGAATAAGAAGCTTTCTGAAAAACTTCTTTGTGTTCTGTGACATCCTCTCACAGAGTTGCAGCTTTCCGCTCAAGAAGCCTTTCGCTAAGACAGTTCTTGTGGAATTGGCAAAGTGATATTTGGAAGCCCATAGAGGGCTATGGTGAAAAAGGAAATATCCTCAGATGAAATCTGGAAAGAAGCTTTCTGAGAAACTGCTCTGTGATGTGTGACTTCCACTCACAGAGTTACATCTGTATTTCGTGGATCTCTTTGCAAGCCTTATTTCTGTGGAATCTGAGAAGAGATATTTCGGATCCCTTAGAAGACAACAGGGGCAAAGGAAATATCCTCCGAGAACAAAGAGAAAGAAGCTTTCTGAGAAACTTCTTTGTGCTCTCTGAAATCATCTCACAGAGTTACAGCTTTCCCCTCAAGAAGCCTTTCGATAAGACAGTTCTTGTGCAATTGGCAAAGTGATATTTGGAAGCCCATAGAGGGCTATGGTGAAAAAGGAAATATCCTCAGTGGAAATCTGGAAAGAAGCTTTCTGAGAAACTGCTCTGTGGTGTGTGTCTTCCACTCACAGAGTTACATCTGTATTTCGTGGATCTCTTTGCAAGCCTTATTTCTGTGGAATCTGAGAACAGATATTTCGGATCCCTTTGAAGACTATAGGGCCAAAGGAAATATCCTCCGATAACAAAGAGAAAGAAGCTTTCTGAGAAACTTCTTTGTGTTCTGTGAAATCATCTCACAGAGTTACAGCTTTCCTCTCAAGAAGCCTTTCGCTAAGACAGTTCTTGTGGAATTGGCAAAGTGATATTTGGAAGCCCATAGAGGGCTATTGTGAAAAAGGAAATATCCTCAGAGGAAATCTTTAATGAAGCTGTCTGAGAAACTGCTCTGTGGTGTGTGTCTTCCACTCACAGAGTTACATTTGTATTTCGTGGATCTCTTTGCTAGCCTTATTTCTGTGGAATCTGAGAACAGATATTTCGGATCCCTTTGAAGACAATAGGGGCAAAGGAAATATCCTCCGATAACAAAGAGAAAGAAGCTTTCCGAGAAACTTCTTTGTGCTCTGTGAAATCATCTCACAGAGTTACATCTTTCCCCTCAAGAAGCCTTTCGATAAGACAGTTCTCGTGCAATTGGCAAAGTGATATTTGGAAGCCCATAAAGGGCTATGGTGAAAAAGGAAATATGCTCAGTGGAAATCTGGAAAGAAGCTTTCTGAGAAACTGCTCTGTGGTGTGTGTCTTCCACTCACAGAGTTACATCTGTATTTCGTGGATCTCTTTGCTAGCCTTATTTCTGTGGAATCTGAGAACAGATATTTCGGATCCCTTTGAAGTCTATAGGGCCAAAGGAAATATCCTCCGATAACAAAGAGAAAGAAGCTTTCTGAGAAACTTCTTTGTGTTCTGTGAAATCATCTCACAGAGTTACAGCTTTCCCCTCAAGAAGCCTATCGCTAAGACAGTTCTTGTGGAATTGGCAAAGTGATATTTGGAAGCCCATAGAGGGCTATGGTGAAAAAGGAAATATCCTCAGATGAAATCTGGAAAGAAGTTTTCTGAGAAACTGATCTGTGATGTGTGACTTCCACTCACAGAGTTACATCTGTATTTCGTGGATCTCTTTGCTAGCCTTATTTCTGTGGAATCTGAGAAGAGATATTTCGGATCCCTTTGAAGACTATAGGGCCAAAGGAAATATCCTCCGATAACAAAGAGAAAGAAGCTTTCTGAGAAACTTCTTTGTTTTCTGTGAAATCATCTCACGGAGTTACAGCTTTCCCATCCAGAAGCCTTTCGCTAAGACAGTTCTTGTGGAATTGGCAAAGTGATATTTGGAAGCCCATAGAGGTCTCTGGTGAAAAAGGAATTATCCTCAGATGGAATCTGGAAAGAAGATTTCTGAGAAACTGCTCTGTGATGTGTGACTTCCACTCACAGAGTTACATCTGTATTTCTTGGATCTCTTCGCTAGCCTTATTTCTCTGGAATCTGAGAACAGATATTTCGGATCCCTTTGAAGACTATAGGGCCAAAGGAAATATCCTCCGATAACAAAGAGAAAGAAGCTTTCTGAGAAACTTCTTTGTGTTCAGTGAAATCATCTCAAAGAGTTACAGCTTTCCCCTCAAGAAGCCTTTCGCTAAACAGTTCTTGTGGAACTGGCAAATTGATATTTGGAAGCCCATAGAGGGCTATGGTGAAAAAGGAAATATCCTCAGAGGAAATCTGGAAAGAAGCTTTCTGAGAAACTGCTCTGTTATGTGTGTCTTCCACTCACAGAGTTACATCTGTATTTCGTGGATCTCTTTGCAAGCCTTATTTCTGTGGAATATGAGAAGAGATATTTCGGATGCCTTAGAAGACAACAGGGGCAAAGGAAATATACTACGATAACAAAGAGAAAGAAACTTTCTGAGAAACTTCTTTGTGCTCTGTGAAATCATCTCACAGAGTTACATCTTTCCCCTCAAGAAGCCTTTCGATAAGACAGTTCTTGTGCAATTGGCAAAGTGATATTTGGAAGCCCGTAGAGGGTTATGGTGAAAAAGGAAATATCGTCAGAGGAAATCTGGAAAGAAGCTTTCTGAGAAACTGCTCTGTTATGTGTGTCTTCCACTCACAGTGTTACATCTGTATTTCGTGGATTTCTTTGCTAGCCCTGTTTCTGTGGAATCTGAGAACAGATATTTCGGATCCCTTTGAAGACTATAGGGGCAAAGGAAATATCCTCCGATAACAAAGAGAAAGAAGCTTTCTGAGAAACTTCTTTGTGTTCTGTGAAATCGTCTCACAGAGTTACAGCTTTCCCCTCAAGAAGCCTTTCGCTAAGACTGTTCTTGTGGAATTGGCAAAGTGATATTCGGAAGCCCATAGAGGGCTATGGTGAAAAAGGAAATAACCTCAGATGAAATCTGGAAAGAAGCTTTGTGAGAAACTGCTCTGCGATGAGTGACTTCCACTCACAGAGTTACATCTGTATTTCGTGGATCTCTTTGCTAGCCTTATTTCTGGGGAATCTGAGAACAGATATTTCGGATCCTTTTGAAGACAATAGGGCCAAAGGAAATATCCTCCGATAACAAAGAATAAGAAGCTTTCTGAAAAACTTCTTTGTGTTCTGTGACATCCTCTCACAGAGTTGCAGCTTTCCGCTCAAGAAGCCTTTCGCTAAGACAGTTCTTGTGGAATTGGCAAAGTGATATTTGGAAGCCCATAGAGGGCTATGGTGAAAAAGGAAATATCCTGAGATGAAATCTGGAAAGAAGCTTTCTGAGAAACTGCTCTGTGATGTGTGACTTCCACTCACAGAGTTACATCTGTATTTCGTGGATCTCTTTGCAAGCCTTATTTCTGTGGAATCTGAGAAGAGATATTTCGGATCCCTTAGAAGACAACAGGGGCAAAGGAAATATACTCCGATAACAAAGAGAAAGAAGCTTTCTGAGAAACTTCTTTGTGCTCTGTGAAATCATCTCACAGAGTTACATCTTTCCCCTCAAGAAGCCTTTCGATAAGACAGTTCTTGTGCAATTGGCAAAGTGATATTTGGAAGCCCATAGAGGGCTATGGTGAAAAAGGAAATATCCTCAGTGGAAATCTGGAAAGAAGCTTTCTGAGAAACTGCTCTGTGGTGTGTGTCTTCCACTCACAGAGTTACATCTGTATTTCGTGGATCTCTTTGCAAGCCTTATTTCTGTGGAATCTGAGAACAGATATTTCGGATCCCTTTGAAGACTATAGGGCCAAAGGAAATATCCTCCGATAACAAAGAGAAAGAAGCTTTCTGAGAAACTTCTTTGTGTTCTGTGAAATCATCTCACAGAGTTACAGCTTTCCCCTCAAGAAGCCTTTCGCTAAGACAGTTCTTGTGGAATTGGCAAAGTGATATTTGGAAGCCCATAGAGGGCTATGGTGAAAAAGGAAATATCCTCAGATGAAATCTGGAAAGAAGCTTTGTGAGAAACTGCTCTGTGATGTGTGACTTCCACTCACAGAGTTACATCTGTATTTCGTGGATCTCTTTGCTAGCCTTATTTCTGTGGAATCTGAGAACAGATATTTCGGATCTCTTTGAAGACTATAGGGCCAAAGGAAATATCCACCGATAACAAAGAGAAAGAAGCTTTCTGAGAAACTTCTTTGTGTTCTGTAAAATCATCTCACAGAGTTACAGCTTTCCCCTCAAGAAGGCTTTCGCTAAGACAGTGCTTGTGGAATTGGCAAAGTGATATTTGGAAGCCATAGAGGTCTATGGTGAAAAAGGAAATATCCTCAGATGAAATCTGGAAAGAAGCTTTCTGAGAAACATCTCTGTGGTGTGTGACTTCCACTCACAGAGTTACATCTGTATTTCGTGGATCTCTTTGCTAGCCTTATTTCTGGGGAATCTGAGAAGAGATATTTCGGATCCCTTTGAAGACTATAGGGCCAAGGGAAATATCCTCCGATAACAAAGAGAAAGAAGCTTTCTGAGAAACTTCTTTGTGTTCTGTGAAATCATCTCACAGAGTTACAGCTTTCCCCTCAAGAAGCCTTTCGCTAAGACAGTTCTTATGGAATTGGCAAAGTGATATTTGGAAGTCCATAGATGGCTATGGTGAAAAAGGAAATATCCTCACATGAAATCTGGAAAGAAGCTTTCTGAGAAACTGCTCTGTGATGTGTGACTTCCAGTCACAGAGTTACATCTGTATTTCGTCGATGTCTTTGGTAGCCTTATTTCTGTGGAATCTGAGAACAGATATTTTGGATCCCTTTGAAGACTATAAGGCCAAAGGAAATATCCTCCTATAACAAAGAGAAAGAAGCTTTCTGAGAAACTTCTTTGTGTTCTGTGAAATCATCTCACAGAGTTACAGCTTTCCCCTCAAGAAGACTTTCGCTAAGACAATTCTTGTGGAATTGGCAAATTGATATTTGGAAGCCCTTGGAGGGCTATGGTGAAAAAGGAAATATCCTCAGAGGAAATCTGGAAAGAAGCTTTCTGAGAAACTGCTCTGTGATGTGTGACTTCTACTCACAGAGTTACATCTGTATTTCGTGGATCTCGTTGCTAGCCTTATTTCTGTGGAATCTGAGAACAGATATTTCAGATCCCTTTGAAGACTATAGCGCCAAAGGAAATATCCTCCGATAACAAAGAGAAAGAAGCTTTCTGAGAAACTTCTTTGTGTTCTGTGAAATCATCTCAGAGAGTTACAGCTTTCCCCTCAAGAAGCCTTTCGCTAAGACAGTTCTTGTGGAATTGGCAAAGTGATATTTGGAAGCCCATAGAGGGCCATGGTGAAAAAGTAAATATCCTCAGATGAAATCTGGAAAGAAGCTTTCTGAGAAACTGCTCTGTGATGGGTGACTTGCACTCACAGAGTTACATCTGTATTTCGTGGATCTCTTTGCTAACCTTATTTCTGTGGAATCTGAGAACAGATATTTGGGATCCCTTTGAAAACTATAGGGCCAAAGGAAATATCCTCCGATAACAAAGAGAAAGAAGATTTCTGAGAAACTTCTTTGTGTTCTGTGAAATCATCTCACAGAGTTACAGCTTTCACCTCAAGAAGCCTTTCGCTAAGACAGTTCTTGTGGAATTGGCAACGTGATATTTGGAAGCCCATAGAGGGCTACGGTGAAAAAGGAAATATCCTCAGATGAAATCAGGAAAGAAGCTTTCTGAGAAACTTCTTTGTGTTCTGAGAAATCATCTCACAGAGTTACAGCTTTCCCCTCAAGAAGCCTTTCGCTAAGACAGTTCTTGTGGAATTGGCAAAGTGATATTTGGAAGTCCATGGAGGGCTACGGTGAAAAAGGAAATATCCTCAGAGGAAATCTGGAAAGAAGCTTTCTGAGAAACTGCTCTGTGATGTGTGACTTCCACTCACAGAGTTACATCTGTATTTCGTGGATCTCTTTGCTAGCCTTATTTCTGTGGAATCTGAGAAGAGATATTTCGGATCCCTTTGAAGACTATAGGGCCAAGGGAAATATCCTCCGATAACAAAGAGAAAGAAGCTTTCTGAGAAACTTCTTTGTGTTCTGTGAAATCATCTCACAGAGTTACAGCTTTTCCCTCAAGAAGCCTTTCGCTAAGACAGTTATTGTGGAATTGGCAAAGTGATATTTGGAAGCCCACAGAGGGCTGTGGTGAAAAAGGAAATATCCTCAGATGAAATCTGGAAAGAAGCTTTCTGAGAAACTGCTCTGTGATGTGTGACTTCTGCTCACGGAGTTACATCTGTATTTGGTGGATCTCTTTGCTAGCCTTATTTCTGTGGAATCTGAGAAGAGATATTTCGGATCCCTTTGAAGACTATAGGGCCAAAGGAAATATCCTCCGATAATAAAGAGAAAGAATCTTTCTGAGAAGCTTCTTTGTGTTCTGTGAAATCATCTAACAGAGTTACAGCTTTCCCCTCAAGAAGGCTTTCGCTAAGACAGTTCTTATGGAATTGGCAAAGTGATATTTGGAAGCCCATAGAGGGCTATGGTGAAAAAGGAAATAACCTCAGATGAAATCTGGAAAGAAGCTTTCTGAGAAACTGCTCTGTGATGTGTGACTTCCACTCGCAGAGTTACATCTGTATTTCGTCGATCTCTTTGCTAGCCTTATTTCTGTGGAATCTGAGAACAGATATTTTGGATCCCTTTGAAGACTATAAGGCCAAAGAAATATCCTCCGATAACAAAGAGAAAGAAGCTTTCTGAGAAACTTCTTTGAGTTCTGTGAAATCATCTCATAGAGTTACAGCTTTCCCCTCAAGAAGCCTTTCGCTAAGACACTTCTTGTGGAATTGGCAAAGTGATATTTGGAAGCCCATAGAGGGCTATGGTGAAAAAGGAAATATCCTCAGATGAAATCTGGGAAAAAGCTTTCTGAGAAACTGCTCTGTGATGTGTGACTTCCACTCACAGAGTTACATCTGTATTTCGTGGATCTCTTTGCTAGCCTTATTTCTGTATAATCTGAGAACAGATATTTCGGATCCCTTTGAAGACTATAGGGCCCAAGGAAATATCCTCCGATAACAATGAGAAAGAAGCTTTCTGAGAAACTTCTTTGTGTTCTGTGAAATCATCTCACAGGGTTACAGCTTTCCCCTCAAGAAGCCTTTCGCTAAGACTGTTCTTGTGGAATTGGCAAGGTGATATTTGGAAGCCCATAGAGGGCTATGGTGAAAAAGGAAATATCCTCAGATGAAATCTGGAAAGAAGCTTTCTGAGAAACGTCTCTGTGGTGTTTGACTTCCACTGACAGAGTTACATCTGTATTTCGTGGATCTCTATGCTAGCCTTATTTCTGTGGAATCTGAGAACAGATATTTCGGATCCCTTTGAAGACTATGTGGCCAAAGGAAATATCCTCCGATAACAAAGAGAAAGAAGCTTTCTGAGAAACTTCTTTGTGTTCTGTGAAATCATCTCAGAGAGTTACAGCTTTCCCCTCAAGAAGCCTTTCGCTAAGACAGTTCTTGTGGAATTGGCAAAGTGATATTTGGAAGCCCATAGAGGGCTATGGTGAAAAAGGAAATATCCTCAGAGGAAATCTGGAAAGAAGCTTTCAGAGAAACTGCTCTGTGGTGTGTGTCTTCCACTCACAGAGTTACATCTGTATTTCGTGGATCTCTTTGCTAGCCTTATTTCTGTGGAATCTGAGAACAGATATTTGGGATCCCTTTGAAGACTATAGGGGCAAAGGAAATATCCTCCGATAACAAAGAGAAAGAAGATTTCTGAGAAACTTCTTTGTGTTCTGAGAAATCATCTCACAGAGTTACAGCTTTCCCCTCAAGAAGCCTTTCGCTAAGACAGTTCTTATGGAATTGGCAAAGCGATATTTGGAAGCCCATAGAGGGCTATGGTGAAAAAGGAAATATCCTCAGAGGAAATCTGGAAAGAAGCTTTCTGAGAAACTGCTCTGTGGTGTGTGACCTCCACTGACAGAGTTACATCTGTATTTCGTGGATCTCTTTGCTAGCCTTATTTCTGTTGAATCTGAGAACAGATATTTCGGATACCTTTGAAGACTATAAGGCCAAAGGAAATATCCTCCGATAACAAAGAGAAAGAAGCTTTCTTAGAAACTTCTTTGTGTTCTGTGAAATCATCTCACAGAGTTACAGCTTTCCCCTCAAGAAGCCTTTCGCTAAGACAATTCTTGTGGAATTGGCAAAATGATATTTGGAAGCCCATAGAGGGCTATGTTGAAAAAGGAAATATCCTCAGATGAAATCTGGAAAGAAGCTTTCTGAGAAACTGCTCTGTGATGTGTGACTTCCACTCACAGAGTTACATCTGTATTTCGTGGATCTCCTTGCTAGCCTTATTTCTGTGGAATCTGAGAACAGATATTTCGGATCCCTTTGAAGACTATAGGGCCTAAGGAAATATCCTCCGATATCAAAGAGAAAGAAGCTTTTTGAGAAACTTCTTTGTGTTCTGTGAAATCATCTCACAGAGTTACAGCTTTCCCCTCAAGAAGCCTTTCGCTAAGACAGTTCTTGTGGAATTGGCAAAGTGATATTTGGAAGCCCATAAAGGGCTACGGTGAAAAAGGAAATATCCTCAGATGAAACCTGGAAAGAAGCTTCCTGAGAAACGTCTCTGTGGTGTGTGACTTCCACTCACAGAGTTACATCTGTATTTCGTGGATCTCTTTGCTAGCCTTATTTCTGTGGAATCTGAGAACAGATATTTGGGATCCCTTTGAAGACTATAGGGGCAAAGGAAATATCCTCCGATAACAAATAGAAAGAAGATTTCTGAGAAACTTCTTTGTGTTCTGAGAAATCATCTCACAGAGTTACAGCTTTCCCCTCAAGAAGCCTTTCGCTAAGACAGTTCTTATGGAATTGGCAAAGCGATATTTGGAAGCCCATAGAGGGCTATGGTGAAAAAGGAAATATTCTCAGAGGAAATCTGGAAAGAAGCTTTCTGAGAAACTGCTCTGTGGTGTGTGACCTCCACTGACAGAGTCACATCTGTATTTCGTGGATCTCTTTGCTAGCCTTATTTCTGTTGAATCTGAGAACACATATTTCGGATACCTTTGAAGACTATAAGGCCAAAGGAAATATCCTCCGATAACAAAGAGAAAGAAGCTTTCTTAGAAACTTCCTTGTGTTCTGTGAAATCATCTCACAGAGTTACAGCTTTCCCCTCAAGAAGCCTTTCGCTAAGACAATTCTTGTGGAATTGGCAAAGTGATATTTGGAAGCCCATAGAGGGCTATGTTGAAAAAGGAAATATCCTCAGATGAAATCTGGAAAGAAGCTTTCTGAGAAACTGCTCTGTGATGTGTGACTTCCACTCACAGAGTTACATCTGTATTTCGTGGATCTCCTTGCTAGCCTTATTTCTGTGGAATCTGAGAACAGATATTTCGGATCCCTTTGAAGACTATAGGGCCTAAGGAAATATCCTCCGAGATCAATGAGAAAGAAGCTTTCTGAGAAACTTCTTTGTGTTCTGTGAAATCATCTCACAGAGTTACAGCTTTCCCGTCAAGAAGCCTTTCGCTAAGACAGTTCTTGTGGAATTGGCAACGTGATATTTGGAAATCCATAGAGGGCTATGGTGAAAAAGGAAATATCCTCAGATGAAATCTGGAAAGAAGCTTTCTGAGAAACTGCTCTGTGGTGTGTGACTTCCACTCACAGAGTTACATCTGTATTTCGTCGATCTCTTTGCTAGCCTTTTTTCTGTGGAATGTGAGAAGAGATATTTCGGATCCCTTTGAAGACTATAGGGCCAAAGGAAATATCCTCCGATAACAAAGAGAAAGAAGCTTTTTGAGAAACTTCTTTGTGTTCTGTGAAATGATCTCACAGAGTTACAGCTTTCCCCTCAAGAAGCCTTTCGCTATACAGTTCTTGTGGAATTGGAAAAGTGATATTTGGAAGCCCTTTTAGGGCTATGGTGAAAAAGGAAATATCCTCAGATGGAATCTGGAAAGAAGCTTTCTGAGAAACATCTCTGTGGTGTGTGACCTCCACTCACAGAGTTACATCTGTATTTCTTGAATCTCTTTGCTAGCCTTATTTTATGTGGAATCTGAGAAGAGATATTTCGGATCCCTTTGAAGACTATAGGGCCAAAGGAAATATCCTCCGATAACAAAGAGAAAGAAGCTTTCTGAGAAACTTCTTTGTGTTCTGTGAAATCATCTCACAGAGTTACAGCTTTCCCCTCAAGAATCCTTTCGCTAAGACAGTTCTTGTGGAAATTGCAAAGTGATATTTGGAAGCCCATAGAGGGCTATGGTGAAAAAGGAAATATCCTCAGATGAAATCTGGAAAGAAGCTTTCTGAGAAACTGCTCTGTGATGTGTGACTTCCACTCACAGAGTTACATCTGTATTTCGTTGATCTCTTTGCTAGCCTTATTTCTGTGGAATCTGAGAACAGATATTTCGGATCCCTTTGAAGACTACATGGCCAAAGGAAATATCCTAAGATAACAATGAGAAAGAAGCTTTCTGAGAAACTTCTTTGTGTTCTGTGAAATCATCTCACCGAGTTACAGCGTTCCCGTCAAGAATCCTTTCGCTAAGAGAGTTCTTGTGGAATTGGCAAAGTGATATTTGGAAGCCCATAGAGGGCTATGGTGAAAAAGGAAATATCCTCAGATGAAAAATGGAAAGAAGCTTTCTGAGAAACTGCTCTGTGATGTGTGACTTCCACTCACAGAGTTACATCTGTATTTCGTGGATCTCTTTGCTAGCCTTATTTCTGTGGAATCTGAGAACAGATATTTCGGATCCCTTTGAAGACTATAGGGCCAAAGAAATATCCTCCGATAACAAAGAGAAAGAAGCTTTCTGAGAAACTTCTTTGTATACTGTGAAATCATCTCACAGAGTTACAGCTTTCCCCTCAAGAAGCCTTTCGTTAAGATAGTTCTTGTGGAATTGGCAACGTGATATTTGGAAGCCCATAGAGGGCTATGGTGAAAAAGGAAATATCCTCATATGAAATCTGGAAAGAAGCTTTCTGAGAAACTGCTCTGTGGTGTGTGACTTCCACTCACAGAGTTACATCTGTATTTCGTGGATCTCTTTGCTAGACTTTTTTCTGTGGAATCTGAGAAGAGATATTTCGGATCCCTTTGAAAACTATAGGGCCAAAGGAAATATCCTCCGATAACAAAGAGAAAGAAGCTTTCTGAGAAGCTTCTTTGTGTTCTGTGAAATCATCTAACGGAGTTACAGCTTTCCCCTCAAGAAGCCTTTCGCTAAGACAGTTCTTATGGAATTGGCAAAGTAATATTTGGAAGCCCATAGAGGGCTATGGTGAAAAAGGAAATATCCTCAGATGAAATCTGGAAAGAAGCTTTCTGAGAAACTGCTCTGTGATGTGTGACTTCCACTCACAGAGTTACATCTGTATTTCGTTGATCTCTTTGCTAGCCTTATTTCTGTGGAATCTGAGAACAGATATTTCGGATCCCTTTGAAGACTATAGGGCCAAAGGAAATATCCTTCGATAACAAAGAGAAAGAAGCTTTCTGAGAAACTTCTTTGTGTTCTGTGAAACCATCTCACAGAGTTACAGCTTTCCCCTCAGGAAGACTTTCGCTAAGACACTTCTTGTGGAATTGGAAAAGTGATATTTGGAAGCCCATAGAGGGTCATGGTAAAAAAGGAAATATCCTCAGAGGAAATCTGGAAAGAAGCTTTCTGAGAAACTGCTCTGTGGTGTGTGTCTTCCACTGACAGAGTTACATCTGTATTTCGTGGATCTCTTTGCTAGCCTTATTTCTTTGGAATCTGAGAACAGATATTTCGGATCCCTTTGAAGACTATAAGGCCAAAGGAAATATCCTCTGATAACAAAGAGAAAGAAGCTTTCTGAGAAACTTCTTTGTGTTCTGTGAAATCATCTCACAGAGTTACAGCTTTCCCCTCAAGAAGCCTTTCGCTAAGACAATACTTGTGGAATTGGCAAAGTGCTATTTGGCAGCCCATAGAGGGCTATGGTGAAAAAGGAAATATCCTCAGATGAAATCTGGAAAGAAGCTTTCTGAGAAACTGCTCTGTGATGTGTGACTTCCACTCACAGAGTTACATCTGTACTTC
Organism: Macaca mulatta; assembly: GCF_049350105.2. Taxonomy (NCBI): domain Eukaryota; kingdom Metazoa; phylum Chordata; class Mammalia; order Primates; family Cercopithecidae; genus Macaca; species Macaca mulatta. The sequence goes on along the minus strand of NC_133422.1, from coordinate 52,250,059 downwards.
GTGGATCTCTTTGCTAGCCTTATTTCTGTGGAACCTGAGAACAGATATTTCGGATCCCTTTGAAGACTATAGGGCCAAAGGAAATATCCTCCGATAACAAAGAGAAAGAAGCTTTTTGAGAAACTTCTTTGTGTTCTGTGAAATCAACTCACAGAGTTACAGCTTTCCCCTCAAGAAGCCTTTCGCTGAGACAGTTCTAGTGGAATTGGCAAAGTGATATTTGGAAGCCCATAGAGGGCTATGGTGAAAAAGGAAATATCCTCATATGAAATCTGGAAAGAAGCTTTCTGAGAAACTGCTCTGTGGTGTGTGACTTCCACTCACAGAGTTACATCTGTATTTCGTGGATCTCTTTGCTAGACTTTTTTCTGTGGAATCTGAGAAGAGATATTTCGGATCCCTTTGAAAACTATAGGGCCAAAGGAAATATCCTCCGATAACAAAGAGAAAGAAGCTTTCTAAGAAGCTTCTTTGTGTTCTGTGAAATCATCTAACGGAGTTACAGCTTTCCCCTCAAGAAGCCTTTCGCTAAGACAGTTCTTATGGAATTGGCAAAGTAATATTTGGAAGCCCATAGAGGGCTATGGTGAAAAAGGAAATATCCTCAGATGAAATCTGGAAAGAAGCTTTCTGAGAAACTGCTCTGTGATGTGTGACTTCCACTCACAGAGTTACATCTGTATTTCGTTGATCTCTTTGCTAGCCTTATTTCTGTGGAATCTGAGAACAGATATTTCGGATCCCTTTGAAGACTATAGGGCCAAAGGAAATATCCTTCGATAACAAAGAGAAAGAAGCTTTCTGAGAAACTTCTTTGTGTTCTGTGAAACAATCTCACAGAGTTACAGTTTCCCCTCAGGAAGACTTTCGCTAAGACACTTCTTGTGGAATTGGAAAAGTGATATTTGGAAGCCCATAGAGGGTCATGGTAAAAAAGGAAATATCCTCAGAGGAAATCTGGAAAGAAGCTTTCTGAGAAACTGCTCTGTGGTGTGTGTCTTCCACTGACAGAGTTACATCTGTATTTCGTGGATCTCTTTGCTAGCCTTATTTCTTTGGAATCTGAGAACAGATATTTCGGATCCCTTTGAAGACTATAAGGCCAAAGGAAATATCCTCTGATAACAAAGAGAAAGAAGCTTTCTGAGAAACTTCTTTGTGTTCTGTGAAATCATCTCACAGAGTTACAGCTTTCCCCTCAAGAAGCCTTTCGCTAAGACAATACTTGTGGAATTGGCAAAGTGCTATTTGGCAGCCCATAGAGGGCTATGGTGAAAAAGGAAATATCCTCAGATGAAATCTGGAAAGAAGCTTTCTGAGAAACTGCTCTGTGATGTGTGACTTCCACTCACAGAGTTACATCTGTACTTCGTGGATCTCTTTGCTAGCCTTATTTCTGTGGAACCTGAGAACAGATATTTCGGATCCCTTTGAAGACTATAGGGCCAAAGGAAATATCCTCCGATAACAAAGAGAAAGAAGCTTTTTGAGAAACTTCTTTGTGTTCTGTGAAATCAACTCACAGAGTTACAGCTTTCCCCTCAAGAAGCCTTTCGCTGAGACAGTTCTAGTGGAATTGGCAAAGTGATATTTGGAAGCCCATAGAGGGCTATGGTGAAAAAGGAAATATCCTCAGATCAAATCTGGAAAGAAGCTTTCTAAGAAACTGCTCTGTGATGTGTGACTTCCACTCACAGAGTTACATCTGTATTTCGTGGATCTCTTTGCTAGCCTTATTTCTGTGGAATCTGAGAAGAGATATTTCGGATCCCTTTGAAGACTATAGGGCCAAAGGAAATATCCTCCGATAACAAAGAGAAAGAAGCTTTCTGAGAAACTTCTTTGTGTTCTGTGAAACCATCTCACAGAGTTACAGCTTTCCCCTCAGGAAGACTTTCGCTAAGACACTTCTTGTGGATTTGGAAAAGTGATATTTGGAAGCCCATAGAGGGCTATGGTAAAAAAGGAAATATCCTCAGAGGAAATCTGGAAAGAAGCTTTCTGAGAAACTGCTCTGTGGTGTGTGTCTTCCACTGACAGAGTTACATCTGTACTTCGTGGATCTCTTTGCTAGCCTTATTTCTGTGGAATCTGAGAACAGATATTTCGGATCCCTTTGAAGACTATAGGGCCAAAGGAAATATCCTCCGATAACAAAGAAAAAGAAGATTTCTGAGAAACTTCTTTGTGTTCTGTGAAATCATCTCACAGAGTTACAGCTTTCCCCTCAAGAAGCCTTTCGCTAAGACAGTTCTTGTGGAATTCGCAAAGTGATATTTGGAAGCCCATAGAGGGCTATGGTGAAAAAGGAAATATCCTCAGAGGAAATCTGGAAAGAAGCTTTCTGAGAAGCTGCTCTGTGATGTGTGACTTCCACTCACAGAGTTACATCTGTATTTCGTGGATCTCTTTGCTAGTCTTATTTCTGTGGAATCTGAGAACAGATATTTCGGATCCCTTTGAAGACTATAGGGCCAAAGGAAATATCCTCCGATAACAAAGAGAAAGAAGCTTTTTGAGAAACTTCTTTGTGTTCTGTGAAATGATCTCACAGAGTTACAGCTTTCCCCTCAAGAAGGCTTTCGCTAAGACAGTTCTTGTGGAATTGGCAAAGTGATATTTGGAAGCCCTTATAGGGCTATGGTGAAAAAGGAAATATCCTCAGATGGAATCTGGAAAGAAGCTTTCTGAGAAACATCTCTGTGGTGTGTGACTTCCACTCACAGAGGTACATCTGTATTTCTTGAATCTCTTTGCTAGCCTTATTTTATGTGGAATCTGAGAAGAGATATTTCGGATCCCTTTGAAGACTATAGGGCCAAAGGAAGTATCCTCCGATAACAAAGAGAAAGAAGCTTTCTGAGAAACTTCTTTGTGTTCTGTGAAATCATCTCACCGAGTTACAGCTTTCCCCTCAAGAATCCTTTCGCTAAGAGAGTTCTTGTGGAATTGGCAAAGTGATATTTGGAAGCCCATAGGGGGCTATGGTGAAAAAGGAAATATCCTCAGATGAAATCTGGAAAGAAGCTTTCTGAGAAACTGCTCTGTGATGTGTGACTTCCACTCACAGAGTTACATCTGTATTTCGTGGATCTCTTTGCTAGCCTTATTTCTATGGAATCTGAGAACAGATATTTCGCATCCCTTTGAAGACTATAGGGCCAAAGAAATATCCTCCGATAACAAAGAGAAAGAAGCTTTCTGAGAAACTTCTTTGTATTCTGTGAAATCATCTCACAGAGTTACAGCTTTCCCCTCAAGAAGCCTTTCGCTAAGACAGTTCTTGTGGAATTGGCAACGTGATATTTGGAAGCCCATAGAGGGCTATGGTGAAAAAGGAAATATCCTCAGAGAAAATCTGGAAAGAAGCTTTATGAGAAGCTGCTCTGTGATGTGTGACTTCCAATCACAAATTTACATCTGTATTTCGTGGATCTCTTTGCTAGCCTTATTTCTGTGGAAACTGAGAACAGATATTTCGGATCCCTTTGAAGACTATAGGGTCAAAGGAAATATCCTCCGATAATAAAGAGAAAGAAGCTTTTTGAGAAACTTCTTTGTGTTCTGTGAAATGATCTCACAGAGTTACAGCTTTCCCCTCAAGAAGCCTTTCGCTAAGACAGTTCTTGTGGAATTGGCAAAGTGATATTTGGAAGCCCTTATAGGGCTATGGTGAAAAAGGAAATATCCTCAGATGGAATCTGGAAAGAAGCTTTCTGAGAAACATCTCTGTGGTGTGTGACTTCCACTCACAGTGTTACATCTGTATTTCTTGGATCTCTTTGCTAGCCTTATTTCTGTGGTATCTGAGAAGAGATATTTCGGATCCCTTTGAAGACTATAGGGCCAAAGGAAATATCCTCCAATAACAAAGAGAAAGAAGCTTTCTGAGAAACTTCTTTGTGTTCTGTGAAATCATCTAACAAAGTTACAGCTTTCCCCTCAAGAATCCTTTCGCTAAGACAGTTCTTGTGGAAATTGCAAAGTGATATTTGGAAGCCCATAGAGGGCTATGGTGAAAAAGGAAATATCCACAGATGAAATCTGGAAAGAAGCTTTCTGAGAAGCTGATCTGTGATGTGTGACTTCCACTCACAGAGTTACATCTGTATTTCGTGGATCTCTTTGCTAGCCTTATTTCTGTGGAATCTGAGAAGAGATATTTCGGATCCCTTTGAAGACTATAGGGCCAAAGGAAATATCCTCCGATAACAAAGAGAAAGAAGCTTTCTGAGAAACTTCTTTGTGTTCTGTGAAACCATCTCACAGAGTTACAGCTTTCCCCTCAGGAAGACTTTCGCTAAGACACTTCTTGTGGAATTGGAAAAGTGATATTTGGAAGCCCATAGAGGGCTATGGTAAAAAAGGAAATATCCTCAGAGGAAATCTGGAAAGAAGCTTTCTGAGAAACTGCTCTGTGGTGTGTGTCTTCCACTGACAGAGTTACATCTGTACTTCGTGGATCTCTTTGCTAGCCTTATTTCTGTGGAATCTGAGAACAGATATTTCGGATCCCTTTGAAGACTATAGGGCCAAAGGAAATATCCTCCGATAACAAAGAGAAAGAAGATTTCTGAGAAACTTCTTTGTGTTCTGTGAAATCATCTCACAGAGTTACAGCTTTCCCCTCAAGAAGCCTTTCGCTAAGACAGTTCTTGTGGAATTCGCAAAGTGATATTTGGAAGCCCATAGAGGGCTATGGTGAAAAAGGAAATATCCTCAGAGGAAATCTGGAAAGAAGCTTTCTGAGAAGCTGCTCTGTGATGTGTGACTTCCACTCACAGAGTTACATCTGTATTTCGTGGATCTCTTTGCTAGTCTTATTTCTGTGGAATCTGAGAACAGATATTTCGGATCCCTTTGAAGACTATAGGGCCAAAGGAAATATCCTCCGATAACAAAGAGAAAGAAGCTTTTTGAGAAACTTCTTTGTGTTCTGTGAAATGATCTCACAGAGTTACAGCTTTCCCCTCAAGAAGCCTTTCGCTAAGACAGTTCTTGTGGAATTGGCAAAGTGATATTTGGAAGCCCTTATAGGGCTATGGTGAAAAAGGAAATATCCTCAGATGGAATCTGGAAAGAAGCTTTCTGAGAAACATCTCTGTTGTGTGTGACTTCCACTCACAGAGGTACATCTGTATTTCTTGAATCTCTTTGCTAGCCTTATTTTATGTGGAATCTGAGAAGAGATATTTCGGATCCCTTTGAAGACTATAGGGCCAAAGGAAATATCCTCCGATAACAAAGAGAAAGAAGCTTTCTGAGAAACTTCTTTGTGTTCTGTGAAATCATCTCACCGAGTTACAGCTTTCCCCTCAAGAATCCTTTCGCTAAGAGAGTTCTTGTGGAATTGGCAAAGTGATATTTGGAAGCCCATAGGGGGCTATGGTGAAAAAGGAAATATCCTCAGATGAAATCTGGAAAGAAGCTTTCTGAGAAACTGCTCTGTGATGTGTGACTTCCACTCACAGAGTTACATCTGTATTTCGTGGATCTCTTTGCTAGCCTTATTTCTATGGAATCTGAGAACAGATATTTCGCATCCCTTTGAAGACTATAGGGCCAAAGAAATATCCTCCGATAACAAAGAGAAAGAAGCTTTCTGAGAAACTTCTTTGTATTCTGTGAAATCATCTCACAGAGTTACAGCTTTCCCCTCAAGAAGCCTTTCGCTAAGACAGTTCTTGTGGAATTGGCAACGTGATATTTGGAAGCCCATAGAGGGCTATGGTGAAAAAGGAAATATCCTCAGAGAAAATCTGGAAAGAAGCTTTATGAGAAGCTGCTCTGTGATGTGTGACTTCCACTCACAAATTTACATCTGTATTTCGTGGATCTCTTTGCTAGCCTTATTTCTGTGGAAACTGAGAACAGATATTTCGGATCCCTTTGAAGACTATAGGGCCAAAGGAAATATCCTCCGATAATAAAGAGAAAGAAGCTTTTTGAGAAACTTCTTTGTGTTCTGTGAAATGATCTCACAGAGTTACAGCTTTCCCCTCAAGAAGCCTTTCGCTAAGACAGTTCTTGTGGAATTGGCAAAGTGATATTTGGAAGCCCTTATAGGGCTATGGTGAAAAAGGAAATATCCTCAGTTGGAATCTGGAAAGAAGCTTTCTGAGAAACATCTCTGTGGTGTGTGACTTCCACTCACAGTGTTACATCTGTATTTCTTGGATCTCTTTGCTAGCCTTATTTCTGTGGTATCTGAGAAGAGATATTTCGGATCCCTTTGAAGACTATAGGGCCAAAGGAAATATCCTCCAATAACAAAGAGAAAGAAGCTTTCTGAGAAACTTCTTTGTGTTCTGTGAAATCATCTAACAAAGTTACAGCTTTCCCCTCAAGAATCCTTTCGCTAAGACAGTTCTTGTGGAAATTGCAAAGTGATATTTGGAAGCCCATAGAGGGCTATGGTGAAAAAGGAAATATCCTCAGATGAAATCTGGAAAGAAGCTTTCTGAGAAACTGCTCTGTGATGTGTGACTTCCACTCACAAAGTTACATCTGTATTTCGTTGATCTCTTTGCTAGCCTTATTTCTGTGGAATCTGAGAACAGATATTTCGGATCCCTTTGAAGACTACAGGGCCAAAGGAAATATCCTAAGATAACAATGAGAAAGAAGCTTTCTGAGAAACTCCTTTGTGTTCTGTGAAATCATCTCACAGAGTTACAGCTTTCCCCTCAAGAGTCCTTTCGCTAAGAGAGTTCTTGTGGAATTGGCAAAGTGATATTTGGAAGCCCATAGAGGGCTATGGTGAAAAAGGAAATATCCTCAGATGAAATCTGGAAAGAAGCTTTCTGAGAAACTGCTCTGTGATGTGTGACTTCCACTCACAGAGTTACATCTGTATTTCGTGGATCTCTTTGCTAGCCTTATTTCTGTGGAATCTGAGAACAGATATTTCGGATCCCTTTGAAGACTATAGGGCCAAAGAAATATCCTCCGATAACAAAGAGAAAGAAGCTTTCTGAGAAACTTCTTTGTATTCTGTGAAATCATCTCACAGAGTTACAGCTTTCCCCTCAAGAAGTCTTTCGTTAAGACAGTTCTTGTGGAATTGGCAAAGTGATATTTGGAAGCCCATAGAGGACTTTGGTGAAAAAGGAATTATCCTCAGATGAAATGTGGAAAGAAGTTTTCTGAGAAACTGCTGTGTGATGTGTGACTTCCACTCACAGAGTTACATCTGTATTTCGTGGATCTCTATGCTAGCCTTATTTCTGTGGAATCTGAGAACAGATATTTCGGATCCCTTTGAGACTATAGGGCCAAAGTAAATATCCTCCGATAACAAAGAGAAAGAAGCTTTCGGAGAAACTTCTTTGTGTTCTGTGAAATCATCTCACAGAGTTACAGATTTCCCCTCAAGAAGCCTTTCGCTAAGACAGTTCTTGTGGAATTCGCAAAGTGATATTTGGAAGCCCATAGAGGGCTATGGTGAAAAAGGAAATATCCTCAGATGAAATCTGGAAAGAAGCTTTCTGAGAAACTGCTCTGTGATGTGTGACTTCCACTCACAGAGTTACATCTGTATTTCGTGGATCTCTTTGCTAGCCTTATTTCTGTGGAATCTGAGAAGAGATATTTCGGATCCCTTTGAAGACTATAAGGCCAAAGGAAATATCCTCCGATAACAAAGAGAAAGAAGCTTTCTGAGAAACTTCTTTGTGTTCTGTGAAACCATCTCACAGAGTTACAGCTTTCCCCTCAGGAAGACTTTCGCTAAGACTGTTCTTGTGGAATTGGAAAAGTGATATTTGGAAGCCCATAGAGGGCTATGGTGAAAAAGGAAATATCCTCAGAGGAAATCTGGAAAGAAGCTTTCTGAGAAACTGCTCTGTGGTGTGTGGCTTCCACTGACAGAGTTACATCTGTATTTCGTGGATCTCTTTGCTAGCCTTATTTCTTTGGAATCTGAGAACAGATATTTCGGATCCCTTTGAAGACTATAAGGCCAAAGGAAATATCTTCTGATAACAAAGAGAAAGAAGCTTTCTTAGAAACTTCTTTGTGTTCTGTGAAATCATCACACAGAGTTACAGCTTTCCCCTCAAGAAGCCTTTCGCTAAGACAATACTTGTGGAATTGGAAAAGTGCTATTTGGAAGCCCATAGAGGGCTATGGTGAAAAAGGAAATATCCTCAGATGAAATCTGGAAAGAAGCTTTCTGAGAAACTGCTCTGTGATGTGTGACTTCCACTCACAGAGTTACATCTGTACTTCGTGGATCTCTTTGCTAGCCTTATTTCTGTGGAACCTGAGAACAGATATTTCGGATCCCTTTGAAGACTATAGGGCCAAAGGAAATATCCTCCGATAACAAAGAGAAAGAAGCTTTTTGAGAAACTTCTTTGTGTTCTGTGAAATCAACTCACAGAGTTACAGCTTTCCCCTCAAGAAGCCTTTCGCTGAGACAGTTCTAGTCGAATTGGCAAAGTGATATTTGGAAGCCCAAAGAGGGATAAGGTGAAAAAGGAAATATCCTCAGAGGAAATCTGGAAAGAAGCTTTCTGAGAAACTGCTCTGTGGTGTGTGACTTCCACTCACAGAGTTACATCTGTATTTCGTGGATCTCTTTGCTAGCCTTATTTCTGTGGAATCTCAGAACAGATATTTCGGATCCCTTTGGAGACTATAGGGCCAAAGGAAATATCCTCCGATAACAAAGAGAAAGAAGCTTTTTGAGAAACTTCTTTGTGTTCTGTGAAATCATCTCACAGAGTTACAGCTTTCCCCTCAAGAAGCCTTTGGCTAAGACAGTTCTTGTGGAATTGGCAAACTGATATTTGGATGCCCAAAGAGGGCTATGGTAAAAAAGGAAACATCCTCAGATGAAATCTGGAAAGAAGCTTTCTGAGAAACTGCTCTGTGATGTGTGACTTCCACTCACAGAGTTACATCTGTATTTGGTGGATCTCTTTGCTAGCCTTATTTCTGTGGAATCTGAGAAGAGATATTTCGGATCCCTTTGAAGACTACAGGGCCAAAGGAAATATCCTCCGATAACAAAGAGAAAGAAGCTTTCTGAGAAACTTCTTTGTGTTCTGTGAAATCATCTCACAGAGTTACAGCTTTCCCCTCAAGAATCCTTTCGCTAAGACAGTTCTTGTGGAATTGGGAAAGTGATATTTGGAAGCCCTTAGTGGGCTATGGTGAAAAAGGAAATATCCTCAGATGAAATCAGGAAAGAAGCTTTCTGAGAAACATCTCTGTGGTGTGTGACTTCCACACACAGAGTTACATCTGTATTTCGTGGATCTCTTTGCTAGCCTTATTTCTGTGGAATCTGAGAACAGATATTTCGGATCCCTTTGAAGACTATAGGGCCAAAGGAAATATCCTCCGATAACAATGAGAAAGAAGCTTTCTGAGAAACTTCTTTGTGTTCTGTGAAATCATCTCACAGAGTTACAGCTTTCCCGTCAAGAATCCTTTTGCTAAGACAGTTCTTGTGGAATTGGCAAAGTGATATTTGGAAGCCCATAGAGGGCTATGGTGAAAAAGGAAATATCCTCAGATGAAATCTGGAAAGAAGCTCTCTGAGAAACTGCTCTGTGGTGTGTGTCTTCCACTCACAGAGTTACATCTGTATTTCGTGGATCTCTTTGCTAGCCTTATTTCTGTGGAATCTGAGAACAGATATTTCGGATCCTTTTGAACACTATAGGGGCAAAGGAAATATCCTCCGATAACAAAGAGAAAGAAGCTTTCTGAGAAACCTCTTTGTGTTCTGTGAAATCATCTCACAGAGTTACAGCTTTCCCCTCAAGAAGCCTTTCGCTAAGACAGTTCTTGTGGAATTGGCAAAGTGATATTTGGAAGCCCATAGAGGGCTATGGTGAAAAAGGAAATATCCTCAGATGAAATCTGGAGAGAAGTTTTCTGAGAAACTGCTCTGTGATGTGTGACTTCCACTCACAGAGTTACATCTGTATTTCGTGGATCTCCTTGCTAGCCTTATTCCTTGGAATCTGAGAACAGATATTTCGGATCCCTTTGAAGACTATAGGGCCAAAGGAAATATCCTCCGATAACAAAGAGAAAGAAGCTTTCTGAGAAACTTCTTTGTGTTCTGTGAAATCATCTCACAGAGTTACCGCTTTCCCCTCAAGAAGTCTTTCGCTAAGACAGTTCTTGTGGAATTGGCAGAGTGATATTTGGAAGCCCATAGAGGGCTATGGTGAAAAAGTAAATATCCTCAGATGAAATCTGGAAAGAAGCTTTCTGAGAAACTGCTCTGTGATGTGTGACTTCCACTCACAGAGTTACATCTGTATTTCGTGGATCTCTTTGCTAGCCTTTTTTCTGTCGAATCTGAGAAGAGATATTTCGGATCCCTTTGAAGAGTATAGGGACAAAGGAAATATCCTCCGATAACAAAGAGAAAGAAGTTTCTGAGAAGCTTCTTTGTGTTCTGTGAAATCATCTAACAGAGTTACAGCGTTCCCCTCAAGAAGCCTTTCGCTAAGACAGTTCTTATGGAATTGGCAAAGTGATATTTGGAAGCCCATAGAAGTCTATGGTGAAAAAGGAAATATCCTCAGAGGAAATCTGGAAAGAAGCATTCTGAGAAACTGCTCTGTGATGTGTGACTTCCACTCACAGAGTTACATCTGTTTTTCGTGGATCTCTTTGCTAGCGTTATTTCTGTGGAATCTGAGAACAGATATTTCGGATCCTTTTGAAGACTATAGGGCCAAAGGAAATATCCTCCGATATCAAAGAGAAAGAAGCTTTTTGAGAAACTTCTTTGTGTTCTGTGAAATCATCTCACAGAGTTACAGCTTTCCCCTCAAGAATCCTTTGGCTAAGACGGTTCTTGTGGAATTGGCAATGTGATATTTGGAAGACCTTAGAGGGCTATGGTGAAAAAGGAAATATCCTAAGATGAAATCTGGAAAGAAGCTTTCTGAGAAACTGCTCTGTGGTGTGTGACTTCCACTCACACAGTGACATCTGTATTTCGTCGATGTCTTTGCTAGCCTTATTTCTGTGGAATCTGAGAACAGATATTTCGGATCCCTTTGAAGACTATAGGGCCAAAGGAAATATCCTCCGATAACAAAGAGAAAGAAGCTTTCTGAGAAACTTCTTTGTTTTCTGTGAAATCATCTCACAGAGTTACAGCTCTCCCCTCAAGAAGGTTTTCGCTAAGACAGTTCTTGTGGAATTGGCAAAGTGATATTTGGAAGCCCATAGAGGGCTTTGGTGAAAAAGGAAATATCCTCAGATGAAATGTGGAAAGAAGTTTTCTGAGAAACTGCTGTGTGATGTGTGACTTCCACTCACAGAGTTACATCTGTATTTCGTGGATCTCTATGCTAGCCTTATTTCTGTGGAATCTGAGAACAGATATTTCGGATCCCTTTGAGACTATAGGGCCAAAGTAAATATCCTCCGATAACAAAGAGAAAGAAGTTTTCGGAGAAACTTCTTTGTGTTCTGTGAAATCATCTCACAGAGTTACAGCTTTCCCCTCAAGAAGCCTTTCGCTAAGACAGTTCTTGTGGAATTCGCAAAGTGATATTTGGAAGCCCATAGAGGGCTATGGTGAAAAAGGAAATATCCTCAGATGAAATCTGGAAAGAAGCTTTCTGAGAAACTGCTCTGTGATGTGTGACTTCCACTCACAGAGTTACATCTGTATTTCGTGGATCTCTTTGCTAGCCTTATTTCTGTGGAATCTGAGAAGAGATATTTCGGATCCCTTTGAAGACTGAAAGGCCAAAGGAAATATCCTCCGATAACAAAGAGAAAGAAGCTTTCTGAGAAACTTCTTTGTGTTCTGTGAAACCATCTCACAGAGTTACAGCTTTCCCCTCAGGAAGACTTTCGCTAAGACTGTTCTTGTGGAATTGGAAAAGTGATATTTGGAAGCCCATAGAGGGCTATGGTGAAAAAGGAAATATCCTCAGAGGAAATCTGGAAAGAAGCTTTCTGAGAAACTGCTCTGTGGTGTGTGGCTTCCACTGACAGAGTTACATCTGTATTTCGTGGATCTCTTTGCTAGCCTTATTTCTTTGGAATCTGAGAACAGATATTTCGGATCCCTTTGAAGACTATAAGGCCAAAGGAAATATCTTCTGATAACAAAGAGAAAGAAGCTTTCTTAGAAACTTCTTTGTGTTCTGTGAAATCATCACACAGAGTTACAGCTTTCCCCTCAAGAAGCCTTTCGCTAAGACAATACTTGTGGAATTGGAAAAGTGCTATTTGGAAGCCCATAGAGGGCTATGGTGAAAAAGGAAATATCCTCAGATGAAATCTGGAAAGAAGCTTTCTGAGAAACTGCTCTGTGATGTGTGACTTCCACTCACAGAGTTACATCTGTACTTCGTGGATCTCTTTGCTAGCCTTATTTCTGTGGAACCTGAGAACAGATATTTCGGATCCCTTTGAAGACTATAGGGCCAACGGAAATATCCTCCGATAACAAAGAGAAAGAAGCTTTTTGAGAAACTTCTTTGTGTTCTGTGAAATCATCTCACAGAGTTACAGCTTTCCCCTCAAGAAGCCTTTGGCTAAGACAGTTCTTGTGGAATTGGCAAAGTGATATTTGGAAGCCCAAAGAGGGCTATGGTAAAAAAGGAAATATCCTCAGATGAAATCTGGAAAGAAGCTTTCTGAGAAACTGCTCTGTGATGTGTGACTTCCACTCACAGAGTTACATCTGTATTTGGTGGATCTCTTCGCTAGCCTTATTTCTGTGGAATCTGAGAAGAGATATTTCGGATCCCTTTGAAGACTACAGGGCCAAAGGAAATATCCTCCGATAACAAAGAGAAAGAAGCTTCCTGAGAAACTTCTTTGTGTTCTGTGAAATCATCTCACAGAGTTACAGCTTTCCCCTCAAGAATCCTTTCGCTAAGACAGTTCTTGTGGAATTGGGAAAGTGATATTTGGAAGCCTTTAGAGGGCTATGGTGAAAAAGGAAATATCCTCAGATGAAATCAGGAAAGAAGCTTTCTGAGAAACATCTCTGTGGTGTGTGACTTCCACTCACAGAGTTACATCTGTATTTCGTGGATCTCTTTGCTAGCATTATTTCTGTGGAATCTGAGAACAGATATTTCGGATCCCTTTGAAGACTATAGGGCCAAAGGAAATATCCTCCGATAATAATGAGAAAGAAGCTTTCTGAGAAACTTCTTTGTGTTCTGTGAAATCATCTCACAGAGTTACAGCTTTCCCCTCAAGAAACCTTTCGCTAAGACAGTTCTTGTGGAATTGGCAAAGTGATATTTGGAAGCCCATAGAGGGCTATAGTGAAAAAGGAAATATCGTCAGATGAAATCTGGAAAGAAGCTTTCTGAGAAACTGCTCTGTGGTGTGTGACTTCCACCCACACAGTTACATTTGTATTTCGTGGATCTCCTTGCTAGCCTTTTTTCTGTGGAATCTGAGAAGAGATATATCGGATCCCTTTGAAGACTATAGGGCCAAAGGAAATATCCTCCGATAACAAAGAGAAAGAAGCTTTCTGAGAAGCTTCTTTGTGTTCTGTGAAATCATCTCACAGAGTTACAGCTTTCCCCTCAAGAAGCCTTTCGCTAAGACAGTTCTCGTGGAATTGGCAAAGTGATATTTGTAAGCCCATAGAGGGCTATGGTGAAAAAGGAAATATCCTCAGATGAAATCTGGAAAGAAGTTTTCTGAGAAACTGCTCTGTGATGTGTGACTTCCACTCACAGAGTTACATCTGTATTTCGTGGATCTCTTTGCTAGCCTTATTTCTGTGGAATCTGAGAACAGATATTTCGGATCCCTTTGAAGACTATAGGGCCAAAGAAAATATCCTCCGGTAACAAAGAGAAAGAAGCTTTCTGAGAAACTTCTTTGTGTTCTGTGAAATCATCTCACAGAGTTACCGCTTTCCCCTCAATAAGTCTTTCGCTAAGACAGTTCTTGTGGAATTGGCAGAGTGATATTTGGAAGCCCATAGAGGGCTATGGTGAAAAAGGAAATATCCTCAGATGAAATCTGGAAAGAAGCTTTGTGAGAAACTGCTCTGTGATGTGTGACTTCCACTCACAGAGTTACATCTGTATTTCGTGGATCTCTTTGCTGGCCTTTTTTCTGTCGAATCTGAGAAGAGATATTTCGGATCCCTTTGAAGAGTATAGGGACAAAGGAAATATCCTCCGATAGCAAAGAGAAAGAAGCTTTCTGAGAAGCTTCTTTGTGTTCTGTGAAATCATCTAACAGAGTTACAGCTTTCCCCTCAAGAAGCCTTTCGCTAAGACAGTTCTTATGGAATTGGCAAAGTGATATTTGGAAGCCCATAGAGGTCTATGGTGAAAAAGGAAATACCCTCAGAGGAAATCTGGAAAGAAGCTTTCTGAGAAACTGCTCTTTGATGTGTGACTTCCACTCACAGAGTTACATCTGTATTTCGTGGATCTCTTTGCTAGCCTTATTTCTGTGGAATCTGAGAACAGATATTTCGGATCCTTTTGAAGACTACAGGGCCAAAGGAAATATCCTACGATATCAAAGAGAAAGAAGCTTTTTGAGAAACTTCTTTGTGTTCTGTGAAATCATCTCACAGAGTTACAGCTTTCCCCTCAAGAAGCCTTTCGCTAAGACAGTTCTTGTGGAATTGGCAAAGTGATATTTGGAAGCCCTTATAGGGCTATGGTGAAAAAGGAAATATCCTCAGATGGAATCTGGAAAGAAGCTTTCTGAGAAACATCTCTGTGGTGTGTGACTTCCACTCACCGAGGTACATCTGTATTTCTTGAATCTCTTTGCTAGCCTTATTTTATGTGGAATCTGAGAAGAGATATTTCGGATCCCTTTGAAGACTATAGGGCCAAAGGAAATATCCTCCGATAACAAAGAGAAAGAAGCTTTCTGAGAAACTTCTTTGTGTTCTGTGAAATCATCTCACCGAGTTACAGCTTTCCCCTCAAGAATCCTTTCGCTAAGAGTGTTCTTGTGGAATTGGCAAAGTGATATTTGGAAGCCCATAGGGGGCTATGGTGAAAAAGGAAATATCCTCAGATGAAATCTGGAAAGAAGCTTTCTGAGAAACTGCTCTGTGATGTGTGACTTCCACTCACAGAGTTACATCTGAATTTCGTGGATCTCTTTGCTAGTCTTATTTCTGTGGAATCTGAGAACAGATATTTCGCATCCCTTTGAAGACTATAGGGCCAAAGAAATATCCTCCGATAACAAAGAGAAAGAAGCTTTCTGAGAAACTTCTTTGTATTCTGTGAAATCATCTCACAGAGTTACAGCTTTCCCCTCAAGAAGCCTTTCGCTAAGACAGTTCTTGTGGAATTGGCAACGTGATATTTGGAAGCCCATAGAGGGCTATGGTGAAAAAGGAAATATCCTCAGATGAAATCTGGAAAGAAGCTTTCTGAGAAACTGCTCTGTGATGTGTGACTTCCACTCACAAAGTTACATCTGTATTTCGTTGATCTCTTTGCTAGCCTTATTTCTGTGGAATCTGAGAACAGATATTTCGGATCCCTTTGAAGACTACAGGGCCAAAGGAAATATCCTAAGATAACAATGAGAAAGAAGCTTTCTGAGAAACTTCTTTGTGTTCTGTGAAATCATCTCACAGAGTTACAGCTTTCCCCTCAAGAGTCCTTTCGCTAAGAGAGTTCTTGTGGAATTGGCAAAGTGATATTTGGAAGCCCAAAGAGGGCTATGGTGAAAAAGGAAATATCCTCAGATGAAATCTGGAAAGAAGCTTTCTGAGAAACTGCTCTGTGATGTGTGACTTCCACTCACAGAGTTACATATGTATTTCGTGGATCTCTTTGCTAGCCTTATTTCTGTGGAATCTGAGAACAGATATTTCGGATCCCTTTGAAGACTATAGGGCCAAAGAAATATCCTCCGATAACAAAGAGAAAGAAGCTTTCTGAGAAACTTCTTTGTATTCTGTGAAATCATCTCACAGAGTTACAGCTTTCCCCTCAAGAAGTCTTTCGTTAAGACAGTTCTTGTGGAATTGGCAAAGTGATATTTGGAAGCCCTTAGAGGGCTTTGGTGAAAAAGGAAATATCCTCAGATGAAATGTGGAAAGAAGTTTTCTGAGAAACTGCTGTGTGATGTGTGACTTCCACTCACAGAGTTACATCTGTATTTCGTGGATCTCTATGCTAGCCTTATTTCTGTGGAATCTGAGAACAGATATTTCGGATCCCTTGGAGACTATAGGGCCAAAGTAAATATCCTCCGATAACAAAGAGAAAGAAGCTTTCGGAGAAACTTCTTTGTGTTCTGTGAAATCATCTCACAGAGTTACAGATTTCCCCTCAAGCCTTTCGCTAAGACAGTTCTTCTGGAATTCGCAAAGTGATATTTGGAAGCCCACAGAGGGCTATGGTGAAAAAGGAAATATCCTCAGAGGAAATCTGGAAAGAAGCTTTCTGAGAAACTGCTCTGTGGTGTGTGGCTTCCACTGACAGAGTTACATCTGTATTTCGTGGATCTCTTTGCTAGCCTTATTTCTTTGGAATCTGAGAACAGATATTTCGGATCCCTTTGAAGACTATAAGGCCAAAGGAAATATCTTCTGATAACAAAGAGAAAGAAGCTTTCTTAGAAACTTCTTTGTGTTCTGTGAAATCATCACACAGAGTTACAGCTTTCCCCTCAAGAAGCCTTTCGCTAAGACAATACTTGTGGAATTGGCAAAGTGCTATTTGGAAGCCCATAGAGGGCTATGGTGAAAAAGGAAATATCCTCAGATGAAATCTGGAAAGAAGCTTTCTGAGAAACTGCTCTGTGATGTGTGACTTCCACTCACAGAGTTACATCTGTATTTCGTGGATCTCTTTGCTAGCCTTATTTCTGTGGAACCTGAGAACAGATATTTCGGATCCCTTTGAAGACTGTAGGGCCAAAGGAAATATCCTCCGATAACAAAGAGAAAGAAGCTTTTTGAGAAACTTCTTTGTGTTCTGTGAAATCAACTCACAGAGTTACAGCTTTCCCCTCAAGAAGCCTTTCGCTGAGACAGTTCTAGTGGAATTGGCAAAGTGATATTTGGAAGCCCAAATAGGGATAAGGTGAAAAAGGAAATATCCTCAGAGGAAATCTGGAAAGAAGCTTTCTGAGAAACTGCTCTGTGGTGTGTGACTTCCACTCACAGAGTTACATCTGTATTTCGTGGATCTCTTTGCTAGCCTTATTTCTGTGGAATCTCAGAACAGATATTTCGGATCCCTTTGGAGACTATAGGGCCAAAGGAAATATCCTCCGATAACAAAGAGAAAGAAGCTTTTTGAGAAACTTCTTTGTGTTCTGTGAAATCATCTCACAGCGTTACAGCTTTCCCCTCAAGAAGCCTTTGGCTAAGACAGTTCTTGTGGAATTGGCAAAGTGATATTTGGAAGCCCAAAGAGGGCTATGGTAAAAAAGGAAATATCCTCAGATGAAATCTGGAAAGAAGCTTTCTGAGAAACTGCTGTGTGAAGTGTGACTTCCACTCACAGAGTTACATCTGTATTTGGTGGATCTCTTTGCTAGCCTTATTTCTGTGGAATCTGAGAAGAGATATTTCGGATCCCTTTGAAGACTACAGGGCCAAAGGAAATATCCTCCGATAACAAAGAGAAAGAAGCTTCCTGAGAAACTTCTTTGTGTTCTGTGAAATCATCTCACAGAGTTACAGCTTTCCCCTCAAGAATCCTTTCGCTAAGACAGTTCTTGTGGAATTGGCAATGTGATATTTGGAAGACCTTAGAGGGCTATGGTGAAAAAGGAAATATCCTAAGATGAAATCTGGAAAGAAGCTTTCTGAGAAACTGCTCTGTGGTGTGTGACTTCCACTCACACAGTGACATCTGTATTTCGTCGATCTCTTTGCTAGCCTTATTTCTGTGGAATCTGAGAACAGATATTTCGGATCCCTTTGAAGACTATAGGGCCAAAGGAAATATCCTCCGATAACAAAGAGAAAGAAGCTTTCTGAGAAACTTCTTTGTGTTCTGTGAAATCATCTCACAGAGTTACAGCTCTCCCCTCAAGAAGCCTTTCGCTAAGACAGTTCTTGTGGAATTGGCAAAGTGATATTTGGAAGCCCATAGAGGGCTATGGTGAAAAAGGAAATATCCTCAGATGAAATCTGGAAAGAAGCTTTCTGAGAAACTGCTCTGTGATGTGTGACTTCCACTCACAGAGTTACATCTATATTTGGTGGATCTCTTTGCTAGCCTTATTTCTGTGGAATCTGAGAACAGATATTTCGGATCCCTTTGAAGACTATAGGGACAAAGGAAATATCCTCCGATAACAATGAGAAAGAAGCTTTCTGAGAAACTTCTTTGTGTTCTGTGAAATCATCTCACAGAGTTACAGCTTTCCCCTCAAGAAGCCTTTCGCTAAGACAGTTGTTGTGGAATTGGCAAAGTGATATTTGGAAGCCCATAGAGGGCTATGGTGAAAAAGGAAATATCCTCAGATGAAATCTGGAAAGAAGTTTTCTGAGAAACTGCTCTGTGATGTGTGACTTCCACTCACAGAGTTACATCTGTATTTCGTGGATCTCCTTGCTAGCCTTATTTCTGTGGAATCTGAGAACAGATATTTCGGATCCCTTTGAAGACTATAGGGCCAAAGGAAATATCCTCCGATAACAAAGAGAAAGAAGCTTTCTGAGAAACTTCTTTGTGTTCTGTGAAATCATCTCACAGAGTTACAGCTCTCCCCTCAAGAAGCCTTTCGCTAAGACAGTTCTTGTGGAATTGGCAAAGTGATATTTGGAAGCCCATAGAGGGCTATGGTGAAAAAGGAAATATCCTCAGTGGAAATCTGGAAAGAAGCTTTCTGAGAAACTGCTCTGTGATGTGTGACTTCCACTCACAGAGTTACATCTGTATTTCGTGGATCTCTTTGCTAGCCTTATTTCTAGGAATCTGAGAACAGATATTTCGGATCCCTTTGAAGACTATAGGGCCAAAGGAAATATCCTCCGATAACAATGAGAAAGAAGCTTTCTG
Organism: Macaca mulatta; assembly: GCF_049350105.2. NCBI lineage: Eukaryota > Metazoa > Chordata > Mammalia > Primates > Cercopithecidae > Macaca > Macaca mulatta. The sequence goes on along the minus strand of NC_133422.1, from coordinate 52,231,088 downwards.
AGAAACTTCTCTGTGTTCTGTGAAATCATCTCACAGAGTTACAGCTTTCCCCTCAAGAAGCCTTTCGCTAAGACAGTTCTTGTGGAATTGGCAAAGTGATATTTGGAAGCCCATAGAGGGCTATAGTGAAAAAGGAAATATCGTCAGATGAAATCTGGAAAGAAGCTTTCTGAGAAACTGCTCTGTGGTGTGTGACTTCCACCCACACAGTTACATTTGTATTTCGTGGATCTCTTTGCTAGCCTTTTTTCTGTGGAATCTGAGAAGAGATATATCGGATCCCTTTGAAGACTATAGGGCCAAAGGAAATATCCTCCGATAACAAAGAGAAAGAAGCTTTCGGAGAAACTTCTTTGTGTTCTGTGAAATCATCTCACAGAGTTACAGCTTTCCCCTCAAGAAGCCTTTCGCTAGGACAGTTCTTGTGGAATTGGCAACTTGAAATTTGAAGCCCATAGAGGGCTATGTTGAAAAAGGAAATATCCTCAGATCAAATCTGGAAAGAAGCTTTCTGAGAAGCTGCTCTGTGATGTGTGACTTCCACTCACAGAGTTACATCTGTATTTCGTGGATCTCTTTGCTAGCCTTATTTCTGTGGAATCTGAGAACAGATATTTCGGATCCCTTTGAAGACTGTTGGGCCAAAGGAAATATCCTCCGATAACAAAGAGAAAGAAGCTTTCTGAGAAACTTCTTTGTGTTCTGTGAAATCATCTCACAGAGTTACAGCTTTCCCCTCAAGAAGCCTTTCTCTAAGACAGTTGTTGTGGTATTTGCAAAGAGATATTTGGAAGCCCATAGAGGGCTATGGTGAAAAAGGAAATATCCTCATATGAAATCGGTAAAGAAGCTTTCTGAGAAACTGCTTAGTGTTCTGTTAATTCATCTCACAGAGTTACATCTCTATTTCGGGGATCTCTTTGCTAGCCTTTTTTCTGTGGAATCTGAGAATAGATATTTCCGATCCCTTTGAAGAATATAGGGCCAAAGGAAATATCCTCCGATAACAAAGAGAAAGAAGCTTTCTGAGAAACTTCTTTGTGTTCTGTGAAATCATCTCACAGAGTTACAGCTTTCCACTCAAGAAGCCATTCGCCAAAACAGTTCTTGTGGAATTGGCAAAGTGATATTTGGAAGCCCTTAGAGGGCTAGGGTGAAAAAGAAAATATCCTCAGATGAAATCTGGAAAGAAGCTTTCTGAGAAACTTCTCTGTGGTGTGTGACTTCCACTCACAGAGTTACATCTGTATTTCGCGGATCTCTTTGCTAGCCTTATTTCTGTGGAATCTGAGAACAGATATTTTGGATCCCTTTGAAGACTATAGGGCCAAAGGAAATATCCTCCAATAACAAAGAGAAAGAAGCTGTCTGAGAAACTTCTTTGTGTTCTGTGAAATCATCTCACAGAGTTACAGCTTTCCCCTCAAGAAGCCTTTCGCTAAGACAGTTCTTCTAGAATTTGCAAAGAGATATTTGGAAGCCCATAGAGAGCTATGGTGAAAAAGGAAATATCCTCAGATGAAATCTGGAAAGAAGCTTTCTGAGAAACTGCTTAGTGTTCTGTTAATTCATCTCACAGAGTTACATCTGTATTTCGTGGATCTCTTTGCTAGCCTTATTTCTGTGGAATCTGAGAACAGATATTTAGGATCCCTTTGAAGAATATAGGGCCAAAGGAAATATCCTCCGATAACAAAGAGAAAGAAGCTTTCTGAGAAACTTCTTTGTGTTCTGTGAAGTCATCTCACAGAGTTACAGCTTTCCCCTAAAGAAGACATTCGCTAAGACAGTTCTTGTGGAATTGGCAAAGTGATATTTGGAAGCCCTTAGAGGACTAGGGTGAAAAAGGAAATATCTTCAGATGAAATCTGGAAAGAAGCTTTCTGAGAAACTTCTCTGTGGTGTGTGACTTCCACTCACAGAGTTACATCTGTATTTCGCGGATCTCTTTGCTATCCTTATTTCTGTGTAATCTGAGAAGAGATATTTCGGATCCCTTTAGAGACCATGGGGCCAAAGGAAATATCCTCCGATAACAAAGAGAAAGAAGCTTTCTGAGAAACTTCTTTGTGTTCTGTGAAATCATCTCACAGAGTTACAGCTTTCCACTCAAGAAGCCTTTCTCTAGGACAGTTCTTGTGGAATTGGCAACGTGAAATTTGAAGCACATAGAGGGCTATGATGAAAAAGGAAATATCCTCAGATCAAATCTGGAAAGAATATTTCTGAGAAGCTGCTCTGTGATGTGTGACTTCCACTCACAGAGTTACATCTGTATTTCATGGATCTCTTTGCTAGCCTTATTTCTGTGGAATCTGAGAACAGATATTTCGGATCCCTTTGAAGACTGTAGGGCCAAAGGAAATATCCTCCGATAACAAAGAGAAAGAAGCTTTCTGAGAAACTTCTCTGTGTTCTGTGAAATCATCTCACAGAGTTACAGCTTTCCCCTCAAGAAGCCTTTCTCTAAGACAGTTCTTGTGGTATTTGCTAAGAGATATTTGGAAGCCCATAGAGGTCAATGGTGAAAAAGGAAATATCATCAGATGAAATCTGTAAAGAAGCTTTCTGAGAAACTGCTTAGTGTTCTGTTAATTCATCTCACAGAGTTACATCTGTATTTCGTGGATCTCTTTGCTATCCTTATTTCTGTGGAATCTGAGAACAGATATTTAGGATCCCTTTGAAGAATATAGGGCCAAAGGAAATATCCTCCGATAACAAAGAGAAAGAAGCTTTCTGAGAAACTTCTCTGTGTTCTGTGAAATCATCTCACAGAGTTACAGCTTTCCCCTCAAGAAGCCTTTCGCTAAGACAGTTCTTGTGGAATTGGCAAAGTGATATTTGGAAGCCCATAGAGGGCTATAGTGAAAAAGGAAATATCGTCAGATGAAATCTGGAAAGAAGCTTTCTGAGAAACTGCTCTGTGGTGTGTGACTTCCACCCACACAGTTACATTTGTATTTCGTGGATCTCTTTGCTAGCCTTTTTTCTGTGGAATCTGAGAAGAGATATATCGGATCCCTTTGAAGACTATAGGGCCAAAGGAAATATCCTCCGATAACAAAGAGAAAGAAGCTTTCGGAGAAACTTCTTTGTGTTCTGTGAAATCATCTCACAGAGTTACAGCTTTCCCCTCAAGAAGCCTTTCGCTAGGACAGTTCTTGTGGAATTGGCAACTTGAAATTTGAAGCCCATAGAGGGCTATGTTGAAAAAGGAAATATCCTCAGATCAAATCTGGAAAGAAGCTTTCTGAGAAGCTGCTCTGTGATGTGTGACTTCCACTCACAGAGTTACATCTGTATTTCGTGGATCTCTTTGCTAGCCTTATTTCTGTGGAATCTGAGAACAGATATTTCGGATCCCTTTGAAGACTGTTGGGCCAAAGGAAATATCCTCCGATAACAAAGAGAAAGAAGCTTTCTGAGAAACTTCTTTGTGTTCTGTGAAATCATCTCACAGAGTTACAGCTTTCCCCTCAAGAAGCCTTTCTCTAAGACAGTTCTTGTGGTATTTGCAAAGAGATATTTGGAAGCCCATAGAGGGCTATGGTGAAAAAGGAAATATCCTCATATGAAATCGGTAAAGAAGCTTTCTGAGAAACTGCTTAGTGTTCTGTTAATTCATCTCACAGAGTTACATCTCTATTTCGGGGATCTCTTTGCTAGCCTTTTTTCTGTGGAATCTGAGAATAGATATTTCCGATCCCTTTGAAGAATATAGGGCCAAAGGAAATATCCTCCGATAACAAAGAGAAAGAAGCTTTCTGAGAAACTTCTTTGTGTTCTGTGAAATCATCTCACAGAGTTACAGCTTTCCACTCAAGAAGCCATTCGCCAAAACAGTTCTTGTGGAATTGGCAATGTGATATTTGGAAGCCCTTAGAGGGCTAGGGTGAAAAAGAAAATATCCTCAGATGAAATCTGGAAAGAAGCTTTCTGAGAAACTTCTCTGTGGTGTGTGACTTCCACTCACAGAGTTACATCTGTATTTCGCGGATCTCTTTGCTAGCCTTATTTCTGTGGAATCTGAGAACAGATATTTAGGATCCCTTTGAAGACTATAGGGCCAAAGGAAATATCCTCCAATAACAAAGAGAAAGAAGCTGTCTGAGAAACTTCTTTGTGTTCTGTGAAATCATCTCACAGAGTTACAGCTTTCCCCTCAAGAAGCCTTTCGCTAAGACAGTTCTTCTAGAATTTGCAAAGAGATATTTGGAAGCCCATACAGAGCTATGGTGAAAAAGGAAATATCCTCAGATGAAATCTGGAAAGAAGCTTTCTGAGAAACTGCTTAGTGTTCTGTTAATTCATCTCACAGAGTTACATCTGTATTTCGTGGATCTCTTTGCTAGCCTTATTTCTGTGGAATCTGAGAACAGATATTTAGGATCCCTTTGAAGAATATAGGGCCAAAGGAAATATCCTCCGATAACAAAGAGAAAGAAGCTTTCTGAGAAACTTCTTTGTGTTCTGTGAAGTCATCTCACAGAGTTACAGCTTTCCCCTAAAGAAGACATTCGCTAAGACAGTTCTTGTGGAATTGGCAAAGTGATATTTGGAAGCCCTTAGAGGACTAGGGTGAAAAAGGAAATATCTTCAGATGAAATCTGGAAAGAAGCTTTCTCAGAAACTTCTCTGTGGTGTGTGACTTCCACTCACAGAGTTACATCTGTATTTCGCGGATCTCTTTGCTATCCTTATTTCTGTGTAATCTGAGAAGAGATATTTCGGATCCCTTTAGAGACTATGGGGCCAAAGGAAATATCCTCCGATAACAATGAGAAAGAAGCTTTCTGAGAAAATTCTTTGTGTTCTGTGAAATCAGCTCACAGAGTTACAGCTTTCCACTCAAGAAGCCTTTCTCTAGGACAGTTCTTGTGGAATTGGCAACGTGAAATTTGAAGCACATAGAGGGCTATGATGAAAAAGGAAATATCCTCAGATCAAATCTGGAAAGAATATTTCTGAGAAGCTGCTCTGTGATGTGTGACTTCCACTCACAGAGTTACATCTGTATTTCATGGATCTCTTTGCTAGCCTTATTTCTGTGGAATCTGAGAACAGATATTTCGGATCCCTTTGAAGACTGTAGGGCCAAAGGAAATATCCTCCGATAACAAAGAGAAAGAAGCTTTCTGAGAAACTTCTCTGTGTTCTGTGAAATCATCTCACAGAGTTACAGCTTTCCCCTCAAGAAGCCTTTCTCTAAGACAGTTCTTGTGGTATTTGCTAAGAGATATTTGGAAGCCCATAGAGGTCAATGGTGAAAAAGGAAATATCATCAGATGAAATCTGTAAAGAAGCTTTCTGAGAAACTGCTTAGTGTTCTGTTAATTCATCTCACAGAGTTACATCTGTATTTCGTGGATCTCTTTGCTATCCTTATTTCTGTGGAATCTGAGAACAGATATTTAGGATCCCTTTGAAGAATATAGGGCCAAAGGAAATATCCTCCGATAACAAAGAGAAAGAAGCTTTCTGAGAAACTTCTTTGTGTTCTGTGAAATCATCTCACAGAGTTACAGCTTTGCCCTCAAGAAGCCTTTCGCTAAGACAGTTCTTGTGGAATTGGCAAAGTGATATTTGGAAGCCCATAGAGGGCTATGGTGAAAAAGGAAATATCCTCAGAGGAAATCTGGAAAGAAGCTTTCTGAGAAACTGCTCTGTGGTGTGTGTCTTCCACTCACACAGTTACATTTGTATTTCGTGGATCTCTTTGCTAGCCTTATTTCTGTGGAATCTGAGAACAGCTATTTCGGATCCCTTTGAAGACAATAGGGGCAAAGGAAATATCCTCCGATAACAAAGAGAAAGAAGCTTTCTGAGAAACTTCTTTGTGTTCTGTGAAATCATCTCACAGAGTTACAGCTTTCAACTCAAGAAGCCTTTCGCTAAGACAGTTCTTGTGGAATTGGCAATGTGATATTTGGAAGCCCATAGAGGGCTATGGTGAAAAAGCAAATATCCTCAGATCAAATCTGTATAGCTTTCTGAGAAGCTGCTCTGTGATGTGTGACTTCCACTCACAGAGTTACATCTGTATTTCGTGGATCTCTTTGCTAGCCTTATTTCTGTGGAATCTGAGAACTGATATTTGGGATCCCTTTGAAGACTGTAGGGCCAAAGGAAATATCCTCCGATAACAAAGAGAAAGAAGCTTTCTGAGAAACTTCTTTGTGTTCTGTGAAATCATCTCACGGAGTTACTACTTTCCCCTCAAGAAGCCTTTCGCTAAGACAGTTCTTGTGGAATTGGCAAAGTGATATTTGGAAGCTCATAGAGGGCTATGGTGAAAAAGGAAATATCCTCAGATGAAATCTGGAAAGAAGCTTTCTGAGAAACTGCTCTGTGAAGTGTGACTTCCACTCACAGAGTTACATCTGTATTTCGGGGATCTCTGTGCTAGAATTATTTCTGTGGAATCTGAGAACAGATATTTCGGATCCCTTTGAATACTGTATGGCCAAAGGAAATATCCTCCGATAAAAAAGAGAAAGAAGCTTTCTGAGAAACTTCTTTGTGTTCTGTGAAATAATCTCACAGAGTTACAGCTTTCCCCTCAAGAAGCCTTTCCCTAAGACAGTTCTTGTGGAATTTGCAAAGAGATATTTGGAAGCCCATAGACGGCTACGGTGAAAAAGTAAATATCCTCAGATCAAATCTGGAAAGAAGCTTTCTGAGAAACTGCTCTGTGATGTGTGACTTCCACTCACAGAGTTACATCTGTATTTCGTGGATCTCTTTGCTAGCCTTATTTCTGTGGAATCTGAGAACAGATATTTCGGATCCCTTTGAAGACTATAGGGCCAAAGGAAATATCCTCCGATAACAAAGAGAAAGAAGCTTTCTGAGAAACTTCTTTGTGTTCTGTGAAATCATCTCACAGAGTTACAGCTTTCCCCTCAAGAAGCCTTTCGCTAAGACAGTTCTTGTGGAATTTGCAAAGAGATATTTGGAAGCCCATAGAGGGCTACGGTGAAAAAGGAAATATCCTCAGATGAAATCGGTAAAGAAGCTTTCTGAGAAACTGCTTAGTGTTCTGTTAATTCAACTCACAGAGTTACATCTGTATTTCGTGGATCTCTTTGCTAGCCTTATTTCTGTGGAATCTGAGAACAGATATTTCGGATCCCTTTGAAGACTGTAGGGCCAAAGCAAATATCCTCCGATAACAAAGAGAAAGAAGCTTTCTGAGAAACTTCTTTGTGTTCTGTGAAATCATGTCACAGAGTTACAGCTTTCCCCTCAAGAAGCCTTTCTCTAAGACAGTTCTTGTGGTATTTGCAAAGAGATATTTGGAAGCCCATAGAGGGCTATGGTGAAAAAGGAAATATCCTCAGATGAAATCTGGAAAGAAGCTTTCTGAGAAACTACTTAGTGTTCTGTTAATTCATCTCACAGAGTTACATCTGTATTTCGTGGATCTTTTTGCTAGCCTTATTTCTGTGGAATCTGAGAACAGATATTCGGATCCCTTTGAAGACTACAGGGCCAAAGGAAATATCCTCTGATAACAAAGAGAAAGAAGCTTTCTGAGAAACTTCTTTGTGTTCTGTGAAATCATCTCACAGAGTTACAGCTTTCCCCTCAAGAATTCTTTCGCTAAGACAGTTCTTGTGGAATTGGCAAAGTGATATTTGGAAGCCCGTTGTGGGCTATGGTGAAAAAGGAAATATCCTCAGATGAAATATGGAAAGAAGCTTTCTGAGAAACTGCTCTGTGATTTGTGACTTCCACTCACAAAGTTACATCTGTATTTCGTGGATCTCTTTGCTAGCCTTATTTCTGTGGAATCTGAGAACAGATATTTCGGATCCCTTTGAAGACTATAGGGCCAAAGGAAATATCCTCCGATAACAAAGAGAAAGAAGCTTTCTGAGAAACTTCTTTGTGTTCTGTGAAATCATCTCACAGAGTTACAGCTTTCCCCTCAAGAAGCCTTTCGCTAAGACAGTTCTTGTGGAATTTGCAAAGAGATATTTGGAAGCCCATAGAGGGCTATGGTGAAAAAGGAAATATCCTCACATGAAATCTGTAAAGAAGCTTTCTGAGAAACTGCTTAGTGTTCTGTTAATTCATCTCACAGAGTTACATCTGTATTTCGGGGATCTCTTTGCTAGCCTTATTTCTGTGGAATCTGAGAACAGATATTTCGGATCCCTTTGAAGACTATAGGGCCAAAGGAAATATCCTCCGATAAAAAAGACAAAGAAGGTTTCTGAGAAACTTCTTTGTGTTCTGTGAAATCATCTCACAGAGTTACAGCTTTCCCCTCAAGAAGCCTTTCGCTAGGACAGTTCTTGTGGAATTGGCAATGTGATATTTGGAAGCCCATAGAGGGCTACGGTGAAAAAGGAAATATCCTCAGATCAAATCTGGAAAGAAGATTTCTGAGAAGCTGCTTTGTGATGTGTGACTGACACTCACAGAGTTACATCTGTATTTCGTGGATCTCTTTGCTAGCCTTATTTCTGTGGAATCTGAGAAAAGATATTTCAGATCCCTTTGAAGACTGTAGGGCCAAAGGAAATATCCTCCGATAACAAAGAGAAAGAAGCTTTCTGAGAAACTTCTTTGTGTTCTGTGAAATCATCTCACAGAGTTACAGATTTCCCCTCAAGAAGCCTTTCGCTAAGACAGTTCTTGTGGAATTTGCAAAGAGATATTTGGAAGCCCATAGACGGCTACGGTGAAAAAGGAAATATCCTCAGATGAAATCTGGAAAGAATCTTTCTGAGAAACTGCTCTGTGATGTGTGACTTCCACTCACAGAGTTATATCTGTATTTCGTGGATCTCTTTGCTAGCCTTATTTCTGTGGAATCTGAGAACAGATATTTCGGATCCCTTTGAAGACTATAGGGCCAAAGGAAATATCCTCCGATAACAAAGAGAAAGAAGCTTTCTGAGAAACTTCTTTGTGTTCTGTGAAATCATCTCACAGAGTTACAGCTTTCCCCTCAAGAAGCCTTTCGCTAGGACAGTTCTTGTGGAATTGGCAACTTGAAATTTGAAGCCCATAGAGGGCTATGTTGAAAAAGGAAATATCCTCAGATCAAATCTGGAAAGAAGCTTTCTGAGAAGCTGCTCTGTGATGTGTGACTTCCACTCACAGAGTTACATCTGTATTTCGTGGATCTCTTTGCTAGCCTTATTTCTGTGGAATCTGAGAACAGATATTTCGGATCCCTTTGAAGACTGTTGGGCCAAAGGAAATATCCTCCGATAACAAAGAGAAAGAAGCTTTCTGAGAAACTTCTTTGTGTTCTGTGAAATCATCTCACAGAGTTACAGCTTTCCCCTCAAGAAGCCTTTCTCTAAGACAGTTCTTGTGGTATTTGCAAAGAGATATTCGGAAGCCCATAGAGGGCAATGGTGAAAAAGGAAATATCCTCAGATGAAATCTGTAAAGAAGCTTTCTGAGAAACTGCTTAGTGTTCTGTTAATTCATCTCACAGAGTTACATCTGTATTTCGGGGATCTCTTTGCTAGTCTTATTTCTGTGGAATCTGAGAATAGATATTTCGGATCCCTTTGAAGACTGTATGGCCAAAGGAAATATCCTCCGATAACAAAGAGAAAGAAGCTTTCTGAGAAACTTCTTCGTGTTCTGTGAAATAATCTCACAGAGTTACAGCTTTCCCCTCAAGAAGCCTTTCCCTAAGACAGTTCTTGTGGAATTTGCAAAGAGATATTTGGAAGCCCATAGACGGCTACGGTGAAAAAGGAAATATCCTCAGATCAAATCTGGAAAGAAGCTTTCTGAGAAACTGCTCTGTGATGTGTGACTTCCACTCACAGAGTTACATCTGTATTTCGTGGATCTCTTTGCTAGCCTTATTTCTGTGGAATCTGAGAACAGATATTTCGGATCCCTTTGAAGACTATAGGGCCAAAGGAAATATCCTCCGATAACAAAGAGAAAGAAGCTTTCTGAGAAACTTCTTTGTGTTCTGTGAAATCATCTCACAGAGTTACAGCTTTCCCCTCAAGAAGCCTTTCGCTAAGACAGTTCTTGTGGAATTTGCAAAGAGATATTTGGAAGCCCATAGAGGGCTATGGTGAAAAAGGAAATATCCTCATATGAAATCGGTAAAGAAGCTTTCTGAGAAACTGCTTAGTGTTCTGTTAATTCATCTCACAGAGTTACATCTGTATTTCGGGGATCTCTTTGCTAGCCTTTTTTCTGTGGAATCTGAGAATAGATATTTCCGATCCCTTTGAAGAATATAGGGCCAAAGGAAATATCCTCCGATAACAAAGAGAAAGAAGCTTTCTGAGAAACTTCTTTGTGTTCTGTGAAATCATCTCACAGAGTTACAGCTTTCCACTCAAGAAGCCATTCGCCAAAACAGTTCTTGTGGAATTGGCAAAGTGATATTTGGAAGCCCTTAGAGGGCTAGGGTGAAAAAGAAAATATCCTCAGATGAAATCTGGAAAGAAGCTTTCTGAGAAACTTCTCTGTGGTGTGTGACTTCCACTCACAGAGTTACATCTGTATTTCGCGGATCTCTTTGCTAGCCTTATTTCTGTGGAATCTGAGAACAGATATTTAGGATCCCTTTGAAGACTATAGGGCCAAAGGAAATATCCTCCAATAACAAAGAGAAAGAAGCTTTCTGAGAAACTTCTTTGTGTTCTGTGAAATCATCTCACAGAGTTACAGCATTCCCCTCAAGAAGCCTTTCGCTAAGACAGTTCTTCTAGAATTTGCAAAGAGATATTTGGAAGCCCATAGAGAGCTATGGTGAAAAAGGAAATATCCTCAGATGAAATCTGTAAAGAAGCTTTCTGAGAAACTGCTTAGTGTTCTGTTAATTCATCTCACAGAGTTACATCTGTATTTCGTGGATCTCTTTGCTAGCCTTATTTCTGTGGAATCTGAGAACAGATATTTAGGATCCCTTTGAAGAATATAGGGCCAAAGGAAATATCCTCCGATAACAAAGAGAAAGAAGCTTTCTGAGAAACTTCTTTGTGTTCTGTGAAGTCATCTCAAAGAGTTACAGCTTTCCCCTAAAGAAGACATTCGCTAAGACAGTTCTTGTGGAATTGGCAAAGTGATATTTGGAAGCCCTTAGAGGACTAGGGTGAAAAAGGAAATATCTTCAGATGAAATCTGGAAAGAAGCTTTCTGAGAAACTTCTCTGTGGTGTGTGACTTCCACTCACAGAGTTACATCTGTATTTCGCGGATCTCTTTGCTAGCCTTATTTCTGTGTAATCTGAGAAGAGATATTTCGGATCCCATTAGAGACTATAGGGCCAAAGGAAATATCCTCCGATAACAAAGAGAAAGAAGCTTTCTGAGAAACTTCTTTGTGTTCTGTGAAATCATCTCACAGAGTTACAGCTTTCCCCTCAAGAAGCCTTTCTCTAGGACAGTTCTTGTGGAATTGGCAACGTGAAATTTGAAGCACATAGAGGGCTATGTTGAAAAAGGAAATATCCTCAGATCAAATCTGGAAAGAATATTTCTGAGAAGCTGCTCTGTGATGTGTGACTTCCACTCACAGAGTTACATCTGTATTTCATGGATCTCTTTGCTAGCCTTATTTCTGTGGAATCTGAGAACAGATATTTCGGATCCCTTTGAAGACTGTAGGGCCAAGGGAAATATCCTCCGATAACAAAGAGAAAGAAGCTTTCTGAGAAACTTCTCTGTGTTCTGTGAAATCATCTCACAGAGTTACAGCTTTCCTCTCAAGAAGCCTTTCTCTAAGACAGTTCTTGTGGTATTTGCTAAGAGATATTTGGAAGCCCATAGAGGTCAATGGTGAAAAAGGAAATATCATCAGATGAAATCTGTAAAGAAGCTTTCTGAGAAACTGCTTAGTGTTCTGTTAATTCATCTCACAGAGTTACATCTGTATTTCGTGGATCTCTTTGCTATCCTTATTTCTGTGGAATCTGAGAACAGATATTTAGGATCCCTTTGAAGAATATAGGGCCAAAGGAAATATCCTCCGATAACAAAGAGAAAGAAGCTTTCTGAGAAACTTCTTTGTGTTCTGTGAAATCATCTCACAGAGTTACAGCTTTGCCCTCAAGAAGCCTTTCGCTAAGACAGTTCTTGTGGAATTGGCAAAGTGATATTTGGAAGCCCATAGAGGGCTATGGTTTAAAAGGAAATATCCTCAGAGGAAATCTGGAAAGAAGCTTTCTGAGAAACTGCTCTGTGGTGTGTGTCTTCCACTCACAGAGTTACATTTGTATTTCGTGGATCTCTTTGCTAGCCTTATTTCTGTGGAATCTGAGAACAGATATTTCGGATCCCTTTGAAGACAATAGGGGCAAAGGAAATATCCTCCGATAACAAAGAGAAAGAAGCTTTCTGAGAAACTTCTTTGTGTTCTGTGAAATCATCTCACAGAGTTCCAGCTTTCAACTCAAGAAGCCTTTCGCTAAGACAGTTCTTGTGGAATTGGCAATGTGATATTTGGAAGCCCATAGAGGGCTATGGTGAAAAAGGAAATATCCTCAGATCAAATCTGTATAGCTTTCTGAGAAGCTGCTCTATGATGTGTGACTTCCACTCACAGAGTTACATCTGTATTTCGTGGATCTCTTTGCTAGCCTTATTTCTGTGGAATCTGAGAACAGATATTTGGGATCCCTTTGAAGACTGTAGGGCCAAAGGAAATATCCTCCGATAACAAAGAGAAAGAAGCTTTCTGAGAAACTTCTTTGTGTTCTGTGAAATCATCTCACGGAGTTACAGCTTTCCCCTCAAGAAGCCTTTCGCTAAGACAGTTCTTGTGGAATTGGCAAAGTGATATTTGGAAGCCCATAGAGGGCCAAGGTGAAAAAGGAAATATCCTCAGATGAAATCTGGAAAGAAGCTTTCTGAGAAACTGCTCTGTGAAGTGTGACTTCCACTCACAGAGTTACATCTGTGTTTCGTGGATCTCTCTGCTAGCCTTATTTCTGTGGAATCTGAGAACAGATATTTCGGATCCCTTTGAAGACTATAGGGCCAAAGGAAATATCCTCCGATAACAAGGAGAAAGAAGCTTTCTGAGAAACTTCTTTGTGTTCTGTGAAATCATCTCACAGAGTTACAGCTTTCCCCTCAAGAAGCCTTTCGCTAGGACAGTTCTTGTGGAATTGGCAACTTGAAATTTGAAGCCCATAGAGGGCTATGTTGAAAAAGGAAATATCCTCAGATCAAATCTGGAAAGAAGCTTTCTGAGAAGCTGCTCTGTGATGTGTGATTTCAACTCACAGGGTTACATCTGTATTTCGTGGATCTCTTTGCTAGCCTTATTTCTGTGGAATCTGAGAACAGATATTTAGGATCCCTTTGAAGAATATAGGGCCAAAGGAAATATCCTCCGATAACAAAGAGAAAGAAGCTTTCTGAGAAACTTCTTTGTGTTCTGTGAAGTCATCTCACAGAGTTACAGCTTTCCCCTAAAGAAGACATTCGCTAAGACAGTTCTTGTGGAATTGGCAAAGTGATATTTGGAAGCCCTTAGAGGACTAGGGTGAAAAAGGAAATATCTTCAGATGAAATCTGGAAAGAAGCTTTCTGAGAAACTTCTCTGTGGTGTGTGACTTCCACTCACAGAGTTACATCTGTATTTCGCGGATCTCTTTGCTAGCCTTATTTCTGTGTAATCTGAGAAGAGATATTTCGGATCCCTTTAGAGACTATAGGGCCAAAGGAAATATCCTCCGATAACAAAGAGAAAGAAGCTTTCTGAGAAACTTCTTTGTGTTCTGTGAAATCATCTCAGAGAGTTACAGCTTTCCCCTCAAGAAGCCTTTCTCTAGGACAGTTCTTGTGGAATTGGCAACGTGAAATTTGAAGCACATAGAGGGCTATGTTGAAAAAGGAAATATCCTCAGATCAATTCTGGAAAGAAGCTTTCTGAGAACCTGCTCTGTGATGTGTGACTTCCACTCACAGAGTTACATCTGTATTTCATGCATCTCTTTGCTAGCCTTATTTCTGTGGAATCTGAGAACAGATATTTCGGATCACTTTGAAGACTGTAGGGCCAAAGGAAATATCCTCAGATAACAAAGAGAAAGAAGCTTTCTGAGAAACTTCTCTGTGTTCTGTGAAATCATCTCACAGAGTTACAGCTTTCCCCTCAAGAAGCCTTTCTCTAAGACAGTTCTTGTGGTATTTGCAAAGAGATATTTGGAAGCCCATAGAGGGCTATGGTGAAAAAGGAAATATCCTCAGATGAAATCTGTAAAGAAGCTTTCTGAGAAACTGCTTATTGTTCTGTTAATTCATCTCACAGAGTTACATCTGTATTTCGGGGATCTCTTTGCTAGAATTATTTCTGTGGAATCTGAGAACAGATATTTCGGATCCCTTTGAATACTGTATGGCCAAAGGAAATATCCTCCGATAACAAAGAGAAAGAAGCTTTCTGAGAAACTTCTTTGTGTTCTGTGAAATAATCTCACAGAGTTACAGCTTTCCCCTCAAGAAGCCTTTCCCTAAGACAGTTCTTGTGGAATTTGCAAAGAGATATTTGGAAGCCCATAGACGGCTACGGTGAAAAAGGAAATATCCTCAGATCAAATCTGGAAAGAAGCTTTCTGAGAAACTGCTCTGTGATGTGTGACTTCCACTCACAGAGTTACATCTGTATTTCGTGGATCTCTTTGCTAGCCTTATTTCTGCGGAATCTGAGAACAGATATTTCGGATCCCTTTGAAGACTATAGGGCCAAAGGAAATATCCTCCGATAACAAAGAGAAAGAAGCTTTCTGAGAAACTTCTTTGTGTTCTGTGAAATCATCTCACAGAGTTACAGCTTTCCCCTCAAGAAGCCTTTCGCTAAGACAGTTCTTGTGGAATTTGCAAAGAGATATTTGGAAGCCCATAGAGGGCTATGGTGAAAAAGGAAATATCCTCAGATGAAATCGGTAAAGAAGCTTTCTGAGAAACTGCTTAGTGTTCTGTTAATTCATCTCACAGAGTTACATCTGTATTTCGGGGATCTTTTTGCTAGCCTTTTTTCTGTGGAATCTGAGAATAGATATTTCGGATCCCTTTGAAGAATATAGGGCCAAAGGAAATATCCTCCGATAACAAAGAGAAAGAAGCTTTCTGAGAAACTTCTTTGTGTTCTGTGAAATCATCTCACAGAGTTACAGCTTTCCACTCAAGAAGCCATTCGCCAAGACAGTTCTTGTGGAATTGGCAAAGTGATATTTGGAAGCCCTTAGAGGGCTAGGGTGAAAAAGAAAATATCCTCAGATGAAATCTGGAAAGAAGCTTTCTGAGAAACTTCTCTGTGGTGTGTGACTTCCACTCACAGAGTTACATCTGTATTTCGCGGATCTCTTTGCTAGCCTTATTTCTGTGGAATCTGAGAACAGATATTTCGGATCCCTTTGAAGACTATAGGGCCAAAGGAAATATCCTCCAATAACAAAGAGAAAGAAGCTTTCTGAGAAACTTCTTTGTGTTCTGTGAAATCATCTCACAGAGTTACAGCTTTCCCCTCAAGAAGCCTTTCGCTAAGACAGTTCTTCTGGAATTTGCAAAGAGATATTTGGAAGCCCATAGAGAGCTATGGTGAAAAAGGAAATATCCTCAGATGAAATCTGTAAAGAAGCTTTCTGAGAAACTGCTTAGTGTACTGTTAATTCATCTCACAGAGTTACATCTGTATTTCGTGGATCTCTTTGCTAGCCTTATTTCTGTGGAATCTGAGAACAGATATTTAGGATCCCTTGAAGAATATAGGGCCAAAGGAAATATCCTGCGATAACAAAGAGAAAGAAGCTTTCTGAGAAACTTCTTTGTGTTCTGTGAAGTCATCTCACAGAGTTACAGCTTTCCCCTAAAGAAGACATTCGCTAAGACAGTTCTTGTGGAATTGGCAAAGTGATATTTGGAAGCCATTTGAGGACTAGGGTGAAAAAGGAAATATCTTCAGATGAAATCTGGAAAGAAGCTTTCTGAGAAACTTCTCTGTGGTGTGTGACTTCCACTCACAGAGTTACATCTGTATTTCGCGGATCTCTTTGCTAGCCTTATTTCTGTGTAATCTGAGAAGAGATATTTCGGATCCCTTTAGAGACTATAGGGCCAAAGGAAATATCCTCCGATAACAAAGAGAAAGAAGCTTTCTGAGAAACTTCTTTGTGTTCTGTGAAATCATCTCACAGAGTTACAGCTTTCCCCTCAAGAAGCCTTTCTCTAGGTCAGTTCTTGTGGAATTGGCAACGTGAAATTTGAAGCACATAGAGGGCTATGTTGAAAAAGGAAATATCCTCAGATCAATTCTGGAAAGAAGCTTTCTGAGAAGCTGCTCTGTGATGTGTGACTTCCACTCACAGAGTTACATCTGTATTTCATGCATCTCTTTGCTAGCCTTATTTCTGTGGAATCTGAGAACAGAAATTTCGGATCCCTTTGAAGACTGTAGGGCCAAAGGAAATATCCTCAGATAACAAAGAGAAAGAAGCTTTCTGAGAAACTTCTCTGTTTTCTGTGAAATCATCTCACAGAGTTACAGCTTTCCCCTCAAGAAGCCTTTCTATAAGACAGTTCTTGTGGTATTTGCAAAGAGATATTTGGAAGCCCATAGAGGTCAATGGTGAAAAAGGAAATATCATCAGATGAAATCTGTAAAGAAGATTTCTGAGAAACTGCTTAGTGTTCTGTTAATTCATCTCACAGAGTTACATCTGTATTTCGTGGATCTCTTTGCTAGCCTTATTTCCGTGGAATCTGAGAATAGATATTCGGATCCCTTGAAGACTATAGGGCCAAAGGAAATATCCTCCGATAACAAAGAGAAAGAAGCTTTCTGAGAAACTTCTTTGTGTTCTGTGAAATCATCTCACAGAGTTACAGCTTTGCCCTCAAGAAGCCTTTCGCTAAGACAGTTCTTGTGGAATTGGCAAAGTGATATTTGGAAGCCCATAGAGGGCTAAGGTGAAAAAGGAAATATCCTCAGATGAAATCTGGAAAGAAGCTTTCTGAGAAACTGTTCTGTGATGTGTGACTTCCACTCACAGAGTTACATCTGTATTTCGTGGATCTCTTTGCTAGCCTTATTTCTGTGGAATCTGAGAAGAGGTATTTCGGATCCCTTTGAAGACTATAGGGCCAAAGGAAGTATTCTCCGATAACAAAGAGAAAGAAGCTTTCTGAGAAACTTCTTTGTGTTCTGTGAAATCATCTCACAGAGTTACAGCTTTCCCCTCAAGAAGCCTTTCGATAAGAAAGTTCTTGTGGAATTGCAAAAGTGATATTTGAAGCCCTTAGAGGGCTATGGTGAAAAAGGAAATATCCTCAGATGAAATCTGGAAAGAAGCTTTCTGAGAAACTTCTCTGTGGTGTGTGACTTCCACTCACACAGTTACATCTGTATTTCGTGGATCTCTTTGCTTGCGTTATTTCTGTGGAATCTGAGAACAGATATTTCGGATCCCTTTGAAGACTATAGGGCCAAAGGAAATATCCTCCGATAACAAAGAGAAAGAAGCTTTCTGAGAAACTTCTTTGTGTTCTGAGAAATCATCTCACAGAGTTACAGCTTTCCCCTCAAGAAGCCTCTCGCTAAGACAGTTCTTGTGGAATTGGCAAAGTGATATTTGGAAGTCCATGGAGGGCTACGGTGAAAAAGGAAATATCCTCAGAGGAAATCTGGAAAGAAGCTTTCTGAGAAACTGCTCTGTGATGTGTGACTTCCACTCACAGAGTTACATCTGTATTTCGTGGATCTCTTTGCTAGCCTTATTTCTGTGGAATCTGAGAAGAGATATTTCGGATCCCTTTGAAGACTATAGGGCCAAGGGAAATATCCTCCGATAACAAAGAGAAAGAAGCTTTCTGAGAAACTTCTTTGTGTTTTGTGAAATCATCTCACAGAGTTACAGCTTTCCCCTCAAGAAGCCTTTCGCTAAGACAGTTCTTGTGGAATTGGCAAAGTGATATTTGGAAGTCCATAGATGGCTATGGTGAAAAAGGAAATATCCTCAGATGAAATCTGGAAAGAAGCTTTCTGAGAAACTGCTCTGTGGTGTATGACTTCCACTCACAGAGTTACATCTGTATTTCGTGGATCTCTTTGCTAGCCTTTTTTTCTGTGGAATCTGAGAAGAAATATTTCGGATCCCTTTGAAGACTATAGGGCCAAAGGAAATATCCTCCCATAACAAAGAGAAAGAAGCTTTCTGAGAGGCTTCTTTGTGTTCTGTGAAATCATCTAACAGAGTTACAGCTTTCCCCTCAAGAAGCCTTTCGCTAAGACAGTTCTTATGGAATTGGCAAAGTGATATTTGGAAGTCCATAGATGGCTATGGTGAAAAAGGAAATATCCTCAGATGAAATCTGGAAAGAAGATTTCTGAGAAACTGCTCTGTGATGTGTGACTTCCAGTCACAGAGTTACATCTGTATTTCGTCGATCTCTTTGGTAGCCTTATTTCTGTGGAATCTGAGAACAGATATTTTGGATCCCTTTGAAGACTATAAGGCCAAAGGAAATATCCTCCTATAACAAAGAGAAAGAAGCTTTCTGAGAAACTTCTTTGTGTTCTGTGAAATCATCTCACAGAGTTACAGCTTTCCCCTCAAGAAGACTTTCGCTAAGACAATTCTTGTGGAATTGGCAAATTGATATTTGGAAGCCCATGGAGGGCTATGGTGAAAAAGGAAATATCCTCAGAGGAAATCTGGAAAGAAGCTTTCTGAGAAACTGCTCTGTGATGTGTGACTTCTACTCACAGAGTTACATCTGTATTTCGTGGATCTCGTTGCTATCCTTATTTCTGTGGAATCTGAGAACAGATATTTCAGATCCCTTTGAAGACTATAGGGCCAAAGGAAATATCCTCCGATAACAAAGAGAAAGAAGCTTTCTGAGAAACTTCTTTGTGTTCTGTGAAATCATCTCAGAGAGTTACAGCTTTCCCCTCAAGAAGCCTTTCGCTAAGACAGTTCTTGTGGAATTGGCAAAGTGATATTTGGAAGCCCTTAGAGGGCTATGGTGAAAAAGTAAATATCCTCAGATGAAATCTGGAAAGAAGCTTTCTGAGAAACTGCTCTGTGATGGGTGACTTGCACTCACAGAGTTACATCTGTATTTCGTGGATCTCTTTGCTAACCTTATTTCTGTGGAATCTGAGAACAGATATTTGGGATCCCTTTGAAAACTATAGGGCCAAAGGAAATATCCTCTGATAACAAAGAGAAAGAAGATTTCTGAGAAACTTCTTTGTGTTCTGTGAAATCATCTCACAGAGTTACAGCTTTCACCTCAAGAAGCCTTTCGCTAAGACAGTTCTTGTGGAATTGGCAACGTGATATTTGGAAGCCCATAGAGGGCTACGGTGAAAAAGGAAATATCCTCAGATGAAATCTGGAAAGAAGCTTTCTGAGAAACTTCTTTGTGTTCTGAGAAATCATCTCACAGAGTTACAGCTTTCCCCTCAAGAAGCCTTTCGCTAAGACAGTTCTTGTGGAATTGGCAAAGTGATATTTGGAAGTCCATGGAGGGCTACGGTGAAAAAGGAAATATCCTCAGAGGAAATCTGGAAAGAAGCTTTCTGAGAAACTGCTCTGTGATGTGTGACTTCCACTCACAGAGTTACATCTGTATTTCGTGGATCTCTTTGCTAGCCTTATTTCTGTGGAATCTGAGAAGAGATATTTCGGATCCCTTTGAAGACTATAGGGCCAAGGGAAATATCCTCCGATAACAAAGAGAAAGAAGCTTTCTGAGAAACTTCTTTGTGTTCTGTGAAATCATCTCACAGAGTTACAGCTTTTCCCTCAAGAAGCCTTTCGCTAAGACAGTTATTGTGGAATTGGCAAAGTGATATTTGGAAGCCCACAGAGGGCTGTGGTGAAAAAGGAAATACCCTCAGATGAAATCTGGAAAGAAGTTTTCTGAGAAACTGCTCTGTGATGTGTTACTTCTGCTCACGGAGTTACATCTGTATTTGGTGGATCTCTTTGCTAGCCTTATTTCTGTGGAATCTGAGAAGAGATATTTCGGATCCCTTTGAAGACTATAGGGCCAAAGGAAATATCCTCCGATAATAAAGAGAAAGAAGCTTTCTGAGAAGCTTCTTTGTGTTCTGTGAAATCATCTAACAGAGTTACAGCTTTTCCCTCAAGAAGGCTTTCGCTAAGACAGTTCTTATGGAATTGGCAAAGTGATATTTGGAAGCCCATAGAGGGCTATGGTGAAAAAGGAAATAACCTCAGATGAAATCTGGAAAGAAGCTTTCTGAGAAACTGCTCTGTGATGTGTGACTTCCACTCGCAGAGTTACATCTGTATTTCGTCGATCTCTTTGCTAGCCTTATTTCTGTGGAATCTGAGAACAGATATTTTGGATCCCTTTGAAGACTATAAGGCCAAAGGAAATATCCTCCGATAACAAAGAGAAAGAAGCTTTCTGAGAAACTTCTTTGAGTTCTGTGAAATCATCTCATAGAGTTACAGCTTTCCCCTCAAGAAGCCTTTCGCTAAGACACTTCTTGTGGAATTGGCAAAGTGATATTTGGAATCCCATAGAGGGCTATGGTGAAAAAGGAAATATCCTCAGATGAAATCTGGGAAAAAGCTTTCTGAGAAACTGCTCTGTGATGTGTGACTTCCACTCACAGAGTTACATCTGTATTTCGTGGATTTCTTTGCTAGCCTTATTTCTGTGGAATCTGAGAACAGATATTTCGGATCCCTTTGAAGACTATAGGGCCCAAGGAAATATCCTCCGATAACAATGAGAAAGAAGCTTTCTGAGAAACTTCTTTGTGTTCTGTGAAATCATCTCACAGAGTTACAGCTTTCCCCTCAAGAAGCCTTTCGCTAAGACAGTTCTTGTGGAATTGGCAAAGTGATATTTGGAAGCCCATGGAGGGCTATGGTGAAAAAGGAAATATCCTCAGATGAAATCTGGAAAGAAGCTTTCTGAGAAACGTCTCTGTGGTGTTTGACTTCCACTGACAGAGTTACATCTGTATTTCGTGGATCTCTATGCTAGCCTTATTTCTGTGGAATCTGAGAACAGATATTTCGGATCCCTTTAAAGACTATGGGGCCAAAGGAAATATCCTCCGATAACAAAGAGAAAGAAGCTTTCTGAGAAACTTCTTTGTGTTCTGTGAAATCATCTCACAGAGTTACAGCTTTCACCTCAAGAAGCCTTTCGCTAAGACAGTTCTTGTGGAATTGGCAAAGTGATATTTGGAAGCCCATAGAGGGCTATGGTGAAAAAGGAAATATCCTCAGAGGAAATCTGGAAAGAAGCTTTCTGAGAAACTGCTCTCTGGTGTGTGACCTCCACTGACAGAGTTACATCTGTATTTCGTGGATCTCTTTGCTAGCCTTATTTCTGTTGAATCTGAGAACAGATATTTCGGATACCTTTGAAGACTATAAGGCCAAAGGAAATATCCTCCGATAACAAAGAGAAAGAAGCTTTCTTAGAAACTTCTTTGTGTTCTGTGAAATCATCTCACAGAGTTACAGCTTTCCCCTCAAGAAGCCTTTCGCTAAGACAATTCTTGTGGAATTGGCAAAGTGATATTTGGAAGCCCATAGACGGCTATGTTGAAAAAGGAAATATCCTCAGATGAAATCTGGAAAGAAGCTTTCTGAGAAACTGCTCTGTGATGTGTGACTTCCACTCACAGAGTTACATCTGTATTTCGTGGATCTCCTTGCTAGCCTTATTTCTGTGGAATCTGAGAACAGATATTTCGGATCCCTTTGAAGACTATAGGGCCTAAGGAAATATCCTCCGATATCAAAGAGAAAGAAGCTTTTTGAGAAACTTCTTTGTGTTCTGTGAAATCATCTCACAGAGTTACAGCTTTCCCCTCAAGAAGCCTTTCGCTAAGACAGTTCTTGTGGAATTGGCAAAGTGATATTTGGAAGCCCATAAAGGGCTACGGTGAAAAAGGAAATATCCTCAGATGAAACCTGGAAAGAAGCTTTCTGAGAAACGTCTCTGTGGTGTGTGACTTCCACTCACAGAGTTACATCTGTATTTCGTGGATCTCTATGCTAGCATTATTTCTGTGGAATCTGAGAACAGATATTTCGGATCCCTTTGAAGACTATGGGGCCAAAGGAAATATCCTCCGATAACAATGAGAAAGAAGCTTTCTGAGAAACTTCTTTGTGTTCTGTGAAATCATCTCACCGAGTTACAGCTTTCCCCTCAAGAAGCCTTTCGTTAAGACAGTTCTTGTGGAATTGGCAACGTGATATTTGGAAGCCCATAGAGGGCTGTGGTGAAAAAGGAAATATCCTCAGATGAAATCTGGAAAGAAGCTTTCTGAGAAACTGCTCTGTGGTGTGTGACTTCCACTAACAGAGTTACATCTGTATTTCGTGGATCTCTTTGCTAGCCTTTTTTCTGTGGAATCTGAGAAGAGATATTTCGGATCCCTTTGAAGACTATAGGGCCAAAGGAAATATCCTCCGATAACAAAGAGAAACAAGCTTTCTGAGAAGCTTCTTTGTGTTCTGTGAAATCATCTCACAGAGTTACAGTTTTCCCCTCAAGAAGCCTTTCGCTAAGACAGTTCCTGTGGAATTGGCAAAGTGATATTTGGAAGCCCATAGAGGGCTATGGTGAAAAAGGAAATATCCTCAGAGAAAATCTGGAAAGAAGCTTTCTGAGAAGCTGCTCTGTGATGTGTGACTTCCACTCACAGAGTTACATCTGTATTTCGTGGATCTCTTTACTAGTCTTATTTCTATGGAATCTGAGAACAGATATTTCGGATCCCTTTGAAGACTATAGGGCCAAAGGAAATATCCTCCGATAACAAAGAGAAAGAAGCTTTTTGAGAAACTTCTTTGTGTTCTGTGAAATGATCTCACAGAGTTACAGCTTTCCCCTCAAGAAGCCTTTCGCTATACAGTTCTTGTGGAATTGGCAAAGTGATATTTGGAAGCCCTTTTAGGGCTATGGTGAAAAAGGAAATATCCTCAGATGGAATCTGGAAAGAAGCTTTCTGAGAAACATCTCTGTGGTGTGTGACTTCCACTCACAGAGTTACATCTGTATTTCTTGAATCTCTTTGCTAGCCTTATTTTATGTGGAATCTGAGAAGAGATATTTCGGATCCCTTTGAAGACTATAGGGCCAAAGGAAATATCCTCCGATAACAAAGAGAAAGAAGCTTTCTGAGAAACTTCTTTGTGTTCTGTGAAATCATCTCACAGAGTTACAGCTTTCCCCTCAAGAATCCTTTCGCTAAGACAGTTCTTGTGGAAATTGCAAAGTGATATTTGGAAGCCCATAGAGGGCTATGGTGAAAAAGGAAATATCCTCAGATGAAATCTGCAAAGAAGCTTTCTGAGAAACTGCTCTGTGATGTGTGACTTCCACTCACAGAGTTACGTCTGTATTTCGTTGATCTCTTTGCTAGCCTTATTTCTGTGGAATCTGAGAACAGATATTTCGGATCCCGTTGAAGACTACATGGCCAAAGGAAATATCCTAAGATAACAATGAGAAAGAAGCTTTCTGAGAAACTTCTTTGTGTTCTGTGAAATCATCTCACCAAGTTACAGCGTTCCCGTCAAGAATCCTTTCGCTAAGAGAGTTCTTGTGGAATTGGCAAAGTGATATTTGGAAGCCCATAGAGGGCTATGGTGAAAAAGGAAATATCCTCAGATGAAAAATGGAAAGAAGCTTTCTGAGAAACTGCTCTGTGATGTGTGACTTCCACTCACAGAGTTACATCTGTATTTCGTGGATCTCTTTGCTAGCCTTATTTCTGTGGAATCTGAGAACAGATATTTCGGATCCCTTTGAAGACTATAGGGCCAAAGAAATATCCTCCGATAACAAAGAGAAAGAAGCTTTCTGAGAAACTTCTTTGTATACTGTGAAATCATCTCACAGAGTTACAGCTTTCCCCTCAAGAAGCCTTTCGTTAAGATAGTTCTTGTGGAATTTGCAAAGAGATATTTGGAAGCCCATAGACGGCTATGGTGAAAAAGGAAATATCCTCAGATGAAATCTGGAAAGAAGCTTTCTGAGAAATTTCTTTGTGTTCTGTGAAATCATCTCACAGAGTTACACCTTTCCCCTCAAGAAGTCTTGCGCTAAGACAGTTCTTGTGGAATTGGCAAAGTGATATTTGGAAGCCCACAGAGGGCTATGGTGAAAAAGGAAATATCCTCAGATGAAATCTGGAAAGAACCTTTCTGAGAAACTTCTCTGTGGTGTGTGACTTCCACTCACAGAGTTACATCTGTATTTCGTGGATCTCTTTGCTAGCCTTATTTCTGTGGAATCTGAGTACAGATATTTCGGCTCCCTATGAAGACTATAGGGCCAAAGGAAATATCCTCCGATAACAAAGAGAAAGAAGCTTTCTAAAAAACTTCTTTGTGTTCTGTGAAATCATCTCACAGAGTTACAGCTTTCCCCTCATGAAGCCTTTCGCTAGGTCAGTTCTTGTGGAATTGGCAATGTGATATTTGGAAGCCCATAGAGGGCTATGGTGGAAAAGGAAATATCCTCAGATCAAATCTGTATAGCTTTCTGAGAAGCTGCTCTGTGATGTGTGACTTCCACTCACAGAGTTACATCTGTATTTCGTGGATCTCTTTGCTAGCCTTATTTCTGTGGAATCTGAGAACAGATATTTCGATCCCTTTGAAGACTGTAGGGCCAAAGGAAATATCCTCCGATAACAAAGAGAAAGAAGCTTTCTGGGAAACTTCTTTGTGTTCTTTGAAATCATCTCACAGAGTTACAGCTTTTCCCTCAAGAAGCCTTTCGCTAAGACAGTTCTTGTGGAATTGGCAAAGTGATATTTGGAAGCCCATAGAGGGCTATGGAGAAAAAGGAAATATCCTCAGATGAAATCTGTAAAGAAGCTTTCTGAGAAACTGCTTAGTGATCTGTTAATTCATCTCACAGAGTTACATCTGTATTTCGGGGATCTCTTTGCTAGCCTTATTTCTGTGGAATCTGAGAACAGATATTTCGGATCCCTTTGAAAACTATAGGGCCAAAGGAATTATCCTCCGATAACAAAGAGAAAGAAGCTTTCTGAGAAACTTCTTTGTGTTCTGTGAAATCATCTCAGAGAGTTACAGCTTTCCCCTCAAGAAGCCTTTCGCTAAGACAGTTCTTGTGGAATTGGCAAAGTGATATTTGGAAGCCCACAGAGGGCTATGGTAAAAAAGGAAATATCCTCAGATGAAATCTGGAAAGAAGCTTTTTGAGAAACTGCTCTCTGATGTGTGTCTTCCACTCACAGAGTTACATCTGTATTTCGTGGATCTCTTTTCTAGCCTTATTTCTGTGGAATCTGAGAACAGATATTTCGGATCCCTTTGAAGACTATAGGGCCAAAGGAAATATCCTCCGATAACAAAGAGAAAGAAGGTTTTTGAGAAACTTCTTTGTGTTCTGAGAAATCATCTCACAGAGTTACAGCTTTCCCCTCAAGAAGCCTTTCGCTAGGACAGTTCTTGTGGAATTGGCAATGTGATATTTGGAAGCCCATAGAGGGCTATGGTGAAAAAGGAAATATCCTCAGATCAAATCTGGAAAGAAGATTTCTGAGAAGCTGCTTTGTGATGTGTGACTGACACTCACAGAGTTACATCTGTATTTCGTGGATCTCTTTCCTAGCCTTATTTCTGTGGAATCTGAGAAAAGATATTTCGGATCCCTTTGAAGACTGTAGGGCCAAAGGAAATATCCTCCGATAACAAAGAGAAAGAAGCTTTCTGAGAAACTTCTTTGTGTTCTGTGAAATCATCTCACAGAGTTACAGCTTTCCCCTCAAGAAGCCTTTCACTAAGACAGTTCTTGTGGAATTTGCAAAGAGATATTTGGAAGCCCATAGACGGCTACGGTGAAAAAGGAAATATCCTCAGATGAAATCTGGAAAGAATCTTTCTGAGAAACTGCTCTGTGATGTGTGACTTCCACTCACAGAGTTACATCTGTATTTCGTGGATCTCTTTGCTACCCTTTTTTCTGGGGAATCTGAGAACAGATATTTCGGATCCCTTTGAAGACTATAGGGCCAAAGGAAATATCCTCCGATAACAAAGAGAAAGAAGCTTTCTGAGAAACTTCTTTGTGTTCTGTGAAATCATCTCACAGAGTTACAGCTTTCCCCTCAAGAAGCCTTTCGCTAAGACAGTTCTTGTGGAATTGGCAAAGCGATATTTGGAAGCCCCTAATGGGCTATGCTGAAAAAGGAAATATCCTCAGATGAAATCTGGAAAGAAGCTTTCTGAGAAACTGCTCTGTGATGTGTGACTTCCACTCACAGAGTTACATCTATATTTCGTGGATCTCTTTGCCAGCCTTATTTCTGTGGAATCTGAGAACAGATATTTCGGATCCCTTTAAAACTATATGGCCAAAGGAAATATCCTCCGATAACAAAGAGAAAGAAGCTTTCTGAGAAACTTCTTTGTGTTCTGTGAAATCATCTCACAGAGTTACCGCTTTCCCCTCAAGAAGCCTTTCGCTAGGACAGTTCTTGTGGAATTGGCAACGTGAAATTTGAAGCCCATAAAGGGCTATGTTGAAAAAGGAAATATCCTCAGATCAAATCTGGAAAGAAGCTTTCTGAGAAGCTGCTCTGTGATGTGTGACTTCCACTCACAGAGTTACATCTGTATTTCGTGGATCTCTTTGCTAGCCTTATTTCTGTGGAATCTGAGAACAGATATTTCGGATCCCTTTGAAGACTGTAGGGCCAAAGGAAATATCCTCCGATAACAAAGAGAAAGAAGCTTTCTGAGAAACCTCTTTGTGTTCTGTGAAATCATCTCACAGAGTTACAGCTTTCCCCTCAAGAAGCCTTTCGCTAAGACAGTTCTTCTGGAATTTGCAAAGAGATATTTGGAAGCCCATAGAGGGCTATGGTGAAAAAGGAAATATCCTCAGATGAAATCTGTAAAGAAGCTTTCTTAGAAACTGCTTAGTGTTCTGTTAATTCAGCTCACAGAGTTACATCTGTATTTCGTCGATCTCTTTGCTAGCCTTATTTCTGTGGAATCTGAGAACAGATATTTAGGATCCCTTTGAAGAATATAGGGCCAAAGGAAATATCCTCCGATAACAAAGAGAAAGAAGCTTTCTGAGAAACTTCTTTGTGTTCTGTGAAATCATCTCACAGAGTTACAGCTTTCCCCTCTAGAAGCCTTTCGCTAAGACAGTTCTTGTGGAATTGGCAAAGTGATATTTGGAAGCCCATAGAGGGCTATGGTGAAAAAGGAAATATCCTCAGATGAAATCTGGAAAGAAGCTTTCTGAGAAACTGCTCTGTGATGTGTGACTTCCACTCACAGAGTTACATCTGTATTTGGTGGATCTCTTTGCTAGCCTTATTTCTGTGGAATCTGAGAACAGATATATCGGATCCCTTTAAAGACTATATGGCCAAAGGAAATATCCTCCGATAACAAAGAGAAAGAAACTTTCTGAGAAACTTCATTGGGTTCTGTGAAATCATCTCATAGAGTTACAGCTTTCCCCTCAAGAAGCCTTTCGTTAAGACAGTTCTTGTGGAATAGGCAAAGTGATATTTGGAAGCCCATAGAGGGCTATGGTGAAAAAGGAAATATCCAAAGATGGAATCTGGAAAGAAGCTTTCTCAGAAAATGCTCTGTGATGTGTGACTTCCACTCACAGAGTTACATCTGTATTTCGTGGATCTCTATGCTAGCCTAATTTCTGTGGAATCTGAGAACAGATATTTCGGATCCCTTTGAAGACTATAGGGCCAAAGGAAATATCCTCCGATAACAAAGAGAAAGAAGCTTTCTGAGAAACTTCTTTGTGTTCTGTGAAATCATCTCACAGAGTTACAGCTTTCCCCTCAAGAAGCCTTTC
This sequence comes from Macaca mulatta, assembly GCF_049350105.2. Taxonomy (NCBI): domain Eukaryota; kingdom Metazoa; phylum Chordata; class Mammalia; order Primates; family Cercopithecidae; genus Macaca; species Macaca mulatta. The sequence goes on along the minus strand of NC_133422.1, from coordinate 52,203,264 downwards.
GCTAAGACAGTTCTTGTGGAATTCGCAAAGTGATATTTGGAAGCCCATGGAGGGCTATGCTGAAAAAGGAAATATCCTCAGATGAAATCTGGAAAGAACTTTTCTGAGAAACTGCTCTGTGATGTGTGACTTCCACGCACAGAGTTACATCTGTATTTCGTGGATCTCTTTGCTAGCCTTATTTCTGTGGAATCTGAGAACAGATATTTCGGATCCCTTTGAAGACAATAGGGCCAAAGGAAATATCCTCCGATAACAAAGAGAAAGAAGCTTTCTGAGAAACTTCTTTGTGTTCTGTGATATCATCTCACAGAGTTACAGCTGTCCCCTCAAGAAGCCTTTCGCTAGGACAGTTCTTGTGGAATTGGCAAAGTGATATTTGGAAGCCCATAGAGGACTATGGTGAAAAAGGAAATATCCTCAGATGAAATCTGGAAAGAAGCTTTCTGAGAAACTGCTCTGTGATGTGTGACTTCCACTCACAGAGTTACATCTGTATTTCGTGGGTCTCTTTGCTAGCCTTATTTCTGTGGAATCTGAGAACAGATATTTCGGAACACTTTGAAGACTATAGGGCCAAAGGAAATATCCTCCGATAACAAAGAGAAAGAAGCTTTCTGAGAAACTTCTTTGTGTTCTGTGAAATCATCTCACAGAGTTACAGCTTTCCCCTCAAGAAGCCTTTCGCTAAGACAGTTCTTGTGGAATTGGCAAAGTGATATTTGGAAGCCCATAGAGGGCTATGGTGAAAAAGGAAATATCCTCAGATGAAATCTGGAAAGAAGCTTTCTGCGAAACTTCTCTGTGGTATGTGACTTTCACTCACAGAGTTACATCTGTATTTCGTGGATCTCTTTGCTAGCCTTATTTCTGTGGAATCTGAGAACAGATATTTCGGATCCCTTTGAAGACTATAGAGCCAAAGGAAATATCCTCCAATAACAAAGAGAAAGAAGCTTTCTGAGAAACTTCTTTGTGTTCTGTGAAATCATCTCACAGAGTTACAGCTTTCCCCTCAAGAAGCCTTTCGCTAAGACAGTTTTTGTGGAATTGGTAAAGGGATATTTGGAAGCCCATAGAGGGCTATGGTGAAAAAGGAAATATCCTCTGATGAAATCTGGAAAGAAGCTTTCAGAGAAACTACTTAGTGTTCTGTTAATTCATCTCACAGAGCTACATCTGTATTTCGGGGATCTCTTTGCTAGCCTTATTTCTGTGGAATCTGAGAACAGATATTTCGGATCCCTTTGAAGACTGTAGGGCCAAAGGAATATCCTCCGATAACAAAGAGAAAGAAGCTTTCTGAGAAACTTCTTTGTGTTCTGTGAAATCATCTCACAGAGTTACAGCTTTCCCTTCAAGAAGCCTTTCGCTAAGACAGTTCTTGTGGAATTTGCAAAGAGATATTTGGAAGCCCATAGACGGCTATGGTGAAAAATTAAATATCCTCAGATGAAATCTGGAAAGAAGCTTTCTGAGAAACTTCTTTGTGTTCTGTGAAATCATCTCACAGAGTTACACCTTTCCCCTCATGAAGCCTTGCGCTAAGACAGTTCTTGTGGAATTGGCAAAGTGATATTTGGAAGCCCACAGAGGGCTATGGTGAAAAAGGAAATATCCTCAGATGAAATCTGGAAAGAAGCTTTCTGAGAAACTTCTCTGTGGTGTGTGACTTCCACTCACAGAGTTACATCTGTATTTCGTGGTTCTCTTTGCTAGTCTTATTTCTGTGGAATCTGAGAACAGATATTTCGGATCGCTTTGAAGACTATAGGGCCAAAGGAAATATCCTCCGATAACAAAGAGAAAGAAGCTTTCTGAGAAACTTCTTTGTGTTCTCTGAAATCATCTCACAGAGTTACAGCTTTCCCCTCAAGAAGCCTTTCGCTAAGACAGTTCTTGTGGAATTGGCAAAGTGATATTTGGAAGCCCATAGAGGGTTATGTTGAAAAAGCAAATATCCTCAGATGAAATCTGTAAAGAAGATTTCTGAGAAACTGCTTAGTGTTCTGTTAATTCATCTCACAGAGTTACATCTGTATTTCGTGGATCTCTTTGCTAGCCTTATTTCTGTGGAATCTGAGAACAGATATTTCGGATCCCTTTGAAGACTATAGGGCCAAAGGAAATATCCTCCGATAAAGTAGAGAAAGAAGCTTTCTGAAAAACTTCTTTGTGTTCTGTGAAATCATCTCACAGAGTTACAGCTTTCCCCTCAAGAAGCCTTTCGCTAAGACAGTCTTGTGGAATTGGAAAAGTGATATTTGGAAGCCCATAGAGGGCTATGGTGAAAAAGGAAATATCCTCAGATGAAATCTGAAAAGAAGCTTTCTGTGAAACTTCTCTGTGGTGAGTGACTTCCACTCACACATTTACATCTGTCTTTCGTGGATCTCATTGCTAGCCTTATTTCTGTGGAATCTGAGAACAGATATTTCGGATCCCTTTGAAGACTATAGGGCCAAAGGAAATATCCTCCGATAACAAAGAGAAAGAAGCTTTCTGAGAAACTTCTTTGTGTTCTGTGAAATCATCTCACAGAGTTACAGCTTTCCTCTCAAGAAGCCTTTCGCTAAGACAGTTCTTGTGGAATTGGCAAAGTGATATTTGGAAGCCCATAGAGGGCTATGGTGAAAAAGGAAATATCCTCAGATGAAATCTGGAAAGAAGCTTTCTGCGAAACTTCTCTGTGGTGTGTGACTTCCACTCACAGAGTTACATCTGTATTTCGTGGATCTCTTTGCTAGCCTTATTTCTGTGGAATCTGAGAACAGATATTTCGGATCCCTTTGAAGACTATAGGGCCAAAGGAAATATCCTCCAATAACAAAGAGAAAGAAGCTTTCTGAGAAACTTCTTTGTGTTCTGTGATATCATCTCACAGAGTTACAGCTTTCCCCTCACGAAGCCTTTCGCTAAGACAGTTCTTGTGGAATTGGTAAAGGGATATTTGGAAGCCCATAGAGGGCTATGGTGAAAAAGGAAATATCCTCTGATGAAATCTGGAAAGAAGCTTTCAGAGAAACTACTTAGTGTTCTGTTACTTCATCTCACAGAGTTACATCTGTATTTCGGGGATCTCTTTGCTAGCCTTATTTCTGTGGCATCTGAGAACAGATATTTCGGATCCCTTTGAAGACTATAGGGCCAAAGGAAATATCCTCCGATAACAAAGAGAAAGAAGCTTTCTGAGAAACTTCTTTGTGTGCTGTGAAATCATCTCACAGAGTTACAGCTTTCCCTTCAAGAAGCCTTTACCTAAGACAGTTCTTGTGGAATTGGCAACGTGATATTTGGAAGCCCATAGAGGGCTATGGTGAAAACGGAAATATCGTCAAATGAAATCTGGAAGGAAGCTTTCTGAGAAACTGCTCTGTGATGTGGGACTTCCACTCACAGTGTTACATCTGTATTTCGTGGATCTCTTTGCTAGCCTTATTTCTGTGGAATCTGAGAACAGATATTTCAGATCCCTTTGAAGACTATAGGGCCAAAGGAAATATCCTCCGATAACAAAGAGAAAGAAGCTTTCTGAGAAACTTCTTTGTGTTCTGTGATATCATCTCACAGAGGTACAGCTTTCCCCTCAAGAAGCCTTTCGCTAAGACAGTTCTTGTGGAATTGGCAAAGTGATATTTGGAAGCCCGTAGAGGGCTATGGTGAAAAAGGAAATATCCTCAGATGAAATCTGGAAAGAAGCTTTCTGAGAAACCTCTCTGTGGTGTGTGACTTCCACTTACAGAGTTACATCTGTATTTCGTGGATGTCTTTGCTAGCCTTATTTCTGTGGAATGTCAGAACAGATATTTCGGAACCCTTTGAAGACTATAGGGCCAAAGGAAATATCCTCCGATAACAAAGAGAAAGAAGCTTTCTGAGAAACTTCTTTGTGTTCTGTGATATCATCTCACATAGTTATAGCTTTCCCCTCAAGAAGCCTTTAGCTAAGACAGTTCCTGTGGAATTGGCAATGTGATATTTGGAAGCCCACAGAGGGCTATGGTGAAAAAGGAAATATCCTCAGGTGAAATCTGGAAAGACGGTTTCTGAGAAACTTCTCTGTGGTGAGTGACTTCCACTCACAGAGTTACATCTGTATTTCGTGGATCTCTTTTCTAGCCTTATTTCTGTGGAATCTGAGAACAGATATTTCGGATCCCTTTGAAGACTATAGGGCCAAAGGAAATATCCTCCGATAACAAAGAGAAAGAAGCTTTCTGAAAAACTTCTTTGTGTTCTGTGAAATCATCTCACAGAGTTACAGCTTTCCCCTCAAGAAGCCTTTCCCTAAGACAGTTCTTGTGGAATTGGCAGAGTGATATTTGGAAGCCCGTAGAGGGCTATGGAGAAAAAGGAAATATCCTCAGAGAAATCTGGAAAGAAGCTTTCTGAGAAACTGCTTAGTGTTCTGTTAATTCATCTCACAGAGTTACATCTGTATTTCGTGGATCTCTTTGCTAGCCTTATTTCTGTGGAATCGGAGAAGTGATATTTCGGATCCCTTTGAAGACTATAGGGCCAAAGGAAATATCCTCCGATAACAAAGAGAAAGAAGCTTTCTGAGAAACTTCTTTGTGTTCTGTGAAATCATCTAACAGAGTTACAGCTTTCCCCTAAAGAAGCCTTTCACTAAGACAGTTCTTGAGGAATTGGCAAAGTGATATTTGGAAGCCCACAGAGGGCTATGGTGAAAAAGGAATTATCCTCAGATGAAATCTGGAAAGAAGCTTTCTGAGAAACATCTCTGTGGTGTGTGACTTCCACTCACAGAGTTACATCTGTATTTCGTGGATCTCTTTGCTAGCCTTATTTCTGTGGAATCTGAGAACAGATATTTCGGATCTCTTTGAAGACTATAGGGCCAAAGGAAATATCCTCCGATAACAAAGAGAAAGAAGCTTTCTGAGAAACTTCTTTGTGTTCTGTGAAATCGTCTCACAGAGTTACAGCTTTCCCCTCAAAGAAGCCTTTCGCTAGGACAGTTCTTGTGGAATTGGCAATGTGATATTTGGAAGCCCATGGAGGGCTATGATGAAAAAGGAAATATCCTCAGATGAAATCTGTAAAGAAGCTTTCTGAGAAACTGCTTAGTGTTCTGTTAATTCATCTCACAGAGATACATCTGTATTTCGGGGATCTCTTTGCTAGCCTTATTTCTGTGGAATCTGAGAACAGATATTTCGGATCCCTTTGAAGACTATAGGGCCAAAGGAAATATCCTCCGATAACAAAGAGAAAGAAGCTTTCTGAGAAACTTCTTTGTGTTCTGTGAAATCATCTCACAGAGTTACAGCTTTCCCCTCAAGAAGCCTTTCGCTAAGACAGTTCTTGTGGAATTGGCAAAGTGATATTTGTAAGCCCATAGAGGGCTAAGGTGAAAAAGGAAATATCCTCAGATGAAATCTGGAAACAACCTTTCTGAGAAACTGCTTTGTGATGTGGGACTTCCACTCACAGAGTTACATCTGTATATCGGGGATCTCTTTGCTAGCCTTATTTCTGTGGAATCTGAGAAGAGATATTGCAGATCCCTTTGAAGACTATAGGGCCAAAGCAAATATCCTCCGATAACAAAGAGAAAGAAGCTTTCTGAGAAACTTCTTTGTGTTCTGTGAAATCATCTCACAGAGTTACAGCTTTCCCCTCAAGAAGCCTTTCGCTAAGACAGTTCTTGTGGAATTGGAAAAGTGATATTTGGAAGCCCTTAGAGGGCTATGGTGAAAAAGCAAATATCCTCAGATGAAATCTGGAAATAAGGTTTCTGAGAAACTTCTCTGTGGTGTTTGACTTCCACTCACACATTTACATGTGTCTTTCGTGGATCTCTTTGCTAGCCTTATTTTTGTGGAATCTGAGAGCAGATATTTCGGATGCCTTTGAAGATTATAGGGCCAAAGGAAATATGCTCCGATAACAAAGAGAAAGAAGCTTTCTGAGAAACTTCTTTGTGTTTTGTGAAATCATCTCATAGAGTTACAGCTTTCCCTCAAGAAGCCTTTCGCTAGGACAGTTCTTGTGGAATTGGCAATGTGATATTTGGAAGCTCATAGAGGGCTATGGTGAAAAAGGAAACATCCTCAGAGGAAATCTGTAAAGAAGCTTTCTGAGAAACAGCTTAGTGTTCTGTTAATTCATCTCACAGAGATACATCTGTATTTCGTGGATCTCTTTGCTAGCCTTATTTCTGTGGAATCTGAGAACAGATATTTCGGATCCCTTTGAAGACTATAGGGCCAAAGTAAATATCCTCCGATAACAAAGAGAAAGAAGCTTTCGGAGAAACTTCTTTGTGTTCTGTGAAATCATCTCACAGAGTTACAGCTTTCCCCTCAAGAAGCCTTTCGCTAAGACAGTTCTTGTGGAATTGGCAAAGTGATATTTGGAAGCCCATAGAAGGCTATGGTGAAAAAGGAAATATCCTCAGATGAAATCTGGAAAGAAGCTTTCTGAGAAACTGCTCTGTGATGTGGGACTTCCACTCACAGAGTTACATCTGTATATCGTGGATCTCTTTGCTAGCCTTATTTCTGTGGAATCTGAGAAGTGATAATTCAGATCCCTTTGAAGACTATAGGGCCAAAGGAAATATCATCCGATAACAAAGAGAAAGAAGCTTTCTGAGAAACTTCTTTGTGTTCTCTGAAATCATCTAACAGAGTTACAGCTTCCCCTCAAGAAGCCTTTCGCTAAGACAGTTCTTGTGGAATTGGAAAAGTGATATTTGGAAGCCCTTAGAGGGCTATGGTGAAAAAGGAAATATCCTCAGATGAAATCTGGAAAGAAGCATTCTGAGAAACTTCTCTGTGGTGTGTGACTTCCACTCACAGAGTTACATCTGTATTTCGTGGATCTCTTTGCTAGCCTTATTTCTGTGGAATCTGAGAACAGATATTTCGCATCTCTTTGAAGACTATAGGGCCAAAGGAAATATGCTCCGATAACAAAGAGAAAGAAGCTTTCTGAGAAACTTCTTTGTGTTCTGTGAAATCATCTCATAGAGTTACAGCTTTCCCCTCAAGAAGCCTTTCGCTAGGACAGTTCTTGTGGAATTTGCAATGTGATATTTGAAGCCCATAGAGGACTATGGTGAAAAAGGAAACATCCTCAGAGGAAATCTGGAAAGAAGCTTTCTGAGAAACTGCTTAGTGTTCTGTTAATTCATGTCACAGAGATACATCTGTATTTCGTGGATCTCTTTGCTAGCCTTATTTCTGTTGAATCTGAGAACAGATATTTCGGATCCCTTTGAAGACTACAGGGCCAAAGGAAATATCCTCCGATAACAAAGAGAAAGAAGCTTTCTGAGAAACTTCTTTGTGTTCTGTGAAATCATCTCACAGAGTTACAGCTTTCCCCTCAAGAAGCCTTTCGCTAAGACAGTTCTTGTGGAATTGGCAAAGTGATATTTGGAAGCCCATAGAGGGCTATGGTGAAAAAGGAAATATCCTCGGATGAAATCTGGAAAGAAGCTTTCTGAGAAACTGCTCTGTGATATGGGACTTCCACTCACAGTGTTACATCTGTATATCGTGGATCTCTTTGCTAACCTTATTTCTGTGGAATCTGAGAAGTGATATTTCAGATCCCTTTGAAGACTATAGGGCCAAAGGAAATATCCTCCGATAACAAAGAGAAAGAAGCTTTCTGAGAAACTTCTTTGTGTTCTGTGATAGCATCTCACAGAGTTACAGCTTTCCCCTCAAGAAGCCTTTCGCTAAGACAGTTCTTGTGGAATTGGCAAAGTGATATTTGGAAGCCCATAGAGGGCTGTGGTGAAAAAGGAAATATCCTCAGATGAAATCTGGAAAGAAGCTTTATGAGAAACTGCTCTGTGATGTGTGACTTCCACTCACAGAGTTACATCTGTATTTCGTGGGTCTCTTTGCTAGCCTTATTTCTGTGGACTCTGAGAACAGATATTTCGGAACCCTTTGAAGACTATAGGGCCAAAGGAAATATCCTCCGATAACAAAGAGAAAGAAGCTTTCTGAGAAACTTCTTTGTGTTCTGTGAAATCATCTCACAGAGTTACAGCTTTCCCCTGAAGAAGCCTTTCGCTAAGACAGTTTTGTGGAATTGGCAAAGTGATATTTGGAAGCACATAGAGGGCTATGGTGAAAAAGCAAATATCCTCAGCTGAAATCTGTAAAGAAGCTTTCTGAGAAACTGCTTAGTTTTCTGTTAATTAATCTCACAGAGTTACATCTGTATTTCGGGGATCTCTTTACCAGCCTTATTTCTGTGGAATCTGAGAACAGATATTTCGGATCCCTTTGAAGACTATAGGGCCAAAGGAAATATCCTCCGATAATAAAGAGAAAGAAGCTTTCTGAGAATCTTCTTTGTGTTCTGTGAAATCATCTCACAGAGTTACAGCTTTCCCCTCAAGAACCCTTTCGCTAAGGCAGTTCTTGTGGAATTGGCAAAGTGATATTTGGAAGCCCATAGCGGGCTATGGTGAGAAAGGAAATATCCTCAGATGAAATCTGGAAAGAAGCTTTCTGAGAAACTTCTCTGTGGTGTGTGACTTCCACTCATAGAGTTACATCTGTATTTCGTGGATCTCTTTGCTAGCCTTATTTCTGTGGAATCTGAGAACAGATATTCGGATCCCTTTGAAGACTGTAGGGCCAAAGGAAATATCCTCCGATAACAAAGAGAAAGAAGCTTTCTGAGAAACTTCTCTGTGTTCTGTGAAATCATCTCACAGAGTTACAGCTTGCCCCTCAAGAAGCCTTTCGCTAACACAGTTCTTGTGGAATTGGCAAAGAGATTTTGGAAGCCCATTGATGGCTACGGTGAAAAAGGAAATATCCTCAGATGAAATCTGGAAAGAACCTTTCTGAGAAACTACTCTGTGATGTGGGACTTCCACTCACAGAGTTACATCTGTATATCGGGGATCTCTTTGCTAGCCTTATTTCTGTGGAATCTGAGAAGAGATATTTTAGATCCCTTTGGAGACTATAGGGCCAAAGGAAATATCCTCCGATAGCAAAGAGAAAGAAGCTTTCTGAGAAACTTCTTTGTGTTCTGTGAAATCATCTCACAGAGTTACAGCTTTCCCCTCAAGAAGCCTTTCGCTAAGACAGTTCTTGTGAAATTGGCAAAGTGATATTTGGAAGCCCATAGAGGGCTATGGTGAAAACGGAAATATCTTCAAATGAAATCTGGAAAGAAGCTTTCTGAGAAACTGCTCTGTGATGTGGGACTTCCACTCACAGTGTTACATCTGTATTTCGTGGATCTCTTTGCTAGCCTTATTTCTGTGGAATCTGAGAACAGATATTTCAGATCCCTTTGAAGACTATAGGGCCAAAGGAAATATCCTCCGATAACAAAGAGAAAGAAGCTTTCTGAGAAACTTCTTTGTGTTCTGTGATATCATCTCACAGAGGTACAGCTTTCCCCTCAAGAAGCCTTTCGCTAAGACAGTTCTTGTGGAATTGGCAAAGTGATATTTGGAAGCCCGTAGAGGGCTATGGTGAAAAAGGAAATATCCTCAGATGAAATCTGGAAAGAAGCTTTCTGAGAAACCTCTCTGTGGTGTGTGACTTCCACTTACAGAGTTACATCTGTATTTCGTGGATGTCTTTGCTAGCCTTATTTCTGTGGAATGTCAGAACAGATATTTCGGAACCCTTTGAAGACTATAGGGCCAAAGGAAATATCCTCTGATAACAAAGAGAAAGAAGCTTTCTGAGAAACATCTTTGTGTTCTGTGATATCATCTCACAGAGTTACAGCTTTCCCCTCAAGAAGCCGTTCGCTAACAGTTCTTGTTGAATTTGCAAAGTGATATTTGGAAGCCCATAGAGGGCTATGGTGTAAAAGGAAATATCCTCAGATCAAATCTGGAAAGAAGCTTTCTGAGAAACTGCTCTGTGATGTGTGACTTCCACTCACAGAGTTACAACTGTATTTCGTGGATCTCTTTGCTAGCCTTATTTCTGTGGAATCTGAGAACAGATATTTCGGATCCCTTTGAAGACTATAGGGCCAAAGGAAATATCCTCCGATAACAAAGAGAAAGAAGCTTTCTGAGAAATTTCTCTGTGTTCTGTGAAATCATCTCACAGAGTTACAGCTTTCCCCTCAAGAAGCCTTTCGCTAAGACGGTTCTTGTGGAATTTGCAAAGAGATATTTGGAAGCCCATAGACGGATACAGTGAAAAAGGAAATAACCTCAGATGAAATCTGGTAAGAAGCTTTCAGAGAAACTGCTCTGTGATGTGTGACTTCCACTCACAGAGTTACATCTGTATTTCGTGGATCTCTTTGCTAGCCTTATTTCTGTGGAATCTGAGAACAGATATTCGGATCCCTTTGAAGACTATAGGGCCAAAGGAAATATCTTCCGATAACGAAGAGAAAGAAGCTTTCTGAAAAACTTCTTTGTGTTCTGTGAAATCATCTCACAGAGTTACAGCTTTCCCCTCAAGAAGCCTTTCGCTAAGACAGCTCTTGTGGAATTGGCAAAGTGATATTTGGAAACCCATAGAGGGCTAAGGTGAAAAAGGAAATATCCTCAAATGAAATCTGGAAAGAAGCTTTCTGAGAAAGTGTTCTGTGATGTGTGACTTCCACTCACAGAGTTACATCTGTATTTCGTGGATCTCTTTGCTAGCCTTATTTCTGTGGAATCTGAGAACAGATATTTCGGATCCCTTTGGAGACTATAGGGCCAAAGGAAATATCCTCCGATAACAAAGAGAAAGAAGCTTTCTGAGAAACTTCTTTGTGTTCTGTGAAATCATCTCACAGAGATACACTTTTCCCCTCAAGAAGCCTTTCACTAAGACAGTTCTTGTGAAATTGGCAAAGTGATATTTGGAAACCCACAGAGGGCTATGGTGAAAAAGGAAATATCCTCAGATGAAATCTGGAAAGAAGCTTTCTGAGAAACTTCTCTGTGGTGTGTGACTTCCACTCACAGAGTTACATCTGTATTTCGTGGTTCTCTTTGCTAGCCTTATTTCTGTGGAATCTGAGAACAGATATTTCGGATCGCTTTGAAGACTATAGGGCCAAAGGAAATATCCTCCGATAACAAAGAGAAAGAAGCTTTCTGAGAAACTTCTTTGTGTTCTGTGAAATCATCTCACAGAGTTACAGCTTTCCCCTCAAGAAGCCTTTCGCTAAGACAGTTCTTGTGGAATTGGCAATGTGATATTTGGAAGCCCATAGAGGGCTATGGTGAAAAAGGAAACATCCTCAGAGGAAATCTGGAAAGAAGCTTTCTGAGAAACTGCTTAGGGTTCTGTAAATTCATCTCCCAGAGATACATCTGTATTTCGGGGTTCTCTTTGCCAGCCTTATTTCTGTGGAATCTGAGAACAGATATTTCGGATCCTTTGAAGACTATAGGGCCAAAGGAAATATCCTCCGATAACAAAGAGAAAGAAGCTTTCTGAGAAACTTCTTTGTGTTCTGTGATATCATCTCACAGAGTTACAGCTTTCCCCTCAAGAAGCCTTTCGCTAAGACGGTTCTTGTGGAATTGGCAAAGTGATATTTGGAAGCCCATAGAGGGCTAAGGTGAAAAAGGAAATATCCTCAGATGAAATCTGGAAAGAAGCTTTCTGAGAAACTGCTTAGTGTTCTGATAATTCATCTCACAGAGTTACATCTGTATTTCGGGGATCTCTTTGCTAGCCTTATTTCTGTGGATTCTGAGAAGTGATATTTCGGATCCCTTTCTAGACTATAGGGCCAAAGGAAATATCCTCCGATAACAAAGAGAAAGAAGCTTTCTGAGAAACTTCTTTGTGTTCTGTGAAATCATCTCACAGAGTTACAGCTTTCCCCTCAAGAAGCCTTTCGCTAAGACAGTTCTTGTGGAATTGGCAAAGTGATATTTGGAAGCCCATAGAGGACTATGGTGAAAAAGGAAATATCCTCAGATGAAATCTGGAAAGAAGCTTTCTGAGAAACTGCTCTGTGATGTGTGACTTCCACTCACAGAGTTACATCTGTATTTCGTGGGTCTCTTTGCTAGCCTTATTTCTGTGGAATCTGAGAACAGATATTTCGGAACACTTTGAAGACTATAGGGCCAAAGGAAATATCCTCCGATAACAAAGAGAAAGAAGCTTTCTGAGAAACTTCTTTGTGTTCTGTGAAATCATCTCACAGAGTTACAGCTTTCCCCTCAAGAAGCCTTTCGCTAAGACAGTTCTTGTGGAATTGGCAAAGTGATATTTGGAAGCCCCTAGAGGGCTATGGTGAAAAAGCAAATATCCTCAGATGAAATCTGTAAAGAAGATTTCTGAGAAACTGCTTAGTGTTCTGTTAATTCATCTCACAGAGTTACATCTGTATTTCGGGGATCTCTTTGCTAGCCTTATTTCTGTGGAATCTGAGAACAGATATTTCGGATCCCTTTGAAGACTATAGGGCCAAAGGAAATATCCTCCGATAAAGTAGAGAAAGAAGCTTTCTGAAAAACTTCTTTGTGTTCTGTGAAATCATCTCACAGAGTTACAGCTTTCCCCTCAAGAAGCCTTTCGCTAAGACCGTTCTTGTGGAATTGGAAAAGTGATATTTGGAAGCCCTTAGAGGGCTATGGTGAAAAAGGAAATATCCTCAGATGAAATCTGAAAAGAAGCTTTCTGAGAAACTTCTCTGTGGTGAGTGACTTCCACTCACACATTTACATCTGTCTTTCGTGGATCTCTTTGCTAGCCTTATTTCTGTGGAATCTGAGAACAGATATTTCGGATCCCTTTGAAGACTATCGGGCCAAAGGAAATATCCTCCGATAACAAAGAGAAAGAAGCTTTCTGAGAAACTTCTTTGTGTTCTGTGAAATCATCTCACAGAGTTACAGCTTTCCCCTCAAGAAGCCTTTCGCTAAGACAGTTCTTGTGGAATTGGCAAAGTGATATTTGGAAGCCCATGGAGGGCTATGGTGAAAAAGGAAATATCCTCAGATGAAATCTGGAATGAAGCTTTCTGCGAAACTTCTCTGTGGTGTGTGACTTCCACTCACAGAGTTACATCTGTATTTCGTGGATCTCTTTGCTAGCCTTATTTCTGTGGGATCTGAGAACAGATATTTCGGATCCCTTTGAAGACTATAGGGCCAAAGGAAATATCCTCCAATAACAAAGAGAAAGAAGCTTTCTGAGAAACTTTTTTGTGTTCTGTGATATCATCTCACAGAGTTACAGCTTTCCCCTCACGAAGCCTTTCGCTAAGACTGTTCTTGTGGAATTGGTAAAGGGATATTTGGAAGCCCATAGAGGGCTATGGTGAAAAAGGAAATATCCTCTGATGAAATCTGGAAAGAAGCTTTCAGAGAAACTACTTAGTGTTCTGTTACTTCATCTCACAGAGTTACATCTGTATTTCGGGGATCTCTTTGCTAGCCTTATTTCTGTGGCATCTGAGAACAGATATTTCGGATCCCTTTGAAGACTATAGGGCCAAAGGAAATATCCTCCGATAAAAAAGAGAAAGAAGCTTTCTGAGAAACTTCTTTGTGTGCTGTGAAATCATCTCACAGAGTTACAGCTTTCCCCTCAAGAAGCCTTTACCTAAGACAGTTCTTGTGGAATTGGCAACGTGATATTTGGAAGCCCATAGAGGGCTATGGTGAAAACGGAAATATCGTCAAATGAAATCTGGAAAGAAGCTTTCTGAGAAACTGCTCTGTGATGTGGGACTTCCACTCACAGTGTTACATCTGTATTTCGTGGATCTCTTTGCTAGCCTTATTTCTGTGGAATCTGAGAACAGATATTTCAGATCCCTCTGAAGACTATAGGGCCAAAGGAAATATCCTCCGATAACAAAGAGAAAGAAGCTTTCTGAGAAACTTCTTTGTGTTCTGTGATATCATCTCACAGAGGTACAGCTTTCCCCTCAAGAAGCCTTTCGCTAAGACAGTTCTTGTGGAATTGGCAAAGTGATATTTGGAAGCCCGTAGAGGGCTATGGTGAAAAAGGAAATATCCTCAGATGAAATCTGGAAAGAGGCTTTCTGAGAAACCTCTCTGTGGTGTGTGACTTCCACTTACAGAGTTACATCTGTATTTCGTGGATGTCTTTGCTAGCCTTATTTCTGTGGAATGTCAGAACAGATATTTCGGAACCCTTTGAAGACTATAGGGCCAAAGGAAATATCCTCCGATAACAAAGAGAAAGAAGCTTTCTGAGAAACATCTTTGTGTTCTGTGATATCATCTCACAGAGTTACAGCTTTCCCCTCAAGAAGCCTTTCGCTAACAGTTCTTGCTGAATTGGCAAAGTGATATTTGGAAGCCCATAGAGGGCTATGGTGAAAAAGGAAATATCCTCAGATCAAATCTGGAAAGAAGCTTTCTGAGAAACTGCTCTGTGATGTGTGACTTCCACTCACAGAGTTACAACTGTATTTCGTGGATCTCTTTGCTAGCCTTATTTCTGTGGAATCTGAGAACAGATATTTCGGATCCCTTTGAAGACTATAGGCCCAAAGGAAATATCCTCCGATAACAAAGAGAAAGAAACTTTCTGAGAAATTTCTCTGTGTTCTGTGAAATCATCTCACAGAGTTACCGCTTTCCCCTCAAGAAGCCTTTCGCTAAGACGGTTCTTGTGGAATTGGCAAAGAGATATTTGGAAGCCCATAGGCGGATACAGTGAAAAAGGAAATAACCTCAGATGAAATCTGGAAAGAAGCTTTCTGAGAAACTGCTCTGTGATGTGTGACTTCCACTCACAGAGTTACATCTGTATTTCGTGGATCTCTTTGCTAGCCTTATTTCTGTGGAATCTGAGAACAGATATTCGGATCCCTTTGAAGACTATAGGGCCAAAGGAAATATCTTCCGATAACGAAGAGAAAGAAGCTTTCTGAAAAACTTCTTTGTGTTCTGTGAAATCATCTCACAGAGTTACAGCTTTCCCCTCAAGAAGCCTTTCGCTAAGACAGCTCTTGTGGAATTGGCAAAGTGATATTTGGAAACCCATAGAGGGCTAAGGTGAAAAAGGAAATATCCTCAAATGAAATCTGGAAAGAAGCTTTCTGAGAAAGTGTTCTGTGATGTGTGACTTCCACTCACAGAGTTACATCTGTATTTCGTGGATCCCTTTGCTAGCCTTATTTCTGTGGAATCTGAGAACAGATATTTCGGATCCCTTTGAAGACTATAGGGCCAAAGGAAATATCCTCCGATAACAAAGAGAAAGAAGCTTTCTGAGAAACTTCTTTGTGTTCTGTGAAATCATCTCACAGAGATACACCTTTCCCCTCAAGAAGCCTTTCACTAAGACAGTTCTTGTGGAATTGGCAAAGTGATATTTGGAAGCCCACAGAGGGCTATGGTGAAAAAGGAAATATCCTCAGATGAAATCTGGAAAGAAGCTTTCTGAGAAACTTCTCTGTGGTGTGTGACTTCCACTCACAGAGTTACATCTGTATTTCGTGGTTCTCTTTGCTAGCCTTATTTCTGTGGAATCTGAAAACAGATATTTCGGATCGCTTTGAAGACTATAGGGCCAATGGAAATATCCTCCGATAACAAAGAGAAAGAAGCTTTCTGAGAAACTTCTTTGTGTTCTGTGAAATCATCTCACAGAGTTACAGCTTTCCCCTCAAGAAGCCTTTCGCTAAGGCAGTTCTTGTGGAATTGGCAATGTGATATTTGGAAGAACATAGAGGGCTATGGTGAAAAAGGAAACATCCTCAGAGGAAATCTGGAAAGAAGCTTTCTGAGAAACTGCTTAGGGTTCTGTAAATTCATCTCCCAGAGATACATCTGTATTTCGGGGTTCTCTTTGCCAGCCTTATTTCTGTGGAATCTGAGAACAGATATTTCGGATCCCTTTGAAGACTATAGGGCCAAAGGAAATATCCTCCGATAACAAAGAGAAAGAAGCTTTCTGAGAAACTTCTTTGTGTTCTGTGAAATCATCTCACAGAGTTACAGCTTTCCCCTGAAGAAGCCTTTCGCTAAGACAGTTCTAGTGGAATTGGCAAAGTGTTATTTGGTAGCCCATAGAGGGCTATGGTGAAAAAGGAAATATCGTCAGATGAAATCTGGAAAGAAGCTTTCTGAGAAACTGCTCTGTGATGTGTGACTTCCACTCACAGAGTTACATCTGTATATCGTGGATCTCTTTGCTAGCCTTATTTCTGTGGATTCTGAGAAGTGATATTTCAGATCCCTTTGAAGACTATAGGGCCAAAGGAAATATCCTCCGATAACAAAGAGAAAGAAGCTTTCTGAGAAACTTCTTTGTGTTCTGTGATATCATCTCACAGAGTTGCAGCTTTCCGCTCAAGAAGCCTTTCGCTAAGACAGTTCTTGTGGATTTGGCAAAGTGATATTTGGAAGCCCTTAGAGGGCTATGGTGAAAAAGGAAATATCCTCAGATGAAATCTGGAAAGAAGCTTTCTGAGAAACTTCTCTGTGGTGTGTGACTTCCACTCACAGAGTTACATCTGTATTTCGTGGATCTCTTTGCTAGCCTTATTTCTGTGGAATCTGAGAACAGATATTGGGATTCCTTTGAAGACTATAGGGCCAAAGGGAATATCCTCCGATAACCAAGAGAAAGAAGCTTTCTGAAAATCTTCTTTGTGTTCTGTGAAATCATCTCACAGAGTTACAGCTTTCCCCTCAAGAAGCCTTTCGCTAAGACAGTTCTTGTGGAATTGGCAAAGTGATATTTGTAAGCCCATAGAGGGCTAAGGTGAAAAAGGAAATATCCTCAGATGAAATCTGGAAACAACCTTTCTGAGAAACTGCTCTGTGATGTGGGACTTCCACTCACAGAGTTACATCTGTATATCGGGGATCTCTTTGCTAGCCTTATTTCTGTGGAATCTGAGAAGAGATATTGCAGATCCCTTTGAAGACTATAGGGCCAAAGCAAATATCCTCCGATAACAAAGAGAAAGAAGCTTTCTGAGAAACTTCTTTGTGTTCTGTGAAATCATCTCACAGAGTTACAGCTTTCCCCTCAAGAAGCCTTTCGCTAAGACAGTTCTTGTGGAATTGGAAAAGTGATATTTGGAAGCCCTTAGAGGGCTATGGTGAAAAAGCAAATATCCTCAGATGAAATCTGGAAAGAAGCTTTCTGAGAAACTGCTTAGTGTTCTGTTAATTCATGTCACAGAGTTACATCTGTATTTCGTGGATCTCTTTGCTAGCCTTATTTCTGTGGAATCTGAGAACAGATATTCGGATCCCTTTGAAGACTCTAGGGCCAAAGGAAATATCCTCCGATAACAAAGAGAAAGAAGCTTTCTGAGAAACTTCTTTGTGTTCTGTGAAATCATCTCACAGAGTTACAGCTTTCCCCACAAGAAGCCTTTCGCTCAGACAGTTCTTGTGGAATTTGCAAAGAGATATTTGGAAGCCCATACACGGCAACGGTGAAAAAGGAAATATCCTCAGATGCAATCTGGAAAGAAGATTTCTGAGAAACTGCTCCGTGATGTGTGACTTCCACTCACAGAGTTACATCTCTGTTTCGTGGATCTCTTTGCTAGCCTTATTTCTGTGGAATCTGAGAACAGATATTTCGGATCCCTATGGAATATAGGGCCAAAGGAAATATCCTCCGATAACAAAGAGAAAGAAGCTTTCTGAGAAACTTCTTTGTGTTCTGTGAAATCGTCTCACAGAGTTACAGCTTCCCCTCAAGAAGCCTTTCGCTAAGACAGTTCTTGTGGAATTGGCAAAGTGATATTTGGAAGCCCATAGAGGGATATGTAGAAAAAGGAAATATCCTCAGATGAAATCTGGAAAGAAGCTTTCTGAGAAACTGCTTAGTGTTCTGTTAATTCATCTCAGAGAGTTACATCTGTATTTCGTGGATCTCTTTGCTAGCCTTATTTCTGTGGAATCTGAGAACAGATATTCGGATCCCTTTGAAGACTCTAGGGCCAAAGGAAATATCCTCCGAAAACAAAGAGAAAGAAGCTTTCTGAGAAACTTCTTTGTGTTCTGTGAAATCATCTCACAGAGTTACAGCTTTCCCCTCAAGAAGCCTTTCACTAAGACGGTTCTTGTGGAATTGGCAAAGTGATATTTGGAAGCCCACAGAGGGCTATGCTGAAAAAGGAAATATCCTCAGATGAAATCTGGAAAGAAGCTTTCTGAGAAACTTCTTTGTGGTGTGTGACTTCCACTCACAGAGTTACATCTGTATTTCGTGGATCTCATTGCTAGCCCTATTTCTGTGGAATCTGAGAACAGATATTTCGGATCTCTTTGAAGACTATAGGGCCAAAGGAAATATCCTCCGATAACAAAGAGAAAGAAGCTTTCTGAGAAACTTCTTTGTGTTCTGTGAAATCATCTCACAGAGTTACAGCTTTCCCCTCAAGAAGCCTTTCGCTAGGACAGTTCTTGTGGAATTGGCAATGTGATATTTGGAAGCCAATAGAGGGCTATGGTGAAAAAGGAAATATCCTCAGATGAAATCTGGAAAGAAGCTTTCTGAGAAACTGCTAAGTGTTCTGTTATTTCATCTCACAGAGATACATCTGTATTTCGCGGATCTATTTGCTAGCCTTATTTCTGAGGAATCTGAGAACAGATATTTCAGATCCCTTTGAAGACTGTAGCTCCAAATGAAATATCCTGCGATAACAAAGAGAAAGAAGATTCTGAGAAACTTCTTTGTGTTCTGTGAAATCATCTCACAGAGTTACAGCTTTCCCCTCAAGAAGCCTTTCGCTCAGACAGTTCCTGTGGTATTTGCAAAGAGATATTTGGAAGCCCATAGACGGCTACGGTGAAAAAGGAAATATCCTCAGATGTAATCTGGAAAGAAGCTTTCTGAGAAACTGCTCTGTGATGTGTGACTTCCACTCACAGAGTTACATCTGTATTTCCTGAATCTCTTTGCTAGCCTTATTTCTGTGGAATCTGAGAACAGATATTCGTATCCCTTTGAAGACTATAGGGCCAAAGGAAATACCCTCCGATAACAAAGAGAAAGAAGCTTTCTGAGAAACTTCTTTGTGTTCTGTGAAATCATCTCACAGAGTTACAGCTTTCCCCTCAAGAAGCCTTTCGCTAGGACAGTTCTTGTGGAATTGGCAAAGTGATATTTGGAAGCCCATAGAGGGTTATGGTGAAAAAGGAAATATCCTCAGATGAAATCTGTAAAGAAGCTTTCTGAGAAACTGCTTAGTGTTCTGTGAATTCATCTCACAGAGTTACATCTGTATTTCGTGGATCTCTTTGCTAGCCTTATTTCTGTGAAATCTGAGAGCAGATATTTTAGATCCCTTTGAAGACTATAGGGCCAAGGGAAATATCCTCCGATAACAAAGGGAAAGAAGCTTTCTGAGAAACTTCTTTGTGTTCTGTGAAATCATCTCACAGAGTTACAGCTTTCCCCTCAAGAAGCCTTTCGCTAAGACAGTTCTTGTGGAATTGGCAAAGTGATATTTGGAAGCCCATAGAGGGCTATGGTGAAAAAGGAAATATCCTCAGACGAAATCTGGAAAGAAGCTTTCTGAGAAACTTCTCTGTGGTGTGTGACTTCCACTCACAGAGTTACATCTGTATTTCGTGGATCTCTTTGCTAGCCTTATTTCTGTGGAATCTGAGAACAGATATTTCGGATCCCTTTGAAGACTATAGGGCCAAAGGAAATATCCTCCGATAACAAAGAGAAAGAAGCTTTCTGAGAAACTTCTTTGTGTTCTGTGATATCATCTCACAGAGTTACAGCTTTCCCCTCAAGAAGCCTTTCGCTAAGACAGTTCTTGTGGAATTGGCAAAGTGATATTTGGAAGCCCATAGAGGGCTATGGTGAAAAAGCAAATATCCTCAGATGAAATCTGTAAAGAAGATTTCTGAGAAACTGCATAGTGTTCTGTTAATTCATCTCACAGAGATACATCTGTATTTCGGGTATGTCTTTGCTAGCCTTATTTCTGTGGAATCTGAAAACAGATATTTCGGATCCCTTTGAAGACTGTAGGGCCAAAGAAAATATCCTCCGATAACAAAGAGAAAGAAGCTTTCTGAGAAATTTCTTTGTGTTCTGTGAAATCATCTCACAGAATTACAGCTTTCCCCTCAAGAAGCCTTTCACTAAAACGGTCTTAGGAATTTGCAAAGAGATATTTGGAATCCCATAGAAGGATACTGTGAAAAAGGAAATAACCTCAGATGAAATCTGGAAAGAAGATTTCGGAGAAACTGATCTGTGATGTGTGACTTCCACTCACAGAGTTACATCTGTATTTCGTGGATCTCTTTGCTAGACTTATTTCTGTGGAATCTGAGAACAGATATTCGGATCCCTTTGAAGACTATAGGGCCAAAGCAAATATCCTCCGATAACGAAGAGAAAGAAGCTTTCTGAAAAACTTCTTTGTGTTCTGTGAAATCATCTCACAGAGGTACAGCTTTCCCCTCAAGAAGCCTTTCGCTAAGACAGTTCTTGTGGAATTGGCAATGTGATATTTGGAAGCCCATAGAGGGCTAAGGTGAAAAAGGAAATATCCTGAGATGAAATCTGGAAAGAAGCTTTCTGAGAAAGTGTTTTGTGATGTGTGACTTCCACTCACAGAGTTACATCTGTATTTCGTGGATCTCTTTGCTAGCCTTATTTCTGTAGAATCTGAGAAGTGATATTTCCGATCCCTTTGAAGACTATAGGGCCAAAGGAAATATCCTCCGATAACAAAGAGTAAGAAGCTTTCTGAGAAACTTCTTTGTGTTCTGTGAAATCATCTCACAGAGTTACAGCTTTCCCCTCAAGAAGCCTTTCGCTAAGACAGTTCTTGTGGAATTGGCAAAGTGATATTTGGAAGCCCATAGAGGGATATGTAGAAAAAGGAAATATCCTCAGATGAAATCTGGAAAGAAGCTTTCTGAGAAACTGCTTAGTGTTCTGTTAATTCATCTCACAGAGTTACATCTGTATTTCGTGGATCTCTTTGCTAGCCTTATTTCTGTGGAATCTGAGAACAGATATTCGGATCCCTTTGAAGACTCTAGGGCCAAAGGAAATATCCTCCGATAACAAAGAGAAAGAAGCTTTCTGAGAAACTTCTTTGTGTTCTGTGAAATCATCTCACAGAGTTACAGCTTTCCCCTCAAGAAGCCTTTCGCTCAGACAGTTCTTGTGGAATTTGCAAAGAGATATTTGGAAGCCCATACACGGCTAAGGTGAAAAAGGAAATATCCTCAGATGAAATCTGGAAAGAAGCTTTCTGAGAAACTGCTCCGTGATGTGTGACTTCCACTCACAGAGTTACATCTCTATTTCGTGGATCTCTTTGCTAGCCTTATTTCTGTGGAATCTGAGAACAGATATTCGGATCCCTTTGAAGACTATAGGGCCAAAGGAAATATCCTCCGATAACAAAGAGAAAGAAGCTTTCTGAGAAACTTCTTTGTGTTCTGTGAAATCATCTCAGAGAGTTACAGCTTTCCCCTCAAGAAGCCTTTCGCTAAGACAGTTCTTGTGGAATTTTCAAAGTGATATTTGGAAGCCCATAGAGTGCTATGGTGAAAAAGGAAGTATCCTCAGATGAAATCTGGAAAGAACCTTTCTGAGAAACTGCTCTGTGATGTGGGACTTCCACTCACAAAGTTACATCTGTATATCGGGGATCTCTTTGCTAGCCTTATTTCTGTGGAATCTGAGAAGAGATATTTCAGATCCCTTTGAATACTATAGGGCCAAAGGAAATATCCTCCGATAACAAAGAGAAAGAAGCTTTCTGAGAAACTTCTTTGTGTTCTGTGAAATCATCTCACAGAGTTACAGCTTTCCCCTCAAGAAGCCTTTCGCTAAGACAGTTCTTGTGGAATTGGCAAAGTGTATTTGGAAGCCCATAGAGGGCTATGGTGAAAAAGGAAATATCCTCAGATGAAATCTGGAAAGAAGATTTCTGAGAAACTTCTCTGTGGTGTGTGACTTCCACTCACAGAGTTACATCTGTATTTCGGGGATCTCTTTGCTAGCCTTATTTCTGTGGAATCTGAGAAGAGATATTTCAGATCCCTTTGAAGACTATAGGGCCCAAGGAAATATCCTCCGATAACAAAGAGAAAGAAGCTTTCTGAGAAACTTCTTTGTGTTCTGTGATATCATCTCACAGAGTTACAGCTTTCCCCTCCAGAAGCCTTTCGCTAAGACAGTTCTTGTGGAATTGGCAAAGTGATATTTGGAAGCCCATAGAGGGCTATGGTGAAAAAGGAAATATCCTCAGATGAAATCTGGAAATAAGCTTTCTGAGAAACGTCTCTGTGGTGTGTGACTTCCACTCACAGAGTTACATCTGTATTTCGTGGATCTCTTTGCTAGCCTTATTTCTGTGGAATCTGAGAACAGATATTTCGGATCCCTTTGAAGACTATAGGGCCAAAGGAAATATCCTCCGATAACAAAGAGAAAGAAGCTTTCTGAGAAACTTCTTTGTGTTCTGTGAAATCATCTCACAGAGTTACAGCTTTCCCCTCAAGAAGCCTTTCACTAAGACGGTTCTTGTGGAATTGGCAAAGTGATATTTGGAAGCCCACAGAGGGCTATGCTGAAAAAGGAAATATCCTCAGATGAAATCTGGAAAGAAGCTTTCTGAGAAACTTCTTTGTGGTGTGTGACTTCCACTCACAGATTTACATCTGTATTTCGTGGATCTCTTTACTAGCCTTATTTCTGTGGAATCTGAGAACAAATATTTCGGATCTCTTTGAAGACTATAGGGCCAAGGGAAATATCCTCCGATAACAAAGAGAAAGAAGCTTTCTGAGAAACTTCTTTGTGTTCTGTGAAATCATCTCACAGAGTTACAGCTTTCCCCTCAACAAGCCTTTCACTAAGACGGTTCTTGTGGAATTGGCAAAGTGATATTTGGAAGCCCACAGAGGGCTATGCTGAAAAAGGAAATATCCTCAGATGAAATCTGGAAAGAAGCTTTCTGAGAAACTTCTTTGTGGTGTGTGACTTCCACTCACAGAGTTACATCTGTATTTCGTGGATCTCTTTACTAGCCTTATTTCTGTGGAATCTGAGAACAGATATTTCTTATCTCTTTGAAGACTATAGGGCCAAAGGAAATATCCTCCGATAACAAAGAGAAAGAAGCTTTCTGAGAAACTTCTTTGTGTTCTGTGAAATCATCTCACAGAGTTACAGCATTCCCCTCAAGAAGCCTTTCGCTAAGACAGTTCTTGTGGAATTGGCAGAGTGATATTTGGAAGCCCCTAGAGGGCTATGGTGAAAAAGGAAATATCCTCAGATGAAATCTGGAAAGAAGCTTTCTCAGAAACATCTCTGTGGTGTGTGACTTCCACTCACAGAGTTACATCTGTATATCGGGGATCTCTTTGCTAGCCTTATTTCTGTGGAATCTGAGAACAGATATTCGGATCCCTTTGAAGACTGTAGGGCCAAAGGAAATATCCTCCGATAACAAAGAGAAAGAAGCTTTCTGAGAAACTTCTCTGTGTTCTGTGAAATCATCTCACAGAGTTACAGCTTGCCCCTCAAGAAGCCTTTCGCTAACACAGTTCTTGTGGAATTGACAAAGAGATTTTGGAAGCCCATTGATGGCTACGGTGAAAAAGGAAATATCCTCAGATGAAATCTGGAAAGAACCTTTCTGAGAAACTGCTCTGTGATGTGGGACTTCCACTCACAGAGTTACATCTGTATATCGGGGATCTCTTTGCTAGCCTTATTTCTGTGGAATCTGAGAAGAGATATTTTAGATCCCTTTGGAGACTATAGGGCCAAAGGAAATATCCTCCGATAACAAAGAGAAAGAAGCTTTCTGAGAAACTTCTTTGTGTTCTGTGAAATCATCTCACAGAGTTACAGCTTTCCCCTCAAGAAGCCTTTCGCTAAGACAGTTCTTGTGAAATTGGCAAAGTGATATTTGGAAGCCCATAGAGGGCTATGGTGAAAAAGGAAATATCCTCAGATGAAATCTGGAAATAAGCTTTCTGAGAAACTTCTCTGTGGTGTGTGACTTCCACTCACAGAGTTACATCTGTATTTCATGGATCTCTTTGCTAGCCTTATTTCTGTGGAATCTGAAAACAGATATTCGCATCCCTTTGAAGACTGTAGGGCCAAAGGAAATATCCTCCGATAACAAAGAGAAAGAAGCTTTCTGAGAAACTTCTTTGTGTTCTGTGAAATCATCTCACAGAGTTACAGCTTTCTCCACAAGAAGCCTTTCGCTCAGACAGTTCTTGTGGAATTTGCAAAGAGATATTTGGAAGCCCATACACGGCAACGGTGAAAAAGGAAATATCCTCAGATGCAATCTGGAAAGAAGCTTTCTGAGAAACTGCTCCGTGATGTGTGACTTCCACTCACAGAGTTACATCTCTATTTCGTGGATCTCTTTGCTAGCCTTATTTCTGTGGAATCTGAGAACAGATATTCGGATCCCTTTGGACTATAGGGCCAAAGGAAATATCCTCCGATAACAAAGAGAAAGAAGCTTTCTGAGAAACTTCTTTGTGTTCTGTGAAATCATCTCACAGAGTTACAGCTTTCCCCTCAAGAAGCCTTTCGCTAAGACAGTTCTTGTGGAATTGGCAAAGTGATATTTGGAAGCCCATAGAGGGATATGTAGAAAAAGGAAATATCCTCAGATGAAATCTGGAAAGAAGCTTTGTGAGAAACTGCTTAGTGTTCTGTTAATTCATCTCACAGAGTTACATCTGTATTTCGTGGATCTCTTTGCTAGCCTTATTTCTGTGGAATCTGAGAAAAGATATTCGGATCCCTTTGAAGACTCTAGGGCCAAAGGAAATATCCTCCGATAACAAAGAGAAAGAAGCTTTCTGAGAAACTTCTTTGTGTTCTGTGAAATCATCTCAGAGAGTTACAGCTTTCCCCTCAAGAAGCCTTTCGCTAAGACAGTTCTTGTGAAATTTTCAAAGTGATATTTGGAAGCCCATAGAGTGCTATGGTGAAAAAGGAAGAATCCTCAGATGAAATCTGGAAAGAACCTTTCTGAGAAACTGCTCTGTGATGTGGGACTTCCACTCACAAAGTTACATCTGTATATCCGGGATCTCTTTGCTAGCCTTATTTCTGTGGAATCTGAGAAGAGATACTTCAGATCCCTTTGAATACTATAGGGCCAAAGGAAATATCCTCCGATAACAAAGAGAAAGAAGCTTTCTGAGAAACTTCTTTGTGTTCTGTGAAATCATCTCACAGAGTTACAGCTTTCCCCTCAAGAAGCCTTTCACTAAGACGGTTCTTGTGGAATTGGCAAAGTGATATTTGGAAGCCCACAGAGGGCTATGCTGAAAAAGGAAATATCCTCAGATGAAATCTGGAAAGAAGCTTTCTGAGAAACTTCTTTGTGGTGTGTGACTTCCACTCACAGAGTTACATCTGTATTTCGTGGATCTCATTGCTAGCCCTATTTCTGTGGAATCTGAGAACAGATATTTCGGATCTCTTTGAAGACTATAGGGCCAAAGGAAATATCCTCCGATAACAAAGAGAAAGAAGCTTTCTGAGAAACTTCTTTGTGTTCTGTGAAATCATCTCACAGAGTTACAGCTTTCCCCTCAAGAAGCCTTTCGCTAGGACAGTTCTTGTGGAATTGGCAATGTGATATTTGGAAGCCAATAGAGGGCTATGGTGAAAAAGGAAATATCCTCAGATGAAATCTGGAAAGAAGCTTTCTGAGAAACAGCTAAGTGTTCTGTTATTTCATCTCACAGAGATACATCTGTATTTCGCGGATCTATTTGCTAGCCTTATTTCTGAGGAATCTGAGAACAGATATTTCAGATCCCTTTGAAGACTGTAGCTCCAAATGAAATATCCTGCGATAACAAAGAGAAAGAAGATTCTGAGAAACTTCTTTGTGTTCTGTGAAATCATCTCACAGAGTTACAGCTTTCCCCTCAAGAAGCCTTTCGCTCAGACAGTTCCTGTGGTATTTGCAAAGAGATATTTGGAAGCCCATAGACGGCTACGGTGAAAAAGGAAATATCCTCAGATGTAATCTGGAAAGAAGCTTTCTGAGAAACTTCTTTGTGGTGTGTGACTTCCACTCACAGAGTTATATCTGTATTTCGTGGATCTCTTTGCTAGCCTTATTTCTGTGGAATCTGAGAACAGATATTTCGGATCCCTTTGAAGACTATAGGGCCAAAGGAAATATCCTCCGATAACAAAGAGAAAGAAGCTTTCTGAGAAACTTCTTTGTGTTCTGTGATATCATCTCACAGAGTTACAGCTTTCCCCTCAAGAAGCCTTTCGCTAAGACAGTTCTTGTGGAATTGGCAAAGTGATATTTGGAAGCCCATAGAGGGCTATGGTGAAAAAGCAAATATCCTCAGATGAAATCTGTAAAGAAGATTTCTGAGAAACTGCATAGTGTTCTGTTAATTCATCTCACAGAGATACATCTGTATTTCGGGTATGTCTTTGCTAGCCTTATTTCTGTGGAATCTGAAAACAGATATTTCGGATCCCTTTGAAGACTGTAGGGCCAAAGAAAATATCCTCCGATAACAAAGAGAAAGAAGCTTTCTGAGAAATTTCTTTGTGTTCTGTGAAATCATCTCACAGAATTACAGCTTTCCCCTCAAGAAGCCTTTCACTAAAACGGTCTTAGGAATTTGCAAAGAGATATTTGGAATCCCATAGAAGGATACGGTGAAAAAGGAAATAACCTCAGATGAAATCTGGAAAGAAGATTTCGGAGAAACTGATCTGTGATGTGTGACTTCCACTCACAGAGTTACATCTGTATTTCGTGGATCTCTTTGCTAGACTTATTTCTGTGGAATCTGAGAACAGATATTCGGATCCCTTTGAAGACTATAGGGCCAAAGCAAATATCCTCCGATAACGAAGAGAAAGAAGCTTTCTGAAAAACTTCTTTGTGTTCTGTGAAATCATCTCACAGAGGTACAGCTTTCCCCTCAAGAAGCCTTTCGCTAAGACAGTTCTTGTGGAATTGGCAATGTGATATTTGGAAGCCCATAGAGGGCTAAGGTGAAAAAGGAAATATCCTCAGATGAAATCTGGAAAGAAGCTTTCTGAGAAAGTGTTTTGTGATGTGTGACTTCCACTCACAGAGTTACATCTGTATTTCGTGGATCTCTTTGCTAGCGTTATTTCTGTAGAATCTGAGAAGTGATATTTCGGATCCCTTTGAAGACTATAGGGCCAAAGGAAATATCCTCCGATAACAAAGAGTAAGAAGCTTTCTGAGAAACTTCTTTGTGTTCTGTGAAATCATCTCACAGAGTTACAGCTTTCCCCTCAAGAAGCCTTTCGCTAAGACAGTTCTTGTGGAATTGGCAAAGTGATATTTGGAAGCCCATAGAGGGATATGTAGAAAAAGGAAATATCCTCAGATGAAATCTGGAAAGAAGCTTTCTGAGAAACTGCTTAGTGTTCTGTTAATTCATCTCACAGAGTTACATCTGTATTTCGTGGATCTCTTTGCTAGCCTTATTTCTGTGGAATCTGAGAACAGATATTCGGATCCCTTTGAAGACTCTAGGGCCAAAGGAAATATCCTCCGATAACAAAGAGAAAGAAGCTTTCTGAGAAACTTCTTTGTGTTCCGTGAAATCATCTCACAGAGTTACAGCTTTCCCCTCAAGAAGCCTTTCGCTCAGACAGTTCTTGTGGAATTTGCAAAGAGATATTTGGAAGCCCATACACGGCTAAGGTGAAAAAGGAAATATCCTCAGATGAAATCTGGAAAGAAGCTTTCTGAGAAACTGCTCCGTGATGTGTGACTTCCACTCACAGAGTTACATCTCTATTTCGTGGATCTCTTTGCTAGCCTTATTTCTGTGGAATCTGAGAACAGATATTCGGATCCCTTTGAAGACTATAGGGCCAAAGGAAATATCCTCCGATAACAAAGAGAAAGAAGCTTTCTGAGAAACTTCTTTGTGTTCTGTGAAATCATCTCAGAGAGTTACAGCTTTCCCCTCAAGAAGCCTTTCGCTAAGACAGTTCTTGTGGAATTTTTAAAGTGATATTTGGAAGCCCATAGAGTGCTATGGTGAAAAAGGAAGTATCCTCAGATGAAATCTGGAAAGAACCTTTCTGAGAAACTGCTCTGTGATGTGGGACTTCCACTCACAAAGTTACATCTGTATATCGGGGATCTCTTTGCTAGCCTTATTTCTGTGGAATCTGAGAAGAGATATTTCAGATCCCTTTGAATACTATAGGGCCAAAGGAAATATCCTCCGATAACAAAGAGAAAGAAGCTTTCTGAGAAACTTCTTTGTGTTCTGTGAAATCATCTCACAGAGTTACAGCTTTCCCCTCAAGAAGCCTTTCGCTAAGACAGTTCTTGTGGAATTGGCAAAGTGGTATTTGGAAGCCCATAGAGGGCTATGGTGAAAAAGGAAATATCCTCAGATGAAATCTGGAAAGAAGATTTCTGAGAAACTTCTCTGTGGTGTGTGACTTCCACTCACAGAGTTACATCTGTATTTCGGGGATCTCTTTGCTAGCCTTATTTCTGTGGAATCTGAGAAGAGATATTTCAGATCCCTTTGAAGACTATAGGGCCCAAGGAAATATCCTCCGATAACAAAGAGAAAGAAGCTTTCTGAGAAACTTCTTTGTGTTCTGTGATATCATCTCACAGAGTTACAGCTTTCCCCTCAAGAAGCCTTTCACTAAGACGGTTCTTGTGGAATTGGCAAAGTGATATTTGGAAGCCCACAGAGGGCTATGCTGAAAAGGGAAATATCCTCAGATGAAATCTGGAAAGAAGCTTTCTGAGAAACTTCTTTGTGGTGTGTGACTTCCACTCACAGATTTACATCTGTATTTCGTGGATCTCTTTACTAGCCTTATTTCTGTGGAATCTGAGAACAGATATTTCGGATCTCTTTGAAGACTATAGTGCCAAGGGAAATATCCTCCGATAACAAAGAGAAAGAAGCTTTCTGAGAAACTTCTTTGTGTTCTGTGAAATCATCTCACAGAGTTACAGCTTTCCCCTCAACAAGCCTTTCACTAAGACGGTTCTTGTGGAATTGGCAAAGTGATATTTGGAAGCCCACAGAGGGCTATGCTGAAAAAGGAAATATCCTCAGATGAAATCTGGAAAGAAGCTTTCTGAGAAACTTCTTTGTGGTGTGTGACTTCCACTCACAGAGTTACATCTGTATTTCGTGGATCTCTTTACTAGCCTTATTTCTGTGGAATCTGAGAACAGATATTTCGGATCTCTTTGAAGACTATAGAGCCAAAGGAAATATCCTCCGATAACAAAGAGAAAGAAGCTTTCTGAGAAACTTCTTTGTGCTCTGTGAAATCATCTCACAGAGTTACAGCTTTCCCCTCAAGAAGCCTTTCGCTAAGACAGTTCTTGTGGAATTGGCAGAGTGATATTTGGAAGCCCCTAGAGGGCTATGGTGAAAAAGGAAATATCCTCAGATGAAATCTGGAAAGAAGCTTTCTCAGAAACATCTCTGTGGTGTGTGACTTCCACTCACAGAGTTACATCTGTATATCGGGGATCTCTTTGCTAGCCTTATTTCTGTGGAATCTGAGAACAGATATTCGGATCCCTTTGAAGACTGTAGGGCCAAAGGAAATATCCTCCGATAACAAAGAGAAAGAAGCTTTCTGAGAAACTTCTCTGTGTTCTGTGAAATCATCTCACAGAGTTACAGCTTGCCCCTCAAGAAGCCTTTCGCTAACACAGTTCTTGTGGAATTGACAAAGAGATTTTGGAAGCCCATTGATGGCTACGGTGAAAAAGGAAATATCCTCAGATGAAATCTGGAAAGAACCTTTCTGAGAAACTGCTCTGTGATGTGGGACTTCCACTCACAGAGTTACATCTGTATATCGGGGATCTCTTTGCTAGCCTTATTTCTGTGGAATCTGAGAACAGATATTTTAGATCCCTTTGGAGACTATAGGGCCAAAGGAAATATCCTCCGATAACAAAGAGAAAGAAGCTTTCTGAGAAACTTCTTTGGGTTCTGTGAAATCATCTCACAGAGTTACAGCTTTCCCCTCAAGAAGCCTTTCGCTAAGACAGTTCTTGTGAAATTGGCAAAGTGATATTTGGAAGCCCATAGAGGGCTATGGTGAAAAAGGAAATATCCTCAGATGAAATCTGGAAATAAGCTTTCTGAGAAACTTCTCTGTGGTGTGTGACTTCCACTCACAGAGTTACATCTGTATTTCATGGATCTCTTTGCTAGCCTTATTTCTGTGGAATCTGAAAACAGATATTCGGATCCCTTTGAAGACTGTAGGGCCAAAGGAAATATCCTCCGATAACAAAGAGAAAGAAGCTTTCTGAGAAACTTCTTTGTGTTCTGTGAAATCATCTCACAGAGTTACAGCTTTCTCCACAAGAAGCCTTTCGCTCAGACAGTTCTTGTGGAATTTGCAAAGAGATATTTGGAAGCCCATACACGGCAACGGTGAAAAAGGAAATATCCTCAGATGCAATCTGGAAAGAAGCTTTCTGAGAAACTGCTCCGTGATGTGTGACTTCCACTCACAGAGTTACATCTCTATTTCGTGGATCTCTTTGCTAGCCTTATTTCTGTGGAATCTGAGAACAGATATTCGGATCCCTTTGGACTATAGGGCCAAAGGAAATATCCTCCGATAACAAAGAGAAAGAAGCTTTCTGAGAAACTTCTTTGTGTTCTGTGAAATCATCTCACAGAGTTACAGCTTTCCCCTCAAGAAGCCTTTCGCTAAGACAGTTCTTGTGGAATTGGCAAAGTGATATTTGGAAGCCCATAGAGGGATATGTAGAAAAAGGAAATATCCTCAGATGAAATCTGGAAAGAAGCTTTGTGAGAAACTGCTTAGTGTTCTGTTAATTCATCTCACAGAGTTACATCTGTATTTCGTGGATCTCTTTGCTAGCCTTATTTCTGTGGAATCTGAGAAAAGATATTCGGATCCCTTTGAAGACTCTAGGGCCAAAGGAAATATCCTCCGATAACAAAGAGAAAGAAGCTTTCTGAGAAACTTCTTTGTGTTCTGTGAAATCATCTCACAGAGTTACAGCTTTCCCCACAAGAAGCCTTTCGCTCAGACAGTTCTTGTGGAATTTGCAAAGAGATATTTTGAAGACCATACACGGCTAAGTTGAAAAAGGAAATATCCTCACATGAAATCTGGAAAGAAGCTTTCTGAGAAACTGCTCCGTGATGTATGACTTCCACTCACAGAGTTACATCTGTATTTCGTGGATCTCTTTGCTAGCCTTATTTCTGTGGAATCTGAGAACAGATATTCGGATCCCTTTGAAGACTATAGGGCCAAAGGAAATATCCTCCGATAACAAAGAGAAAGAAGCTTTCTGAGAAACTTCTTTGTGTTCTGTGAAATCATCTCAGAGAGTTACAGCTTTCCCCTCAAGAAGCCTTTCGCTAAGACAGTTCTTGTGGAATTTTCAAAGTGATATTTGGAAGCCCATAGAGTGCTATGGTGAAAAAGGAAGAATCCTCAGATGAAATCTGGAAAGAACCTTTCTGAGAAACTGCTCTGTGATGTGGGACTTCCACTCACAAAGTTACATCTGTATATCGGGGATCTCTTTGCTAGCCTTATTTCTGTGGAATCTGAGAAGAGATACTTCAGATCCCTTTGAATACTATAGGGCCAAAGGAAATATCCTCCGATAACAAAGAGAAAGAAGCTTTCTGAGAAACTTCTTTGTGTTCTGTGAAATCATCTCACAGAGTTACAGCTTTCCCCTCAAGAAGCCTTTCGCTAAGGCAGTTCTTGTGGAATTGGCAAAGTGATATTTGGAAGCCCATAGAGGGCTATGGTGAAAAAGGAAATATCCTCAGATGAAATCTGGAAAGAAGATTTCTGAGAAACTTCTCTGTGGTGTGGGACTTCCACTCACAGAGTTACATCTGTATTTCGGGGATCTCTTTGCTAGCCTTATTTCTGTGGAATCTGAGAAGAGATATTTCAGATCCCTTTGAAGACTATAGGGCCCAAGGAAATATCCTCCGATAACAAAGAGAAAGAAGCTTTCTGAGAAACTTCTTTGTGTTCTGTGATATCATCTCACAGAGTTACAGCTTTCCCCTCCAGAAGCCTGTCGCTAAGACAGTTCTTGTGGAATTGGCAAAGTGATATTTGGAAGCCCATAGAGGGCTATGGTGAAAAAGGAAATATCCTCAGATGAAATCTGGAAATAAGCTTTCTGAGAAACGTCTCTGTGGTGTGTGACTTCCACTCACAGAGTTACATCTGTATTTCGTGGATCTCTTTGCTAGCCTTATTTCTGTGGAATCTGAGAACAGATATTTCGGATCCCTTTGAAGACTATAGGGCCAAAGGAAATATCCTCCGATAACAAAAAGAAAGAAGCTTTCTGAGATACTTCTTTGTGTTCTGTGAAATCATCTCACAGAGTTACAGCTTTCCCCTCAAGAAGCCTTTCACTAAGACGGTTCTTGTGGAATTGGCAAAGTGATATTTGGAAGCCCACAGAGGGCTATGCTGAAAAAGGAAATATCCTCAGATGAAATCTGGAAAGAAGCTTTCTGAGAAACTTCTTTGTGGTGTGTGACTTCCACTCACAGAGTTACATCTGTATTTCGTGGATCTCTTTACTAGCCTTATTTCTGTGGAATCTGAGAACAGATATTTCGGATCTCTTTGAAGACTATAAGGCCAAAGGAAATGTCCTCCGATAACAAAGAGAAAGAAGCTTTTTGAGAAACTTCTTTGTGTTCTGTGAAATCATCTCACAGAGTTACAGCTTTCCCCTCAAGAAGCCTTTCGCTAAGACAGTTCTTGTGGAATTGGCAAAGTGATATTTGGAAGCCCATAGAGGGCTATGGTTAAAAAAGGAAATATCCTCAGATGAAATCTGGAAAGAAGCTTTCTGAGAAACATCTCTGTGGTGTGTGACTTCCACTCACAGAGTTACATCTGTATATCGGGGATCTCTTTGCTAGCCTTATTTCTGTGGAATCTGAGAACAGATATTCGGATCCCTTTGAAGACTGTAGGGCCAAAGGAAATATCCTCCGATAACAAAGAGAAAGAAGCTTTCTGAGAAACTTCTCTGTGTTCTGTGAAATCATCTCACAGAGTTACAGCTTGCCCCTCAAGAAGCCTTTCGCTAACACAGTTCTTGTGGAATTGACAAAGAGATTTTGGAAGCCCATTGATGGCTACGGTGAAAAAGGAAATATCCTCAGATGAAATCTGGAAAGAACCTTTCTGAGAAACTGCTCTGTGATGTGGGACTTCCACTCACAGAGTTACATCTGTATATCGGGGATCTCTTTGCTAACCTTATTTCTGTGGAATCTGAGAAGAGATATTTTAGATCCCTTTGGAGACTATAGGGCCAAAGGAAATATCCTCCGATAATAAAGAGAAAGAAGCTTTCTGAGAAACTTCTTCGTGTTCTGTGTAATCATCTCACAGAGTTACAGCTTTCCCCTCAAGAAGCCTTTCGCTAAGACAGTTCTTGTGAAATTGGCAAAGTGATATTTGGAAGCCCATAGAGGGCTATGGTGAAAAAGCAAATATCCTCAGATGAAATCTGGAAAGAAGCTTTCTGAGAAACTTCTCTGTGGTGTGTGACTTCCACACACAGAGTTACATCTGTATTTCATGGATCTCTTTGCTAGCCTTATTTCTGTGGAATATGAAAACAGATATTCGGATCCCTTTGAAGACTGTAGGGCCAAAGGAAATATCCTCCGATAACAAAGAGAAAGAAGCTTTCTGAGAAACTTCTTTGTGTTCTGTGAAATCATCTCACAGAGTTACAGCTTTCCCCTCAAGAAGCCTTTCGCTAAGACAGTTCTTGTGGAATAGGCAAAGTGATATTTGGAAGCCCATAGAGGGCTATGGTGAAAAAGGAAATATCCTCAGATGAAATCTGGAAAGAAGATTTCTGAGAAACTTCTCTGTGGTGTGTGACTTCCACTCACAGAGTTACATCTGTATTTCGGGGATCTCTTTGCTAGCCTTATTTCTGTGGAATCTGAGAAGAGATATTTCAGATCCCTTTGAAGACTATAGGGCCCAAGGAAATATCGTCCGATACCAAAGAGAAAGAAGCTTTCTGAGAAACTTCTTTGTGTTCTGTGATATCATCTCACAGAGTTACAGCTTTCCCCTCCAGAAGCCTTTCGCTAAGACAGTTCTTGTGGAATTGGCAAAGTGATATTTGGAAGCCCATAGAGGGCTATGGTGAAAAAGGAAATATACTCAGATGAAATCTGGAAATAAGCTTTCTGAGAAACGTCTCTGTGGTGTGTGACTTCCACTCACAGAGTTACATCTGTATTTCGTGGATCTCTTTGCTAGCCTTATTTCTGTGGAATCTGAGAACAGATATTTCGGATCCCTTTGAAGACTATAGGGCCAAAGGAAATATTCTCCGATAACAAAGAGAAAGAAGCTTTCTGAGAAACTTCTTTGTGTTCTGTGAAATCATCTCAGAGAGTTACAGCTTTCCCCTCAAGAAGCCTTTCACTAAGACGGTTCTTGTGGAATTGGCAAAGTGATATTTGGAAGCCCACAGAGGGCAATGCTGAAAAAGGAAATATCCTCAGATGAAATCTGGAAAGAAGCTTTCTGAGAAACTTCTTTGTGGTGTGTGACTTCCACTCACAGAGTTACATCTGTATTTCGTGGATCTCTTTGCTAGCCTTATTTCTGTGGAATCTGAGAACAGATATTTCGGATCTCTTTGAAGACTATAGGGCCAAAGGAAATATCCTCCGATAACAAAGAGAAAGAAGCTTTCTGAGAAATTTCTTTGTGTTCTGTGAAATCATCTCACAGAGTTACAGCTTTCCCCTCAAGAAGCCTTTCGCTAGGACAGTTCTTGTGGAATTGGCAATGTGATATTTGGAAGCGCATAGAGGGCTATGGTGAAAAAGGAAATATCCTAAGATGAAATCTGTAAAGAAGCTTTCTGAGAAACTGCTAAGTGTTCTGTTATTTCATCTCACAGAGATACATCTGTATTTCGCGGATCTATTTGCTAGCCTTATTTCTGAGGAATCTGAGAACAGATATTTCAGATCCCTTTGAAGACTGTAGCTCCAAATGAAATATCCTGCGATAACAAAGAGAAAGAAGATTCTGAGAAACTTCTTTGTGTTCTGTGAAATCATCTCACAGAGTTACAGCTTTCCCCTCAAGAAGCCTTTCACTAAGACGGTTCTTGTGGAATTGGCAAAGTGATATTTGGAAGCCCACAGAGGGCTATGCTGAAAAAGGAAATATCCTCAGATGAAATCTTTAAAGAAGCTTTCTGAGAAACTTCTTTGTGGTGTGTGACTTCCACTCACAGAGTTACATCTGTATTTCGTGGATCTCTTTACTAGCCTTATTTCTGTGGAATCTGAGAACAGATATTTCGGATCTCTTTGAAGACTATAGGGCCAAAGGAAATGTCCTCCGATAACAAAGAGAAAGAAGCTTTCTGAGAAACTTCTTTGTGTTCTGTGAAATCATCTCACAGAGTTACAGCTTTCCCCTCAAGAAGCCTTTCGCTAAGACAGTTCTTGTGGAATTGGCAAAGTGATATTTGGAAGCCCATAGAGGGCTATGGTTAAAAAAGGAAATATCCTCAGATGAAATCTGGAAAGAAGCTTTCTGAGAAACATCTCTGTGGTGTGTGACTTCCACTCACAGAGTTACATCTGTATATCGGGGATCTCTTTGCTAGCCTTATTTCTGTGGAATCTGAGAACAGATATTCGGATCCCTTTGAAGACTGTAGGGCCAAAGGAAATATCCTCCGATAACAAAGAGAAAGAAGCTTTCTGAGAAACTTCTCTGTGTTCTGTGAAATCATCTCACAGAGTTACAGCTTGCCCCTCAAGAAGCCTTTCGCTAACACAGTTCTTGTGGAATTGACAAAGAGATTTTGGAAGCCCATTGATGGCTACGGTGAAAAAGGAAATATCCTCAGATGAAATCTGGAAAGAACCTTTCTGAGAAACTGCTCTGTGATGTGGGACTTCCACTCACAGAGTTACATCTGTATATCGGGGATCTCTTTGCTAACCTTATTTCTGTGGAATCTGAGAAGAGATATTTTAGATCCCTTTGGAGACTATAGGGCCAAAGGAAATATCCTCCGATAATAAAGAGAAAGAAGCTTTCTGAGAAACTTCTTTGTGTTCTGTGTAATCATCTCACAGAGTTACAGCTTTCCCCTCAAGAAGCCTTTCGCTAAGACAGTTCTTGTGAAATTGGCAAAGTGATATTTGGAAGCCCATAGAGGGCTATGGTGAAAAAGGAAATATCCTCAGATGAAATCTGGAAAGAAGCTTTCTGAGAAACTTCTCTGTGGTGTGTGACTTCCACTCACAGAGTTACATCTGTATTTCATGGATCTCTTTGCTAGCCTTATTTCTGTGGAATATGAAAACAGATATTCGGATCCCTTTGAAGACTGTAGGGCCAAAGGAAATATCCTCCGATAACAAAGAGAAAGAAGCTTTCTGAGAAACTTCTTTGTGTTCTGTGAAATCATCTCACAGAGTTACAGCTTTCCCCACAAGAAGCCTTTCGCTCAGACAGTTCTTGTGGAATTTGCAAAGAGATATTTGGAAGCCCATACACGGCAACGGTGAAAAAGGAAATATCCTCAGATGCAATCTGGAAAGAAGCTTTCTGAGAAACTGCTCCGTGATGTGTGACTTCCACTCACAGAGTTACATCTGTATTTCGTGGATCTCTTTGCTAGCCTTATTTCTGTGGAATCTGAGAACAGATATTCGGATCCCTTTGGACTATAGGGCCAAAGGAAATATCCTCCGATAACAAAGAGAAAGAAGCTTTCTGAGAAACTTCTTTGTGTTCTGTGAAATCATCTCACAGAGTTACAGCTTTCTCCTCAAGAAGCCTTTCGCTAAGACAGTTCTTGTGGAATTGGCAAAGTGATATTTGGAAGCCCATAGAGGGATATGTAGAAAAAGGAAATATCCTCAGATGAAATCTGGAAAGAAGCTTTCTGAGAAACTGCTTAGTGTTCTGTTAATTCATCTCACAGAGTTACATCTGTATTTCGTGGATCTCTTTGCTAGCCTTATTTCTGTGGAATCTGAGAACAGATATTCGGATCCCTTTGAAGACTCTAGGGCCAAAGGAAATATCCTCCGATAACAAAGAGAAAGAAGCTTTCTGAGAAACTTCTTTGTGTTCTGTGAAATCATCTCACAGAGTTACAGCTTTCCCCACAAGAAGCCTTTCGCTCAGACAGTTCTTGTGGAATTTGCAAAGAGATATTTGGAAGCCCATACACGGCTAAGGTGAAAAAGGAAATATCCTCAGATGAAATCTGGAAAGAAGCTTTCTGAGAAACTGCTCCGTGATGTGTGACTTCCACTCACAGAGTTACATCTCTATTTCGTGGATCTCTTTGCTAGCCTTATTTCTGTGGAATCTGAGAACAGATATTCGGATCCCTTTGAAGACTATAGGGCCAAAGGAAATATCCTCCGATAACAAAGAGAAAGAAGCTTTCTGAGAAACTTCTTTGTGTTCTGTGAAATCATCTCAGAGAGTTACAGCTTTCCCCTCAAGAAGCCTTTCGCTAAGACAGTTCTTGTGGAATTTTCAAAGTGATATTTGGAAGCCCATAGAGGGCTATGGTGAAAAAGGAAGTATCCTCAGATGAAATCTGGAAAGAACCTTTCTGAGAAACTGCTCTGTGATGTGGGACTTCCACTCACAATGTTACATCTGTATATCGGGGATCTCTTTGCTAGCCTTATTTCTGTGGAATCTGAGAAGAGATATTTCAGATCCCTTTGAATACTATAGGGCCAAAGGAAATATCCTCCGATAACAAAGAGAAAGAAGCTTTCTGAGAAACTTCTTTGTGTTCTGTGAAATCATCTCACAGAGTTACAGCTTTCCCCTCAAGAAGCCTTTCGCTAAGACAGTTCTTGTGGAATTGGCAAAGTGATATTTGGAAGCCCATAGAGGGCTATGGTGAAAAAGGAAATATCCTCAGATGAAATCTGGAACGAAGCTTTCTGAGAAACTTCTCTGTGGTGTGTGACTTCCACTCACAGAGTTACATCTGTATTTCGTGGATCTCTTTGGTAGCCTTATTTCTGTGGAATCTGAGAACAGATATTCGGATCCCTTTGAAAACTGTAGGGCCAAAGGAAATATCCTCCGATAACAAAGAGAAAGAAGCTTTCTGAGAAACTTCTCTGTGTTCTGTGAAATCATCTCACAGAGTTACAGCTTGCCCCTCAAGAAGCATTTCGCTAACACAGTTCTTGTGGAATTGGCAAATAGATTTTGGAAGCCCATTGATGGCTACGGTGAAAAAGGAAATATCCTCAGATGAAATCTGGAAAGAACCTTTCTGAGAAACTGCTCTGTGATGTGGGACTTCCACTCACAGAGTTACATCTGTATATCGGGGATCTCTTTGCTAGCCTTATTTCTGTGGAATCTGAGAAGAGATATTTTAGATCCCTTTTGAGAATATATTGCCAAAGGAAATATCCTCCGATAACAAAGAGAAAGAAGCTTTCTGAGAAACTTCTTTGAATTCTGTGAAATCATCTCACAGAGTTACAGCTTTCCCCTCAAGAAGCCTTTCGCTAAGACAGTTCTTGTGAAATTGGCAAAGTGATATTTGGAAGCCCATAGAGGGCTATGGTGAAAAAGGAAATATCCTCAGATGAAATCTGGAAAGAAGCTTTCTGAGAAACTTCTCTGTGGTGTGTGACTTCCACTCACAGAGTTACATCTGTATTTCATGGATCTCTTTGCTAGCCTTATTTCTGTGGAATCTGAAAACAGATATTCGGATTCCTTTGAAGACTGTAGGGCCAAAGGAAATATCCTCCGATAACAAAGAGAAAGAAGCTTTCTGAGAAACTTCTTTGTGTTCTGTGAAATCATCTCACAGAGTTACAGCTTTCCCCACAAGAAGCCTTTCGCTCAGACAGTTCTTGTGGAATTTGCAAAGAGATATTTGGAAGCCCATACACGGCAAAGGTGAAAAAGGAAATATCCTCAGATGCAATCTGGAAAGAAGCTTTCTGAGAAACTGCTCCGTGATGTGTGACTTCCACTCACAGAGTTACATCTCTATTTCGTGGATCTCTTTGCTAGCCTTATTTCTGTGGAATCTGAGAACAGATATTTCGGATCCCTATGGAATATAGGGCCAAAGGAAATATCCTCCGATAACAAAGAGAAAGAAGCTTTCTGAGAAACTTCTTTGTGTTCTGTGAAATCGTCTCACAGAGTTACAGCTTCCCCTCAAGAAGCCTTTCGCTAAGACAGTTCTTGTGGAATTGGCAAAGTGATATTTGGAAGCCCATAGAGGGATATGTAGAAAAAGGAAATATCCTCAGAGGAAATCTGGAAAGAAGCTTTCTGAGAAACTGCTTAGTGTTCTGTTAATTCATGTCACAGAGTTACATCTGTATTTCGTGGATCTCTTTGCTAGCCTTATTTCTGTGGAATCTGAGAACAGATATTCGGATCCCTTTGAAGACTCTAGGGCCAAAGGAAATATCCTCCGATAACAAAGAGAAAGAAGCTTTCTGAGAAACTTCTTTGTGTTCTGTGAAATCATCTCACAGAGTTACAGCTTTCCCCACAAGAAGCCTTTCGCTCAGACAGTTCTTGTGGAATTTGCAAAGAGATATTTGGAAGCCCATACACGGCAACGGTGAAAAAGGAAATATCCTCAGATGCAATCTGGAAAGAAGCTTTCTGAGAAACTGCTCCGTGATGT
Source organism: Macaca mulatta (assembly GCF_049350105.2). Classification (NCBI taxonomy): domain Eukaryota; kingdom Metazoa; phylum Chordata; class Mammalia; order Primates; family Cercopithecidae; genus Macaca; species Macaca mulatta. The sequence goes on along the minus strand of NC_133422.1, from coordinate 52,163,589 downwards.
GTGACTTCCACTCACAGAGTTACATCTCTATTTCGTGGATCTCTTTGCTAGCCTTATTTCTGTGGAATCTGAGAACAGATATTTCGGATCCCTATGGAATATAGGGCCAAAGGAAATATCCTCCGATAACAAAGAGAAAGAAGCTTTCTGAGAAACTTCTTTGTGTTCTGTGAAATCGTCTCACAGAGTTACAGCTTCCCCTCAAGAAGCCTTTCGCTAAGACAGTTCTTGTGGAATTGGCAAAGTGATATTTGGAAGCCCATAGAGGGATATGTAGAAAAAGGAAATATCCTCAGATGAAATTTGGAAAGAAGCTTTCTGAGAAACTGCTTAGTGTTCTGTTAATTCATCTCAGAGAGTTACATCTGTATTTCGTGGATCTCTTTGCTAGCCTTATTTCTGTGGAATCTGAGAACAGATATTCGGATCCCTTTGAAGACTCTAGGGCCAAAGGAAATATCCTCCGATAACAAAGAGAAAGAAGCTTTCTGAGAAACTTCTTTGTGTTCTGTGAAATCATCTCACAGAGTTACAGCTTTCCCCTCAAGAAGCCTTTCACTAAGACGGTTCTTGTGGAATTGGCAAAGTGATATTTGGAAGCCCACAGAGGGCTATGCTGAAAAAGGAAATATCCTCAGATGAAATCTGGAAAGAAGCTTTCTGAGAAACTTCTTTGTGGTGTGTGACTTCCACTCACAGAGTTACATCTGTATTTCGTGGATCTCATTGCTAGCCCTATTTCTGTGGAATCTGAGAACAGATATTTCGGATCTCTTTGAAGACTATAGGGCCAAAGGAAATATCCTCCGATAACAAAGAGAAAGAAGCTTTCTGAGAAACTTCTTTGTGTTCTGTGAAATCATCTCACAGAGTTACAGCTTTCCCCTCAAGAAGCCTTTCGCTAGGACAGTTCTTGTGGAATTGGCAATGTGATATTTGGAAGCCAATAGAGGGCTATGGTGAAAAAGGAAATATCCTCAGATGAAATCTGGAAAGAAGCTTTCTGAGAAACTGCTAAGTGTTCTGTTATTTCATCTCACAGAGATACATCTGTATTTCGCGGATCTATTTGCTAGCCTTATTTCTGAGGAATCTGAGAACAGATATTTCAGATCCCTTTGAAGACTGTAGCTCCAAATGAAATATCCTGCGATAACAAAGAGAAAGAAGATTCTGAGAAACTTCTTTGTGTTCTGTGAAATCATCTCACAGAGTTACAGCTTTCCCCTCAAGAAGCCTTTCGCTCAGACAGTTCCTGTGGTATTTGCAAAGAGATATTTGGAAGCCCATAGACGGCTACGGTGAAAAAGGAAATATCCTCAGATGTAATCTGGAAAGAAGCTTTCTGAGAACCTGCTCTGTGATGTGTGACTTCCACTCACAGAGTTACATCTGTATTTCCTGAATCTCTTTGCTAGCCTTATTTCTGTGGAATCTGAGAACAGATATTCGTATCCCTTTGAAGACTATAGGGCCAAAGGAAATAGCCTCCGATAACAAAGAGAAAGAAGCTTTCTGAGAAACTTCTTTGTGTTCTGTGAAATCATCTCACAGAGTTACAGCTTTCCCCTCAAGAAGCCTTTCGCTAGGACAGTTCTTGTGGAATTGGCAAAGTGATATTTGGAAGCCCATAGAGGGTTATGGTGAAAAAGGAAATATCCTCAGATGAAATCTGTAAAGAAGCTTTCTGAGAAACTGCTTAGTGTTCTGTGAATTCATCTCACAGAGTTACATCTGTATTTCGTGGATCTCTTTGCTAGCCTTATTTCTGTGGAATCTGAGAGCAGATATTTTAGATCCCTTTGAAGACTATAGGGCCAAGGGAAATATCCTCCGATAACAAAGGGAAAGAAGCTTTCTGAGAAACTTCTTTGTGTTCTGTGAAATCATCTCACAGAGTTACAGCTTTCCCCTCAAGAAGCCTTTCGCTAAGACAGTTCTTGTGGAATTGGCAAAGTGATATTTGGAAGCCCATAGAGGGCTATGGTGAAAAAGGAAATATCCTCAGACGAAATATGGAAAGAAGCTTTCTGAGAAACTTCTCTGTGATGTGTGACTTCCACTCACAGAGTTACATCTGTATTTCGTGGATCTCTTTGCTAGCCTTATTTCTGTAGAATCTGAGAAGTGATATTTCGGATCCCTTTGAAGACTATAGGGCCAAAGGAAATATCCTCCGATAACAAAGAGTAAGAAGCTTTCTGAGAAACTTCTTTGTGTTCTGTGAAATCATCTCACAGAGTTACAGCTTTCCCATCAAGAAGCCTTTCGCTAAGACAGTTCTTGTGGAATTGGCAAAGTGATATTTGGAAGCCCATAGAGGGATATGTAGAAAAAGGAAATATCCTCAGATGAAATCTGGAAAGAAGCTTTCTGAGAAACTGCTTAGTGTTCTGTTAATTCATCTCACAGAGTTACATCTGTATTTCGTGGATCTCTTTGCTAGCCTTATTTCTGTGGAATCTGAGAACAGATATTCGGATCCCTTTGAAGACTCTAGGGCCAAAGGAAATATCCTCCGATAACAAAGAGAAAGAAGCTTTCTGAGAAACTTCTTTGTGTTCTGTGAAATCATCTCACAGAGTTACAGCTTTCCCCTCAAGAAGCCTTTCGCTCAGACAGTTCTTGTGGAATTTGCAAAGAGATATTTGGAAGCCCATCCACGGCTAAGGTGAAAAAGGAAATATCCTCAGATGAAATCTGGAAAGAAGCTTTCTGAGAAACTGCTCCGTGATGTGTGACTTCCACTCACAGAGTTACATCTCTATTTCGTGGATCTCTTTGCTAGCCTTATTTCTGTGGAATCTGAGAACAGATATTCGGATCCCTTTGAAGACTATAGGGCCAAAGGAAATATCCTCCGATAACAAAGAGAAAGAAGCTTTCTGAGAAACTTCTTTGTGTTCTGTGAAATCATCTCAGAGAGTTACAGCTTTCCCCTCAAGAAGCCTTTCGCTAAGACAGTTCTTGTGGAATTTTCAAAGTGATATTTGGAAGCCCATAGAGTGCTATGGTGAAAAAGGAAGTATCCTCAGATGAAATCTGGAAAGAACCTTTCTGAGAAACTGCTCTGTGATGTGGGACTTCCACTCACAAAGTTACATCTGTATATCGGGGATCTCTTTGCTAGCCTTATTTCTGTGGAATCTGAGAAGAGATATTTCAGATCCCTTTGAATACTATAGGGCCAAAGGAAATATCCTCCGATAACAAAGAGAAAGAAGCTTTCTGAGAAACTTCTTTGTGTTCTGTGAAATCATCTCACAGAGTTACAGCTTTCCCCTCAAGAAGCCTTTCGCTAAGACAGTTCTTGTGGAATTGGCAAAGTGGTATTTGGAAGCCCATAGAGGGCTATGGTGAAAAAGGAAATATCCTCAGATGAAATCTGGAAAGAAGATTTCTGAGAAACTTCTCTGTGGTGTGTGACTTCCACTCACAGAGTTACATCTGTATTTCGGGGATCTCTTTGCTAGCCTTATTTCTGTGGAATCTGAGAAGAGATATTTCAGATCCCTTTGAAGACTATAGGGCCCAAGGAAATATCCTCCGATAACAAAGAGAAAGAAGCTTTCTGAGAAACTTCTTTGTGTTCTGTGATATCATCTCACAGAGTTACAGCTTTCCCCTCCAGAAGCCTTTCGCTAAGACAGTTCTTGTGGAATTGGCAAAGTGATATTTGGAAGCCCATAGAGGGCTATGGTGAAAAAGGAAATATCCTCAGATGAAATCTGGAAATAAGCTTTCTGAGAAACGTCTCTGTGGTGTGTGACTTCCACTCACAGAGTTACATCTGTATTTCGTGGATCTCTTTGCTAGCCTTATTTCTGTGGAATCTGAGAACAGATATTTCGGATCCCTTTGAAGACTATAGGGCCAAAGGAAATATCCTCCGATAACAAAGAGAAAGAAGCTTTCTGTGAAACTTCTTTGTGTTCTGTGAAATCATCTCACAGAGTTACAGCTTTCCCCTCAAGAAGCCTTTCACTAAGACGGTTCTTGTGGAATTGGCAAAGTGATATTTGGAAGCCCACAGAGGGCTATGCTGAAAAAGGAAACATCCTCAGATGAAATCTGGAAAGAAGCTTTCTGAGAAACTTCTTTGTGGTGTGTGACTTCCACTCACAGATTTACATCTGTATTTCGTGGATCTCTTTACTAGCCTTATTTCTGTGGAATCTGAGAACAGATATTTCGGATCTCTTTGAAGACTATAGGGCCAAGGGAAATATCCTCCGATAACAAAGAGAAAGAAGCTTTCTGAGAAACTTCTTTGTGTTCTGTGAAATCATCTCACAGAGTTACAGCTTTCCCCTCAACAAGCCTTTCACTAAGACGGTTCTTGTGGAATTGGCAAAGTGATATTTGGAAGCCCACAGAGGGCTATGCTGAAAAAGGAAATATCCTCAGATGAAATCTGGAAAGAAGCTTTCTGAGAAACTTCTTTGTGGTGTGTGACTTCCACTCACAGAGTTACATCTGTATTTCGTGGATCTCTTTACTAGCCTTATTTCTGTGGAATCTGAGAACAGATATTTCGGATCTCTTTGAAGACTATAGGGCCAAAGGAAATATCCTCCGATAACAAAGAGAAAGAAGCTTTCTGAGAAACTTCTTTGTGTTCTGTGAAATCTTCTCACAGAGTTACAGCTTTCCCCTCAAGAAGCCTTTCGCTAAGACAGTTCTTGTGGAATTGGCAGAGTGATATTTGGAAGCCCCTAGAGGGCTATGGTGAAAAAGGAAATATCCTCAGATGAAATCTGGAAAGAAGCTTTCTCAGAAACATCTCTGTGGTGTGTGACTTCCACTCACAGAGTTACATCTGTATATCGGGGATCTCTTTGCTAGCCTTATTTCTGTGGAATCTGAGAACAGATATTCGGATCCCTTTGAAGACTATAGGGCCAAAGGAAATATCCTCCGATAACAAAGAGAAAGAAGCTTTCTGAGAAACTTATCTGTGTTCTGTGAAATCATCTCACAGAGTTACAGTTTACCCCTCAAGAAGCCTTTCGCTAACACAGTTCTTGTGGAATTGACAAAGAGATTTTGGAAGCCCATTGATGGCTACGGTGAAAAAGGAAATATCCTCAGATGAAATCTGGAAAGAACCTTTCTGAGAAACTGCTCTGTGATGTGGGACTTCCACTCACAGAGTTACATCTGTATTTCCTGAATCTCTTTGCTAGCCTTATTTCTGTGGAATCTGAGAACAGATATTCGTATCCCTTTGAAGACTATAGGGCCAAAGGAAATAGCCTCCGATAACAAAGAGAAAGAAGCTTTCTGAGAAACTTCTTTGTGTTCTGTGAAATCATCTCACAGAGTTACAGCTTTCCCCTCAAGAAGCCTTTCGCTAGGACAGTTCTTGTGGAATTGGCAAAGTGATATTTGGAAGCCCATAGAGGGTTATGGTGAAAAAGGAAATATCCTCAGATGAAATCTGTAAAGAAGCTTTCTGAGAAACTGCTTAGTGTTCTGTGAATTCATCTCACAGAGTTACATCTGTATTTCGTGGATCTCTTTGCTAGCCTTATTTCTGTGGAATCTGAGAGCAGATATTTTAGATCCCTTTGAAGACTATAGGGCCAAGGGAAATATCCTCCGATAACAAAGGGAAAGAAGCTTTCTGAGAAACTTCTTTGTGTTCTGTGAAATCATCTCACAGAGTTACAGCTTTCCCCTCAAGAAGCCTTTCGCTAAGACAGTTCTTGTGGAATTGGCAAAGTGATATTTGGAAGCCCATAGAGGGCTATGGTGAAAAAGGAAATATCCTCAGACGAAATATGGAAAGAAGCTTTCTGAGAAACTTCTCTGTGATGTGTGACTTCCACTCACAGAGTTACATCTGTATTTCGTGGATCTCTTTGCTAGCCTTATTTCTGTAGAATCTGAGAAGTGATATTTCGGATCCCTTTGAAGACTATAGGGCCAAAGGAAATATCCTCCGATAACAAAGAGTAAGAAGCTTTCTGAGAAACTTCTTTGTGTTCTGTGAAATCATCTCACAGAGTTACAGCTTTCCCCTCAAGAAGCCTTTCGCTAAGACAGTTCTTGTGGAATTGGCAAAGTGATATTTGGAAGCCCATAGAGGGATATGTAGAAAAAGGAAATATCCTCAGATGAAATCTGGAAAGAAGCTTTCTGAGAAACTGCTTAGTGTTCTGTTAATTCATCTCACAGAGTTACATCTGTATTTCGTGGATCTCTTTGCTAGCCTTATTTCTGTGGAATCTGAGAACAGATATTCGGATCCCTTTGAAGACTCTAGGGCCAAAGGAAATATCCTCCGATAACAAAGAGAAAGAAGCTTTCTGAGAAACTTCTTTGTGTTCTGTGAAATCATCTCACAGAGTTACAGCTTTCCCCTCAAGAAGCCTTTCGCTCAGACAGTTCTTGTGGAATTTGCAAAGAGATATTTGGAAGCCCATCCACGGCTAAGGTGAAAAAGGAAATATCCTCAGATGAAATCTGGAAAGAAGCTTTCTGAGAAACTGCTCCGTGATGTGTGACTTCCACTCACAGAGTTACATCTCTATTTCGTGGATCTCTTTGCTAGCCTTATTTCTGTGGAATCTGAGAACAGATATTCGGATCCCTTTGAAGACTATAGGGCCAAAGGAAATATCCTCCGATAACAAAGAGAAAGAAGCTTTCTGAGAAACTTCTTTGTGTTCTGTGAAATCATCTCAGAGAGTTACAGCTTTCCCCTCAAGAAGCCTTTTGCTAAGACAGTTCTTGTGGAATTTTCAAAGTGATATTTGGAAGCCCATAGAGTGCTATGGTGAAAAAGGAAGTATCCTCAGATGAAATCTGGAAAGAACCTTTCTGAGAAACTGCTCTGTGATGTGGGACTTCCACTCTCAAAGTTACATCTGTATATCGGGGATCTCTTTGCTAGCCTTATTTCTGTGGAATCTGAGAAGAGATATTTCAGATCCCTTTGAATACTATAGGGCGAAAGGAAATATCCTCCGATAACAAAGAGAAAGAAGCTTTCTGAGAAACTTCTTTGTGTTCTGTGAAATCATCTCACAGAGTTACAGCTTTCCCCTCAAGAAGCCTTTCGCTAAGACAGTTCTTGTGGAATTGGCAAAGTGGTATTTGGAAGCCCATAGAGGGCTATGGTGAAAAAGGAAATATCCTCAGATGAAATCTGGAAAGAAGATTTCTGAGAAACTTCTCTGTGGTGTGTGACTTCCACTCACAGAGTTACATCTGTATTTCGGGGATCTCTTTGCTAGCCTTATTTCTGTGGAATCTGAGAAGAGATATTTCAGATCCCTTTGAAGACTATAGGGCCCAAGGAAATATCCTCCGATAACAAAGAGAAAGAAGCTTTCTGAGAAACTTCTTTGTGTTCTGTGATATCATCTCACAGAGTTACAGCTTTCCCCTCCAGAAGCCTTTCGCTAAGACAGTTCTTGTGGAATTGGCAAAGTGATATTTGGAAGCCCATAGAGGGCTATGGTGAAAAAGGAAATATCCTCAGATGAAATCTGGAAATAAGCTTTCTGAGAAACGTCTCTGTGGTGTGTGACTTCCACTCACAGAGTTACATCTGTATTTCGTGGATCTCTTTGCTAGCCTTATTTCTGTGGAATCTGAGAACAGATATTTCGGATCCCTTTGAAGACTATAGGGCCAAAGGAAATATCCTCCGATAACAAAGAGAAAGAAGCTTTCTGTGAAACTTCTTTGTGTTCTGTGAAATCATCTCACAGAGTTACAGCTTTCCCCTCAAGAAGCCTTTCACTAAGACGGTTCTTGTGGAATTGGCAAAGTGATATTTGGAAGCCCACAGAGGGCTATGCTGAAAAAGGAAACATCCTCAGATGAAATCTGGAAAGAAGCTTTCTGAGAAACTTCTTTGTGGTGTGTGACTTGCACTCACAGATTTACATCTGTATTTCGTGGATCTCTTTACTAGCCTTATTTCTGTGGAATCTGAGAACAGATATTTCGGATCTCTTTGAAGACTATAGGGCCAAGGGAAATATCCTCCGATAACAAAGAGAAAGAAGCTTTCTGAGAAACTTCTTTGTGTTCTGTGAAATCATCTCACAGAGTTACAGCTTTCCCCTCAACAAGCCTTTCACTAAGACGGTTCTTGTGGAATTGGCAAAGTGATATTTGGAAGCCCACAGAGGGCTATGCTGAAAAAGGAAATATCCTCAGATGAAATCTGGAAAGAAGCTTTCTGAGAAACTTCTTTGTGGTGTGTGACTTCCACTCACAGAGTTACATCTGTATTTCGTGGATCTCTTTACTAGCCTTATTTCTGTGGAATCTGAGAACAGATATTTCGGATCTCTTTGAAGACTATAGGGCCAAAGGAAATATCCTCCGATAACAAAGAGAAAGAAGCTTTCTGAGAAACTTCTTTGTGTTCTGTGAAATCTTCTCACAGAGTTACAGCTTTCCCCTCAAGAAGCCTTTCGCTAAGACAGTTCTTGTGGAATTGGCAGAGTGATATTTGGAAGCCCCTAGAGGGCTATGGTGAAAAAGGAAATATCCTCAGATGAAATCTGGAAAGAAGCTTTCTCAGAAACATCTCTGTGGTGTGTGACTTCCACTCACAGAGTTACATCTGTATATCGGGGATCTCTTTGCTAGCCTTATTTCTGTGGAATCTGAGAACAGATATTCGGATCCCTTTGAAGACTATAGGGCCAAAGGAAATATCCTCCGATAACAAAGAGAAAGAAGCTTTCTGAGAAACTTATCTGTGTTCTGTGAAATCATCTCACAGAGTTACAGTTTACCCCTCAAGAAGCCTTTCGCTAACACAGTTCTTGTGGAATTGACAAAGAGATTTTGGAAGCCCATTGATGGCTACGGTGAAAAAGGAAATATCCTCAGATGAAATCTGGAAAGAACCTTTCTGAGAAACTGCTCTGTGATGTGGGACTTCCACTCACAGAGTTACATCTGTATATCGGGGATCTCTTTGCTAGCCTTATTTCTGTGGAATCTGAGAAGAGATATTTTAGATCCCTTTGGAGACTATAGGGCCAAAGGAAATATCCTCCGATAACAAAGAGAAAGAAGCTTTCTGAGAAACTTCTTTGTGTTCTGTGAAATCATCTCACAGAGTTACAGCTTTCCCCTCAAGAAGCCTTTCGCTAAGACAGTTCTTGTGAAATTGGCAAAGTGATATTTGGAAGCCCATAGAGGGCTATGGTGAAAAAGGAAATATCCTCAGATGAAATCTGGAAATAAGCTTTCTGAGAAACTTCTCTGTGGTGTGTGACTTCCACTCACAGAGTTACATCTGTATTTCATGGATCTCTTTGCTAGCCTTATTTCTGTGGAATCTGAAAACAGATATTCGCATCCCTTTGAAGACTGTAGGGCCAAAGGAAATATCCTCCGATAACAAAGAGAAAGAAGCTTTCTGAGAAACTTCTTTGTGTTCTGTGAAATCATCTCACAGAGTTACAGCTTTCTCCACAAGAAGCCTTTCGCTCAGACAGTTCTTGTGGAATTTGCAAAGAGATATTTGGAAGCCCATACACGGCAACGGTGAAAAAGGAAATATCCTCAGATGCAATCTGGAAAGAAGCTTTCTGAGAAACTGCTCCGTGATGTGTGACTTCCACTCACAGAGTTACATCTCTATTTCGTGGATCTCTTTGCTAGCCTTATTTCTGTGGAATCTGAGAACAGATATTCGGATCCCTTTGGACTATAGGGCCAAAGGAAATATCCTCCGATAACAAAGAGAAAGAAGCTTTCTGAGAAACTTCTTTGTGTTCTGTGAAATCATCTCACAGAGTTACAGCTTTCCCCTCAAGAAGCCTTTCGCTAAGACAGTTCTTGTGGAATTGGCAAAGTGATATTTGGAAGCCCATAGAGGGATATGTAGAAAAAGGAAATATCCTCAGATGAAATCTGGAAAGAAGCTTTGTGAGAAACTGCTTAGTGTTCTGTTAATTCATCTCACAGAGTTACATCTGTATTTCGTGGATCTCTTTGCTAGCCTTATTTCTGTGGAATCTGAGAAAAGATATTCGGATCCCTTTGAAGACTCTAGGGCCAAAGGAAATATCCTCCGATAACAAAGAGAAAGAAGCTTTCTGAGAAACTTCTTTGTGTTCTGTGAAATCATCTCAGAGAGTTACAGCTTTCCTCTCAAGAAGCCTTTCGCTAAGACAGTTCTTGTGGAATTTTCAAAGTGATATTTGGAAGCCCATAGAGTGCTATGGTGAAAAAGGAAGAATCCTCAGATGAAATCTGGAAAGAACCTTTCTGAGAAACTGCTCTGTGATGTGGGACTTCCACTCACAAAGTTACATCTGTATATCGGGGATCTCTTTGCTAGCCTTATTTCTGTGGAATCTGAGAAGAGATACTTCAGATCCCTTTGAATACTATAGGGCCAAAGGAAATATCCTCCGATAACAAAGAGAAAGAAGCTTTCTGAGAAACTTCTTTGTGTTCTGTGAAATCATCTCACAGAGGTACAGCTTTCCCCTCAAGAAGCCTTTCACTAAGACGGTTCTTGTGGAATTGGCAAAGTGATATTTGGAAGCCCACAGAGGGCTATGCTGAAAAAGGAAATATCCTCAGATGAAATCTGGAAAGAAGCTTTCTGAGAAACTTCTTTGTGGTGTGTGACTTCCACTCACAGAGTTACATCTGTATTTCGTGGATCTCATTGCTAGCCCTATTTCTGTGGAATCTGAGAACAGATATTTCGGATCTCTTTGAAGACTATAGGGCCAAAGGAAATATCCTCCGATAACAAAGAGAAAGAAGCTTTCTGAGAAACTTCTTTGTGTTCTGTGAAATCATCTCACAGAGTAACAGCTTTCCCCTCAAGAAGCCTTTCGCTAGGACAGTTCTTGTGGAATTGGCAATGTGATATTTGGAAGCCAATAGAGGGCTATGGTGAAAAAGGAAATATCCTCAGATGAAATCTGGAAAGAAGCTTTCTGAGAAACTGCTAAGTGTTCTGTTATTTCATCTCACAGAGATACATCTGTATTTCGCGGATCTATTTGCTAGCCTTATTTCTGAGGAATCTGAGAACAGATATTTCAGATCCCTTTGAAGACTGAAGCTCCAAATGAAATATCCTGCGATAACAAAGAGAAAGAAGATTCTGAGAAACTTCTTTGTGTTCTGTGAAATCATCTCACAGAGTTACAGCTTTCCCCTCAAGAAGCCTTTCGCTCAGACAGTTCCTGTGGTATTTGCAAAGAGATATTTGGAAGCCCATAGACGGCTACGGTGAAAAAGGAAATATCCTCAGATGTAATCTGGAAAGAAGCTTTCTGAGAAACTGCTCTGTGATGTGTGACTTTCACTCACAGAGTTACATCTGTATTTCCTGAATCTCTTTGCTAGCCTTATTTCTGTGGAATCTGAGAACAGATATTCGTATCCCTTTGAAGACTATAGGGCCAAAGGAAATACCCTCCGATAACAAAGAGAAAGAAGCTTTCTGAGAAACTTCTTTGTGTTCTGTGAAATCATCTCACAGAGTTACAGCTTTCCCCTCAAGAAGCCTTTCGCTAGGACAGTTCTTGTGGAATATGCAAAGTGATATTTGGAAGCCCATAGAGGGTTATGGTGAAAAAGGAAATATCCTCAGATGAAATCTGTAAAGAAGCTTTCTGAGAAACTGCTTAGTGTTCTGTGAATTCATCTCACAGAGTTACATCTGTATTTCGTGGATCTCTTTGCTAGCCTTATTTCTGTGGAATCTGAGAGCAGATATTTTAGGTCCCTTTGAAGACTATAGGGCCAAGGGAAATATCCTCCGATAACAAAGGGAAAGAAGCTTTCTGAGAAACTTCTTTGTGTTCTGTGAAATCATCTCACAGAGTTACAGCTTTCCCCTCAAGAAGCCTTTCGCTAAGACAGTTCTTGTGGAATTGGCAAAGTGATATTTGGAAGCCCATAGAGGGCTATGGTGAAAAAGGAAATATCCTCAGACGAAATCTGGAAAGAAGCTTTCTGAGAAACTTCTCTGTGGTGTGTGACTTCCACTCACAGAGTTACATCTGTATTTCGTGGATCTCTTTGCTAGCCTTATTTCTGTGGAATCTGAGAACAGATATTTCGGATCCCTTTGAAGACTATAGGGCCAAAGGAAATATCCTCCGATAACAAAGAGAAAGAAGCTTTCTGAGAAACTTCTTTGTGTTCTGTGATATCATCTCACAGAGTTACATCTTTCCCCTCAAGAAGCCTTTCGCTAAGACAGTTCTTGTGGAATTGGCAAAGTGATATTTGGAAGCCCATAGAGGGCTATGGTGAAAAAGCAAATATCCTCAGATGAAATCTGTAAAGAAGATTTCTGAGAAACTGCATAGTGTTCTGTTAATTCATCTCACAGAGATACATCTGTATTTCGGGTATGTCTTTGCTAGCCTTATTTCTGTGGAATCTGAAAACAGATATTTCGGATCTCTTTGAAGACTGTAGGGCCAAAGAAAATATCCTCCGATAACAAAGAGAAAGAAGCTTTCTGAGAAATTTCTTTGTGTTCTGTGAAATCATCTCACAGAATTACAGCTTTCCCCTCAAGAAGCCTTTCACTAAAACGGTCTTAGGTATTTGCAAAGAGATATTTGGAATCCCATAGAAGGATACGGTGAAAAAGGAAATAACCTCAGATGAAATCTGGAAAGAAGATTTCGGAGAAACTGATCTGTGATGTGTGACTTCCACTCACAGAGTTACATCTGTATTTCGTGGATCTCTTTGCTAGACTTATTTCTGTGGAATCTGAGAGCAGATATTCGGATCCCTTTGAAGACTATAGGGCCAAAGCAAATATCCTCCGATAACGAAGAGAAAGAAGCTTTCTGAAAAACTTCTTTGTGTTCTGTGAAATCATCTCACAGAGGTACAGCTTTCCCCTCAAGAAGCCTTTCGCTAAGACAGTTCTTGTGGAATTGGCAATGTGATATTTGGAAGCCCATAGAGGGCTAAGGTGAAAAAGGAAATATCCTCAGATGAAATCTGGAAAGAAGCTTTCTGAGAAAGTGTTTTGTGATGTGTGACTTCCACTCACAGAGTTACATCTGTATTTCGTGGATCTCTTTGCTAGCCTTATTTCTGTAGAATCTGAGAAGTGATATTTCGGATCCCTTTGAAGACTATAGGGCCAAAGGAAATATCCTCCGATAACAAAGAGTAAGAAGCTTTCTGAGAAACTTCTTTGTGTTCTGTGAAATCATCTCACAGAGTTACAGCTTTCCCCTCAAGAAGCCTTTCGCTAAGACAGTTCTTGTGGAATTGGCAAAGTGATATTTGGAAGCTCATAGAGGGATATGTAGAAAAAGGAAATATCCTCAGATGAAATCTGGAAAGAAGCTTTCTGAGAAACTGCTTAGTGTTCTGTTAATTCATCTCACAGAGTTACATCTGTATTTCGTGGATCTCTTTGCTAGCCTTATTTCTGTGGAATCTGAGAACAGATATTCGGATCCCTTTGAAGACTCTAGGGCCAAAGGAAATATCCTCCGATAACAAAGAGAAAGAAGCTTTCTGAGAAACTTCTTTGTGTTCTGTGAAATCATCTCACAGAGTTACAGCTTTCCCCTCAAGAAGCCTTTCGCTCAGACAGTTCTTGTGGAATTTGCAAAGAGATATTTGGAAGCCCATACACGGCTAAGGTGAAAAAGGAAATATCCTCAGATGAAATCTGGAAAGAAGCTTTCTGAGTAACTGCTCCGTGATGTGTGACTTCCACTCACAGAGTTACATCTCTATTTCGTGGATCTCTTTGCTAGCCTTATTTCTGTGGAATCTGAGAACAGATATTCGGATCCCTTTGAAGACTATAGGGCCAAAGGAAATATCCTCCGATAACAAAGAGAAAGAAGCTTTCTGAGAAACTTCTTTGTGTTCTGTGAAATCATCTCAGAGAGTTACAGCTTTCCCCTCAAGAAGCCTTTCGCTAAGACAGTTCTTGTGGAATTTTCAAAGTGATATTTGGAAGCCCATAGAGTGCTATGGTGAAAAAGGAAGTATCCTCAGATGAAATCTGGAAAGAACCTTTCTGAGAAACTGCTCTGTGATGAGGGACTTCCACTCACAAAGTTACATCTGTATATCGGGGATCTCTTTGCTAGCCTTATTTCTGTGGAATCTGAGAAGAGATATTTCAGATCCCTTTGAATACTATAGGGCCAAAGGAAATATCCTCCGATAACAAAGAGAAAGAAGCTTTCTGAGAAACTTCTTTGTGTTCTGTGAAATCATCTCACAGAGTTACAGCTTTCCCCTCAAGAAGCCTTTCACTAAGACGGTACTTGTGGAATTGGCAAAGTGATATTTGGAAGCCCACAGAGGGCTATGCTGAAAAGGGAAATATCCTCAGATGAAATCTGGAAAGAAGCTTTCTGAGAAACTTCTTTGTGGTGTGTGACTTCCACTCACAGATTTACATCTGTATTTCGTGGATCTCTTTACTAGCCTTATTTCTGTGGAATCTGAGAACAGATATTTCGGATCTCTTTGAAGACTATAGGGCCAAGGGAAATATCCTCCGATAACAAAGAGAAAGAAGCTTTCTGAGAAACTTCTTTGTGTTCTGTGAAATCATCTCACAGAGTTACAGCTTTCCCCTCAACAAGCCTTTCACTAAGACGGTTCTTGTGGAATTGGCAAAGTGATATTTGGAAGCCCACAGAGGGCTATGCTGAAAAAGGAAATATCCTCAGATGAAATCTGGAAAGAAGCTTTCTGAGAAACTTCTTTGTGGTGTGTGACTTCCACTCACAGAGTTACATCTGTATTTCGTGGATCTCTTTACTAGCCTTATTTCTGTGGAATCTGAGAACAGATATTTCGGATCTCTTTGAAGACTATAGGGCCAAAGGAAATATCCTCCGATAACAAAGAGAAAGAAGCTTTCTGAGAAACTTCTTTGTGCTCTGTGAAATCATCTCACAGAGTTACAGCTTTCCCCTCAAGAAGCCTTTCGCTAAGACAGTTCTTGTGGAATTGGCAGAGTGATATTTGGAAGCCCCTAGAGGGCTATGGTGAAAAAGGAAATATCCTCAGATGAAATCTGGAAAGAAGCTTTCTCAGAAACATCTCTCTGGTGTGTGACTTCCACTCACAGAGTTACATCTGTATATCGGGGATCTCTTTGCTAGCCTTATTTCTGTGGAATCTGAGAACAGATATTCGGATCCCTTTGAAGACTGTAGGGCCAAAGGAAATATCCTCCGATAACAAAGAGAAAGAAGCTTTCTGAGAAACTTCTCTGTGTTCTGTGAAATCATCTCACAGAGTTACAGCTTTCCCCTCAAGAAGCCCTTCGCTAAGACAGTTCTTGTGGAATTGGCAAAGTGATATTTGGAAGCCCATAGAGGGCTATGGTTAAAAAAGGAAATATCCTCAGATGAAATCTGGAAAGAAGCTTTCTGAGAAACATCTCTGTGGTGTGTGACTTCCACTCACAGAGTTACATCTGTATATCGGGGATCTCTTTGCTAGCCTTATTTCTGTGGAATCTGAGAACAGATATTCGGATCCCTTTGAAGACTGTAGGGCCAAAGGAAATATCCTCCGATAACAAAGAGAAAGAAGCTTTCTGAGAAACTTCTCTGTGTTCTGTGAAATCATCTCACAGAGTTACAGCTTGCCCCTCAAGAAGCCTTTCGCTAACACAGTTCTTGTGGAATTGACAAAGAGATTTTGGAAGCCCATTGATGGCTACGGTGAAAAAGGAAATATCCTCAGATGAAATCTGGAAAGAACCTTTCTGAGAAACTGCTCTGTGATGTGGGACTTCCACTCACAGAGTTACATCTGCATATCGGGGATCTCTTTGCTAACCTTATTTCTGTGGAATCTGAGAAGAGATATTTTAGATCCCTTTGGAGACTATAGGGCCAAAGGAAATATCCTCCGATAATAAAGAGAAAGAAGCTTTCTGAGAAACTTCTTTGTGTTCTGTGTAATCATCTCACAGAGTTACAGCTTTCTCCTCAAGAATCCTTTCGCTAAGACAGTTCTTGTGAAATTGGCAAAGTGATATTTGGAAGCCCATAGAGGGCTATGGTGAAAAAGGAAATATCCTCAGATGAAATCTGGAAAGAAGCTTTCTGAGAAACTTCTCTGTAGTGTGTGACTTCCACACACAGAGTTACATCTGTATTTCATGGATCTCTTTGCTAGCCTTATTTCTGTGGAATATGAAAACAGATATTCGGATCCCTTTGAAGACTGTAGGGCCAAAGGAAATATCCTCCGATAACAAAGAGAAAGAAGCTTTCTGAGAAACTTCTTTGTGTTCTGTGAAATCATCTCACAGAGTTACAGCTTTCCCCACAAGAAGCCTTTCGCTCAGACAGTTCTTGTGGAATTTGCAAAGAGATATTTGGAAGCCCATACACGGCAACGGTGAAAAAGGAAATATCCTCAGATGCAATCTGGAAAGAAGCTTTCTGAGAAACTGCTCCGTGATGTGTGACTTCCACTCACAGAGTTACATCTCTATTTCGTGGATCTCTTTGCTAGCCTTATTTCTGTGGAATCTGAGAACAGATATTCGGATCCCTTTGGACTATAGGGCCAAAGGAAATATCCTCCGATAACAAAGAGAAAGAAGCTTTCTGAGAAACTTCTTTGTGTTCTGTGAAATCATCTCACAGAGTTACAGCTTTCCCCTCAAGAAGCCTTTCGCTAAGACAGTTCTTGTGGAATTGGCAAAGTGATATTTGGAAGCCCATAGAGGGATATGTAGAAAAAGGAAATATCCTCAGATGAAATCTGGAAAGAAGCTTTGTGAGAAACTGCTTAGTGTTCTGTTAATTCATCTCACAGAGTTACATCTGTATTTCGTGGATCTCTTTGCTAGCCTTATTTCTGTGGAATCTGAGAACAGATATTCGGATCCCTTTGAAGACTCTAGGGCCAAAGGAAATATCCTCCGATAACAAAGAGAAAGAAGCTTTCTGAGAAACTTCTTTGTGTTCTGTGAAATCATCTCACAGAGTTACAGCTTTCCCCACAAGAAGCCTTTCGCTCAGACAGTTCTTGTGGAATTTGCAAAGAGATATTTGGAAGCCCATACACGGCTAAGGTGAAAAAGGAAATATCCTCAGATGAAATCTGGAAAGAACCTTTCTGAGAAACTGCTCCGTGATGTGTGACTTCCACTCACAGAGTTACATCTCTATTTCGTGGATCTCTTTGCTAGCCTTATTTCTGTGGAATCTGAAAACAGATATTCGGATCCCTTTGAAGACTATAGGGCCAAAGGAAATATCCTCCGATAACAAAGAGAAAGAAGCTTTCTGAGAAACTTCTTTGTGTTCTGTGAAATCATCTCAGAGAGTTACAGCTTTCCCCTCAAGAAGCCTTTCGCTAAGACAGTTCTTGTGGAATTTTCAAAGTGATATTTGGAAGCCCATAGAGGGCTATGGTGAAAAAGGAAGTATCCTCAGATGAAATCTGGAAAGAACCTTTCTGAGAAACTGCTCTGTGATGTGGGACTTCCACTCACAATGTTACATCTGTATATCGGGGATCTCTTTGCTAGCCTTATTTCTGTGGAATCTGAGAAGAGATATTTCAGATCCCTTTGAATACTATAGGGCCAAAGGAAATATCCTCCGATAACAAAGAGAAAGAAGCTTTCTGAGAAACTTCTTTGTGTTCTGTGAAATCATCTCACAGAGTTACAGCTTTCCCCTCAAGAAGCCTTTCGCTAAGACAGTTCTTGTGGAATAGGCAAAGTGATATTTGGAAGCCCATAGAGGGCTATGGTGAAAAAGGAAATATCCTCAGATGAAATCTGGAAAGAAGATTTCTGAGAAACTTCTCTGTGGTGTGTGACTTCCACTCACAGAGTTACATCTGTATTTCGGGGATCTCTTTGCTAGCCTTATTTCTGTGGAATCTGAGAAGAGATATTTCAGATCCCTTTGAAGACTATAGGGCCCAAGGAAATATCGTCCGATACCAAAGAGAAAGAAGCTTTCTGAGAAACTTCTTTGTGTTCTGTGATATCATCTCACAGAGTTACAGCTTTCCCCTCCAGAAGCCTTTCGCTAAGACAGTTCTTGTGGAATTGGCAAAGTGATATTTGGAAGCCCATAGAGGGCTATGGTGAAAAAGGAAATATACTCAGATGAAATCTGGAAATAAGCTTTCTGAGAAACGTCTCTGTGGTGTGTGACTTCCACTCACAGAGTTACATCTGTATTTCGTGGATCTCTTTGCTAGCCTTATTTCTGTGGAATCTGAGAACAGATATTTCGGATCCCTTTGAAGACTATAGGGCCAAAGGAAATATTCTCCGATAACAAAGAGAAAGAAGCTTTCTGAGAAACTTCTTTGTGTTCTGTGAAATCATCTCAGAGAGTTACAGCTTTCCCCTCAAGAAGCCTTTCACTAAGACGGTTCTTGTGGAATTGGCAAAGTGATATTTGGAAGCCCACAGAGGGCTATGCTGAAAAAGGAAATATCCTCAGATGAAATCTGGAAAGAAGCTTTCTGAGAAACTTCTTTGTGGTGTGTGACTTCCACTCACAGAGTTACATCTGTATTTCGTGGATCTCTTTGCTAGCCTTATTTCTGTGGAATCTGAGAACAGATATTTCGGATCTCTTTGAAGACTATAGGGCCAAAGGAAATATCCTCCGATAACAAAGAGAAAGAAGCTTTCTGAGAAATTTCTTTGTGTTCTGTGAAATCATCTCACAGAGTTACAGCTTTCCCCTCAAGAAGCCTTTCGCTAGGACAGTTCTTGTGGAATTGGCAATGTGATATTTGGAAGCGCATAGAGGGCTATGGTGAAAAAGGAAATATCCTAAGATGAAATCTGTAAAGAAGCTTCCTGAGAAACTGCTAAGTGTTCTGTTATTTCATCTCACAGAGATACATCTGTATTTCGCGGATCTATTTGCTAGCCTTATTTCTGAGGAATCTGAGAACAGATATTTCAGATCCCTTTGAAGACTGTAGCTCCAAATGAAATATCCTGCGATAACAAAGAGAAAGAAGATTCTGAGAAACTTCTTTGTGTTCTGTGAAATCATCTCACAGAGTTACAGCTTTCCCCTCAAGAAGCCTTTCACTAAGACGGTTCTTGTGGAATTGGCAAAGTGATATTTGGAAGCCCACAGAGGGCTATGCTGAAAAAGGAAATATCCTCAGATGAAATCTTTAAAGAAGCTTTCTGAGAAACTTCTTTGTGGTGTGTGACTTCCACTCACAGAGTTACATCTGTATTTCGTGGATCTCTTTACTAGCCTTATTTCTGTGGAATCTGAGAACAGATATTTCGGATCTCTTTGAAGACTATAGGGCCAAAGGAAATGTCCTCCGATAACAAAGAGAAAGAAGCTTTCTGAGAAACTTCTTTGTGTTCTGTGAAATCATCTCACAGAGTTACAGCTTTCCCCTCAAGAAGCCTTTCGCTAAGACAGTTCTTGTGGAATTGGCAAAGTGATATTTGGAAGCCCATAGAGGGCTATGGTTAAAAAAGGAAATATCCTCAGATGAAATCTGGAAAGAAGCTTTCTGAGAAACATCTCTGTGGTGTGTGACTTCCACTCACAGAGTTACATCTGTATATCGGGGATCTCTTTGCTAGCCTTATTTCTGTGGAATCTGAGAACAGATATTCGGATCCCTTTGAAGACTGTAGGGCCAAAGGAAATATACTCCGATAACAAAGAGAAAGAAGCTTTCTGAGAAACTTCTTTGTGTTCTGTGAAATCATCTCACAGAGTTACAGCTTTCCCCTCAAGAAGCCTTTCGCTAAGACAGTTCTTGTGGAATTGGCAAAGTGGTATTTGGAAGCCCATAGAGGGCTATGGTGAAAAAGGAAATATCCTCAGATGAAATCTGGAAAGAAGATTTCTGAGAAACTTCTCTGTGGTGTGTGACTTCCACTCACAGAGTTACATCTGTATTTCGGGGATCTCTTTGCTAGCCTTATTTCTGTGGAATCTGAGAAGAGATATTTCAGATCCCTTTGAAGACTATAGGGCCCAAGGAAATATCCTCCGATAACAAAGAGAAAGAAGCTTTCTGAGAAACTTCTTTGTGTTCTGTGATATCATCTCACAGAGTTACAGCTTTCCCCTCCAGAAGCCTTTCGCTAAGACAGTTCTTGTGGAATTGGCAAAGTGATATTTGGAAGCCCATAGAGGGCTATGGTGAAAAAGGAAATATCCTCAGATGAAATCTGGAAATAAGCTTTCTGAGAAACGTCTCTGTGGTGTGTGACTTCCACTCACAGAGTTACATCTGTATTTCGTGGATCTCTTTGCTAGCCTTATTTCTGTGGAATCTGAGAACAGATATTTCGGATCCCTTTGAAGACTATAGGGCCAAAGGAAATATCCTCCGATAACAAAGAGAAAGAAGCTTTCTGAGAAACTTCTTTGTGTTCTGTGAAATCATCTCACAGAGTTACAGCTTTCCCCTCAAGAAGCCTTTCACTAAGACGGTTCTTGTGGAATTGGCAAAGTGATATTTGGAAGCCCACAGAGGGCTATGCTGAAAAGGGAAATATCCTCAGATGAAATCTGGAAAGAAGCTTTCTGAGAAACTTCTTTGTGGTGTGTGACTTCCACTCACAGATTTACATCTGTATTTCGTGGATCTCTTTACTAGCCTTATTTCTGTGGAATCTGAGAACAGATATTTCGGATCTCTTTGAAGACTATAGGGCCAAGGGAAATATCCTCCGATAACAAAGAGAAAGAAGCTTTCTGAGAAACTTCTTTGTGTTCTGTGAAATCATCTCACAGAGTTACAGCTTTCCCCTCAACAAGCCTTTCACTAAGACGGTTCTTGTGGAATTGGCAAAGTGATATTTGGAAGCCCACAGAGGGCTATGCTGAAAAAGGAAATATCCTCAGATGAAATCTGGAAAGAAGCTTTCTGAGAAACTTCTTTGTGGTGTGTGACTTCCACTCACAGAGTTACATCTGTATTTCGTGGATCTCTTTACTAGCCTTATTTCTGTGGAATCTGAGAACAGATATTTCGGATCTCTTTGAAGACTATAGGGCCAAAGGAAATATCCTCCGATAACAAAGAGAAAGAAGCTTTCTGAGAAACTTCTTTGTGCTCTGTGAAATCATCTCACAGAGTTACAGCTTTCCCCTCAAGAAGCCTTTCGCTAAGACAGTTCTTGTGGAATTGGCAGAGTGATATTTGGAAGCCCCTAGAGGGCTATGGTGAAAAAGGAAATATCCTCAGATGAAATCTGGAAAGAAGCTTTCTCAGAAACATCTCTGTGGTGTGTGACTTCCACTCACAGAGTTACATCTGTATATCGGGGATCTCTTTGCTAGCCTTATTTCTGTGGAATCTGAGAACAGATATTCGGATCCCTTTGAAGACTGTAGGGCCAAAGGAAATATCCTCCGATAACAAAGAGAAAGAAGCTTTCTGAGAAACTTCTCTGTGTTCTGTGAAATCATCTCACAGAGTTACAGCTTGCCCCTCAAGAAGCCTTTCGCTAACACAGTTCTTGTGGAATTGACAAAGAGATTTTGGAAGCCCATTGATGGCTACGGTGAAAAAGGAAATATCCTCAGATGAAATCTGGAAAGAACCTTTCTGAGAAACTGCTCTGTGATGTGGGACTTCCACTCACAGAGTTACATCTGTATATCGGGGATCTCTTTGCTAGCCTTATTTCTGTGGAATCTGAGAAGAGATATTTTAGATCCCTTTGGAGACTATAAGGCCAAAGGAAATATCCTCCGATAACAAAGAGAAAGAAGCTTTCTGAGAAACTTCTTTGTGTTCTGTGAAATCATCTCACAGAGTTACAGCTTTCCCCTCAAGAAGCCTTTCGCTAAGACAGTTCTTGTGAAATTGGCAAAGTGATATTTGGAAGCCCATAGAGGGCTATGGTGAAAAAGGAAATATCCCCAGATGAAATCTGGAAATAAGCTTTCTGAGAAACTTCTCTGTGGTGTGTGACTTCCACTCACAGAGTTACATCTGTATTTCATGGATCTCTTTGCTAGCCTTATTTCTGTGGAATCTGAAAACAGATATTCGGATCCCTTTGAAGACTGTAGGGCCAAAGGAAATATCCTCCGATAACAAAGAGAAAGAAGCTTTCTGAGAAACTTCTTTGTGTTCTGTGAAATCATCTCACAGAGTTACAGCTTTCTCCACAAGAAACCTTTCGCTCAGACAGTTCTTGTGGAATTTGCAAAGAGATATTTGGAAGCCCATACACGGCAACGGTGAAAAAGGAAATATCCTCAGATGCAATCTGGAAAGAAGCTTTCTGAGAAACTGCTCCGTGATGTGTGACTTCCACTCACAGAGTTACATCTCTATTTCGTGGATCTCTTTGCTAGCCTTATTTCTGTGGAATCTGAGAACAGATATTCGGATCCCTTTGGACTATAGGGCCAAAGGAAATATCCTCCGATAACAAAGAGAAAGAAGCTTTCTGAGAAACTTCTTTGTGTTCTGTGAAATCATCTCACAGAGTTACAGCTTTCCCCTCAAGAAGCCTTTCGCTAAGACAGTTCTTGTGGAATTGGCAAAGTGATATTTGGAAGCCCATAGAGGGATATGTAGAAAAAGGAAATATCCTCAGATGAAATCTGGAAAGAAGCTTTGTGAGAAACTGCTTAGTGTTCTGTTAATTCATCTCACAGAGTTACATCTGTATTTCGTGGATCTCTTTGCTAGCCTTATTTCTGTGGAATCTGAGAAAAGATATTCGGATCCCTTTGAAGACTCTAGGGCCAAAGGAAATATCCTCCGAAAACAAAGAGAAAGAAGCTTTCTGAGAAACTTCTTTGTGTTCTGTGAAATCATCTCACAGAGTTACAGCTTTCCCCACAAGAAGCCTTTCGCTCAGACAGTTCTTGTGGAATTTGCAAAGAGATATTTGGAAGACCATACACGGCTAAGTTGAAAAAGGAAATATCCTCAGATGAAATCTGGAAAGAAGCTTTCTGAGAAACTGCTCCGTGATGTATGACTTCCACTCACAGAGTTACATCTCTATTTCGTGGATCTCTTTTCTATCCTTATTTCTGTGGAATCTGAGAACAGATATTCGGATCCCTTTGAAGACTATAGGGCCAAAGGAAATATCCTCCGATAACAAAGAGAAAGAAGCTTTCTGAGAAACTTCTTTGTGTTCTGTGAAATCATCTCAGAGAGTTACAGCTTTCCCCTCAAGAAGCCTTTCGCTAAGACAGTTCTTGTGGAATTTTCAAAGTGATATTTGGAAGCCCATAGAGTGCTATGGTGAAAAAGGAAGAATCCTCAGATGAAATCTGGAAAGAACCTTTCTGAGAAACTGCTCTGTGATGTGGGACTTCCACTCACAAAGTTACATCTGTATATCGGGGATCTCTTTGCTAGCCTTATTTCTGTGGAATCTGAGAAGAGATACTTCAGATCCCTTTGAATACTATAGGGCCAAAGGAAATATCCTCCGATAACAAAGAGAAAGAAGCTTTCTGAGAAACTTCTTTGTGTTCTGTGAAATCATCTCACAGAGTTACAGCTTTCCCTTCAAGAAGCCTTTCGCTAAGGCAGTTCTTGTGGAATTGGCAAAGTGATATTTGGAAGCCCATAGAGGGCTATGGTGAAAAAGGAAATATCCTCAGATGAAATCTGGAAAGAAGATTTCTGAGAAACTTCTCTGTG
The DNA here is from genome assembly GCF_049350105.2 of Macaca mulatta. Classification (NCBI taxonomy): domain Eukaryota; kingdom Metazoa; phylum Chordata; class Mammalia; order Primates; family Cercopithecidae; genus Macaca; species Macaca mulatta. The sequence continues at coordinate 52,139,970 of NC_133422.1, read as the reverse complement.
GTGTGTGACTTCCACTCACAGAGTTACATCTGTATTTCGGGGATCTCTTTGCTAGCCTTATTTCTGTGGAATCTGAGAAGAGATATTTCAGATCCCTTTGAAGACTATAGGGCCCAAGGAAATATCCTCCGATAACAAAGAGAAAGAAGCTTTCTGAGAAACTTCTTTGTGTTCCGTGATATCATCTCACAGAGTTACAGCTTTCCCCTCCAGAAGCCTTTCGCTAAGACAGTTCTTGTGGAATTGGCAAAGTGATATTTGGAAGCCCATAGAGGGCTATGGTGAAAAAGGAAATATCCTCAGATGAAATCTGGAAATAAGCTTTCTGAGAAACGTCTCTGTGGTGTGTGACTTCCACTCACAGAGTTACATCTGTATTTCGTGGATCTCTTTGCTAGCCTTATTTCTGTGGAATCTGAGAACAGATATTTCGGATCCCTTTGAAGACTATAGGGCCAAAGGAAATATCCTCCGATAACAAAAAGAAAGAAGCTTTCTGAGATACTTCTTTGTGTTCTGTGAAATCATCTCACAGAGTTACAGCTTTCCCCTCAAGAAGCCTTTCACTAAGACGGTTCTTGTGGAATTGGCAAAGTGATATTTGGAAGCCCACAGAGGGCTATGCTGAAAAAGGAAATATCCTCAGATGAAATCTGGAAAGAAGCTTTCTGAGAAACTTCTTTGTGGTGTGTGACTTCCACTCACAGAGTTACATCTGTATTTCGTGGATCTCTTTGCTAGCCTTATTTCTGTGGAATCTGAGAACAGATATTTCGGATCTCTTTGAAGACTATAAGGCCAAAGGAAATGTCCTCCGATAACAAAGAGAAAGAAGCTTTCTGAGAAACTTCTTTGTGTTCTGTGAAATCATCTCACAGAGTTACAGCTTTCCCCTCAAGAAGCCTTTCGCTAAGACAGTTCTTGTGGAATTGGCAAAGTGATATTTGGAAGCCCATAGAGGGCTATGGTTAAAAAAGGAAATATCCTCAGATGAAATCTGGAAAGAAGCTTTCTGAGAAACATCTCTGTGGTGTGTGACTTCCACTCACAGAGTTACATCTGTATATCGGGGATCTCTTTGCTAGCCTTATTTCTGTGGAATCTGAGAACAGATATTCGGATCCCTTTGAAGACTGTAGGGCCAAAGGAAATATCCTCCGATAACAAAGAGAAAGAAGCTTTCTGAGAAACTTCTCTGTGTTCTGTGAAATCATCTCACAGAGTTACAGCTTGCCCCTCAAGAAGCCTTTCGCTAACACAGTTCTTGTGGAATTGACAAAGAGATTTTGGAAGCCCATTGATGGCTACGGTGAAAAAGGAAATATCCTCAGATGAAATCTGGAAAGAACCTTTCTGAGAAACTGCTCTGTGATGTGGGACTTCCACTCACAGAGTTACATCTGTATATCGGGGATCTCTTTGCTAACCTTATTTCTGTGGAATCTGAGAAGAGATATTTTAGATCCCTTTGGAGACTATAGGGCCAAAGGAAATATCCTCCATAATAAAGAGAAAGAAGCTTTCTGAGAAACTTCTTTGTGTTCTGTGTAATCATCTCACAGAGTTACAGCTTTCCCCTCAAGAAGCCTTTCGCTAAGACAGTTCTTGTGAAATTGGCAAAGTGATATTTGGAAGCCCATAGAGGGCTATGGTGAAAAAGGAAATATCCTCAGATGAAATCTGGAAAGAAGCTTTCTGAGAAACTTCTCTGTAGTGTGTGACTTCCACACACAGAGTTACATCTGTATTTCATGGATCTCTTTGCTAGCCTTATTTCTGTGGAATATGAAAACAGATATTCGGATCCCTTTGAAGACTGTAGGGCCAAAGGAAATATCCTCCGATAACAAAGAGAAAGAAGCTTTCTGAGAAACTTCTTTGTGTTCTGTGAAATCATCTCACAGAGTTACAGCTTTCCCCACAAGAAGCCTTTCGCTCAGACAGTTCTTGTGGAATTTGCAAAGAGATATTTGGAAGCCCATACACGGCAACGGTGAAAAAGGAAATATCCTCAGATGCAATCTGGAAAGAAGCTTTCTGAGAAACTGCTCCGTGATGTGTGACTTCCACTCACAGAGTTACATCTCTATTTCGTGGATCTCTTTGCTAGCCTTATTTCTGTGGAATCTGAGAACAGATATTCGGATCCCTTTGGACTATAGGGCCAAAGGAAATATCCTCCGATAACAAAGAGAAAGAAGCTTTCTGAGAAACTTCTTTGTGTTCTGTGAAATCATCTCACAGAGTTACAGCTTTCCCCTCAAGAAGCCTTTCGCTAAGACAGTTCTTGTGGAATTGGCAAAGTGATATTTGGAAGCCCATAGAGGGATATGTAGAAAAAGGAAATATCCTCAGATGAAATCTGGAAAGAAGCTTTGTGAGAAACTGCTTAGTGTTCTGTTAATTCATCTCACAGAGTTACATCTGTATTTCGTGGATCTCTTTGCTAGCCTTATTTCTGTGGAATCTGAGAACAGATATTCGGATCCCTTTGAAGACTCTAGGGCCAAAGGAAATATCCTCCGATAACAAAGAGAAAGAAGCTTTCTGAGAAACTTCTTTGTGTTCTGTGAAATCATCTCACAGAGTTACAGCTTTCCCCACAAGAAGCCTTTCGCTCAGACAGTTCTTGTGGAATTTGCAAAGAGATATTTGGAAGCCCATACACGGCTAAGGTGAAAAAGGAAATATCCTCAGATGAAATCTGGAAAGAACCTTTCTGAGAAACTGCTCCGTGATGTGTGACTTCCACTCACAGAGTTACATCTCTATTTCGTGGATCTCTTTGCTAGCCTTATTTCTGTGGAATCTGAAAACAGATATTCGGATCCCTTTGAAGACTATAGGGCCAAAGGAAATATCCTCCGATAACAAAGAGAAAGAAGCTTTCTGAGAAACTTCTTTGTGTTCTGTGAAATCATCTCAGAGAGTTACAGCTTTCCCCTCAAGAAGCCTTTCGCTAAGACAGTTCTTGTGGAATTTTCAAAGTGATATTTGGAAGCCCATAGAGGGCTATGGTGAAAAAGGAAGTATCCTCAGATGAAATCTGGAAAGAAGATTTCTGAGAAACTTCTCTGTGGTGTGTGACTTCCACTCACAGAGTTACATCTGTATTTCGGGGATCTCTTTGCTAGCCTTATTTCTGTGGAATCTGAGAAGAGATATTTCAGATCCCTTTGAAGACTATAGGGCCCAAGGAAATATCATCCGATACCAAAGAGAAAGAAGCTTTCTGAGAAACTTCTTTGTGTTCTGTGATATCATCTCACAGAGTTACAGCTTTCCCCTCCAGAAGCCTTTCGCTAAGACAGTTCTTCTGGAATTGGCAAAGTGATATTTGGAAGCCCATAGAGGGCTATGGTGAAAAAGGAAATATACTCAGATGAAATCTGGAAATAAGCTTTCTGAGAAACGTCTCTGTGGTGTGTGACTTCCACTCACAGAGTTACATCTGTATTTCGTGGATCTCTTTGCTAGCCTTATTTCTGTGGAATCTGAGAACAGATATTTCGGATCCCTTTGAAGACTATAGGGCCAAAGGAAATATTCTCCGATAACAAAGAGAAAGAAGCTTTCTGAGAAACTTCTTTGTGTTCTGTGAAATCATCTCACAGAGTTACAGCTTTCCCCTCAAGAAGCCTTTCACTAAGACGGTTCTTGTGGAATTGGCAAAGTGATATTTGGAAGCCCACAGAGGGCTATGCTGAAAAAGGAAATATCCTCAGATGAAATCTGGAAAGAAGCTTTCTGAGAAACTTCTTTGTGGTGTGTGACTTCCACTCACAGAGTTACATCTGTATTTCGTGGATCTCTTTGCTAGCCTTATTTCTCTGGAATCTGAGAACAGATATTTCGGATCTCTTTGAAGACTATAGGGCCAAAGGAAATATCCTCCGATAACAAAGAGAAAGAAGCTTTCTGAGAAATTTCTTTGTGTTCTGTGAAATCATCTCACAGAGTTACAGCTTTCCCCTCAAGAAGCCTTTCGCTAGGACAGTTCTTGTGGAATTGGCAATGTGATATTTGGAAGCGCATAGAGGGCTATGGTGAAAAAGGAAATATCCTAAGATGAAATCTGTAAAGAAGCTTCCTGAGAAACTGCTAAGTGTTCTGTTATTTCATCTCACAGAGATACATCTGTATTTCGCGGATCTATTTGCTAGCCTTATTTCTGAGGAATCTGAGAACAGATATTTCAGATCCCTTTGAAGACTGTAGCTCCAAATGAAATATCCTGCGATAACAAAGAGAAAGAAGATTCTGAGAAACTTCTTTGTGTTCTGTGAAATCATCTCACAGAGTTACAGCTTTCCCCTCAAGAAGCCTTTCACTAAGACGGTTCTTGTGGAATTGGCAAAGTGATATTTGGAAGCCCACAGAGGGCTATGCTGAAAAAGGAAATATCCTCAGATGAAATCTTTAAAGAAGCTTTCTGAGAAACTTCTTTGTGGTGTGTGACTTCCACTCACAGAGTTACATCTGTATTTCGTGGATCTCTTTACTAGCCTTATTTCTGTGGAATCTGAGAACAGATATTTCGGATCTCTTTGAAGACTATAGGGCCAAAGGAAATGTCCTCCGATAACAAAGAGAAAGAAGCTTTCTGAGAAACTTCTTTGTGTTCTGTGAAATCATCTCACAGAGTTACAGCTTTCCCCTCAAGAAGCCTTTCGCTAAGACAGTTCTTGTGGAATTGGCAAAGTGATATTTGGAAGCCCATAGAGGGCTATGGTTAAAAAAGGAAATATCCTCAGATGAAATCTGGAAAGAAGCTTTCTGAGAAACATCTCTGTGGTGTGTGACTTCCACTCACAGAGTTACATCTGTATATCGGGGATCTCTTTGCTAGCCTTATTTCTGTGGAATCTGAGAACAGATATTCGGATCCCTTTGAAGACTGTAGGGCCAAAGGAAATATCCTCCGATAACAAAGAGAAAGAAGCTTTCTGAGAAACTTCTCTGTGTTCTGTGAAATCATCTCACAGAGTTACAGCTTGCCCCTCAAGAAGCCTTTCGCTAACACAGTTCTTGTGGAATTGACAAAGAGATTTTGGAAGCCCATTGATGGCTACGGTGAAAAAGGAAATATCCTCAGATGAAATCTGGAAAGAACCTTTCTGAGAAACTTCTCTGTGATGTGGGACTTCCACTCACAGAGTTACATCTGTATATCGGGGATCTCTTTGCTAACCTTATTTCTGTGGAATCTGAGAAGAGATATTTTAGATCCCTTTGGAGACTATAGGGCCAAAGGAAATATCCTCCGATAATAAAGAGAAAGAAGCTTTCTGAGAAACTTCTTTGTGTTCTGTGTAATCATCTCACAGAGTTACAGCTTTCCCCTCAAGAAGCCTTTCGCTAAGACAGTTCTTGTGAAATTGGCAAAGTGATATTTGGAAGCCCATAGAGGGCTATGGTGAAAAAGGAAATATCCTCAGATGAAATCTGGAAAGAAGCTTTCTGAGAAACTTCTCTGTGGTGTGTGACTTCCACTCACAGAGTTACATCTGTATTTCATGGATCTCTTTGCTAGCCTTATTTCTGTGGAATATGAAAACAGATATTCGGATCCCTTTGAAGACTGTAGGGCCAAAGGAAATATCCTCCGATAACAAAGAGAAAGAAGCTTTCTGAGAAACTTCTTTGTGTTCTGTGAAATCATCTCACAGAGTTACAGCTTTCCCCACAAGAAGCCTTTCGCTCAGACAGTTCTTGTGGAATTTGCAAAGAGATATTTGGAAGCCCATACACGGCAACGGTGAAAAAGGAAATATCCTCAGATGCAATCTGGAAAGAAGCTTTCTGAGAAACTGCTCCGTGATGTGTGACTTCCACTCACAGAGTTACATCTCTATTTCGTGGATCTCTTTGCTAGCCTTATTTCTGTGGAATCTGAGAACAGATATTCGGATCCCTTTGGACTATAGGGCCAAAGGAAATATCCTCCGATAACAAAGAGAAAGAAGCTTTCTGAGAAACTTCTTTGTGTTCTGTGAAATCATCTCACAGAGTTACAGCGTTCCCCTCAAGAAGCCTTTCGCTAAGACAGTTCTTGTGGAATTGGCAAAGTGATATTTGGAAGCCCATAGAGGGATATGTAGAAAAAGGAAATATCCTCAGATGAAATCTGGAAAGAAGCTTTCTGAGAAACTGCTTAGTGTTCTGTTAATTCATCTCACAGAGTTACATCTGTATTTCGTGGATCTCTTTGCTAGCCTTATTTCTGTGGAATCTGAGAACAGATATTCGGATCCCTTTGAAGACTCTAGGGCCAAAGGAAATATCCTCCGATAACAAAGAGAAAGAAGCTTTCTGAGAAACTTCTTTGTGTTCTGTGAAATCATCTCACAGAGTTACAGCTTTCCCCACAAGAAGCCTTTCGCTCAGACAGTTTTGTGGAATTTGCAAAGAGATATTTGGAAGCCCATACACGGCTAAGGTGAAAAAGGAAATATCCTCAGATGAAATCTGGAAAGAAGCTTTCTGAGAAACTGCTCCGTGATGTGTGACTTCCACTCACAGAGTTACATCTCTATTTCGTTGATCTCTTTGCTAGCCTTATTTCTGTGGAATCTGAGAACAGATATTCGGATCCCTTTGAAGACTATAGGGCCAAAGGAAATATCCTCCGATAACAAAGAGAAAGAAGCTTTCTGAGAAACTTCTTTGTGTTCTGTGAAATCATCTCAGAGAGTTACAGCTTTCCCCTCAAGAAGCCTTTCGCTAAGACAGTTCTTGTGGAATTTTCAAAGTGATATTTGGAAGCCCATAGAGGGCTATGGTGAAAAAGGAAGTATCCTCAGATGAAATCTGGAAAGAACCTTTCTGAGAAACTGCTCTGTGATGTGGGACTTCCACTCACAATGTTACATCTGTATATCGGGGATCTCTTTGCTAGCCTTATTTCTGTGGAATCTGAGAAGAGATATTTCAGATCCCTTTGAATACTATAGGGCCAAAGGAAATATCCTCCGATAACAAAGAGAAAGAAGCTTTCTGAGAAACTTCTTTGTGTTCTGTGAAATCATCTCACAGAGTTACAGCTTTCCCCTCAAGAAGCCTTTCGCTAAGACAGTTCTTGTGGAATAGGCAAAGTGATATTTGGAAGCCCATAGAGGGCTATGGTGAAAAAGGAAATATCCTCAGATGAAATCTGGAAAGAAGATTTCTGAGAAACTTCTCTGTGGTGTGTGACTTCCACTCACAGAGTTACATCTGTATTTCGGGGATCTCTTTGCTAGCCTTATTTCTGTGGAATCTGAGAAGAGATATTTCCGATCCCTTTGAAGACTATAGGGCCCAAGGAAATATCGTCCGATACCAAAGAGAAAGAAGCTTTCTGAGAAACTTCTTTGTGTTCTGTGATATCATCTCACAGAGTTACAGCTTTCCCCTCAAGAAGCCTTTCGCTAGGACAGTTCTTGTGGAATTGGCAATGTGATATTTGGAAGCCCATAGAGGGCTATGGTGAAAAAGGAAATATCCTAAGATGAAATCTGTAAAGAAGCTTTCTGAGAAACTGCTAAGTGTTCTGTTATTTCATCTCACAGAGATACATCTGTATTTCGCGGATCTATTTGCTAGCCTTATTTCTGAGGAATCTGAGAACAGATATTTCAGATCCCTTTGAAGACTGTAGCTCCAAATGAAATATCCTGCGATAACAAAGAGAAAGAAGATTCTGAGAAACTTCTTTGTGTTCTGTGAAATCATCTCACAGAGTTACAGCTTTCCCCTCAAGAAGCCTTTCGCTCAGACAGTTCCTGTGGAATTTGCAAAGAGATATTTGGAAGCCCATAGACGGCTACGGTGAAAAAGGAAATATCCTCAGATGAAATCTGGAAAGAAGCTTTCTGAGAAACTGCTCTGTGATGTGTGACTTCCACTCACAGAGTTACATCTGTATTTCGTGGATCTCTTTGATAGCCTTATTTCTGTGGAATCTGAGAAGTGATATTTCGGATCCTTTTGAAGACTATAGGGCCAAAGGAAATATCCTCCGATAACAAAGAGTAAGAAGCTTTCTGAGAAACTTCTTTGTGTTCTGTGAAATCATCTCACAGAGTTACAGCTTTCCCCTCAAGAAGCCTTTCGCTAAGACAGTTCTTTTGGAATTGGCAAAGTGATATTTGGAAGCCCATAGAGGGCTATGGTGAAAAAGGAAATATCCTCAGATGAAATCTGGAAAGAAGCTTTCTGAGAAACTGATTAGTTTTCTGTTAATTCATCTCACAGAGTTACATCTGTATTTCGGGGATCTCTTTGCTAGCCTTATTTCTGTGGATTCTGAGAACAGATATTTCGGATCCCTTTGAAGACTATAGGGCCAAAGGAAATATCCTCTGATAACAAAGAGAAAGAAGCTTTCTGAGAAACTTCTTTGTGTTCTGTGAAAACATCTCACAGCGTTACAGCCTTCCCCTCAAGAAGCCTTTCGCTAGGACAGTTCTTGTGGAATTGGCAAAGTGATATTTGGGAGCCCATGGAGGGCTACGGTGAAAAAGGAAATATCCTCAGATCAAATCTGGAAAGAAGCTTTCTGAGAAGCTGCTCTGTGATGTGTGACTTCCACTCACAGAGTTACATCTGTATTTCGTGGATCTCTTTGCTAGCCTTATTTCTGTGGAATCTGAGAACAGATATTTCGGATCCCTTTGAAGACTGCAGGGCCAAAGGAAATATCCTCCGATAACAAAGAGAAAGAAGCTTTCTGAGAAACTTCTTTGTGTTCTGTGAAATCATCTCACAGAGTTACAGCTTTCCTCTCAAGAAGCCTTTCGCTAAGACAGTTCTTGTGGAATTTGCAAAGAGATAATTGGAAGCCCATAGATGGCTACGGTGAAAAAGGAAATATCCTCAGATGAAATCTGGAAAGAAGCTTTCAGAGAAACTGCTCTGTGATGTGTGACTTCCACTCACAGAGTTACATCTGTATTTCGTGGATCTCTTTGCTAGCCTTATTTCTGTGGAATCTGAGAACAGATATTTCGGATCCCTCTGAAGACTATAGGGCCAAAGGAAATATCCTCCGATAACAGAGAAAGAAGCTTTCTGAGAAACTTCTTTGTGTTCTGTGAAATCATCTCACAGAGTTACAGCTTTCCCCTCAAGAAGCCTTTCGCTAAGACAGTTCTTGTGGAATTGGCAAAGTGATATTTGGAAGCCCATAGAGGGCTACGGTGGAAAAGGAAATATCCTCAGATGAAATCTGGAAAGAAGCTTTCTGAGAAACTGCTCTGTGATGTGTGACTTCCACTCACAGAGTTACATCTGTCTTTCGTGGATCTCTTTGCTAGCCTCATTTCTGTGGAACCTGAGAAGAAATATTTCGGATCCCTTTGAAGACAATAGGGCCAAAGGAAATATCCTCCGAAACAAAGAGAAAGAAGCTTTCTGAGAAACTTCTTTGTGTTCTGTGAAATCATCTCACAGAGTTACAGATTTTCCCTCAAGAAACCTTTCACTAAGACAGTTCTTGTGGAATTGACAAAGTGATATTTGGAAGCCCATATAGGGCTATGGTGAAAAAGGAAATATCCTCAGATCAAATATGGAAAGAATCTATCTGAGAAACTTCTCTGTGGTGTGTGACTTCCACTCAAAGAGTTACATCTGTATTTCGAGGATCTCTTTGCTAGCCTTATTTCTGTGGAATCTGAGAACAGATATTTCGGATCCCTTTGAAGACTATAGGGCCAAAGGAAATATCCTCCGATAACAAAGAGAAAGAAGCTTTCTGAGAAACTTCTTTGTGTTCTGTGAAATCATCTCACAGAGTTACAGCTTTCCCCTCAAGAAGACTTTCGCTAAGACGGTTCTTGTGGAATTGGCAAAGTGATATTTGGAAGCCCATAGAGGGCTATGGTGAAAAAGGAAATATCCTCAGATGAAATCTGGAAAGAAGCTTTCTGAGAAACTGCTCTGTGATGTGTGACTTCCACTCACAGAGTTACATCTGTATTTCGTGGATCTCTTTGCTAGCCTTATTTGTGTGGAATCTGAGAAGAGATATTTCGGATCCCTTTGAAGACTATAGGGCCAAAGGAAATATCCTCCGATAACAAAGAGAAAGAAGCTTTCTGAAAACTTCTTTGTGTTCTGTGAAATCATCTCACAGAGTTACAGCTTTCCTCTCAAGAAGACTTTCTCTAAGACAGTTCTTGTGGAATTGCCAAAGTGATATTTGGAAGCCCATAGAGGACTATGGTGAAAAAGGAAATATCCTCAGACGAAATCTGTAAAGAGGCTTTCTGAGAAACTGCTTAGTGTTCTGTTAATTCATCTCACAGAGCTACATCTGTATTTCGGGGATGTCTTTGCTAGCCTTATTTCTGTGGCATCTGAGAACAGATATTTCGGATCCCTTTGAAGACTATAGGGCCAAAGGAAATATCCTCCGAGTACAAAGAGAAAGAAGCTTTCTGAGAAACTTCTTTGTGTTCTGTGAAATCATCTCACAGAGTTACAGCTTTCCCCTCAAGAAGCCTTTCGCTAAGACAGTTCTTGTGGAATTGGCAAAGTGATATTTGGAAGCCCATAGAGGGCTATGGTGAAAAAGGAAATATCCTCAGATGAAATCTGGAAAGAAGCTTTCTGAGAAACTGCTCTGTGATGTGGGACTTCCACTCACAGAGTTACATCTGTATATCGTGGATCTCTTTGCTAGCCTTATTTCTGTGGAATTTGAGAGGTGATATTTCAGATCCCTTTGAGGACTATAGGGCCAAAGGAAATATCCTCCGATAAAAAAGAGAAAGAAGCTTTCTGAGAAACTTCTTTGTGGTCTGTGATATCATCTCACAGAGTTACAGCTTTCCCCTCAAGAAGCCTTTCGCTAAGACAGTTCTTGTGGAATTGGCAAAGTGATATTTGGAAGCCCCTAGAGGGCTATGGTGAAAAAGGAAATATCCTCAGATGAAATCTGGAAAGAAGCTTTCTGATAAACTTCTCTGTGGTGTGTGACTTCCACTCACAGAGTTACATCTGTATTTCGCGGATCTCTTTGCAAGCCTTATTTCTGTGGAATCTCAGAACAGATATTTCGGATCCCTTTGAAGACTATAGGGCCAAAGGAAATATCCTCCGATAACAAAGAAAGAAGCTTTCTGAGAAACTTCTTTGTGTTCTTTGATATCATCTCACAGAGTTACAGCATTCCCCTCAAGAAGCCTTTCGCTAAGACAGTTCTTGTGGAATTGGCAAAGTGATATTTGGAAGCCCATAGAGGGCTATGGTGAAAAAGGAAATATCCTCAGATGAAATCTGGAAAGAAGCTTTCTGAGAAACTGCTCTGTGGTGTGTGACTTCCACTCACACAGTTACATCTGTCTTTCGTGGATCTCTTTGCTAGCCTTATTTTTGTGGAATCTGAGAACAGATATTTCGGATCCCTTTGAAGACTATAGGGCCGCAGGAAATATCCTCCAATAACAAAGAGAAAGAAGCTTTCTGAGAAACTTTTTTGTGTTCTGTGAAATCATCTCACAGAGTTACAGCTTTCCCCTCAAGAAGCCTTTCGCTAGGACAGTTCTTGTGGAATTGGCAATGTGATATTTGGAAGCCCATGGAGGGCTATGGTGAAAAAGGAAATATCCTCACATGAAATCTGTAAAGAAGCTTTCTGAGAAACTGCTTAGTGTTCTGTTAATTCATCTGACAGAGATACATCTGTATTTCGGGTATCTCTTTGCTAGCCTTATTTCTGTGGAATCTGAGAACAGATATTTCGGATCCCTTTGAAGACTATAGGGCCAAAGGAAATATCCTCCGATAACAAAGAGAAAGAAGCTTTCTGAGAAACTTCTTTGTGTTCTGTGAAATCATCTCACAGAGTTACAGCTTTCCCCTCAAGAAGCCTTTCGCTAAGACAGTTCTTGTGGAATTGGCAAAGTGATATTTGGAAGCCCTTAGAGGGCTACGGTGAAAAAGGAAATATCCTCAGATGAAATATGGAAAGAAGCTTTCTGAGAAACTGCTCTGTGATGTGGGACTTCCACTCACAGAGTTACATCTGTATTTCGTGGATCTCTTTGCTAGCCTTATTTCTGTGGAATCTGAGAACAGATATTTCGGATCCCTTTGAAGACTATAGGGCCAAAGGAAATATCCTCCGATAACAAAGAGAAAGAAGCTTTCTGAGAAACTTCTTTGTGTTCTGTGAAATCATCTCACAGAGTTACAACTTTCCCCTCAAGAAGCCTTTTGCTAAGACAGTTCTTGTGGAATTGGCAAAGTGATATTTGGAACCCCTAGAGGGCTATGGTGAAAACGAAAATATCCTCAGATGATATCTGGAAAGAAGCTTTCTGAGAAACTGCTCTGTGATGTGTGACTTCCACTCACAGAGTTACATCTGTGTTTCGTGGATCGCTTTGCTAGCATTATTTCTGTGGTATCTAAGAAGAGATATTTCGGATCCTTTGAAGTCTATAGGGCCAAAGGAAATATCCTCCGATAACAAAGAGAAAGAAGCTTTCTGAGAAACTTCTTTGTGTTCTGTGAAATCATCTCATAGAGTTACAGCTTTCCCCTCTAGAAGCCTTTCGCTAAGACAGTTCTTGTGGAATTGCAAAGTGATATTTGGAAGCCCATAGAGGGCTATGGTGAAAAAGGAAATATCCTCAGATTAAATCTGGAAAGAAGCTTTCAGAGAAACTGCTCTGTGATGTGTGACTTGCACTCACAGAGTTACATCTGTATTTCGTGGATCTCTTTGCTAGCCTTATTTCTGTGGAATCTGAGAACAGATATTTCGGATACCTTTGAAGACTATAGTGCCAAAGGAAATATCCTCCGATAACAAAGAGAAAGAAGCTTTCTGAGAAACTTCTTTGTGTTCTGTTAAATCATCTCACAGAGTTACAGCTTTCCCCTCAAGAAGCCTTTCGCTGAGACGGTTCTTGTGGAATTGGCAAAGTGATAAATGGAAGCCCATAGAGGGCTATGGTGAAAAAGGAAATATCGTCAGATGAAATCTGGAAAGAAGCTTTCTGAGAAAATTCTCTGTGGTGTGTGACTTCCACTCACAGAGTTACATCTGTATATCGTGGATCTCTTTGCCAGCCTTATTTCTGTGGAATCTGAGAACAGATATTTCGGATCCCTTTGAAGACTATAGGGCCAAAGTAACTATCCTCCGATAACAAAGAGAAAGAAGCTTTCTGAGAAACTCTTTGTTTTCTGTGAAATCATCCCACAGAGTTACAGCTTTCCCCTCACGAAGCCTTTCGCTAAACAGTTCTTGTGGAATTGGCAAAGTGATATTTGGAAGCCCATAGAGGGCTATGGTGAAAAAGGAAATATCCTCAGATCAAATCTGGAAAGAAGCTTTCTGAGAAGCTTCTCTGGGATGTGTGACTTCCACTCCCAGAGTTACATCTGTATTTCGTGGATCTCTTTGCTAGCCTTATTTCTGTGGAATCTGAGAACAGATATTTCGGATACCTTTGAAGACTATAGGGCCAAAGGACATATCCTCCGATAACAAAGAGAAAGAAGCTTTCTGAGAAACTTCTTTGTGTTCTGTGAAATCATCTCACAGAGTTACAGCTTTCCCCTCAAGAAGCCTTTCGCTAAGACAGTTCTTGTGGAATTGGCAAAGTGATATTTGGAAGCCCATATAGGGCTATGGTGAAAAAGGAAATATCCTCAGATGAAATCTGGAAAGAAGCTTTCTGAGAAACTGCTCTGTGATGTGTGACTTCCACTCACAGAGTTACATCTGTATTTCGTGGATCTCTTTGCTAGCCTTATTTCTGTGGTATCTAAGAAGAGATATTTCGAATCCTTTGAAGACTATAGGGCCAAAGGAAATATCCTCCGATAACAAAGAGAAAGAAGCTTTCTGAGAAACTTCTTTGTGTTCTGTGAAATCATCTTACAGAGTTACAGCTTTCCCCTCAAGAAGCCTTTCGCTAAGACAGTTCTTTTGGAATTGGTACAGTGATATTTGGAAGCCCATAGAGGGCTATGGTGACAAAGGAAATATCCTCAGATGAAATCTGGAAAGAAGCTTTCTGAGAAACTGCTCTGTGATGTGTGACTTCCACTCACAGAGTTACATCTGTATTTCGTGGATGTCTTTGGTAGCCTTATTTCTGTGGAATCTGAGAACAGATATATCGGATCCCTTTGAAGACGATTGGGCCAAAGGAAATATCCTCCGATAACAAAGAGAAAGAAGCTTTCTGAGAAACTTCTTTGTGTTCTGTGAAAGCATCTCACAGAGTTACACCTTTCCCCTCAAGAAGCCTTTCGCTGAGACAGTACTTGTGGAATTGGCAAAGTGATATTTGGAAGCCCATTGAGGGCTATGGCGAAAAAGGAAATATCCTAAGATGATATCTGGAAAGAAGCTTTCAGAGAAACTGCTCTGTGATGTGTGACTTCCACTCACAGAGTTACATCTATATTTCGTGGATCTCTTTGCTAGCCTTATTTCTGTGGAATCTGAGAACAGATATTTCGCATCCCTTTGAAGACAATAGGGCCAAAGGAATTATCATCCGATAACAAAGAGAAAGAAGCTTTCTGAGAAACTTCTTTGTGTTCTGTGAAATCATCTCACAGAGTTACAGCTTTCCCCTCAAGAAGCCTTTCGCTAAGACAGTTCTTGTGGAATTGGCAAAGTGATATTTGGAAGTCCATATAGGGCTATGGGGAAAAAGGACATATCCTCAGATGAAATTTGGAAAGAAGCTTTCTGAGAAACTTAACTGTGGTGTGTGACTTCCACTCAGAGAGTTACATCTGTATTTCGTGGATCTCTTTGCTAGCCTTATTTCTGTGGGATCTGAGAACAGATATTTCAGATCCCTTTGAAGACTATAGGGCCAAAGGAAATATCCTCCGATAACAAAGAGAAAGAAGCTTTCTGAGAAACTTCTTTGTGTTCTCTGAAATCATCTCACAGAGTTACAGCTTTCCCCTCAAGAAGCTTTTCACTAAGACAGTTCTTGTGGAATTGGCAAAGTGATATTTAGAAGCCCTTAGAGGGCTATAGTGAAAAAGGAAATATCCTCAGATGAAAACTGGAAAGAAGCTTTCTGAGAAACTTCTCTGTGGTGTGTGACTTCCACTCGCAGAGTTTCATCTGTATTTCGTGGATCTCTTTGCTAGCCTTATTTCTGTGGAATCTGAGAACAGATATTTCGGATCCCTTTGAAGACTATAGGGCCAAAGGAAATATCCTCCGATTACAAAGAGAAAGAAGCTTTCTGAGAAACTTCTTTGTGTTTTGTGAAATCATCTCACAGAGTTACAGCTTTCCCCTCAAGAAGCCTTTCGTTAAGACAGTTCTTGTGGAATTGGCAAATTGATATTTGGAAGCCCATGGAGGGTTATGGCGAAAAAGGAAATATCCTCAGAAGAAATCTGGAAAGAAGCTTTCTGAGAAACTGCTTAGTGTTCTGTTAATTCATCTCACAGAGTTACATCTGTATTTCGTGGATCTCTTTGCTAGCCTTATTTCTGTGGAATCTGAGAACAGATATTTCGGATCCCTTGAAGACTATAGGGCCAAAGGAAATATCCTCCGATAACAAAGAGAAAGAAGCTTTCTGAGAAACTTCTTTGTGTTCTGTGAAATCATCTCAGAGAGTTACAGCTTTCCCCTCAGACGCCTTTCGCTAAGACAGTTCTTGTGGAATTGGCAAAGTGATATTTGGAAGTCCATGTAGGGCTATGGGGAAAAAGGACATATCCTCAGATGAAATTTGGAAAGAAGCTTTCTGAGAAACTTCTCTGTGGTGTGTGACTTCCACTCACAGAGTTACATCTGTATTTCGTGTATCTCTTTGCTAGCCTTATTTCTGTGGAATCTGAGAACAGATATTTCGGATCCCTTTGAAGACTATAGGGCCAAAGGAAATATCCTCCGATAACAAAGAGAAAGAAGCTTTCTGAGAAACTTCTTTGTATTCTGTGAAATCACCTCACAGAGTTACAGCTTTCCCCTCAAGAAGCCTTTCGCTAAGACAGTTATTGTGGAATTGGCAAAGTGATATTTGGAGGCCCATAGAGGGTTATGGCGAAAAACGAAATATCCTCAGAAGAAATCTGGAAAGAAGCATTCAGAGAAACTGATTAGTGTTCTGTTAATTCATCTCCCAGAGTTACATCTGTATTTCGTGGATCTCTTTGCTAGCCTTATTTCTGTGGAATCTGAGAACAGATATGTCGGATCCCTTTGAAGACTATAGGGCCAAAGGAAATATCCTCCGATAACAAAGAGAAAGAAGCTTTTTGAGAAACTTCTTTGTGTTCTGAGAAATCATCTCACAGAGTTACAGCTTTCCCCTCTAGAAGCCTTTCGCTAAGACATTTCTTGTGGAATTGGCACAGTGATATTTGGAAGCCCACATAGGGCTATGGTGAAAAAGGAAATATCCTCAGGTGAAATATGGAAAGAAGCTTTCTGAGAAACTGCTTAGTGTTCTGTTAATTCATCTCACAGAGATACATCTGTATTTCGGGTATCTCTTTGCTAGCTTTATTTCTGTGGAATCTGAGAACAGATATTTCGGATCCCTTTGAAGACTATAGGGCCATAGGAAATATCCTCCGATAACAAAGAGAAAGAAGCTTTCTGAGAAACTTCTTTGTGTTCTGTGAAATCATCTCACAGAGTTACAGCTTTCCCCTCAAGAAGCCTTTCGCTAAGACAGTTCTTGTGGAATTGGCAAAGTGATATTTGGAAGCCCATAGAGGGCTATGGTGAAAAAGGAAATATCCTCAGATGAAATCTGGAAAGAAGCTTTCTGAGAAACTGCTCTGTGATGTGTGACTTCCACTCACAGAGTTACATCTGTATTTCGTGGATCTCTTTGCTAGCCTTATTTCTGTGGCATATGAGAACAGATATTTCGGATCCCTTTGAGGTCTATAGGGCCAAAGGAAATATCCTCCGATAACAAAGAGAGAGAAGCTTTCTGAGAAACTTCTTTGTGTTCTGTGAAATCATCTCACAGAGTTACAGCTTTCCCCTCAAAAAGCTTTTCACTATGACAGTTCTTGTGGAATTGGCAAAGTGATATTGTGAAGCCCATAGAGAGCTATGGTGAAAAAGGAAATATCCTCAGAGGAAATCTGGAAAGAAGCTTTCAGAGAAACTGCTCTGTGATGTGTGACTTGCACTCACAGAGTTACATCTGTATTTCGTGGATCTCTTTGCTAGCCTTATTTCTGTGGAATCTGAGAACAGATATTTCGGATCCCTTTGAAGACTATAGGGCCAAAGGAAATATCCTCCGATAACAAAGAGAAAGGAGCTTTCTGAGAAACTTCTTTGTGTTCTGTGAAATCATCTCACAGAGTTACAGATTTCCCCTCAAGAAGCCTTTCGCTAAGACGGTTCTTGTGGAATTGGCAAAGTGATATATGGAAGCCCATAGAGGGCTATGGTGAAAAAGGAAATATCGTCAGATGAAATCTGGAAAGAAGCTTTCTGAGAAAATTCTCTGTGGTGTGTGACTTCCACTCACAGAGTTACATCTGTATATCGTGGATCCCTTTGCCAGCCTTATTTCTGTGGAATCTGAGAACAGATATTTCGGATCCCTTTGAAGACTATAGGGCCAAAGTAAACATCCTCCGATAACAAAGAGAAAGAAGCTTTCTGAGAAACTTCTTTGTTTTCTGTGAAATCATCCCACAGAGTTAGAGATTTCCCCTCACGAAGCCTTTCGCTAAACAGTTCTTGTGGAATTGGCAAGGTTATATTTGGAAGCCCATAGAGGGCTATGGTGAAAAAGGAAATATCCTCAGATCAAATCTGGAAAGAAGCTTTCTGAGAAGCTTCTCTGTGATGTGTGACTTCCACTCACAGAGTTACATCTGTATTTCGTGGATCTCTTTGCTTGCCTTGTTTCTGTGGAATCTGAGAACAGATATTTCGGATACCTTTGAAGACTATAGGGCCAAAGGAAATATCCTCCGATAACAGAGAGAAAGAAGCTTTCTGAGAAACTTCTTTGTGTTCCCTGAAATCATCTCACAGAGTTACAGCTTTCCCCTCAAGAAGCTTTTCACTAAGACAGTTCTTGTGGAATTGGCAAAGTGATATTTAGAAGCCCTTAGAGGGCTATAGTGAAAAAGGAAATATCCTCAGCTGAAAACTGGAAAGAAGCTTTCTGAGAAACTTCTCTGTGGTGTGTGACTTCCACTCGCAGAGTTACATCTGTATTTCCTGGATCTCTTTGCTACCCTTATTTCTGTGGAATCTGAGAACAGATATTTCAGATACCTTTGAAGACTATAGGGCCAAAGGAAATATCCTCCGATAAAAAAGAGAAAGAGGCTTTCTGAGAAACTTCTTTTTGTTCTGTGAAATCATCTCACAGAGTTACAGCTTTCCCCTCAAGAAGCCTTTCGCTACGACAGTTCTTGTGGAATTGGCAAACTGATATTTGGAAGCCCATAGAGGGCTATGTTGAAAAAGGAAATATCCTCAGATGAAATCTGGAAAGAAGCTTTCTGAGAAACTGCTCTGTGATGTGTGACTTCCACTCACAGAATTACATCTGTATTTCGTGGATTTCTTTGCTAACCTTATTTCTGTGGAATCTGAGAACAGATACTTCGGATCCCTTTGAAGACTATAGGGCCAAAGGAAATATCCTCCGATAACAAAGAGAAAGAAGCTTTCTGAGAAACTTCTTTGTGTTCTGTGAAATCACCTCACAGATTTACAGCTTTCCCCTCAAGAAGCCTTTCGCTAAGACGGTTCTTGTGGAATTGGCAAAGTGATATTTGGAAGCCCATAGAGGGCTATGGTGAAAAAGGAAATATCCTCAGATGAAATCTGGAAAGAAGCTTTCTGAGAAACTTCTCAGTGGTGTGTGACTTCCACTCACAGAGGTACATCTGTATTTCGTGGATCTCTTTGCTAGCCTTATTTCTGTGGAATCTGAGAACAGATATTTCGAATCCCTTTGAAGACTATAGGGCCAAAGGAAATATCCTACGATAACAAAGAGAAAGAAGCTTTCTGAGAAACTTCTTTGTATTCTGTGAAATCACCTCACCGAGTTACAGCTTTCCCCTCAAGAAGCCTTTCGCTAAGACGGTTCTTGTGGAATTGGCACAGTGATATTTGGAAGCCCATAGAGGGCTATGGTGAATAAGGAAATATCCTCAGATGAAATCTGGAAAGAAGCTTTCTCAGAAACTTCTCTGTGATGTGAGACTTCCACTCACAGGGTTACATCTGTATATCGTGGATCTCTTTGCCAGCCTTTTTTCTGTGGAATCTGAGAACAGATATTTCGGATCCCTTTGAAGACTATAGGGCCAAAGTAAATATCCTCCGATAACAAAGAGAAAGAAGCTTTCTGAGAAAATTCTTTGTTTTCTGTGAAATCATCCCACAGAGTTAAAGCTTTCCCCTCCCATAGCCTTTCGCTAAACAGTTCTTGTGGAATTGGCAAAGTGATATTTGGAAGCCCATAGAGGGCTATGGTGAAAAAGGAAATATCCTCAGATCAAATCTGGAAAGAAGCTTTCTGAGATGCTTCTCTGTGATGTGTGACTTCCACTAACAGAGTTACATCTGTATTTCGTGGATCTCTTTGCTAGCCTTATTTCTGTGGAATCTGAGAACAGATATTTCGGATACCTTTGAAGACTATAGGGCCAAAGGAAATATCCTCCGATAACAAAGAGAAAGAAGCTTTCTGAGAAACTTCTTTGTGTTCTGTGAAATCATCTCACAGAGTTACAGGTTTTCCCTCAAGAAGCCTTTCGCTAGGACAGTTCTTGTGGAATTGGCAAAGTGATATTTAGAAGCCCATAGAGGGCTATGTTGAAAAAGGAAATATACTGAGATGAAATCTGGAAAGAAGCTTTCTGAGAAACTGCTCTGTGATGTGTGACTTCCACTCACAGAGTTACATCTCTATTTCGTGGATGTCTTTGCTAGCCTTATTTCTGTGGAATCTGAGAACAGATATTTCGGATCCCTTTGAAGTCTATAGGGCCAAAGGAAATATCCTCCGATAACAAAGAGAGAGAAGCTTTCTGAGAAAATTCTTTGTGTTCTGTGAAATAATCTCACAGAGTTACAGCTTTCCCCTCAAGAAGCCTTTCGCTACGACAGTTCTTGTGAAATTGGCAAACTGATATTTGGAAGCCCATAGAGGGCTATGTTGAAAAAGGAAATATCCTCAGATGAAATCTGGAAAGAAGCTTTCTGAGAAACTGCTCTGTGATGTGTGACTTCCACTCACAGAGTTACATCTGTATTTCGTGGATCTCTTTGCTAACCTTATTTCTGTGGAATCTGAGAACAGATACTTCGGATCCCTTTGAAGACTATATGGCCAAAGGAAATATCCTCCGATAACAAAGAGAAAGAAGCTTTCTGAGAAACTTCTTTGTGTTCCGTGAAATCATCTCACAGATTTACAGCTTTCCCCTCAAGAAGCCTTTCACTAAGACGGTTCTTGTGGAATTGGCAAAGTGATATTTGGAAGCCCATAGAGGGCTATGGTGAAAAAGGAAATATCCTCAGATGAAATCTGGAAAGAAGCTTTCTGAGAAACTGCTCTGTGGTGTGTGACTTCCACTCACAGAGTTACATCTGTATTTCGTGGATCTCTTTGCTAGCCTTATTTCTGTGGAATCTGAGAACAGATATTTCGGATCCCTTTGAAGACTGTAGGGCCAAAGGAAATATCCTCCGATAACAAAGAGAAAGAAGCTTTCTGAGAAACTTCTTTGTGTTCTGAGAATCGTCTCACAGAGTTACAGCTTTCCCCTCAAGAAGCCTTTCCCAAAGACAGTTCTTGTGGAATTGGCACAGTGATATTTGGAAGCCCACAGAGGGCTATGGTGAAAAAGGAAATATCATCAGGTGAAATATGGAAAGAAGCTTTCTGAGAAACTTCTCTGTGGTGTGTGACTTCCACTCACAGAGTTACATCTGTATTTCGTGGATCTCTTTGCTAGCCTTATTTCTGTGGAATCTGAGAACAGATATTTCGGATCCCTTTGAACACTATGGGGCCAAAGGAAATATCCTCCGAAAACAAAGAGAAAGAAGCTTTCTGAGAAACTTATTTGTGTTCTGTGAAATCACCTCACAGAGTTGCAACTTTCCCTTCAAGAAGCCTTTCGTTAAGACAGTTCTTGTGGAATTGGCAAAATGATATTTGGAAGCCCATAGAGGGTTATGGCGAAAAAGGAAATATCCTCAGAAGAAATCTGGAAAGAAGCTTTCTGAGAAACTGATTAGTGTTCTGTTAATTCATCTCCCAGAGTTACATCTGTATTTCGTGGATCTCTTTGCTAGCCTTATTTCTGTGGAATCTGAGAACAGATATGTCGGATTCCTTTGAAGACTATAGTGCCAAAGGAAATATCCTCCGATAACAAAGAGAAAGAAGCTTTCTGAGAAACTTCTTTGTGTTCTGAGAAATCATCTCACAGAGTTACAGCTTTCCCTTCTAGAAGCCTTTCGCTAAGACAGTTCTTGTGGAATTGGCACAGTGATATTTGGAAGCCCACATAGGGCTATGGTGAAAAAGGAAATATCCTCAGGTGAAATATGGAAAGAAGCTTTCTGAGAAACTTCTCTTTGGTGTGTGACTTCCACTCACAGTGTTACATCTGTATTTCGTGGAACTCTTTGCTAGCCTTATTTCTGGGGAATCTGAGAACAGATATTTCGGATCCCTTTGAAGACTATAGGGCCAAAGGAAATATCCTCCGATAACCAAGAGAAAGAAGCTTTCTGAGAAACTTCTTTGTGTTCTGTGAAATCATCTCACAGAGTTACAGCTTTCCACTCAAAAAGCTTTTCACTATGACAGTTCTTATGGAATTGGCAAAGTGATATGGTGAAGCCCATAGAGGGCTACGGTGAAAAAGGAAATATCCTCAGATGAAATCTGGAAAGAAGCCTTCTGAGACACTGCTCTGTGATGTGTGACTTCCACTCACAGAGTTACATCTGTATTTCGTGGATCTCTTTGCTAGCCTTATTTCTGTGGAATCTGAGAACAGATATTTCGGATCCCTTTGAAGACTATAGGGCCAAAGTAAATATCCTCCGATAACAAAGAGAAAGAAGCTTTCTGAGAAACTTCTTTGTTTTCTGTGAAATCATCCCACAGAGTTAGAGCTTTCCCCTCACGAAGCCTTTCGCTAAACAGTTCTTGTGGAATTGGCAAAGTGATATTTAGAAGCCCATAGAGGGCTATGTTGAAAAAGGAAATATCCTCAGATGAAATCTGGAAAGAAGCTTTCTGAGAAACTGCTCTGTGATGTGTGACTTCCACTCACAGAGTTGCATCTGTATTTCGTGGATTTCTTTGCTAACCTTATTTCTGTGGAATCTGAGAACAGATATTTCGGATCCCTTTGAAGACTATAGGGCCAAAGGAAATATCATCCGATAACAAAGAGAAAGAAGCTTTCTGAGAAACTTCTTTGTGTTCTGTGAAATCATCTCACAGAGTTACAGCTTTCCCCTCAAGAAACCTTTCGCTAAGACGGTTCTTGTGGATTTGGCACAGTGATATTTGGAAGCCCATAGAGGGCTACGGTGAATAAGGAAATATCCTCAGATGAAATCTGGAAAGAAGCTTTCTCAGAAACTTCTCTGTGATGTGAGACTTCCACTCACAGGGTTACATCTGTATATCGTGGATCTCTTTGCCAGCCTTTTTTCTGTGGAATCTGAGAACAGATATTTCGGATCCCTTTGAAGACTATAGGGCCAAAGGAAATATCCTTCGATAACAAAGAGAAAGAAGCTTTCTGAGAAACTTCTTTGTGTTCTGAGAAATCATCTCATAGAGTTACAGCTTTCCCCTTAAGAAGCCTTTCACTAAGACAGTTCTTGTGGAATTGGCAAAGTGATATTTGGAAGCCCATAGAGGGCTATGGTGAAAAAGGAAATATCCTCAGATGAAATCTGGAAAGAAGCTTTCTGAGAAACTGCTCTGTGGTGTGTGACTTAAACTCACATAGGTACATCTGTATTTCGTGGATCTCTTTGCTAGCATTATTTCTGTGGAATCTGAGAACAGATATTTCGGATCCCTTTGAAGACTATAGGGCCAAAGGAAATATCCTCCGATAACAAAGAGAAAGAAGCTTTCTGAGAAACTTCTTTGTGTTCTGTGAAATCATCTCACAGAGTTACAGCTTTCCTCTCAAGAAGCCTTTCGCTAAGACAGTTCTTGTGGAATTGGCAAAGTGATATTTGGAAGCCCTTAGAGGGCTATGGTGAAAAAGGAAATATCCTCAGGTGAAATCTGGAAGGAGGCTTTCTGAGAAACTTCTCTGTGGTGTGTGACTTCCACTCACAGAGTTACATCTGTATTTCGTGGATCTCTTTAATAGCCTTATTTCTGTGGAATCTGAGAACAGATATTTCGGATCCCTTAGAAGACTATAGGGCCTAAGGAAATATCCCCCGATAACAAAGAGAAAGAAGCTTTCTGAGAAACTTCTTTGTGTTCTGTGAAATCATCTCACAGAGTTACAGCTTTCCCCTCTAGAAGCCTTTCGCTAAGACGGTTCTTGTGGAATTGGCAAAGTAATATTTGGAAGCCCAGAGAGGGCTATGGTGAAAAAGGAAATATCCTCAGATGAAATCTGGAAAGAAGCTTTCTGAGATACTGCTCTGTGATGTGTGACTTCCACTCACAGAGTTACATCTGTATTTCGTGGATCTCTTTGCTAGCCTTATTTCTGTGGAATCTGAGAACAGATATTTCGGATCCCTTTGAAGACTATAGGGCCAAAGTAAATATCCTCCGATAACAAAGAGAAAGAAGCTTTCTGAGAAACTTCTTTGTGTTCTGTGAAATCATCTCACAGAGTTACAGCTTTCCTCTCAAGAAGCCTTTCACTAAGACAGTTCTTGTGGAATTGGCAAAGTGATATTTGGAAGCCCTTAGAGGGCTATGGTGAAAAAGTAAATATCCTCAGATGAAATCTGGAAAGAAGCTTTCTGAGAAACTTCTCTGTGGTGTGTGACTTCCACTCACAGAGTTACATCTGTATTTCGTGGATCTCCTTGCTAGCCTTATTTCTGTGGAATCTGAGAACAGATATTTCGGATCCCTTTGAAGACTATAGGGCCAAAGGAAATATCCTCCGATAACAAAGAGAAAGAAGCTTTCTGAGAAACTTCTTTGTGTTCCGTGAAATAATCTCACAGAGTTACAGCTTTCGCCTCAAGAAGCCTTTCGCTAAGACAGTTCTTGTGGAATTGGCAAAGTGATATTTGGAAGCCATTGAGGGCTATGGTGAAAAAGGAAATATCCTCAGATGAAATCTGGAAAGAAGCTTTCTGAGAAACTGCTCTGTGATGTGTGACTTCCACTCACAGAGGTACATCTGTATTTCGTGGATCTCTTTGCTAGCATTATTTCTGTGGAATATGAGAACAGATATTTCGGATCCCTTTGAAGACTATAGGGCCAAAGGAAATATCCTCCGATAACAAAGAGAAAGAAGCTTTCTGAGAAACTTCTTTGTGTTCTGTGAAATCATCTCACAGAGTTACAGCTTTCCTCTCAAGAAGCCTTTCGCTAAGACAGTTCTTGTGGAATTGGCAAAGTGATATTTGGAAGCCCTTAGAGGGCTATGGTGAAAAAGGAAATATCCTCAGGTGAAATCTGGAAGGAAGCTTTCTGAGAAACTTCTCTGTGGTGTGTGACTTCCACTCACAGAGTTACATCTGTATTTCGTGGATCTCCTTAATAGCCTTATTTCTGTGGAATCTGAGAACAGATATTTCGGATCCCTTTGAAGACTATAGGGCCAAAGGAAATATCCTCCGATAACAAAGAGAAAGAAGCTTTCTGAGAAACTTCTTTGTGTTCTGTGAAATCATCTCACAGAGTTACAGCTTTCCCCTCAAGAAGCCTTTCGCTAAGACGGTTCTTGTGGAATTGGCAAGGTGATATTTGGAAGCCCAGAGAGGGCTATGGTGAAAAAGGAAATATCCTCATATGAAATCTGGAAAGAAGCTTTCTGAAATACTGCTCTGTGATGTGTGACTTCCACTCACAGAGTTACATCTGTATTTCGTGGATCTCTTTGCTAGCCTTATTTCTGTGGAATCTGAGAACAGATATTTCGGATCCGTTTGAAGACTATAGGGCCAAAGGAAATATCATCCGATAACAAAGAGAAAGAAGCTTTCTGAGAAACTTCTTTGTGTTCTGTGAAATCATCTCACAGAGTTACAGCTTTCCCCTCAAGAAGCCTTTCGCTAAGACGGTTCTTGTGGAATTGGCAAAGTGATATTTGGAAGCCCAGAGAGGGCTAAGGTGAAAAAGGAAATATCCTCCGATGAAATCTGGAAAGAAGCTTTCTGAGATACTGCTCTGTGATGTGTGACTTCCACTCACAGAGTTACATCCGTATTTCGTGGATCTCTTTGCTAGCCTTATTTCTGTGGAATCTGAGAACAGATATTTCGGATCCCTTTGAAGACTATAGGGCCAAAGGAAATATCCTCCGATAACAAAGAGAAAGAAGCTTTCTGAGAAACTTCTTTGTGTTCTGTGAAATCATCTCACAGAGTTACAGCTTTCCCCTCAAGAAGCCTTTCGCTAAGACGGTTCTTGTGGAATTGGCAAAGTGATATTTGGAAGCCCATAGAGGGCTATGGTGAAAAAGGAAATATCCTCAGATGAAATCTGGAAAGAAGCTTTCTGAGAAACTGCTCTGTGATGTGGGACTTCCACTCACAGAGTTACATTTGTATTTCGTGGATCTCTTTGCTAGCCTTATTTCTGTGGAATCTGAGAACAGATATTTCGGATCCCTTTGAAGACTATAGGTCCAAAGGAAATATCCTCCGATAACAAATGAAAGAAGCTTTCTGAGAAACTTCTTTGTGTTCTGTGAAATCATCTCACAGAGTTACAGCTTTCCCCTCAAGAGGCCTTTCGCTAATTGGTTCTTGTGGAATTGGCAAAGTGATATTTGGAAGCCCATAGAGGGCTATGGTGAAAAAGGAAATATCCTCAGTTCAAATCTGGAAAGAAGCTTCCTGAGAAGCTGCTCTGTGATGTGTGACTTCCACTCACAGAGTTAAATCTGTATTTCCTGGATCTCTTTGCTAGCCTTATTTCTGTGGAATCTGAGAACAGATATTTCGGATCCCTTTGAAGACTATAGGGCCATAGGAAATATCCTCCGATAACAAAGAGAAAGAAGCTTTCTGAGAAACTTCTTTGTGTTCTGTGAAATCATCTCACAGAGGTACAGCTTTCCCCTCAAGAAGCCTTTCGCTAAGACAGTTCTTGTGGAATTGGCAAAGTGATATTTGGAAGCCCTTAGAGGGCTATGGTGAAAAAGGAAATATCCTCAGATGAAATCTGGAAAGAAGCATTCTGAGAAACTGCTCTGGGATGTGTGACTTCCACTCACAGAGTTACATCTGTATTTCGTGGATCTCTTTGCTAGTTTTATTTCTGTGGAATCTGAGAACAGATATTTCGGATCCCTTTTAAGACTATAGGGCCAAAGGAAATATCCTCCGATAACAAAGAGAAAGAAGCTTTCTGAGAAACTTCTTTGTGTTCTGTGAAATCATCTCACAGAGTTCCAGCTTTCCCCTCAAGAAGGCTTTCGCTAAGACGGTTCTTGTGGAATTGGCAAAGTGATATTTGGAAGCCCATAGAGGGCTATGGTGAAAAAGGAAATATCCTCAGATGAAATCTGGAAAGAAGCCTTCTGAGAAACTGCTCTGTGATGTGTGACTTCCACTCACAGAGTTACATATGTATTTCGTGGATCTCTTTGCTAGCCTTATTTCTGTGGAATCTGAGAACAGATATTTCGGAACTCTTTGAAGACTATAGGGCCAAAGGAAATATCCTCCGATAACAAAGAGAAAGAAGCTTTCTGAGAAACTTCTTTGTGTTCTGTGAAATCATCTCACAGAGTTACAGCTTTCCCCTCAAGAAGCCTTTCGCTAAGACAGTTCTTGTGGAATTGGCAAAGTGATATTTGGAAGCCCTTAGAGGGCTATGGTGAAAAAGGAAATATCCTCAGATGAAATCTGGAAAGAGCTTTCTGAGATACTGCTCTGTGATGTGTGACTTCCACTCACAGAGTTACATCTGTATTTCGTGGATCTCTTTGCTAGACTTATTTCTGTGGAATCTGAGAACAGATATTTCGGATCCCTTTGAAGACTATAGGGCCAAAGGAAATATCCTCCGATAACAAAGAGAAAGAAGCTTTCTGAGAAACTTCTTGTGTCTGTGAAATCATCTCACAGATTTACAGCTTTCCCCTCAAGAAGCCTTTCGCTAAGACGGTTCTTGTGTTATTGGCAAAGTGTTATTTGGAAGCCCATAGAGGGCTATGGGGAAAAGGAAATATCCTCAGATGAAATCTGGAAAGAAGCTTTCTGAGAAACTGCTCTGTGATGTGTGACTTCCCCTCACAGAGTTACATCTGTATTTCGTGGATCTCTTTGCTAGCCTTATTTCTGTGGAATCTGACAACAGATATTTCGGATCCCGTTGAAGACTATAGGGCCAAAGGAAATATCCTCCGATAACAAAGAGAAAGAAGCTTTCTGAGAAACTTCTTTGTGTTCTGTGAAATCATCTCACAGAGTTACAGCTTTCCCCTCAAGAAGCCTTTCGCTAAGACAGTTCTTGTGGAATTGGCAAAGTGATATTTGGAAGCCCATAGAGGGCTATGTTGAAAAAGGAAATATCCTCAGATCAAATCTGGAAAGAAGCTTCCTGAGAAGCTGCTCTGTGATGTGTGACTTCCACTCACAGAGTTACATCCGTATTTCGTGGATCTCTTTGCTAGCCTTATTTCTGTGGAATCTGAGAACAGATATTTCGGATCCCTTTGAAGACTATAGGGCCAAAGGAAATATCCTGCGATAACAAAGAGAAATAAGCTTTCTGAGAAACTTCTTTGTGTTCTGTGAAATCATCTCACAGAGTTACAGCTTTCCCCTCAAGAAGCCTTTCGCTAAGACAGTTCTTGTGGAATTGGCAAAGTGATATTTGGAAGCCCTTAAAGGGCTATGGTGAAAAAGGAAATATCCTCAGATGAAATCTGGAAAGAAGCTTTCTGAGAAACTTCTCTGTGGTGTGTGACTTCCACTCACAGAGTTACATCTGTATTTCGTGGATCTCTTTGCTAGCCCTATTTCAGTGGAATCTGAGAAAAGATATTTCGGATCCCTTTGAAGACTATAGGGCCAAAGGAAATATCCTCGGAAACAAAGAGAAAGAAGCTTTCTGAGAAACTTCTTTGTGTTCTGTGAAATCATCTCACAGAGTTACAGCTTTCCCCTCAAGAAGCCTTTCGCTAAGACAGTTCTTGTGGAATTGGCAGAGTGATATATGGAAGCCCATAGAGGGTTATGGTGAAAAATGAAATATCCTCAGATGAAATCTGGAAAGAAGCTTTATGAGAAACTGCTCTGTGATGTGTGACTTCCACTCACAGAGTTACATCTGTATTTCGTGGATCTCTTTAATAGCCTTATTTCTGTGGAATCTGAGAACAGATATTTCGGATCCCTTTGAAGACTATAGGGCCAAAGGAAATATCCTCCGATAACAAAGAGAAAGAAGCTTTCTGAGAAACTTCTTTGTGTTCTGTGAAATCATCTCACAGAGTTACACCTTTCCCCTCAAAAGCCTTTCGCTAAGACAGTTCTTGTGGAATTTCCAAAGTGATATTTGGAAGCCCATAGAGGGCTATGGTGAAAAAGGAAATATCCTCAGATGAAATCTGGAAAGAAGCATTCTGAGAAACTGCTCTGGGATGTGTGACTTCCACTCACAGAGTTACATCTGTATTTCGTGGATCTCTTTGCTAGTTTTATTTCTGTGGAATCTGAGAACAGATATTTCGGATCCCTTTGAAGACTATAGGGCCAAAGGAAATATCCTCCGATAACAAAGAGAAAGAAGCTTTCTGAGAAACTTCTTTGTGTTCTGTGAAATCATCTCACAGAGTTACAGCTTTCCCCTCAAGAAGGCTTTCGCTAAGACGGTTCTTGTGGAATTGGCAAAGTGATATTTGGAAGCCCTTAGAGGGCTATGGTGAAAAAGGAAATATCCTCAGATGAAATCTGGAAAGAAGCCTTCTGAGAAACTGCTCTGTGATGTGTGACTTCCACTCACAGAGTTACATATGTATTTCGTGGATCTCTTTGCTAGCCTTATTTCTGTGGAATCTGAGAACAGATATTTCGGGACTCTTTGAAGACTATAGGGCCAAAGGAAATATCCTCCGATAACAAAGAGAAAGAAGCTTTCTGAGAAACTTCTTTGTGTTGTGTGAAATCATCTCACAGAGTTACAGCTTTCCCCTCAAGAAGCCTTTCGCTAAGACCGTTCTTGTGGAATTTCCAAAGTTATATTTGGAAGCCCATAGAGGGCTATGGTGAAAAAGGAAATATCCTCAGATGAAATCTGGAAAGAAGCATTCTGAGAAACTGCTCTGGGATGTGTGAGTTCCACTCACAGAGATACATCTGTATTTCGTGGATCTCTTTGCTAGTTTTATTTCTGTGGAATCTGAGAACATTATTTCGGATCCCTTTGAAGACTATAGGGCCAAAGGAAATATCCTCCGATAACAAAGAGAAAGAAGCTTTCTGAGAAACTTCTTTGTGTTCTGTGAAATCATCTCACAGAGTTACAGCTTTTCCCTCAAGAAGCCTTTCGCTAAGACAGTTCTTGTGGAATTGGCAAAGTGATATTTGGAAGCCCTTAGAAGGCTATGGTGAAAAAGGAAATATCCTCAGATGAAATCTGGAAAGAAACTTTCTGAGATACTTCTCTGTGATGTGTGACGTCCACTCACAGAGTTACATCTGTATTTCGTGGATCTCTTTGCTAGACTTATTTCTGTGGAATCTGAGAACAGATATTTCGGATCCCTTTGAAGACTATAGGGCCAAAGGAAATATCCTCCGATAACAAAGAGAAAGAAGCTTTCTGAGAAATTTCTTGTGTCTGTGAAATCATCTCACAGATTTACAGCTTTCCCCTCAAGAAGCCTTTCGCTGAGACGGTTCTTGTGGAAATGGCAAAGTGTTATTTGGAAGCCCATAGAGGGCTATGGGGAAAAGGAAATATCCTCAGATGAAATCTGGAAAGAAGCTTTCTGAGAAACTGCTCTGTGATGTGTGACTTCCCCTCACAGAGTTACATCTGTATTTCGTGGATCTCTTTGCTAGCCTTATTTCTGTGGAATCTGAGAACAGATATTTCGGATCCCTTTGAAGACTATAGGGCCAAAGGAAATATCCTCCGATAACAATGAGAAAGAAGCTTTCTGAGAAACTTCTTTGTGTTCTGTGAAATCATCTCACAGAGTTACAGCTTTCCCCTCAAGAAGCCTTTCGATAAGACAGTTCTTGTGGAATTGGCAAAGTGATATTTGGAAGCCCTTAGAGGGCTATGGTGAAAAAGGAAATATCCTCAGATGAAATCTGGAAAGAAGCTTTCTGAGAAACTTCTCTGTGGTGTGTGACTTCCACTCACAGAGTTACATCTGTATTTCGTGGATCTCTTTGCTAGCCCTATTTCAGTGGAATCTGAGAAAAGATATTTCGGATCCCTTTGAAGACTATAGGGCCAAAGGAAATATCCTCGGAAACAAAGAGAAAGAAGCTTTCTGAGAAACTTCTTTGTGTTCTGTGAAATCATCTCACAGAGTTACAGCTTTCCCCTCAAGAAGCCTTTCGCTAAGACAGTTCTTGTGGAATTGGCAAAGTGATATTTGGAAGCCCATAGAGGGTTATGGTGAAAAAGGAAATATCCTCAGATGAAATCTGGAAAGAAGCTTTATGAGAAACTGCTCTGTGATGTGTGACTTCCACTCACAGAGTTACATCTGTATTTCGTGGATCTCTTTAATAGCCTTATTTCTGTGGAATCTGAGAACAGATATTTCGGATCCCTTTGAAGACTATAGGGCCAAAGGAAATATCCTCCGATAACAAAGAGAAAGAAGCTTTCTGAGAAACTTCTTTGTGTTCTGTGAAATCATCTCACAGAGTTACACCTTTCCCCTCAAAAGCCTTTCGCTAAGACAGTTCTTGTGGAATTTCCAAAGTGATATTTGGAAGCCCATAGAGGGCTATGGTGAAAAAGGAAATATCCTCAGATGAAATCTGGAAAGAAGCATTCTGAGAAACTGCTCTGGGATGTGTGACTTCCACTCACAGAGTTACATCTGTATTTCGTGGATCTCTTTGCCAGTTTTATTTCTGTGGAATCTGAGAACAGATATTTCGGATCCCTTTGAAGACTATAGGGCCAAAGGAAATATCCTCCGATAACAAAGAGAAAGAAGCTTTCTGAGAAACTTCTTTGTGTTCTGTGAAATCATCTCACAGAGTTACAGCTTTCCCCACAAGAAGGCTTTCGCTAAGACGGTTCTTGTGGAATTGGCAAAGTGATATTTGGAAGCCCTTAGAGGGCTATGGTGAAAAAGGAAATATCCTCAGATGAAATCTGGAAAGAAGCCTTATGAGAAACTGCTCTGTGATGTGTGACTTCCACTCACAGAGTTACATATGTATTTCGTGGATCTCCTTGCTAGCCTTATTTCTGTGGAATCTGAGAACAGATATTTCGGGACTCTTTGAAGACTATAGGGCCAAAGGAAATATCCTCCGATAACAAGGAGAAAGAAGCTTTCTGAGAAACTTCTTTGTGTTGTGTGAAATCATCTCACAGAGTTACAGCTTTCCCCTCAAGAAGCCTTTCGCTAAGACCGTTCTTGTGGAATTTCCAAAGTGATATTTGGAAGCCCATAGAGGGCTATGGTGAAAAAGGAAATATCCTCAGATGAAATCTGGAAAGAAGCATTCTGAGAAACTGCTCTGGGATGTGTGAGTTCCACTCACAGAGATACATCTGTAGTTCGTGGATCTCTTTGCTAGTTTTATTTCTGTGGAATCTGAGAACAGATATTTCGGATCCCTTTGAAGACTATAGGGCCAAAGGAAATATCCTCCGATAACAAAGAGAAAGAAGCTTTCTGAGAAACTTCTTTGTGTTCTGTGAAATCATCTCACAGAGTTACAGCTTTTCCCTCAAGAAGCCTTTCGCTAAGACAGTTCTTGTGGAATTGGCAAAGTGATATTTGGAAGCCCTTAGAGGGCTATGGTGAAAAAGGAAATATCCTCAGATGAAATCTGGAAAGAAACTTTCTGAGATACTTCTCTGTGATGTGTGACTTCCACTCACAGAGTTACATCTGTATTTCGTGGATCTCTTTGCTAGACTTATTTCTGTGGAATCTGAGAACAGATATTTCGGATCCCTTTGAAGACTATAGGGCCAAAGGAAATATCCTCCGATAACAAAGAGAAAGAAGCTTTCTGAGAAACTTCTTGTGTCTGTGAAATCATCTCACAGATTTACAGCTTTCCCCTCAAGAAGCCTTTCGCTAAGACGGTTCTTGTGGAATTGGCAAAGTGTTATTTGGAAGCCCATAGAGGGCTATGGGGAAAAGGAAATATCCTCAGATGAAATCTGGAAAGAAGCTTTCTGAGAAACTGCTCTGTGATGTGTGACTTCCCCTCACAGAGTTACATCTGTATTTCGTGGATCTCTTTGCTAGCCTTATTTCTGTGGAATCTGAGAACAGATATTTCGGATCCCTTTGAACACTATAGGGCCAAAGGAAATATCCTCCGATAACAATGAGAAAGAAGCTTTCTGAGAAACTTCTTTGTGTTCTGTGAAATCATCTCACAGAGTTACAGCTTTCCCCTCAAGAAGCCTTTCGCTAAGACGGTTCTTGTGGAATTGGCAAAGTGATATTTGGAAGCCCATAGAGGGCTATGTTGAAAAAGGAAATATCCTCAGATCAAATCTGGAAAGAAGCTTCCTGAGAAGCTGCTCTGTGATGTGTGACTTCCACTCACAGAGTTACATCCGTATTTCGTGGATCTCTTTGCTAGCCTTATTTCTGTGGAATCTGAGAACAGATATTTCGGATCCCTTTGAAGACTATAGGGCCAAAGGAAATATCCTGCGATAACAAAGAGAAAGAAGCTTTCTGAGAAACTTCTTTGTGTTCTGTGAAATCATCTCACAGAGTTACAGCTTTCCCCTCAAGAAGCCTTTCGCTAAGACAGTTCTTGTGGAATTGGCAAAGTGATATTTGGAAGCCCTTAGAGGGCTATGGTGAAAAAGGAAATATCCTCAGATGAAATCTGGAAAGAAGCTTTCTGAGAAACTTCTCTGTGGTGTGTGACTTCCACTCACAGAGTTACATCTGTATTTCGTGGATCTCTTTGCTAGCCCTATTTCAGTGGAATCTGAGAAAAGATATTTCGGATCCCTTTGAAGACTATAGGGCCAAAGGAAATATCCTCGGAAACAAAGAGACAGAAGCTTTCTGAGAAACTTCTTTGTGTTCTGTGAAATCATCTCACAGAGTTACAGCTTTCCCCTCAAGAAGCCTTTCGCTAAGACAGTTCTTGTGGAATTGGCAAAGTGATATTTGGAAGCCCATACAGGGCTATGGTGAAAAAGGAAATATCCTCAGATGAAATCTGGAAAGAAGCTTTCTGAAATACTGCTGTGTGATGTGTGACTTCCACTCACAGAGTTACATCCGTATTTCGTGGATCTCTTTGCTAGCCTTATTTCTGTGGAATCTGAGAACAGATATTTCGGATCCTTTTGAAGACTATAGGGCCAAAGGAATTATCCTCCGATAACAAAGAGAAAGAAGCTTTCTGAGAAACTTCTTTGTGTTCTGTGAAATCATCTCACAGAGTTACAGCTTTCCCCTCAAGAAGCCTTTCGCTAAGACGGTTCTTGTGGAATTGGCAAAGTGATATTTGGAAGCCCAGAGAGGGCTATGGTGAAAAAGGAAATATCCTCAGATGAAATCTGGAAAGAAGCTTTCTGAGATACTGCTCTGTGATGTGTGACTTCCACTCACAGAGTTACATCTGTATTTCGTGGATCTCTTTGGTAGCCTTATTTCTGTGGAATCTGAGAACAGATATTTCGGATCCCTTTGAAGACTATAGGGCCAAAGGAAATATCCTCCGATAACAAAGAGAAAGAAGCTTTCTGAGAAACTTCTTTGTGTTCTGTGAAATCATCTCACAGAGTTACAGCTTTCCCCTCAAGAAGCCTTTCGCTAAGACGGTTCTTGTGGAATTGGCAAAGTGATATTTGGAAGCCCATAGAGGGCTATGGTGAAAAAGGAAATATCCTCAGATGAAATCTGGAAAGAAGCCTTCTGAGAAACTGCTCTGTGATGTGTGACTTCCACTCACAGAGTTACATATGTATTTCGTGGATCTCTTTGCTAGCCTTATTTCTGTGGAATCTGAGAACAGATATTTCGGAACTCTTAGAAGACTATAGGGCCAAAGGAAATATCCTCCGATAACAAAGAGAAAGAAGCTTTCTGAGAAACTTATTTGTGTTGTGTGAAATCATCTCACAGAGGTACAGCTTTCCCCTCAAGAAGCCTTTCGCTAAGACAGTTCTTGTGGAATTTCCAAAGTGATATTTGGAAGCCCATAGAGGGCTATGGTGAAAAAGGAAATATCCTCAGATGAAATCTGGAAAGAAGCATTCTGAGAAACTGCTCTGGGATGTGTGACTTCCACTCACAGAGTTACATCTGTATTTCGTGGATCTCTTTGCTAGTGTTATTTCTGTGGAATCTGAGAACAGATATTTCGGATCCCTTTGAAGACTATAGGGCCAAAGGAAATATCCTCCGATAACAAAGAGAAAGAAGCTTTCTGAGAAACTTCTTTGTGTTCTGTGAAATCATCTCACAGAGTTACAGCTTTCCCTTCAAGAAGCGTTTAACTAAGACAGTTCTTGTGGAATTGGCAAAGTGATATTTGGAAGCCCTTAGAGGGCTATGGTGAAAAAGGAAATATCCTCAGATGAAATCTGGAAAGAAGATTTCTGAGATACTGCTCTGTGATGTGTGACTTCCACTCACAGAGTTACATCTGTATTTCGTGGATCTCTTTGCTAGACTTATTTCTGTGGAATCTGAGAACAGATATTTCGGATCCCTTTTAAGACTATAGGGCCAAAGGAAATATCCTCTGATAACAAAGAGAAAGAAGCTTTCTGAGAAACTTCTTCTGTCTGTGAAATCATCTCACAGATTTACAGCTTTCCCCTCAAGAAGCCTTTCGCTAAGACGGTTCTTGTGGAATTGGCAAAGTGTTATTTGGAAGCCCATAGAGGGCTATGGTTAAAAGGAAATATCCTCAGATGAAATCTGGAAAGAAGCTTTCTGAGAAACTGCTCTGTGATGTGTGACTTCCCCTCACAGAGTTACATCTGTATTTCGTGGATCTCTTTGCTAGCCTTATTTCTGTGGAATCTGACAACAGATATTTCGGATCCCTTTGAAGACTATAGGGCCAAAGGAAATATCCTCCGATAACAAAGAGAAAGAAGCTTTCTGAGAAACTTCTTTGTGTTCTGTGAAATCATCTCACAGAGTTACAGCTTTCCCCTCAAGAAGCCTTTCGCTAAGACAGTTCTTGTGGAATTGGCAAAGTGATATTTGGAAGCCCATAGAGGGCTATGTTGAAAAAGAAAATATCCTCAGATCAAATCTGGAAAGAAGCTTCCTGAGAAGCTGCTCTGTGATGTGTGACTTCCACTCACAGAGTTACATCCGTATTTCGTGGATCTCTTTGCTAGCCTTATTTCTGTGGAATCTGAGAACAGATATTTCGGATCCCTTTGAAGACTATAGGGCCAAAGGAAATATCCTCCGATAACAAAGAGAAAGAAGCTTTCTGAGAAACTTCTTTGTGTTCTGTGAAATCATCTCACAGAGTTACAGCTTTCCCCTCAAGAAGCCTTTCGCTAAGACAGTTCTTGTGGAATTGGCAAAGTGATATTTGGAAGCCCTTAGAGGGCTATGGTGAAAAAGGAAATATCCTCAGATGAAATCTGGAAAGAAGCTTTCTGATAAACTTCTCTGTGGTGTGTGACTTCCACTCACAGAGTTACATCTGTATTTCGTGGATCTCTTTGCTAGCCCTATTTCAGTGGAATCTGAGAAAAGATATTTCGGATCCCTTTGAAGACTATAGGGCCAAAGGAAATATCCTCGGAAACAAAGAGAAAGAAGCTTTCTGAGAAACTTCTTTGTGTTCTGAGAAATCATCTCACAGAGTTCCAGCTTTCCCCTCAAGAAGCCTTTCGCTAAGACAGTTCTTGTGGAATTGGCAAAGTGATATTTGGAAGCCCATACAGGGCTATGGTGAAAAAGGAAATATCCTCAGATGAAATCTGGAAAGAAGCTTTCTGAAATACTGCTGTGTGATGTGTGACTTCCACTCACAGAGTTACATCCGTATTTCGTGGATCTCTTTGCTAGCCTTATTTCTGTGGAATCTGAGAACAGATATTTCGGATACTTTTGAAGACTATTGGGCCAAAGGAATTATCCTCCGATAACAAAGAGAAAGAAGCTTTCTGAGAAACTTCTTTGTGTTCTGTGAAATCATCTCACAGAGTTACAGCTTTCCCCTCAAGAAGCCTTTCGCTAAGACGGTTCTTGTGGAATTGGCAAAGTGATATTTGGAAGCCCATAGAGGGCTATGTTGAAAAAGGAAATATCCTCAGATCAAATCTGGAAAGAAGCTTCCTGAGAAGCTGCTCTGTGATGTGTGACTTCCACTCACAGAGTTACATCCGTATTTCGTGGATCTCTTTGCTAGCCTTATTTCTGTGGAATCTGAGAACAGATATTTCGGATCCCTTTGAAGACTATAGGGCCAAAGGAAATATCCTGCGATAACAAAGAGAAAGAAGCTTTCTGAGAAACTTCTTTGTGTTCTGTGAAATCATCTCACAGAGTTACAGCTTTCCCCTCAAGAAGCCTTTCGCTAAGACAGTTCTTGTGGAATTGGCAAAGTGATATTTGGAAGCCCTTAGAGGGCTATGGTGAAAAAGGAAATATCCTCAGATGAAATCTGGAAAGAAGCTTTCTGAGAAACTTCTCTGTGGTGTGTGACTTCCACTCACAGAGTTACATCTGTATTTCGTGGATCTCTTTGCTAGCCCTATTTCAGTGGAATCTGAGAAAAGATATTTCGGATCCCTTTGAAGACTATAGGGCCAAAGGAAATATCCTCGGAAACAAAGAGAAAGAAGCTTTCTGAGAAACTGCTTTGTGTTCTGTGAAATCATCTCACAGAGTTACAGCTTTCACCTCAAGAAACCTTTCGCTAAGACAGTTCTTGTGGAATTGGCAAAGTGATATTTGGAAGCCCATACAGGGCTGTGGTGAAAAAGGAAATATCCTCAGATGAAATCTGGAAAGAAGGTTTCTGAAATACTGCTGTGTGATGTGTGACTTCCACTCACAGAGTTACATCCGTATTTCGTGGATCTCTTTGCTAGCCTTATTTCTGTGGAATCTGAGAACAGATATTTCGGATCCTTTTGAAGACTATAGGGCCAAAGGAATTATCCTCCGATAACAAAGAGAAAGAAGCTTTCTGAGAAACTTCTTTGTGTTCTGTGAAATCATCTCACAGAGTTACAGCTTTCCCCTCAAGAAGCCTTTCGCTAAGACGCTTCTTGTGGAATTGGCAAAGTGATATTTGGAAGCCCCTAGAGGGCTATGGTGAAAAAGGAAATATCCTCAGATGAAATCTGGAAAGAAACTTTCTGAGAAACTGCTCTGTGATGTGGGACTTCCACTCACAGAGGTACATCTGTATTTCGTGGATCTCTTTGCTAGCCTTATTTCTGTGGAATCTGAGAACAGATATTTCGGATCCCTTTTAAGACTATAGGTCCAAAGGAAATATCCTCCGATAACAAATGAAAGAAGCTTTCTGAGAAACTTCTTTGTGTTCTGTGAAATCATCTCACAGAGTTACAGCTTTCCCCTCAAGAAGCCTTTCGCTAAGACGGTTCTTGTGGAATTGGCAAAGTGATATTTGGAAGCCCTTAGAGGGCTATGGTGAAAAAGGAAATATCCTCAGTTCAAATCTGGAAGGAAGCTTCCTGAGAAGCTGCTCTGTGATGTGTGACTTCCACTCACAGAGTTAAATCTGTATTTCGTGGATCTCTTTGCTAGCCTTATTTCTGTGGAATCTGAGAACAGATATTTCGGATCCCTTTGAAGACTATAGGGCCATAGGAAATATCCTCCGATAACAAAGAGAAAGAAGCTTTCTGAGAAACTTCTTTGTGTTCTGTGAAATCATCTCACAGAGTTACAGCTTTCCCCTCAAGAAGCCTTTCGCTAAGACAGTTCTTGTGGAATTGGCAAAGTGATATTTGGAAGCCCATAGAGGGTTATGGTGAAAAAGGAAATATCCTCAGATGAAATCTGGAAAGAAGCTTTATGAGAAACTGCTCTGTGATGTGTGACTTCCACTCACAGAGTTACATCTGTATTTCGTGGATCTCTTTAATAGCCTTATTTCTGTGGAATCTGAGAACAGATATTTCGGATCCCTTTGAAGACTATAGGGCCAAAGGAAATATCCTCCGATAACAAAGAGAAAGAAGCTTTCTGAGAAACTTCTTTGTGTTCTGTGAAATCATCTCACAGAGTTACACCTTTCCCCTCAAAAGCCTTTCGCTAAGACAGTTCTTGTGGAATTTCCAAAGTGATATTTGGAAGCCCATAGAGGACTATGGTGAAAACGGAAATATCCTCAGATGAAATCTGGAAAGAAGCATTCTGAGAAACTGCTCTGGGATGTGTGACTTCCACTCACAGAGTTACATCTGTATTTCGTGGATCTCTTTGCTAGTTTTATTTCTGTGGAATCTGAGAACAGATATTTCGGATCCCTTTGAAGACTATAGGGCCAAAGGAAATATCCTCCGATAACAAAGAGAAAGAAGCTTTCTGAGAAACTTCTTTGTGTTCTGTGAAATCATCTCAAAGAGTTACAGCTTTCCCCTCAAGAAGGCTTTCGCTAAGACGGTTCTTGTGGAATTGGCAAAGTGATATTTGGAAGCCCTTAGAGGGCTATGGTGAAAAAGGAAATATCCTCAGATGAAATCTGGAAAGAAGCCTTCTGAGAAACTGCTCTGTGATGTGTGACTTCCACTCACAGAGTTACATATGTATTTCGTGGATCTCTTTGCTAGCCTTATTTCTGTGGAATCTGAGAACAGATATTTCGGAACTCTTAGAAGACTATAGGGCCAAAGGAAATATCCGCCGATAACAAGGAGAAAGAAGCTTTCTGAGAAACTTCTTTGTGTTGTGTGAAATCATCTCACAGAGTTACAGCTTTCCCCTCAAGAAGCCTTTCGCTAAGACCGTTCTTGTGGAATTTCCAAAGTGATATTTGGAAGCCCATAGAGGGCTATGGTGAAAAAGGAAATATCCTCAGATGAAATCTGGAAAGAAGCATTCTGAGAAACTGCTCTGGGATGTGTGAGTTCCACTCACAGAGTTACATCTGTATTTCGTGGATCTCTTTGCTAGTTTTATTTCTGTGGAATCTGAGAACAGATATTTCGGATCCCTTTGAAGACTATAGGGCCAAAGGAAATATCCTCCGATAACAAAGAGAAAGAAGCTTTCTGAGAAACTTCTTTGTGTTCTGTGAAATCATCTCACAGAGTTACAGCTTTCCCCTCAAGAAGCCTTTCGCTAAGACAGTTCTTGTGGAATTGGCAAAGTGATATTTGGAAGCCCTTAGAGGGCTATGGTGAATAAGGAAATATCCTCAGATGAAATCTGGAAAGAAGCTTTCTGAGATACTGCTCTGTGATGTGTGACTTCCACTCACAGAGTTACATCTGTATTTCGTGGATCTCTTTGCTAGACTTATTTCTGTGGAATCTGAGAACAGATATTTCGGATCCCTTTGAAGACTATAGGGCCAAAGGAAATATCCTCCGATAACAAAGAGAAAGAAGCTTTCTGAGAAACTTCTTGTGTCTGTGAAATCATCTCACAGATTTACAGCTTTCCCCTCAAGAAGCCTTTCGCTAAGACGGTTCTTGTGGAATTGGCAAAGTGTTATTTGGAAGCCCATAGAGGGCTATGGGGAAAAGGAAATATCCTCAGATGAAATCTGGAAAGAAGCTTTCTGAGAAACTGCTCTGTGATGTGTGACTTCCCCTCACAGAGTTACATCTGTATTTCGTGGATCTCTTTGCTAGCCTTATTTCTGTGGAATCTGACAACAGATATTTCGGATCCCTTTGAAGACTATAGGGCCAAAGGAAATATCCTCCGATAACAAAGAGAAAGAAGCTTTCTGAGAAACTTCTTTGTGTTCTGTGAAATCATCTCACAGAGTTACAGCTTTCCCCTCAAGAAGCCTTTCGCTAAGACAGTTCTTGTGGAATTGGCAAAGTGATATTTGGAAGCCCATAGAGGGCTATGTTGAAAAAGGAAATATCCTCAGATCAAATCTGGAAAGAAGCTTCCTGAGAAGCTGCTCTGTGATGTGTGACTTCCACTCACAGAGTTACATCCGTATTTCGTGGATCTCTTTGCTAGCCTTATTTCTGTGGAATCTGAGAACAGATATTTCGGATCCCTTTGAAGGCTATAGGGCCAAAGGAAATATCCTCCGATAACAAAGAGAAAGAAGCTTTCTGAGAAACTTCTTGTGTCTGTGAAATCATCTCACAGATTTACAGCTTTCCCCTCAAGAAGCCTTTCGCTAAGACGGTTCTTGTGGAATTGGCAAAGTGTTATTTGGAAGCCCATAGAGGGCTATGGGGAAAAGGAAATATCCTCAGATGAAATCTGGAAAGAAGCTTTCTGAGAAACTGCTCTGTGATGTGTGACTTCCCCTCACAGAGTTACATCTGTATTTCGTGGATCTCTTTGCTAGCCTTATTTCTGTGGAATCTGACAACAGATATTTCGGATCCCTTTGAAGACTATAGGGCCAAAGGAAATATCCTCCGATAACAAAGAGAAAGAAGCTTTCTGAGAAACTTCTTTGTGTTCTGTGAAATCATCTCACAGAGTTACAGCTTTCCCCTCAAGAAGCCTTTCGCTAAGACAGTTCTTGTGGAATTGGCAAAGTGATATTTGGAAGCCCATACAGGGCTATGGTGAAAAAGGAAATATCCTCAGATGAAATCTGGAAAGAAGCTTTCTGAAATACTGCTGTGTGATGTGTGACTTCCACTCACAGAGTTACATCCGTATTTCGTGGATCTCTTTGCTAGCCTTATTTCTGTGGAATCTGAGAACAGATATTTCGGATCCTTTTGAAGACTATAGGGCCAAAGGAATTATCCTCCGATAACAAAGAGAAAGAAGCTTTCTGAGAAACTTCTTTGTGTTCTGTGAAATCATCTCACAGAGTTACAGCTTTCCCCTCAAGAAGCCTTTCGCTAAGACGGTTCTTGTGGAATTGGCAAAGTGATATTTGGAAGCCCCTAGAGGGCTATGGTAAAAAAGGAAATA
Source organism: Macaca mulatta (assembly GCF_049350105.2). Taxonomy (NCBI): domain Eukaryota; kingdom Metazoa; phylum Chordata; class Mammalia; order Primates; family Cercopithecidae; genus Macaca; species Macaca mulatta. Next base: position 52,098,582 of record NC_133422.1, on the reverse strand, counting down.
TCCTCAGAAGAAATCTGGAAAGAAGCTTTCTGAGAAACTGCTCTGTGATGTGGGACTTCCACTCACAGAGTTACATCTGTATTTCGTGGATCTCTTTGCTAGCCTTATTTCTGTGGAATCTGAGAACAGATATTTCGGATCCCTTTTAAGACTATAGGTCCAATGGAAATATCCTCCGATAACAAATGAAAGAAGCTTTCTGAGAAACTTCTTTGTGTTCTGTGAAATCATCTCACAGAGTTACAGCTTTCCCCTCAAGAAGCCTTTCGCTAAGACGGTTCTTGTGGAATTGGCAAAGTAATATTTGGAAGCCCATAGAGGGCTATGGTGAAAAAGGAAATATCCTCAGTTCAAATCTGGAAAGAAGCTTCCTGAGAAGCTGCTCTGTAATGTGTGACTTCCACTCACAGAGTTAAATCTGTATTTCGTGGATCTCTTTGCTAGCCTTATTTCTGTGGAATCTGAGAACAGATATTTCGGATCCCTTTGAAGACTATAGGGCCATAGGAAATATCCTCCGATAACAAAGAGAAAGAAGCTTTCTGAGAAACTTCTTTGTGTTCTGTGAAATCATCTCACAGAGTTACAGCTTTCCCCTCAAGAAGCCTTTCGCTAAGACAGTTCTTGTGGAATTGGCAAAGTGATATTTGGAAGCCCATAGAGGGTTATGGTGAAAAAGGAAATATCCTCAGATGAAATCTGGAAAGAAGCTTTATGAGAAACTGCTCTGTGATGTGTGACTTCCACTCACAGAGTTACATCTGTATTTCGTGGATCTCTTTAATAGCCTTATTTCTGTGGAATCTGAGAACAGATATTTCGGATCCCTTTGAAGACTATAGGGCCAAAGGAAATATCCTCCGATAACAAAGAAAAAGAAGCTTTCTGAGAAACTTCTTTGTGTTCTGTGAAATCATCTCACAGAGTTACACCTTTCCCCTCAAAAGCCTTTCGCTAAGACAGTTCTTGTGGAATTGGCAAAGTGATATTTGGAAGCCCATAGAGGGCTATGGTGAAAAAGGAAATATCCTCAGATGAAATCTGGAAAGAAGCTTTCTGAGAAACTTCTCTGTGATGTGTGACTTCCACTCACAGAGTTACATCTGTATTTCGTGGATCTCTTTGCTAGCCTTATTTCTGTGGAATCTGAGAACAGATATTTCGGATCCCTTTGAAGACTATAGGGCCAAAGGAAATATCCTCCGATAACAAAGAGAAAGAAGCTTTCTGAGAAACTTCTTTGTGTTCTGTGAAATCATCTCACAGTGTTACAGCTTTCCCCTCAAGAAGGCTTTCGCTAAGACGGTTCTTGTGGAATTGGCAAAGGGATATTTGGAAGCCCATAGAGGGCTATGGTGAAAAAGGAAATATCCTCAGATGAAATCTGGAAAGAAGCTTTCTGAGAAACTGCTCTGTGATGTGTGACTTCCACTCACAGAGGTACATCTGTATTTCGTGGATTTCTTTGCTAGCCTTATTTCTGTGGAATCTGAGAACAGATATTTCGGATCCCTTTGAAGACTATAGGGCCAAAGGAAATATCCTCCGATAACAAAGAGAAAGAAGCTTTCTGAGAAACTTCTTTGTGTTCTGTGAAATCATCTCACAGAGTTACAGCTTTCCCCTCAAGAAGCCTTTCGCTAAGACAGTTCTTGTGGAATTGGCAAAGTGATATTTGGAAGCCCTTAGAGGGCTATGGTGAAAAAGGAAATATCCTCAGATGAAATCTGGAAAGAAGCTTTCTGAGAAACTTCTCTGTGGTGTGTGACTTCCACTCACAGAGTTACATCTGTATTTCGTGGATCTCTTTGCTAGCCCTATTTCAGTGGAATCTGAGAAAAGATATTTCGGATCCCTTTGAAGACTATAGGGCCAAAGGAAATATCCTCGGAAACAAAGAGAAAGAAGCTTTCTGAGAAACTTCTTTGTGTTCTGTGAAATCATCTCACAGAGTTACAGCTTTCCCCTCAAGAAGCCTTTCGCTAAGAAAGTTCTTGTGGAATTGGCAAAGTGATATTTGGAAGCCCATACAGGGCTATGGTGAAAAAGGAAATATCCTCAGATGAAATCTGGAAAGAAGCTTTCTGAAATACTGCTGTGTGATGTGTGACTTCCACTCACAGAGTTACATCCGTATTTCGTGGATCTCTTTGCTAGCCTTATTTCTGTGGAATCTGAGAACAGATATTTCGGATCCTTTTGAAGACTATAGGGCCAAAGGAATTATCCTCCGATAACAAAGAGAAAGAAGCTTTCTGAGAAACTTCTTTGTGTTCTGTGAAATCATCTCACAGAGTTACAGCTTTCCCCTCAAGAAGCCTTTCGCTAAGACGGTTCTTGTGGAATTGGCAAAGTGATATTTGGAAGCCCCTAGAGGGCTATGGTGAAAAAGGAAATATCCTCAGATGAAATCTGGAAAGAAGCTTTCTGAGAAACTGCTCTGTGATGTGTGACTTCCACTCACAGAGGTACATCTGTATTTCGTGGATTTCTTTGCTAGCCTTATTTCTGTGGAATCTGAGAACAGATATTTCGGATCCCTTTGAAGACTACAGGGCCAAAGGAAGTATCCTCCGATAACAAAGAGAAAGAAGCTTTCTGAGAAACTTCTTTGTGTTCTGTGAAATCATCTCACAGAGTTACACCTTTCCTCTCAAAAGCCTTTCGCTAAGACAGTTCTTGTGGAATTGGCAAAGTGTTATTTGGAGGCCCATAGAGGGCTAAGGGGAAAAAGGAAATATCCTCAGATGAAATCTGGAAAGAAGCTTTCTGAGAAACTGCTCTGTGATGTGTGACTTCCACTCACAGAGTTACATCTGTATTTCGTGGATCTCTTTGCTAGCCTTATTTCTGTGGAATCTGAGAACAGATATTTCGGATCCCTTTGAAGACTATAGGGCCAAAGGAAATATCCTCCGATAACAAAGAGAAAGAAGCTTTCTGAGAAACTTCTTTGTGTTCTGTGAAATCATCTCACAGAGTTACAGCTTTCCCCTCAAGAAGCCTTTCGCTAAGACAGTTCTTGTGGAATTGGCAAAGTGATATTTGGAAGCCCTTAGAGGGCTATGGTGAAAAAGGAAATATCCTCAGATGAAATCTGGAAAGAAGCTTTCTGAGAAACTTCTCTGTGGTGTGTGACTTCCACTCACAGAGTTACATCTGTATTTCGTGGATCTCTTTGCTAGCCCTATTTCAGTGGAATCTGAGAAAAGATATTTCGGATCCCTTTGAAGACTATAGGGCCAAAGGAAATATCCTCGGAAACAAAGAGAAAGAAGCTTTCTGAGAAACTTCTTTGTGTTCTGAGAAATCATCTCACAGAGTTCCAGCTTTCCCCTCAAGAAGCCTTTCGCTAAGACAGTTCTTGTGGAATTGGCAAAGTGATATTTGGAAGCCCATACAGGGCTATGGTGAAAAAGGAAATATCCTCAGATGAAATCTGGAAAGAAGCTTTCTGAAATACTGCTGTGTGATGTGTGACTTCCACTCACAGAGTTACATCCGTATTTCGTGGATCTCTTTGCTAGCCTTATTTCTGTGGAATCTGAGAACAGATATTTCGGATACTTTTGAAGACTATAGGGCCAAAGGAATTATCCTCCGATAACAAAGAGAAAGAAGCTTTCTGAGAAACTTCTTTGTGTTCTGTGAAATCATCTCACAGAGTTACAGCTTTCCCCTCAAGAAGCCTTTCGCTAAGACGGTTCTTGTGGAATTGGCAAAGTGATATTTGGAAGCCCATAGAGGGCTATGTTGAAAAAGGAAATATCCTCAGATCAAATCTGGAAAGAAGCTTCCTGAGAAGCTGCTCTGTGATGTGTGACTTCCACTCACAGAGTTACATCCGTATTTCGTGGATCTCTTTGCTAGCCTTATTTCTGTGGAATCTGAGAACAGATATTTCGGATCCCTTTGAAGACTATAGGGCCAAAGGAAATATCCTGCGATAACAAAGAGAAAGAAGCTTTCTGAGAAACTTCTTTGTGTTCTGTGAAATCATCTCACAGAGTTACAGCTTTCCCCGCAAGAAGCCTTTCGCTAAGACAGTTCTTGTGGAATTGGCAAAGTGATATTTGGAAGCCCTTAGAGGGCTATGGTGAAAAAGGAAATATCCTCAGATGAAATCTGGAAAGAAGCTTTCTGAGAAACTTCTCTGTGGTGTGTGACTTCCACTCACAGAGTTACATCTGTATTTCGTGGATCTCTTTGCTAGCCCTATTTCAGTGGAATCTGAGAAAAGATATTTCGGATCCCTTTGAAGACTATAGGGCCAAAGGAAATATCCTCGGAAACAAAGAGAAAGAAGCTTTCTGAGAAACTGCTTTGTGTTCTGTGAAATCATCTCACAGAGTTACAGCTTTCCCCTCAAGAAACCTTTCGCTAAGACAGTTCTTGTGGAATTGGCAAAGTGATATTTGGAAGCCCATACAGGGCTGTGGTGAAAAAGGAAATATCCTCAGATGAAATCTGGAAAGAAGGTTTCTGAAATACTGCTGTGTGATGTGTGACTTCCACTCACAGAGTTACATCCGTATTTCGTGGATCTCTTTGCTAGCCTTATTTCTGTGGAATCTGAGAACAGATATTTCGGATCCTTTTGAAGACTATAGGGCCAAAGGAATTATCCTCCGATAACAAAGAGAAAGAAGCTTTCTGAGAAACTTCTTTGTGTTCTGTGAAATCATCTCACAGAGTTACAGCTTTCCCCTCAAGAAGCCTTTCGCTAAGACGGTTCTTGTGGAATTGGCAAAGTGATATTTGGAAGCCCCTAGAGGGCTATGGTGAAAAAGGAAATATCCTCAGATGAAATCTGGAAAGAAACTTTCTGAGAAACTGCTCTGTGATGTGGGACTTCCACTCACAGAGGTACATCTGTATTTCGTGGATCTCTTTGCTAGCCTTATTTCTGTGGAATCTGAGAACAGATATTTCGGATCCCTTTTAAGACTATAGGTCCAAAGGAAATATCCTCCGATAACAAATGAAAGAAGCTTTCTGAGAAACTTCTTTGTGTTCTGTGAAATCATCTCACAGAGTTACAGCTTTCCCCTCAAGAAGCCTTTCGCTAAGACGGTTCTTGTGGAATTGGCAAAGTGATATTTGGAAGCCCTTAGAGGGCTATGGTGAAAAAGGAAATATCCTCAGTTCAAATCTGGAAAGAAGCTTCCTGAGAAGCTGCTCTGTGATGTGTGACTTCCACTCACAGAGTTAAATCTGTATTTCGTGGATCTCTTTGCTAGCCTTATTTCTGTGGAATCTGAGAACAGATATTTCGGATCCCTTTGAAGACTATAGGGCCATAGGAAATATCCTCCGATAACAAAGAGAAAGAAGCTTTCTGAGAAACTTCTTTGTGTTCTGTGAAATCATCTCACAGAGTTACAGCTTTCCCCTCAAGAAGCCTTTCGCTAAGACAGTTCTTGTGGAATTGGCAAAGTGATATTTGGAAGCCCATAGAGGGTTATGGTGAAAAAGGAAATATCCTCAGATGAAATCTGGAAAGAAGCTTTATGAGAAACTGCTCTGTGATGTGTGACTTCCACTCACAGAGTTACATCTGTATTTCGTGGATCTCTTTAATAGCCTTATTTCTCTGGAATCTGAGAACAGATATTTCGGATCCCTTTGAAGACTATAGGGCCAAAGGAAATATCCTCCGATAACAAAGAGAAAGAAGCTTTCTGAGAAACTTCTTTGTGTTCTGTGAAATCATCTCACAGAGTTACACCTTTCCCCTCAAAAGCCTTTCGCTAAGACAGTTCTTGTGGAATTTCCAAAGTGATATTTGGAAGCCCATAGAGGGCTATGGTGAAAACGGAAATATCCTCAGATGAAATCTGGAAAGAAGCATTCTGAGAAACTGCTCTGGGATGTGTGACTTCCACTCACAGAGTTACATCTGTATTTCGTGGATCTCTTTGCTAGTTTTATTTCTGTGGAATCTGAGAACAGATATTTCGGATCCCTTTGAAGACTATAGGGCCAAAGGAAATATCCTCCGATAACAAAGAGAAAGAAGCTTTCTGAGAAACTTCTTTGTGTTCTGTGAAATCATCTCACAGAGTTACAGCTTTCCCCTCAAGAAGGCTTTCGCTAAGACGGTTCTTGTGGAATTGGCAAAGTGATATTTGGAAGCCCTTAGAGGGCTATGGTGAAAAAGGAAATATCCTCAGATGAAATCTGGAAAGAAGCCTTCTGAGAAACTGCTCTGTGATGTGTGACTTCCAGTCACAGAGTTACATATGTATTTCGTGGATCTCTTTGCTAGCCTTATTTCTGTGGAATCTGAGAACAGATATTTCGGAACTCTTAGAAGACTATAGGGCCAAAGGAAATATCCACCGATAACAAGGAGAAAGAAGCTTTCTGAGAAACTTCTTTGTGTTGTGTGAAATCATCTCACAGAGTTACAGCTTTCCCCTCAAGAAGCCTTTCGCTAAGACCGTTCTTGTGGAATTTCCAAAGTGATATTTGGAAGCCCATAGAGGGCTATGGTGAAAAAGGAAATATCCTCAGATGAAATCTGGAAAGAAGCATTCTGAGAAACTGCTCTGGGATGTGTGAGTTCCACTCACAGAGTTACATCTGTATTTCGTGGATCTCTTTGCTAGTTTTATTTCTGTGGAATCTGAGAACAGATATTTCGGATCCCTTTGAAGACTATAGGGCCAAAGGAAATATCCTCCGATAACAAAGAGAAAGAAGCTTTCTGAGAAACTTCTTTGTGTTCTGTGAAATCATCTCACAGAGTTACAGCTTTCCCCTCAAGAAGCCTTTCGCTAAGACAGTTCTTGTGGAATTGGCAAAGTGATATTTGGAAGCCCTTAGAGGGCTATGGTGAATAAGGAAATATCCTCAGATGAAATCTGGAAAGAAGCTTTCTGAGATACTGCTCTGTGATGTGTGACTTCCACTCACAGAGTTACATCTGTATTTCGTGGATCTCTTTGCTAGACTTATTTCTGTGGAATCTGAGAACAGATATTTCGGATCCCTTTGAAGACTATAGGGCCAAAGGAAATATCCTCCGATAACAAAGAGAAAGAAGCTTTCTGAGAAACTTCTTGTGTCTGTGAAATCATCTCACAGATTTACAGCTTTCCCCTCAAGAAGCCTTTCGCTAAGACGGTTCTTGTGGAATTGGCAAAGTGTTATTTGGAAGCCCATAGAGGGCTATGGGGAAAAGGAAATATCCTCAGATGAAATCTGGAAAGAAGCTTTCTGAGAAACTGCTCTGTGATGTGTGACTTCCCCTCACAGAGTTACATCTGTATTTCGTGGATCTCTTTGCTAGCCTTATTTCTGTGGAATCTGAGAACAGATATTTCGGATCCCTTTGAAGACTATAGGGCCAAAGGAAATATCCTCCGATAACAAAGAGAAAGAAGCTTTCTGAGAAACTTCTTTGTGTTCTGTGAAATCATCTCACAGAGTTACAGCTTTCCCCTCAAGAAGCCTTTCGCTAAGACAGTTCTTGTGGAATTGGCAAAGTGATATTTGGAAGCCCATAGAGGGCTATGTTGAAAAAGGAAATATCCTCAGATCAAATCTGGAAAGAAGATTCCTGAGAAGCTGCTCTGTGATGTGTGACTTCCACTCACAGAGTTACATCCGTATTTCGTGGATCTCTTTGCTAGCCTTATTTCTGTGGAATCTGAGAACAGATATTTCGGATCCCTTTGAAGACTATAGGGCCAAAGGAAATATCCTCCGATAACAAAGAGAAAGAAGCTTTCTGAGAAACTTCTTGTGTCTGTGAAATCATCTCACAGATTTACAGCTTTCCCCTCAAGAAGCCTTTCGCTAAGACGGTTCTTGTGGAATTGGCAAAGTGTTATTTGGAAGCCCATAGAGGGCTATGGGGAAAAGGAAATATCCTCAGATGAAATCTGGAAAGAAGCTTTCTGAGAAACTGCTCTGTGATGTGTGACTTCCCCTCACAGAGTTACATCTGTATTTCGTGGATCTCTTTGCTAGCCTTATTTCTGTGGAATCTGACAACAGATATTTCGGATCCCTTTGAAGACTATAGGGCCAAAGGAAATATCCTCCGATAACAAAGAGAAAGAAGCTTTCTGAGAAACTTCTTTGTGTTCTGTGAAATCATCTCACAGAGTTACAGCTTTCCCCTCAAGAAGCCTTTCGCTAAGACAGTTCTTGTGGAATTGGCAAAGTGATATTTGGAAGCCCATACAGGGCTATGGTGAAAAAGGAAATATCCTCAGATGAAATCTGGAAAGAAGCTTTCTGAAATACTGCTGTGTGATGTGTGACTTCCACTCACAGAGTTACATCCGTATTTCGTGGATCTCTTTGCTAGCCTTATTTCTGTGGAATCTGAGAACAGATATTTCGGATCCTTTTGAAGACTATACGGCCAAAGGAATTATCCTCCGATAACAAAGAGAAAGAAGCTTTCTGAGAAACTTCTTTGTGTTCTGTGAAATCATCTCACAGAGTTACAGCTTTCCCCTCAAGAAGCCTTTCGCTAAGACGGTTCTTGTGGAATTGGCAAAGTGATATTTGGAAGCCCCTAGAGGGCTATGGTAAAAAAGGAAATATCCTCAGATGAAATCTGGAAAGAAGCTTTCTGAGAAACTGCTCTGTGATGTGGGACTTCCACTCACAGAGTTACATCTGTATTTCGTGGATCTCTTTGCTAGCCTTATTTCTGTGGAATCTGAGAACAGATATTTCGGATCCCTTTTAAGACTATAGGTCCAATGGAAATATCCTCCGATAACAAATGAAAGAAGCTTTCTGAGAAACTTCTTTGTGTTCTGTGAAATCATCTCACAGAGTTACAGCTTTCCCCTCAAGAAGCCTTTCGCTAAGACGGTTCTTGTGGAATTGGCAAAGTAATATTTGGAAGCCCATAGAGGGCTATGGTGAAAAAGGAAATATCCTCAGTTCAAATCTGGAAAGAAGCTTCCTGAGAAGCTGCTCTGTAATGTGTGACTTCCACTCACAGAGTTAAATCTGTATTTCGTGGATCTCTTTGCTAGCCTTATTTCTGTGGAATCTGAGAACAGATATTTCGGATCCCTTTGAAGACTATAGGGCCATAGGAAATATCCTCCGATAACAAAGAGAAAGAAGCTTTCTGAGAAACTTCTTTGTGTTCTGTGAAATCATCTCACAGAGTTACAGCTTTCCCCTCAAGAAGCCTTTCGCTAAGACAGTTCTTGTGGAATTGGCAAAGTGATATTTGGAAGCCCATAGAGGGTTATGGTGAAAAAGGAAATATCCTCAGATGAAATCTGGAAAGAAGCTTTATGAGAAACTGCTCTGTGATGTGTGACTTCCACTCACAGAGTTACATCTGTATTTCGTGGATCTCTTTAATAGCCTTATTTCTGTGGAATCTGAGAACAGATATTTCGGATCCCTTTGAAGACTATAGGGCCAAAGGAAATATCCTCCGATAACAAAGAGAAAGAAGCTTTCTGAGAAACTTCTTTGTGTTCTGTGAAATCATCTCACAGAGTTACACCTTTCCCCTCAAAAGCCTTTCGCTAAGACATTTCTTGTGGAATTGGCAAAGTGATATTTGGAAGCCCATAGAGGGCTATGGTGAAAAAGGAAATATCCTCAGATGAAATCTGGAAAGAAGCTTTCTGAGAAACTTCTCTGTGATGTGTGACTTCCACTCACAGAGTTACATCTGTATTTCGTGGATCTCTTTGCTAGCCTTATTTCTGTGGAATCTGAGAACAGATATTTCGGATCCCTTTGAAGACTATAGGGCCAAAGGAAATATCCTCCGATAACAAAGAGAAAGAAGCTTTCTGAGAAACTTCTTTGTGTTCTGTGAAATCATCTCACAGTGTTACAGCTTTCCCCTCAAGAAGGCTTTCGCTAAGACGGTTCTTGTGGAATTGGCAAAGGGATATTTGGAAGCCCATAGAGGGCTATGGTGAAAAAGGAAATATCCTCAGATGAAATCTGGAAAGAAGCTTTCTGAGAAACTGCTCTGTGATGTGTGACTTCCACTCACAGAGGTACATCTGTATTTCGTGGATTTCTTTGCTAGCCTTATTTCTGTGGAATCTGAGAACAGATATTTCGGATCCCTTTGAAGACTATAGGGCCAAAGGAAATATCCTCCGATAACAAAGAGAAAGAAGCTTTCTGAGAAACTTCTTTGTGTTCTGTGAAATCATCTCACAGAGTTACAGCTTTCCCCTCAAGAAGCCTTTCGCTAAGACAGTTCTTGTGGAATTGGCAAAGTGATATTTGGAAGCCCTTAGAGGGCTATGGTGAAAAAGGAAATATCCTTAGATGAAATCTGGAAAGAAGCTTTCTGAGAAACTTCTCTGTGGTGTGTGACTTCCACTCACAGAGTTACATCTGTATTTCGTGGATCTCTTTGCTAGCCCTATTTCAGTGGAATCTGAGAAAAGATATTTCGGATCCCTTTGAAGACTATAGGGCCAAAGGAAATATCCTCGGAAACAAAGAGAAAGAAGCTTTCTGAGAAACTTCTTTGTGTTCTGTGAAATCATCTCACAGAGTTACAGCTTTCCCCTCAAGAAGCCTTTCGCTAAGACAGTTCTTGTGGAATTGGCAAAGTGATATTTGGAAGCCCATACAGGGCTATGGTGAAAAAGGAAATATCCTCAGATGAAATCTGGAAAGAAGCTTTCTGAAATACTGCTGTGTGATGTGTGACTTCCACTCACAGAGTTACATCCGTATTTCGTGGATCTCTTTGCTAGCCTTATTTCTGTGGAATCTGAGAACAGATATTTCGGATCCTTTTGAAGACTATAGGGCCAAAGGAATTATCCTCCGATAACAAAGAGAAAGAAGCTTTCTGAGAAACTTCTTTGTGTTCTGTGAAATCATCTCACAGAGTTACAGCTCTCCCCTCAAGAAGCCTTTCGCTAAGACGGTTCTTGTGGAATTGGCAAAGTGATATTTGGAAGCCCCTAGAGGGCTATGGTGAAAAAGGAAATATCCTCAGATGAAATCTGGAAAGAAGCTTTCTGAGAAACTGCTCTGTGATGTGTGACTTCCACTCACAGAGGTACATCTGTATTTCGTGGATTTCTTTGCTAGCCTTATTTCTGTGGAATCTGAGAACAGATATTTCGGATCCCTTTGAAGACTATAGGGCCAAAGGAAGTATCCTCCGATAACAAAGAGAAAGAAGCTTTCTGAGAAACTTCTTTGTGTTCTGTGAAATCATCTCACAGAGTTACACCTTTCCTCTCAAAAGCCTTTCGCTAAGACAGTTCTTGTGGAATTGGCAAAGTGTTATTTGGAAGCCCATAGAGGGCTAAGGGGAAAAAGGAAATATCCTCAGATGAAATCTGGAAAGAAGCTTTCTGAGAAACTGCTCTGTGATGTGTGACTTCCACTCACAGAGTTACATCTGTATTTCGTGGATATCTTTGCTAGCCTTATTTCTGTGGAATCTGAGAACAGATATTTCGGATCCCTTTGAAGACTATAGGGCCAAAGGAAATATCCTCTGATAACAAAGAGAAAGAAGCTTTCTGAGAAACTTCTTTGTGTTCTGTGAAATTATCTCACAAAGTTACAGCTTTCCCCTCAAGTAGCCTTTCACTAAGACGGTTCTTGTGGAATTGGCAAAGTGATATTTGGAAGCCATTGAGGGCTATGGTGCAAAAGGAAATATGCTCAGATGAAATCTGGAAAGACGCTTTCTGAGAAACTGCTCTGTGATGTGTGACTTCCACTCACAGAGATATATCTGTATTTCGTGGATCTCTTTGCTAGCCTTATTTCTGTGGAATCTGAGAACAGATATTTCGGATCCTTTTGAAGACTATAGGGCCAAAGGAAATATCCTCCGATAACAAAGAGAAAGAAGCTTTCTGAGAAACTTCTTTGTGTTCTGTGAAATCATCTCACAGAGTTACAGCTTTCCCCTCAAGAAGCCTTTCGCTAAGACGGTTCTTGTGGAATTGGCAAAGTGATATTTGGAAGCCCATAGAGGGCTATGGTGAAAAAGGAAATATCCTCAGATGAAATCTGGAAAGAAGCTTTCTGAGAAACTGCTCTGTGATGTGGGACTTCCACTCACAGAGTTACATCTGTATTTCGTGGATCTCTTTGCTAGCCTTATTTCTGTGTAATCTGAGAACAGATATTTCGGATCCCTTTGAAGACTATAGGGCCAAAGGAAATATCCTCCGATAACAAAGAGAAAGAAGCTTTCTGAGAAACTTCTTTGTGTTCTGTGAAATCATCTCACAGAGTTACAGCTTTCCCCTCAAGAAGCCTTTCGCTAAGACGGTTCTTGTGGAATTGGCAAAGTGATATTTGGAAGCCCATAGAGGGCTATGGTGAAAAAGGAAATATCCTCAGATGAAATCTGGAAAGAAGCTTTCTGAGAAACTGCTCTGTGATGTGGGACTTCCACTCACAGAGTTACATTTGTATTTCGTGGATCTCTTTGCTAGCCTTATTTCTGTGGAATCTGAGAACAGATATTTCGGATCCCTTTGAAGACTATAGGTCCAAAGGAAATATCCTCCGATAACAAATGAAAGAAGCTTTCTGAGAAACTTCTTTGTGTTCTGTGAAATCATCTCACAGAGTTACAGCTTTCCCCTCAAGAAGCCTTTCGCTAATTGGTTCTTGTGGAATTGGCAAAGTGATATTTGGAAGCCCATAGAGGGCTATGGTGAAAAAGGAAATATCCTCAGTTCAAATCTGGAAAGAAGCTTCCTGAGAAGCTGCTCTGTGATGTGTGACTTCCACTCACAGAGTTAAATCTGTATTTCGTGGATCTCTTTGCTAGCCTTATTTCTGTGGAATCTGAGAACAGATATTTCGGATCCCTTTGAAGACTATAGGGCCATAGGAAATATCCTCCGATAACAAAGAGAAAGAAGCTTTCTGAGAAACTTGTTTGTGTTCTGTGAAATCATCTCACAGAGTTACAGCTTTCCCCTCAAGAAGCCTTTCGCTAAGACAGTTCTTGTGGAATTGGCAAAGTGATATTGGGAAGCCCTTAGAGGGCTATGGTGAAAAAGGAAATATCCTCAGATGAAATCTGGAAAGAAGCTTTCTGAGAAACTTCTCTGTGATGTGTGACTTCCACTCACAGAGTTACATCTGTATTTCGTGGATCTCTTTGCTAGCCTTATTTCTGTGGAATCTGAGAACAGATATTTCGGATCCCTTTGAAGACTATATGGCCAAAGGAAATATCCTCCGATAACAAAGACAAAGAAGCTTTCTGAGAAACTTCTCTGTGTTCTGTGAAATCATCTCACAGAGTTACAGCTTTCCCCTCAAGAAGCCTTTCGCTAAGACTGTTCTTGTGGAATTGGCAAAGTGATATTTGGAAGCCCTTAGAGGGCTATGGTGAAAAAGGAAATATCCTCAGATGAAATCTGGAAAGAAGCCTTCTGAGAAACTGCTCTGTGATGTGTGACTTCCACTCACAGAGTTACATATGTATTTCGTGGATCTCTTTGCTAGCCTTATTTCTATGGAATCTGAGAACAGATATTTCGGAACTCTTTGAAGACTATAGGGCCAAAGGAAATATCCTCCGATAACAAAGAGAAAGAAGCTTTCTGAGAAACTGCTTTGTGTTGTGTGAAATCATCTCACAGAGTTACAGCTTTCCCCTCAAGAAGCCTTTCGCTAAGACAGTTCTTGTGGAATTTCCAAAGTGATATTTGGAAGCCCATAGAGGGCTATGGTGAAAAAGGAAATATCCTCAGATGAAATCTGGAAAGAAGCCTTCTGAGAAACTGCTCTGGGATGTGTGACTTCCACTCACAGAGTTACATCTGTATTTCGTGGATCTCTTTGCTAGTTTTATTTCTGTGGAATCTGAGAACAGATATTTCGGATCCCTTTGAAGACTATAGGGCCAAAGGAAATATCCTTCGATAACAAAGAGAAAGAATCTTTCTGAGAAACTTCTTTGTGTTCTGTGAAATCATCTCACAGAGTTACAGCTTTCCCCTCAAGAAGGCTTTCGCTAAGACGGTTCTTGTGGAATTGGCAAAGTGATATTTGGAAGCCCATAGAGGGCTATGGTGAAAAAGGAAATATCTTCAGATGAAATCTGGAAAGAAGCCTTCTGAGAAACTGCTCTGTGATGTGTGATTTCCACTCACAGAGTTACATATGTATTTCGTGGATCTCTTTGCTAGCCTTATTTCTGTGGAATCTGAGAACAGATATTTCGGAACTCTTTGAAGACTATAGGGCCAAAGGAAATATCCTCCGATAACAAAGAGAAAGAAGCTTTCTGAGAAACTTCTTTGTGTTCTGTGAAATCATCTCACAGAGTTACAGCTTTCCCCTCAAGAAGGCTTTCGCTAAGACGGTTCTTGTGGAATTGGCAAAGTGATATTTGGAAGCCCTTAGAGGGCTATGGTGAAAAAGGAAATATCCTCAGATGAAATCTGGAAAGAAGCCTTCTGAGAAACTGCTCTGTGATGTGTGACTTCCACTCACAGAGTTACATATGTATTTCGTGGATCTCTTTGCTAGCCTTATTTCTGTGGAATCTGAGAACAGATATTTCGGAACTCTTAGAAGACTATAGGGCCAAAGGAAATATCCACCGATAACAAGGAGAAAGAAGCTTTCTGAGAAACTTCTTTGTGTTGTGTGAAATCATCTCACAGAGTTACAGCTTTCCCCTCAAGAAGCCTTTCGCTAAGACCGTTCTTGTGGAATTTCCAAAGTGATATTTGGAAGCCCATAGAGGGCTATGGTGAAAAAGGAAATATCCTCAGATGAAATCTGGAAAGAAGCATTCTGAGAAACTGCTCTGGGATGTGTGAGTTCCACTCACAGAGTTACATCTGTATTTCGTGGATCTCTTTGCTAGCCCTATTTCAGTGGAATCTGAGAAAAGATATTTCGGATCCCTTTGAAGACTATAGGGCCAAAGGAAATATCCTCGGAAACAAAGAGAAAGAAGCTTTCTGAGAAACTTCTTTGTGTTCTGTGAAATCATCTCACAGAGTTACAGCTTTCCCCTCAAGAAGCCTTTCGCTAAGACAGTTCTTGTGGAATTGGCAAAGTGATATTTGGAAGCACATACAGGGCTATGGTGAAAAAGGAAATATCCTCAGATGAAATCTGGAAAGAAGCTTTCTGAAATACTGCTGTGTGATGTGTGACTTCCACTCACAGAGTTACATCCGTATTTCGTGGATCTCTTTGCTAGCCTTATTTCTGTGGAATCTGAGAACAGATATTTCGGATCCTTTTGAAGACTATAGGGCCAAAGGAATTATCCTCCGATAACAAAGAGAAAGAAGCTTTCTGAGAAACTTCTTTGTGTTCTGTGAAATCATCTCACAGAGTTACAGCTTTCCCCTCAAGAAGCCTTTCGCTAATACGGTTCTTGTGGAATTGGCAAAGTGATATTTGGAAGCCCCTAGAGGGCTATGGTGAAAAAGGAGATATCCTCAGATGAAATCTGGAAAGAAGCTTTCTGAGAAACTGCTCTGTGATGTGGGACTTCCACTCAAAGAGTTACATCTGTATTTCGTGGATCTCTTTGCTAGCCTTATTTCTGTGGAATCTGAGAACAGATATTTCGGATCCCTTTTAAGACTATAGGTCCAATGGAAATATCCTCCGATAACAAATGAAAGAAGCTTTCTGAGAAACTTCTTTGTGTTCTGTGAAATCATCTCACAGAGTTACAGCTATCCCCTCAAGAAGCCTTTCGCTAAGACGGTTCTTGTGGAATTGGCAAAGTGATATTTGGAAGCCCATAGAGGGCTATGGTGAAAAAGGAAATATCCTCAGTTCAAATCTGGAAAGAAGCTTCCTGAGAAGCTGCTCTGTGATGTGTGACTTCCACTCACAGAGTTAAATCTGTATTTCGTGGATCTCTTTGCTAGCCTTATTTCTGTGGAATCTGAGAACAGATATTTCGGATCCCTTTGAAGACTATAGGGCCATAGGAAATATCCTCCGATAACAAAGAGAAAGAAGCTTTCTGAGAAACTTCTTTGTGTTCTGTGAAATCATCTCACAGAGTTACACCTTTCCTCTCAAAAGCCTTTCGCTAAGACAGTTCTTGTGGAATTGGCAAAGTGTTATTTGGAAGCCCATAGAGGGCTAAGGGGAAAAAGGAAATATCCTCAGATGAAATCTGGAAAGAAGCTTTCTGAGAAACTGCTCTGTGATGTGTGACTTCCCCTCACAGAGTTACATCTGTATTTCGTGGATCTCTTTGCTAGCCTTATTTCTGTGGAATCTGACAACAGATATTTCGGATCCCTTTGAAGACTATAGGGCCAAAGGAAATATCCTCCGATAACAAAGAGAAAGAAGCTTTCTGAGAAACTTCTTTGTGTTCTGTGAAATCATCTCACAGAGTTACAGCTTTCCCCTCAAGAAGCCTTTCGCTAAGACAGTTCTTGTGGAATTGGCAAAGTGATATTTGGAAGCCCATACAGGGCTATGGTGAAAAAGGAAATATCCTCAGATGAAATCTGGAAAGAAGCTTTCTGAAATACTGCTGTGTGATGTGTGACTTCCACTCACAGAGTTACATCCGTATTTCGTGGATCTCTTTGCTAGCCTTATTTCTGTGGAATCTGAGAACAGATATTTCGGATCCTTTTGAAGACTATAGGGCCAAAGGAATTATCCTCCGATAACAAAGAGAAAGAAGCTTTCTGAGAAACTTCTTTGTGTTCTGTGAAATCATCTCACAGAGTTACAGCTTTCCCCTCAAGAAGCCTTTCGCTAAGACGGTTCTTGTGGAATTGGCAAAGTGATATTTGGAAGCCCCTAGAGGGCTATGGTAAAAAAGGAAATATCCTCAGATGAAATCTGGAAAGAAGCTTTCTGAGAAACTGCTCTGTGATGTGGGACTTCCACTCACAGAGTTACATCTGTATTTCGTGGATCTCTTTGCTAGCCTTATTTCTGTGGAATCTGAGAACAGATATTTCGGATCCCTTTTAAGACTATAGGTCCAATGGAAATATCCTCCGATAACAAATGAAAGAAGCTTTCTGAGAAACTTCTTTGTGTTCTGTGAAATCATCTCACAGAGTTACAGCTTTCCCCTCAAGAAGCCTTTCGCTAAGACGGTTCTTGTGGAATTGGCAAAGTAATATTTGGAAGCCCATAGAGGGCTATGGTGAAAAAGGAAATATCCTCAGTTCAAATCTGGAAAGAAGCTTCCTGAGAAGCTGCTCTGTAATGTGTGACTTCCACTCACAGAGTTAAATCTGTATTTCGTGGATCTCTTTGCTAGCCTTATTTCTGTGGAATCTGAGAACAGATATTTCGGATCCCTTTGAAGACTATAGGGCCATAGGAAATATCCTCCGATAACAAAGAGAAAGAAGCTTTCTGAGAAACTTCTTTGTGTTCTGTGAAATCATCTCACAGAGTTACAGCTTTCCCCTCAAGAAGCCTTTCGCTAAGACAGTTCTTGTGGAATTGGCAAAGTGATATTTGGAAGCCCATAGAGGGTTATGGTGAAAAAGGAAATATCCTCAGATGAAATCTGGAAAGAAGCTTTATGAGAAACTGCTCTGTGATGTGTGACTTCCACTCACAGAGTTACATCTGTATTTCGTGGATCTCTTTAATAGCCTTATTTCTGTGGAATCTGAGAACAGATATTTCGGATCCCTTTGAAGACTATAGGGCCAAAGGAAATATCCTCCGATAACAAAGAGAAAGAAGCTTTCTGAGAAACTTCTTTGTGTTCTGTGAAATCATCTCACAGAGTTACACCTTTCCCCTCAAAAGCCTTTCGCTAAGACATTTCTTGTGGAATTGGCAAAGTGATATTTGGAAGCCCATAGAGGGCTATGGTGAAAAAGGAAATATCCTCAGATGAAATCTGGAAAGAAGCTTTCTGAGAAACTTCTCTGTGATGTGTGACTTCCACTCACAGAGTTACATCTGTATTTCGTGGATCTCTTTGCTAGCCTTATTTCTGTGGAATCTGAGAACAGATATTTCGGATCCCTTTGAAGACTATAGGGCCAAAGGAAATATCCTCCGATAACAAAGAGAAAGAAGCTTTCTGAGAAACTTCTTTGTGTTCTGTGAAATCATCTCACAGTGTTACAGCTTTCCCCTCAAGAAGGCTTTCGCTAAGACGGTTCTTGTGGAATTGGCAAAGGGATATTTGGAAGCCCATAGAGGGCTATGGTGAAAAAGGAAATATCCTCAGATGAAATCTGGAAAGAAGCTTTCTGAGAAACTGCTCTGTGATGTGTGACTTCCACTCACAGAGGTACATCTGTATTTCGTGGATTTCTTTGCTAGCCTTATTTCTGTGGAATCTGAGAACAGATATTTCGGATCCCTTTGAAGACTATAGGGCCAAAGGAAATATCCTCCGATAACAAAGAGAAAGAAGCTTTCTGAGAAACTTCTTTGTGTTCTGTGAAATCATCTCACAGAGTTACAGCTTTCCCCTCAAGAAGCCTTTCGCTAAGACAGTTCTTGTGGAATTGGCAAAGTGATATTTGGAAGCCCTTAGAGGGCTATGGTGAAAAAGGAAATATCCTTAGATGAAATCTGGAAAGAAGCTTTCTGAGAAACTTCTCTGTGGTGTGTGACTTCCACTCACAGAGTTACATCTGTATTTCGTGGATCTCTTTGCTAGCCCTATTTCAGTGGAATCTGAGAAAAGATATTTCGGATCCCTTTGAAGACTATAGGGCCAAAGGAAATATCCTCGGAAACAAAGAGAAAGAAGCTTTCTGAGAAACTTCTTTGTGTTCTGTGAAATCATCTCACAGAGTTACAGCTTTCCCCTCAAGAAGCCTTTCGCTAAGACAGTTCTTGTGGAATTGGCAAAGTGATATTTGGAAGCCCATACAGGGCTATGGTGAAAAAGGAAATATCCTCAGATGAAATCTGGAAAGAAGCTTTCTGAAATACTGCTGTGTGATGTGTGACTTCCACTCACAGAGTTACATCCGTATTTCGTGGATCTCTTTGCTAGCCTTATTTCTGTGGAATCTGAGAACAGATATTTCGGATCCTTTTGAAGACTATAGGGCCAAAGGAATTATCCTCCGATAACAAAGAGAAAGAAGCTTTCTGAGAAACTTCTTTGTGTTCTGTGAAATCATCTCACAGAGTTACAGCTTTCCCCTCAAGAAGCCTTTCGCTAAGACGGTTC
This sequence comes from Macaca mulatta, assembly GCF_049350105.2. Taxonomy (NCBI): domain Eukaryota; kingdom Metazoa; phylum Chordata; class Mammalia; order Primates; family Cercopithecidae; genus Macaca; species Macaca mulatta. Next base: position 52,079,462 of record NC_133422.1, on the reverse strand, counting down.
TTGTGGAATTGGCAAAGTGATATTTGGAAGCCCCTAGAGGGCTATGGTGAAAAAGGAAATATCCTCAGATGAAATCTGGAAAGAAGCTTTCTGAGAAACTGCTCTGTGATGTGTGACTTCCACTCACAGAGGTACATCTGTATTTCGTGGATTTCTTTGCTAGCCTTATTTCTGTGGAATCTGAGAACAGATATTTCGGATCCCTTTGAAGACTATAGGGCCAAAGGAAGTATCCTCCGATAACAAAGAGAAAGAAGCTTTCTGAGAAACTTCTTTGTGTTCTGTGAAATCATCTCACAGAGTTACACCTTTCCTCTCAAAAGCCTTTCGCTAAGACAGTTCTTGTGGAATTGGCAAAGTGTTATTTGGAAGCCCATAGAGGGCTAAGGGGAAAAAGGAAATATCCTCAGATGAAATCTGGAAAGAAGCTTTCTGAGAAACTGCTCTGTGATGTGTGACTTCCACTCACAGAGTTACATCTGTATTTCGTGGATATCTTTGCTAGCCTTATTTCTGTGGAATCTGAGAACAGATATTTCGGATCCCTTTGAAGACTATAGGGCCAAAGGAAATATCCTCTGATAACAAAGAGAAAGAAGCTTTCTGAGAAACTTCTTTGTGTTCTGTGAAATTATCTCACAAAGTTACAGCTTTCCCCTCAAGTAGCCTTTCACTAAGACGGTTCTTGTGGAATTGGCAAAGTGATATTTGGAAGCCATTGAGGGCTATGGTGCAAAAGGAAATATGCTCAGATGAAATCTGGAAAGACGCTTTCTGAGAAACTGCTCTGTGATGTGTGACTTCCACTCACAGAGATATATCTGTATTTCGTGGATCTCTTTGCTAGCCTTATTTCTGTGGAATCTGAGAACAGATATTTCGGATCCTTTTGAAGACTATAGGGCCAAAGGAAATATCCTCCGATAACAAAGAGAAAGAAGCTTTCTGAGAAACTTCTTTGTGTTCTGTGAAATCATCTCACAGAGTTACAGCTTTCCCCTCAAGAAGCCTTTCGCTAAGACGGTTCTTGTGGAATTGGCAAAGTGATATTTGGAAGCCCATAGAGGGCTATGGTGAAAAAGGAAATATCCTCAGATGAAATCTGGAAAGAAGCTTTCTGAGAAACTGCTCTGTGATGTGGGACTTCCACTCACAGAGTTACATCTGTATTTCGTGGATCTCTTTGCTAGCCTTATTTCTGTGGAATCTGAGAACAGATATTTCGGATCCCTTTGAAGACTATAGGGCCAAAGGAAATATCCTCCGATAACAAAGAGAAAGAAGCTTTCTGAGAAACTTCTTTGTGTTCTGTGAAATCATCTCACAGAGTTACAGCTTTCCCCTCAAGAAGCCTTTCGCTAAGACGGTTCTTGTGGAATTGGCAAAGTGATATTTGGAAGCCCATAGAGGGCTATGGTGAAAAAGGAAATATCCTCAGATGAAATCTGGAAAGAAGCTTTCTGAGAAACTGCTCTGTGATGTGGGACTTCCACTCACAGAGTTACATTTGTATTTCGTGGATCTCTTTGCTAGCCTTATTTCTGTGGAATCTGAGAACAGATATTTCGGATCCCTTTGAAGACTATAGGTCCAAAGGAAATATCCTCCGATAACAAATGAAAGAATCTTTCTGAGAAACTTCTTTGTGTTCTGTGAAATCATCTCACAGAGTTACAGCTTTCCCCTCAAGAAGCCTTTCGCTAATTGGTTCTTGTGGAATTGGCAAAGTGATATTTGGAAGCCCATAGAGGGCTATGGTGAAAAAGGAAATATCCTCAGTTCAAATCTGGAAAGAAGCTTCCTGAGAAGCTGCTCTGTGATGTGTGACTTCCACTCACAGAGTTAAATCTGTATTTCGTGGATCTCTTTGCTAGCCTTATTTCTGTGGAATCTGAGAACAGATATTTCGGATCCCTTTGAAGACTATAGGGCCATAGGAAATATCCTCCGATAACAAAGAGAAAGAAGCTTTCTGAGAAACTTGTTTGTGTTCTGTGAAATCATCTCACAGAGTTACAGCTTTCCCCTCAAGAAGCCTTTCGCTAAGACAGTTCTTGTGGAATTGGCAAAGTGATATTTGGAAGCCCTTAGAGGGCTATGGTGAAAAAGGAAATATCCTCAGATGAAATCTGGAAAGAAGCTTTCTGAGAAACTTCTCTGTGATGTGTGACTTCCACTCACAGAGTTACATCTGTATTTCGTGGATCTCTTTGCTAGCCTTATTTCTGTGGAATCTGAGAACAGATATTTCGGATCCCTTTGAAGACTATATGGCCAAAGGAAATATCCTCCGATAACAAAGACAAAGAAGCTTTCTGAGAAACTTCTCTGTGTTCTGTGAAATCATCTCACAGAGTTACAGCTTTCCCCTCAAGAAGCCTTTCGCTAGGACTGTTCTTGTGGAATTGGCAAAGTGATATTTGGAAGCCCTTAGAGGGCTATGGTGAAAAAGGAAATATCCTCAGATGAAATCTGGAAAGAAGCCTTCTGAGAAACTGCTCTGTGATGTGTGACTTCCACTCACAGAGTTACATATGTATTTCGTGGATCTCTTTGCTAGCCTTATTTCTGTGGAATCTGAGAACAGATATTTCGGAACTCTTTGAAGACTATAGGGCCAAAGGAAATATCCTCCGATAACAAAGAGAAAGAAGCTTTCTGAGAAACTGCTTTGTGTTGTGTGAAATCATCTCACAGAGTTACAGCTTTCCCCTCAAGAAGCCTTTCGCTAAGACAGTTCTTGTGGAATTTCCAAAGTGATATTTGGAAGCCCATAGAGGGCTATGGTGAAAAAGGAAATATCCTCAGATGAAATCTGGAAAGAAGCCTTCTGAGAAACTGCTCTGGGATGTGTGACTTCCACTCACAGAGTTACATCTGTATTTCGTGGATCTCTTTGCTAGTTTTATTTCTGTGGAATCTGAGAACAGATATTTCGGATCCCTTTGAAGACTATAGGGCCAAAGGAAATATCCTCCGATAACAAAGAGAAAGAATCTTTCTGAGAAACTTCTTTGTGTTCTGTGAAATCATCTCACAGAGTTACAGCTTTCCCCTCAAGAAGGCTTTCGCTAAGACGGTTCTTGTGGAATTGGCAAAGTGATATTTGGAAGCCCATAGAGGGCTATGGTGAAAAAGGAAATATCCTCAGATGAAATCTGGAAAGAAGCCTTCTGAGAAACTGCTCTGTGATGTGTGATTTCCACTCACAGAGTTACATATGTATTTCGTGGATCACTTTGCTAGCCTTATTTCTGTGGAATCTGAGAACAGATATTTCGGAACTCTTTGAAGACTATAGGGCCAAAGGAAATATCCTCCGATAACAAAGAGAAAGAAGCTTTCTGAGAAACTTCTTTGTGTTCTGTGAAATCATCTCACAGAGTTACAGCTTTCCCCTCAAGAAGGCTTTCGCTAAGACGGTTCTTGTGGAATTGGCAAAGTGATATTTGGAAGCCCTTAGAGGGCTATGGTGAAAAAGGAAATATCCTCAGATGAAATCTGGAAAGAAGCCTTCTGAGAAACTGCTCTGTGATGTGTGACTTCCACTCACAGAGTTACATATGTATTTCGTGGATCTCTTTGCTAGCCTTATTTCTGTGGAATCTGAGAACAGATATTTCGGAACTCTTAGAAGACTATAGGGCCAAAGGAAATATCCACCGATAACAAGGAGAAAGAAGCTTTCTGAGAAACTTCTTTGTGTTGTGTGAAATCATCTCACAGAGTTACAGCTTTCCCCTCAAGAAGCCTTTCGCTAAGACCGTTCTTGTGGAATTTCCAAAGTGATATTTGGAAGCCCATAGAGGGCTATGGTGAAAAAGGAAATATCCTCAGATGAAATCTGGAAAGAAGCATTCTGAGAAACTGCTCTGGGATGTGTGAGTTCCACTCACAGAGTTACATCTGTATTTCGTGGATCTCTTTGCTAGCCCTATTTCAGTGGAATCTGAGAAAAGATATTTCGGATCCCTTTGAAGACTATAGGGCCAAAGGAAATATCCTCGGAAACAAAGAGAAAGAAGCTTTCTGAGAAACTTCTTTGTGTTCTGTGAAATCATCTCACAGAGTTACAGCTTTCCCCTCAAGAAGCCTTTCGCTAAGACAGTTCTTGTGGAATTGGCAAAGTGATATTTGGAAGCACATACAGGGCTATGGTGAAAAAGGAAATATCCTCAGATGAAATCTGGAAAGAAGCTTTCTGAAATACTGCTGTGTGATGTGTGACTTCCACTCACAGAGTTACATCCGTATTTCGTGGATCTCTTTGCTAGCCTTATTTCTGTGGAATCTGAGAACAGATATTTCGGATCCTTTTGAAGACTATAGGGCCAAAGGAATTATCCTCCGATAACAAAGAGAAAGAAGCTTTCTGAGAAACTTCTTTGTGTTCTGTGAAATCATCTCACAGAGTTACAGCTTTCCCCTCAAGAAGCCTTTCGCTAATACGGTTCTTGTGGAATTGGCAAAGTGATATTTGGAAGCCCCTAGAGGGCTATGGTGAAAAAGGAGATATCCTCAGATGAAATCTGGAAAGAAGCTTTCTGAGAAACTGCTCTGTGATGTGGGACTTCCACTCACAGAGTTACATCTGTATTTCGTGGATCTCTTTGCTAGCCTTATTTCTGTGGAATCTGAGAACAGATATTTCGGATCCCTTTTAAGACTATAGGTCCAATGGAAATATCCTCCGATAACAAATGAAAGAAGCTTTCTGAGAAACTTCTTTGTGTTCTGTGAAATCATCTCACAGAGTTACAGCTATCCCCTCAAGAAGCCTTTCGCTAAGACGGTTCTTGTGGAATTGGCAAAGTGATATTTGGAAGCCCATAGAGGGCTATGGTGAAAAAGGAAATATCCTCAGTTCAAATCTGGAAAGAAGCTTCCTGAGAAGCTGCTCTGTGATGTGTGACTTCCACTCACAGAGTTAAATCTGTATTTCGTGGATCTCTTTGCTAGCCTTATTTCTGTGGAATCTGAGAACAGATATTTCGGATCCCTTTGAAGACTATAGGGCCATAGGAAATATCCTCCGATAACAAAGAGAAAGAAGCTTTCTGAGAAACTTCTTTGTGTTCTGTGAAATCATCTCACAGAGTTACACCTTTCCTCTCAAAAGCCTTTCGCTAAGACAGTTCTTGTGGAATTGGCAAAGTGTTATTTGGAAGCCCATAGAGGGCTAAGGGGAAAAAGGAAATATCCTCAGATGAAATCTGGAAAGAAGCTTTCTGAGAAACTGCTCTGTGATGTGTGACTTCCACTCACAGAGTTACATCTGTATTTCGTGGATATCTTTGCTAGCCTTATTTCTGTGGAATCTGAGAACAGATATTTCGGATCCCTTTGAAGACTATAGGGCCAAAGGAAATATCCTCTGATAACAAAGAGAAAGAAGCTTTCTGAGAAACTTCTTTGTGTTCTGTGAAATTATCTCACAAAGTTACAGCTTTCCCCTCAAGTAGCCTTTCACTAAGACGGTTCTTGTGGAATTGGCAAAGTGATATTTGGAAGCCTTTGAGGGCTATGGTGCAAAAGGAAATATGCTCAGATGAAATCTGGAAAGACGCTTTCTGAGAAACTGCTCTGTGATGTGTGACTTCCACTCACAGAGATATATCTGTATTTCGTGGATCTCTTTGCTAGCCTTATTTCTGTGGAATCTGAGAACAGATATTTCGGATCCTTTTGAAGACTATAGGGCCAAAGGAAATATCCTCCGATAACAAAGAGAAAGAAGCTTTCTGAGAAACTTCTTTGTGTTCTGTGAAATCATCTCACAGAGTTACAGCTTTCCCCTCAAGAAGCCTTTCGCTAAGACGGTTCTTGTGGAATTGGCAAAGTGATATTTGGAAGCCCATAGAGGGCTATGGTGAAAAAGGAAATATCCTCAGATGAAATCTGGAAAGAAGCTTTCTGAGAAACTGCTCTGTGATGTGGGACTTCCACTCACAGAGTTACATCTGTATTTCGTGGATCTCGTTGCTAGCCTTATTTCTGTGGAATCTGAGAACAGATATTTCGGATCCCTTTGAAGACTATATGGCCAAAGGAAATATCCTCCGATAACAAAGACAAAGAAGCTTTCTGAGAAACTTCTCTGTGTTCTGTGAAATCATCTCACAGAGTTACAGCTTTCCCCTCAAGAAGGCTTTCGCTAAGACGGTTCTTGTGGAATTGGCAAAGTGATATTTGGAAGCCCTTAGAGGGCTATGGTGAAAAAGGAAATATCCTCAGATGAAATCTGGAAAGAAGCCTTCTGAGAAACTGCTCTGTGATGTGTGACTTCCACTCACAGAGTTACATATGTATTTCGTGGATCTCTTTGCTAGCCTTATTTCTGTGGAATCTGAGAACAGATATTTCGGAACTCTTTGAAGACTATAGGGCCAAAGGAAATATCCTCCGATAACAAAGAGAAAGAACCTTTCTGAGAAACTGCTTTGTGTTGTGTGAAATCATCTCACAGAGTTACAGCTTTCCCCTCAAGAAGCCTTTCGCTAAGACAGTTCTTGTGGAATTTCCAAAGTGATATTTGGAAGCCCATAGAGGGCTATGGTGAAAAAGGAAATATCCTCAGATGAAATCTGGAAAGAAGCCTTCTGAGAAACTGCTCTGGGATGTGTGACTTCCACTCACAGAGTTACATCTGTATTTCGTGGATCTCTTTGCTAGTTTTATTTCTGTGGAATCTGAGAACAGATATTTCGGATCCCTTTGAAGACTATAGGGCCAAAGGAAATATCCTCCGATAACAAAGAGAAAGAATCTTTCTGAGAAACTTCTTTGTGTTCTGTGAAATCATCTCACAGAGTTACAGCTTTCCCCTCAAGAAGGCTTTCGCTAAGACGGTTCTTGTGGAATTGGCAAAGTGATATTTGGAAGCCCATAGAGGGCTATGGTGAAAAAGGAAATATCCTCAGATGAAATCTGGAAAGAAGCCTTCTGAGAAACTGCTCTGTGATGTGTGATTTCCACTCACAGAGTTACATATGTATTTCGTGGATCTCTTTGCTAGCCTTATTTCTGTGGAATCTGAGAACAGATATTTCGGAACTCTTTGAAGACTATAGGGCCAAAGGAAATATCCTCCGATAACAAAGAGAAAGAAGCTTTCTGAGAAACTTCTTTGTGTTCTGTGAAATCATCTCACAGAGTTACAGCTTTCCCCTCAAGAAGGCTTTCGCTAAGACGGTTCTTGTGGAATTGGCAAAGTGATATTTGGAAGCCCTTAGAGGGCTATGGTGAAAAAGGAAATATCCTCAGATGAAATCTGGAAAGAAGCCTTCTGAGAAACTGCTCTGTGATGTGTGACTTCCACTCACAGAGTTACATATGTATTTCGTGGATCTCTTTGCTAGCCTTATTTCTGTGGAATCTGAGAACAGATATTTCGGAACTCTTAGAAGACTATAGGGCCAAAGGAAATATCCACCGATAACAAGGAGAAAGAAGCTTTCTGAGAAACTTCTTTGTGTTGTGTGAAATCATCTCACAGAGATACAGCTTTCCCCTCAAGAAGCCTTTCGCTAAGACCGTTCTTGTGGAATTTCCAAAGTGATATTTGGAAGCCCATAGAGGGCTATGGTGAAAAAGGAAATATCCTCAGATGAAATCTGGAAAGAAGCATTCTGAGAAACTGCTCTGGGATGTGTGAGTTCCACTCACAGAGTTACATCTGTATTTCGTGGATCTCTTTGCTAGTTTTATTTCTGTGGAATCTGAGAACAGATATTTCGGATCCCTTTGAAGACTATAGGGCCAAAGGAAATATCCTCCGATAACAAAGAGAAAGAAGCTTTCTGAGAAACTTCTTTGTGTTCTGTGAAATCATCTCACAGAGTTACAGCTTTCCCCTCAAGAAGCCTTTCGCTAAGACAGTTCTTGTGGAATTGGCAAAGTGATATTTGGAAGCCCTTAGAGGGCTATGGTGAATAAGGAAATATCCTCAGATGAAATCTGGAAAGAAGCTTTCTGAGATACTGCTCTGTGATGTGTGACTTCCACTCACAGAGTTACATCTGTATTTCGTGGATCTCTTTGCTAGACTTATTTTTGTGGAATCTGAGAACAGATATTTCGGATCCCTTTGAAGACTATAGGGCCAAAGGAAATATCCTCCGATAACAAAGAGAAAGAAGCTTTCTGAGAAACTTCTTTGTGTTCTGTGAAATCATCTCACAGAGTTACAGCTTTCCCCTCAAGAAGCCTTTCGCTAAGACAGTTCTTGTGGAATTGCAAAGTGATATTTGGAAGCCCTTAGAGGGCTATGGTGAAAAAGGAAATATCCTCAGATGAAATCTGGAAAGAAGCTTTCTGAGAAACTTCTCTGTGGTGTGTGACTTCCACTCACAGAGTTACATCTGTATTTCGTGGATCTCTTTGCTAGCCCTATTTCAGTGGAATCTGAGAAAAGATATTTCGGATCCCTTGAAGACTATAGGGCCAAAGGAAATATCCTCGGAAACAAAGAGAAAGAAGCTTTCTGAGAAACTTCTTTGTGTTCTGTGAAATCATCTCACAGAGTTACAGCTTTCCCCTCAAGAAGCCTTTCGCTAAGACAGTTCTTGTGGAATTGGCAAAGTGATATTTGGAAGCCCATACAGGGCTATGGTGAAAAAGGAAATATCCTCAGATGAAATCTGGAAAGAAGCTTTCTGAAATACTGCTGTGTGATGTGTGACTTCCACTCACAGAGTTACATCCGTATTTCGTGGATCTCTTTGCTAGCCTTATTTCTGTGGAATCTGAGAACAGATATTTCGGATACTTTTGAAGACTATAGGGCCAAAGGAATTATCCTCCGATAACAAAGAGAAAGAAGCTTTCTGAGAAACTTCTTTGTGTTCTGTGAAATCATCTCACAGAGTTACAGCTTTCCCCTCAAGAAGCCTTTCGCTAAGACGGTTCTTGTGGAATTGGCAAAGTGATATTTGGAAGCCCCTAGAGGGCTATGGTGAAAAAGGAGATATCCTCAGATGAAATCTGGAAAGAAGCTTTCTGAGAAACTGCTCTGTGATGTGGGACTTCCACTCACAGAGTTACATCTGTATTTCGTGGATCTCTTTGCTAGCCTTATTTCTGTGGAATCTGAGAACAGATATTTCGGATCCCTTTTAAGACTATAGGTCCAATGGAAATATCCTCCGATAACAAATGAAAGAAGCTTTCTGAGAAACTTCTTTGTGTTCTGTGAAATCATCTCACAGAGTTACAGCTATCCCCTCAAGAAGCCTTTCGCTAAGACGGTTCTTGTGGAATTGGCAAAGTGATATTTGGAAGCCCATAGAGGGCTATGGTGAAAAAGGAAATATCCTCAGTTCAAATCTGGAAAGAAGCTTCCTGAGAAGCTGCTCTGTGATGTGTGACTTCCACTCACAGAGTTAAATCTGTATTTCGTGGATCTCTTTGCTAGCCTTATTTCTGTGGAATCTGAGAACAGATATTTCGGATCCCTTTGAAGACTATAGGGCCATAGGAAATATCCTCCGATAACAAAGAGAAAGAAGCTTTCTGAGAAACTTGTTTGTGTTCTGTGAAATCATCTCACAGAGTTACAGCTTTCCCCTCAAGAAGCCTTTCGCTAAGACAGTTCTTGTGGAATTGGCAAAGTGATATTTGGAAGCCCTTAGAGGGCTATGGTGAAAAAGGAAATATCCTCAGATGAAATCTGGAAAGAAGCTTTCTGAGAAACTTCTCTGTGATGTGTGACTTCCACTCACAGAGTTACATCTGTATTTCGTGGATCTCTTTGCTAGCCTTATTTCTGTGGAATCTGAGAACAGATATTTCGGATCCCTTTGAAGACTATATGGCCAAAGGAAATATCCTCCGATAACAAAGACAAAGAAGCTTTCTGAGAAACTTCTCTGTGTTCTGTGAAATCATCTCACAGAGTTACAGCTTTCCCCTCAAGAAGGCTTTCGCTAAGACGGTTCTTGTGGAATTGGCAAAGTGATATTTGGAAGCCCTTAGAGGGCTATGGTGAAAAAGGAAATATCCTCAGATGAAATCTGGAAAGAAGCCTTCTGAGAAACTGCTCTGTGATGTGTGACTTCCACTCACAGAGTTACATATGTATTTCGTGGATCTCTTTGCTAGCCTTATTTCTGTGGAATCTGAGAACAGATATTTCGGAACTCTTTGAAGACTATAGGGCCAAAGGAAATATCCTCCGATAACAAAGAGAAAGAAGCTTTCTGAGAAACTGCTTTGTGTTGTGTGAAATCATCTCACAGAGTTACAGCTTTCCCCTCAAGAAGCCTTTCGCTAAGACAGTTCTTGTGGAATTTCCAAAGTGATATTTGGAAGCCCATAGAGGGCTATGGTGAAAAAGGAAATATCCTCAGATGAAATCTGGAAAGAAGCCTTCTGAGAAACTGCTCTGGGATGTGTGACTTCCACTCACAGAGTTACATCTGTATTTCGTGGATCTCTTTGCTAGTTTTATTTCTGTGGAATCTGAGAACAGATATTTCGGATCCCTTTGAAGACTATAGGGCCAAAGGAAATATCCTCCGATAACAAAGAGAAAGAATCTTTCTGAGAAACTTCTTTGTGTACTGTGAAATCATCTCACAGAGTTACAGCTTTCCCCTCAAGAAGGCTTTCGCTAAGACGGTTCTTGTGGAATTGGCAAAGTGATATTTGGAAGCCCATAGAGGGCTATGGTGAAAAAGGAAATATCCTCAGATGAAATCTGGAAAGAAGCCTTCTGAGAAACTGCTCTGTGATGTGTGATTTCCACTCACAGAGTTACATATGTATTTCGTGGATCTCTTTGCTAGCCTTATTTCTGTGGAATCTGAGAACAGATATTTCGGAACTCTTTGAAGACTATAGGGCCAAAGGAAATATCCTCCGATAACAAAGAGAAAGAAGCTTTCTGAGAAACTTCTTTGTGTTCTGTGAAATCATCTCACAGAGTTACAGCTTTCCCCTCAAGAAGGCTTTCGCTAAGACGGTTCTTGTGGAATTGGCAAAGTGATATTTGGAAGCCCTTAGAGGGCTATGGTGAATAAGGAAATATCCTCAGATGAAATCTGGAAAGAAGCTTTCTGAGATACTGCTCTGTGATGTGTGACTTCCACTCACAGAGTTACATCTGTATTTCGTGGATCTCTTTGCTAGACTTATTTCTGTGGAATCTGAGAACAGATATTTCGGATCCCTTTGAAGACTATAGGGCCAAAGGAAATATCCTCCGATAACAAAGAGAAAGAAGCTTTCTGAGAAACTTCTTGTGTCTGTGAAATCATCTCACAGATTTACAGCTTTCCCCTCAAGAAGCCTTTCGCTAAGACGGTTCTTGTGGAATTGGCAAAGTGTTATTTGGAAGCCCATAGAGGGCTATGGGGAAAAGGAAATATCCTCAGATGAAATCTGGAAAGAAGCTTTCTGAGAAACTGCTCTGTGATGTGTGACTTCCCCTCACAGAGTTACATCTGTATTTCGTGGATCTCTTTGCTAGCCTTATTTCTGTGGAATCTGACAACAGATATTTCGGATCCCTTTGAAGACTATAGGGCCAAAGGAAATATCCTCCGATAACAAAGAGAAAGAAGCTTTCTGAGAAACTTCTTTGTGTTCTGTGAAATCATCTCACAGAGTTACAGCTTTCCCCTCAAGAAGCCTTTCGCTAAGACAGTTCTTGTGGAATTGGCAAAGTGATATTTGGAAGCCCATAGAGGGCTATGTTGAAAAAGGAAATATCCTCAGATCAAATCTGGAAAGAAGCTTCCTCAGAAGCTGCTCTGTGATGTGTGACTTCCACTCACAGAGTTACATCCGTATTTCGTGGATCTCTTTGCTAGCCTTATTTCTGTGGAATCTGAGAACAGATATTTCGGATCCCTTTGAAGACTATAGGGCCAAAGGAAATATCCTCCGATAACAAAGAGAAAGAAGCTTTCTGAGAAACTTCTTGTGTCTGTGAAATCATCTCACAGATTTACAGCTTTCCCCTCAAGAAGCCTTTCGCTAAGACGGTTCTTGTGGAATTGGCAAAGTGTTATTTGGAAGCCCATAGAGGGCTATGGGGAAAAGGAAATATCCTCAGATGAAATCTGGAAAGAAGCTTTCTGAGAAACTGCTCTGTGATGTGTGACTTCCCCTCACAGAGTTACATCTGTATTTCGTGGATCTCTTTGCTAGCCTTATTTCTGTGGAATCTGACAACAGATATTTCGGATCCCTTTGAAGACTATAGGGCCAAAGGAAATATCCTCCGATAACAAAGAGAAAGAAGCTTTCTGAGAAACTTCTTTGTGTTCTGTGAAATCATCTCACAGAGTTACAGCTTTCCCCTCAAGAAGCCTTTCGCTAAGACAGTTCTTGTGGAATTGGCAAAGTGATATTTGGAAGCCCTTAGAGGGCTATGGTGAAAAAGGAAATATCCTCAGATGAAATCTGGAAAGAAGCTTTCTGAGAAACTTCTCTGTGGTGTGTGACTTCCACTCACAGAGTTACATCTGTATTTCGTGGATCTCTTTGCTAGCCCTATTTCAGTGGAATCTGAGAAAAGATATTTCGGATCCCTTTGAAGACTATAGGGCCAAAGGAAATATCCTCGGAAACAAAGAGAAAGAAGCTTTCTGAGAAACTTCTTTGTGTTCTGTGAAATCATCTCACAGAGTTACAGCTTTCCCCTCAAGAAGCCTTTCGCTAAGACAGTTCTTGTGGAATTGGCAAAGTGATATTTGGAAGCCCATACAGGGCTATGGTGAAAAAGGAAATATCCTCAGATGAAATCTGGAAAGAAGGTTTCTGAAATACTGCTGTGTGATGTGTGACTTCCACTCACAGAGTTACCTCCGTATTTCGTGGATCTCTTTGCTAGCCTTATTTCTGTGGAATCTGAGAACAGATATTTCGGATCCTTTTGAAGACTATAGGGCCAAAGGAATTATCCTCCGATAACAAAGAGAAAGAAGCTTTCTGAGAAACTTCTTTGTGTTCTGTGAAATCATCTCACAGAGTTACAGCTTTCCCCTCAAGAAGCCTTTCGCTAAGACGGTTCTTGTGGAATTGGCAAAGTGATATTTGGAAGCCCCTAGAGGGCTATGGTGAAAAAGGAAATATCCTCAGATGAAATCTGGAAAGAAGCTTTCTGAGAAACTTCTCTGTGATGTGTGACTTCCACTCACAGAGTTACATCTGTATTTCGTGGATCTCTTTGCTAGCCTTATTTCTGTGGAATCTGAGAACAGATATTTCGGAACTCTTTGAAGACTATAGGGCCAAAGGAAATATCCTCCGATAACAAAGAGAAAGAAGCTTTCTGAGAAACTTCTTTGTGTTCTGTGAAATCATCTCACAGAGTTACAGCTTTCCCCTCAAGAAGGCTTTCGCTAAGACGGTTCTTGTGGAATTGGCAAAGTGATATTTGGAAGCCCTTAGAGGGCTATGGTGAATAAGGAAATATCCTCAGATGAAATCTGGAAAGAAGCTTTCTGAGATACTGCTCTGTGATGTGTGACTTCCACTCACAGAGTTACATCTGTATTTCGTGGATCTCTTTGCTAGACTTATTTCTGTGGAATCTGAGAACAGATATTTCGGATCCCTTTGAAGGCTATAGGGCCAAAGGAAATATCCTCCGATAACAAAGAGAAAGAAGCTTTCTGAGAAACTTCTTGTGTCTGTGAAATCATCTCACAGATTTACAGCTTTCCCCTCAAGAAGCCTTTCGCTAAGACGGTTCTTGTGGAATTGGCAAAGTGTTATTTGGAAGCCCATAGAGGGCTATGGGGAAAAGGAAATATCCTCAGATGAAATCTGGAAAGAAGCTTTCTGAGAAACTGCTCTGTGATGTGTGACTTCCCCTCACAGAGTTACATCTGTATTTCGTGGATCTCTTTGCTAGCCTTATTTCTGTGGAATCTGACAACAGATATTTCGGATCCCTTTGAAGACTATAGGGCCAAAGGAAATATCCTCCGATAACAAAGAGAAAGAAGCTTTCTGAGAAACTTCTTTGTGTTCTGTGAAATCATCTCACAGAGTTACAGCTTTCCCCTCAAGAAGCCTTTCGCTAAGACAGTTCTTGTGGAATTGGCAAAGTGATATTTGGAAGCCCATAGAGGGCTATGTTGAAAAAGGAAATATCCTCAGATCAAATCTGGAAAGAAGCTTCCTCAGAAGCTGCTCTGTGATGTGTGACTTCCACTCACAGAGTTACATCCGTATTTCGTGGATCTCTTTGCTAGCCTTATTTCTGTGGAATCTGAGAACAGATATTTCGGATCCCTTTGAAGACTATAGGGCCAAAGGAAATATCCTCCGATAACAAAGAGAAAGAAGCTTTCTGAGAAACTTCTTGTGTCTGTGAAATCATCTCACAGATTTACAGCTTTCCCCTCAAGAAGCCTTTCGCTAAGACGGTTCTTGTGGAATTGGCAAAGTGTTATTTGGAAGCCCATAGAGGGCTATGGGGAAAAGGAAATATCCTCAGAAGAAATCTGGAAAGAAGCTTTCTGAGAAACTGCTCTGTGATGTGTGACTTCCCCTCACAGAGTTACATCTGTATTTCGTGGATCTCTTTGCTAGCCTTATTTCTGTGGAATCTGAGAACAGATATTTCGGATCCCTTTGAAGACTATAGGGCCAAAGGAAATATCCTCCGATAACAAAGAGAAAGAAGCTTTCTGAGAAACTTCTTTGTGTTCTGTGAAATCATCTCACAGAGTTACAGCTTTCCCCTCAAGAAGCCTTTCGCTAAGACAGTTCTTGTGGAATTGGCAAAGTGATATTTGGAAGCCCTTAGAGGGCTATGGTGAAAAAGGAAATATCCTCAGATGAAATCTGGAAAGAAGCTTTCTGAGAAACTTCTCTGTGGTGTGTGACTTCCACTCACAGAGTTACATCTGTATTTCGTGGATCTCTTTGGTAGCCCTATTTCAGTGGAATCTGAGAAAAGATATTTCGGATCCCTTTGAAGACTATAGGGCCAAAGGAAATATCCTCGGAAACAAAGAGAAAGAAGCTTTCTGAGAAACTTCTTTGTGTTCTGTGAAATCATCTCACAGAGTTACAGCTTTCCCCTCAAGAAGCCTTTCGCTAAGACAGTTCTTGTGGAATTGGCAAAGTGATATTTGGAAGCCCATACAGGGCTATGGTGAAAAAGGAAATATCCTCAGATGAAATCTGGAAAGAAGGTTTCTGAAATACTGCTGTGTGATGTGTGACTTCCACTCACAGAGTTACATCCGTATTTCGTGGATCTCTTTGCTAGCCTTATTTCTGTGGAATCTGAGAACAGATATTTCGGATCCTTTTGAAGACTATAGGGCCAAAGGAATTATCCTCCGATAACAAAGAGAAAGAAGCTTTCTGAGAAACTTCTTTGTGTTCTGTGAAATCATCTCACAGAGTTACAGCTTTCCCCTCAAGAAGCCTTTCGCTAAGACGGTTCTTGTGGAATTGGCAAAGTGATATTTGGAAGCCCCTAGAGGGCTATGGTGAAAAAGGAAATATCCTCAGATGAAATCTGGAAAGAAGCTTTCTGAGAAACTTCTCTGTGATGTGTGACTTCCACTCACAGAGTTACATCTGTATTTCGTGGATCTCTTTGCTAGCCTTATTTCTGTGGAATCTGAGAACAGATATTTCGGATCCCTTTGAAGACTATAGGGCCAAAGGAAATATCCTCCGATAACAAAGAGAAAGAAGCTTTCTGAGAAACTTCTTTGTGTTCTGTGAAATCATCTCACAGAGTTACAGCTTTCCCCTCAAGAAGCCTTTCGCTAAGACGGTTCTTGTGGAATTGGCAAAGGGATATTTGGAAGCCCATAGAGGGCTATGGTGAAAAAGGAAATATCCTCAGATGAAATCTGGAAAGAAGCTTTCTGAGAAACTGCTCTGTGATGTGTGACTTCCACTCACAGAGGTACATCTTTATTTCGTGGATTTCTTTGCTAGCCTTATTTCTGTGGAATCTGAGAACAGATATTTCGGATCCCTTTGAAGACTATAGGGCCAAAGGAAATATCCTCCGATAACAAAGAGAAAGAAGCTTTCTGAGAAACTTCTTTGTGTTCTGTGAAATCATCTCACAGAGTTACAGCTTTCCTCTCAAGAAGCCTTTCGCTAAGACAGTTCTTGTGGAATTGGCAAAGTGATATTTGGAAGCCCTTAGAGGGCTATGGTGAAAAAGGAAATATCCTCAGGTGAAATCTGGAAGGAAGCTTTCTGAGAAACGTCTCTGTGGTGTGTGACTTCCACTCACAGAGTTACATCTGTATTTCGTGGATCTCTTTAATAGCCTTATTTCTGTGGAATCTGAGAACAGATATTTCGGATCCCTTTGAAGACTATAGGGCCAAAGGAAATATCCTCCGATAACAAAGAGAAAGAAGCTTTCTGAGAAACTTCTTTGTGTTCTGTGAAATCATCTCACAGAGTTACAGCTTTCCCCTCAAGAAGCCTTTCGCTAAGACGGTTCTTGTGGAATTGGCAAAGTGATATTTGGAAGCCCAGAGAGGGCTATGGTGAAAAAGGAAATATCCTCAGATGAAATCTGGAAAGAAGCTTTCTGAGATACTGCTCTGTGATGTGTGACTTCCACTCACAGAGTTACATCTGTATTTCGTGGATCTCTTTGCTAGCCTTATTTCTGTGGAATCTGAGAACAGATATTTCGGATCCCTTTGAAGACTATAGGGCCAAAGGAAATATCCTCCGATAACAAAGAGAAAGAAGCTTTCTGAGAAACTTCTTTGTGTTCTGTGAAATCATCTCACAGAGTTACAGCTTTCCCCTCAAGAAGCCTTTCGCTAAGACGGTTCTTGTGGAATTGGCAAAGTGATATTTGGAAGCCCATAGAGGGCTATGGGGAAAAGGAAATATCCTCAGAAGAAATCTGGAAAGAAGCTTTCTGAGAAACTGCTCTGTGATGTGTGACTTCCCCTCACAGAGTTACATCTGTATTTCGTGGATCTCTTTGCTAGCCTTATTTCTGTGGAATCTGAGAACAGATATTTCGGATCCCTTTGAAGACTATAGGGCCAAAGGAAATATCCTCCGATAACAAAGAGAAAGAAGCTTTCTGAGAAACTTCTTTGTGTTCTGTGAAATCATCTCACAGAGTTACAGCTTTCCCCTCAAGAAGCCTTTCGCTAAGACAGTTCTTGTGGAATTGGCAAAGTGATATTTGGAAGCCCTTAGAGGGCTATGGTGAAAAAGGAAATATCCTCAGATGAAATCTGGAAAGAAGCTTTCTGAGAAACTTCTCTGTGGTGTGTGACTTCCACTCACAGAGTTACATCTGTATTTCGTGGATCTCTTTGCTAGCCCTATTTCAGTGGAATCTGAGAAAAGATATTTCGGATCCCTTTGAAGACTATAGGGCCAAAGGAAATATCCTCGGAAACAAAGAGAAAGAAGCTTTCTGAGAAACTTCTTTGTGTTCTGTGAAATCATCTCACAGAGTTACAGCTTTCCCCTCAAGAAGCCTTTCGCTAAGACAGTTCTTGTGGAATTGGCAAAGTGATATTTGGAAGCCCATACAGGGCTATGGTGAAAAAGGAAATATCCTCAGATGAAATCTGGAAAGAAGGTTTCTGAAATACTGCTGTGTGATGTGTGACTTCCACTCACAGAGTTACATCCGTATTTCGTGGATCTCTTTGCTAGCCTTATTTCTGTGGAATCTGAGAACAGATATTTCGGATCCTTTTGAAGACTATAGGGCCAAAGGAATTATCCTCCGATAACAAAGAGAAAGAAGCTTTCTGAGAAACTTCTTTGTGTTCTGTGAAATCATCTCACAGA
This sequence comes from Macaca mulatta, assembly GCF_049350105.2. Taxonomy (NCBI): domain Eukaryota; kingdom Metazoa; phylum Chordata; class Mammalia; order Primates; family Cercopithecidae; genus Macaca; species Macaca mulatta. The sequence goes on along the minus strand of NC_133422.1, from coordinate 52,061,696 downwards.
GTTACAGCTTTCCCCTCAAGAAGCCTTTCGCTAAGACGGTTCTTGTGGAATTGGCAAAGTGATATTTGGAAGCCCCTAGAGGGCTATGGTGAAAAAGGAAATATCCTCAGATGAAATCTGGAAAGAAGCTTTCTGAGAAACTTCTCTGTGATGTGTGACTTCCACTCACAGAGTTACATCTGTATTTCGTGGATCTCTTTGCTAGCCTTATTTCTGTGGAATCTGAGAACAGATATTTCGGATCCCTTTGAAGACTATAGGGCCAAAGGAAATATCCTCCGATAACAAAGAGAAAGAAGCTTTCTGAGAAACTTCTTTGTGTTCTGTGAAATCATCTCACAGAGTTACAGCTTTCCCCTCAAGAAGCCTTTCGCTAAGACGGTTCTTGTGGAATTGGCAAAGGGATATTTGGAAGCCCATAGAGGGCTATGGTGAAAAAGGAAATATCCTCAGATGAAATCTGGAAAGAAGCTTTCTGAGAAACTGCTCTGTGATGTGTGACTTCCACTCACAGAGGTACATCTTTATTTCGTGGATTTCTTTGCTAGCCTTATTTCTGTGGAATCTGAGAACAGATATTTCGGATCCCTTTGAAGACTATAGGGCCAAAGGAAATATCCTCCGATAACAAAGAGAAAGAAGCTTTCTGAGAAACTTCTTTGTGTTCTGTGAAATCATCTCACAGAGTTACAGCTTTCCTCTCAAGAAGCCTTTCGCTAAGACAGTTCTTGTGGAATTGGCAAAGTGATATTTGGAAGCCCTTAGAGGGCTATGGTGAAAAAGGAAATATCCTCAGGTGAAATCTGGAAGGAAGCTTTCTGAGAAACGTCTCTGTGGTGTGTGACTTCCACTCACAGAGTTACATCTGTATTTCGTGGATCTCTTTAATAGCCTTATTTCTGTGGAATCTGAGAACAGATATTTCGGATCCCTTTGAAGACTATAGGGCCAAAGGAAATATCCTCCGATAACAAAGAGAAAGAAGCTTTCTGAGAAACTTCTTTGTGTTCTGTGAAATCATCTCACAGAGTTACAGCTTTCCCCTCAAGAAGCCTTTCGCTAAGACGGTTCTTGTGGAATTGGCAAAGTGATATTTGGAAGCCCAGAGAGGGCTATGGTGAAAAAGGAAATATCCTCAGATGAAATCTGGAAAGAAGCTTTCTGAGATACTGCTCTGTGATGTGTGACTTCCACTCACAGAGTTACATCTGTATTTCGTGGATCTCTTTGCTAGCCTTATTTCTGTGGAATCTGAGAACAGATATTTCGGATCCCTTTGAAGACTATAGGGCCAAAGGAAATATCCTCCGATAACAAAGAGAAAGAAGCTTTCTGAGAAACTTCTTTGTGTTCTGTGAAATCATCTCACAGAGTTACAGCTTTCCCCTCAAGAAGCCTTTCGCTAAGACGGTTCTTGTGGAATTGGCAAAGTGATATTTGGAAGCCCATAGAGGGCTATGGTGAAAAAGGAAATATCCTCAGATGAAATCTGGAAAGAAGCATTCTGAGAAACTGCTCTGGGATGTGTGACTTCCACTCACAGAGTTACATCTGTATTTCGTGGATCTCTTTGCTAGTGTTATTTCTGTGGAATCTGAGAACAGATATTTCGGATCCCTTTGAAGACTATAGGGCCAAAGGAAATATCCTCTGATAACAAAGAGAAAGAAGCTTTCTGAGAAACTTCTTTGTGTTCTGTGAAATTATCTCACAAAGTTACAGCTTTCCCCTCAAGTAGCCTTTCACTAAGACGGTTCTTGTGGAATTGGCAAAGTGATATTTGGAAGCCATTGAGGGCTATGGTGCAAAAGGAAATATGCTCAGATGAAATCTGGAAAGACGCTTTCTGAGAAACTGCTCTGTGATGTGTGACTTCCACTCACAGAGATATATCTGTATTTCGTGGATCTCTTTGCTAGCCTTATTTCTGTGGAATCTGAGAACAGATATTTCGGATCCTTTTGAAGACTATAGGGCCAAAGGAAATATCCTCCGATAACAAAGAGAAAGAAGCTTTCTGAGAAACTTCTTTGTGTTCTGTGAAATCATCTCACAGAGTTACAGCTTTCCCCTCAAGAAGCCTTTCGCTAAGACGGTTCTTGTGGAATTGGCAAAGTGATATTTGGAAGCCCATAGAGGGCTATGGTGAAAAAGGAAATATCCTCAGATGAAATCTGGAAAGAAGCTTTCTGAGAAACTGCTCTGTGATGTGGGACTTCCACTCACAGAGTTACATCTGTATTTCGTGGATCTCTTTGCTAGCCTTATTTCTGTGGAATCTGAGAACAGATATTTCGGATCCCTTTGAAGACTATAGGGCCAAAGGAAATATCCTCCGATAACAAAGAGAAAGAAGCTTTCTGAGAAACTTCTTTGTGTTCTGTGAAATCATCTCACAGAGTTACAGCTTTCCCCTCAAGAAGCCTTTCGCTAAGACGGTTCTTGTGGAATTGGCAAAGTGATATTTGGAAGCCCATAGAGGGCTATGGTGAAAAAGGAAATATCCTCAGATGAAATCTGGAAAGAAGCTTTCTGAGAAACTGCTCTGTGATGTGGGACTTCCACTCACAGAGTTACATTTGTATTTCGTGGATCTCTTTGCTAGCCTTATTTCTGTGGAATCTGAGAACAGATATTTCGGATCCCTTTGAAGACTATAGGTCCAAAGGAAATATCCTCCGATAACAAATGAAAGAAGCTTTCTGAGAAACTTCTTTGTGTTCTGTGAAATCATCTCACAGAGTTACAGCTTTCCCCTCAAGAAGCCTTTCGCTAATTGGTTCTTGTGGAATTGGCAAAGTGATATTTGGAAGCCCATAGAGGGCTATGGTGAAAAAGGAAATATCCTCAGTTCAAATCTGGAAAGAAGCTTCCTGAGAAGCTGCTCTGTGATGTGTGACTTCCACTCACAGAGTTAAATCTGTATTTCGTGGATCTCTTTGCTAGCCTTATTTCTGTGGAATCTGAGAACAGATATTTCGGATCCCTTTGAAGACTATAGGGCCAAAGGAAATATCCTCCGATAACAAAGAGAAAGAAGCTTTCTGAGAAACTTCTTTGTGTTCTGTGAAATCATCTCACAGAGTTACAGCTTTCCCCTCAAGAAGCCTTTCGCTAAGACGGTTCTTGTGGAATTGGCAAAGTGATATTTGGAAGCCCATAGAGGGCTACGGTGAAAAAGGAAATATCCTCAGATGAAATCTGGAAAGAAGCCTTCTGAGAAACTGCTCTGTGATGTGTGACTTCCACTCACAGAGTTAAATATGTATTTCGTGGATCTCTTTGCTAGCCTTATTTCTGTGGAATCTGAGAACAGATATTTCGGAACTCTTTGAAGACTATAGGGCCAAAGGAAATATCCTCCGATAACAAAGAGAAAGAAGCTTTCTGAGAAACTTATTTGTGTTGTGTGAAATCGTCTCACAGAGGTACAGCTTTCGCCTCAAGAAGCCTTTCGCTAGGACAGTTCTTGTGGAATTTCCAAAGTGATATTTGGAAGCCCATAGAGGGCTATGGTGAAAAAGGAAATATCCTCAGATGAAATCTGGAAAGAAGCATTCTGAGAAACTGCTCTGGGATGTGTGACTTCCACTCACAGAGTTACATCTGTATTTCGTGGATCTCTTTGCTAGTGTTATTTCTGTGGAATCTGAGAACAGATATTTCGGATCCCTTTGAAGACTATAGGGCCAAAGGAAATATCCTCTGATAACAAAGAGAAAGAAGCTTTCTGAGAAACTTCTTTGTGTTCTGTGAAATTATCTCACAAAGTTACAGCTTTCCCCTCAAGTAGCCTTTCACTAAGACGGTTCTTGTGGAATTGGCAAAGTGATATTTGGAAGCCATTGAGGGCTATGGTGCAAAAGGAAATATGCTCAGATGAAATCTGGAAAGACGCTTTCTGAGAAACTGCTCTGTGATGTGTGACTTCCACTCACAGAGATATATCTGTATTTCGTGGATCTCTTTGCTAGCCTTATTTCTGTGGAATCTGAGAACAGATATTTCGGATCCTTTTGAAGACTATAGGGCCAAAGGAAATATCCTCCGATAACAAAGAGAAAGAAGCTTTCTGAGAAACTTCTTTGTGTTCTGTGAAATCATCTCACAGAGTTACAGCTTTCCGCTCAAGAAGCCTTTCGCTAAGACGGTTCTTGTGGAATTGGCAAAGTGATATTTGGAAGCCCATAGAGGGCTATGGTGAAAAAGGAAATATCCTCAGATGAAATCTGGAAAGAAGCTTTCTGAGAAACTGCTCTGTGATGTGGGACTTCCACTCACAGAGTTACATCTGTATTTCGTGGATCTCTTTGCTAGCCTTATTTCTGTGGAATCTGAGAACAGATATTTCGGATCCCTTTGAAGACTATAGGGCCAAAGGAAATATCCTCCGATAACAAAGAGAAAGAAGCTTTCTGAGAAACTTCTTTGTGTTCTGTGAAATCATCTCACAGAGTTACAGCTTTCCCCTCAAGAAGCCTTTCGCTAAGACGGTTCTTGTGGAATTGGCAAAGTGATATTTGGAAGCCCATAGAGGGCTATGGTGAAAAAGGAAATATCCTCAGATGAAATCTGGAAAGAAGCTTTCTGAGAAACTGCTCTGTGATGTGGGACTTCCACTCACAGAGTTACATTTGTATTTCGTGGATCTCTTTGCTAGACTTATTTCTGTGGAATCTGAGAACAGATATTTCGGATACCTTTTAAGACTATAGGGCCAAAGGAAATATCCTCTGATAACAAAGAGAAAGAAGCTTTCTGAGAAACTTCTTCTGTCTGTGAAATCATCTCACAGATTTACAGCTTTCCCCTCAAGAAGCCTTTCGCTAAGACGGTTCTTGTGTAATTGGCAAAGTGTTATTTGGAAGCCCATAGAGGGCTATGGGGAAAAGGAAATATCCTCAGATGAAATCTGGAAAGAAGCTTTCTGAGAAACTGCTCTGTGATGTGTGACTTCCCCTCACAGAGTTACATCTGTATTTCGTGGATCTCTTTGCTAGCCTTATTTCTGTGGAATCTGACAACAGATATTTCGGATCCCTTTGAAGACTATAGGGCCAAAGGAAATATCCTCCGATAACAAAGAGAAAGAAGCTTTCTGAGAAACTTCTTTGTGTTCTGTGAAATCATCTCACAGAGTTACAGCTTTCCCATCAAGAAGCCTTTCGCTAAGACAGTTCTTGTGGAATTGGCAAAGGGATATTTGGAAGCCCATACAGGGCTATGTTGAAAAAGAAAATATCCTCAGATCAAATCTGGAAAGAAGCTTCCTGAGAAGCTGCTCTGTGATGTGTGACTTCCACTCAATGAGTTACATCCGTATTTCGTGGATCTCTTTGCTAGCCTTATTTCTGTGGAATCTGAGAACAGATATTTCGGATCCCTTTGAAGACTATAGGGCCAAAGGAAATATCCTCCGATAACAAAGAGAAAGAAGCTTTCTGAGAAACTTCTTTGTGTTCTGTGAAATCATCTCACAGAGTTACAGCTTTCCCCTCAAGAAGCCTTTCGCTAAGACAGTTCTTGTGGAATTGGCAAAGTGATATTTGGAAGCCCTTAGAGGGCTATGGTGAAAAAGGAAATATCCTCAGATGAAATCTGGAAAGAAGCTTTCTGAAGAACTTCACTGTGGTGTGTGACTTCCACTCACAGAGTTACATCTGTATTTCGTGGATCTCTTTGCTAGTCTTATTTCTGTGGAATCTGAGAACAGATATTTCGGATTGCTTTGAAGACTATAGGGCCAAAGGAAATATCCTCCGATAACAAAGAGAAAGAAGCTTTCTGAGAAACTTCTTTGTGTTCTGAGAAATCATCTCACAGAGTTACAGCTTTCCCCTCAAGAAGCCTTTCGCTAAGACAGTTCTTGTGGAATTGGCAAAGTGATATTTGGAAGCCCAGAGAAGGCTATGGTGAAAAAGGAAATATCCTCAGATGAAATCTGGAAAGAAGCTTTCTGAGATACTGCTCTGTGATGTGTGACTTCCACTCACAGAGTTACATCTGTATTTCGTGGATCTCTTTGCTAGCCTTATTTCTGTGGAATCTGAGAACAGATATTAAGGATCCCTTTGAAGACTATAGGGCCAAAGGAAATATCCTCCGATAACAAAGAGAAAGAAGCTTTCTGAGAAACTTCTCTGTGTTCTGTGAAATCATCTCACAGAGTTACAGCTTTCCCCTCAAGAAGCCTTTCGCTAAGACGGTTCTTGTGGAATTGGCAAAGTGATATTTGGAAGCCCATAGAGGGCTATGGTGAAAAAAGAAATATCCTCAGATGAAATCTGGAAAGAAGCTTTCTGAGAAACTGCTCTGTGATGTGGGACTTCCACTCACAGAGTTACATTTGTATTTCGTGGATCTCTTTGCCAGCCTTATTTCTGTGGAAACTGAGAACAGATATTTCGGATCCCTTTGAAGACTATAGGTCCAAAGGAAATATCCTCCGATAACAAATGAAAGAAGCTTTCTGAGAAACTTCTTTGTGTTCTGTGAAATCATCTCACAGAGTTACAGCTTTCCCCTCAAGAAGCCTTTCGCTAATTGGTTCTTGTGGAATTGGCAAAGTGTTATTTGGAAGCCCATAGAGGGCTATGGTGAAAAAGGAAATATCCTCAGTTCAAATCTGGAAAGAAGCTTCCTGAGAAGCTGCTCTGTGATGTGTGACTTCACTCACAGAGTTAAATCTGTATTTCGTGGATCTCTTTGCTAGCCTTATTTCTGTGGAATCTGAGAACAGATATTTCGGATCCCTTTGAAGACTATATGGCCAAAGGAAATATCCTCCGATAACAAAGACAAAGAAGCTTTCTGAGAAACTTCTCTGTGTTCTGTGAAATCATCTCACAGAGTTACAGCTTTCCCCTCAAGAAGGCTTTCGCTAAGACGGTTCTTGTGGAATTGGCAAAGTGATATTTGGAAGCCCATAGAGGGCTATGGTGAAAAAGGAAATATCCTCAGATGAAATCTGGAAAGAAGCCTTCTGAGAAACTGCTCTGTGATGTGTGACTTCCACTCACAGAGTTACATATGTATTTCGTGGATCTCTTTGCTAGCCTTATTTCTGTGGAATCTGAGAACAGATATTTCGGAACTCTTTGAAGACTATAGGGCCAAAGGAAATATCCTCCGATAACAAAGAGAAAGAAGCTTTCTGAGAAACTGCTTTGTGTTGTGTGAAATCATCTCACAGAGTTACAGCTTTCCCCTCAAGAAGCCTTTCGCTAAGACAGTTCTTGTGGAATTTCCAAAGTGATATTTGGAAGCCCATAGCGGGCTATGGTGAAAAAGGAAATATCCTCAGATGAAATCTGGAAAGAAGCCTTCTGAGAAACTGCTCTGGGATGTGTGACTTCCACTCACAGAGTTACATCTGTATTTCGTGGATCTCTTTGCTAGTTTTATTTCTGTGGAATCTGAGAACAGATATTTCGGATCCCTTTGAAGACTATAGGGCCAAAGGAAATATCCTCCGATAACAAAGAGAAAGAAGCTTTCTGAGAAACTTCTTGTGTCTGTGAAATCATCTCACAGATTTACAGCTTTCCCCTCAAGAAGCCTTTCGCTAAGACGGTTCTTGTGGAATTGGCAAAGTGTTATTTGGAAGCCCATAGAGGGCTATGGGGAAAAGGAAATATCCTCAGATGAAATCTGGAAAGAAGCTTTCTGAGAAACTGCTCTGTGATGTGTGACTTCCCCTCACAGAGTTACATCTGTATTTCGTGGATCTCTTTGCTAGCCTTATTTCTGTGGAATCTGACAACAGATATTTCGGATCCCTTTGAAGACTATAGGGCCAAAGGAAATATCCTCCGATAACAAAGAGAAAGAAGCTTTCTGAGAAACTTCTTTGTGTTCTGTGAAATCATCTCACAGAGTTACAGCTTTCCCCTCAAGAAGCCTTTCGCTAAGACAGTTCTTGTGGAATTGGCAAAGTGATATTTGGAAGCCCATAGAGGGCTATGTTGAAAAAGGAAATATCCTCAGATCAAATCTGGAAAGAAGCTTCCTCAGAAGCTGCTCTGTGATGTGTGACTTCCACTCACAGAGTTACATCCGTATTTCGTGGATCTCTTTGCTAGCCTTATTTCTGTGGAATCTGAGAACAGATATTTCGGATCCCTTTGAAGACTATAGGGCCAAAGGAAATATCCTCCGATAACAAAGAGAAAGAAGCTTTCTGAGAAACTTCTTGTGTCTGTGAAATCATCTCACAGATTTACAGCTTTCCCCTCAAGAAGCCTTTCGCTAAGACGGTTCTTGTGGAATTGGCAAAGTGTTATTTGGAAGCCCATAGAGGGCTATGGGGAAAAGGAAATATCCTCAGAAGAAATCTGGAAAGAAGCTTTCTGAGAAACTGCTCTGTGATGTGTGACTTCCCCTCACAGAGTTACATCTGTATTTCGTGGATCTCTTTGCTAGCCTTATTTCTGTGGAATCTGAGAACAGATATTTCGGATCCCTTTGAAGACTATAGGGCCAAAGGAAATATCCTCCGATAACAAAGAGAAAGAAGCTTTCTGAGAAACTTCTTTGTGTTCTGTGAAATCATCTCACAGAGTTACAGCTTTCCCCTCAAGAAGCCTTTCGCTAAGACAGTTCTTGTGGAATTGGCAAAGTGATATTTGGAAGCCCTTAGAGGGCTATGGTGAAAAAGGAAATATCCTCAGATGAAATCTGGAAAGAAGCTTTCTGAGAAACTTCTCTGTGGTGTGTGACTTCCACTCACAGAGTTACATCTGTATTTCGTGGATCTCTTTGCTAGCCCTATTTCAGTGGAATCTGAGAAAAGATATTTCGGATCCCTTTGAAGACTATAGGGCCAAAGGAAATATCCTCGGAAACAAAGAGAAAGAAGCTTTCTGAGAAACTTCTTTGTGTTCTGTGAAATCATCTCACAGAGTTACAGCTTTCCCCTCAAGAAGCCTTTCGCTAAGACAGTTCTTGTGGAATTGGCAAAGTGATATTTGGAAGCCCATACAGGGCTATGGTGAAAAAGGAAATATCCTCAGATGAAATCTGGAAAGAAGGTTTCTGAAATACTGCTGTGTGATGTGTGACTTCCACTCACAGAGTTACATCCGTATTTCGTGGATCTCTTTGCTAGCCTTATTTCTGTGGAATCTGAGAACAGATATTTCGGATCCTTTTGAAGACTATAGGGCCAAAGGAATTATCCTCCGATAACAAAGAGAAAGAAGCTTTCTGAGAAACTTCTTTGTGTTCTGTGAAATCATCTCACAGAGTTACAGCTTTCCCCTCAAGAACCCTTTCGCTAAGACGGTTCTTGTGGAATTGGCAAAGTGATATTTGGAAGCCCCTAGAGGGCTATGGTGAAAAAGGAAATATCCTCAGATGAAATCTGGAAAGAAGCTTTCTGAGAAACTTCTCTGTGATGTGTGACTTCCACTCACAGAGTTACATCTGTATTTCGTGGATCTCTTTGCTAGCCTTATTTCTGTGGAATCTGAGAACAGATATTTCGGATCCCTTTGAAGACTATAGGGCCAAAGGAAATATCCTCCGATAACAAAGAGAAAGAAGCTTTCTGAGAAACTTCTTTGTGTTCTGTGAAATCATCTCACAGAGTTACAGCTTTCCCCTCAAGAAGCCTTTCGCTAAGACGGTTCTTGTGGAATTGGCAAAGGGATATTTGGAAGCCCATAGAGGGCTATGGTGAAAAAGGAAATATCCTCAGATGAAATCTGGAAAGAAGCTTTCTGAGAAACTGCTCTGTGATGTGTGACTTCCACTCACAGAGGTACATCTTTATTTCGTGGATTTCTTTGCTAGCCTTATTTCTGTGGAATCTGAGAACAGATATTTCGGATCCCTTTGAAGACTATAGGGCCAAAGGAAATATCCTCCGATAACAAAGAGAAAGAAGCTTTCTGAGAAACTTCTTTGTGTTCTGTGAAATCATCTCACAGAGTTACAGCTTTCCTCTCAAGAAGCCTTTCGCTAAGACAGTTCTTGTGGAATTGGCAAAGTGATATTTGGAAGCCCTTAGAGGGCTATGGTGAAAAAGGAAATATCCTCAGGTGAAATCTGGAAGGAAGCTTTCTGAGAAACGTCTCTGTGGTGTGTGACTTCCACTCACAGAGTTACATCTGTATTTCGTGGATCTCTTTAATAGCCTTATTTCTGTGGAATCTGAGAACAGATATTTCGGATCCCTTTGAAGACTATAGGGCCAAAGGAAATATCCTCCGATAACAAAGAGAAAGAAGCTTTCTGAGAAACTTCTTTGTGTTCTGTGAAATCATCTCACAGAGTTACAGCTTTCCCCTCAAGAAGCCTTTCGCTAAGACGGTTCTTGTGGAATTGGCAAAGTGATATTTGGAAGCCCAGAGAGGGCTATGGTGAAAAAGGAAATATCCTCAGATGAAATCTGGAAAGAAGCTTTCTGAGATACTGCTCTGTGATGTGTGACTTCCACTCACAGAGTTACATCTGTATTTCGTGGATCTCTTTGCTAGCCTTATTTCTGTGGAATCTGAGAACAGATATTTCGGATCCCTTTGAAGACTATAGGGCCAAAGGAAATATCCTCCGATAACAAAGAGAAAGAAGCTTTCTGAGAAACTTCTTTGTGTTCTGTGAAATCATCTCACAGAGTTACAGCTTTCCCCTCAAGAAGCCTTTCGCTAAGACGGTTCTTGTGGAATTGGCAAAGTGATATTTGGAAGCCCATAGAGGGCTATGGTGAAAAAGGAAATATCCTCAGATGAAATCTGGAAAGAAGCATTCTGAGAAACTGCTCTGGGATGTGTGACTTCCACTCACAGAGTTACATCTGTATTTCGTGGATCTCTTTGCTAGTGTTATTTCTGTGGAATCTGAGAACAGATATTTCGGATCCCTTTGAAGACTATAGGGCCAAAGGAAATATCCTCTGATAACAAAGAGAAAGAAGCTTTCTGAGAAACTTCTTTGTGTTCTGTGAAATTATCTCACAAAGTTACAGCTTTCCCCTCAAGTAGCCTTTCACTAAGACGGTTCTTGTGGAATTGGCAAAGTGATATTTGGAAGCCATTGAGGGCTATGGTGCAAAAGGAAATATGCTCAGATGAAATCTGGAAAGACGCTTTCTGAGAAACTGCTCTGTGATGTGTGACTTCCACTCACAGAGATATATCTGTATTTCGTGGATCTCTTTGCTAGCCTTATTTCTGTGGAATCTGAGAACAGATATTTCGGATCCTTTTGAAGACTATAGGGCCAAAGGAAATATCCTCCGATAACAAAGAGAAAGAAGCTTTCTGAGAAACTTCTTTGTGTTCTGTGAAATCATCTCACAGAGTTACAGCTTTCCCCTCAAGAAGCCTTTCGCTAAGACGGTTCTTGTGGAATTGGCAAAGTGATATTTGGAAGCCCATAGAGGGCTATGGTGAAAAAGGAAATATCCTCAGATGAAATCTGGAAAGAAGCTTTCTGAGAAACTGCTCTGTGATGTGGGACTTCCACTCACAGAGTTACATATGTATTTCGTGGATCTCTTTGCTAGCCTTATTTCTGTGGAATCTGAGAACAGATATTTCGGAACTCTTTGAAGACTATAGGGCCAAAGGAAATATCCTCCGATAACAAAGAGAAAGAAGCTTTCTGAGAAACTTCTTTGTGTTCTGTGAAATCATCTCACAGAGTTACAGCTTTCCCCTCAAGAAGGCTTTCGCTAAGACGGTTCTTGTGGAATTGGCAAAGTGATATTTGGAAGCCCTTAGAGGGCTATGGTGAATAAGGAAATATCCTCAGATGAAATCTGGAAAGAAGCTTTCTGAGATACTGCTCTGTGATGTGTGACTTCCACTCACAGAGTTACATCTGTATTTCGTGGATCTCTTTGCTAGACTTATTTCTGTGGAATCTGAGAACAGATATTTCGGATCCCTTTGAAGACTATAGGGCCAAAGGAAATATCCTCCGATAACAAAGAGAAAGAAGCTTTCTGAGAAACTTCTTGTGTCTGTGAAATCATCTCACAGATTTACAGCTTTCCCCTCAAGAAGCCTTTCGCTAAGACGGTTCTTGTGGAATTGGCAAAGTGTTATTTGGAAGCCCATAGAGGGCTATGGGGAAAAGGAAATATCCTCAGATGAAATCTGGAAAGAAGCTTTCTGAGAAACTGCTCTGTGATGTGTGACTTCCCCTCACAGAGTTACATCTGTATTTCGTGGATCTCTTTGCTAGCCTTATTTCTGTGGAATCTGACAACAGATATTTCGGATCCCTTTGAAGACTATAGGGCCAAAGGAAATATCCTCCGATAACAAAGAGAAAGAAGCTTTCTGAGAAACTTCTTTGTGTTCTGTGAAATCATCTCACAGAGTTACAGCTTTCCCCTCAAGAAGCCTTTCGCTAAGACAGTTCTTGTGGAATTGGCAAAGTGATATTTGGAAGCCCATAGAGGGCTATGTTGAAAAAGGAAATATCCTCAGATCAAATCTGGAAAGAAGCTTCCTCAGAAGCTGCTCTGTGATGTGTGACTTCCACTCACAGAGTTACATCCGTATTTCGTGGATCTCTTTGCTAGCCTTATTTCTGTGGAATCTGAGAACAGATATTTCGGATCCCTTTGAAGACTATAGGGCCAAAGGAAATATCCTCCGATAACAAAGAGAAAGAAGCTTTCTGAGAAACTTCTTGTGTCTGTGAAATCATCTCACAGATTTACAGCTTTCCCCTCAAGAAGCCTTTCGCTAAGACGGTTCTTGTGGAATTGGCAAAGTGTTATTTGGAAGCCCATAGAGGGCTATGGGGAAAAGGAAATATCCTCAGATGAAATCTGGAAAGAAGCTTTCTGAGAAACTGCTCTGTGATGTGTGACTTCCCCTCACAGAGTTACATCTGTATTTCGTGGATCTCTTTGCTAGCCTTATTTCTGTGGAATCTGACAACAGATATTTCGGATCCCTTTGAAGACTATAGGGCCAAAGGAAATATCCTCCGATAACAAAGAGAAAGAAGCTTTCTGAGAAACTTCTTTGTGTTCTGTGAAATCATCTCACAGAGTTACAGCTTTCCCCTCAAGAAGCCTTTCGCTAAGACAGTTCTTGTGGAATTGGCAAAGTGATATTTGGAAGCCCTTAGAGGGCTATGGTGAAAAAGGAAATATCCTCAGATGAAATCTGGAAAGAAGCTTTCTGAGAAACTTCTCTGTGGTGTGTGACTTCCACTCACAGAGTTACATCTGTATTTCGTGGATCTCTTTGCTAGCCCTATTTCAGTGGAATCTGAGAAAAGATATTTCGGATCCCTTTGAAGACTATAGGGCCAAAGGAAATATCCTCGGAAACAAAGAGAAAGAAGCTTTCTGAGAAACTTCTTTGTGTTCTGTGAAATCATCTCACAGAGTTACAGCTTTCCCCTCAAGAAGCCTTTCGCTAAGACAGTTCTTGTGGAATTGGCAAAGTGATATTTGGAAGCCCATACAGGGCTATGGTGAAAAAGGAAATATCCTCAGATGAAATCTGGAAAGAAGGTTTCTGAAATACTGCTGTGTGATGTGTGACTTCCACTCACAGAGTTACCTCCGTATTTCGTGGATCTCTTTGCTAGCCTTATTTCTGTGGAATCTGAGAACAGATATTTCGGATCCTTTTGAAGACTATAGGGCCAAAGGAATTATCCTCCGATAACAAAGAGAAAGAAGCTTTCTGAGAAACTTCTTTGTGTTCTGTGAAATCATCTCACAGAGTTACAGCTTTCCCCTCAAGAAGCCTTTCGCTAAGACGGTTCTTGTGGAATTGGCAAAGTGATATTTGGAAGCCCCTAGAGGGCTATGGTGAAAAAGGAAATATCCTCAGATGAAATCTGGAAAGAAGCTTTCTGAGAAACTTCTCTGTGATGTGTGACTTCCACTCACAGAGTTACATCTGTATTTCGTGGATCTCTTTGCTAGCCTTATTTCTGTGGAATCTGAGAACAGATATTTCGGAACTCTTTGAAGACTATAGGGCCAAAGGAAATATCCTCCGATAACAAAGAGAAAGAAGCTTTCTGAGAAACTTCTTTGTGTTCTGTGAAATCATCTCACAGAGTTACAGCTTTCCCCTCAAGAAGGCTTTCGCTAAGACGGTTCTTGTGGAATTGGCAAAGTGATATTTGGAAGCCCTTAGAGGGCTATGGTGAATAAGGAAATATCCTCAGATGAAATCTGGAAAGAAGCTTTCTGAGATACTGCTCTGTGATGTGTGACTTCCACTCACAGAGTTACATCTGTATTTCGTGGATCTCTTTGCTAGACTTATTTCTGTGGAATCTGAGAACAGATATTTCGGATCCCTTTGAAGGCTATAGGGCCAAAGGAAATATCCTCCGATAACAAAGAGAAAGAAGCTTTCTGAGAAACTTCTTGTGTCTGTGAAATCATCTCACAGATTTACAGCTTTCCCCTCAAGAAGCCTTTCGCTAAGACGGTTCTTGTGGAATTGGCAAAGTGTTATTTGGAAGCCCATAGAGGGCTATGGGGAAAAGGAAATATCCTCAGATGAAATCTGGAAAGAAGCTTTCTGAGAAACTGCTCTGTGATGTGTGACTTCCCCTCACAGAGTTACATCTGTATTTCGTGGATCTCTTTGCTAGCCTTATTTCTGTGGAATCTGACAACAGATATTTCGGATCCCTTTGAAGACTATAGGGCCAAAGGAAATATCCTCCGATAACAAAGAGAAAGAAGCTTTCTGAGAAACTTCTTTGTGTTCTGTGAAATCATCTCACAGAGTTACAGCTTTCCCCTCAAGAAGCCTTTCGCTAAGACAGTTCTTGTGGAATTGGCAAAGTGATATTTGGAAGCCCATAGAGGGCTATGTTGAAAAAGGAAATATCCTCAGATCAAATCTGGAAAGAAGCTTCCTCAGAAGCTGCTCTGTGATGTGTGACTTCCACTCACAGAGTTACATCCGTATTTCGTGGATCTCTTTGCTAGCCTTATTTCTGTGGAATCTGAGAACAGATATTTCGGATCCCTTTGAAGACTATAGGGCCAAAGGAAATATCCTCCGATAACAAAGAGAAAGAAGCTTTCTGAGAAACTTCTTGTGTCTGTGAAATCATCTCACAGATTTACAGCTTTCCCCTCAAGAAGCCTTTCGCTAAGACGGTTCTTGTGGAATTGGCAAAGTGTTATTTGGAAGCCCATAGAGGGCTATGGGGAAAAGGAAATATCCTCAGAAGAAATCTGGAAAGAAGCTTTCTGAGAAACTGCTCTGTGATGTGTGACTTCCCCTCACAGAGTTACATCTGTATTTCGTGGATCTCTTTGCTAGCCTTATTTCTGTGGAATCTGAGAACAGATATTTCGGATCCCTTTGAAGACTATAGGGCCAAAGGAAATATCCTCCGATAACAAAGAGAAAGAAGCTTTCTGAGAAACTTCTTTGTGTTCTGTGAAATCATCTCACAGAGTTACAGCTTTCCCCTCAAGAAGCCTTTCGCTAAGACAGTTCTTGTGGAATTGGCAAAGTGATATTTGGAAGCCCTTAGAGGGCTATGGTGAAAAAGGAAATATCCTCAGATGAAATCTGGAAAGAAGCTTTCTGAGAAACTTCTCTGTGGTGTGTGACTTCCACTCACAGAGTTACATCTGTATTTCGTGGATCTCTTTGGTAGCCCTATTTCAGTGGAATCTGAGAAAAGATATTTCGGATCCCTTTGAAGACTATAGGGCCAAAGGAAATATCCTCGGAAACAAAGAGAAAGAAGCTTTCTGAGAAACTTCTTTGTGTTCTGTGAAATCATCTCACAGAGTTACAGCTTTCCCCTCAAGAAGCCTTTCGCTAAGACAGTTCTTGTGGAATTGGCAAAGTGATATTTGGAAGCCCATACAGGGCTATGGTGAAAAAGGAAATATCCTCAGATGAAATCTGGAAAGAAGGTTTCTGAAATACTGCTGTGTGATGTGTGACTTCCACTCACAGAGTTACATCCGTATTTCGTGGATCTCTTTGCTAGCCTTATTTCTGTGGAATCTGAGAACAGATATTTCGGATCCTTTTGAAGACTATAGGGCCAAAGGAATTATCCTCCGATAACAAAGAGAAAGAAGCTTTCTGAGAAACTTCTTTGTGTTCTGTGAAATCATCTCACAGAGTTACAGCTTTCCCCTCAAGAAGCCTTTCGCTAAGACGGTTCTTGTGGAATTGGCAAAGTGATATTTGGAAGCCCCTAGAGGGCTATGGTGAAAAAGGAAATATCCTCAGATGAAATCTGGAAAGAAGCTTTCTGAGAAACTTCTCTGTGATGTGTGACTTCCACTCACAGAGTTACATCTGTATTTCGTGGATCTCTTTGCTAGCCTTATTTCTGTGGAATCTGAGAACAGATATTTCGGATCCCTTTGAAGACTATAGGGCCAAAGGAAATATCCTCCGATAACAAAGAGAAAGAAGCTTTCTGAGAAACTTCTTTGTGTTCTGTGAAATCATCTCACAGAGTTACAGCTTTCCCCTCAAGAAGCCTTTCGCTAAGACGGTTCTTGTGGAATTGGCAAAGGGATATTTGGAAGCCCATAGAGGGCTATGGTGAAAAAGGAAATATCCTCAGATGAAATCTGGAAAGAAGCTTTCTGAGAAACTGCTCTGTGATGTGTGACTTCCACTCACAGAGGTACATCTTTATTTCGTGGATTTCTTTGCTAGCCTTATTTCTGTGGAATCTGAGAACAGATATTTCGGATCCCTTTGAAGACTATAGGGCCAAAGGAAATATCCTCCGATAACAAAGAGAAAGAAGCTTTCTGAGAAACTTCTTTGTGTTCTGTGAAATCATCTCACAGAGTTACAGCTTTCCTCTCAAGAAGCCTTTCGCTAAGACAGTTCTTGTGGAATTGGCAAAGTGATATTTGGAAGCCCTTAGAGGGCTATGGTGAAAAAGGAAATATCCTCAGGTGAAATCTGGAAGGAAGCTTTCTGAGAAACGTCTCTGTGGTGTGTGACTTCCACTCACAGAGTTACATCTGTATTTCGTGGATCTCTTTAATAGCCTTATTTCTGTGGAATCTGAGAACAGATATTTCGGATCCCTTTGAAGACTATAGGGCCAAAGGAAATATCCTCCGATAACAAAGAGAAAGAAGCTTTCTGAGAAACTTCTTTGTGTTCTGTGAAATCATCTCACAGAGTTACAGCTTTCCCCTCAAGAAGCCTTTCGCTAAGACGGTTCTTGTGGAATTGGCAAAGTGATATTTGGAAGCCCAGAGAGGGCTATGGTGAAAAAGGAAATATCCTCAGATGAAATCTGGAAAGAAGCTTTCTGAGATACTGCTCTGTGATGTGTGACTTCCACTCACAGAGTTACATCTGTATTTCGTGGATCTCTTTGCTAGCCTTATTTCTGTGGAATCTGAGAACAGATATTTCGGATCCCTTTGAAGACTATAGGGCCAAAGGAAATATCCTCCGATAACAAAGAGAAAGAAGCTTTCTGAGAAACTTCTTTGTGTTCTGTGAAATCATCTCACAGAGTTACAGCTTTCCCCTCAAGAAGCCTTTCGCTAAGACGGTTCTTGTGGAATTGGCAAAGTGATATTTGGAAGCCCATAGAGGGCTATGGGGAAAAGGAAATATCCTCAGAAGAAATCTGGAAAGAAGCTTTCTGAGAAACTGCTCTGTGATGTGTGACTTCCCCTCACAGAGTTACATCTGTATTTCGTGGATCTCTTTGCTAGCCTTATTTCTGTGGAATCTGAGAACAGATATTTCGGATCCCTTTGAAGACTATAGGGCCAAAGGAAATATCCTCCGATAACAAAGAGAAAGAAGCTTTCTGAGAAACTTCTTTGTGTTCTGTGAAATCATCTCACAGAGTTACAGCTTTCCCCTCAAGAAGCCTTTCGCTAAGACAGTTCTTGTGGAATTGGCAAAGTGATATTTGGAAGCCCTTAGAGGGCTATGGTGAAAAAGGAAATATCCTCAGATGAAATCTGGAAAGAAGCTTTCTGAGAAACTTCTCTGTGGTGTGTGACTTCCACTCACAGAGTTACATCTGTATTTCGTGGATCTCTTTGCTAGCCCTATTTCAGTGGAATCTGAGAAAAGATATTTCGGATCCCTTTGAAGACTATAGGGCCAAAGGAAATATCCTCGGAAACAAAGAGAAAGAAGCTTTCTGAGAAACTTCTTTGTGTTCTGTGAAATCATCTCACAGAGTTACAGCTTTCCCCTCAAGAAGCCTTTCGCTAAGACAGTTCTTGTGGAATTGGCAAAGTGATATTTGGAAGCCCATACAGGGCTATGGTGAAAAAGGAAATATCCTCAGATGAAATCTGGAAAGAAGGTTTCTGAAATACTGCTGTGTGATGTGTGACTTCCACTCACAGAGTTACATCCGTATTTCGTGGATCTCTTTGCTAGCCTTATTTCTGTGGAATCTGAGAACAGATATTTCGGATCCTTTTGAAGACTATAGGGCCAAAGGAATTATCCTCCGATAACAAAGAGAAAGAAGCTTTCTGAGAAACTTCTTTGTGTTCTGTGAAATCATCTCACAGAGTTACAGCTTTCCCCTCAAGAAGCCTTTCGCTAAGACGGTTCTTGTGGAATTGGCAAAGTGATATTTGGAAGCCCCTAGAGGGCTATGGTGAAAAAGGAAATATCCTCAGATGAAATCTGGAAAGAAGCTTTCTGAGAAACTTCTCTGTGATGTGTGACTTCCACTCACAGAGTTACATCTGTATTTCGTGGATCTCTTTGCTAGCCTTATTTCTGTGGAATCTGAGAACAGATATTTCGGATCCCTTTGAAGACTATAGGGCCAAAGGAAATATCCTCCGATAACAAAGAGAAAGAAGCTTTCTGAGAAACTTCTTTGTGTTCTGTGAAATCATCTCACAGAGTTACAGCTTTCCCCTCAAGAAGCCTTTCGCTAAGACGGTTCTTGTGGAATTGGCAAAGGGATATTTGGAAGCCCATAGAGGGCTATGGTGAAAAAGGAAATATCCTCAGATGAAATCTGGAAAGAAGCTTTCTGAGAAACTGCTCTGTGATGTGTGACTTCCACTCACAGAGGTACATCTTTATTTCGTGGATTTCTTTGCTAGCCTTATTTCTGTGGAATCTGAGAACAGATATTTCGGATCCCTTTGAAGACTATAGGGCCAAAGGAAATATCCTCCGATAACAAAGAGAAAGAAGCTTTCTGAGAAACTTCTTTGTGTTCTGTGAAATCATCTCACAGAGTTACAGCTTTCCTCTCAAGAAGCCTTTCGCTAAGACAGTTCTTGTGGAATTGGCAAAGTGATATTTGGAAGCCCTTAGAGGGCTATGGTGAAAAAGGAAATATCCTCAGGTGAAATCTGGAAGGAAGCTTTCTGAGAAACGTCTCTGTGGTGTGTGACTTCAACTCACAGAGTTACATCTGTATTTCGTGGATCTCTTTAATAGCCTTATTTCTGTGGAATCTGAGAACAGATATTTCGGATCCCTTTGAAGACTATAGGGCCAAAGGAAATATCCTCCGATAACAAAGAGAAAGAAGCTTTCTGAGAAACTTCTTTGTGTTCTGTGAAATCATCTCACAGAGTTACAGCTTTCCCCTCAAGAAGCCTTTCGCTAAGACGGTTCTTGTGGAATTGGCAAAGTGATATTTGGAAGCCCAGAGAGGGCTATGGTGAAAAAGGAAATATCCTCAGATGAAATCTGGAAAGAAGCTTTCTGAGATACTGCTCTGTGATGTGTGACTTCCACTCACAGAGTTACATCTGTATTTCGTGGATCTCTTTGCTAGCCTTATTTCTGTGGAATCTGAGAACAGATATTTCGGATCCCTTTGAAGACTATAGGGCCAAAGGAAATATCCTCCGATAACAAAGAGAAAGAAGCTTTCTGAGAAACTTCTTTGTGTTCTGTGAAATCATCTCACAGAGTTACAGCTTTCCCCTCAAGAAGCCTTTCGCTAAGACGGTTCTTGTGGAATTGGCAAAGTGATATTTGGAAGCCCATAGAGGGCTATGGTGAAAAAGGAAATATCCTCAGATGAAATCTGGAAAGAAGCATTCTGAGAAACTGCTCTGGGATGTGTGACTTCCACTCACAGAGTTACATCTGTATTTCGTGGATCTCTTTGCTAGTGTTATTTCTGTGGAATCTGAGAACAGATATTTCGGATCCCTTTGAAGACTATAGGGCCAAAGGAAATATCCTCTGATAACAAAGAGAAAGAAGCTTTCTGAGAAACTTCTTTGTGTTCTGTGAAATTATCTCACAAAGTTACAGCTTTCCCCTCAAGTAGCCTTTCACTAAGACGGTTCTTGTGGAATTGGCAAAGTGATATTTGGAAGCCATTGAGGGCTATGGTGCAAAAGGAAATATGCTCAGATGAAATCTGGAAAGACGCTTTCTGAGAAACTGCTCTGTGATGTGTGACTTCCACTCACAGAGATATATCTGTATTTCGTGGATCTCTTTGCTAGCCTTATTTCTGTGGAATCTGAGAACAGATATTTCGGATCCTTTTGAAGACTATAGGGCCAAAGGAAATATCCTCCGATAACAAAGAGAAAGAAGCTTTCTGAGAAACTTCTTTGTGTTCTGTGAAATCATCTCACAGAGTTACAGCTTTCCCCTCAAGAAGCCTTTCGCTAAGACGGTTCTTGTGGAATTGGCAAAGTGATATTTGGAAGCCCATAGAGGGCTATGGTGAAAAAGGAAATATCCTCAGATGAAATCTGGAAAGAAGCTTTCTGAGAAACTGCTCTGTGATGTGGGACTTCCACTCACAGAGTTACATCTGTATTTCGTGGATCTCTTTGCTAGCCTTATTTCTGTGGAATCTGAGAACAGATATTTCGGATCCCTTTGAAGACTATAGGGCCAAAGGAAATATCCTCCGATAACAAAGAGAAAGAAGCTTTCTGAGAAACTTCTTTGTGTTCTGTGAAATCATCTCACAGAGTTACAGCTTTCCCCTCAAGAAGCCTTTCGCTAAGACGGTTCTTGTGGAATTGGCAAAGTGATATTTGGAAGCCCATAGAGGGCTATGGTGAAAAAGGAAATATCCTCAGATGAAATCTGGAAAGAAGCTTTCTGAGAAACTGCTCTGTGATGTGGGACTTCCACTCACAGAGTTACATTTGTATTTCGTGGATCTCTTTGCTAGCCTTATTTCTGTGGAATCTGAGAACAGATATTTCGGATCCCTTTGAAGACTATAGGTCCAAAGGAAATATCCTCCGATAACAAATGAAAGAAGCTTTCTGAGAAACTTCTTTGTGTTCTGTGAAATCATCTCACAGAGTTACAGCTTTCCCCTCAAGAAGCCTTTCGCTAATTGGTTCTTGTGGAATTGGCAAAGTGATATTTGGAAGCCCATAGAGGGCTATGGTGAAAAAGGAAATATCCTCAGTTCAAATCTGGAAAGAAGCTTCCTGAGAAGCTGCTCTGTGATGTGTGACTTCCACTCACAGAGTTAAATCTGTATTTCGTGGATCTCTTTGCTAGCCTTATTTCTGTGGAATCTGAGAACAGATATTTCGGATCCCTTTGAAGACTATAGGGCCAAAGGAAATATCCTCCGATAACAAAGAGAAAGAAGCTTTCTGAGAAACTTCTTTGTGTTCTGTGAAATCATCTCACAGAGTTACAGCTTTCCCCTCAAGAAGCCTTTCGCTAAGACGGTTCTTGTGGAATTGGCAAAGTGATATTTGGAAGCCCATAGAGGGCTACGGTGAAAAAGGAAATATCCTCAGATGAAATCTGGAAAGAAGCCTTCTGAGAAACTGCTCTGTGATGTGTGACTTCCACTCACAGAGTTAAATATGTATTTCGTGGATCTCTTTGCTAGCCTTATTTCTGTGGAATCTGAGAACAGATATTTCGGAACTCTTTGAAGACTATAGGGCCAAAGGAAATATCCTCCGATAACAAAGAGAAAGAAGCTTTCTGAGAAACTTATTTGTGTTGTGTGAAATCGTCTCACAGAGGTACAGCTTTCGCCTCAAGAAGCCTTTCGCTAGGACAGTTCTTGTGGAATTTCCAAAGTGATATTTGGAAGCCCATAGAGGGCTATGGTGAAAAAGGAAATATCCTCAGATGAAATCTGGAAAGAAGCATTCTGAGAAACTGCTCTGGGATGTGTGACTTCCACTCACAGAGTTACATCTGTATTTCGTGGATCTCTTTGCTAGTGTTATTTCTGTGGAATCTGAGAACAGATATTTCGGATCCCTTTGAAGACTATAGGGCCAAAGGAAATATCCTCTGATAACAAAGAGAAAGAAGCTTTCTGAGAAACTTCTTTGTGTTCTGTGAAATTATCTCACAAAGTTACAGCTTTCCCCTCAAGTAGCCTTTCACTAAGACGGTTCTTGTGGAATTGGCAAAGTGATATTTGGAAGCCATTGAGGGCTATGGTGCAAAAGGAAATATGCTCAGATGAAATCTGGAAAGACGCTTTCTGAGAAACTGCTCTGTGATGTGTGACTTCCACTCACAGAGATATATCTGTATTTCGTGGATCTCTTTGCTAGCCTTATTTCTGTGGAATCTGAGAACAGATATTTCGGATCCTTTTGAAGACTATAGGGCCAAAGGAAATATCCTCCGATAACAAAGAGAAAGAAGCTTTCTGAGAAACTTCTTTGTGTTCTGTGAAATCATCTCACAGAGTTACAGCTTTCCGCTCAAGAAGCCTTTCGCTAAGACGGTTCTTGTGGAATTGGCAAAGTGATATTTGGAAGCCCATAGAGGGCTATGGTGAAAAAGGAAATATCCTCAGATGAAATCTGGAAAGAAGCTTTCTGAGAAACTGCTCTGTGATGTGGGACTTCCACTCACAGAGTTACATCTGTATTTCGTGGATCTCTTTGCTAGCCTTATTTCTGTGGAATCTGAGAACAGATATTTCGGATCCCTTTGAAGACTATAGGGCCAAAGGAAATATCCTCCGATAACAAAGAGAAAGAAGCTTTCTGAGAAACTTCTTTGTGTTCTGTGAAATCATCTCACAGAGTTACAGCTTTCCCCTCAAGAAGCCTTTCGCTAAGACGGTTCTTGTGGAATTGGCAAAGTGATATTTGGAAGCCCATAGAGGGCTATGGTGAAAAAGGAAATATCCTCAGATGAAATCTGGAAAGAAGCTTTCTGAGAAACTGCTCTGTGATGTGGGACTTCCACTCACAGAGTTACATTTGTATTTCGTGGATCTCTTTGCTAGACTTATTTCTGTGGAATCTGAGAACAGATATTTCGGATACCTTTTAAGACTATAGGGCCAAAGGAAATATCCTCTGATAACAAAGAGAAAGAAGCTTTCTGAGAAACTTCTTCTGTCTGTGAAATCATCTCACAGATTTACAGCTTTCCCCTCAAGAAGCCTTTCGCTAAGACGGTTCTTGTGTAATTGGCAAAGTGTTATTTGGAAGCCCATAGAGGGCTATGGGGAAAAGGAAATATCCTCAGATGAAATCTGGAAAGAAGCTTTCTGAGAAACTGCTCTGTGATGTGTGACTTCCCCTCACAGAGTTACATCTGTATTTCGTGGATCTCTTTGCTAGCCTTATTTCTGTGGAATCTGACAACAGATATTTCGGATCCCTTTGAAGACTATAGGGCCAAAGGAAATATCCTCCGATAACAAAGAGAAAGAAGCTTTCTGAGAAACTTCTTTGTGTTCTGTGAAATCATCTCACAGAGTTACAGCTTTCCCATCAAGAAGCCTTTCGCTAAGACAGTTCTTGTGGAATTGGCAAAGGGATATTTGGAAGCCCATACAGGGCTATGTTGAAAAAGAAAATATCCTCAGATCAAATCTGGAAAGAAGCTTCCTGAGAAGCTGCTCTGTGATGTGTGACTTCCACTCAATGAGTTACATCCGTATTTCGTGGATCTCTTTGCTAGCCTTATTTCTGTGGAATCTGAGAACAGATATTTCGGATCCCTTTGAAGACTATAGGGCCAAAGGAAATATCCTCCGATAACAAAGAGAAAGAAGCTTTCTGAGAAACTTCTTTGTGTTCTGTGAAATCATCTCACAGAGTTACAGCTTTCCCCTCAAGAAGCCTTTCGCTAAGACAGTTCTTGTGGAATTGGCAAAGTGATATTTGGAAGCCCTTAGAGGGCTATGGTGAAAAAGGAAATATCCTCAGATGAAATCTGGAAAGAAGCTTTCTGAAGAACTTCACTGTGGTGTGTGACTTCCACTCACAGAGTTACATCTGTATTTCGTGGATCTCTTTGCTAGTCTTATTTCTGTGGAATCTGAGAACAGATATTTCGGATTGCTTTGAAGACTATAGGGCCAAAGGAAATATCCTCCGATAACAAAGAGAAAGAAGCTTTCTGAGAAACTTCTTTGTGTTCTGAGAAATCATCTCACAGAGTTACAGCTTTCCCCTCAAGAAGCCTTTCGCTAAGACAGTTCTTGTGGAATTGGCAAAGTGATATTTGGAAGCCCAGAGAAGGCTATGGTGAAAAAGGAAATATCCTCAGATGAAATCTGGAAAGAAGCTTTCTGAGATACTGCTCTGTGATGTGTGACTTCCACTCACAGAGTTACATCTGTATTTCGTGGATCTCTTTGCTAGCCTTATTTCTGTGGAATCTGAGAACAGATATTAAGGATCCCTTTGAAGACTATAGGGCCAAAGGAAATATCCTCCGATAACAAAGAGAAAGAAGCTTTCTGAGAAACTTCTCTGTGTTCTGTGAAATCATCTCACAGAGTTACAGCTTTCCCCTCAAGAAGCCTTTCGCTAAGACGGTTCTTGTGGAATTGGCAAAGTGATATTTGGAAGCCCATAGAGGGCTATGGTGAAAAAAGAAATATCCTCAGATGAAATCTGGAAAGAAGCTTTCTGAGAAACTGCTCTGTGATGTGGGACTTCCACTCACAGAGTTACATTTGTATTTCGTGGATCTCTTTGCCAGCCTTATTTCTGTGGAAACTGAGAACAGATATTTCGGATCCCTTTGAAGACTATAGGTCCAAAGGAAATATCCTCCGATAACAAATGAAAGAAGCTTTCTGAGAAACTTCTTTGTGTTCTGTGAAATCATCTCACAGAGTTACAGCTTTCCCCTCAAGAAGCCTTTCGCTAATTGGTTCTTGTGGAATTGGCAAAGTGTTATTTGGAAGCCCATAGAGGGCTATGGTGAAAAAGGAAATATCCTCAGTTCAAATCTGGAAAGAAGCTTCCTGAGAAGCTGCTCTGTGATGTGTGACTTCACTCACAGAGTTAAATCTGTATTTCGTGGATCTCTTTGCTAGCCTTATTTCTGTGGAATCTGAGAACAGATATTTCGGATCCCTTTGAAGACTATATGGCCAAAGGAAATATCCTCCGATAACAAAGACAAAGAAGCTTTCTGAGAAACTTCTCTGTGTTCTGTGAAATCATCTCACAGAGTTACAGCTTTCCCCTCAAGAAGGCTTTCGCTAAGACGGTTCTTGTGGAATTGGCAAAGTGATATTTGGAAGCCCATAGAGGGCTATGGTGAAAAAGGAAATATCCTCAGATGAAATCTGGAAAGAAGCCTTCTGAGAAACTGCTCTGTGATGTGTGACTTCCACTCACAGAGTTACATATGTATTTCGTGGATCTCTTTGCTAGCCTTATTTCTGTGGAATCTGAGAACAGATATTTCGGAACTCTTTGAAGACTATAGGGCCAAAGGAAATATCCTCCGATAACAAAGAGAAAGAAGCTTTCTGAGAAACTGCTTTGTGTTGTGTGAAATCATCTCACAGAGTTACAGCTTTCCCCTCAAGAAGCCTTTCGCTAAGACAGTTCTTGTGGAATTTCCAAAGTGATATTTGGAAGCCCATAGCGGGCTATGGTGAAAAAGGAAATATCCTCAGATGAAATCTGGAAAGAAGCCTTCTGAGAAACTGCTCTGGGATGTGTGACTTCCACTCACAGAGTTACATCTGTATTTCGTGGATCTCTTTGCTAGTTTTATTTCTGTGGAATCTGAGAACAGATATTTCGGATCCCTTTGAAGACTATAGGGCCAAAGGAAATATCCTCCGATAACAAAGAGAAAGAAGCTTTCTGAGAAACTTCTTGTGTCTGTGAAATCATCTCACAGATTTACAGCTTTCCCCTCAAGAAGCCTTTCGCTAAGACGGTTCTTGTGGAATTGGCAAAGTGTTATTTGGAAGCCCATAGAGGGCTATGGGGAAAAGGAAATATCCTCAGATGAAATCTGGAAAGAAGCTTTCTGAGAAACTGCTCTGTGATGTGTGACTTCCCCTCACAGAGTTACATCTGTATTTCGTGGATCTCTTTGCTAGCCTTATTTCTGTGGAATCTGACAACAGATATTTCGGATCCCTTTGAAGACTATAGGGCCAAAGGAAATATCCTCCGATAACAAAGAGAAAGAAGCTTTCTGAGAAACTTCTTTGTGTTCTGTGAAATCATCTCACAGAGTTACAGCTTTCCCCTCAAGAAGCCTTTCGCTAAGACAGTTCTTGTGGAATTGGCAAAGTGATATTTGGAAGCCCATAGAGGGCTATGTTGAAAAAGGAAATATCCTCAGATCAAATCTGGAAAGAAGCTTCCTCAGAAGCTGCTCTGTGATGTGTGACTTCCACTCACAGAGTTACATCCGTATTTCGTGGATCTCTTTGCTAGCCTTATTTCTGTGGAATCTGAGAACAGATATTTCGGATCCCTTTGAAGACTATAGGGCCAAAGGAAATATCCTCCGATAACAAAGAGAAAGAAGCTTTCTGAGAAACTTCTTGTGTCTGTGAAATCATCTCACAGATTTACAGCTTTCCCCTCAAGAAGCCTTTCGCTAAGACGGTTCTTGTGGAATTGGCAAAGTGTTATTTGGAAGCCCATAGAGGGCTATGGGGAAAAGGAAATATCCTCAGAAGAAATCTGGAAAGAAGCTTTCTGAGAAACTGCTCTGTGATGTGTGACTTCCCCTCACAGAGTTACATCTGTATTTCGTGGATCTCTTTGCTAGCCTTATTTCTGTGGAATCTGAGAACAGATATTTCGGATCCCTTTGAAGACTATAGGGCCAAAGGAAATATCCTCCGATAACAAAGAGAAAGAAGCTTTCTGAGAAACTTCTTTGTGTTCTGTGAAATCATCTCACAGAGTTACAGCTTTCCCCTCAAGAAGCCTTTCGCTAAGACAGTTCTTGTGGAATTGGCAAAGTGATATTTGGAAGCCCTTAGAGGGCTATGGTGAAAAAGGAAATATCCTCAGATGAAATCTGGAAAGAAGCTTTCTGAGAAACTTCTCTGTGGTGTGTGACTTCCACTCACAGAGTTACATCTGTATTTCGTGGATCTCTTTGCTAGCCCTATTTCAGTGGAATCTGAGAAAAGATATTTCGGATCCCTTTGAAGACTATAGGGCCAAAGGAAATATCCTCGGAAACAAAGAGAAAGAAGCTTTCTGAGAAACTTCTTTGTGTTCTGTGAAATCATCTCACAGAGTTACAGCTTTCCCCTCAAGAAGCCTTTCGCTAAGACAGTTCTTGTGGAATTGGCAAAGTGATATTTGGAAGCCCATACAGGGCTATGGTGAAAAAGGAAATATCCTCAGATGAAATCTGGAAAGAAGGTTTCTGAAATACTGCTGTGTGATGTGTGACTTCCACTCACAGAGTTACATCCGTATTTCGTGGATCTCTTTGCTAGCCTTATTTCTGTGGAATCTGAGAACAGATATTTCGGATCCTTTTGAAGACTATAGGGCCAAAGGAATTATCCTCCGATAACAAAGAGAAAGAAGCTTTCTGAGAAACTTCTTTGTGTTCTGTGAAATCATCTCACAGAGTTACAGCTTTCCCCTCAAGAACCCTTTCGCTAAGACGGTTCTTGTGGAATTGGCAAAGTGATATTTGGAAGCCCCTAGAGGGCTATGGTGAAAAAGGAAATATCCTCAGATGAAATCTGGAAAGAAGCTTTCTGAGAAACTTCTCTGTGATGTGTGACTTCCACTCACAGAGTTACATCTGTATTTCGTGGATCTCTTTGCTAGCCTTATTTCTGTGGAATCTGAGAACAGATATTTCGGATCCCTTTGAAGACTATAGGGCCAAAGGAAATATCCTCCGATAACAAAGAGAAAGAAGCTTTCTGAGAAACTTCTTTGTGTTCTGTGAAATCATCTCACAGAGTTACAGCTTTCCCCTCAAGAAGCCTTTCGCTAAGACGGTTCTTGTGGAATTGGCAAAGGGATATTTGGAAGCCCATAGAGGGCTATGGTGAAAAAGGAAATATCCTCAGATGAAATCTGGAAAGAAGCTTTCTGAGAAACTGCTCTGTGATGTGTGACTTCCACTCACAGAGGTACATCTTTATTTCGTGGATTTCTTTGCTAGCCTTATTTCTGTGGAATCTGAGAACAGATATTTCGGATCCCTTTGAAGACTATAGGGCCAAAGGAAATATCCTCCGATAACAAAGAGAAAGAAGCTTTCTGAGAAACTTCTTTGTGTTCTGTGAAATCATCTCACAGAGTTACAGCTTTCCTCTCAAGAAGCCTTTCGCTAAGACAGTTCTTGTGGAATTGGCAAAGTGATATTTGGAAGCCCTTAGAGGGCTATGGTGAAAAAGGAAATATCCTCAGGTGAAATCTGGAAGGAAGCTTTCTGAGAAACGTCTCTGTGGTGTGTGACTTCCACTCACAGAGTTACATCTGTATTTCGTGGATCTCTTTAATAGCCTTATTTCTGTGGAATCTGAGAACAGATATTTCGGATCCCTTTGAAGACTATAGGGCCAAAGGAAATATCCTCCGATAACAAAGAGAAAGAAGCTTTCTGAGAAACTTCTTTGTGTTCTGTGAAATCATCTCACAGAGTTACAGCTTTCCCCTCAAGAAGCCTTTCGCTAAGACGGTTCTTGTGGAATTGGCAAAGTGATATTTGGAAGCCCAGAGAGGGCTATGGTGAAAAAGGAAATATCCTCAGATGAAATCTGGAAAGAAGCTTTCTGAGATACTGCTCTGTGATGTGTGACTTCCACTCACAGAGTTACATCTGTATTTCGTGGATCTCTTTGCTAGCCTTATTTCTGTGGAATCTGAGAACAGATATTTCGGATCCCTTTGAAGACTATAGGGCCAAAGGAAATATCCTCCGATAACAAAGAGAAAGAAGCTTTCTGAGAAACTTCTTTGTGTTCTGTGAAATCATCTCACAGAGTTACAGCTTTCCCCTCAAGAAGCCTTTCGCTAAGACGGTTCTTGTGGAATTGGCAAAGTGATATTTGGAAGCCCATAGAGGGCTATGGTGAAAAAGGAAATATCCTCAGATGAAATCTGGAAAGAAGCATTCTGAGAAACTGCTCTGGGATGTGTGACTTCCACTCACAGAGTTACATCTGTATTTCGTGGATCTCTTTGCTAGTGTTATTTCTGTGGAATCTGAGAACAGATATTTCGGATCCCTTTGAAGACTATAGGGCCAAAGGAAATATCCTCTGATAACAAAGAGAAAGAAGCTTTCTGAGAAACTTCTTTGTGTTCTGTGAAATTATCTCACAAAGTTACAGCTTTCCCCTCAAGTAGCCTTTCACTAAGACGGTTCTTGTGGAATTGGCAAAGTGATATTTGGAAGCCATTGAGGGCTATGGTGCAAAAGGAAATATGCTCAGATGAAATCTGGAAAGACGCTTTCTGAGAAACTGCTCTGTGATGTGTGACTTCCACTCACAGAGATATATCTGTATTTCGTGGATCTCTTTGCTAGCCTTATTTCTGTGGAATCTGAGAACAGATATTTCGGATCCTTTTGAAGACTATAGGGCCAAAGGAAATATCCTCCGATAACAAAGAGAAAGAAGCTTTCTGAGAAACTTCTTTGTGTTCTGTGAAATCATCTCACAGAGTTACAGCTTTCCCCTCAAGAAGCCTTTCGCTAAGACGGTTCTTGTGGAATTGGCAAAGTGATATTTGGAAGCCCATAGAGGGCTATGGTGAAAAAGGAAATATCCTCAGATGAAATCTGGAAAGAAGCTTTCTGAGAAACTGCTCTGTGATGTGGGACTTCCACTCACAGAGTTACATCTGTATTTCGTGGATCTCTTTGCTAGCCTTATTTCTGTGGAATCTGAGAACAGATATTTCGGATCCCTTTGAAGACTATAGGGCCAAAGGAAATATCCTCCGATAACAAAGAGAAAGAAGCTTTCTGAGAAACTTCTTTGTGTTCTGTGAAATCATCTCACAGAGTTACAGCTTTCCCCTCAAGAAGCCTTTCGCTAAGACGGTTCTTGTGGAATTGGCAAAGTGATATTTGGAAGCCCATAGAGGGCTATGGTGAAAAAGGAAATATCCTCAGATGAAATCTGGAAAGAAGCTTTCTGAGAAACTGCTCTGTGATGTGGGACTTCCACTCACAGAGTTACATTTGTATTTCGTGGATCTCTTTGCTAGCCTTATTTCTGTGGAATCTGAGAACAGATATTTCGGATCCCTTTGAAGACTATAGGTCCAAAGGAAATATCCTCCGATAACAAATGAAAGAAGCTTTCTGAGAAACTTCTTTGTGTTCTGTGAAATCATCTCACAGAGTTACAGCTTTCCCCTCAAGAAGCCTTTCGCTAATTGGTTCTTGTGGAATTGGCAAAGTGATATTTGGAAGCCCATAGAGGGCTATGGTGAAAAAGGAAATATCCTCAGTTCAAATCTGGAAAGAAGCTTCCTGAGAAGCTGCTCTGTGATGTGTGACTTCCACTCACAGAGTTAAATCTGTATTTCGTGGATCTCTTTGCTAGCCTTATTTCTGTGGAATCTGAGAACAGATATTTCGGATCCCTTTGAAGACTATAGGGCCAAAGGAAATATCCTCCGATAACAAAGAGAAAGAAGCTTTCTGAGAAACTTCTTTGTGTTCTGTGAAATCATCTCACAGAGTTACAGCTTTCCCCTCAAGAAGCCTTTCGCTAAGACGGTTCTTGTGGAATTGGCAAAGTGATATTTGGAAGCCCATAGAGGGCTACGGTGAAAAAGGAAATATCCTCAGATGAAATCTGGAAAGAAGCCTTCTGAGAAACTGCTCTGTGATGTGTGACTTCCACTCACAGAGTTAAATATGTATTTCGTGGATCTCTTTGCTAGCCTTATTTCTGTGGAATCTGAGAACAGATATTTCGGAACTCTTTGAAGACTATAGGGCCAAAGGAAATATCCTCCGATAACAAAGAGAAAGAAGCTTTCTGAGAAACTTATTTGTGTTGTGTGAAATCGTCTCACAGAGGTACAGCTTTCGCCTCAAGAAGCCTTTCGCTAGGACAGTTCTTGTGGAATTTCCAAAGTGATATTTGGAAGCCCATAGAGGGCTATGGTGAAAAAGGAAATATCCTCAGATGAAATCTGGAAAGAAGCATTCTGAGAAACTGCTCTGGGATGTGTGACTTCCACTCACAGAGTTACATCTGTATTTCGTGGATCTCTTTGCTAGTGTTATTTCTGTGGAATCTGAGAACAGATATTTCGGATCCCTTTGAAGACTATAGGGCCAAAGGAAATATCCTCTGATAACAAAGAGAAAGAAGCTTTCTGAGAAACTTCTTTGTGTTCTGTGAAATTATCTCACAAAGCTACAGCTTTCCCCTCAAGTAGCCTTTCACTAAGACGGTTCTTGTGGAATTGGCAAAGTGATATTTGGAAGCCATTGAGGGCTATGGTGCAAAAGGAAATATGCTCAGATGAAATCTGGAAAGACGCTTTCTGAGAAACTGCTCTGTGATGTGTGACTTCCACTCACAGAGATATATCTGTATTTCGTGGATCTCTTTGCTAGCCTTATTTCTGTGGAATCTGAGAACAGATATTTCGGATCCTTTTGAAGACTATAGGGCCAAAGGAAATATCCTCCGATAACAAAGAGAAAGAAGCTTTCTGAGAAACTTCTTTGTGTTCTGTGAAATCATCTCACAGAGTTACAGCTTTCCGCTCAAGAAGCCTTTCGCTAAGACGGTTCTTGTGGAATTGGCAAAGTGATATTTGGAAGCCCATAGAGGGCTATGGTGAAAAAGGAAATATCCTCAGATGAAATCTGGAAAGAAGCTTTCTGAGAAACTGCTCTGTGATGTGGGACTTCCACTCACAGAGTTACATCTGTATTTCGTGGATCTCTTTGCTAGCCTTATTTCTGTGGAATCTGAGAACAGATATTTCGGATCCCTTTGAAGACTATAGGGCCAAAGGAAATATCCTCCGATAACAAAGAGAAAGAAGCTTTCTGAGAAACTTCTTTGTGTTCTGTGAAATCATCTCACAGAGTTACAGCTTTCCCCTCAAGAAGCCTTTCGCTAAGACGGTTCTTGTGGAATTGGCAAAGTGATATTTGGAAGCCCATAGAGGGCTATGGTGAAAAAGGAAATATCCTCAGATGAAATCTGGAAAGAAGCATTCTGAGAAACTGCTCTGTGATGTGGGACTTCCACTCACAGAGTTACATTTGTATTTCGTGGATCTCTTTGCTAGACTTATTTCTGTGGAATCTGAGAACAGATATTTCGGATACCTTTTAAGACTATAGGGCCAAAGGAAATATCCTCTGATAACAAAGAGAAAGAAGCTTTCTGAGAAACTTCTTCTGTCTGTGAAATCATCTCACAGATTTACAGCTTTCCCCTCAAGAAGCCTTTCGCTAAGACGGTTCTTGTGTAATTGGCAAAGTGTTATTTGGAAGCCCATAGAGGGCTATGGGGAAAAGGAAATATCCTCAGATGAAATCTGGAAAGAAGCTTTCTGAGAAACTGCTCTGTGATGTGTGACTTCCCCTCACAGAGTTACATCTGTATTTCGTGGATCTCTTTGCTAGCCTTATTTCTGTGGAATCTGACAACAGATATTTCGGATCCCTTTGAAGACTATAGGGCCAAAGGAAATATCCTCCGATAACAAAGAGAAAGAAGCTTTCTGAGAAACTTCTTTGTGTTCTGTGAAATCATCTCACAGAGTTACAGCTTTCCCATCAAGAAGCCTTTCGCTAAGACAGTTCTTGTGGAATTGGCAAAGGGATATTTGGAAGCCCATACAGGGCTATGTTGAAAAAGAAAATATCCTCAGATCAAATCTGGAAAGAAGCTTCCTGAGAAGCTGCTCTGTGATGTGTGACTTCCACTCAATGAGTTACATCCGTATTTCGTGGATCTCTTTGCTAGCCTTATTTCTGTGGAATCTGAGAACAGATATTTCGGATCCCTTTGAAGACTATAGGGCCAAAGGAAATATCCTCCGATAACAAAGAGAAAGAAGCTTTCTGAGAAACTTCTTTGTGTTCTGTGAAATCATCTCACAGAGTTACAGCTTTCCCCTCAAGAAGCCTTTCGCTAAGACAGTTCTTGTGGAATTGGCAAAGTGATATTTGGAAGCCCTTAGAGGGCTATGGTGAAAAAGGAAATATCCTCAGATGAAATCTGGAAAGAAGCTTTCTGAAGAACTTCACTGTGGTGTGTGACTTCCACTCACAGAGTTACATCTGTATTTCGTGGATCTCTTTGCTAGTCTTATTTCTGTGGAATCTGAGAACAGATATTTCGGATTGCTTTGAAGACTATAGGGCCAAAGGAAATATCCTCCGATAACAAAGAGAAAGAAGCTTTCTGAGAAACTTCTTTGTGTTCTGAGAAATCATCTCACAGAGTTACAGCTTTCCCCTCAAGAAGCCTTTCGCTAAGACAGTTCTTGTGGAATTGGCAAAGTGATATTTGGAAGCCCAGAGAAGGCTATGGTGAAAAAGGAAATATCCTCAGATGAAATCTGGAAAGAAGCTTTCTGAGATACTGCTCTGTGATGTGTGACTTCCACTCACAGAGTTACATCTGTATTTCGTGGATCTCTTTGCTAGCCTTATTTCTGTGGAATCTGAGAACAGATATTAAGGATCCCTTTGAAGACTATAGGGCCAAAGGAAATATCCTCCGATAACAAAGAGAAAGAAGCTTTCTGAGAAACTTCTCTGTGTTCTGTGAAATCATCTCACAGAGTTACAGCTTTCCCCTCAAGAAGCCTTTCGCTAAGACGGTTCTTGTGGAATTGGCAAAGTGATATTTGGAAGCCCATAGAGGGCTATGGTGAAAAAAGAAATATCCTCAGATGAAATCTGGAAAGAAGCCTTCTGAGAAACTGCTCTGTGATGTGGGACTTCCACTCACAGAGTTACATATGTATTTCGTGGATCTCTTTGCTAGCCTTATTTCTGTGGAATCTGAGAACAGATATTTCGGAACTCTTTGAAGACTATAGGGCCAAAGGAAATATCCTCCGATAACAAAGAGAAAGAAGCTTTCTGAGAAACTGCTTTGTGTTGTGTGAAATCATCTCACAGAGTTACAGCTTTCCCCTCAAGAAGCCTTTCGCTAAGACAGTTCTTGTGGAATTTCCAAAGTGATACTTCGAAGCCCATAGCGGGCTATGGTGAAAAAGGAAATATCCTCAGATGAAATCTGGAAAGAAGCCTTCTGAGAAACTGCTCTGGGATGTGTGACTTCCACTCACAGAGTTACATCTGTATTTCGTGGATCTCTTTGCTAGTTTTATTTCTGTGGAATCTGAGAACAGATATTTCGGATCCCTTTGAAGACTATAGGGCCAAAGGAAATATCCTCCGATAACAAAGAGAAAGAATCTCTCTGAGAAACTTCTTTGTGTTCTGTGAAATCATCTCACAGAGTTACAGCTTTCCCCTCAAGAAGGCTTTCGCTAAGACGGTTCTTGTGGAATTGGCAAAGTGATATTTGGAAGCCCATAGAGGGCTACGGTGAAAAAGGAAATATCCTCAGATGAAATCTGGAAAGAAGCCTTCTGAGAAACTGCTCTGTGATGTGTGATTTCCACTCACAGAGTTACATATGTATTTCGTGGATCTCTTTGCTAGCCTTATTTCTGTGGAATCTGAGAACAGATATTTCGGAACTCTTTGAAGACTATAGGGCCAAAGGAAATATCCTCCGATAACAAAGAGAAAGAAGCTTTCTGAGAAACTTCTTTGTGCTGTGTGAAATCATCTCACAGAGTTACAGCTTTCCCCTCAAGAAGCCTTTCGCTAAGACGGTTCTTGTGGAATTGGCAAAGTGTTATTTGGAAGCCCATAGAGGGCTATGGGGAAAAGGAAATATCCTCAGATGAAATCTGGAAAGAAGCTTTCTGAGAAACTGCTCTGTGATGTGTGACTTCCCCTCAAACAGTTACATCTGTATTTCGTGGATCTCTTTGCTAGCCTTATTTCTGTGAAATCTGACAACAGATATTTCGGATCCCGTTGAAGACTATAGGGCCAAAGGAAATATCCTCCGATAACAAAGAGAAAGAAGCTTTCTGAGAAACCTCTTTGTGTTCTGTGAAATCTTCTCACAGAGTTACAGCTTTCCCCTCAAGAAGCCTTTTGCTAAGACAGTTCTTGTGGAATTGGCAAAGTGATATTTGGAAGCCCATAGAGGGCTATGTTGAAAAAGGAAATATCCTCAGATCAAATCTGGAAAGAAGCTTCCTGAGAAGCTGCTCTGTGATGTGTGAATTCCACTCACAGAGTTACATCCGTATTTCGTGGATCTCTTTGCTAGCCTTATTTCTGTGGAATCTGAGAACAGATATTTCGGATCCCTTTGAAGACTATAGGGCCAAAGGAAATATCCTGCGATAACAAAGAGAAAGAAGCTTTCTGAGAAACTTCTTTGTGTTCTGTGAAATCATCTCACAGAGTTACAGCTTTCCCCTCAAGAAACCTTTCGCTAAGACAGTTCTTGTGGAATTGGCAAAGTGATATTTGGAAGCCCATAGAGGGCTATGGTGAAAAAGGAAATATCCTCAGATGAAATCTGGAAAGAAGCTTTCTGAGAAACTTCTCTGTGGTGTGTGACTTCCACTCACAGAGTTACATCTGTATTTCGTGGATCTCTTTGCTAGCCCTATTTCAGTGGAATCTGAGAAAAGATATTTCGGATCCCTTTGAAGACTATAGGGCCAAAGGAAATATCCTCGGAAACAAAGAGAAAGAAGCTTTCTGAGAAACTTCTTTGTGTTCTGTGAAATCATCTCACAGAGTTACAGCTTTCCCCTCAAGAAACCTTTCGCTAAGACAGTTCTTGTGGAATTGGCAAAGTGATATTTGGAAGCCCATACAGGGCTATGGTGAAAAAGGAAATATCCTCAGATGAAATCTGGAAAGAAGCTTTCTGAAATACTGCTGTGTGATGTGTGACTTCCACTCACAGAGTTACATCCGTATTTCGTGGATCTATTTGCTAGCCTTATTTCTGTGGAATCTGAGAACAGATATTTCGGATCCTTTTGAAGACTATAGGGCCAAAGGAATTATCCTCCGATAACAAAGAGAAAGAAGCTTTCTGAGAAACTTCTTTGTGTTCTGTGAAATCATCTCACAGAGTTACAGCTTTCCCCTCAAGAAGCCTTTCGCTAAGACGGTTCTTGTGGAATTGGCAAAGTGATATTTGGAAGCCCCTAGAGGGCTATGGTGAAAAAGGAAATATCCTCAGATGAAATCTGGAAAGAAGCTTTCTGAGAAACTGCTCTGTGATGTGGGACTTCCACTCACAGAGTTACATCTGTATTTCGTGGATCTCTTTGCTAGCCTTATTTCTGTGGAATCTGAGAACAGATATTTCGGATCCCTTTTAAGACTATAGGTCCAATGGAAATATCCTCCGATAACAAATGAAAGAAGCTTTCTGAGAAACTTCTTTGTGTTCTGTGAAATCATCTCACAGAGTTACAGCTTTCCCCTCAAGAAGCCTTTCGCTAAGACGGTTCTTGTGGAATTGGCAAAGTGATATTTGGAAGCCCATAGAGGGCTATGGTGAAAAAGGAAATATCCTCAGTTCAAATCTGGAAAGAAGCTTCCTGAGAAGCTGCTCTGTGATGTGTGACTTCCACTCACAGAGTTAAATCTGTATTTCGTGGATCTCTTTGCTAGCCTTATTTCTGTGGAATCTGAGAACAGATATTTCGGATCCCTTTGAAGACTATAGGGCCATAGGAAATATCCTCCGATAACAAAGAGAAAGACGCTTTCTGAGAAACTTCTTTGTGTTCTGTGAAATCATCTCACAGAGTTACAGCTTTCCCCTCAAGAAGCCTTTCGCTAAGACAGTTCTTGTGGAATTGGCAAAGTGATATTTGGAAGCCCATAGAGGGTTATGGTGAAAAAGGAAATATCCTCAGATGAAATCTGGATAGAAGCTTTATGAGAAACTGCTCTGTGATGTGTGACTTCCACTCACAGAGTTACATCTGTATTTCGTGGATCTCTTTGCTAGCCTTATTTCTGTGGAATCTGAGAACAGATATTTCGGATCCCTTTGAAGACTATAGGGCCAAAGTAAATATCCTCCGATAACAAAGAGAAAGAAGCTTTCTGAGAAACTTCTTTGTGTTCTGTGAAATCATCTCACAGACTTACACCTTTCCCCTCAAAAGCCTTTCGCTAAGACGGTTCTTGTGGAATTGGCAAAGTGTTATTTGGAAGCCCATAGAGGGCTATGGTGAAAAAGGAAATATCCTCAGATGAAATCTGGAAAGAAGCATTCTGAGAAACTGCTCTGGGATGTGTGACTTCCACTCACAGAGTTACATCTATATTTCGTGGATCTCTTTGCTAGTTTTATTTCTGTGGAATCTGAGAACAGATATTTCGGATCCCTTTGAAGACTATAGGGCCAAAGGAAATATCCTCCGATAACAAAGAGAAAGAAGCTTTCTGAGAAACTTCTTTGTGTTCTGTGAAATCATCTCACAGAGTAACAGCTTTCCCCTCAAGAAGGCTTTCGCTAAGACGGTTCTTGTGGAATTGGCAAAGTGATATTTGGAAGCCCTTAGAGGGCTATGGTGAAAAAGGAAATATCCTCAGATGAAATCTGGAAAGAAGCCTTCTGAGAAACTGCTCTGTGATGTGTGACTTCCACTCACAGAGTTACATATGTATTTCGTGGATCTCTTTGCTAGCCTTATTTCTGTGGAATCTGAGAACAGATATTTCGGAACTCTTTGAAGACTATAGGGCTAAAGGAAATATCCTCCGATAACAAAGAGAAAGAAGCTTTCTGAGAAACTTATTTGTGTTGTGTGAAAGCATCTCACAGAGGTACAGCTTTCCCCTCAAGAAGCCTTTCGCTAAGACAGTTCTTGTGGAATTTCCAAAGTGATATTTGGAAGCCCATAGAGGGCTATGGTGAAAAAGGAAATATCCTCAGATGAAATCTGGAAAGAAGCATTCTGATAAACTGCTCTGGGATGTGTGACTTCCACTCACAGAGTTACATCTGTATTTCGTGGATCTCTTTGCTAGTGTTATTTCTGTGGAATCTGAGAACAGATATTTCGGATCCCTTTGAAGACTATAGGGCCAAAGGAAATATCCTCCGATAACAAAGAGAAAGAAGCTTTCTGAGAAACTTCTTGGTGTTCTGTGAAATCATCTCACAGAGTTACAGCTTTCCCCTCAAGAAGCCTTTCACTAAGACAGTTCTTGTGGAATTGGCAAAGTGATATTTGGAAGCCCTTAGAGGGCTATGGTGAAAAAGGAAATATCCTCAGATGAAATCTGGAAAGAAGATTTCTGAGATACTGCTCTTTGATGTGTGACTTCCACTCACAGAGTTACATCTGTATTTCGTGGATCTCTTTGCTAGACTTATTTCTGTGGAATCTGAGAACAGATATTTCGGATCCCTTTTAAGACTATAGGGCCAAAGGAAATATCCTCTGATAACAAAGAGAAAGAAGCTTTCTGAGAAACTTCTTCTGTCTGTGAAATCATCTCACAGATTTACAGCTTTCCCCTCAAGAAGCCTTTCGCTAAGACGGTTCTTGTGGAATTGGCAAAGTGTTATTTGGAAGCCCATAGAGGGCTATGGGGAAAAGGAAATATCCTCAGATGAAATCTGGAAAGAAGCTTTCTGAGAAACTGCTCTGTGATGTGTGACTTCCCCTCACAGAGTTACATCTGTATTTCGTGGATCTCTTTGCTAGCCTTATTTCTGTGGAATCTGACAACAGATATTTCGGATCCCTTTGAAGACTATAGGGCCAAAGGAAATATCCTCCGATAACAAAGAGAAAGAAGCTTTCTGAGAAACTTCTTTGTGTTCTGTGAAATCATCTCACAGAGTTACAGCTTTCCCCTCAAGAAGCCTTTCGCTAAGACAGTTCTTGTGGAATTGGCAAAGTGATATTTGGAAGCCCATAGAGGGCTATGGTGAAAAAGGAAATATCCTCAGATGAAATCTGGAAAGAAGCTTTATGAGAAACTGCTCTGTGATGTGTGAATTCCACTCACAGAGTTACATCTGTATTTCGTGGATCTCTTTAATAGCCTTATTTCAGTGGTATCTGAGAACAGATATTTCGGATCCCTTTGAAGACTATAGGGCCAAAGGAAATATCCTCCGATAACAAAGAGAAAGAAGCTTTCTGAGAAACTTCTTTGTGTTCTGTGAAATCATCTCACAGAGTTACACCTTACCCCTCAAGAAGGCTTTCGCTAAGACGGTTCTTGTGGAATTGGCAAAGTGATATTTGGAAGCCCATAGAGGGCTATGGTGAAAAAGGAAATATCCTCAGATGAAATCTGGAAAGAAGCTTTCTGAGAAACTGCTCTGTGATGTGTGACTTCCACTCACAGAGTTACATCTGTATTTCGTGGATCTCTTTGCTAGTCTTATTTCTGTGGAATCTGAGAACAGATATTTCGGATTGCTTTGAAGACTATAGGGCCAAAGGAAATATCCTCCGATAACAAAGAGAAAGAAGCTTTCTGAGAAACTTCTTTGTGTTCTGAGAAATCATCTCACAGAGTTACAGCTTTCTCCTCAAGAAGCCTTTCGCTAAGACAGTTCTTGTGGAATTGGCAAAGTGATATTTGGAAGCCCTTAGAGGGCTATGGTGAAAAAGGAAATATCCTCAGATGAAATCTGGAAAGAAGCTTTCTGAGATACTGCTCTGTGATGTGTGACTTCCACTCACAGAGTTACATCTGTATTTCGTGGATCTCTTTGCTAGACTTATTTCTGTGGAATCTGAGAACAGATATTTCGGATCCCTTTGAAGACTATAGGGCCAAAGGAAATATCCTCCGATAACAAAGAGAAAGAAGCTTTCTGAGAAACTTCTTGTGTTCTGTGAA
Organism: Macaca mulatta; assembly: GCF_049350105.2. Classification (NCBI taxonomy): domain Eukaryota; kingdom Metazoa; phylum Chordata; class Mammalia; order Primates; family Cercopithecidae; genus Macaca; species Macaca mulatta. The sequence goes on along the minus strand of NC_133422.1, from coordinate 52,021,644 downwards.
ATCATCTCACAGAGTTACAGCTTTCCCCTCAAGAAGCCTTTCGCTAAGACGGTTCTTGTGGAATTGGCAAAGTGATATTTGGAAGCCCAGAGAAGGCTATGGTGAAAAAGGAAATATCCTCCGATGAAATCTGGAAAGAAGCTTTCTGATATACTGCTCTGTGATGTGTGACTTCCACTCACAGAGTTACATCTGTATTTCGTGGATCTCTTTGCTAGCCTTATTTCTGTGGAATCTGAGAACAGATATTTCGGATCCCTTTGAAGACTATAGGGCCAAAGGAAATATCCTCCGATAACAAAGAGAAAGAAGCTTTCTGAGAAACTTCTTTGTGTTCTGTGAAATCATCTCACAGAGTTACAGCTTTCCCCTCAAGAAGCCTTTCGCTAAGACAGTTCTTGTGGAATTGGCAAAGTGATATTTGGAAGCCCATAGAGGGCTATGGTGAAAAAGGAAATATCCTCAGATGAAATCTGGAAAGAAGCTTTCTGAGAAACTGCTCTGTGATGTGGGACTTCCACTCACAGAGTTACATTTGTATTTCGTGGATCTCTTTGCTAGCCTTATTTCTGTGGAATCTGAGAACAGATATTTCGGATCCCTTTGAAGACTATAGGTCCAAAGGAAATATCCTCCGATAACAAATGAAAGAAGCTTTCTGAGAAACTTCTTTGTGTTCTGTGAAATCATCTCACAGAGTTACAGCTTTCCCCTCAAGAAGCCTTTCGCTAATTGGTTCTTGTGTAATTGGCAAAGTGATATTTGGAAGCCCATAGAGGGCTACGGTGAAAAAGGAAATATCCTCAGTTCAAATCTGGAAAGAAGCTTCCTGAGAAGCTGCTCTGTGATGTGTGACTTCCACTCACAGAGTTTAATCTGTATTTCGTGGATCTCTTTGCTAGCCTTATTTCTGTGGAATCTGAGAACAGATATTTCGGGTCCCTTTGAAGACTATAGGGCCATAGGAAATATCCTCCGATAACAAAGAGAAAGAAGCTTTCTGAGAAACTTCTTTGTGTTCTCTGAAATCATCTCACAGAGTTACAGCTTTCCCCTCAAGAAGCCTTTCGCTAAGACAGTTCTTGTGGAATTGGCAAAGTGATATTTGGAAGCCCTTAGAGGGCTATAGTGAAAAAGGAAATATCCTCAGATGAAATCTGGAAAGAAGCTTTCTGAGAAACTTCTCTGTGATGTGTGACTTCCACTCACAGAGTTACATCTGTATTTCGTGGATCTCTTTGCTAGCCTTATTTCTGTGGAATCTGAGAACAGATATTTCGGATCCCTTTGAAGACTATAGGGCCAAAGGAAATATCCTCCGATAACAAAGACAAAGAAGCTTTCTGAGAAACTTCTTTGTGTTCTGTGAAATCATCTCACAGAGTTACAGCTTTCCCCTCAAGAAGGCTTTCGCTAAGACGGTTCTTGTGGAATTGGCAAAGTGATATTTGGAAGCCCATAGAGGGCTATGGTGAAAAAGGAAATATCCTCAGATGAAATCTGGAAAGAAGCCTTCTGAGAAACTACTCTGTGATGTGTGACTTCCACTCACAGAGTTACATATGTATTTCGTGGATCTCTTTGCTAGCCTTATTTCTGTGGAATCTGAGAACAGATATTTCGGATCCCTTTGAAGACTATAGGTCCAAAGGAAATATCCTCCGATAACAAATGAAAGAAGCTTTCTGAGAAACTTCTTTGTGTTCTGTGAAATCATCTCACAGAGTTACAGCTTTCCCCTCAAGAAGCCTTTCGCTAAGACAGTTCTTGTGGAATTGGCAAAGTGATATTTGGAAGCCCATAGAGGGCTATGGTGAAAAAGGAAATATCCTCAGATGAAATCTGGAAAGAAGCTTTATGAGAAACTGCTCTGTGATGTGTGACTTCCACTCACAGAGTTACATCTGTATTTCGTGGATCTCTTTAATAGCCTTATTTCTGTGGTATCTGAGAACAGATATTTCGGATCCCTTTGAAGACTATAGGGCCAAAGGAAATATCCTCCGATAACAAAGAGAAAGAAGCTTTCTGAGAAACTTCTTTGTGTTCTGTGAAATCATCTCACAGAGTTACACCTTACCCCTCAAGAAGGCTTTCGCTAAGACGGTTCTTGTGGAATTGGCAAAGTGATATTTGGAAGCCCATAGAGGGCTATGGTGAAAAAGGAAATATCCTCAGATGAAATCTGGAAAGAAGCTTTCTGAGAAACTGCTCTGTGATGTGTGACTTCCACTCACAGAGTTACATCTGTATTTCGTGGATCTCTTTGCTAGTCTTATTTCTGTGGAATCTGAGAACAGATATTTCGGATTGCTTTGAAGACTATAGGGCCAAAGGAAATATCCTCCGATAACAAAGAGAAAGAAGCTTTCTGAGAAACTTCTTTGTGTTCTGAGAAATCATCTCACAGAGTTACAGCTTTCCCCTCAAGAAGCCTTTCGCTAAGACAGTTCTTGTGGAATTGGCAAAGTGATATTTGGAAGCCCAGAGAGGGCTATGGTGAAAAAGGAAATATCCTCAGATGAAATCTGGAAAGAAGCTTTCTGAGATACTGCTCTGTGATGTGTGACTTCCACTCACAGAGTTACATCTGTATTTCGTGGATCTCTTTGCTAGACTTATTTCTGTGGAATCTGAGAACAGATGTTTCGGATACCTTTGAAGACTATAGGGCCAAAGGAAATATCCTCCGATAACAAAGAGAAAGAAGCTTTCTGAGAAACTTCTTTGTGTTCTGTGAAATCATCTCACAGAGTTACAGCTTTCCCCTCAAGAAGCCTTTCGCTAAGACGGTTCTTGTGGAATTGGCAAAGTGATATTTGGAAGCCCAGAGAAGGCTATGGTGAAAAAGGAAATATCCTCCGATGAAATCTGGAAAGAAGCTTTCTGAGATACTGCTCTGTGATGTGTGACTTCCACTCACAGAGTTACATCTGTATTTCGTGGATCTCTTTGCTAGCCTTATTTCTGTGGAATCTGAGAACAGATATTTCGGATCCCTTTGAAGACTATAGGGCCAAAGGAAATATCTTCCGATAACAAAGAGAAAGAAGCTTTCTGAGAAACTTCTTTGTGTTCTGTGAAATCATCTCACAGAGTTACAGCTTTCCCCTCAAGAAGCCTTTCGCTAAGACGGTTCTTGTGGAATTGGCAAAGTGATATTTGGAAGCCCATAGAGGGCTATGGTGAAAAAGGAAATATCCTCAGATGAAATCTGGAAAGAAGCTTTCTGAGAAACTGCTCTGTGATGTGGGACTTCCACTCACAGAGTTACATTTGTATTTCGTGGATCTCTTTGCTAGCCTTATTTCTGTGGAATCTGAGAACAGATATTTCGAATCCCTTTGAAGACTATAGGTCCAAAGGAAATATCCTCCGATAACAAATGAAAGAAGCTTTCTGAGAAACTTCTTTGTGTTCTGTGAAATCATCTCACAGAGTTACAGCTTTCCCCTCAAGAAGCCTTTCGCTAATTGGTTCTTGTGGAATTGGCAAAGTGATATTTGGAAGCCCATAGAGGGCTATGGTGAAAAAGGAAATATCCTCAGTTCAAATCTGGAAAGAAGCTTCCTGAGAAGCTGCTCTGTGATGTGTGACTTCCACTCACAGAGTTAAATCTGTATTTCGTGGATCTCTTTGCTAGCCTTATTTCTGTGGAATCTGAGAACAGATATTTCGGATCCCTTTGAAGACTATAGGGCCATAGGAAATATCCTCCGATAACAAAGAGAAAGAAGCTTTCTGAGAAACTTCTTTGTGTTCTCTGAAATCATCTCACAGAGTTACAGCTTTCCCCTCAAGAAGCCTTTCGCTAAGACAGTTCTTGTGGAATTGGCAAAGTGATATTTGGAAGCCCTTAGAGGGCTATGGTGAAAAAGGAAATATCCTCACATGAAATCTGGAAAGAAGCTTTCTGAGAAACTTCTCTGTGATGTGTGACTTCCACTCACAGAGTTACATCTGTATTTCGTGGATCTCTTTGCTAGCCTTATTTCTGTGGAATCTGTGAACAGATATTTCGGATCCCTTTGAAGACTATATGGCCAAAGGAAATATCCTCCGATAACAAAGACAAAGAAGCTTTCTGAGAAACTTCTTTGTGTTCTGTGAAATCATCTCACAGAGTAACAGCTTTCTCCTCAAGAAGGCTTTCGCTAAGACGGTTCTTGTGGAATTGGCAAAGTGATATTTGGAAGCCCATAGAGGGCTATGGTGAAAAAGGAAATATCCTCAGATGAAATCTGGAAAGAAGCCTTCTGAGAAACTGCTCTGTGATGTGTGACTTCCACTCACAGAGTTACATATGTATTTCGTGGATCTCTTTGCTAGCCTTATTTCTGTGGAATCTGAGAACAGATATTTCGGAACTCTTTGAAGAATATAGGGCCAAAGGAAATATCCTCCGATAACAAAGAGAAAGAAGCTTTCTGAGAAACTGCTTTGTGTTGTGTGAAATCATCTCACAGAGTTACAGCTTTCCCCTCAAGAAGCCTTTCGCTAAGACAGTTCTTGTGGAATTTCCAAAGTGATATTTGGAAGCCCATAGAGGGCTATGGTGAAAAAGGAAATATCCTCAGATGAAATCTGAAAAGAAGCCTTCTGAGAAACTGCTCTGGGATGTGTGACTTCCACTCACAGAGTTACATCTGTATTTCGTGGATCTCTTTGCTAGTTTTATTTCTGTGGAATCTGAGAACAGATATTTCGGATCCCTTTGAAGACTATAGGGCCAAAGGAAATATCCTCCGATAACAAAGAGAAAGAAGCTTTCTGAGAAACTTCTTTGTGTTCTGTGAAATCATCTCACAGAGGTACACCTTTCCCCTCAAGAAGCCTTTCGCTAAGACGGTTCTTGTGGAATTGGCAAAGTGATATTTGGAAGCCTCTAGAGGGCTATGGTGAAAAAGGAAATATCCTCAGATGAAATCTGGAAAGAAGCTTTCTGAGAAACTGCTCTGTGATGTGGGACTTCCACTCACAGAGTTACATCTGTATTTCGTGGATCTCTTTGCTAGCCTTATTTCTGTGGAATCTGAGAACAGATATTTCGGATCCCTTTTAAGACTATAGGTCCAAAGGAAATATCCTCCGATAACAAATGAAGAAGCTTTCTGAGAAACTTCTTTGTGTTCTGTGAAATCATCTCACAGAGTTACAGCTTTCCCCTCAAGAAGCCTTTCGCTAAGACGGTTCTTGTGGAATTGGCAAAGTGATATTTGGAACCCCATAGAGGGCTATGGTGAAAAAGGAAATATCCTCAGTTCAAATCTGGAAAGAAGCTTCCTGAGAAGCTGCTCTGTGATGTGTGACTTCCACTCACAGAGTTAAATCTGTATTTCGTGGATCTCTTTGCTAGCCTTATTTCTGTGGAATCTGAGAACAGATATTTCGGATCCCTTTGAAGACTATAGGGCCATAGGAAATATCCTCCGATAACAAAGAGAAAGAAGCTTTCTGAGAAACTTCTTTGTGTTCTGTGAAATCATCTCACAGAGTTACAGCTTTCCCCTCAAGAAGCCTTTCGCTAAGACAGTTCTTTTGCAATTGGCAAAGTGATATTTGGAAGCCCATAGAGGGTTATGGTGAAAAAGGAAATATCCTCAGATGAAATCTGGATAGAAGCTTTATGAGAAACTGCTCTGTGATGTGGGACTTCCACTCACAGAGTTACATCTGTATTTCGTGGATCTCTTTGCTAGCCTTATTTCTGTGGAATCTGAGAACAGATATTTCGGATCGCTTTGAAGACTATAGGGCCAAAGGAAATATCCTCCGATAACAAAGAGAAAGAAGCTTTCTGAGAAACTTCTTTGTGTTCTGTGAAATCATCTCACAGAGTTACACCTTTCCCCTCAAAAGCCTTTCGCTAAGACAGTTCTTGTGGAATTTCCAAAGTGATATTTGGAAGCCCATAGAGGGCTATGGTGATAAAGGAAATATCCTCAGATGAAATCTGGAAAGAAGCATTCTGAGAAACTGCTCTGGGATGTGTGACTTCCACTCACAGAGTTACATCTGTATTTCGTGGATCTCTTTGCTAGTTTTATTTCTGTGGAATCTGAGAACAGATATTTCGGATCCCTTTGAAGACTATAGGGCCAAAGGAAATATCCTCCGATAACAAAGAGAAAGAAGCTTTCTGAGAAACTTCTTTGTGTTCTGTGAAATCATCTCACAGAGTTACAGCTTTCCCCTCAAGAAGGCTTTCGCTAAGACGGTTCTTGTGGAATTGGCAAAGTGATATTTGGAAGCCCTTAGAGGGCTATGGTGAAAAAGGAAATATCCTCAGATGAAATCTGGAAAGAAGCCTTCTGAGAAACTGCTCTGTGATGTGTGACTTCCACTCACAGAGTTACATATGTATTTCGTGGATCTCTTTGCTAGCCTTATTTCTGTGGAATCTGAGAACAGATATTTCGGAACTCTTTGAAGACTATAGGGCCAAAGGAAATATCCTCCGATAACAAAGAGAAAGAAGTTTTCTGAGAAACTTCTTTGTGTTGTGTGAAATCATCTCACAGAGTTACAGCTTTCCCCTCAAGAAGCCTTTCGCTAAGACAGTTCTTGTGGAATTTCCAAAGTGATATTTGGAAGCCCATAGAGGGCTATGGTGAAAAAGGAAATATCCTCAGATGAAATCTGGAAAGAAGCATTCTGAGAAACTGCTCTGGGATGTGTGAGTTCCACTCACAGAGTTACATCTGTATTTCGTGGATCTCTTTGCTAGTTTTATTTCTGTGGAATCTGAGAACAGATATTTCGGATCCCTTTGAAGACTATAGGGCCAAAGGAAATATCCTCCGATAACAAAGAGAAAGAAGCTTTCTGAGAAACTTCTTTGTGTTCTGTGAAATCATCTCACAGACTTACACCTTTCCCCTCAAGAAGCCTTTCGCTAAGACAGTTCTTGTGGAATTGGCATAGTGATATTTGGAAGCCCTTAGAGGGCTATGGTGCAAAAGGAAATATCCTCAGATGAATTCTGGAAAGAAGCTTTCTGAGATACTGCTCTGTGATGTGTGACTTCCACTCACAGAGTTACATCTGTATTTCGTGGATCTCTTTGCTAGACTTATTTCTGTGGAATCTGAGAACAGATATTTCGGATCCCTTTGAAGACTATAGGGCCAAAGGAAATATCCTGCGATAACAAAGAGAAAGAAGCTTTCTGAGAAACTTCTTGTGTCTGTGAAATCATCTCACAGATTTACAGCTTTCCCCTCAAGAAGCCTTTCGCTAAGACGGTTCTTGTGGAATTGGCAAAGTGTTATTTGGAAGCCCATAGAGGGCTATGGGGAAAAGGAAATATCCTCAAATGAAATCTGGAAAGAAGCTTTCTGAGAAACTGCTCTGTGATGTGGGACTTCCACTCACAGAGTTACATCTGTATTTCGTGGATCTCTTTGCTAGCCTTATTTCTGTGGAATCTGAGAACAGATATTTCGGATCCCTTTGAAGACTATAGGGCCAAAGGAAATATCCTCCGATAACAAATGAAAGAAGCTTTCTGAGAAACTTCTTTGTGTTCTGTGAAATCATCTCACAGAGTTACAGCTTTCCCCTCAAGAAGCCTTTCGCTAAGACGGTTCTTGTGGAATTGGCAAAGTGATATTTGGAAGCCCATAGAGGGCTATGGTGAAAAAGGAAATATCCTCAGTTCAAATCTGGAAAGAAGCTTCCTGAGAAGCTGCTCTGTGATGTGTGACTTCCACTCACAGAGTTAAATCTGTACTTCGTGGATCTCTTTAATAGCCTTATTTCTGTGGAATCTGAGAACAGATATTTCGGATCCCTTTGAAGACTATAGGGCCAAAGGAAATATCCTCCGATAACGAAGAGAAAGAAGCTTTCTGAGAAACTTCTTTGTGTTCTGTGAAATCATCTCACAGAGTTACAGCTTTCCCCTCAAGAAGGCTTTCGCTAAGACGGTTCTTGTGGAATTGGCAAAGGGATATTTGTAAGCCCATAGAGGGCTATGGTGAAAAAGGAAATATCCTCAGATGAAATCTGGAAAGAAGCTTTCTGAGAAACTGCTCTGTGATGTGTGACTTCCACTCACAGAGGTACATCTGTATTTCGTGGATTTCTTTGCTAGCCTTATTTCTGTGGAATCTGAGAACAGATATTTCGGATCCCTTTGAAGACTATAGGGCCAAAGGAAATATCCTCCGATAACAAAGAGAAAGAAGCTTTCTGAGAAACTTCTTTGTGTTCTGTGAAATCATCTCACAGAGTTACAGCTTTCCTCTCAAGAAGCCTTTCGCTAAGACAGTTCTTGTGGAATTGGCAAAGTGATATTTGGAAGCCCTTAGAGGGCTATGGTGAAAAAGGAAATATCCTCAGGTGAAATCTGGAAGGAAGCTTTCTGAGAAACTTCTCTGTGGTGTGTGACTTCCACTCACAGCGTTACATCTGTATTTCGTGGATCTCTTTAATAGCCTTATTTCTGTGGAATCTGAGAACAGATATTTCGGATCCTTTGAAGACTATAGGGCCAAAGGAAATATCCTCCGATAACAAAGAGAAAGAAGCTTTCTGAGAAACTTCTTTGTGTTCTGTGAAATCATCTCACAGAGTTACAGCTTTCCCCTCAAGAAGCCTTTCGCTAAGACGGTTCTTGTGGAATTGGCAAAGTGATATTTGGAAGCCCAGAGAGGGCTATGGTGAAAAAGGAAATATCCTCAGATGAAATCTGGAAAGAAGCTTTCTGAGATACTGCTCTGTGATGTGTGACTTCCACTCACAGAGTTACATCTGTATTTCGTGGATCTCTTTGCTAGCCTTATTTCTGTGGAATCTGAGAACAGATATTTCGGATCCCTTTGAAGACTATAGGGCCAAAGGAAATATCCTCCGATAACAAAGAGAAAGAAGCTTTCTGAGAAACTTCTTTGTGTTCTGTTTAATCATCTCACAGAGTTACAGCTTTCCCCTCAAGAAGCCTTTCGCTAAGACGGTTCTTGTGGAATTGGCAAAGTGATATTTGGAAGCCCATAGAGGGCTATGGTGAAAAAGGAAATATCCTCAGATGAAATCTGGAAAGAAGCCTTCTGAGAAACTGCTCTGTGATGTGTGACTTCCACTCACAGAGTTACATATGTATTTCGTGGATCTCTTTGCTAGCCTTATTTCTGTGGAATCTGAGAACAGATATTTCGGAACTCTTTGAAGACTATAGGGCCAAAGGAAATATCCTCCGATAACAAAGAGAAAGAAGATTTCTGAGAAACTTATTTGTGTTGTGTGAAATCATCTCACAGAGTTACAGCTTTCCCCTCAAGAAGCCTTTCGCTAAGACAGTTCTTGTGGAATTTCCAAAGTGATATTTGGAAGCCCATAGAGGGCTATGGTGAAAAAGGAAATATCCTCAGATGAAATCTTGAAAGAAGCATTCTGAGAAACTGCTCTGGGATGTGTGACTTCCACTCAGAGAGTTACATCTGTATTTCGTGGATCTCTTTGCTAGTGTTATTTCTGTGGAATCTGTGAACAGATATTTCGGATCCCTTTGAAGACTATAGGGCCAAAGGAAATATCCTCCGATAACAAAGAGAAAGAAGCTTTCTGAGAAACTTCTTTGTGTTCTGTGAAATTATCTCACAAAGTTACAGCTTTCCCCTCAAGTAGCCTTTCGCTAAGACGGTTCTTGTGGAATTGGCAAAGTGATATTTGGAAGCCATTGAGGGCTATGGTGCAAAAGGAAATATGCTCAGATGAAATCTGGAAAGACGCTTTCTGAGAAACTGCTCTGTGATGTGTGACTTCCACTCACAGAGATATATCTGTATTTCGTGGATCTCTTTGCTAGCCTTATTTCTGTGGAATCTGAGAACAGATATTTCGGATCCTTTTGAAGACTATAGGGCCAAAGGAAATATCCTCCGATAACAAAGAGAAAGAAGCTTTCTAAGAAACTTCTTTGTGTTCTGAGAAATCATCTCACAGAGTTACAGCTTTCCCCTCAAGAAGCCTTTCGCTAAGACGGTTCTTGTGGAATTGGCAAAGTGATATTTGGAAGCCCATAGAGGGCTATGGTGAAAAAGGAAATATCCTCAGATGAAATCTGGAAAGAAGCTTTCTGAGAAACTGCTCTGTGATGTGGGACTTCCACTCACAGAGTTACATATGTATTTCGTGGATCTCTTTGTTAGCCTTATTTCTGTGGAATCTGAGAACAGATATTTCGGATCCCTTTGAAGACTATAGGTCCAAAGGAAATATCCTCCGATAACAAATGAAAGAAGCTTTCTGAGAAACTTCTTTGTGTTCTGTGAAATCATCTCACAGAGTTACAGCTTTCCCCTCAAGAAGCCTTTCGCTAAGACGGTTCTTGTGGAATTGGCAAAGTGATATTTGGAAGCCCATAGAGGGCTATGGTGAAAAAGGAAATATCCTCAGTTCAAATCTGGAAAGAAGCTTCCTGAGAAGCTGCTCTGTGATGTGTGACTTCCACTCACAGAGTTAAATCTGTTTTTCGTGGATCTCTTTGCTAGCCTTATTTCTGTGGAATCTGAGAACAGATATTTCGGATCCCTTTGAAGACTATAGGGCCATAGGAAATATCCTCCGATAACAAAGAGAAAGAAGCTTTCTGAGAAACTTCTTTGTGTTCTGTGAAATCATCTCACAGAGTTACAGCTTTCCCCTCAAGAAGCCTTTCGCTAAGACAGTTCTTGTGGAATTGGCAAAGTGATATTTGGAAGCCCTTAGAGGGTTATGGTGAAAAAGGAAATATCCTCAGATGAAATCTGGAAAGAAGCTTTATGAGAAACTGCTCTGTGATGTGTGACTTCCACTCACAGAGTTACATCTGTATTTCGTGGATCTCTTTAATAGCCTTATTTCTGTGGAATCTGAGAACAGATATTTCGGATCCCTTTGAAGACTATAGGGCCAAAGGAAATATCCTCCGATAACAAACAGAAAGAAGCTTTCTGAGAAACTTCTTTGTGTTCTGTGAAATCATCTCACAGAGTTACAGCTTTCCCCTCAAGAAGGCTTTCGCTAAGACGGTTCTTGTGGAATTGGCAAAGGGATATTTGGAAGCCCATAGAGGGCTATGGTGAAAAAGGAAATATCCTCAGATGAAATCTGGAAAGAAGCTTTCTGAGAAACTGCTCTGTGATGTGTGACTTCCACTCACAGAGGTACATCTGTATTTCGTGGATTTCTTTGCTAGCCTTATTTCTGTGGAATCTGAGAACAGATATTTCGGATCCCTTTGAAGACTATAGGGCCAAAGGAAATATCCTCCGATAACAAAGAGAAAGAAGCTTTCTGAGAAACTTCTTTGTGTTCTGTGAAATCATCTCACAGAGTTACAGCTTTCCCCTCAAGAAGCCTTTCGCTAAGACGGTTCTTGTGGAATTGGCAAAGTGATATTTGGAAGCCCAGAGAGGGCTATGGTGAAAAAGGAAATATCCTCAGATGAAATCTGGAAAGAAGCTTTCTGAGATACTGCTCTGTGATGTGTGACTTCCACTCACAGAGTTACATCTGTATTTCGTGGATCTCTTTGCTAGCCTTATTTCTGTGGAATCTGAGAACAGATATTTCGGATCCCTTTGAAGACTATAGGGCCAAAGGAAATATCCTCCGATAACAAAGAGAAAGAAGCTTTCTGAGAAACTTCTTTGTGTTCTGTGAAATCATCTCACAGAGTTACAGCTTTCCCCTCAAGAAGCCTTTCGCTAAGACGGTTCTTGTGGAATTGGCAAAGTGATATTTGGAAGCCCATAGAGGGCTATGGTGAAAAAGGAAATATCCTCAGATGAAATCTGGAAAGAAGCCTTCTGAGAAACTGCTCTGTTATGTGTGACTTCCACTCACAGAGTTACATATGTATTTCGTGGATCTCTTTGCTAGCCTTATTTCTGTGGAATCTGAGAACAGATATTTCGGAACTCTTTGAAGACTATAGGGCCAAAGGAAATATCCTCCGATAACAAAGAGAAAGAAGATTTCTGAGAAACTTATTTGTGTTGTGTGAAATCATCTCACAGAGTTACAGCTTTCCCCTCAAGAAGCCTTTCGCTAAGACAGTTCTTGTGGAATTTCCAAAGTGATATTTGGAAGCCCATAGAGGGCTATGGTGAAAAAGGAAATATCCTCAGATGAAATCTGGAAAGAAGCATTCTGAGAATCTGCTCTGGGATGTGTGACTTCCACTCAGAGAGTTACATCTGTATTTCGTGGATCTCTTTGCTAGTGTTATTTCTGTGGAATCTGAGAACAGATATTTCGGATCCCTTTGAAGACTATAGGGCCAAAGGAAATATCCTCCGATAACAAAGAGAAAGAAGCTTTCTGAGAAACTTCTTTGTGTTCTGTGAAATCATCTCACAGAGTTACAGCTTTCCCCTCAAGAAGCCTTTCACTAAGACAGTTCTTGTGGAATTGGCAAAGTGATATTTGGAAGCCCTTAGAGGTCTATGGTGAAAAAGGAAATATCCTCAGATGAAATCTGGAAAGAAGATTTCTGAGATACTGCTCTGTGATGTGTGACTTCCACTCACAGAGTTACATCTGTATTTCGTGGATCTCTTTGCTAGACTTATTTCTGTGGAATCTGAGAACAGATATTTCGGATCCCTTTTGAGACTATAGGGCCAAAGGAAATATCCTCTGATAACAAAGAGAAAGAAGCTTTCTGAGAAACTTCTTCTGTCTGTGAAATCATCTCACAGATTTACAGCTTTCCCCTCAAGAAGCCTTTCGCTAAGACGATTCTTGTGGAATTGGCAAAGTGTTATTTGGAAGCCCATAGAGGGCTATGGGGAAAAGGAAATATCCTCAGATGAAATCTGGAAAGCAGCTTTCTGAGAAACTGCTCTGTGATGTGTGACTTCCACTCACAGAGTTACATCTGTATTTCGTGGATCTCTTTGCTAGCCTTATTTCTGTGGAATCTGACAACAGATATTTCGGATCCCTTTGAAGAATATAGGGCCAAAGGAAATATCCTCCGATAACAAAGAGAAAGAAGCTTTCTGAGAAACTTCTTTGTGTTCTGTGAAATCATCTCACAGAGTTACAGCTTTCCCCTCAAGAAGCCTTTCGCTAAGACAGTTCTTGTGGAATTGGCAAAGTGATATTTGGAAGCCCATAGAGGGCTATGTTGAAAAAGGAAATATCCTCAGATCAAATCTGGAAAGAAGCTTCCTGAAAAGCTGCTCTGTGATGTGTGACTTCCACTCACAGAGTTACATCCGTATTTCGTGTTTCTCTTTGCTTGCCTTATTTCTGTGGAATCTGAGAACAGATATTTCGGATCCCTTTGAAGACTATAGGGCCAAAGGAAATATCCTCCGATAACAAAGAGAAAGAAGCTTTCCGAGAAACTTCTTTGTGTTCTGTGAAATCATCTCACAGAGTTACAGCTTTCCCCTCAAGAAGCCTTTCGCTAAGACAGTTCTTGTGGAATTGGCAAAGTGATATTTGGAAGCCCATAGAGGGCTATGGTGAAAAAGGAAATATCCTCAGATGAAATCTGGAAAGAAGCTTTCTGAGATACTGCTCTGTGATGTGTGACTTCCACTCACAGAGTTACATCTGTATTTCGTGGATCTCTTTGCTAGCCTTATTTCTGTGGAATCTGAGAACAAATATTTCGGATCCCTTTGAAGACTATAGGGCCAAAGGAAATATCCTCCGATAACGAAGAGAAAGAAGCTTTCTGAGAAACTTCTTTGTGTTCTGTGAAATCATCTCACAGAGTTACAGCTTTCCCCTCAAGAAGCCTTTCGCTAAGACAGTTCTTGTGGAATTGGCAAAGTGATATTTGGAAGCCCTTAGAGGGCTATGGTGAAAAAGCAAATATCCTCAGATGAAATCTGGAAAGAAGCTTTCTGAGAAACTTCTCTGTGGTGTGGGACTTCCACTCACAGAGTTACATCTGTATTTCGTGGATCTCTTGGCTAGCCCTATTTCTGTGGAATCTGAGAAAAGATATTTCGGATCCCTTTGAAGACTATAGGGCCAAATGAAATATCCTCGGAAACAAAGAGAAAGAAGCTTTCTGAGAAACTTCTTTGTGTTCTGTGAAATCATCTCACAGAGTTACAGCTTTCCCCTCAAGAAGCCTTTCGCTAAGACAGTTCTTGTGGAATTGGCAAAGTGATATTTGGAAGCCCATACAGGGCTATGGTGAAAAAGGAAATATCCTCAGATGAAATCTGGAAAGAAGCTTTCTGAGATACTGCTGTGTGATGTGTGACTTCCACTCACAGAGTTTAATCTGTATTTCGTGGATCTCTTTGCTAGCCTTATTTCTGTGGAATCTGAGAACAGATATTTCGAATCCCTTTGAAGACTATAGGGCCATAGGAAATATCCTCCGATAACAAAGAGAAAGAAGCTTTCTGAGAAACTTATTTGTGTTCTGTGAAATCATCTCAGACAGTTACAGCTTTCCCCTCAAGTAGCCTTTCGCTAAGACGGTTCTTGTGGAATTGGCAAAGTGTTATTTGGAAGCCCATAGAGGGCTAAGGGGAAAAGAAAATATCCTCAGATGAAATCTGGAAAGAAGCTTTCTGAGAAACTGCTCTGTGATGTGTGACTTCCACTCACAGAGTTACATCTGTATTTCGTGGATATCTTCCCTAGCCTTATTTCTGTGGAATCTGAGAACAGATATTTCGGATCCCTTTGAAGACTATAGGGCCAAAGGAAATATCCTCTGATAACAAAGAGAAAGAATCTTTCTGAGAAACTTCTTTGTGTTCTGTGAAATCATCTCACAAAGATACAGCTTTCCCCTCAAGTAGCTTTTCGCTAAGACGGTTCTTGTGGAATTGGCAAAGTGATATTTGGAAGCCATTGAGGGCTATGGAGCAAAAGGAAATATGCTCAGATGAAATCTGGAAAGAAGCTTTCTGAGAAACTGCTCTGTGATGTGTGACTTCCACTCACAGAGATATATCTGTATTTCGTGGATCTCTTTGCTAGCCTTATTTCTGTGGAATCTGAGAACAGATATTTCGGATCCTTTTGAAGACTATAGGGCCAAAGGAAATATCCTCCGATAACAAAGAGAAAGAAGCTTTCTGAGAAACTTCTTTGTGTTCTGAGAAATCATCTCACAGAGTTACAGCTTTCCCCTCAAGAAGCATTTCGCTAAGACGGTTCTTGTGGAATTGGCAAAGTGATATTTGGAAGCCCATAGAGGGCTATGGTGAAAAAGGAAATATCCTCAGATGAAATCTGGAAAGAAGCTTTATGAGAAACTCCTCTGTGATGTGTGACTTCCACTCACAGAGTTACATCTGTATTTCGTGGATCTCTTTGCTAGCCTTATTTCTGTGGAATCTGACAACAGATATTTCGGATCCCTTTGAAGAATATAGGGCCAAAGGAAATATCCTCCGATAACAAAGAGAAAGAAGCTTTCTGAGAAACTTCTTTGTGTTCTGTTAAATCATCTCACAGAGTTACAGCTTTCTCCTCAAGAAGCCTTTCGCTAAGACAGTTCTTGTGGAATTGGCAAAGTGATATTTGGAAGCCCATAGAGGGCTATGTTGAAAAAGGAAATATCCTCAGATCAAATCTGGAAAGAAGCTTCCTGAAAAGCTGCTCTGTGATGTGTGACTTCCACTCACAGAGTTACATCCGTATTTCGTGGATCTCTTTGCTAGCCTTATTTCTGTGGAATCTGAGAACAGATATTTCGGATCCCTTTGAAGACTATAGGGCCAAAGGAAATATCCTCCGATAACAAAGAGAAAGAAGCTTTCCGAGAAACTTCTTTGTGTTCTGTGAAATCATCTCACAGAGTTACAGCTTTCCCCTCAAGAAGCCTTTCGCTAAGACAGTTCTTGTGGAATTGGCAAAGTGATATTTGGAAGCCCATAGAGGGCTATGGTGAAAAAGGAAATATCCTCAGATGAAATCTGGAAAGAAGCTTTCTGAGATAATGCTCTGTGATGTGTGACTTCCACTCACAGAGTTACATCTGTATTTCGTGGATCTCTTTGCTAGCCTTATTTCTGTGGAATCTGAGAACAAATATTTCGGATCCCTTTGAAGACTATAGGGCCAAAGGAAATATCCTCCGATAACGAAGAGAAAGAAGCTTTCTGTGAAACTTCTTTGTGTTCTGTGAAATCATCTCACAGAGTTACAGCTTTCCCCTCAAGAAGCCTTTCGCTAAGACAGTTCTTGTGGAATTGGCAAAGTGATATTTGGAAGCCCTTAGAGGGCTATGGTGAAAAAGGAAATATCCTCAGATGAAATCTGGAAAGAAGCTTTCTGAGAAACTTCTCTGTGGTGTGGGACTTCCACTCACAGAGTTACATCTGTATTTCGTGGATCTCTTGGCTAGCCCTATTTCAGTGGAATCTGATAAAAGATATTTCGGATCCCTTTGAAGACTATAGGGCCAAATGAAATATCCTCGGAAACAAAGAGAAAGAAGCTTTCTGAGAAACTTCTTTGTGTTCTGTGAAATCATCTCACAGAGTTACAGCTTTCCCCTCAAGAAACCTTTCGCTAAGACAGTTCTTGTGGAATTGGCAAAGTGATATTTGGAAGCCCATACAGGGCTATGGTGAAAAAGGAAATATCCTCAGATGAAATCTGGAAAGAAGCTTTCTGAGATACTGCTGTGTGATGTGTGACTTCCACTCACAGAGTTAAATCTGTATTTCG